>NC_138985.1:73677547-74877547 GCF_964341445.2 Mesoplodon mirus
GTCTACAGGTAGTGCTCTGGGCCAGTATGGCTGCATTGTTCAAGGGAAAATAGGTGATTGGAGCTCCAAAATTCTACAACATAGAAAAAGGCTGCAATTATCTTATCCAAGAAAAAAATTGAGTACAAAGATAGATTCTTGAAAATCTCTAAGAAATATTCTATCACTTATCTTATTAATGTACTCCAGTGTATCTTGCTGAATCCATTCCTCTCTGAACCATATGCTACATACTAGAGCGTATGTAGCTACATACTAGAATGACAATACTAGCTTTCTTATTCCATACTTCAACAATTCTAAGATGCATAATTTTTTCCCACATTTTGACATCTCTGAAATTGTCATGGCTCTTACAATCAGTGGCATGTCATAATTGGTGGATTTTTTTCTTTCTTAATGGTACATAAATAATAGTGTTTCTTAAAAGCAGTGGCATGTTACATTTAATAAAACACAGTTATTCAGTGCTTCATGGTTCAAAGTATTTTCATCCTATCTGAGCCTCGCAACATCATATTTTGGTGAGATGAGTAGTTATTCCTATTCCAAATATAGACATTGAGATTCAGAGAGTTTAAATGACCTCTCCAAGGTCCTCAACTAGACTGTGATGAAGCCATAACACTAATCCGAACTCTTTAAATTGGAAAAGTCCTGCTTTCTCCCAATATTACACAAAATATTTAGAGAATGAAATCTCCATGGAAACAGGAATTTTGTTTTATTCACTACTATAGCACCAGAGTATAGAACATTACTTGGCACATAGCAGATATTCAAAGATTTATTGAATGAATTAATATTACAGAAGGGAATGAGAGGACAGAAGGGAAAGAGCCCATGGACTGAGGTGGGCTGGAAGTTTATACAGAGGGTGACTATCCTGCCATTTTTTCTCTGCTTTGATGAGCCTCTCATTAATCACTCAAATAGCACTTACTCCACGATGCCTT
Organism: Mesoplodon mirus; assembly: GCF_964341445.2. Classification (NCBI taxonomy): domain Eukaryota; kingdom Metazoa; phylum Chordata; class Mammalia; order Artiodactyla; family Ziphiidae; genus Mesoplodon; species Mesoplodon mirus. The sequence continues at coordinate 73,678,504 of NC_138985.1, forward strand.
AAGCTAAATATATTCACTCCCTAATGACTTGAGAGGCAACCTAGTATAGTGCAAAGTGTACTGATTTTTACATGAGAAGATCTGGTTTTAAATCCCTTCTGATTTTAACCACCTATTAGCAAAAAACTTTGGGATAAATTACTTAGCTTCAGTTTTCTCACCTACACAATTGGGAATGATAAAACCTACTGGATTGCATCACTGTGAAACTTAAACAAGACCAGATATGTGAATGTATCTGACACATAGTAGGAGCTCAGTAATATTAATTCCTTTCTCTTTCCTACACCATGCTACACTTGATCTTGGTAAACACTTCCATTTTTGTACTTCACATTTTTCTTCACATGATTATGGGTTTCTAAAAGAGCCCCACCTGGTTGATATCCACCTCTCCAGAACCCAAGAGAGTGCCAGGCTCATTCTAAATGCCCTTAAGTATTTTCAGAGTTTATTCATTCATTTATTTAATCCATAAATATTTATTGTGTGCCTGTTATGTGCCAGGCTCTTTTCTAATTGCTGACGCTCCACCAATGAATGGAACTAATGAAAATCCCTACCCCCTTGGAGGCAGATGGACAGTACATGAACAAATAATGTATGGTGATAAGTACTATGGAGAAAAATAAATAAAGCAGATAGGATAGGGGGCGGCCAGGGTTGACTTGTTGTAATATTAATATGAGTGTTAAAGAAAAGCCTTACTGACCATTGTCCTTGTCCCCACGGTGAGTCACAGCTGCCCCCCCCACCTCTGCAGGAGACCCTCCAACACTAGCAGAATCACCCAGTCTGGAGGATGCAGGGAAGATGCTGAATGAGACAGTGGTAGTGAACAACCCCATACAGCTGGAGTGTAAGGCAACTGGAAATCCCTTGCCTGCTATTACATGATACAAAGATAACCGTCCACTGTTATGTTCCAGTAGCGTGACTTTCTTGAACAGAGGACAGATCATCAATATTGAAAGCACCCAGATCACAGATGCTGGCATATATAAATGTGTGGCCATCAACTCAGCTGGAGCTACAGAGTTATTTTATAGTCTGCATGTCCATGGTTAGTGCTACTTCTCCTAGATTCCTCCTGAGGTAAAGAAGCATTCAAAACGATTAAGTGCATCTATAATATTCTACTGTGAATATTTAACAGAATGTGTTATTGTCATCTTTATTTAAGGTTGCAGTGTTCTAAAACTGATAAGCGTTTATATTTTCTGATTCCTATTAAATGCTCTATTTAAAAAAAAAAAAAGAAAGAAAGAAAAGCCTTACTCAGTTGGTGACATTTGAGCAGAGTCTTCAAGGAAATAAGGGAAATGCCATGCAGATATCTCGGTTAAATTTGAAGAGCAACATAAATATTTGTAGGAAAAATAAATAGAAAAAAGTAGAGCATTCCAGAATGTGAGAATATTTGACCAAAAACCTGATAGACTTAAGTAGAAGGCCTGTTTGGGCAATATAAAATGAACCAGTCCAACTGGAGTATCAGGACCTTGAATACCAAGAAAAGAATTTGTATTTTATCTTATAGACAATGGTGAACTACTGGAGCCTTTTATCCTAGAGGGTGTGACAAGATCCGAACATCACTACAGGAAGCTTAATCTGGTAGAGCAACCCATGCAGGAAATATTAAAGGGAAAGGATAGCCGTTCCATCATAGACATACTGAGTTTGACATCACGGTGGGTTTTCAAAAAGAACATGCTCAAGGAACAGTCAGAAATACAGGCCTGGAGTTGAGAGGTGAAGGCTTGAGATTTGAGGGGTGTAGCCCATCCAAAACCCAACAGCTGATTGCAATCATCTTCCAAGAGTCGAAGACTCTGTTTGCGAGCAACAAACAGATCTTGTTAGAATTTTACTTCTAGCCTGAAAACTGGTAGAACATTCCTCTTTGGAATTTTCCAAACTTAGGCCAAGACTAGAGAATCGAAGTCAGCAGAAATGAGAATGATACGCAGGACCTGACAGGGAGACATGCCAGAAAATTAAGTAGGAAAAAACCCTGAAAGGTGGGGCACAACGTGCCTTGGGAAGCTCAGACTCTTGAGAAATCTGGAAGAACATATATCATGCCAGATGCTTCAGGGAGGGCTTTTGTTTAAAAGTGTGCTCTGTGAAATGATTTAGATACCCTTCAAAAAGCAACATGCCAGTGATTCATCCTGTCTGAAAAAACATACAGCCCCTCACATTTGACTTTTCAATCTCACACTGATTGGAAATAACAAAAGTGATCTCTTTGCCATTTGGAGTAATTTCTCATTCACCCACCAACAAGCAGGAAGGAGGTCTCTGAAAACCGAACAGTGGGGTTTGTAAAGTTTGGGGAGAAAAGTTGCAGGAGGCAGTTGCAGCTTTATATAAGGTTTTTGTTTTTTTTTTAATTTATTTATTTATTTATTTATCTATTTATTGGAGGCATTGGGTTTTCGTTGCGGTGCACGGGCTTCTCATTGCAGTGGCTTCTCTTGTTGCAGAGCACGGGCTCTAGGTGCACGGGCTTCATAGTTATGGCTCACAGGCTCTAGAGCACAGGCTCAGTAGTTGTGGCACACGGGCTTCGTTGCTCTGTGGTATGTGGGATCTTCCCAGACCAGGGCTCAAACCCGAGTCCCCTGCATTGGCAGGCAGATTCCCAACCACTGCGCCATCAGGGAAGCTCCTATATAAGGTTCTTGAGTCCCACTGATATGCTTGTGGCTATGTGACAGTGGAATCTACCACTGAGAAAAAGGAAAATGAAACATTATTGAAATAAACTTGGTTCTCATGCACAAAAGCAAAGGGCTGCCACTTTGTCTGGAATCCTAATCAGGTGTCTTATATGCCTATAATTAGTCACTGGCTCCTGGAAAGGAAAGAGACTAAAGGGATGCAAAAAGAGAGGTCTTCCTTTCCTTGAAATGTATTTTCTTAAATCTTTAAATATGTTGCTTACATAACCCCCAAAAGAATTTTTTTAAACTATGTAACTCCTCACATATTTTAAGTTGTCATCTAAAATTTTTCATCAGAGGATAAGATGATGATAGATTGCAATTGGGATAAATATTTCATGACACTATTTGATAAAATAGGCTTTAACTTCCCAATGAATAAAATACCCCAAGTCTTAAAGAGATCATGTAAAAATTTTATAAATCAGTTTTATCCGAATGCAAAAAATTTGCTTGTCTTGCAAGACATTCCAGTTAACTTTAAAAGAATCAGCATCACTAATGTATACTGTTTAACTGTTCCAAATCCAGAGTTTCCCCACAAAGGCCAGTTATTCTACTTCTAATGCCAAACTTCACTCATAACAGAAATATGAGTAAGATAGGCAAAGAAGGGAAGCCCCATGCATGTAAGGAAACTTGATTAATAATAAATGAAGGTGTCATCACCAAACCAATATTTCTTTCTTGGGTTTTGCTTCTACATGCATCTACAAAAAATAAGAACATTTTCCTACACAGCCAAAATAGCACTGTCACACCTAACAAAAATAGCAAGTCCATATTAAAATTTCTCACATGTCCCCCAAATGCCCTTTATGGGATGGTTTATTCAATCCAGGATTTAACCCTGGGCCATATATTGCATCTGGTTGTTATATCCCTTAAGTCTCTTTTAATCTAGAACATGCATTCTACACAGGGATGATGTCACCAAGGGAGTGAAAACTGGTTCTTGGGAGATGAAAAAAATCTTACTCTTTTTATGTACAAAGCACAGATATACATATAGTACATAAACATATACAGAGTATGCCTGTAATATTGGATTTTCATGTTGGGGGGACAATTAGGGAAAAATGTCTATAAAGGTCCCCAGGGGGTGGGGGGATGAGCAATAATGAAAAAAAAAAAAAGGTTGAGAAATACTGATCTAGAACAATCCCTCTTACATGATACCAATGGATTCCTAAATCAATATTTCAGTGTATTGCCTTATTTGGTTCATAAGTGATGTTTTCACAGCCCAGGGCAATGCCCTATTGTAAGATTTAGTATGAGTAAGGTGGCAGATATGGAAATGTGCTGCTCAGATATCCCCCCAAGAAAGGACTTGCTGCCCAGCTAGGAGGAATGTTCCTAGCTGAGATTCCTTAGCTTCTCAACGAAGGTCACACTCTCTCAGAATGGCCCCCACCAATGAGCAAGGCTGTTGCACAGGGGCCTGGCTATTTCCACCCTACAGGAAAACTACTGAGGGGCAGTCTCGGCTCTGGAGCTCCCCCACTGATCTGGCAGAGATGTTGTGGGATCATTATTACAGTCTGGTGACTCCATATGCCCAACCCTGCTTTCTCCTTTTTTCTTTCATGGATGTTACTCCCCAGTAGAACATTTGCACTCCTAACTCTCAGCATCTTCTTCCTGGAGAAGCAAGCTGGCTTGTTCTTAACAGATCGGATTTATGAAAGAGTAAGGAGGTTGAAGATTTGGAAGTTGACTCCCTTAAAACTGTAATCTCGAATTCTTCACCTATCCCAGGTATAAGGAACTAGTCAGGGTTCAATTAGAGAAGCAGAACATTAGGAAATATATATATTTAATGTGGGATTTTTTATAGGGATTTGATATTACACAAGTGGGGGAGCTGGTTACACAGCTTATGTGAGCCTCTTTCTTCTATGTCTAGTGTTGAAGCCTGAAATCCCCAGAGAAAACATTTGGGAAAGAAAGATGGCCATGCAGTGTGGGAAGCAAGGGCCTCTGAGCCGCCAATTCTAATGATGGGGTAATCTGTAGGAGAAGCTGGGGTCCTTCATCAGGGAACTAAACACGTATCTGGTCCAGGAGTCAGAGAGGTTGGAGAAGCTGCAGGCCCGGCTGCTCTTCCATCCCAACACGAGCCAGCAGGTCAGTGACAGCATGAATGAGCTGCAGCAGCACCTGTGCCTGCACCAGCCTTCCACGTGCAAAACGAATTAGACTTCTCCACTGCTTCACTTTCGCCTTCCCAGCTCACGCAGAATGTCTCCTGAAGCCCACAGTAACCTGGGGCTATGTAAGCACAAGGAGACTGAGTGCCCTAGTTTCAGTTTAGCTGAGTTGATACACAAATCCACCCAGTAGGTGTCTCCAAACCCAGTTTAAGGACCACACAATTAACCAATGGCAAAGGGCCAGAGAGCCTTTCTAAAAGTTGTGCTTGGAAGTTTAGGATTAAATTTCTAGCCTTGTTGTGTATCCTAAAAGTGAAGGTGTTAAACCTAAAACTCTATAAGCAAGGAAGGCTATTAGGCCTTTACTCCAGGGCTTAGGCACTAGAGTATGTGGAGGGGTAAGGGAAGCTTTCAGTCTTACAGACCTGGGTTTGTGGGGCCGTTGGCTGTTGACCTCTCTGAATTTCAGTTTCTTCATCTGTAAAAGGGGCTGATAATCCCTACTTTGCAGAATTCTACAAGGATTACATTACAATAGCATACACAAAGCCCAAGTGTACAGTGCCTGCATACAGTAAATGCTTAATAAATGGCAGCTATTATTTCAAGCATGTCATAGCTTCCAGATTAATAAAAGCATGTTGAGATCTTAGATGCTGACTCTTTGGAGGATCACTCACACAAGTCAAAGACTGCTTAAGCCAGGGTTAGAACTCACAGAACCGTCAGTCTGTGTCCCATAAAAGCAGAGTTCTCCGTGTCCTTGAGTTTCAAGAGTAGGAAGGAAAAACTAGACAGTCCCAATGGTTAGCTTTCTATTGATGAATGCCATCAATAGCTGCAGGCAAAGGCAGCAGTCAATAGGAAACCGTGCTCCATGTTGCTATTGCAGTTGAATACTCCCTGAAGGTAGGGGCCTCCTTCATGCCTCAGAGAGTTGGAATTGACCTGAGAATCATGGAAGCAAATAAAGTTGTAAAGGATGGGAAAAGGTCATGCCTGTCCTAACATAATTTGATTCTCTCCACACCCTGCTCTCCTACACCAATGTATAACTTAATGGCCACAAACATACTTCCTGGTCAGAATGCACTTGGTCCTGAATTAGTCAAGAATCTGGTTGCAAGAAACAGAAACCCAAGTCAAATCAGCTATAAGCAAACAAATAAATAAGTAAACAAGGATGAAAGAAAGAAGGATGGATGGAAGGAAGGAGTAAGATTATTATTTATCAGTTTTTTTTTTTTTTTTGGTTCATGCAATAGGAAGTCCAGGGGGAGTAGACCTCAGGGGACTGCAGGGACTTAGCAATGCAGTCAGATTTTCTGCCTGTTTCTGTATCTCTTTCTTTCTCTCTGTCTGTCTGTCTGTCTCTCTCTCTCTCTGTCCTCTCACTTCACGTCTCTGCTCTGTTTACATTCTCTCCTACTACAGATGAGCTTGCTCCACCTTGCTGTGGGAAGAAGAGCATGGTTCAGACAATTACTGATTATATTATCTCAGTCTAGTGATATCAGCTTCCTTCTTGCAAAGCTTGAAGTAAAGCCCCAGGGATAGACCCTAACTGGCTCAGCTTGATGCACAAACACATTTCTAGCCAATCCCTGTGGCCAAGCAAATATATGGAAACTATGGTTGGCCAAGTCTGGATCTCAGGCTCACCAGACTGAAGACTGGTTTGACAGCCCATTAAACCTATAAGAAGGAGTGGATCATTTCTCCCAAATGAAATAATATGCTGTACTGGAAGAAAATGGAGGAGGGAGATGCTAAACAGACACAATTGACAGGTATCTGTCACAGATCCTGTGTGTCTCAGGGTTTTGTTTTGTTTTCCAATAAATGTCTCTGAAAACAGAGACTTTTACAATTGCAAGGAAAAAATGCTTTATTGACAGAAAGAGGAGAAAATGTGTAGGAGGGAGGAGCTAGATGAATAAAGCTGACATTAAACCTCTTTTGGAAAGTATATCATCTCTTTGTGACTTCAGGTATTTAATCTCTGGGAGTATGAATCTCATATTTTCTTCTAGCAGCCTCTAATCCCAGTATCTAAGCCTCAGGGGATAAGAGTAGCACCTAACTTGCAGGACTTCTATGAGAATTATATGAGTTAATGCAAGTAAAATATGTAGTATAATACCTGATGCACAGAAAGCTTTTATAAATAAAAATATAATTTGTGTATATTTATGTAGTACCCATATCCCCACTACATACTGAGTGCTCTTGGTTGCAAATACCTGTAACTCTCTGCTTAGGATTCTTTTTCTGGCCCAGAGAGATTCATTTGGAGAACGAATGCTCCCCATATCAACTCTCAACTGACAGGAGTTAGTGGATAAATACTCTAGCTTCCTTATCCCTCAGTGAGACAACTCTTGAGTTCCCCAGCATGACTGTGCTCCAACTGATTCATCTGAGAACAAGACCCTTTTTTTGGCTTCTTTTCCTTCCCTGTCTTACTACTTCCACTCCCCTAATGGTGTTTTCTGGAATCACCTCCTAAATAAACTAGTTGTACTTGAATCCTTGTATCAGGATCTGCCTCTGGGGAATCTAAACTAAGATAATACATTTGCAAAGAAAGTTTGTGAAAGAAAATGCACCAGAGTGTTCACCATCTTTACGACTAGTGGGATTGTAAATGATTTTCCTTTTGTCATCTATATCTAAAGCATTTTTGACAAATATGAACATGGATAGCAACTAATTGATTATTTAAACAGTCTAAAACATTAAGCCTGGTTTTTAGTTTCTACCGAACCTGTGCACCTTTTCCTTCTACCTACTTCTAATTCTATGAAACTAATAAACAGTCTTCTTACTTTCATGCCCACTAAGCCCATGCATAGCCCTATGCCTTCACTCTTACTTTATCCAGCACTTTTTATTAATCCTACCTCTTCCACAAGGCCTCCCCTATTCACTCCACCTAACGATGCCATTTTGTGTCCATTTCTTCTATGTATTATTTAATTGACATATTAATTCTTCCCATACCTTACATCATTTTAAAGCGATACATGTAAAATACTACTTTGCTATGGGTATCTCAACTTTCTAGAATATTTGGATCAGCAGTAGAACTACTTTCAACACAAAAATGGTGTTAGACCAATTCAAGATAAAATACTCCCTCCGCAATTTATTTACCATAGTATCTGAGCTGCATCTGCTCTTTCAGTCTTTAACAAAGGGGCTGTTTTACAGGACAGCAGCAATGGGGGAAGAAAAGCAAAGAACAGAAGCTGGCTCTGATGCACTCATTCCACCATCCATAAATGATCTTTTCATGAGGACACAGCCGATAAGGAGAGAAGGAAAGACAAAAAGCATTCTTGACTTAGGGATGGAATAGCAGCTCCCCCTCTGTGTCTGATTCAGTTGCTCAGAATGGCTTTCTTATGGCTGTGCCTCTTGTGAATTATGAGTGTCTCTCTCTTTCTCTCCCCCCATCCCCAGGCTTCATATTAAAGACAAGACGCAGCTGCCAGGCCTCCAGAGATTTCCCAGCAGTCTACTATGGTGAAATAAAATACCATGTTATGCTGTAAAACTAGCTGGTCCTTTTTTCACATGGGCTGTGCTATCTCATGGCCTGGACAAAGGATCACAGGCCTGAACACTTACTGCTTTTCCTGAGATTTGTAGAATGATCTTCTAGACAGTACTCAGTTTTTTTGTGTTCCAGCTTCCCAGCATGATATTTATTATTATCTCCTAAAGAGACTGTATACATTTGTATAATACATGTACATTCTACCTTCTTGAAATACTGTCCTGAAGGAGGGCATTTGGTTACCATTAGAGCAACTATTTTACTTCCAAGGAGAGAGAGGTTTTGTGGCCCTGTTGCCACAAATGATTTGGGACTTTGACAGGCTTGTGATCTTGCTTATTTGCATCTTTTGTGTCATTACTACCAGAAGGATTGCATTATATAAATGGGCTGAGGTTTATACATAATGATTGGTTGAACTGCTTCTGATGTTGCAATCTTAGCTTATCTGCCCAGAAGAAAATGGATCCAGCTAAAATAGGTCTGTAACCTTACATGGAGATTTGGAGTATACTAGTGAAATTTTGGAGTATACTAGTGAAATCAAATTGGAGACTGTCTTTAGTTAAACAGTTAAAACCCTACTAGAGACTGAGGCTGAAAGTAAACATGATGCCCTGTATTTATTTCTCATATCCTGATTTCGATCTTTAAATAATAAGATAAGCTTCAAATCCCAGCAAAGCCTTGAGTAATTAAGCCTATAGGAGAGGAGAAGGAAGACTGTGAGAAATTACTGAGTTGTTGCAGATGACAGTAGCTCTCCAAGTGTCGACAGACCTCTATGCACATTCCTGTCTCCCTCTCCTGTTTCGCTCTATTTATTAGCTAGCAAATAGGATAAGTGAAGATTCCCCCTTCCTGTTGATATACATTGTTTTCAGAAGCCTTTAATAGACGAAAATCATCAGGTGCTAAGTATCAAATTTCTTTCTAACCTCTTTGTGGGGTGTACATGGGAGAATAGGTAAGGATCCAATTAGTGATATGAATGTTAAATTTATATGCAATTAGATAAATAGGTCCCTTTGAGAGTACACAAGTAAAATCGGAAAGTAGTTCAATTTACCAACTGAGGGGCAAAGATGGAGTCTTAATTATTTTTCTATCTTTTTTGTAATAGGTGTTCAATAAATATTGTTGGGTTGAATTATTAAATTGAAAACATCCATGCCCATTTTGAAGAACATAATCTGCAAGGAAATTATTCAATGCAATGAATATGTAAACTATACCCTGAACTACTTCTCTGCTTTTCAGTTGAGAGGTTAAAATGCTTTCCAAGTATAACTTGTTAACTTTACAATTCGTAACAGTCCCTGAAGGAAGGGAATTAACAATCACCATCATTCCATTTTACAGATGTGAGAACTGAAGTGTAAGGTGCTCAGACCAGCATGAGTCAGTGAGTCAAAGTCAGAATAGAGTGATGTGTAAATGGGACAGATGGAGCAGAAGTGCAGCCTACAATCTACTTTGGGGCTCCTTTTCTCTCTCTTTCCCCTCTGACTGTATAACAACTTGGCAAGCCCTGGCATTGCACCCTGGTACAACAAGAGAAACTTCCTCCTGCCTATCAGAGGGGTAGAGCAAGGAGGAAAATCCTTGGACTCAGGGCAGAGCCTCTGTTTAGTTCCCCACTGTGTGCCCACCTCCACCCCATACACCCCAAGGCCCACGTAACTCGGAATTTGGCTTGGCCCTAGTGAACTCTGGTCAAGTGAAAGAATAAGTGAATGGATGCCTTGTGACTCCCATTTGGGAATTTGAACCACTAAATCAATATTTCTTAAAATGGTACAGTCATGCCCCTTTAGAAGAGAAAAAAAAAAAAAGCCCCCAGCATCATTTATCTGTAATTGTCCCTGCAAAAACAGCAATAAGAATCTCTCCAGATTGACATGGGACCGTATGCATTTGGTTCTAGAGATGCCCTTTTCTTTTTCTTTTTTTTTTTTTTAATAAATTTATTTATTTATTTATTTTCAGCTGCATTGGGTCTTTATTGCTGCGCGCCGGCTTTTCTCTAGTTGTGGTGAGCAGGGGCTACTCTTCATTGCAGTGCACGGGCTTCTCATTGTAGTGGCTTCTCTTGTTGCGAGGCACCGGCTCTAGGCACGCGGGCTTCAGTAGTTGTGACGCACAGGCTTAGTTGCTCCGCGGCATGTGGGGTGTTCCCACACCAGGGCTCGAACCCGTGTCCCCTGCATTGGCAGGCGGATTCTCAACCACTGCACCACCAGGGAAGCCCAGTGCCCTTTTCTAATAAAACAAATATCTAAGTAAACAAATAAACACAAATACCCTATATGAGGAAAAGTCTTCAATATGTTACGAAGTGAGAAAGTTATAAAATAGTCCATTCACTGGGCTACATGCTTTTTTTTTTTTTTTTTTTTTTTTTTTTTGCAGTACGCGGGCCTCTCACTGCCGTGGCCTCTCCCACTGCGGGGCACAGGCTCCGGACACGCAGGCCCAGCGGCCATGGCTCACGGGCCCAGCCGCTCCACGGCATGTGGGATCCTCCCGGACCAGGGCACGAACCCGTGTCCTCTGCATCGGCAGGCGGACTCCCAACCACTGCGCCACCAGGGAAGCTGGGCTACATGCTTTTAAATGTATTATCTCATTTAATCCTCACAAAAACCTTATGAGGTGGGTGTTCTTTTTTGCTCCTTTTTTTGTTTTTGTTTTTGTTTTTTTTGCGGTACGAGGGCCTCTCACTGTTGTGGCCTCTCCCGTGATGGAGCACAGGCTCCGGACGCGCAGGCTCAGCAGCCATGGCTCACGGGCCCAGCCGCTCCGCGGCATGTGGGATCTTCCCGGACCGGGGCATGAACTCATGTCCCCTGCATCGGCAGGCGGACTCTCAACCACTGTGCCACCAGGGAAGCCCTTTGCTCCTTTTTATAAATACAGAAACTAAGAGAAGTTACGTAACTTGTCCAGAATCACACAGCTTGAAAATGAGGATTTAAAACCAAGTCTGGGGGCTTCCCTGTGGGCGCAGTGGTTAAGAATCCGCCTGCCAATGCAGGGGACATGGGTTTGAGCCCTGGTCCGGGAAGATCCCACATACCGCGGAGCAACTAAACCCATGCGCCACAACTACTGAAGCCCGCGCACCTAGAACCCGCGCTCCACAATAGGACAAGCCACTGCAATGAGAAGCCCACACACCGCAGTGAAGAGTTACCCCCGATCTCCACAACTAGAGAAAGCCCGCTCGCAACAACGAAGACCCAATGCAGCCAAAAATAAATAAATAAAATTAATTAATTAAAAAATAAAAATAAAAAATAAATAAAACCAAGTCTCTTTGAATCCAGAACCTGGCATCTTATTGCCTCTCTCTGGTTCTTACTCGTACTCTAGCTTTTTGAATCCTCTCTTCCTTCTCTTCTTTCTCTTTTTTTTTTCTCAATTTCTGTATCTGTCTGTTTCTATTCTCTCTCTCTCTCTCTCTCTCTCTCACCACATATGTTTATCTATGGATAGCTTTCTTCACATTCTCCAAGGGGTCCACTATTTAGAGAAGTTTCATTGCCAGAGAACCTTGCCAAGCCCAGATTCAAAGGCTGAGCATGGAATCTGCGACTCCAGCCACTAGGTCATTGCCTCAGGTCACTGCCCAGCTGCTGAGCACATCCCAGACTCACAGACTCTGCGTGGGCTGGGGCTGTCCATGCATTTTGTCACTGGGACTTGAAAACAGCAATTTTTAACTTCAGAAGCAGTGTTTAGAAATGGCTGCCACTTAGAGTTTATCAACTAGTTTGTATGAACATATGCTATCAATATAAATAATTTGCATCAGAGATTTGCTTGGGTTCTCCTGTAGAGACACTCTGCATGCTCCAGAAATTGTGAAGATCAAAAGATCATCCAAGCAGCAGTGACACGTCTTCCTTTGCTTTAACACATATATACATGCTTCTAATAGCTAACATTTCGGTAATGAATGTATACAAAACACATGCCAAGTGGTTTACATACATTATCTTATTTAACCAAGTGTTACAGGGGCTAAACAATAGCCCAATTGTCTTACTGGTACTTGGCAGAGCCAGCTCTCTAATACAGGTGCACCTCATGTCAGGGCTTCATGTCTCAACCCTTCTGTTCTCAGTGACAAGCTCTAGGCCATCCTTGACAGAGATGAAAACAGCCCAGCAAGGAACTTGGAATCCAGTGGCAAAGATTTTTTAAATGTTCACAAGTATAACAACAAAGGACAGAATGCAACCTAATATTACCCTCTCTGTCCAATGGATAAGGAGTAGTAATGATTTCTTTAAAAGAGAAAATCTTTAATTTGTGTGTGACGCTCTTAAAAAAAAAAAAAAAGAACTTGGAGAAAAGAGGAAACCACAGAGCATTCTCTGAGATGGGCAGCCTTCCAAACATCACAATTACTTCTGTGGAAAGCAGAGCTAAGACTGAGGGGGTGAAAGTCCATAAAGTCAATGGCCAGGGTGGGTTTAAAACTTGTTATGTGCATCTGGAGATAAAGAAGTCAAAGGGCCAAGGAAAGATTAGAGTTAATGACCCACATGGCAGTCAAACCTTAATACTGGAGGGGTGGCTGCTACCATCAGAAGAGCACAGAGGCTTAGAATTTGAGAATTAACCACTAACACTGGAGAGCCCTTGAAGGCTGAGACCTTTCCTTGGTTTATTTTGTTTTGCTATAAATCGTTTACTTAATACACTGTAGTTCTTAGGATAGTACACGCTGTATTAATTTATGACCATTATCAGGTTGAGGGAGAAAACACAAAGTTTGTATACAAAAGAAAATATCTCCCAAATTGTTTTATTTAGATACGTGATTGAGTGTAGGAAATCAATGCCAAGACTCATTTTTAAAGGGTTGCCTAAACTCCAACAGTGTTTAAGTGATTGTAAATCCCAGTCAAATTGCAATGGAGTGGTCTCCCCCATCAAAATTATACTTTTCATAAATGTCTATCCATTGTGACTTTAAAACATACTCAAAAGTTTTAGAAGAATACAGAGCTAGGGAGTTCAGTAGCTTGGTGAGAGAATTGTAAGAACTAGACCTTCTTCAATATATGTTCATCCAAAACTCTATTTTTTCAATATGAGAACATTTATTCTTCTAATTCATTTTCCACTTGCAATCATATCTCTTAGTTGGGATGCTTCATGGAATGGTAAAAAGAAAACTATAATGCAACTATTTCTCAGAAAAAGAAGTTTGTTTGTACTACATTTGCCCTTTAAGGGTTATCTGATTGCAATTATCTTTCTCCAAAAAGATCTTGCTAGAACTTGCAACGTTCTAACAGCAATTGGTATGGAGCAGTCAGGCAATGGCAAGTACAAGAGTGAAAAAAACGTAAGTCCTGGTATTTACATACATTCCAGTGCATTCCAAACACATAAAGGATAAACTGAGCAAGGAGAGGCATCTCATGCCCAAAATTGAATCTTTGAAGCTGGGATCTGAATACAAGAAACACTTCATGTTACTGCTACACGTAGAGAAACAGAGCAGAAATTGTAGGCCTGAATGCAGTGTTCCTGGAAGATTCGTGAGAGAGGGCAAACATACACCAAGTAGATACTTCTCATAAGGACATACTTTGCAATGTGAGCATTTTTGAACTTGCAATGGAATTTTAAAGCCATCCAGAAACAACAGATGTTTGAACCCAAATGATCCAACATCTTGATGCCAAAATTAGGGCTCTGAAGAGGAACGTTAGAGTTGTAACATATGAAGAACTACTTCAGGAACTCTTCTCCAGGGAAACAGTTGAAAGAGACTTATTCTATGGCTTGCTGACCCAGCCTTTTATCTGTGCCCGTTTATACTCCAAGTGATAAAAATTTCTGTCAAATGAAAATATTAATAAACAAATGCAAGTCTCTTTCCTAGGTCTAACTTCAATCTCCTCTCTCTCCCCTTTGAGCACTCTATCTCTAAATTGAATTATGAAACCAGGAGGAGGACTTTTCTAAACATTATTTATCCCTAAACTTTTACATATGAAAACCAATAATGGGTTATGGTTGAACCTACCCAGCACAGAATTATCTAGCTAATTAGTTGTAAGCAGCAATTCAGATATTTCAAGAAAGCCAAAAAACACTGGCCAATACCAACTCCCACCAACAATAAATAAGCAAACTCCACTTTGCAAGGTACTTTTTTTTCCAGATTAAATAGGTAACAGATAAATGCCAAATCTCTGCTTTTACTTGGTTTAAAGGATACATCGAGGTTGCTGTATAGTTCTAAAACAAGGTTGTTGTTTTTTCATTAGCTTGTCAGATCAACTTTTCCCCCACCTCTCTCTGTTAAACAAATAAATGCAACTTAGACATCAAATCCCTTTATTCACTTTTCAAAGAAACTTTTTGTACATCTCATTCACCAACTAAACTTCCCATCAAGGTAGCAAGGTTTATTGGTTTCCAGAAGGATATTAGCATAAAGATATTTCTTATTTCAGCCACACAACTACTATAAAATAGCGCCTGTGAGGAGAAAGTGGCAGTATGGCCATGGTTCCAAAAGGGAGCCAGGAGCTCAAATTGTAAGTGCATTTTAAAAATAGCATAGCAGCTATGATTATAATTTAGCTCCACAGCATGTAAGCGTGGTATGAACAGGAAATGGGAGTACATCTTCTGAGCCTGATAAGATTCTCTAATGTAAGACATATGCTCTGTTTCTTAGCTGGAAAGCTAGACCTAGCCAGAAAGAAGAAAAGCATATATGTTTATCTTTAATCCAAAGATTAAACCTATCAACCTTGGAAGATTTTTTGAATTGCTGTTGAATTAAGTGATGAAGTCAATGCAGCATACATTCAAGAGCGAAAAAAAATACCTTTATAAAAATACCTTTATTAAAAATGAAAATTTGAAGTAACTTCCAGAGGAAAATTAATTAAGTGAGCTACGCATACTAAGACTGTGTTATCTCAGTGCAAGCTCCGAAGGGCAGAGCCTCTCCTTAGAGAAGTCAGTGCTAATCAGGGGACACTCCAGACCAAAGTTGAATTCACTAAGGCTCGCATGTTTTAAGAACATTTTACAATGTCAATAATTATCCCTAATTCTACTTATGACAAATAGAAACGTGACAAAATGCCCTTGAGTTTACTCTTACATTCTAGGAAGGAACTGATGGTTTAAACATATGTTTCCAGATTAGCATTATAGAGAATGTGTAAGATAAAGCAACAAGGCTTAGCAATAGATACATGACAGTACATCAAAGTACAGATTGACTTATTACATCACCCAATTTTATAGTCCACATTAGAGACAATGAAAAGGAGCTGATACCAGTGCCTATCATCAAAATACAAATTTTGATTTATTACCCTTTGATGCAAATCATAGTAAAGAAAACCTTTAACAGCTGGAAAAGAAACCTCCCCAAAAAAGTACTTTAGTTTCTAGGCTCTATTCCTTTACAAACAGAAGGTTAGGAGATTTTTCTGGTTATTCAGTATAAGAATAATTTGCTCATTCAACAAAAATTTATCAAGTGCTTCCTATGCATGAGGCACTGTTGTAATGGCCAGGGCTATAGCAGTAGGAAAGACAGACAAGGAGCTTACATTCCAGTAGAAATCATTCAGTAAATACATAAACAAGAGACCTTGAAGGGTAATGAGTGCTGTTAAGGGAATGAAAGGATGTTGTGTAGAGAAAAACAGAATAGGTGGGGACCATTTTAAATAGGATGGTCAAACAAAGGCTTGCTTGAGCTGAGACCTAAATGATGAGAAGCCAAATGGGTGAACATACAGGAGAATGTTCTAAGGGTAGAGATAAGAGCTAGTGCCAAAGGTCTTGAGGTCAGAACAAACTTGACTTCTTCAAGGAATAGAAACAAATTCAGTGAGGCCAAAACATGGTGATTGTTGGGGAGCGGGGAAGAGAGGAGGTTGGGGAGTCAATAAGGAGCCAGATCATATAGGACCTGTTGCTGTACCTTGGTAAGAGGCTTGGATTTCTTTTAAGGAATAATGAAAAGTCATTGGAGAATTTTATGTGACCTTGATTTAATTTTTGTGTTTTTTTAATTATAAAATATTTCAGGTATCCAAAAACGTATGGATAACAAGCATATGGATACTGCAAGAAATTAGATTCAGTGAAATCCCCATGGTACCCTTCTCAGTCCTATTCCCCTCCCTCTTTTTTTTTTTAAAGATTTATTTATTATTTATTTATTCATTTTATTTATTTTTGGCTGAGTGGGGTCCTAGTTGTGGCATGCAGGATCTTCGTTGAGGCATGCGGATCTTTCTTTACCACGTGTGGGCTTCTCCCTAGTTGTGGCATGTGGGTTTTTTCTCTTTTCTAGTTGTGGTGTGCAGGCTCCTGAGTGCGTCGGCTCTGTAGTTTGAGGCACGCAGGCTCTAGTTGAGGCACACCAGCTCAGTAGTTGAGGCACACAGGCTTAGTTGCCCTGCAGCATGTGGGATCTTAGTTCCCTGACCAGGGATCAAACCTGCGTCCCCTGCATTGTAAGGTGGATTTTTTACCACTGGACCACCAGGGAAGTCCCTTCCCTCCCTCTTTAAAGGTAACTCCTATTCTGAATTTTGTGTTTATAATATTCATTCATGTTTTTGTGCTTTTACCACACACACACACACACTGACACTCACACACACGCATACATATCCATAAACAATATGTATAACACTGCCTTGCTTTTTTTAATTAAGGTATAATTGATATTGCATGTTTTTAAACTTTATATGAATGGTACCATACTGTACCCATTCTGCAACTTGCTCTTTTTCCCCTCTGTTGTATTTTTTTGAGATTTATTCATTCGTATAGAGTTCTGATTCATTTATTTTAAACAACTGTTCAGTATTCTTTTATATTAAAATACCATAATTTATCCGTTCTTTGGTTGATGGACATTTATGTTGTCTTCAATGCTTCTGTTCATATCTCCCTGAGCAGGTAATGGAATATAGAGAGACAAGAGCAGAAACGTGAAAACCAGTTAGAAGACTCTTCAGAGTGCAGCAGAAAGCCAGCGGTGGCTAGGGCTAAGATAAAGCAACTGAGATGAATAGACGTGGAGAAATTTGGTATACATTTTGGAAATGCAGCTGATTGAACTTACAAATGGATTGATAGGGAGGAGGGGTTGCAGAGAGTCGGTTAGAAATCAAGGATGAATTGGCCTTGAGCTATTTTGGCCTTGAGCTATTTTTCGAGGGCATCTAAAGCCCAAATCTTAGAACTTCAAAAAGTAACATGTGATGTGATACCTTTCTTCTCTAGTACCTTGCAATGTACAATATTAGGTACTTCATAAAATTCTGTTGAGTGAATAAATAATTGAATAAATAATAGACTTTATAATTGGTTCTCTATGGTATACTGAGATTATATTGAGATTTAGTTATATGACAACCTAGAATATTTTCAGATGAAATGAAATGAAGTGGGGTTTTGTTAAAATAATCAAGAGGGGAATGTGTGTGTTTGAGGATTATTAGTAAAACAAGATTGACTCCATGTTAAACATTTTTTGTGTGTGTGTGTGTGGTACGCGGGCTCTCCCGTTGCGGAGCACAGGCTCCGGACGCGCAGGCTCAGTGGCCATGGCTCACGGGCCTAGTCGCTCCGCGGCACGTGGCACGTGGGATCTTCCCAGACCGGGGCACAAACCCGCATCTCCTGCATCGGCAGGCAGACTCTCAACCACTGTGCCACCAGGGAAGCCCTATGTTAAACATTTTTGAAGCTGAGTGATGGGTATATAGAAATTTCACTTCTGTGAATGTTTGAAAATTACCATGATAAAAAGTGTAAAAAGAGATAAGAAAAAATTTTAGCTATCTTCCCATTAGGATGGGAGTTGCCCCAATATGACATCAAGTAAACATCCAAATACGTAATAACCACTCCACGTTAAGTAGGTTGTCAGAAAATTCAGGCGGTCCAGGCAAAGTTCTTAACCTTTTGGGGTTTACAAATTCCTGAGAGAATTTGATGAAACATATGAAAACTTTTCCCAGAAAAAAAAATACACATATACACAAATTTGCATAAATATATCAGGATTTAAAATTTTTTTTTAAAGCTGATGTCATAGACCAGGTTAAGAAATCCAGATAAGGACTTTCTCTGTGGTTCAGTGGGTAAGACTCTGTGCTCCCAATGTAAGGGGCCCAGGTTCGATCCCTGGTCAGGGAACTAGATCTCACATGCATGCCACAACTAAAGTCCACATGCTGCAACTAAAAAAAAAGATCCCGCATGCTGCAACTAAAGATCCCACATGCCACAACGAAGATCCCACACAACTAAGACCCGACACAGTCTAAATAAATAAATAAATAAATAAATAAATATATATATATATATATATATATATATTTCTTTTTTTTTTTTTTTTAAGAGAGAAAGAAAGAAAGAAAAGAAATCCAGATAAACTCAGGAAAAGACCTCACTGAAGTCTGACTTTAGCACTACGAGCTCAGGTAATTTGTTAATACAGAATTTTGTCCTGTTAGTTTTTTTAATGTTCTACTTTCCACAGTTGGTGCTTACATTCCTCCCTAGAGTTTGCAGCTGGATGACTGAAGTTTGAGTCTTGTTTTTATCACTTTCAAGCTGATGATCCTGCAAAATCTAAGCCTCAGCTTCTTTATCTGTAAGTTTGAAATAGGAATATACCTAGTGCTATTGGTGATAAAAATAAGCTAATATAATTGAAAGTCCTTTGTAAGATGTAAAGAGCACTGTAAATTGGTGGTAAAATTTTATGCTTATTATGTGTCAAGAACTCTTCTAAACACTTTAAGTACCATTATTAACCTCATTTTTACACATGAAGAAACTAAGACACACAGAAGTTAAGTAACGTGCCTAATGTCATATGACTAGTAAGGAGTTGAGTTAGAATTTGAGCACAGCCAATCTGACTCTAGAGTGTATGCTCTTAATCTTTATGCTGTGAATTTTAGTATTATTCACCCTGAATATAATACCCCTCCACTGCTCCATGGTATAATATTGTGCTCATCTGATGAATACTCTTAACCTATGCCTGAGAGGAAAACTGTAATTCAAGTAGCAGCCAAATTCTAAGGGACAAAAAATGATGCCATGGGGCTTCTCTGGTGGCGCAGTGGTTAAGAATCTGCCTACCAATGCAGGGGACACAGGTTAGATCCCCGGTCCGGGAAGATCCCACATGCCATGCAGCAACTAAGCCTGCGAGCCACAGCTACTGAGCGTGTGTGCCACAACTACTAAAGCCCGTGCACCTAGAGCCCGTGCTGCACAACAAGAGAAGTCACAGCAATGAGAAGCCCGCACACCGCCCATGCACCGCAACAAAGAGTAGCCCCTGCTCATCACAACTAGAGAAAGCCCTAGCGCAGCAACAATGCAGCCATAAATAAATAAATAAATATTTTTTAAAAAATGATGCCACCTTGGGCTTCCCTGGTGGTGCAGTGGTTGAGAGTCCGCCTGCTGATGCGGGGGACGCGGGTTCATGACCCGGTCCGGGAGGATCCCGCATGCCGCAGAGCGGCTGGGCCCGTGGGCCATGGCTGCTGGGCCTGTGCCTCCGGAGCCTGTGCTCCACAATGGGAGAGGCTGCAGCAGTGAGAGGCCCACGTACCGGAGGAAAAAAAAAAATGATGCCACCTTGTCTTATTTTTTAATTTAAAAAAATTAAAAGTTTTTAATGAAAATTAATTTTTTATGTTTTTAATGTTTTTCTATGTATAGTATTTATACTGTAAGATTTGATTTGATTTGATTTAAGTTCTTTTTTTGGAGAAGTTGTTAACTCCGGGGGTGGGGCAGGGAAGATAAAAGGTGATTCTGGAGCATCTTGTGATGCCAAGAAAAGCAAGAAAGTACTCAAAAACCAATGGCAGGGGCTTCCCTGGTGGCACAGTGGTTGAGAGCCCGCCTGCCGATGCTGGAGACACGGGTTCGTGCCCCATTCTGGGAAGATCCCACATGCCACAGAGCGGCTAGGCCCGTGAGCCATGGCTGCTGAGCCTGCGTGTCCGGAGCCTGTGCTCTGCAACGGGAGAGGCCACAACAGTGAGAGGCCTGCATACCGCAAAAAAAAAAAAAAAAAAAAATGGCAGCATATCAAAAAGACATAGGGGCCAACTAGAAAGGACTTTCAGTGACCAAAGATGAAACAATTTGAGCAAGAAATAAATAACAATAGGATTGGATTATAATCCATAGAATAAAATAAATATCCATGAATCTTATTGATATTAATAAATTTTAAAATAAATGGGAGTGAAGAGACAGTCTATCTTACATAAAAATTCCAATTAATAAATGTGGAAGAAATGAGGAAAATAGAAGACTGAACACAGAACACCACAGTAATATTTGTTGCAGGCAAGATCCATCAGTGGATACTAAAATCAGTGGAATAGAAACAGGATATTTTCATAATCTCAAAGTGTCTCCCCCAAATATTTATTAATTATAAAGGTAAAAATAGTGGAGAAACCTGGCAAATAGCACCTTAACCAAGTGATGGGAGTTAACATCACTGGTGTAAGATACCAATATCATGAACTACTGGATTATGATGTCCTAAGAAGGACACATCACTTCCGTGAATTCTGATAAAAAATGCATAAAACTCAATTTAATCATGAGAAAATAGCAAATTCTATTGAAAACCTAACTAATATTCTTCAAAAGTGTCAAAGTCATGAAAGACAAGGAGAGACTGAGGAATGGTTCACATTGTTGGAGACTAAGCAGAGCTGACAACTACATGTGAGATCCTGGATAGGATCATGGAAAAGGATGACAGGGAAAACAGGGTAACCCAAAGAAAGTCTGTAGATTAATTATTGTTATTCTCTATTATTAGGTATTATAGCAATGTTAATTTCTTAGTTTTGATCATTATACTGTAGGTCATGTAAATTGTTAAATGTTAGGGGAAGGAACACCAAGTGTACACAGGAACTCTCCTGTTCTATGTAACTTTTCTATAAGTCAAATTATTTCAAAATAACAAAACATAAACCCTGATCTTGCATTGTTTAAGTAATTGTTTAAATGATCTATTCCAATGTTTCTCCGAACTCAGTCATCTGAATACAAATTTCAGGATTTTTACCAGTCTACCAAACATTTACTGATTTCTTGCACTGTTTTACAGGGGAGGAAATTGAGGCACAATGAAGTAAGTGACTCAACATCACAGAACTAACAGGTAACCGAACCAGGATTCAACTTTAGGCAGTTTGACTCAGTCTGTGTTAACTTGTCCTCTAGACTGCCTCCCTCCTGTACCCAATACTGCGATCCATCTATATCATTCTTTACTTACTAGCTTCTTTAAAGTTGAGCCAGTTTATTTTAAACTTAAAAAACAGCAATTAAACTATATTATAAGGTCCTCCTGATAGGAATTTTTGTTCTCTCTACTGACGTACCACAAGTTCATTGAATACTGCCTGGCACGTTGAAGGTAGTACTCAATAAACATTAATTGAATGAATGAATTAAAAACTTTATATCATAACTGTAAATGGAAAGCCAGAATCATTTTCCAGAATAGAAAGTAATCTTCAAAATAAATATGATGAGAGACTTCCTTGGTGGTGCAGTGGTTAAGAATCCGCCTGACAATGCAGGGGTCACAGGTTTGAGCCCTGGTCCAGGAAGATCCCACATGCTGCAGAGCAGCTAAGCCTGTGTGCCACAACTACTGCGCCTGCGCTCTAGCGCCTGCGAGGCACAACTACTGAGCCCGTGCGCCTAGAGCCTGAGCTCCGCAACAAAAAGAAGCCACCATGTTGAGAAGCCTGTGCACCTCAACGAAGAGTAGTCCCCAGTCACTGCAACTAGAGAAAGCCCGCACGAGGCAACGAAGACCCAACGCAGCCAAAAATAAATAAATAAAAATAATAATTTAAAAAATAAAAGTAATGCAAGGAGAAAAAGAAGTAATGCAAGTGTTAGAAGATATAAAAAAAGGATACCAGTTACAAACAGAATTTCTCCTCCTTGATTTAATCAGAAGGTTTCAATTAGAATGACAAAGAGAATAATTTTCTGAGTAAATAGATTTTATTTAAAGTTGTATCAGTTTGCCACCTAAAATCAGCACACAAATGCCCAAGGTAAGGGACCATTCTTTGTGGAAGGTGGCTCTATTCTAAAGGGACCAATCGAGTGAGGGCTCATGTGAGATTAGACAGCTCAGTCTGTCTTGATCATCCTCATGCCTTAGATGTCATCTCTTCTCTTCTGTAATCTTCTCCCTCCTCTTGATTACCTCTCATTTCTCTCTCTAACCCCTATAGAATTATTTTTACTTCTTGTAACACTCCTTAGTGCATACCTCTTTAATAGCACTTAAAATATAAATTCATCATTATTTTTCTCCAATTCTGTGTCCTTCACTTAAATTATAATTATGTAGGGCATCAGGGAGTGTGTAATAGCATATTTATATCTCCAGAGCTCTTACCAGTATCTAACAAAATGGTAGGCCCACAACAAACTTTTGAATTATTAAATTAAGAAAATTAACAGAAATTAGAGGGGGAGAAAAGAACTGTGTGATTTTCTGCCATCCTTGAAGCCATGATTTTGTCCTCACCTGTGTCTGAAAAGCTTATTATTATTCAGATCCTTTATAAAATCTTCCCAAACACACATGAGGGTTCTCCATGAAGATGAAAAGTAAATAGCAATCCTTTCCTTCAGAAGCTCTCAGAATTAATTTGCTTCCTCAAGCAATTATAATATATCACTCTTCCTTTGCAGAATATTTGCTAAAACATGGATGGATGCCTCCATTGTAGACGTTACTGCTGTATTTTTGTGGCTTGCTTATAAAGTGAGGTCAATGCTGAGGTCACTTCTCTGTACCTGGGTGATGATCTCTGCTCTCCACAGAAAGGATGAGGGCTGGTCCTAGCTGATGTTAGGTTAACACGGTACACGATGGCAAAGGAAACACACTACAGAGCAACATTCTTTTTTTTTTTTTAAAGAAAGCTAATTTTAAAAAATATATTTATTAATTTATTTATTTTTGGCTGCACCGTGTCTTCATTGCAGCATGCGGGATCTTTATAGTGTGGCATGTGGGATCTTTAGTTGCAGCATGTGGACTTCTTAGTTGCGGCATGCATGTGGGATCTAGTTCCCTGACCAGGACTGGAACCTGGGCCCCCTGCATTGGGAGCGCAGAGTCCTACCCACTGGACCACCAGGGAAGTCTCAGAACAGTATTATTACTAGAAGCCAGAAATGTAACCTTCCTTGGACATCTCTTGAGATGGTTAATAGCAGTTTCTTTTGAGTATATAATTATGTCTAGGTAGAAATCAACCTGTTAACAACTATTGCATTTGAGAACAAGATTCAACATATGGGTACAAGACCTAACATGGGGGCACATGGCAAGCATCCCTGAGATACTGAGCTAAAATTACCTCTACCTTATGAAATTATTATACAGAAATCAATAGCTTTCATACACACAGAAAACACGTAAGGAATATAATGGAGGGACTTCCCTGGTGGCGCAGTGTATAAGACTCCACACTCCCAGTGCAGGGGGCCCAGGGTTCGATCCCTGGTCAGAGAACTAGATCCCACATGCATGCTGCAACTAAGAGTTTGCATGCCACAACTAAGGAGTCTGCCTGCCGCAACTAAGACCTGGAGCAACCAAATAAATAAATTAAATATTAAAAAAAAAGAAATATAATGGAAGAAAAGAATCTATTATAATAAGCCATAATATGTATAAAATTCTTCATTCATTATAAACGTTACTAGAACTTTAAAAACACACTTAAATACCAATTTTCTCCTATCAGACAGGCAAAAACCCAAATGTTTTACAACACGCTCTGTTGGCATAGCTGTCAGAAAACAGGTACTCTTATAGTATAAAGTGACATAGCCCGCCCCTATGGAAGGTAATTTGGCAATAGTGCAAAATTACAAATGCATTTATCTTTAGCTTGCCAATGCCTATTCTGGAAGTTTATGCTTTATACCAGCAATGTGTAAAGTAGCTGATGTGCACTGTTACTCATTTCAGCATTGTTAGTAATAGCAGACAACTGGGGGAAAAATCAAGCATTCATCAAAAGATGCTTTGTACAAAACATATTTGTACAAAACTAAATTATATAGATCTCAATTGAGGGACATTTTACAAAATACCTGACTGGTATTCCTCAAAGCTGTCAAGGTCAACAAAACCAAGGAAAGCCTAAGAAACTCTCACGACCAAGAGGAACCTAAGGAGACATGATGAGTGAATGTAATATGATTTCCTGGAACAGAAATGGTAAAACTAAGGAAATCTGAACAAAGTATAGACTTTAGTTAATATTAATGTATCAATACTAGCTCAATAATTGTAACAAGTGTACCATGCTAAAATAAAATGTTATAATAGGGGGAAACAGGTATATGGGAATTCTCTGTATTATATTCACAATATTTTTGTAAATATAAAACTGTTCTTAAGAAATGAAAGTTATTAACAAAAATAAATTATAAGATAGCCATGTGATGGGATAATTCTATGCAACATTCAAGAAAGAAAAAGGAAGCTCTTTCTGAACTGATAAGGAAAGATCTGCAAGGTTGTAAAGTGAAAAGAGCAGTTGTATAAGCACTTGTATTTGTCTAAAGAAACCATGTGTGCACACACAATACCTAATAACAGTGGTCATCTGTCAGGGCTAGAGTAGGAAAAATAGGGTGGATGGAGAGCAGGGTGGAAAGAAGAATACACACACATACACACACACACGCTAACTATGTGAATGGAATACCTAGTTAACTAATTTCGTTAACTCCTGCCTATAGGACCCTCTGTGAATGAGCAGTGAGATGGACTCCTGAGTAAAATGTGATTATTGCTGAGAACTCCCTTCCCCAAGTGATGAATCTTTCTACCCTCTGCATCTCTATAAAGTCATTTTAAAAATAAGTATAAAATAAAAATCAAACTGATTTGAGCCTGCCAAACTTATGCGAACCAAAACACCTAAACCACTTTAACTAAAAAATCATGTTACCCCCTCCATAAAATCCTGTTTCTTTTTCTGTAAAGTGAGGGTAGGCTCAAATAAAATTTTCTGTTTTGAAAAACTCTTATCATTGATTGAAAGAAAGACAATTCATGGGTAGGAAAAAAAAAGAGGAGAGAGGGAAGAATGGCAGATTCATAAAAAACTTTGAAATGAAGAGCAAGATAATGAAAGTTTGTTATTTTCGAAAAATATTAACAGAATCAAGTTCTGTTCTACCTCTAGGAAGATATTCTTTCACTGAGTATTTTAACGGTAGATAGAGGGACAGAATAATTTGAAATTGGAAGTTTCTCATTTAGAAAAAAAAACGCTAGTGATTGGAAGAGTAAGATTCATTTTACCTTTATTTCAAAGAACTTTTAGAAACAATTCAAATGGAAAGGCTTTTAATTATATGAGTTTCACAATGACATTATCTTCAAATGAGGCCCGCCTCCTAACATTTGAGGGGGTCGAGGTCAAAAGTACACATTGGGGTTAACAGCCACTATATCTAAATACTTTAAAGTGATAAATCAAGCTAGCAAATTGTTAAATATTTAAATCCTCCTATCTTGACATCTTCATAACAACCTAAAAGATAAGGTTTGAATTTAGATTTCTCAGACTCTTCAGAGTTCCATAGCAGATAATAACAGGAAGGAGGAGGAGAGCTGAACCCCACCCACCCTCTGGCCTGTGACTTATCCATCCTTGGGAGGGTAAAGGTGGGAAAGAAGCCATGGAAGTTGCTTGGACCAGGTGACCTTGGAATTCCTCTGTCCAGGTTACCCCACATGTGGTCTGATAGAGGACACACAGGCTCTGAGTAGGCAATTCCCCTTAGCAACACAGACATCTCACTCCACGGCCAGGGATAAGGCCAAAGGAAGGCAAGGGTAGGGTCCTCAAAAGTTTGGGGACCAGGGTCAGGGACATTTCTCATCCTGGTCTAAGGGTGATACTGCTTCAGATACTTCTTAGTGATCAGTCATCAGATGAGGGAATAGAGAGTAAAGCTTTCATTTTTTTGGTTCCCTTGGAATATCATTTTGCAGTGGAGATTTTTATTATGATAATATTAACTGAGAAA
The DNA here is from genome assembly GCF_964341445.2 of Mesoplodon mirus. NCBI lineage: Eukaryota > Metazoa > Chordata > Mammalia > Artiodactyla > Ziphiidae > Mesoplodon > Mesoplodon mirus. The sequence goes on from NC_138985.1 coordinate 73,705,119, forward strand.
TGGAGAAAAATCAAAAGATGGAACGATTTGTCTTTGGGTATCATGCAACATTGAGATTTTCTGAAATTCAAGGTCATATTAAAATAAAGCAGAATTGGTTGATGTTTATTATTATTTAGTGCAGTTTTTACATAGTGTGTGATTTAAAAGGTAATCTCTAGAGAGGAGGGACGGAGGGTAGCGAGAATGGAGACTTTTACCCTTCAGTTGATACCACTCTTAACCATTGGATTTTTCTTTTTATCATGTAGATATATTGCATATACGTTAAAACAACAGCAACAAAAATTAAAGAACTTCTAATAATCCCATAAGCAAATACAGAATTTTGAATGTTGAATTTAATTATCATCTATATTTCTTTTGGTTCCCAGATGAAGCATTACCAATACAACATATTAGGCAAAGTGATAAACACAAAAACTCTATTTTTTCTTAATGGCAACATTCATATTTGAAGCAAGCTGTCAGTAGCAAACAGCTTTGCTTGAGTAGCCTGGCTTAGCAGATGTCTTTGTTAGGAATGTGACAATTATCACCATTATTTATTTCACTGAATATCAAGTGGTACAGAGGGAAGCCAAGTCCTCATCAATAGTGCACGTGGTTAATTACATCATGCTATCTCCTCACATGCCTTATTCTTTGTTACTTGCTCTTGAAATTATCATAAAAAGACATATCTGACCGACTTAAAGCCAAATGCAGTTCAAAGTTACTATCAGCTATCACACAAAACTATGTAGACTACATGGGGAAAAGGAAATTATTTTTTTCCAGCCACTTTACTTGCTGTTTAATAGTATTAGGTAACATTTACCGAGGGCTTAGTCTATACCAGAGAGTGAGTAAGCATTTTACATACATTATCTCTCTTCATTATAATCAGAAACTCCCCTGATATTTGCATATATTCCTTTGTATATATCCCCTGATATTGCACACCTACACTGTGCTGTCCTTTTAACATGTTATTATTTGTTACACTAGTCAATGACTTGTTTTGATATGAATATCATGAATTTTTATCCATTGAATATTTCCAACTATGGAAGTTCTATTATGAATGGAAAATTTATATTACAATAAAGACCAAATCATTGAGGAAAAAAACATAAAAATCTTGCTCCCCCAAATAAGCTAAATTTTATTCTTAATTCTATAAATTTACTTAAGGCAACTCTTTCTATAGAATTCAAGAATTCAATAAACAATAAAGCACTCACTATGGGAGCACTTTATATTCATTAGGTTGGATACAGAAATGAATTAATCTGTCCCTCTCTTCTAAGTGTATGGTCTAATGGAGAAGAGAAACAAGCAATTGGATGCCAAACTAATTGTGCTAAATTCTGTGTTCCAGATATCAACCAAGTACTTAATAATGCGGGGAGGCTGTTGTTTTGACTTTGGTGATGCGGAAAGAGCATTTTGGAGGAGAATGATGTGAATTAGGCTTTGAAGACCAGGTAAACTTGCAAAAGCTGATCTGGAAGGAAGGGCGAGTGACAGAGGAAATAGTTTTAAAAAAGCAACTGAGCATAGGGCTTGTTTGGACTTGTCACACGCCAGGGTGCAAGAATTTAGTGGGAGATAAGGCTAGAGTGGTGGATTTAGACCAAATCATGGAGGGCTTTGACTGTAGAAGGCAATGGGTAGGAAAGGAAAGTCTTTGAGCTCAAAGTGACACACCTTTGGAAGATGACTAGCAGTAGTGTTCAGAAAAGCCAACATTTAAGGTATTACTGGGGAAAGACAATTAAATGAGCCAAAGAAAGGGAAAGGGTTATTGTTGTTTTTGTTGTTTAATTCAAAAGCACTTAACATGTAAATAGCAAAGTTGATTTGCTATTATTCCACTAAATGGAGGAAAAGCAAACTGAAAGCAAGGAGACCATTTAGGAGGCTATGCAATGGTCCAGGCAAGAATTAATGAGTTTCTGAAGAAAGGTAGTAAGCAGAGGAGATTGATTTGAAAGATAATGGTGGAAAGAGATCCCATTTGGGATTTGAAAGATAATGGTAGAAAGAGATCCCATTGGGTTGATTAGCCAAGATCAAAAACCCAGGAGTGGGGCTTCCCTGGTGGCGCTGTGGTTGAGGGTCTGCCTGCCGATGCAGGGGACATGGGTTCGTGCCCTGGTCCTGGAAGATCCCACATGCCGCAGAGCGGCTGGGCCCGTGAGCCATGGCTGCTGAGCCTGCGCGTCCGGAGCTTGTGCTCCGCAACGGGAGAGGCCACAACAGTGAGAGGCCTGCGTACCGCAAAAAAAAAAAAAAAAAAAAAAACCCAGGAGTGAAAAGTGATGAGTTTAATTTAGATCAGACTTAAAGGTGTCTGTAATACATCAGTGTGGGATGCTCAGCGTATAGTTAGGAACAGGGTGTAAATAAGGGAAGACAGATAAGGGCTAAAGGTACAGAGCTGGGAGTCAGTCTTATAAAGAGGATAGCTAGATAGATCAAGCTGTAAAATAGGATGAGATTACCAAGGGACTGTCAAGACTTAAGATAGAGAGGACTGAACACTGAATCTTCAGATTAAAGGGCTTGTTTTAAGGCAGGGAAGGTGTGAGGCAGGTTAGGAATCTTGGGAGAAAACTAAACAGAAGCAGTCCGTGAGGCAGGAGGACCAAAAGAATGTAATGTGGGCTCCAGTGGAGATGAGAGTTCTAGTAAGAAGAGGGTGGTCAATGTTGTCAAATTCTGCTGAAAACAGAATTTGAGCAGAAGGTCCATGAAGAGGTTTTGGCTTTAAGACTTTCCATAGGCTGATGGTGCTGAGGATCAAGAGGGAGAAGAAACCAAGGTAGATGAAGAGGAAGATGACTGACAGAAATAGCATGAACAGAAATTAGAATCAAGGGAGAGTATTAGGCCAGGAAAGAAAGGTTTGTAGAAATCAAGGGGGGTTGGGGGATGCACAGAAAATGGAAGGGGAGTAGATGAACTGGAGAAAATGGAAGGGGATCAAAGTCAAGAAGGACCCAAGGAGGGAGGAGAGAAAAGGAGAGATGGAAACACTGGCCTTAGAAGGAAATCAGGAAAAGTCTTCAGAGACTGGAGGGAAGACAAAAGGAATGGGTGGTAATTTGAACAGAATGAAATTTATGTAGTATTCATATCAGGTGTTCTCCAGCTTCCCATAATGTAGGTAGCAAAAGAGGGTGGAGGTAGACGTAGAAATTGAAAGGGAGTACAGAAGATTGGAACGACAGCTATGTGTATTATAAGGGTGAATTGATGAGAGGTAAGAAAAGGAATTCCCAGGGTTATTGAATTCCCAGACATATTGGAAAAATACATTTTAGAGCATCCAATCAACCTGGTTATGTCTATTTTCTCCAGAATTGTTCAGCTGCCTAGTAAAGGAACAAGAAGAAACAGATGGTTGGCTTAACCAGGTCTGGAGATTGACACGACAGTTGTGACCCAAGATGAGTGAGATAAGTCATTAGGTTGCAGGTCCGGCGAGCACAGTGGGAAGAACTGTCCCTGAGATTCCTCAGGTAGGTGGCTTGGGACATCCTGAGAGGCCAGGAAGGCTGGCAAATGGAGAAAGAGCAAAGGGTATGGGCCTGAAAATGTGAAGGATGAGTCAGAAAAAAGTGAGGTAATAGGAGAGATAGACGGATAGATAGTGGTCAGAGGAAACTTTTCAAGTTTGAGAGTCTCAAATGTGGAGACGTTATGGATGATGGTGAAAACTAAGGTGTGGCGACACTAAGGGAGATCTGAGGCAGAATGAGATGGAGCCACAGAGCTCAAAGTAAAGGAACTGATAGGTCAGAGAGAAAGATTATCAACATGGAATTTGAATCCCAAAGGAAAATACACTGGCTATAGGTGAGATTTTTTTATATGACTAAAAACACATTAATGTGATATTAAAACACATGAGCAGCTAGAAGAATACTTGGAAGGAAGACACGCACCCTTGTTCACTCAATAAATACGTATTGAGCCGTGGGTTTAATGTGAAACTATATGCAATAAACATGATGTGGTGAATTCCTCCCAAGCAATGGTTTCATTAAGATTAAGATTTTGCTTCCCACTGTCAAAGAGTATAACTTAGCACCTGATGACCTCATACTAAAAATGGAAAATACAAACTTGGAAGAAAAAACGGTAGAAAAGCTAAACCTTGTCACATCACCATATACTTAAAGGAATGGTTGAACCAAGTAAATAATAGTGATTCCCAGGAAATTACTCATATTCAGCATGAAACTACTAATCACTCCCTAATGTTTTGGCTTAGAGTATAAACTCACACTCAGAGACTCTTTCTACAGTCGATGAACCCAGACCTGAAGCCTGTCTCACTCTGGGTTGTCATAATACTAGCTTGGTGGTGGGATATCTGTAGTCACAAATGCAGGAACCACAGTAAACTGGGCTCACTGGTCCTTTGTAGCCCAGATGGGGACACAGCCACAATTTTCTAAAGTTCTAAAAATAAGTTGTTTTTTTAGAGACAAGTACTCTATTATATACACTCATCAGGAGATTGTGCAGAGTTTGGGATGTTGTAATCATCCAACTCAAAGAGGAATTGTCAGCCAGATGTTGAAAAATATATGCAAATGGGCTCTGGGAGTACACTTTATCTCTAAATCTTCCCAAAGAATGTTGACCTAGTCCTAAAGCATTTATTTACACATTCTTTTCAAACCACCTTTAAACTCAGAAGCCCTATTTTGCATCACATAGGTTAGTCCAATATAGACAGTGTTGATAATTGTTGAAGCTGTGTGATGGATATGATGATTTACTATACTCTTCTCCCTACTTTAAATATGTTTGAAATTTTCCATACTAACAAGTTTTTTTTTTAAGGCAAAAAAGGACATAAGCCCTATTATTGTGCTTGTATAGCAATGAGACCCCTTTCTTGCTTTTCCCCTTCCTGCTGACATACATTGTAACCTATCAGAAATTGCTTATCCCAGTTCCATTTTTTCCAGAACAAATTAGAATGTACTAACATTAAGATTTGAATGGTATAACATCATTATTATTTCAAATATTCCTTCATGCTTCATAAAACTGTTCCATATGCTGTCATTTCATTTACTTCCATGGAACTTCTGTACTCACAGGCATTCTTCCAAATAGTTGCTATCCCAAAAGAAAACAGGTTTTAATCATTCAGTAACCAATCTTCATCGAACATCTAGTATGTGCCATTATTTTAACATTATTTTTAAATTCCATGGCTAAATATCTTTGTAAGGAAAAAAATAACACCCAACAGAAAACTTTTATTTGCTCCATAAACATTTATTAAGCACCCACTATCTGCAAGGTAGATACTCCAGTCTTGGCTACACATCATGCTGGGAACTTCTGCATTGAAGCAAGAATGGGTGATGGTTAGTGAGATGGCCCTTGCAATGAGGGAAGAGGATCTTTTTAAAGAATGCATATCCCCAGGCTCTACACACAGAGAAGTTTAGGTCTGGGTGGTTCCAAAAGGGTTGGGGACCCCTGGTCTAACTCACCAAGTCTGACGGGAACCAGAGCAGACTCTAGTCTTACTGAAGCTGGCACTGCCATCTATGGAGTATAGTTGGTGGGTGTAAAGCAGGCAGGATACGTGTTTGCAGCTTCATCCTGATGCTGAAAAGGATAAGAAAACAGGGTGCAAGCCTAGAGAAAAATTCAGCAGGATTTGGACAAGTGGTCAGGACTCGGAGCTGACTGGGCTTAGGTTCAAGGCTGGGCTTTGGTCCTGGTAGAATTCTCAGCAGGGACCCAGAAAGGATTGATTGTATATTCATTCAGTCCCTTTTGTGTAGCAGGCACTGTGCAAAGCTCTTTACTTACAAAATCTCATTTCATCCTCACGACAGCCCTGTGAGACAGGTTGACTTGCCCAAGGTCAGATGACCAGTAAATGGATGAGTTGTATTTGAACCTAAGTCTATTCTGAATGCAAAGCCTATACTCTTTCTGCCTCTCTGTGGTATCTACAGGGACTGGGGCAAAGGCTTGCCAGGCTTACCCAGGGGTGATAGCTAGGAAGATCATTTGACAGTAAAGGACTCTGCTCACATGAGGCATCAGGCAGCTGACTATTTCCATCCTCACTCCACTCACTAGTGGTTAAAATAAATTCCCAGTGACTCGTGACTGACAGGGTTCTCATTATTCCCAGATTATGTCCTAGGCAACATAGTAAAATTGGCAAATTTGTCTTTGTGTCCCCAGCATCCCCAATGTTACCTGTTTCTTCCCCAATCCCCGAGAAGGGGCCTACTGTCCTCATGATCTTCACCTCCATTCACATCAAGTAGTACATGTCTGATGACAGATGAAAGCATTTTGCTTTTGGGACCTACTGCTTTCGAACAAAGAGCAGGCAGTTAGAGGAATGACGTTGATATCAGAGGCAGGAGCTAGGAAGGATTGGGGAGACACGCTGAATTCCCTGAAATCACACTTGTAGATAGGTAGTAGCACATTCAAATGGATCTTATTGCTACCTGAAGAGAAATGATAACATTTCAGGGGATGGGATGATCAAGTGTCCTGCTGCTTCAGAGATTCTCTTGAAGTACTTTTCATCCCACTGTACCAGCCTATCTGTACAAAGTCCTCATTTTCACAGGAAACAATACATATGTGTGTGCTTCTCACAGAGATGGTAATCAGTGGGCATAATCCATCAAAGCCTCTTTCTTTTTTTCTTTTTTTTTTTGCGTTACGCGGGCCTCTCACCGTTGCGGCCTCTCCCCCTGCGGAGCACAGGCTCCAGACGCACAGGCTCAGTGGCCACAGCTCACGGGCCCAGCCGCTCCGCGGCATGTGGGATCCTCCCGGACCGGGGCACGAACCCGTGTCCCCTGCATCGGCAGGCGGACTCCCAACCACTGCGCCACCAAGGAAGCCCCCAAAGCCTCTTTCTTTTGATAACTGAAGTTATAGACCCAGACACTGCTTTATCAATATTCCAAATACCAGTACTGCCCTACCCTACAATAAACAGTAAACAAGAGTGGCTCTCCTGGTACTCACCCACCACCCTGCAATCATTGTTAATGAGAACCCGAAATTCTGGAATTTTCCTCTACTTGTCAAAATCACTTGTAAGTTCAAAAATGTTCTGGCAAATATTTTTGATTAGTGGCTATAAAATATGGTTAGATGGATGGATGGGTGGATGGATGGATGGATAGATACATAGATTGATTTAGATTTAAAGGTGGTAGCTTGGGGTTTCCCTGGTGGCTCAGTGGTTAAGAATCCTCCTGCCAATACAGGGGACACGGGTTCGAGCCCTGGTCCGGGAAGATCCCACATGCCGCGGAGCAACTAATCCCATGCGCCACAACTACTGAAGCCCGTGTGCTGAGAGCCCGTGCTCCGCAACAAGAGAAGCCCCCACTCACCGCAACTAGAGAAAGCTCGGGCACGGCAATGAAGACCCAACGCAGCCAAAAATAAATAAATAAAAATAACTAAACTTTAAAAAATAAATAAAGGTGGTAGTTTGTTTGCTGGAGGAATATAGTAATGACCTGTAAATGTGATAACATTAAGCTGGATGACAATTTTCTGTATCCTGTATATAAAATAGAACATAGTAATTTTATAAGGCAACATAGTAAAGTAGACCAAAGGCTTGGCTTTATTGCTTTTTTTTTTTTTTTTTTAAGTTTTTGACCGCACCCCATGGCATGTGGGATCTTAGTTCCCCGACCAGGGATCAAACCCGCGCCTCCTGCGTTGGAAGTATGGAGTCTTAACCACTGGACTGACCGCCAGGGAAGTCCTTTCGTTGCTTATTAACTGTGCAACTTTTGTAAATTACTTGACTTCTCTGAGCCTTGATTTCTGCCATGATAAAATCAAAATGGTAAAACTTGCCTCAAGAAGTTTTCTGTGAGGACTGTGTGTAATATATGATATGTTAAGTCCCTAACAATGCCTGGGACATAGGGACTCAAACTTTTTTGTTGAATGAATAAATAGTAGATGCTCAATACAGGCCATTTTTGTTATTTTTTTTACAGTATTTGTCAAACTTCATAGGCTTTAAACCTGTCTACCCCATGTTCCTCATTAATGCTTTCATATTTAATTACAAAAGCAAACACATCTGTTGCAAAAATTCAGACTATATAAGTGTACAAATAAAAAGTGAAAGGCCCTACTTCCATACCTTAGAGGTAACTACTGTTAAGAGTTTGATATATATTTTTTCAGACCTTTTTCTAGGCCTAACCAAATATATGATATAATTTCTAAACATGAGTTTATACTATACACAGTGTTCTGTTACTTGAGGTTTTTTTTTTTTTTTTTTTTTTTCGGTACGCGGGCCTCTCACTGTTGTGGCCTCTCCCGTTGGGGAGCACAGGCTCCAGACGCGCAGGTTCAGCGGCCATGGCTCACGGGCCCAGCCACTCCGCGGCATGTGGGATCCTCCTGGACCGGGGCACGAACCCATGTCCCCTGCATCGGCAAGTGTACTCTCAACCACTGCGCCACCAGGGAAGCCCCTGTTACTTGAGTTTTTTATATAAGATCTTCGACATCTTTCCAGATGCAGTATTCTATTTGTATGGGTTAGACTGTAATTTATGATACAAATCTCCTATAAATGGACAATTATGTTATTTACTATTTTTTGCTGTTTCAACCAGTGTTGCAATAAACATCCTTATGAAAAATTTTTTTGACATATATGCTAGTTATTTTTCTAGGATAAATTTCTAGAAGAGGAATAGCCTAGTCAAAGGACACACACACACACACACACACACACACACACACACACATATATATTTTTTAAGGGTTAAGCTATAGGTACAGGCTCTTTTAATTTATTTTATTTTTATTTATTTTTGGCTGTGTTGGGGCTTCGTTGCTGCGCGTGGGCTTTCTCTAGTTGCAGAGAGCAGGGGCTACTCTTTGTTGCGGTGTGCGAGCTTCTCATTGCTGTGGCTTCTCTTGTTGTGGAGCACGGGCTCTAGGCACACAGGCTTCAGAAGTTGTGGCTCGCAGGCTCTAGAGCACAGGCTCAGTAGTTGTGGTGCACGAGCTTAGTTGCTCCGTGGCATGTGGGATCTTCCTGGACCAGGGCTCGAACCCGTGTTCCCTGCATTGGCAGATGGATTCTTAACCACTGCGCCACCAGGGAAGCCCCAGGACACACATATTAACTAGACTCTGCCAGCTTGCACGAAGAGTGTTATGGGCTGAATCATGTCCCCTCAAAATTCACGTTGAAGCCCTAATTCCCAGTACCTCAGAGTGTGACTGTATTTGGGCCTTTAAAGGGGGTGATTGAGTTAAAATGAGCCCATTAGGGTGGGCCCTAATCCAGTCTGACTGGTATCTTTATCAGAAGAGGAAATTTGGACAAAGAGACACCAGGGATGCGCATGCACAGAGGAAAGACCATGTGAGGACACAGAGAGAAGGCACTCATCTGCAAGCCAAGGGGAGAGGCCTTTGGAGAAGGCAGCCACCTTGATCTTAGGCTTCAAGCCTCAGAACTATAAGAAAATTAATTTCTGTTGTTTAAACTACCCAGACTGTGGTATATATTATGGCAGCCCGAGCAAACTAATACAGAGGGGTTTTTCTCAAGGTCCTGGTGGCCCTTCTGCTTTGAGCTGAGTTCTGTATGGTGTAAGCAAGCTGTTCAAGCCACTTGTTCCCTACTTTCTTCATCCCATGCTCCCTCTGTCCTTTCCTTTATTGTCCTCACTCTCCTTGCTCATTGCAGTTTATTTAATAAGGGGTGTTTATTTTGACCCTTGGGGGATTTGAAAGATGTTTGGATGTTTGTGAACAGTTTGTTCTTTGATGTGCCTCATGCTGGTATGGCATTAAAATAACAGGAAGAAGATATTAAGGTATTTTCCCATTGACTTCTCCTCCATTTTCATTATGTGAACTATGAAACAAAGAAAATCTTTTCCACATAATTTCACTTACATTTCTTCCACTGATTGGCTAGGTCAAGTTCACACACCCCTTGAGACCGCATTTTAACACATTCCCTCTCCCTGACCATCCCCTCCCCCTCAGCCTTCAATATATCTGATGTGTGTGTTTCTGGGAGAAAGTAGGGAGGAAACTTGAAATTACCCGAGGATCCACATTCTGCTCTGCAGCCATCCTCAGTAACTTTCGCATATTTGACATTCTTTCAATTTCCTGAAGAAGAGTGACTCACCCAGAATTACACAGCCACAGTAGATGGAATAATTGGTCTCAAGGTCTCCTAATATTTCTTTCTTCCTTCAGCAATTCCTCTTACTTGTAAAGTGAGAGATTGCTTTGCTGGAGACTGCTGTGTGCTAGAGACAAAAGGAGAGGAAGAGGGAAAGTACCTGCCAGTGACTGAAAAAAGGGTTATACTTGTATGATCTCTTAATTCTCTGCATTTTCTTTTCAGAGTACACGTTGGTTGCTTATGTACCACACCGCACTGTAGGTTTGGGGAGCTTGTGCTTACTTTTCCCCAACAGGGTAGTAATATATCTTAGGAGGCTAAGAGTCAGGCCTGCCTCTACTTCGAACTGATCAGGAGGGAGAGAGAAGGGTGAGAGGCAGCAAGGATGAAACAAGAGGAGTAAAGGTGGACCTTCTTCTCTCTGAGCAACCTTGCTAACAGAAGTGTCAGCTAAGCCTTTCATGTGAGTGTCAGGACGATGCCAAAAGCAAACAAACACAGAAATCTCATGGGGATGTTAAAAAAAACAAACAGATAAATCTATCGGGTGAGGGGGAGATTGTGTAGGAAAGTGTTTTTTGGTTTTGTTTTTTGCATGACTTTTTTCTTAATGTGTTTGTATGTGTGTAATGGAAGCTGAGGATAAATTAAAGAGCAAATATGAAGATAATAATCCTTCCTATTTGCAATACTCAAGTTCCATTTTTTGGCCCTTTTTTGTTGTTGCTTTTTCTACTCTATTCAGTTTCCTATGACACATATGAACCCTATAAACATATGCAATTATTTCCAAAACATTTTGGTATTTTCCAAAAAATTTGGGATGTCTACTAGGTGCAAGGCATTATGCTAGGTTTGCACAAAATAAAAAGATAGCTAAGCTTTAGTCTGTCCTTAGGGTCTGCAGTCTCATAGTGTTCCTGGTGAATTTGAGGTTCTTGATGTCTCATTGCAGACAGAATTCAGTGAGAGACAAAGTGATAGGTAAGAAGTGGATTTATTTAGAGAGAAACAGACTCCACAGACAGAGTATCGGCCATCTCAGAAGGTGAGAGGCCCTGAAATATGGCGTGGTTAGTTTTTATGGGCTGGGTAATTTCATAGGCTAATTAGTGGGAGGATTATTCCAATTATTTCAGGGAAGCAGTGAAGATTTCCAGGAATTGGGCCACCACCCACTTTTCGGCCTTTTATGGTTAGCCTTAGAACTGTCATGGCATTGGTGGGACTGTCATTTAACATGCTAATGTATTACAATGAGAGTATGATGAGGCTCAAGGTCCATTGGAAGTCGAATATTCTGCCATCTTGGACCAGGTTGGTTTTAACCAGTTTTTGTCATGTCCTATGCCTGTGTCATTTTTTTCAAGGTTGTGCCCTGCCCACTTCCTTCCTGTTTTAATAGCAAAAGTAATTCATGGTCATGTTTGCTCATAGATTTGTAAAAGCAGCTAAATTTTACAAGAGAAAACATTTTAATTGTCTAATGCTCATTGACAGCATCTAAATGTCACAGACATTTAGCTCAAACCAAAAACATATTTTGAAATAATAAGCAATTAAATGAACACTTTTATCAGAAACAAGGATTTCAGAACAGTTTGCTCACTTGTATGTTGTAAATTGTAAAAGGAAAAGAGTTACACCCACACCATATGTGAACTATAGGACTATAAAGTGATATAATATCATCTGCAATACATCTGCTTCATTTAAATGCAAATTCTAACATTTATAGTTTCAGTAGTTGGTATCGTGGCCTTATACATAACATGAAAAAAATAATATTTGAGGAAGTTCTTGAATTTGTAGGTGGCTTATGTAGTTATAAGATTTCTTCCGATTCACTTTTTTTTTTTTAAGAAGATGTTGCGGGTAGGAGTTTATTAATTAATTTATTTAGTTTTGCTGTGTTGGGTCTTAGTTTCTGTGCGAGGGCTATCTCTAGTTGTGGCAAGCGGGGGCCACTCTTCATCGCGGTGCGCAGGCCTCTCACTATCGCGGCCTCTCTTGTTGCGGAGCACAGGCTCCAGACGCGCAGGCTCGGTAGTTGTGGCTCATGGGCCTAGCTGCTCCGCGATATGTGGGATCCTCCCAGACCAGGGTTCGAACCTTTGTCCCCTGCATTAGCAGGCAGATTCTCAACCACTGTGCCACCAGGGAAGCCCTCTTCCAATTCTTAAGGTATTAGATTCTATTAAGACACAAATGTAGCCTTTTGAAATAAGAATTCCAGGAGGAAATACCTATAGTTCAACACTAGTGTTTAATGCTGTGCTGCTACCATTTTGGATACTAAAGATGGCCATTATTTTTGTTTCATAAAATGTGTTTATCTGTTTATAGTGGTTGACTGGCAAGATGTTATCATTTACTGCCAAATTTCTAGAAGCAAATCAAGGAAAAACAGTATCAGCTAAAAAGTAAATAAATAAATAAATCTCAATCACAGTTCCTTCCATGAAATGGATCACATCATGGGTAACAATCACAAACATTATCATTTGATCTTTTATTTTTTTATCAGACGCATAAGCATCTCTCTAAAATAGGTACCAATCAATGTCAAATGCTTAAAGGTATAGTACAAGAAAGAGTCTTTAAGTTGTTGGGAGCCTCATAAAGGGAGTAATGACACAGTATTTTAAATATTACTAAGCATTTGTCCTCCGCTAGTAAACCTTCACGGTAATCCAATGCAGTTGCTTCACATAAAGCAAGCACATTAGTCTGGCACAGGCATTTGCTTCCTCTCTGAATTTCCTGTTTTCCTGGATATGAGATCTCTGAGGTCCACCTTCAGGAACTAGTCACTCACTCAGAGGTCTGCTAGGAAAAGTGATTTTGAGAGGGTAAGTTCCTATTGCTTAAAGTGACAGCCTTGTTCTAATGTAACACGTTCCATCTACACAAACTTAAGTACAATTCAATTCACTTTCACAAACCTCTTATATAGCAGGAGGCATTCAGTCATTGCCAAAGTCAATATATTAAGTCTGGTTGTTGAAGGCAGCTGGTTTCCCATAAAACCATGTGTCCCTATTTCCTATTTCAGTCAGTTTATTATTCAGTGGTAGGAAATGCCAAAGGGAGTTGGCAACAATGGCCTTTTCCACTTATAATAGATTTTTTTTAATGTACTTTGGATTTTTCTCCAATATTGTGCTCAGTGGTATTTCTACCATGTAATCAGATTGGATGGCTCACAACATGGTGATGACTGGCAAGGAAACCTCAAGGTAAATGACTTCCTCTATTCCCTCAATCCCAGAGGCAACTGTGCTGCCAATCTTATTACCAGGGTCATGCAGTCCTCAGAGGAAAGTGGGACTCTCATCTGCATTAGAAGTAAGTTTCCAGGAGAGCCCTGGAATTTGAAAATTCCTTGAGGCTCCAGTGTTTAATTGAGATAAATGAGGCCTCCCAGGGCAGTCTAGATTCAGACATCCTACTTCTGTGCTGCTTTCTCCCCCACTCCCTCCTTGGCTGGTGGGAAAAAGAAAAACTCCTCCTTCTAAGGTAAAGAATTTAAGAATGAGAGCTATTTGCTGTTTGTTTAAATCTCTGGTCTTCAAATTGCATGGTTCTCTCATTTTATTTTATTTTATTTTTTTGTTTTGTTATTACTGCTGTGTCTTTTGGCCTCTCTTCCTCTGTGGGGTAAAGTTTGATCTTTACAAAGGAAGAGGAAGTATGAGGCTTTATTTTTTCTAATTTCTGGTCACTCGTCGTATAACCTTGCAAGTGTCACTTGACTTCCTGTACCGTATAGATTCTTAATCTATAAAAGGGCATGCCAATATCTATTCCCTTTCATTTGTAAAACATAACACTGTTAATTATTTTAGTTAAATTCTTTTATCTCAGCAGAACTTTTCTCTGATAACTATGCTATTTGATCGTGAATTTAACACTAGAATGCACTATTAGTTTTCAAATATTTAAATTTTAAATACAAAAGTATTTAAACCATACTTACCTTGATTCCCTGTGTTTGTATTTCATTACACTTAAAACAGATTTTGTGGGTGGTAGAATATTTCTTTTGGGGAATATCTTGAATTATGAGGTTTCATATTCAAAATCTGACTTGAACAAAGTATACTCCCATATTCATTAATAATATGAAACTAAATTAGCTTCAGCTTTTGTGAATGTTATGTCTTTTTCACAAGAAAAAAAGTTTTACTTAGTCAATGACTTTATTTTACATATCATTTCTTAATGCTCTTCTACTGTTCTTCAAAGGAGAAAAGAAAAGTACTCAAGGGCTTTTTGGATATTTGGACATTACGGTAAACAAAGAAATATTACAAATTGCCTAACCCACTTCATAAAATACACATCTGAAATTTCAAGCTCCACTCCCACCACCCAGCCTGACTATGCTAAGTTTTGGCAATGTAGTAAACAGGACAAACTTGTTCTATAAGAAGTGCCATCTCACTTATATTGTCATTTTCTCAGTTGGTGCTTAAGGAAAACCTTCGGATAGACCTAATACCATTCACATGTCTTTCTTCTTGCATTAAAGGAAGAAGTACCTGAAAATTGTAAAAAACAAACAAACAAACGAAAACCCATCTTACCCTTTCTCCAGACCAAATGTCTAGCAAATGAGAATAGGATTCAGGAAAACAGAGGAACAAATCTCTCCATCTGATGTCTTGTGTATTTGAAAAGTGAGATATTTGAACTTTGTCTCAGGCTCTTAACAAATTCTGAGACCTTGAGTAAATCACTTCACTTCTCTGAACATTGGTTTCCTCGTTTAAAAAATAAGGGTAATATCTATTCCACAACATTGTTATATCAATTAAATTTGATTGATGTGAAATGGCTGGCTATAAAAATTCTTATCATCAAGTCAACTATCAGATTATGTATGATAGGTAGTCCTGCTCTATTACCAAAGCTAGAACGTAGCATATTTATCATAGACAGTTACCAAAACAATTGCATTCGTATAACACTTAATAGTTTACAAAGTACATTCACCTAAAAAATACTTTCACTTATGCATATTCAGATAATAAGCCTGGGTGTTTTTTCCCTATTCAGATATTAATTCCGGGCATTTGGGGAGAAGCTTTAAGAAACATTCAGCAGCTGTGTGCCAGGGTTTTGGCAAACTGACATTCATTCATTATTTAACACATCAACATTGAACACACATAATATGTGCTAGTGCGGCAATTCTCAAACTTTTGGGCTCTGGATCTCTTTACATTCCTACAAATTATTGAGGATCCCAAAGACTTTTTGTTTATGTGGAATGTATTTATTGATATTACTGTGTTAGAAATTAAAACTGATAAGTTTAAAATTGATTTATTCATTAAAAAACAATAAATCCACTAAATGTTAACATAAATAACACACTTGTATGAAAAATAGCCATATCTTCCAAAACAACAACAACAAAATAGTTTGAAGAGTGCCATGCCATTGTTTTACATTTTTGCAAATCCCTTTAATATCTGGCTTAATATTAGACAACTGGATTATTTGTGTTCTCACATTCATTCTGCTGCAGTTAATACACTTCATGTAGTCTCTGGAAAACTCCACTGTTACACTCATGAGAGACTGAAAATGAAAAAGGTTTAAAAAAAAAAAAAAAAAAAGACAGGGCTTCCCTGGTGGTGCAGTGGTTGAGAGTCCGCCTGCCGATGCAGGGGACACGGGTTCGTGCCCCGGTCCAGGAAGATCCCACATGCCGTGGAGCAGCTAGGCCCGTGAGCCATGGCCGCTGAGCCTGCGCGTCCGGAGCCTGTGCTCCGCAACGGGAGAGGCCGCAACAGTGAGAGGCCCGCGTACCGCAAAAAAAAAAAAAAAAGACAAAGTCTTAGTATTATAATTAAAATAATTTTGACCTCATGGATTCCCTCACATCTCAGAGACCTACCTCCCTCAAGAGTTCCCCATTCCACACATTAACCACTGAGCTAGTGTCTAGGATCCAGTTGTGACTCAAGAAATAGTTGCTGAATGAAGTAATGAATACCATACCTTGTGCTAGGTGTTGGGGACACACAAATGAACAAGACAGAAGTCCCTGGCCTTAAGGAGCTTAGATTCCAATGGAAGAGACAAATATTTACAAAACTGTGCTATCACTGCCACCACTGGAGTAAATACAAGATCCTGTGGGGTGTAAGAGGGTACCTTGCCCAATCTTGGGACATCAAGGAAGGATTTTAGAGAACATCATGAGACTTAAAGGAGAAAGCCAGGTAAGGAATGCAAGTATAAAAGGAGAGTGAAGTGTCCCAGACATAGGGAGAAGCAAGACTTGCTAGAGTTTAGAGAGAGAGCAAGGCATGGCAGCTTGACCATTAATAAGAAAATGTATCATGTAAGTTTCCTGAGGGATAATTTGAAGACTTTATATAGGGGACTGACATAAAGTTTAGAAAGTTCACTCTAGGTACAATGTGAAGAATGAGTTGGAGTAGAACAGGGTGACAGGCAGAAAGACTATTGCAGAGAGTTGAGGCAGGAGATAATATTGGCCTAGCTGGAATAGTAGTAATGCAGATGGAGAGAAATGCAGAAATTAAGAGATATATGAGAAAGAAAAACTGCCAGGACTTTCTCATGGCTGTAGGAGGTGAGAGAGAGGGAGGGGCCGAGTATTAACACCCACATTTCTGGCTTAGTCAGTTGGGTTGATGATGATACCACTTAGAGACTGGGAACATAAAAGCACATATAATGAAAATGAGTTTAATTTGGGATACACTGTTTTGAGAACATCAAGACATACATTTTGAGGGCAGTCAGGTATGTAGATTTATAGAAAGGAGAGAGAACTGGACTAGAAATTTATACTTAGGAGTTATCAGCCTATATATGGCCACTGAGCCATGGAACTGAATGAGATCACTAAAGGAGAGTATAAAAAGTGATATAGGAATAAACTGACTAGGATACATCTCTGAGGTACATGGACACTTAAGTGACAGGCAGAAGATAAAGGTTCTAGAAGGTAAAGAAGCCTGAGATGTAGGAGGAAGGCTAGGAAAGTGTGGTTTCACAAATCAAGGGATGTAAATACAGCAGGTCACTAGTATCAAATGTTCAAGTAAAATTTTTTTTAGAAGTGTCCACTAGGTTGAACGAAAAGGTTGTTAGTGATCCTTGTTGAGAATTTCAGTGGAATGATAGAGACAGAACCCAGAAATTTATTGAGTAAATAAATAATCCATTGAGTGAAGTTCCTGGGAAGGTAGGAAGAGACAGAATCCAAAGAGTAGGCCAGAGAGATGGAATACAGAGAACATGTAGAAATCTGTGCCTCAGGTGTGTGGGGGGACACACCTGATCCATTGTGATGTCTGAAAGGTGGGTGTAGATACAGGTAGGCTTATGAATGTGGAGGCAGGAAGGTGTTGGAGTTCCTCTCTGATGCATTCTAATTTCTGCTGAGAATAAATGATGGAGTTGGTTTGAAAATGGAGAAAATCTGAAGCGGCTGTTGTGGAAGAGAGCTAACTAGGGAAACAAGCATTGCTTGGCAAAGTTGAAGGCCCATTGAAGATTGGACATTATAAATATGTAGTGAAAACAATCCACATAGTCTATCCAGAATTTCAGGTCAGTTTTTTGTTTTTAAAAAGCTGTTTCTGAATCAGAAGGTTAAGGTCTAGACTATATTTTATTTACAAATATAATACTGTAGACAGTGCAGTAGAGATCACAAAACTAATACAATAATTCTCTCTCTCTCTCTCCATCCCCCCTAGTATAATTTATAATACACAGGTGCATGCACACAAACACACACACATTATATATAATATCATTGACTATTAGAACTCCTCAGGGACGAAGTGCCATAAGATGTCATCATCTCACTGCTTGTAACCCTCCATTTAATTTTCAGTGGAAAGTGGTGAAGCTATTATTGTGTGGGATGGAATTTGTAGGACAATATGAACAAACCTCAGGCAAAGAACTTATTATTTATATTAAGAATTTATCCATTTTCAGAGAGCAA
The DNA here is from genome assembly GCF_964341445.2 of Mesoplodon mirus. NCBI lineage: Eukaryota > Metazoa > Chordata > Mammalia > Artiodactyla > Ziphiidae > Mesoplodon > Mesoplodon mirus. Next base: position 73,723,316 of record NC_138985.1, read on the forward strand.
AATAACAAAATTCACCTCTCTCACATCCATTAAGAGATCCCCCTCAAAGAAACATATCAACAGAGATGGGAGGCAGAGATTTTCTTTTTTATAAACTATTAGATTTTATTAAACAATAATAGTATTCAGAATAATTTTATATTTTAAAATAATCTGTACATAGGTAACATTTATTAAGCATATACTATGGACTGGGCACATCTAACTCTCACAAAAACTCCATTAGATAAGTATTATTCCCATTTATAGATGAGGAAACTGGATCACAGAAAGGTTAAGAAAGTTGTCCTTGGGTATTTGGTAAAATGGTAGAGGTGGGATGTGAATCCACGCAGTTTGACTCCAGAGGCCACACATTTAAATTCTCTGCTGCACTGCCTTCTTCAAAGAAGAAATTTAACAAAATTTTCCAAGTAAAGGGCTCCTGTGAGGTTTCAGAAATTTAACACAATGATTGGTTGAGCAGACAAATTGTAACACACTTTATGAGCAATTTAGTAACAATGGAGACTTCAGAAACAGTATCAAGACACAAAATAAACTGTTTCCTTAGATAAAATTTCCATTAAAAATTTACTTGGAAACTTTTCAAGTATACAGAGGAGTGCAGACAATAATTACAATTTAACACTCATGTATCCTCCACCTACCTTTAATGTTTTGTCACATTTTCTGCAAATTATTTTTGGTAGAAAATAAAACATTCTATGAGGTGAACCCGGTTACATTCCCTTCTCCTCTCTGGCACTAACTGCTACTCTGAATTTGGTATCTATCATTTCCTTACATGATTTTCACAGTTTGATCTCACAGTTTCTTGTTTTTAAACTTTATTTATGGTATACCATATACATCTTTCTGTAAATTGCTTTTTTCTCAATTTATGTTAATGAACTCTAAATTAATATTACTAATAGTTTTAGTTCATTAATTTCCATCTTGTAGCATTCTGTGTACGTCAATTTGTCTAATAATGTAACTTGTTCATCCATTCTCCCGTAAGTGGACATTTAAATTGTTTCACTAATATAAGCAATGCTGCTATGAACATTCTTGTGCGGGCTCATAACTACGTATGTATATATTCCATAACATGCAGTTTAACAGGAAAGATAATACGTGTGTATGAACTATACAAACGAAGACAGCGATTAGTTTTTCTGAAAGGTACAAAAGATCACGGGTTGTTCTGAGCAATACGAGGCTACTTTCACTAGAAAATATTTGGGGACGGCTCCAACGGCCAAGCGACATTCACTGCTAATTAATAGTACGAGACCACACATTTTAACCCTTAATTACTCTTTAACTGATACTCAATAGTTTCACGTGTGTCCATTCAGTTTCTCAACTAGAGTGTGAGCGCCAGGAGGACCGAACCGGGCACCAACAGGCTGAGCCAATACGAGTGTTACCGTGGAGAATCCGCAGTGGAAGCTGCAGCAGCCGACCTGCTGGCTGTGCCAGGCCACCGGAAAGTGACAGCGCGAGGGCAATGTCGGGGCAACCAGGGCCTAATCTCACTTTTCACTCCTAAAGTCAAAGAAGCTGAGGAAACGGGGACGGTGGGGGCACAGACACCTGCCTCAAAGTGTCTCTCCACTTAACTCACAATGCCGCCAGGTCAGTAGCTAGGAGTGGAAGCGTGGACGCGGCCCCTGCCCAGAGCGTAACCCCCCAAGTCTGGCCACTTCGCCTTACGCCAATTTCGTAAGGAGGCGCAGAGGGCAACCCGGAGGCTCCCCCAGCTCCAAAACCTGACGTGAAATTGCGCGGGGCTGCACCGACGGTGGCCATCTTTGATTCGGGCAAAACCACACCCTCGCACCCCACCGGCCACTCCCTCTCAGCGTCCCCAGGGTTTTCACCCACAAACGTAAGGCGTTAACCTTAGAGGGAGTGCTCAAGAAACACGCACAGAGGCCTGACTATCCATGACCCCGGAGGTGCCAAATGCCGCCAATTTTACCATGGCAGCTAAACCCGAGGAGCAAAGGAACGCTGACGCCAATGAAGTCATGCTCGAAAAACGAGCAAGTCGGCGGGGCAGCGATGAAGTAATCTCGCGAGATCGAAGCCAGCCTCCGCTCGGCCCGGAAGCCTCGACTGAGGGGGCAGAGGGGCTGAGGGGCGGAGGGGCGGAGGGGTGGAGGGGCGGAGGAGGGAGCAGGAGTCGGGCGAGAGCCAGTGGAGGAGTCCGCCTGTTGTCGCCTGCGTAAGCGAAGCAGCGACGCCGGGCGGCTACGCCGCGGAATCGGCGTAGGCGGCTTTGGAGAATCCGCGGGCTGCGCTGCGCCCGGGCTGGTCGCGGAGGGGGGAGGGGATGTCGGTCAGTGCGAGATCCGCTGCTGCTGAGGAGAGGATCGTCAACAGCAGCACCATGGGTGAGTCTCAGCTCTGGGCCGTCCCAACTCGGGTCGGCGGCTCGGGACGCGGAGGGGCTCTGCGGCCCCCTGACCTGGCGTGGGGAACGCCCTGAGGCGAGGCGGGGGGCTGCGGCGAAGGGAGGTGGTGTGGGGGCGACGGCGGGCCCGGGGCGCGGCGGCGGCGGCGGGCCCGGGGGGAGGGGAGGCGGCGGCAGTGACAGTTTGAATTGAATGTGAGGAGAGCCGAGGCGGCGGCATTTCCTGTGCCGCGGCGGGCGGGCCTGGGGAGCCGGGAGACGTGAGCCGCGAGACCTGAGCCGCGGCCTCCGCCGCCGCGGCCCGAGCAACCCGAGCGGGGTCGCCTTCGCCGGGCCAGCCGGCTCCACGGCCCTGCTTCCTCTCGTCGGCGGCCGCAGAACCCGCGGTGGAGCTCCTCTCGTGGGGAGTGGGCCTGGCGAGGAGGGTGGGGATGTGTGTGCGCGCCCGGGTGAGGCTGCTGTGTGGGCCGGCCCCGGGAGGGCGGCGGCGGGGAGGGAGGAAGAAGGATGCACCAGGCTGAAGCTGCGGTGGAGGCGGCGGCTGCAGCGGCTCCAGCGAGTGTGTCGCCTCCTGGCTCCCCCTTCCCGCCTCTGGGGCTTCCTTTCCCCAGGCGCGGCCCCGAAGGCCGGTGGATGGCGGGCAAGGCTTGAGCAAGGAGGATAAGGAGCCTGGTTTGGGCTTAATTTTTAAGAAAAAGGGAAAAGAGAACATTGAGGAAGGGCGCCCTCCCGAGGAGCGGAAGGGGTGGGAAGGGTCTCTGGAAAAGGGAGGGAGTTGGAGATACGGACTGGTGATGTTTAAGGAAATTAATTTTTGAAAATAGTTTGGTATTCTCATTTATTCTCTTAAGAAGCCCTTTCATTTCCTTTCCTCCTCCACGTATTGGAAAAAGAACAAGGCCATTTCATTCACATTTTCCACTCCCAAGTTCCATTTCATACTGTGTGTTTAGTAGGAAGTAAGCAATTGAGATTTTTCTAACACATTTCCAGTTGCTAAGTTACATTTTGAGAGTACACTTTTCAAATCTGGGTTTTTATAGTGCAGGGAAAGAACTTGTAAGGTCAGGTGTTTGCTTAGATACCGAGATAATTTATTCTTGTGACTTATATTGTTATAGTTCAACTTTACGATTTCTTTTCGCGTTGTTATTTTGATGAAATGGAAGGATATCTTCCTTGGTGCCCTTGATAATCTAAATGAGCAGATAATCTAGATTCAAAAGCATTTTACTCGTTTTACGTATTTATGTACATGCAGGTGATGAGTATGGTCAGCCCCCCACCCCCCAAGTTTATAAGCAAGTTGAGGAAACTTTAGGCATTAAGTGAACAGGTATGGATGAACTTTATGAAATCCTGATAGACTAAAGGATAGTGCCTTAGCAGGATACAAACAATTAAGAAGCTAGTTAAATGCTGCTTGGATCCCTTATTCCTGCAAATAGCAGGGGAAGGAGCACGGCGTTGGGGGGCGGTCAGGAAACAATCTTTCATCCCACCCAGCTGTTCAGTGGGTGGGGCTAGAGGAGATTGGGTTGACTGGAGCTATGAAGTAACTGGAAGCGACATAGATGGTTTGTATGGTAACGTTGTGTCCTTCTGTGTTGGGACAACATGATGGAGCCAGGTCTTCTCAATACAGTTATTAAAAATATCACATGCACTCTGAGGCTCACAGAATTGAAGTTCATAACTGAGAAATTTATTTTGTGTTTATATCAAGTAGATTTTAATTTACAGAAAGAATATTATAATTATGGAAATCAAGAAATGTTTGGTTTCTGGTTTTGATTTGGAGATAAGGTATTCGATACATTACTACATGAAAGGTAAATTATGTATCGAATACATATCAGTTACCTATAGATTATGTTTCAGAAGTTTGTTATGAAATTGATTCTTTGGATTTATGTATTTTCCCATAGAAATAATCTTAAATAAGTACATGACAGGACTTCTGAGCTGGTGTGAGACAAGGTAGGACCCCTGGCAGACTTTAGAGCAATTGTAGAGAATTTAAAATGACAACACACACACACACACACACACACACACACACACACACACACACACACACACACACACACACACACACACACACACACACACACGAGAAGGAGTTAGATTTCCAGTTCTCAATAATGGGGAGTGGTCAGATGCGTAGACCAGTTGGAGTGAAGGTAGTGGTAGAGCAAGTTGGTTTCAGACTTGTAAATTGATGGTATGCATATTCACTATAGACTTTATTCTGGGATTTGCCAATAGAGCATTGTTATCTAATTAAATTACCAACAGAACATTTTTCACATTTTGAGCTATTAAGCTGTCTTCAGTTTTTGATTAGAGGTTGAACATTTTTATTTTAACTTTAACATTTACGCATTTTACTAAATTTTGAGACAAAACTAACTTTTGTATTTTTCTGTACAAAGTTTGCTTTGGACTGTAAATGACATAAGGTTTATTGTACAATGAAACTGATGTAGAAAAAAATGTGTTTTTGAGGAGTAGAATTTTAAGGTAGCGTGATTATGGGTTAGGCTTGCCAGATGAGAGCATACTGTTAAATGTAGACTGTTGGTCTCTACAGCAGTGTCTTGCAAACTGCAGGCTGAGACCAATTAGTGGGTCTTGAAATCAATTTTGTGGATTTCTTCCAATAGTTTTTAAAAAGTAGGAAAGAAATTAAAAAATAGCAGTACATTTCACTTGGTAAAAATTTGGGGGGGGATAAATTTTGTTTTATAAGTATTGTGTATTGAGCTGGGATATAACATTTCTTTGAAATTAAGAATTGTGATCAAAAAAGTTTGTAAAAACACTTGGGGGATGTGCAGTATGGATGGGTCAGGTCGAACGTCTTTAAACTTAATGGTAGAGGTTGGAGGTCTTAGTGTGAGGAGGGAAGACTAAATGCTGTTAAGTCTATGTGGCTTTTTCTTATTTTTGATTAATTTATTCTATATGTAGCTAGTGTGGTTAGAGAATCTGGGGCCTACTTCTCCTTGAGTAGAGGTCATCTCCCAAAGTCATATAAAAGCAGGGTTGATAGTATTATGTCATTAAATATGTCATTAAATATTATGTCTCTGCTCTTGATCTCGAGGAGAAAAAAAAATTTTTTGTCTTGTCCTTTTGCATCATTGAAGATCAAGAGAACCAAATTTTGAGCAAGAGCCTGGGGAAAAGGGGCCAAGAAGGCAGCTTGGTTTGAGTTCAGTGTTGAAGGCCTTAGGTGAAACACACAAAAGGTCCTTGTGATTCATACCTTGTGCAGTCTAGCTCTGCAGAAGTAGGGATTACACATAGGGGTTTGAATTCAAAGTGTTAATAATAACAGAAATATAGTGTAATGACTAAGAAAAAGTACTTTGGTGTCAGACAGACATGAGGTCAAATCCTGGTTTTGCCACTTACTAGATGTATCAGTCAGGATAGGTTAGGTTAATGCTTCTCAAACTGATGAAAGACCTTTTTTCTTCTTTTTTTAAATTTCCAATTCACTGTTGACTGACACAATTGTAAAATAGAAATTACTGCAAATTTTTTAGTAATGAAGATGTAATTAAAAAGGCAAAAATAAAAGCCCCGATTTTTAAAGATCCAATAGACATAAAATTATTCTGGTATAAAAATTTCCATTTCTATCCTCTCTATTTTTGTACTTCTCTGGTGTAAACCAGTAAACAATCAGACTGGCTCCCTGGTGCACAGACCACACTTTGAATAGCACTGGGTTAGACCATGCTGCAGTAACAAATAGCCCTAAAAGTCTTAGTGGGAGTAGCTTAAAGATGAGGTCTTGCCTGTCATGCTGAAGTTTATGTACTTTATTTTAAGCAAATGTTTTTTAACTTCAGAATTACTTGAAGACTGAGAAGGGTACATAAAGATCCCCTAAGGTTGGGGAGTAAAGCCTGATCCTGCTTACATTATTTTGAAGTTTATCTTAGGTATTCATGTGACATTTATTTTAGGTAATCATGTGACATTTGCATTTTATCTATATTTGTTTGACTTATATACAATATAAAGATGATCCCCACTCCTTCTTCCCCACCAATCTGGAAGTAAAAATTGACTTGCCTGAAGATGTAATATGTTAATTCTGTTGTTTTGTTTACCTCTGGGGCCACAGCCAGGTACTTTTGGTAGCTTCATTTGAGGTGAGGCTCAGGTCACAGTTTCTCAAACTGGGCACTAGTGCAGTTTGGAGTTTTAGAATTCTTTGAGGGGCTGTCTTGTGCATTGTACAATGTTTATCAGCATCCCTGGATGCCAGTAGCACTGGATGCCAGTAGCACTCCCCCTCCCCAGTGGTGACACTGAAAAAAATGTCTGCAGACATTGCCAAATGTTACCTGGGGTGGCCAGATTGAGAACCATTACACTAGGTGATGGAGAACCATTGAAGGATTGTAGCAGATGGAGAAGAAAAGATGGAGAAGAAAAGAAGTCTTTCTTAACCATCTAGTCTATAATTCTTCCTCCTAGAACACCTACCACTTAAAACTTAGTATTTCTCAAACTTGGGAATCAGAATCACCTAGGTAGCTTGTGTGTTTGTGTAAATTTATCATTTAATTCATGAATTTTTGCAAAACATGATCGGTAATTACTGGATATACAACATTATGGTAGGTCAGTATTTTCCAAAATATAACTGATGAACCTCATGCATGGGGGTCATCCAGGACCTCTTGTTAGAAATGCAGATTAACTGGTTCTCACCACAGACCCAGTGATTCATAGCCACTGAGAGGGGCCCAGTAGTCTGCATTTCTAAATGTTTTCCAAATTATTAAGTAACTTTATTGAGGTATAGCTTTCATACAATAAAATGCACAGGTTTTTTTTTGTTTTTTTTTTTCCCGTTGCGGAGCACAGGCTCCGGACGCGCAGGGCCAGCGGCCATGGCTCACGGGCACAGCCGCTCCGCGGCATGTGGGATCCTCCCGGACCGGGGCACGAACCCGTGTCCCCTGCATCGGCAGGCAGACTCCCAACCACTGCGCCACCAGGGAAGCCCCAGGTTTTTTTTTTTTTAATCATGTTTTCTTTAATCTTCAGATACTGTGATTATGTTCTGGCAGAATGATGACAGATAATTACATAAGGTCAGCAAACATGGTAAAATGCATAGATTTTAAGTGTTCAATGAATTTTGACAAATATATACACCTTGTAGCTTTTATTTCAAACAAGACACGGAACATTTATGTCACTCCAGAGTTCCTTGTGTCCCTGTACAGTTATCCTCCTAGTGCTCCAGGTATCTACTGATCTAATTTCTAGTATCTATAGATTAGTTTTTTTTTTTTAAACAGCTTTATTGAGATATAATCCATCTACAGTTGACTCAATTAGATTGGTTTTTCTGGGTGGCTTTTTAAAGTTTTCTCCCCCTAACTTCTTCATTGTGAAAGATTTGAAATGTGAAGAGTGATTTTTGTACATACAAACAACAACCATATATCCCTCCTGCCCCCACCCATGATAGCATCAGATACACATTTCTCTCTCATCTTTTAATTTTTTCTACTTAGTGTATCTTAGATTATTTCATATCAGTACATGAAGAGCATTCTTATTATATAGCTGCATAGGTCCATAATATGGATAGGCTATAATTTATTTAACATGTCCCCTTTTGATAGACATTTATTTCCAATACTTTGCTATTATAAACCTTGACGTGATGAGTAACCTGGGACATTGATCATTTCACATGTGTTAGCATCTCAGAGCTTTTGAACTCGTTGACACAAGACATTATCAGTTAAAGTGGTAGTATTGATGTTAAGTCATTACCAGCTGGGATTTCAAGACTCAAGTTCATTTATTTAACAAATATATATCTTGTGCCTGCTGTATGCTGGATACTGGGGAAACTGAGTAAAATGCTGTGACTTTAGAAACAGAAGTCATTGTAATTGAGAGCTTAGGTTCTGGACTCAGACCTGGATTCACATCTTTAAAGCTTAACTGAACCTTGGACAAATAACAGCTTTTCTCTTTCCTTCTCTGTAAAGTGGGGATCATAAAGTTATGGGAGAATTAAATGAGAAAATACATGTCAAGTTCTTAGCCCGGCATATAACAAACACTCAGATGTTAGCTTAAAAAAAGTTATCAAACTAAATGGCAATTACTTTTCAGCCTCCATTGTAAGTTTCTTAAAGTAAAGGACTGTATTTTGTTCACTTCTGTATTCCCAACCTGACATTTACATAGTAAATCATTTGTGGTATGATTTAAAGGTATGTAGAACGTACAGTGGAAGTACAGAGTGGGATACCTTTTCCAAACTAGAAAAAAGTGAATCTTCAAAGATGGCTAAGAATGATTAGGCAGAGGAAGAGGAAGGATACTTATTCTAGGCTGAGAAATCATGGTAGTGTACGGTATGAGGCTAGAGACATAAGTATAGATCTGGTGTGCTGTGCTGAGGATTTAAAAAAATCTTTATTGAAGGATTTTAAAAGAAGAGTGGTAACTATGAGCATTGTGATAATTCCAGTAGGGATAGATAAAGTACCAAGGTGGGGCTATCCAATGGAGGGTGGTTAACTTAGCAGCCCTAGGACTAAAAGCTAAAGGACAGAATTAGGGCAGTGGCAAAAGGCATGAAGTGTAGGGGATGGTTGTGAGGTTAAGTAGTACGTGAGGAGATGTAGGTAGTGAATAGTGAATCCATAGTATCTGAGCTTTCTGGTTTGAGTGAATGGGTGGTGAGTAGTTATCATTTCTTGAAAGAGGTAATTTAAAACATGAAATCAAGAGGACTGCAGGACAGGTAAGTGAACATGTCTGGTAGAGTCTCAATACTAGGAGAGACATCTAGGATGGAAAATAAGCATTTTAAGGTTTTTGTAAATTTATTCATTTGTGCTTTGAATTTTTATGTTTAGTAATTGAATCTGCGGTATTGAACAAAAGCTGTACTCTAGTTTGGTCAGTAAATTTGCTGGAACTGTTTTTTTAAGACTTGGTATTTTTTGGTTTGGTGAATAGAGTTAAAGGAAATTGAAATAAAGTGATTTGTGTGAAAGTTATGTGTTCTTCACACGTATAAAGAGTTAGACAGACTGAGGTGACCAATTTCTTTCTTTTTTTAAAAAATAAATTTATTTATTTATTTATTTATTTTGGCTGTGTTGGGTCTTCGTTGCTGCATGCAGGCTGTCTCTAGTTGCGGTGAGTGGGGGCTACTCTTTGTTGCGTTGTGTGGGCTTCTCATTGCAGTGGCTTCTCTCGTTGCAGAGCACGGGCTCCAGGCGCGTGGGCTTCAGTAGTTGTGGCTCTCAGGCTCCAGAATGCAGGCTCAGTAGTTGTGGCACACGGGCTTAGTTGTTCTGCAGCGTGTGGAATCTTCCCGGACCAGGCATTGAACCTGTGTCCCCTGCATTGGCAGGCGGATTCTTAACCACCAGGGAAGTCCCGCCGATTTCTTGAGTAGTACTAAAGTGTTTAGTTATTAAAAATTTTTTACTGGTACATTACAAAGCAGCAGCTGTTTCAGACTTTCTTGCTAATGTTTCTTTATATGAGTGACGTTTTGTATCCTTATACAATTGTCCATTCATACTAATCAGAGTTCTTTCTTTCTTGAGGAAGATTTTGGTATATATTGTCAATCAGTTTTAGAGAATACTAGAAATATTTTGAGTGAGATAATTATTTGTATAAGAGGAGGCAAATCTTCATAGCAATTTTATCTTGGTGCTTTCTGTTTATACTATTAAAATAACTAGGGTACCCCCTCATTTGTTACATGTAGCATTCTGGGGTCTGTACAAGGAAGATTTTTTCAGTAACTAGTATACCTTCAAGCATCAACATTTTAAACCATTTTTAATTTTAAAAAGTTTAATAGATATACATAGTTCCTTTTACGATTAACTTAAACAGATAAACCAGGTGGGAAAAAAAGCCATTAAATTATTTCAATCACTGAAGTTTGATTTGTGTTTTCTTTTTTTTTTTTTCTTTTTTTTTTTTTTTTTTGCTGTACGCGGGCCTCTCACTGCCGTGGCCTCTCCCGTTGCGGAGCACAGGCTCCGGACACACAGGCTCCGCGGCCATGGCTCGCGGGCCCAGCCGCTCCGCGGCATGTGGGATCTTCCGGGATCGGGGCACGAACCCGTGTCCCCTGCATCGGCAGGCGGACTCTCAACCACTGCGCCACCAGGGAAGCCCTTGTGTTTTCTTAATTACATTTTTTTAATGATTGTAATTAGTGGTATATTTGTGGTTAGTGGTTCTTAACACTGGTTAGGCATTGGAAACACTTCCAGTGCTTAATACACTTGGAGGCTCATTAATTCACTAGGTATGCGGTGGGGCTCAGAAATATGCATTTTAAGTATTTTAGGTAATTCTGATGAATAGCCAGGGTTGATAACCTCTGACGTGAATTATATATTATGAGGTATATATGTAAAAGTACTCTGTAAACTCTTAAATTTTATACAAAAGCAAGGTATTATTCACTTAATATTCAATAATATTTTTTGGTGTATTCATCTATAGGTTATTTTAAGTATGTATATGGTGTTCCAATGTTGATATCCTAATTATCTAGCCATTTTATTATTTTGAGACATTTAGTAGTTTCAGTATTTTAGAATTATAAAGAGTATTTTATTTTATTTATTTATTTTAAATTTATTTTATTTTATTTATTTTTGGCTGTGTTGCGTCTCTGTTGTGTGCACGGGCTTTCTCTAGTTGCGGTGAGTGGGGGCTACTCTTTGTTGTGGTGCACAGGCTTCTCATTGCGGTGGCTTCTCGTTGTGGCGCACGGGCTCTAGGTGTGTGGGCTTCAGTAGTTGTGTCCCAGGGGCTCTAGCGCGCAGGCTCAGTAGTTGTGGCACACAGGCTTAGTGGCTCTGCGGCATGTGGGATCTTCCCGGACCAGGGATCGAACCTGTGTCCCCTGCATTGGCCGACTGATTCTTAACCACTGTGCCACCAGGGAAGCCCCTATAAATAGTATTTTAGGAAGTATCTTTGGGGCTTTCCTGGTGGCACAGTGGTTAAGAATCCACCTGCCAGTGCAGGAGACATGGGTTCGAGCCCTGGTCTGGGAAGATCCCACATGCCGCGGAGCAACTAGGCCCACACGCCACACTACTGAGCCTGCACCCTAGAGCCTGTGAGCCACAACTACTGAGCCTGAGTGCTACAACTGCTGAAGACCGTGTGCCTAGAGCCTGTGCTCTGCAACAAGAGAAGCCACCACCATGAGAAGCCCGCGCATCACAATGGAGAGTAACCCCCACTCGCTGCAACTAGAGAAAGCCCGTGTGCAGCAACGAAGACTCAACGCAGCCAAAAATAAATAAATTAATTAAATTAATTTATTAAAAAAAAAAAAAAGAAGTATCTTTAAACCTCTTCTGCTTTCCCCAGTTATTTTCCCAGGTCATTTGTTAGTTTAGTATCTTAAATTTGTTTTTAATTTATATTTCTTATATTACTGGAGAGGGATTTTTGTTATGTATAATCCAGTTAGCTTCCCTACTTTCATTAGAATATACTGAACTTGTTAAAGGCACTATCAGGAATATTTGGTTTTGTGTTGTGACTTATAATAGGGGTCTATTAAATAATGCAGTATGAGAGTCGTTTTTATTTTTAAATTATACATAGTTTTTCACATTTTTCTGCTCTCATGGATGTCTTCTGTCCTTGAAGTTTGTAGCTATCCAGTTTGCTGTTACAAATCTTTGTGTTTTAGCTGCTCAGTCTTTATTTCCTGGTTCATTTCTTTTTTAAAAATTAATTAATTAATTAATTTTTGGCTGTGTTGGGTCTTTGTTGCTGCGCATGGGCTTTCTCTAGTTGCGGTAAGTGGGGGCTACTCTTCGTTGCGGTGTGCGGGCTTCTCATTGTGGTAGCTTCTCTTTGTTGTGGAGCATGGGCTGTAGGTGCGGGGGCTTCAGTAGTTGTGGCACATAGGCTCAGTGGTTGTGGCTCACGGGCTCTAGAGCACAGGCTCAGTAGTTGTGGCACACGGGCTTAGTTGCTCCACAGCATGTGGGATTTTCCTGGACCAGGGCTCAAACCCGTGTCCCCTGCATTGGCAGGAGGATTCCTAACCACTGCACCACCAGGGAAGTCCTTGGTTCATTTCTTTACTGAAGTTCTGCTATCTGTTAAGTATTGGGTTAGATTTCCATTTCTAATTCCCAACTATATTCTGTACAATATATTCTGACATGCTGAGTGAAAAGGAAGTTAAGTAGGAATGATTCCTGTTTTATGGATGTATAAAATAATGTGCAAATAGAAAACAACCATGAAAACCAAAATATATATTCATTGTATAATTTGCAAAACCACAGGTGCTCTGAGTACAGCTTGTAGTCTGTTTTCTGATTACTGAGAAGGGCAAATTGAGTAGACATGAGAACTTGGCCTGAAAGGATTAAATTAGTGATCTTAGATAGAACTATAGTCAGTCCTGTCTTGTGTTTTGTATTAGAATATCAAAATTGATCTAATACAGAAAAGTAGGAGTTACTTAACCAGGTGATTAATTCAACTGTGAGCCTAAAAGATAACTAGAATAACTTATCTGGCAAACCAAAAATACTTGTTTGTGTTTGACCATGGTGCTGTGCTGTTAAAAAGTTAATTATATGTAGTTCCTTTTTTTTTAATTTTTTGAAATTTTAGAATAATTGTAGACTTGCTGAAAAGTTGTAGCCCCTATCTTTTTTTCTTTTTTTTTTTTTTTTTGCGGTATGCGGGCCTCTCACTGTTGTGGCCTCTCCCGTTGCGGAGCACAGGCTCCGGATGCGCAGGCCCAGCGGCCATGGCTCACGGGCCCAGCCGCTCCGCGGCATATGGGATCCTCCCAGACCGGGGCACGAACCCGTATCCCCTGCATCGGCAGGCGGACTCTCAACCACTGCGCCACCAGGGAGGCCCGCCCCTATCTTTTTGAAAGTTAAATATTTGGTGAACATGGAGCAAGTGCAGAAGTAATACCAAAAACGTGCATATACAGTGTGTTATTATGAGATAAATGCACCATCAACATTAGTACTAGCCAGGAGCAAGGGAAAAGGGAGAAGTTGTATGCTTGATGGAGACATCTTTTATTTAAAACTGTGTTGAAGGTTTCTGGATAGGGCTGGGAGATGCCGTTGCTTTTTAATTGAAGGATGGGTGTTGTTTGTTTTTTGTTTGTTTATTTATTTATGGCTGTGTTGGGTCTTGGTTGCTGCACATGGGCTTTCTTTAATTGTGGCAAGCGAGGGCTACTCTTCGTTGTGGTGCACGGGCTTCTCATCGCGGTGGCTTGTTGTGGAGCACGGGCTGTAGGCGTGTGGACTTAAGTAGTTGCAGCACGGGGGCTCAGTAGTTGCGGCATAAGGCCCTAAGGCGCTTGGGATTGCGGGCTCTAGAACGCAGGCTCAGTAGTTATGGCGCACAGGCTTAGTTGCTCTGCGGCATGTGGGATCTTCCCGGACCGGGGCACGAACCCGTGTCCCCTGCATTGGCAGGCGGACTCTCAACCACTGCGCCACCAGGGAAGCCTGATAGGTGGATTCTTAACCACTGTGCCACCAGGGAAGTCCCAGGATAGTGTTCTTATTCACTAGTGGATTCCATTTAACAAATTAGAATCTAACTAAGGTGAACAAGACTTTCTTTCCTAATGAGTAGTTTCCTCATTGGTCTTAACTGCTTTCAGGCTCTCTCACTTCATTTAATGAATCTTTGTAAGATTATTATACTAAAACACTACTTTCATAAAATAATTGGCCTATTGTAGATCTTTAAATATCTTTCAGTTATAGTACAGGCTTCTAAGGTTTTTGTTAAAAAAACAAAACAAAACAAACAAACAAAACCAAAACCTTATTTCCTGGGCCCTACCAGCAACATTCTAATTCCCTGCTTCTAGGCTAGGGCCCAGGTATTTGTTTTTATCAAGCTTCCCAGATGCTTCTGATTATAGCCAGGTTTGGAAATCATTTAACTGCAAGATAAAAGCCCAGAGGCCTTAATAATAGCTGTTGTGTATTGCACAACCACTGTAACAACTGTCTTTTTTTTTCTTTTTAAGGGGGGAAATAACATTTTAATTATTTAATTTTTGGCTGCGTTGGGTCTTTGTTGCTGCGCACGGGCTTTCTCTAGTTGCAGCGAGTGGGGGCTACTCTTTGTTGCAGTGTACAGGCTTCTCATTGCAGTGGCTTCTCTTGTTCTGGAGCACAGGCTCTAGGCGCGTGGGCTTCAGTAGTTGTGGCATGTGGGCTCAGTAGTTGTGGCTCATGGGCTTTAGAGGGCAGACTCAGTAGTTGTGGTGCATGAGCTTAGTTGCTCTGCGGCATGTGGGATCCTCCTGGACCAGGGATTGAACCCATGCCCCCTGCTTTGGCCGGTGGATTCCTAACCACTGCGCCACCAGGTAAGTCCCACAGCTGTCGTTTGTTGTGCTTATTGTATCTGAAGTACCAAATATTTCAAGTATTTCTTATATATTTTGTAATAACCTCATAAATGTTATCCCAGTCTAAGGCTCAGAAAGGTTATGTAGCTTATCCACACAGAGCATAGCTTTAAGTTACAGCCGGTGCTAGAATTCAGATTTCTAACTATATATTTATACAGTGGTCCCCCCTTATCTGTGGATACGTTCCAAGATCCGCAGTGGATGCTTGAAACCACAGATAGTACCAAAACCTATATATACTGTTGTTTCCTATACAAACATACCTATGATAAAGTTTAATTTGTAAGTTAGGCATAGTAAGAGATGGTCAACAATAGCTAATAATAAAGGAGAACACTTGTAACAATATACTGTAATAGAAGTTATAAAACTGTGGTGTTTCTCTTAATCAACTTCATCAACTCTGCCAGAAATGTGACAGTGGCTTCTTCATTGGCAGACTCAGCCTCTCCAGTAATTTTTATATTTTTCAGTCCAAATCTATTCTTGAATCTGTGTAACCATCTCATATATGTAGTAAATGGCTTGGTGTCAGTCGTTTTAGGGGATCCCTTGCTTGCTAAGTTTTCATATAGGCTCTATGCTTTGTGGCGCAACATGTTGCCCTCAGTTGGAACACACTTTATGTTGATGCCTGCCACCCACAAATTTAATGCCTCTTCCATCGTAACTAAGCATTTATTATACACTGTGGCTGTAACTTTGCAGTTTGAGGTGCATCGGCAAACTAGCACAAATTTCTTTTTCCTTCTGTATTTCACGGATAGAAGATTCCTTCTTACTATAGATCTTAGCAACCTCAGCATACAGTTTTTTTTTTCCTTATTAAATCAAGACGTTCACCTTTTCACTTAAAGGAAGTACTTTACATCTTCTCTTTGGCATATCTGAATTGCCAGCATCGCAGCTCTCGTGCTTTGGGGCCATTATTAAGTAAAATTATGAAGTAAGGGTTCCTTGAACACAAGCACGGCAATACCACAACAGGCGATCTGCTTAACAGAGAAGGCTACTAAGTAACTAACAGGCAGGATACACTGGACAAAAGGATGAATCACGTCATGGGCTGGATGGAGCAGGAAAGCACCGGAAGGTGTGAGATTTCATCATAGTACTCAGAACTGCACACAATTTAAAACTGAAGAATTACTTATTTCTGGAATTTTCCATTTAATATTTTTGGACTGCAGTTGACAGCTGGTAACGGAAACCTCGGAAAGCAAAACTTGAGATAAAGGGGGACTACTGTACTGCCGCTATGATTCTCTAATATGTTTTTTCATTAAAAACTTAGGAAGTCATTTTAGGGTCTCTGCTTAGCTTTTCCTTCCATTCAGATCAAATTATGTTTTGTATTCTTGCTTTGCTTATGCTGTTATTACCTATCTTGAAGTCGCATTCATCCAATAATGAAGGCCCAGCTCAAAACTACTCATTCGGGAAACTTTACCCAACTGAGTCTTTGATCCTCTCCTTGCCCTGAACTCCTTTAAGACTACTCTCTTAGTAAATAACAGCATTGCCAATGTTTAAAAATGTATTATCAGTTATTTATGCTTAATATTACAAATATTGTTGGGGTAGTGTTGCAGTATTGTGATGGGTGGCATGCTTTTTTGAGCCTTCCACTGATCTTTAGCTTTACTATATATAGTACTGATCTTGAGTAGAATGTTGTTTTTATAATGAAATATGTTAAAGACCTTGGTTATGGAAAAAAGTAGAATTTGCTGTCTTGAGGTATCAGATTACTTTGGTTGCTTCAGTAGCTCAACAAGGCAGGCTTTTCAAATCTTTTGTTGTAGAGTAAATTTATAAACATACAGAAACATTTATCACAGTCTATTAATAATTTCAACAATAATTTACTTTGCAATGCAATTTTTTACAAGTATTTTCTTAGGAACTTTATTAGTCTGCTAGGGCTGCCATAATAGAATACCACAGATGAGGTGGTTTAAACCAGTGGTCCCCAACCATTTTGGCACCAGGGACCGGTTTCGTGGAGTACAATTTTTCTATGGACCGATGGTGGTGGGGGAGGAGTTGGGGATGGTTCAGGTGGTAATGCGAGTGATGGGGAGGGCAGATGAAGCTTTGCTCGCTGGCTGCTCACCTCCTGCTGTGCAGCCCGGTTCCTAACAGGCTGCTGACCACTACTGGTCCACGGCCTGGGGGTTGGGGACCTCTGGCTTAAACAACAGACATTTGTTTTCTCACAGGAAAGTCCAGGATCAAGCTGCCAGCAGGTTTGGTTTCTGGTGAAGGGTCTTCCTGGATTGCATATGGCCACCTTCTCACTGTGTCCTTACATGGCCTTTGTGCACTCATGGAGGGAGAAAGAGATATCTCTAGTGTCTCTTCCTCTTGTAAGATACCAGTCCCATATGATGCACCCCACTCTTATGACCTTCTTTAACCTAAATTACCTCTTAAAGGCCCTATCTCCCAAATATAGTTACATTGGGGGTTAGGGCTTCATCATAAGAATTTTTGGGTTACACAGTTCAGTCCGTAACAGGAATTGAATTTCTGTTTTCCTGTATGGTGTTGTAATGTAGGCTATAGAAAAATTTTTAAAAAACAGGTAATAATGAATACTTTTTCTGCCTACCTACATTTCTTTTTATTAGGCAAGTAATGCTAAGATGAATATCAGTCAAACATTTTGTGAGTCATGGGATTCAATATTCTGACAAGAAATGACTTTTATGTCTTTAAGAAGCTACTTTGAGAGGTATATACTGGAAATAATTTGAATTCTTTGACAAAACTGCTGTGTTGTATACAGAATGCATATATGTTATCAGTGCACAAGATACAGTAGTGACTGATTAAAACGGACTAAAGGTAATCCTTTAAAAATTTTGAGTATGTTCTTGATATTTCTTTTCTTTTTTTAAAAAATAAATTTATTTATTTATGTGTTTATTTGGCTGTGTTGGGTCTTTGCTGCTGCGTGCGGGCTTTTTCTAGTTGTGGCAAGCGGGGGCTACTCTTCATTGAGGTGTACAGGCTTCTCATTGCGGTGGCTTCTCTTGTTGTGGAGCACTGGCTCTAGGCCTGTGGGCTTCGGTAGTTGTGGCTCGCAGCCTCTAGAGCACAGGCTCAGTAGTTGTGGCACGCGGGCTTAGTTGCTCTGCGGCATGTGGGATCTTCCCAGCCCAGGGCTCAAACCCGTGTCCCCTGCATTGGCAGGTGGATTCCTAACCAGTGTGCCACCAGGGAAGCCCTACTTGTTTATTTCTGCTTTTTTAAATGTGGCCTCTAGAAATTTTTAAATTACGTGTATGACTTGTGTTATATTTCTAACAAACAGTGCTGATTTAGTCTGTTAGAAACTCACTGCCCCTGAGATAGTACATTCATCTTTGAATAGCTGTCACTTAATTTTTTTCTTCCTATTTTTAAATTTTTGAATTTTATTTATTTTTTATACAGCAGGTTCTTATTAGTTATCCATTTTATACATATTAGTGTATATATGTCAATCCCAATCTCCCAATTCATCACCCCCCCCACCTGCCACTTTCCCCCCTTGATGTCCATACGTTTGTTCTCTACATCTGTGTCTGTATTTCTGCCCTGCGGACTGGTTCATCTGTACCATTTTTCTGGGTTCCACATATATGCGTTAATATACGATATTTGTTTTTCTCTTTCAGACTTACTTCACTCGGTATGACAGTCTCTTGATCCATGTCTCTGCAAATGATCCAATTTCGTTCTTTTTATGGCTGAGTAATATTCCATTGTATATATGTACCACATCTTCTTTATCCATTCGTCGTTCGACGGGCATTTAGGTTGCTTCTGTGACCTGGCTATTGTAAATAGTGCAGCAATGAACATTGGGGTGCATGTGTCTTTTTGAATTATGGTTTTCTCTGGGTATATGCCCAGTAGTGGGATTGCTGGGTCATAGGGTAATTCTATTTTTAGTTTTTTAAGGAACCTCCATACTGTTCTCCATAGTGGCTGTATCAATTTACATTCCCACCAACAGTGCAAGAGTGTTCCCTTTTCTCCACACCCTGTCCAGCATATGTTGTTTGTAGATTTTCTGTTGATGCCCATTCTAACTGGTATGAGATGATACCTCATTGTAGTTTTGGTTTGCATTTCCTTAATAGTTAGTGATGTTGAGCAGCTTTTCATGTGCTTCTTGGCCATCTGTATGTCTTCTTTGGACAAATGTCTGTTTAGGTCTTGTGCCCAATTTTTGATTGGGTTGTTTGTTTTTTTAATATTGAGCTGCATGAGCTGTTTATATATTTTGGAGATTAATCCTTTGTCCATTGACTCATTTGCAAGTATTTTCTCCCATTCTGAGGGTTGTCTTTTCATCTTGTTTGTAGTTTCCTTGGCTTTGTAAAAGCTTTTAAGTTTCATTAGGTCCCATTTGTTTATTTTTGTTTTTATTTCCATTAGTCTAGCAGGTGGATCAAAAAAGATCTTGCTGTGATTTATGTCAGTGTTCTTCCTATATTTTCCTTTAAGAGTTTTACAGTATCCGGTCTTACATTTAGGTCTCTAGCCCATTTTGAATTTATATTTGTGTATGGTGTTAGGGAGTGTTCTAATTTCATTCTTTTACATGTAGCTGTCCAGTTTTCCCAGGACCACTTATAGAAGAGGCTGTCTTTTCTCCATTGTATATCCTTCCCTCTTTGTCATAGATTAGTTGACCATAGGTGCGTGGGTTTATCTCTGAGTTTTCTATCCTGTTCCATTGATCTATATTTCTGTTTTTGTGCCAGTACCATATTTTGTTGATTACTATAGCCTTGTAGTATAGTCTGAAGTCAGGGAGTCTGATTCCTCCAGCTCAGTTTTTTCCCCTCAAGACTGCTTTGGCTATTCAGAGTCTTTTGTGTCTCCATACAAATTTTAAGGTTGTTTTGTTCTAGTTCTGTAAAAAGTGCCATTGGTAATTTGATAGGGATTGCACTGAATCTGTAGATTGCTTTGGGTAGTATAGTCATTTTCACAATATTGATTCTTCCAATCCAAGAACATGGTATATCTCTCCATCTGTTTGTATCATCTTTAATTTCTTTCATTAGTGTCTTATAGTTTTCTACATACAGGTCTTTTGTCTCCCTAGGTAGGTTTATTCCTAGGTATTTTATTCTTTTTGTTGCAATGGTAAATGGGAGTGTTTCTTAATTTCTCTTTCAGATTTTTCATCATTAGTGTATAGGAATGCAAGAGATTTCTGTGCATTAATTTTGTATCCTGCAACTTTACTAAATTCATTGATCAGCTCTAGTAGTTTTCTGATGGCATCTTTAAGATTCTCTATGTATAGCACCATGTCATCTACAAACAGGGATAGTTTAACTTCTTCTTTTCCAATTTGTATTCCTTTTATGTCTTTTACTTTTCTGGTTGCCGTGGCTAGGACTTCCAAAACTATGTTGAATAATAGTGGCGACAGTGGACATCCTTGTCTCGTTCCTGATCTTAGAGAAAATGCTTTCAGTTTTTCACTATTGAGAATGTGTGGGTTTGTCGTATATGGCCTTTATTATGTTGACATAGGTTCCTCTATGCCCACTTTCTGGAGAGTATTTACCATAAATGGGTGTTGAATTTTGTCAAAAGCTTTTTCTGCATCTATTGAGATGATCGTATGGTTTTTCTTCTTCAGTTTTTTAATGGTGTATCACATTGATTTGCATATTTTGAAGAATCCTTGCATCCCTGGGATAAATCCCCCTTGATCTGGAGTATGATCCTTTTAATGTGTTGCTGGATTCTGTTTGCTAGCATTGTGTT
This sequence comes from Mesoplodon mirus, assembly GCF_964341445.2. Classification (NCBI taxonomy): domain Eukaryota; kingdom Metazoa; phylum Chordata; class Mammalia; order Artiodactyla; family Ziphiidae; genus Mesoplodon; species Mesoplodon mirus. Next base: position 73,743,976 of record NC_138985.1, read on the forward strand.
GAGGATTTTTGCATCTATATTCATCAGTGATGTTGGTCTGTAATTTTCTTTTTTTGTAGTATTTTTGTCTGGTTTGGTATCAGGGTGATGGTGGCCTCATAGAATGAGTTTAGGAATGTTCCTTCCTGTGCAATTTTTTGAAAGAGTTTGAGAAGGATGGGTGTTAGCTCTTCTCTAAATGTTTGATAGAATTAACCTGTGAAGCCATCTGGTCCTGGACTTTTGTTTGTTGGAAGATTTTTAATCACAGTTTTGTTTGTTTGTTTGTTTGTTTGTTTTTGCGGTATGCGGGCCTCCTAGTGCTGTGGCCTCTCCCGTTGTGGAGCACAGGCTCTGGACGCGCAGGCCCAGTGGCCATGGCTCACGGGCCCAGCTGCTCCGTGGCATGTGGGACCTTCCCAGACCGGGACACGAACCCGTGTCCCCTTCATCGGCAGGTGGACTCTCAACCACTGTGCCACCAGGGAAGCCCTAATCAGAGTTTTAATTACGTTACTTGTGATTGGTCTGTTCATATTTTCTATTTCTTCCTGGTTCACTCTGGAAGGTTATACCTTTCTAAGAATTTGTCCGCTTCTTTCAGGTTGTCCATTTTATTGGCATAGAGTTTCTTGTAGTAGTCTCTTATCATGCTTTGTATTTCTGCGGTGTCTGTTGTAACTCTTCCTTTTTCATTTCTATTTTTATTGATTTGAGTTCTCTCCCTCTGTTTCTTGATGTGACTGTCTAAAGGTTTATCAGTTTTATCTATCTACTCAAAGAATGAGCTTTGAGTTTTATTGATCTTTGCTATTGTTTTCTTTTGTTTCTATTTCATTTATTTCTGCTCTGATCTTTGTGATTTCTTTCCTTCTACTCACTGTGGGTTTTGTTTGTTCTTTGTCTAGTTCCTTTAGGTGTAAGGTTAGATTGTTAATTTGAGATTTTTCTTGTTTCTTAAGGTAGGCTTGTATTGGTATAAAATTCCCTCTTATAACTGCTTTTGCTGCATCCCATAGGTTTTGGATCGTTGTGTTTTCATTGTCATTTGTCTCTAGGCATTTTTTGATTTCCTCTTTGATTTCTTCAGTGATCTCTTGGTTATTTGGTAGTGTATTGTCTAGCCTCCATGTGTTTGTGTTTTTTACGTTCTTTTTTTCCCCTGTAATTGATTTCTAATCTCTAGTGTTGTGGTTGGAAAAGATACTTGATACAATTTCAATTTTCTTAAATTTACTGAGGCTTGATTTGTGACCCAAGATGTGATCTATCCTGGAGAATGCTCCATGTGCACACTTGAGAAAAAAGTGTAATCTGCTGTTTTGGGATGGAATGTCCTATAAATATCAATTAATTCTATCTGGTCTGTTTTGTCATTTAAAGCTTGTGTTTCCTTAGTAATTTTCTGTCTGTTGATCTGTCCATTGGTGTAAGTGAGGTGTTAAAGTTCCCCACTATTATTGTGTTACTGTCGATTTCCTCTTTTATAGCTGTTAGCAGTTGCCTTATGTATTGAGGTGCTCCTATGGTGGGTGCATATATATTTATAGTTGTTATGTCCTCTTCTTGGATTGATCCTTTGATCATTATGTAATGTCCTTCCTTGTCTCTTGTAACATTCTTTATTTTAAAGTCTATTTTATCTGATATGAGTATTGCTACTCCAGCTTTCTTTTGATTTCCATTTGCATGGAATATCTTTTTCCAGCCCCTCACTTTCAGTCTGTATGTGTCCCTAGGTCTGAAGTGGTTCTCTGGTAGACAGCATATATATGGGTCTTGTTTTTGTATCCATTCAGTGAGCCTGTGTCTTTTGGTTGGAGCACTTAATCCAGTCACGTTTAAGGTAATTATTGATATGTATGTTCCTATTGCCATTTTCTCAATTGTTATGGGTTTGTTTTTGTAGGTCCTTTTCTTCTCTGTGTTTCCCATTTAGAGAAGTTCATTTAGCATTTGTTGTAAAGCTGGTTTGGTGGTGCTGAATTCTCTTAGCTTTTGCTTGTCTGTAAAGCTTTTGATTTCTCCATCAAATCTGAGTGAGATCCTTGCCGGGTAGAATAATCTTGGTTGTATGTTCTTCCCTTTCATCACTTTAAATATATCATGCCATTCTTTTCTGTCTTGTAGAGTTTCTGCTGAGAAATCAGCTGTTAACCTTATGGGAGTTCCCTTGTATGTTATTTGTCATTTTTCCCTTGCTGCTTTCAATAATGTTTCCTTGTCTTTAATTTTTGTCAATTTGATAGCTATGTGTCTTGACATGTTTCTCCTTGGGTTTATCCTGCCTGGAACTCTCTGCACTTCCTAGACTATGTGGCTATTTCCCTTCCCATGTTAGGGAAGTTTTCGACTATAATCTCTTCAGATACTTTCTCTGGTCCTTCCTTTCTTCTCCTTCTGGGACCCCTATAATGTGAATGTTGTTGTGTTTAATGTTGTCCCAGAGGTCTCTTAGGCTGTCTCCGTTTCTTTTCGTTCTTTTTTCTTTATTCTGTTCCGCAGCAGTGAATTCCACCATTCTGTCTTCCAGGTCACTTATCTGTTCTTCTGCCTCAGTTATTCTGCTATTTTTTCCTTCTTGTATATTTTTCATTTCATTTATTGTATTGCTCATCTCTGTTTGTTTGTTCTTTGATTCTTCTAGGTGTTTTTTTCTTTAATTCTTCTAAGTCTTTGTTAAACATTTCTTACATCTTCTCAATCTTTGCCTCCATTCTTTACCGAGGTCCTGGATCATCTTCACTATCATTATTCTGAATTCTTTTTCTGGAAGGTTGCCTATCTCCACTTCATTTAGTTGGTTATTTTTTGGGGTTTTATCTTGTTCCTTCATCTGGTACCTAGCCCTCTGCCTTTTCATTTTTTCTGTTTTTCTGTGACTGTGGTTTTTGTTCCACAGGCTGCAGGATTGTAGTTCTTCTTGCTTTTGCTGTCTGCCCTCTGGTGGATGAGTCTATCTAATAGGCTTGTTCAGGTTTCCTGATGGGAGGGACAGATGGTGGGTAGAGCTGAGTGTTGCTCTTGTGGGCAGAGCTCAGTAAAACTTTAGTCTGCTTGTCTGCTGATGGGTGGGGCTGGGTTCCCTCCCTGTTGGTTGTTTGGCCTGAGGCAACCCAACACTGGAGCCCACCTGGCTCTTTGGTGGGGCTATTGGAGGACTCTGGGAGGGCTCACGCCAAGGAGTACTTCCCAGAACTTCTGCTGCCCATGTCCTTGTCCTCACCGTGAGCCACAGTCGGAGGCCTTCCAACACAGCAGGCAGGTTTGGTTCAGTCTCCTATGGGGTCACTGCTCCTTCCCCTGGGTCCCGATGCGCACACTACTTCATGTGTGCCTTCCAAGAGTGGAGTCTCTCTTTCCCCTAGTCCTGTCGAAGTCCTGCAATCAAATCCCACTAGCCTTCAAAGTCTTGATTCTCTGGGAATTCCTCCTCCTATTGCCAGACCCCCAGCTTGGGAAGCCTGACGTGGGGCTCAGAACCTTCACTCCAGTGGATGAACTTCTGTGGTATAAGTGTTCTCCAATTTGTGAGTCACCCACCCAGCAGTTAACAGGATTTGATTTTATTGTGATTGCACCCCTGCTACCGTCTCGTTGTGGCTTCTCCTTTTTCTTTGGATGTGGGGTATCTTTTTTGGTGAGTTCCAGTGTCTTCCTCTCAATGACTATTCAGCACTTAGTTGTGATTCCGGTGCTCTTGCAAGAGGGAGTGAGCGCACGTCCTTCTACTTTGTCATCTTGAACCCTCTTCCTATGTTTATATGTATCTGTCTTTGATATTTGTATTCAGATGTACTCATTTACTCCTTAAGACCAAAAAGATACCTGATTTCTGTCTTTAATATTATTTAATAGTTTGAAGACAGTTCTCTCTCTCAATCTTTTGTGCCAACTTTTAGTCTTTCCATTTCTTTTAACAAGGAAAATGGTATGTGGCAGGTGGTTATATCCGTCCAATCATTGTTACTCCCCTCTGAACTTTCTTCATTTGGTACATATCCCTGCTGACACCTTGAACTGAAATGAATATCTTGTGATTTTAAATACAGGTTTGAATAAATCTATCTTTTGTGTCCATCTGTGTGCTATATAAATCTGTTAACGAGACCTAAAGTTAAGTTATCTTTTAGGGTAACTTTATTTCCTTACTGACATGTGGAGCATAGTGTCAACTAAGGTGTCTCTACCTTTCCCACTTGTGCTGCTATTGTTTCATCTTGCTTCTTCAACACTTTTTTTTTTTTTAAATTAGAGGAACTTCTTGATTGAGTGGGTGAAATGTGTTCCACCACCTCCTCCTTACTATTTGCAGTCACATTTTGTAGTTCTGCCCTTAACTGAAACTATATCTTTCAGATTCTGGTTTGAGCGTGGAGAAAAGGACAAGGTTTGGATCCACATATTTCCATACGGAATTTCATTTGTGTTCTGACTGTGTCATATAAAGTACTTGTTACTTTTTCAGCTTTTATCATGTGCACACATTTTTTTTTTTTTGTGGTGCGCAGGCCTCTCACTGTTGTGGCCTCTCCCGTTGCGGAGCACAGGCTCCAGACGCTCAGGCTCAGCGGCCATGGCTCACAGGCCCAGCCGCTCCGTGGCATGTGGGATCTTCCCAGACCAGGGCACGAACCCATGTCCCCTTCATCAGCAGGCGGACTCTCAACCACTGCACCACCAGGGAAGCCCTCATGTGCACACTTAAAGTATATCTTACATGTTTTTATCAAATATTTTTATTATTTTTTTAATAAATTTTATTTTATTTATTTTTTAAATTTCTTTTTGGCTGTGTTGGGTCTTTTGCTTTCTCTAGTTGCAGCGAGCAGGGGCTACTCTTTGTTGTGGTGCATGGGCTTCTCATGGCAGTGGCTTCTCTTGTTGTGGAGCACGGGCTCTGGGGCACCGGCTTCAGTAGTTGTGGTTCGCGGGCTCTAGGGCGCAGGCTCTGTAGTGGTGGCGCACGGGCTTAGTTGCTCCGTGGCAGGTGGGATCTTCCCCGACCAGGGCTTGAACCCGTGTGCCCTGCATTGGCAGGTGGATTCTTAACCACTGCGCCACCAGGGAAGCTCTCAAAATATTGTATATTGTTATCTGGGCTTAATTAGGGTTGGATCCTTGTGGTGTATAGTTCTGTTGAAGTTGGTATACAACTAAGCAGCTATTAATCTATCTTATTTTATTTGTACTCCAGCCTTTATTTCTCTGCCTTGTCCATATTCACATCATGATTGAAATCTTGTCAGAATTATCTGTACAGTTTCTTCCTATGCAGTCTAATGAACATGTCAGAAATGGGAAATAAAGAAGATCTGATTTATCAAAAAGAAAACCTGTAATGACTTGTGAATATGACTTCATTTTCTTTCTATGTGATTTTTTTTTCAATGGAATGCTTCAGGTTCCTTAATAATAACTTGGAAAATAGAAAATAGTATAAAAGTGAATTACTTCCAAATCCAGTTAGCAAAATACAACCAATGTTCATATTTGGATGTATTTTCTCTTTGACTTCTTTCTTTGTAAACTTTTAAAAACTTTAATGATGGTGGCATATGATTACATTTCTCTTGGGTAAATACTTAGGCTAAGTTATAGGTAGGTGTACATTTAACTTTTTAAGAAATTGCCAAACCATTTTCCCACATAGATGTTAACATTTATGTTCCCATCAACAGTGTATAAAAATTCTAGTTGGTTCACATATTCACCAACACCTGGGATGGCCACTCTTACTAATTTTAGCCATTCTGTTGGAATTGTAGAGATACCTCATTATGATCATAACTTGCATTTTCCTAACGACTGATGTTGAGGGTCTTATCATGTCCTTATTGCCATCTGTATGTCTTTGGTGGTCTGTTGAAATCTTTGGTCTATTTTTAAGTTGTGCTTGTTGTCTAATTGAGCTGTATATTTTAGATACTAGTCCTTTGTTGAACTATGCAAATAACTTATTTCTTATTATACCTTTATCTACTATCTGTCAATAATTCTTGTCTGTCACAGTTATTACTGTGCTGTTTGCCTTAGTAGTGATTTTCTGTTTCCAATTTTTTTTTTTGGCCACTCCTGTGGCTTGCAGGATCTTAGTTCCCAGATGAGGGATTGAACCCAGGACACGGTAGTGAAAGTGCCAAGTCCTAACCACTGGACTGCCAGGGAATTCCCAATGCTACATTTTTTAATGGGAATTCTTTTGTAAGGAAGAATTGTTCTATCTCATGCATTCATTCATTCAATTATTTATTAATATTAGGACACATGAATATTAATTTTATCATTGCTTTTTGCTCCAATTGTCCTGAATTTGACCATTGGGAGCTCTTTCCCATTAGCTTCTATTCATCTTTCAACATGCCTCATCATTTTTTTTTGGAGCACTTCCTTATTTTCTGGTTCATCTTTTATTTTTCTTCCTTAAGTCCTGGAATTGATCATTTTCCAAGGAGTTCAGGTTCCTTTTATTTCAGAATAGTATTTAGAAGCCAGGGTCTCAGCACTAAAAGTACTCATTACTTCTGGGGTGTCTTTGCTTCTAGGTGTTTTGACCATAGATCTAGGAAGTTATATTTTTGTGTACATTCACACATGTGTATTTCTATACATGTCTATGTGTATGTATAGATAATATATATAATATATATGTTAACATAAATATATATGTTTATGTATATTAAAAATCATGAATTCATACTAATACACCAGTTCTAATCTACTAACACAAGATTCAGTCTAGCCTTTCTCTTTTCTTATTTGTAGCTCCTTTCTCCAACAGTGGAAAACCTGACTCTCATCTACAATTTATTTACTTATTTGTTCAGTTCTGGTATACACATAAGTGTAGTTTCAGAATTGCTGTTATAAATATATTTACTTACTAGAGTGTAGTATTGCATACACTTCTTTTTGTCTTTAGTCTTATACTATTCAGTCAACATACTGTTTTCCAGCCTTGTTCATTGGTGTTATGTTACTCATTTGAAATACAGTTAGTTTTATTTGTTACTGTTTTTAGTCCATTTTGAGCTCTTCTCACATCCTGGCTGATTTTGGTTATTTTTTTCATTGGAATATCTGAAACATTATTGTGGTGTTAATAGTTCTGTAAAACAGTATGTCCGGAAGTATCCCTCCCACCTCTCATCTCTTTTACCTTATTCTCATTTTCCTTTTCTGCCATTTAACCACCCATCCATATGGGTAACCAATCTTAATAATTTCTTGCTTAGTTTTTAGTTTATTCCTATCTTTTTACACAAATCAGAAGATACATGTAGGAAAGGAGATATAAAAATTATATATGAGGGGCTTCCCTGGTGGCGCAGTGGTTGAGAGTCTGCCTGCCAATGCAGGGGATACAGGTTCGTGCCCCGGTCCGGGAAGATCCCACATGCCGCGGAGCGGCTAGGCCTGTGAGCCATGGCTGCTGAGCCTGCGCGTCCGGAGCCTGTGCTCTGCAACGGGAGAGGCCACAACAGTGAGAGGCCCGTGTACCGCAAAAAAAAAAAAAAAAAAAATTATATATGAAAGGTAGTGTATTTATAGACACTACATACTTGATTCTGTAACAGCTTTATTGAGATACAATTCACATGCCATAAAATTCAGTTCTGTCATTTTTAGTATATTCACAGAGTTGTGCAACCATCATCACTATCTAATTTGAGGACATTTTCATCAGGCCAAAAAGAAACCCTGTACTTAATAATAATTACTCCCATTCTCTCCTATTCCCAGGTCTAGGCAACCACTAATCTACTTTCCATCTCTATAGAGTTTCCTATTCTGGGCATTTCATATAAATGAAATCATTCAATTTTTTTTGCACCTAACTTCTTTCACTTAGCATGATGTTTTCAAGGTTCATCTATATTGTATTGATAACATGCATCAGTACTTTGTACCTTTTTATTACTGAATGATATTCTGTTGCATAGATAATACCACATAATTTTGTTTATCCATTCATCAGTTGATGGACATGTTGGGTTATTTCTATTTTTTGGCTATTGTGAGTAATGCTGCCAAGAACATTTAAGTACCAGTTTTTATGTGGACTTACGTTTTCAATTCTCTTGGATCTATACCTTGGGATGGAATTGCTGGATCATAGGGTAACCATGTTTAACTTTCTGAGGAACTACCAAACTGTTTGCCAAAGCAGCTGTAGCATTTTACATTCCCACCAGCAATGTGTGAAGGTTTCAATTTCTCCACATCCATGTCCACATTTGTTATTGTCTGTCCATTTAAACTATAGTAGTAGGAGTGAGGTGGTATCATTGTGGTTCTAATTTGCATTTCCCTAATGGCTAATGATGTTAAACATCTTTTCATGTGCTTATTGTCAATTTGTATATCTTCTTTGAGGGAATGTCTGCTAAAGTGCTGTGCCCAATATTTAATTAGGTTATTTATCTATTTATTGCCCTGGTGGTTACAATTAACAACTGATAACATTGTAATTTGGGTTATTACCAACTTAGTTTCAATAGAATACAGTAATTTTGCTCCTGTATACTTTCATTTTCTCTTCCCTCCTTTGTGCTCTTAGTGTCATACAAATTACTTCTTTCTACTTTATAAACCCAAGAACACAATTTAATAATTATTGCTTCATGAAGTGTTCCTTTAAATCAGGTAGAAGAGAGTTGCAAATAAAAATTATATTTGTACTGTCTTTTATGTAGTATTTTATATTTTAAATAGCAGATTTAAAGTCTCTGTCTGATGTCTGAGTTTTCTCAGGGTTAGTTTATATTGATTGCTTCTTTCCCCCCGAATATGGGTTATGCTCTCTTGGGCTTTTTTTGCGTGTCTGATAATTTTTTGTTGAAAACTGGACATTTTAAACGATACAGCGTGACACCAGTGGTTAGATTCTCCCTCTCCCCTTTCTCCTCCACCCCTCAAGGTTTATTTATTATTGCTGTTTGTTGTTTGCTTGTTTAGTGACTTTTGGGGAACTAATTCTGTAAAGTCTATTTTCTTTGTCATGTGTTGTCACTGCAGTCTCTGGTTATCCTAGTTGTTATTTGTGGGGTCTTGCAAAGAATCATCAAACAGGTCACATGATGTTCTTTGGGAATGGGTCTCTGAAGGAAGGAGCCTATTCTGCCTATTACAGTTGCTGACAGGGTGCCAATTTTTGTCACGATTGTGTGCTGTGGGTTTTCAAGGCTGCTGTAGTGCTGATGAGGGAAGATAAGAATAGGCGAGTTAAAATGCAACAAATGCTGCAGTTTTTACTGAGATTCAGCCCTTTTTCTTGAATAAGCGCTCTTTGGATTGCTGCAAGCCTTTTGTTAATTTCCAGAGTTCGGAAGAAATTTTCTCTTGCTTTTAATGAAGGAGAGAATTTTCTGAAGTCTTTGTTCTGCTAATTTCGTTAATGTCACTAGTCTATATCCTTTTGTTTTCCAGTGTATACATAAGAGAATGTTTAAAGGTAAATATTACTGCACCAACTGTCTAATAATAGTTTTTCCATTCAGTATGTTGTTATCTGTCATGTCTGTTCTTCTAAAACTTTAATTTTAATGGCTGCATGGTGTTTTAACCCATGGGAGTACCATAATGTATTATGTGTTTCACTTGTTTTTGAAACTTTGGTTTTTATGATTTTTCATTATCGTTAATAGTGTTTTATTGAATGTTCTTTTATCTAAATCTTACTAATTTATAAGATTATAAATTCATGAAAGTGGAATTTGTTGAGTGTAAGAGCATGAAAACTTAAGTTTTTGATGCACATGGCCAAATTGATCTTCAGGGAAGTGGTTTCAGTTTATATTCTACCAGTCATGTACGAAAGTGCCTATTTTCCCACATCCTCACTTACTACTGGGTACTACTATTCATTTAGTTTTGTGCTCTCTAGTAGATCTTTTGGTAATGATGAAAATGTCCTATATCTATGAAATTTCTATTTCTGTATCTAGTAGAGTAGCCGCTAACCACATGTGGCTCTTGAGCACTTGAAATGTGGCTAGTCCTAAATAAGTCGTGCTATATTTCAAAGATTATTACAAAGGAAAAGAAAGTAATGAATAATGTAAAATGAGTCATAATAACTTTTTTATTGATTGCATATTGAAATGATAATATTGTATATACATTGGGTGAAATAAAATGATATTAAAGTTAATTTCACCTTTTTACTCTTACTTCCGTAGTGTGTCTACTAGAATATTTATAATTACATATGTCATTCACCTTACATTTCTATCAGATAGTGCTTGTCTAGACTCTAGACCATTCTTCCTTTAAAAAAAAGCCCTGCTTCTTTAAAGTTTATGCTATTTAACAACAGTATTTTCACACCCTTCTTAAATTTGTCAGTTACCACATCCCTGTTTTCTCCTTATTTGTCAAAGGTGTCACCAAACACTCAGTTTTTCTTTCTACCCCAAGTTCTCTTACCATTCTGGGGCGTTTTTAGTGCCCATGTGTAAAACTTGTTCAATAATTTAGCTTCACAGTATCTGGATTATGGTTGAGCCATCATTTTAATGGCTCCATGTGGTCATCATGTGGAACTTCTGTTCCACCTCTGAAATCTTAATTGTATGGCTCATTCTATTCACAATTTCATATTCTTAGGTATCTCATTTCCTTACTTCATACCTTGGATCCTTGACTCTCCATTTTGTTCACTAAATCACTTCAACCATACTTGTCAGCTCCCTTGATCCCTTGTACTTTTGTGTACCCTTTCTGCAAAATAACAGCTTCAAATAACAGCCTATTGGCTTACATTTAAGTTACAGACTGCTATTGGAGTAAAAGATCTCGTGGCTTCAGGGATACATTCACACAGATCTTCAACCTAAACTAGTGGACAGAATTCCTTGGCTGCCTGTTTTGTGTTCCTAGCCCTTCTTTTTGTTTTGGTGGTTGCTGATTCAAATCTTTCTCTCTTAAAATTCCCTGGTCCATCCCTCCTCTTTTAGGATTAGCAGGTGATTTTTTTTTCTGGAGTTTAGAGAAAATCCTGTCCATCATTCCAGAATGTTATCTGTATCCTGGTTTACCTTCCTTTCTTCAGCTACTTGTGTAGGCAATCTTTTTTTTTTTTTTTTTTTTTTTTAATTTATTTGGCTGTGTAGGGTCTTTGTTGCTGTGTGTGAGCTATCTTAGTTGCAGCGAGCGGGGGCTACTCTTCATTGAGGTGCACAGGCGTCTCATTGCGGTGGCTTCTCTTGTTGTGGAGCACGGGCTGTAGGTGCGTGGGCTTCAGTAGTTGCATCACGTGGGCTCAGTAGTTGCAGTGCACGGGCTTAGTTGCTCCGTGGCATGTGGGATCCTCCTGGACCCAGGATTGAACCCGTGTCCCCTGCATTGGCAGGCAGATTCTTAACCACTGTGCCACCAGGGAAGTCCCTGTCTAGGTAATCTTTTCTTTTTTTTTTAAACTTATTTTTTACTTTTTAAAGCATTTCTTAAAAATTTATTGGAGTATAGTTGATTTACAGTGTTGTGTTAATTTCTGCTGTACAGCAGAGTGACTCAGTTATACACATATATACATTCTTTTTTATATTCTTTTCCATTGTGGTTTATCCCAGGTTATTGAATATAGTTCCCTGTGCTATACAGTAGGACCTTGTTGTTTATCCATTCTATATGTAATAATTTGCATCTACTAACACCAAACTCGCAGCATTTATTAGCATTTAAACATGCAGCTATCCTTTTTTTTTTAATTCCTAAAACTTGCATAACCCTTTACTGTCCTCTAGCTTCTACCTTATTGCTCTTCTATTCACAGATAAGCATTCAGAAAGAATTGTTTACCCTCACTGTCTGCAGTTAGTTATTCACTGCTTATTTAATTCCATTCTGCCTTCATCTATCTTTCCCCTACCTTCCCACTGCTCTGACAGTGCTCCCTGATAATGATGTATAGATTCTTCTATGTCTCTATATTGACTACTCCAGAGCATTTGGTACAGTTGACCACTTCTTGAAGGAGGCCACTACAGTTGACCTCCTTGAACTGCTTCTAAGAACTACTTTCCTCATTCTTCTTCTCTCTCCCCTTTTCCTAGGTTTGTGTAGGTGATAGTGGTGGTGGTAGTGGGATGTTGGTGTTGGTTCTGACCTGCTTCCTACTTTGTATACTGTAATTGGATCCATACCCATGGCCTTCATACCGTTTAAATGTTGTTGACTTAAAATGTTAATATCTGCCTAACCTAGACATTTCTAGAACTTCTAACTTTTATATATGTAGCTGCCTACTAGATATTTGTCTCCCTAAAGCCAATTTAGCACCTTAAACTCAAATGAATTTTGCTTTTAATGATTGGAACAACCATTAATCCAGTTGCTCAACCTAAATTCATAAATTTGAGTCTTACCACTCCCCCCACAAGTTACAGAGACTTGTCAGTTCATGTCATTAATATCTTACCCAGAACTGTCCATTAAAAGTTAATGCAAGCCACATATGTAATTTAAACTTTTCTAGTAGCTACATTTAAAAAGTAAAAAGGAACACGTGAGTTTAACTTTAGTATCAGATTTTATGTAGCCCAGTATAGCTAAAATTTTATTTCAACCTGTAATCAGTATAAAAATTGACATACTTTATTCTTTTTTTCATAACCGGTCTTCAAAACCTGGTTTCTATTTTATACTTAGAGTATATATCAATTCAGACTAGCTAAATTTCAAGTGCTCGATAGCCACATATAGCTAGTGGCTACTGTTATGGACAGTAGCATTCTAACTTAATTTCTCTTCATCCCCACTGCTTCTGTCTTCCCTGGGCTACTGCAACAGATCTTGAGATTGCTACCATTATCTCCTGCAGTTCATCCTAAATATTATTGTTAGTGGTAATTTTCTAAAATATGAATGTGACTTGGCATGTGAATTAATGTGATTGTGCAATTTTCTGCTTCAAATCCTATAATGCTGTTCATAAGTTTTCAAGATGAAGCCTATTCTGAGTTCTTTATTGTAGCCAATGAAGTCCTTTATAATCTGGCTTTTGCTTAACTTTCCTACCCTGTATCTCCTGGACCCTGATAATGAGTTGTATTGAGCTATTTGTAGTTACCATAAAGAACTGTGCTCTCTCCTCTTGCTTTTGGACCTTTACAGTTACCAATTAGCCTGCTCATATTCTCTAGTACCTACCCACATTTCTCATCAGACTAAGGCCTACTAGTCCTTTAGGATCTGAAGGATTTGACCCCAGGATAGGAGAAAACACCCTTTTTTTCGTTCTCATAGCCATCTTTCTGTGCTTGCCTCCATTATAGTATTTATCACAGTGTTAATATAATTGTCTTCTAACTTACCTGACCTCAGATTCTTAGTTTTATAAGCAGGGACCTTGTTTTTTTTTTTTTTTTTTTTTTTGACACATCTCATTAATGCTTTAAAACATGCACTCATAAGTGGGGGTTGGTGATTTTGCCCCCAAGGGGAAAACCTGTTTTTTTTGTTTGTTTGTTTTTTTTATTTTAATGCTTGGCTTATTTATTTATTTATTTATTTATTTATTGGCTGTGTTGGGTCTTCGTTTCTTTGCGAGGGCTTTCTCTAGTTGTGGCAAGCGGGGGCCACTCTTCATCGCGGTGCGCGGGCCTCACACTATCGCGGCCTCTCTTGTTGCGGAGCACAGGCTCCAGAAGCGCAGGCTCAGTAGTTGTGGCTCACGGGCCTAGTTGCTCCGTGGCATGTGGGATCTTCCCAGACCAGAGCTCGAACCCGTGTCCCCTGCATTGGCAGGCAGATTCTCAACCACTGCGCCACCAGGGAAGCCCAGGGACCTTGTTTTTATTAACTTTTACATCCCTAATTACTAATGCACACATTGTAAGGGTCCAGTAACTGTGTTGATTGAATGAGTGTGGCCAGTAATTCTGTGAGTAGAGGTTTAAATTCCAAGTTCAGAGCAAAGAAAAAAATGTATTTAAACTTTTAAGTTATCTCATTCTTACATGTGTTCATACAATTAAATATTAAAACCTTTTTCTTTCTTTTTTTTTTTTTTTTTTTTTTTGCGGTACACGGGCCTCTCACTGTTTGTGGCCTCTCCCGTTGCGGAGCACAGGCTCCGGACGCGCAGGCTCAGTAATTGTGGCTCACGGGCCCAGCCGCTCCGCGGCATGCGGGATCCTCCCAGACTGGGGCACGAACCCGTGTCCCCTGCATCGACAGGCGGGCCCCCAACCACTGCGCCACCAGGGAAGCCCTAAAATCTTTTAAGTAGATTAACCAAGAACCCAGAATAAGATTAAGAAAGTAAAAGTTGGTTCCATTTGTACACAATTGTTCATCTCAGTAAAAAGGGAGGAGCTGGGGGCATGCAAACTAAGATATGATCTTTAGAGAAAATTGGGGAGGGAACATCAAAGTTAACATTTAGGACAAGCTTATGTTATCTTGTAACATCTTAGTGTTCTTGTTATATTAAATCTAGAATCTAGGTATTTTTACACCAGTTATATTTAAAATACTTAAGGCATTTAAATAGTGACATTCTTTAATTTTCCCCTTGAATTATGTAAGTGATGGGAGGAATTTGACTGAGTGCTAGACAGTTTCATCTATGTGTATGATGTAAGGCTTTTGTTAGTAATAATGAGTAGACAAGTAAATTTATGTATCTTTTTTCTTTTGTAGTGAGTAATTGTTTTTTGTATTTAGAATTACATAAACTTGAGGAGAAAGAAATTTAATTGTAGTTGTCAGTATGTGAAACAGCATACAGTTTGTCTGTGTTTTAAAATCCAAAGTGGTACAGCCTGAACTTGAAATTATTTAGGAAAGATCAAATGTTACCTTTGAAATTTTAAGTTACTGATATAAACCTTCCTTGGATCTTTGCAGTCTGTTTTTTTTTTTTTTTTGTATGTTTGTTTGTTTTAATTGTAGTTACTAAGGGGAGAAATAGAATCCTGGTTATATTTATGTAATTTGGGGCTGAATATCTCTTTTTGTAAAGATGGGGAGAGCTGAAGGTTTATAGTAGATCCTACCAAAAATATGTTTTAATTTTCCTCAAATTCTGACTTTTGTCACTTCCATCCTGTCACAACTCAATTTCGTTGTTGTTACTGAAAAGCATATTTAGCAGTTTTCAAAACAAGTTGCTACTTTTCTCCTTTGGAAAATATGTATTTATAAATATTAATATTTATAGATACTAATATTTAAACCTTTAAAATGATAATGGATTTTCACATGCCAAGATTTTGATAACTTTATTCTTTGGAATAAGGACAAATGGCAAGAAAATATAAACAAATCTCAAGGGTTCCAGTAATCTGTCAGTTGAAACCTTTTTGAGGCATCTTGTTCTTTGAATATAATTGATTTCTAGAAGTAAGTTTAAATAAGTTAAACACTGAAATTACTGGATATTGTATTTAAGTTGATTTTTCCACAGGTAGTGAAATAGCAAACAGTGGAATTGTAGCTTGATTTTCTTAAATGTGAATTTTGGCATAGAGATTTGGCATACCTTTTGGATAGTAACCAAAAGATTTTGTAAACATATGCTTTTAGAAAAGATGATTTGATAACTGTTTCTTCTTATGTAACTGATGTTTGAAATCAGGTAATACTCTTAAGACCTAAAGGTATTTTGGGTGATTATACTTTTATCTACATTCGCATGCTTATAGATGTCACAGTTATATCACTCAGGTCTGTAAGTAACATTTCTTTATCCAGAGGTTGTATTTCACACTGGCACTGTGAACATTATATTTGTGCAGAAAAAGAATCAGTTTAGGTCTTCTGAATTATAGACTGTGGTTGATTTTAGAATTTGGGGTAAGGAAAGATTCTTATGAAATGTGAAAAGTCTGTGTGTTTTAGTCAACCAGTGTTATATTATTGGTGTATTTCCTAAGTCTGTCTTTTGTGTTGAGACACAGTTTCTTCCTCAGAAGAAACTTTCCTGAAAGTATATTTTTGTCATTTATCTTTTTTAATAACTCCTGTGTATCAGCACTCTGTTAGGAATGTAGAGATGAATATGACATGATTCTCTCCTTGGAAATAAGTTGTGTTGGGAAACTGACAAGTAATATGTTTAATTTTAAATTAATGTAAAACATGAAATTATTTAAAATGTTATAGTAGTTATGTACAGAGAATTATCTACTCTCAACCTAGTCACTCTTCTTCCTCACTGAGACTGCTTTTGTGCAAAACTACCAGTAATTTTCTTATTTCCAAATTTTATGTTCACATCTCTGGTATTTCATTTGACTTTTCAGTAGCATTTAACACAAGTGAGTGACCTTGAGCCAGTCCTAGTTTTCCTTTCTCCTCACTGACTGATCAATCTTTCTCATTCTTTCTCTGCCTAACATCTCAATGTTGGAGTGCTCCAGGACACTGTCTAGACCCCCTTTTATCTATAATCTCTCTTTGGGAATCTCATCCTCTCCCAATACTATCTATATGCTTATGTTTCCTAAATCTATATTTTCAGCACCAGCCAGCCCTGGAATTTCTGAATTCATATGTTTAACTGCCTACCGGCCATCTCTTCTTGAATATGTAACATACACCTCCACTTAACATGTTCAAAGCTATTTTTGATTTTTGGTGATTTTGGCCCTCACTGCCCACTCTTTTCCTCCCCTTTGTATCCTGTTTCCCTGGAGATATCACTAGCCATTGAGTTGTTCAAGCCAAGTACTTAGGAGTTATCTTTTGTCTCTTTATCTTTTGTGTCTTTTTCTTTTGCCAGTCACATGTAACCCACCAGCGATGTCCTGACAATTCTTCTTTTAAAACATACTCTGAATCTTCATCTCTCTTTGCATCCATACCATCTAAATTCAGTATACCCTTTCTCTCTCGGACTACAGTAGGCTCCTTACTAGTTTTCTTATTTCCATTTCTTATCTTAGCAGTAAGAGCTATCTTTAAAACACAAATCAGGTCAGGTCACTTGCCTGTGTAAAACCCTCCAGTGGCTTCCTATCATGCCTAAAATAACATCCACATTTCTTACTTTGGCTGGGTACCACATGATCTGGCCCCTGCCTGCCTCCCTGACCTCATTTTTTATCACTTATCCCCTGGTCCACTACTTCACCTCATTGTAGTTCATGTACCTTCTTTTTGTTCCTGAAAGTACCAAGTTCATCCCCACTTTAGGGCCCATTCCTTAGCCCTAGAATACTTTTCTCCCTTTTCTTAATTCAGTCTCCTAGTTGTGCCTAAGACTGTTGTAGGAGTTGAGGATAAAGCAATAAATAAGACACAGGGGTAGATGGAGGTGTTTTTTTTACACCTTTTGTATGGTGGGTTCCTTGAATATGTAACCTAAAATATTTTCTCTGAAACTTCTTCAGCTCTCCCAGATGGCTTCCTCTTTTTGATGCCACAACTTACGTAATTCATTTAATCTGTACCATGATGGAGTTTACATTTTAGTTGGAGGTAGGGTGGGTGGAGATCACAATAAACAAGATTTGTAAAATGTATGTTAAATGGTGGTAGCTAAAGAGAAAAACATAAAGCAGCAGAGTGCTGAGATGAGGAATGGGTTGTAATTTTAGATAAGGGTGATCAGGGCAGTCCTCTCTTTGAAGGTGACATTTGAATAATCATCATCATCTGTTCTAGGTTGTGATATAACTCATAGATTTCTTCAATATAGAATAAAGACATACCCTTTTTAAAGACATTTTGTCCAAGGATAGTCTGTTTTCTTCTCTATGCTATATTATTTGCCTTTCAGTTTTTATAGGTCACATTTACTTCATCTTTGCATTTGTTACTGCTTGCCATCTTTAGCTTCCTTCCCTCTCCTGTATCTACAAGTTCGCATTTCTTCCAGTTCTTAACTTTATTTTAATTACTTGAAATATAGCACTGTATAAAGATTTTAACTAAAACATTGGCATTTATCTGAAGTGGACTGTTTTAATCCAGTGACTGACAGAGCAAAATTGTATGAAATTTACATTTTTTTTCTTCTTGGGATTTAAATTTGGTCCCTGTATATCTTCTTGAAACATCATACTTTACACTTTTTTCACCATTTCTTGTAAGACTTCAGGTACAGGGCATAGTAATTGTTCTTTATAAAAAGATAGGGCTTCCCTGGTGGCGCAGTGGTTGAGAGTCCGCCTGCCAATGCAGGGGACACGGGTTCGTGCCCCGGTCCAGGAGGATCCCACATGCTGCGGAGCGGCTGGGCCTGTGGGCCATGGCCGCTGGGCCTGCGCGTCTGGAGCCTGTGCTCCGCGAAGGGAGAGGCCGCAGCCGTGAGAGGCCCGCGTACCGGAAAAAAAAAAAAAAAAAGATAGATAGGAGGCCTACTGATTCTGTGTTTGATCAGGAGAGCTGCTGAAATAGATTAAAATTCACTGGGCCTTATATCCGACAAAAAATATTACCTTGAGTGAGTAGAAAAAAGTCTGCCTTCAATTTATTTGTAATTTACCTCTAATTTGTTGAGTTACATGTAAGTAACTTTCATTTTTTTCCCTCTATCTTTTACTATGTTCCAATGGATTTCTCTCTCCTGTTCGACTGAATGATTCTTGGAATTCCTCGTTTACTGTTCCTCTGTGGATCTGTCTGTTGGAATCTGGAACACTGGAATGATGGGAATGTGTTCTTTACAAAGTAGCTGTGAGTATGCTACATAATTTATAGAGAGGCTTTTTTCTGGTCTAAGTTAAATTTCAGTTATAGTTGGATGAAATATGAACCAAGGAAGCCTTAAATTTAATGCATATTCTTAGCTCTGCACGTAGTAGGCTTTCATATATTTGACTTGAAAAATTCTCATCAGTATCCTAACTAGTATATTTAAAATTAGCCTTTCAATTTAATTGGCTTACTTATCTTCTCAATATTTGTCTTAAAAATTAGTTCATATGAATTTTTAAAAAGGTAAAAATATTATGGATGGAATATTTAGTTACATATGTGATGCTAGTAAGGAATGCAGATTGCTGTTCTTTGTTAAATCCAAATGTATTGAATTAGTACTTTGATCCCATATAAGTTTTTTGGATGAGAATTTAAATGTGGCAAAAACCTTTAAGAAAAATGTGTACCTCTTAGGAATATTTTGCCATTATATTTTAATGAATGAATAAGACCTACCCCTAAGTAAATTAATCAGTAAGACTACTCACTCAGATGGTCTGAACTATGGACAGTGTTTCTCACCAATGGGTAAGTTGAAAATCAGACTGATTTACTATGCCAATTTAGAAGTAGATTTCTTTGAATTACTCATGAAACGTATTGAGTTCATCAAAGAATCAAAAACCACACAGAAAACTGAATTGAAGTTTACTTTAAAATCTGGATAAATCTGATGTTCCTGATGATAGAGGCAGCAGGCTCATGTAAATACCTTGAAGTGACATAATTGGACCTAGTATAACAGCTTGAAAGATAATGTTACTGATTGACATTGATCATGAGAGCTTTTAAGAGTTGATGTAAAATTTTAAACTCCACGTTTTGATTTTATTTCATGAAGAAGAAGATAAATTTCAAGAAACTCCTGCCTCTGGTAATTAGTATGAGCAAAGGGGATGATTAAAAGAGTCCTTAATATAATTTTAAGGGGATTTGAATTTTTATTGTGAAAAATCCTTTGTTTTTTTTTTAGTTGATTGGTCAGAATCTTATTATTAGTAACTTACTATAAATTGAAATCTTTGCTCTGAGGCAGGTTTCTTTAATTTTTATTTTAGTCCCTTGGGTTTTTATAATTGTCTATTGTCAGTCAACTTGTGCTCAATTCATTTTGTCCATTTCTGCAATTAACTAATACTTTTATTGGTAACACTGTAAAATCAGTTTGATTCACCATGAATAATAGTTTATATAGTTTTCTAAAAATAGGTTAATGAAGGGAATTTGAAATGTGTGACAGAAGTGATTTGTTGATATATGAATAACCGGACTCCTTTTGCTTTTCTCAGCAACAGAAGAACCTTGAAGGCTATGTGGGATTTGCAAATCTCCCGAATCAAGTATACAGAAAATCAGTGAAGAGAGGGTTTGAATTCACACTTATGGTTGTGGGTAAGATATGATTTCTCACTAAAATTGAGTTTTGATATGTTTGCAACTATTAATGAACTCTGAATGATTTGAGAAAACAATAGCCCAAATAACTACAGGGATCATGTGTTATATTTTCTTTTGTTATGCGAATACATTTTAAAATTTAACTTGATGGTGTAATAGGATTTCAGTATTTTCTTGCCTCTTTCTTGTAGATGGCACAGTTTTGGAAACTCAGTAAAAATTGAGAAGAGGGGTGGGAGGTGTAGTGGTTGAATAGAACGCTGGATAAGTTCTCTTCAGTTGATGATGCTACAAAAGGAAATAGCATCTGGTGGTTACTTATTACTCCAGGATAATTTTTTTTTTTTTTTTTTGCGGTACGCGGGCCTCTCACTGTTGTGGCCTCTCCCGTTGCAGAGCACAGGCTCTGAACGTGCAGGCTCAGCGGCCATGGCTCACGGGCCTAGCTGCTCCGCAGCATGTGGGATCTTCCCAGACCTGGGCAAGAACCCGTGTCCCCTGCATCAGCAGGCGGACTCTCAACCACTGTGCCACCAGGGAAGCCCCAGAATAATTTTATTCTCTGGCTCATATAGTGTAGTGAAGCCATATCACATGAGTGTTTAACTTAAACATATGTTCTCTGAATTTGAAAAAGAAGGATGGGGTAGAGGATCATAATCATGCAAATGATTACCCTGGGAATTCATTCATTAAGTATAAGCCCTGGAATTAGTGAAATATGATGACTCTCCTTGTTCTTTAGTTCACTCTCATTTTTCTCATGAGTGTGTTTTATCCTGTGAGCACCTTTCCCTGCCTGTAGTCCATTTTAATAGATTGTCAAGGGTTATTTTGACTGTAGGTTGGTAACATAATCATATATGCAAAAACACTTTACCATGTATAAGGTTAGTTATCTTAAATGACAATCTTAAATGACTTTATAATATTTTCACCTCATATAGGCTGACTTTATAACCTAGCTCCTCAGTTTGATGCAATTTTGTTGTATTTCTCTATTTGTTTTATGAAGGTAAAAGGCAGAATAGTGGATTGACTATCCATGACAGAGAAAATTGAGTTGATGCTGGACCTTTATGTACTGTGCATTAAATTTTGCTAATTACATTCAACTCCTGGTATTTTTATTTTGGTGTTGAATTAGATTAATTGAATTAGGTATGAAATACCCCTTCATTGAAGGGAAGAATATTTTATCAACTGACCAGAGTGTTTTACCTGAGGGTAGGTTTGTGGCTGTTTGGAAATATCTACATTGTAATAGTTCATAGTTAAAACATGGTGGTACAAAGTCTGCAAACTTGATACTTGGTAGAGTTGGTTAACTTGTCTGTCTCTGGTTGAGTAAGAAGCATAGTATACCTAGCTTGCAGACTGGCTGGTGTAGACCAGAGGTGTGGGTCTAAATAGGTGGGTAAAATATGCAGGACATACCTTTTCTTCCATAGATTGGTAACATAATCATTTTATGTGAAGAAATACTACATCTTACCTTTACTATGTAATGTTAGTGATCTTAAATGACAAACCGTAGACAAATATAAGATCATTTTTTAAATTGTAGAAAACTTCCTAGGTGCATTAGGAGAACCATAGCAATTTCCAAAAAAATTTTAATATTAAAAGTTAAAGAATAACTTCTTGAATATATACTTAGTAGAGTAATATCTGGGGGTCTAGGCCAGATATTTGGTTTGAAACCTCTGTGACATTTGTCCAGATGAAATAGTTAATAACCAGCTGATCTTGATTTTTAGAGTAAATACACAATCTCTGAATGTAACTGATTTGTTTTTCTGGTCAGTCCTTTTGTCAACTACAGCTTTTGTTTTTCTCTTCTTTGATAAGACTTCAACTGTGGATAAAGGAGAATGGGTGTTAATATTGTTATTCTGTTATCCCCACTATACCTTGAACATTACTGTTTAATTAGTTATCTTTGTATAGAGTTGTTGAGTGCAGGGTCTAAATCTTTTCATCTACATAGTTGCAGTGTATAACACATAAAAGTCACCTTTTGGAACTTCCCTGGTGGTCCAGTGGGTAAGACTCCACGCTCCCAAGGCAGGGGTCCAGGTTCAATCCCTTGTCAGGGAACTAGATCCCCCACGCATGTCGCGACTAAAACTTTGCATGCTGCGACTAAGAAGTCCGCATGCTGCAGCCAAAAAGATCCTGCATGCCACAACTAGGACCCGGCGCAGCCAAAATAAATATAAGTAAATAGATAAATATTCTTTAAAAAGTCACCTTGTAAGTAAATATTTAATACATTGTTTTTCAGACTTTAGGCCAAATCTAACAATATTGTTTGTAAATCACAGAAAGCTAAGACTTACCATACTTTAATATTCTTGACTTAGAGACTGCAAGCTATTCCTTATGAGCTAAGTCCTCATTTTTGAGATTTATGCTCAGAGCAGCTTTGGTTCTTATAACAATTCTTGGTTTGAGACTTATACATTGATACAAACTGAGAATCTATATTTAACAGTTGATTTCTTTATCTCTTTGTCCTTTGTTGGGAAACCTTTATCCAGTAACCTTGCTCCATAAGCAATATTTAGTATTTACTTGAGTGACTTTTTTGTATAAAAGAGACATAATTTCTTTTCCCATATTTTCTTCCCTAAAGGAGCTAATAATTTTTATGACAATGTAAAGTATACATAAAAAGATAAGTAACGTTTTTAGTAAGTAAATATAAGTCAGTAGAGTCATACAAAAATTAAGAGCCATAGATGTTTAGAGGTATAGGAGAGCTTTTCCCTGGTTCCCTGGTTGGAATTATTATTGCCTTACTTGAGAAAGAGGTATTAGGGCAGATTTTTGAAGAATAGAATTGGGATAGACATTGAGCGGGCAGTCCAGTTGGGAAAACAATAACCAACCCCTACATAACTTATTATGTGCCAGGGAATATTTCAAGTACATAAAGTACTGATACTTTATTATGTAACTCATATAGTCCTTAACAATAACCCTATGATGTAAGTATTATATTATTGTTATCTCCTTTTTAGAGATGAAGAAACTGAAGCATGGAGATGTTAGGTTACTTGCCCATGGTCACACTGCTAGCAAATGCCAGAACCAAACCCAGTCTGTTTCTCAGTCTGGTGTGTTCTTAGGCACTATGCAGAGGCTCATTTGGGAATACTGGATATAGTGCAGAGTTCAGTAGAGTGCGTCCAGTATGCCTTGAACTTGTATGATTCCAACTAGATATTGTTTTCCCTAAAAAAATTAAAAGAGGCAGAGGGACATACAGAGACAAAGAGGAAATGAATGAGAATTTTAGAGAAAAATAATGCAAGCAATTTTTTCTGCCATTCTACTGGAATGAGTACCTGTCCTAGGGTAGGCATGGTGGGAGAGGTGAATTCTCTGTTCCCCCAGTCATTTTCAGCTTCCACATACTTTTATAGTGTGAGCATCTCACCTTGCTGAGTTAGTCTAGGTGCCTTAATATAAACTAGTTACTTCTTAGAAACAGGTATCTGTTTTAGTACAGGAAGAAAAACAAGTTATCAGTTTATATGTAATTGTGCATTATGGATGATATATTGGGGGGCGGTTCAATATTAATTTGCACTGCATGTTGATTTTAGGATCTGACCCCAAAGTGGTAACTTTATAATAGTTGGAAATAAGGCTGGAAGGGTAGGCTAGCCTAAAATTTGAAGACATTCATTGCCTCCAGGATAAAAAGATTGGAATTCTTGATTTTGACTCTTTATTTGAAAATTTACTTTAAAACCCAGTGTCAGACATATCAAATAATGAAGACAGTTAGGTCTCTAATTCAGCAAATGTCAAACCTATTCGGGCTTGGAATTTGAAAATCGTTTGTGTGCTTCTTAATTTTTGCTCTGAGAATAAAATGTTAATTGTAAAATCTTGATTTTACTAGAATCTTTCAAAGAGGTAGAACTCAGAAAGATTGTAGATTGCTTTATCTGACCAGAAAATAATTTGAAAAACAAGTGGCATTAAGTCTATTATTTTGGGTTCTTTGAAGATAAAATTCACAGATCAATCATTTTTATAATATTAAGCTTTGCTAAATTTTTGTAGCAGAGGTTTTCTTTATTGTCATAATGTATTCGACATATATCAAATGTCTTTAGTAGCGCTGGCATTTCTGGTATTTTTTCGGTGGAAGGGAGCTTAGAATATGGTGGTTTAGCCATTTTTGGGATTCAAAGTTTATCATAATGCGTTTTTGGTTTTTTTTTGCGGTACGTGGGGCCTTTTACTGTTGTGGCCTCTCCTGTTGCAGAGCACAGGCTCCAGACGCGCAGGCTCAGCAGCCATGGCTCACGGGCCTAGCCGCTCCGCGGCATGTGGGATCTTCCCGGACCGGGGCACGAACCCGTGTCCCGTGCATTGGCAGGTGGACTCTCAACCACTGCGCCACCAGGGAAGCCCTATCATAATGTGTTTTTGTGTATGACTTATTAGTAAAAGTTTAGGAGGTATTTAGTCAGTGATAGGATATACAATGACAGTCATAGATAATTTTCTCCTACCTTTTTGTTGGTATTTGAAGTGATGTATTGATAATAACATCCAGAGTTAGTTGAAGAAATTGAAAGTAATATTGGCCATTTTGTATCTAAGCTGTTGGGCATTTAATGGAATTATGTTTAAGCCTGCAGTTAAGATATGTTGGATACTTGAAATACTTTGAGTAATATTTTAAAATTTTCTTCCCTGAGCTCTGTATTTTTATTTTACTTCTAGTGATAAAAGTAATTTAACCAATGATGATTGCACGACATTGTAAATATAGAAAAACCACTGAATTGTACACTTTAAAATGGTGAAATTTATGTTTTACGAATTTTATTTCAAAGAAGTAATTTAGTCAAAGCAGAGAGAATTTAGGGGGAAAAATCACATACCTACTATTTAAAATTTTTGGATTCCTTCTAGGTTTTTCATCTGTATATTTTTAAAAGTGCTTTTGTAATGTAATTGTGTTTCATTGTAGAAATTAGAAAACGCAGAAAAGTGAAATGAAAATATTACCAAAATCTGTCATCCAGTGGTAACTCTTAAGCATAGAAACATACAGTATTCTTGTTTGTATGTATCTGTAATGTTCTGTGATTGCCTTATAAAATTTAGCAGTAGATTATGATCATTTTTTTGATGTTAGACAGTCTTTGATAACTTAGTTATGGTCGAGTTGTAGACTTTATTGGCTTGTGTAGGTTGGGTATACCAAAATTTGCCATGTTGTCCAACATCAGTATAGTTACAAATAAACATGGTTGTAGTTATATCTGTCCTTGCATTTTTATTTACTTCTTTAGGATAAAGCTTTGGAAGTTTGAATTGCTACGTGTTTGAATGTTTATGCATTGTTTAAAGGGTTTTAATACATAATACCAAATTGCCCTAAGATAGGTTGTGTACCATTTTGCACACTAACCAGGTGTTGACAGCATATTGCCAACAGTGGATATTATAGTGTTTCTTTGCCAATTTAATGCCTAAAAATTGGTATCTTATTTTCATCTGTATAGTATTGTTGCTGGTTAACTTATTTTTAAATCATTTGTATTTATCTTTGGTTTTATAAACCATATATTCTACTTTAATTTTAAAAACTATGTTCCTTTTTTCCTTAATGATATATAGATACTCTAAGGTTATTATTATTGTTGTTGTTCAGTATTGACACTTTTTTCCACGATTTTTTCTGTGTCATGTTTCATATTAACTTGATTTTTATATTGTCCGTGTAGTCTTTTTTCTTATGGCTTTTGTCCTTGATGTCTGCCTGCTTGATTCAAGCTTGTTAGGGATTCCACTGTATTTAGGTATATAGACTAAGGTTTAATTTTTTTATTTTGAAATTTAAATCCATGTGGATTTTTTTGATGTGAGATATGAGACAGGACTCTGATGTTTAGTTTACCTTATTTTATTATTTAAAAAAAATATTTATTGAGTTATTTGTAGCGAGGTGGATGGACCTAGAGACTGTCCCACAGAGTGAAGTAAGTCAGAAAGAGAAAAACAAGTACCATATGCTAATACATATATTTGGAATGTAAAAAAAAAAAAATCGTTCTGAAGAACCTAGGGGCAGGGCAGGAATAAAGACGCAGACATAGAGAATGGACTTGAGGACACGGGGAGGGGGAAGGGTAAGCTGGGACAAAGTGAGAGAGTGGCATGGACATATATATACACTATCAAATGTAAAATAGATAGCTAGTGGGAAGCAGCTGCATAGCACAGGGAGATCAGCTCGGTGCTTTGTGTCTACCTAGAGGGGTGGGATAGGGAGGGTGGGAGGGAGAGGCAAGAGGGAGGAGATATGGGGATGTATGTATATGTATAGCTGATTCACTTTGTTATACAGCAGAAACTAACACACCATTATAAAGCAATTATACTCCAATAAAGTTGTTAAACATTTTTTTATTTATTAGGCTGCGCCGGCTCTTAGTTGCGGCATGCAGGATCTTCGTTGTGGCATGTGGGATCTTATCTTGAGTTGTGGCATGTGGACTTCTTAGTTGCAGCAAGAGGACTCTTAGTTGGGGCATGCATGCGGGATCTAGTTTCCTGACCAGGGATCGAACCCAGGCCCTCTGCATTGGGAGTGCTGAGTCTTATCCACTGGACCACCGGGAAGTCATCCCTTACCTTATTTTTTAAATGGTTAATTAATCCTCCCAAAACCATTTATTACAAGCTTTAATTTCAAAGATACATGTGTTTGGTTGGTTCTCTTTCTCAACCTTCGGTTTAGTTCATTCTGTAGTTCTTCCTATATAAATACTACATTACATGAGTACAGTTATAAGTTACAGTAATTATGTTGTTACTTGTTTGGGAAGATTACTGGAGTTTGTTTATTTAGGGAGATAGGCAAGTAAGTAAACAGTATATAAAATAATTACAGATTGTATTGTTTTCTAGGAAGGAAGTAAACATGGTGGGATCTGTTTAGGGCATCAGGGAAAATGCGCGTCTCTGAAAAGGAGGCTTTTCCTTAATAATACTTGAAATGCATGAAAATTAAGAAATACTAAAAAATAAATAAAAATGACTTAGCAAGAGATAATTATCATTAACATTTTGCTATATTTATCCTCAATATTTTACTTTTTTTGACAGCTGCATATTTCCAACTGTGGCTATCTCAAATTTTAGCCTCTCGTTTGACATTTGAATGATTTGTGTGTTTAATTTCTTAATAATGCTGCAGTAAAAATTTTAGATAATGGAAACTTTGGTCAGTGTTTTAACTGTGATGTTTAATGACTACATTGCATTCTAATTTGTGACTGAATATATCATAGTTCTTGTAATTTATTTCTCCACTAATGAACATTAAGTTTGTTTTTAACTTGTTAAAAATGACATGGCGATAAAGATCTTTTAACACACATTATTTGTGTATGTATTGGGAGTAGAGGTCAGTATCATTGTTTGTTTATAATCCCTGAAGTAGGATTACTATAGCAAAGTGTTTGAATATTTTGTGGCTCTTGACATATATTGGCAAACTGTTTTCTTAAAAGTTTGCACTGCTCTGAACAGCAATAAAAAGGAATCAAGTACTGATGCATGCTGCAACATGGGTAAAATTTGAAATCACTATGCTAAGTAAAGGAAGTCAGGTGCCAAAAAAAAAAGTTTGTGCTACTAAATATTTTTTTAAAAGGGAAAGTATATTTTGCCTGAATTTTAGGAGATTTATGGCATATTTGAAGGTGAGGATATTCCATTTCATGTATGCTGTAACTGTTTGTAGATGCTTGAGGGGAGAATGTAAAGATAGATGAAGACACTATAAGGGAATAGTAGAAGAGGACAAAAGTGTGCAAGTTAACTACATCATGAATCATTAATGTGATAATATCCCAGTTTCATTTAGTAGGCTTAAGAAAAAAGTCATTCAGTGTGATTTTTAAAATATATATAGGTTAATCCTTAAATTATAATTTTTAATCTATTTTTGCTTTTCATTCATATTCTATCTTTGAAAATAGACCATTTAAAATACTCTAATGTTAAAAAACACAGCCACCCTTTAACAGCCTTTCTGAGAGCCCTCAGATGAACTCCATAGTATGTGGGCTAAATTAAGGAAGAGAGGGTGAGAATGCTGATATTCTTTTGCCATAAGAAAATTGTCCTCTTGATATTGAATATACTCTCAAGATTCATTGTGAAGGTGGACTGAAAAGTTAGGAAACATTTGTTGATTTTAATTAGCTAGACTTAGGTACAAATATGAGAAGGTTACATAGTCTAAAAAGACTGGGCACTGTATGCAAAGAAAGGTGCTTAGGACTTTAAAGACTAGGTAATAAAGGGAGCAACTTCTTTACAGATAGAAATAGAATTTTCACACAGGAGATTATTGTGTGGTTTTCCTCTTGGTTTGGCAGACTGCTCTTTCTTGATCCTTAAGAGGCAGTTTCTCTAAATCTTCTTTAATCTAAGGCATGGAGATCACATACTGTTGTTGGTCAATTGGTCCATCCTTTTCCTAGGTAGTTCTATCACATGTCTCGGAAATACAGTTTTAAATATGAAATTGTCTTACTGTCTCTTCTTCCTAGCTATGATTACAGACAGCCCAGTACCACAGGAAGTCAGAATTTCCCCTTCATAGTCTTAGTCCACCAAAACAAGTCCACTCTCCAAAGCATTTGTAGACTGAGTTTTTTTCTGTGTTAGGAACCAGGTTTACTTTGTCCCAAAGCAGGAAGTTTTCTGTCATTACTTTTTTGGGTGCCCAGCTGGTGGATTTTGTTGGCAAGATAGTTTTAGGCCAATATATCATACTTGTTTCACCAATGTAATACAGAACCTCAGAATTATTTTAAAGGTCGGAAAGTTATAACCTGCCTCCCATGAAAGGCCTTGCAAAGGTGGTTGAAATTGTTGATGTTGTTAATTTTACCCCAATTTTATTTATCAATGAACAGAAACATATTTTAAGTATATAATTTTCATGCATTTACATGAGTCCTTTTGACATATTTTACTATATAGGAGTAATAATTTAAAGCAGTGCCTAAGATACAGAAGACTATGGACCTGATTTTTTAGGGGAAACAGGGTGAGTAAATGGGTTCAGTGACTGAACTTCCTGAAATGTAATTGAGATTTTTATCGTGTATTTATTTTCTGGGGAGAGATTGCATATTTAGATTCTCAGAGGGGTTGTTATTCACCTAAAAATTGAGAACTGTAGGTACAAAGTATTTTATGTAATTGGAAGTATGTGGCATTGATTTATTGTGATTCTTGTGCTGAAATAATGTTTTAATTAATTTTGTAACATTTCTGAACACAAAAGTTACAATTACAGTATACAGCTTTTTTTCCCCTGAAACATTTGAAATACGTGATCCGTCATTGTCCCCTAAATACTTGTGTATTTCTCTTCCTCAAGAATCTTCTTGGACATAACCATTAATGTACCATCAAAATCAGAAAATAGCAAATGTATGTTTGTATACATCCATACGTATATGTAGACACACACCCACATATATACTTTTATATCTATAGTACATCTGCATCTATTATGTATGTTGAAAATCATTAAGTTCACACTGATATCTCCAATTTCAGTTCATCACCACAGTGGTCGTTCTACTTTTCATCTTTTCTCTAGTTGTAACATCCTTCTGATGGTGAGAAATCGTTATCCTTAATACGTTTACTTTTTTTTAATTGAAGTATAGTTGCTGTACAATTTTATATAAGTTACAGGTATACAATATAGTGGCTCACAATTTTTAACTTAATATGTTTACTTATTTGATCAGTTCCCCTGTATGTTAACTAATTTTCTGCCATGTCCCCCAGGCTTTTCTCTTCCTCTCTCTGATGGAGTATCCCTATCCCTACTCACCCCTCTCAAGTGCTCTGACACCCTGTGGCAGGCCACTCTTCTCATGCAGTTGTCCTCCTCATCCTTTTTTGGGTTCAGGCCTTCTCCCAGACCCCCTTGGAAGCTGTCCTTATCTTACAGACTCTGACACCCTGCTCTGGGCCACTGTGGCTCTCCCCTCCAGCATGTTCACCTGCCATTCTCAGCCTCAGATAATGATTTCTGGACTGAATTTTCAGGAAGGAAAGTGGAAGAGAAAGAGCTGAGATAATTTTGAAGTGTTTAAAAACTAATATTTAACTGTATTATAGAGTTAACTGGCATATGAATAGAGGAACTAATTTGATTTTTTTATTCTTATGTTAAAAAAAGTAAAAAAAAAAAGATAAAATTGTAGTTTGGGGCTGCCATAAAAAAAAAAATGACTAAATGGAGATAAAACTCTGGAAAAATTTAGCCTGGAAATGAAAGTTATTTGCAGGTGTGTATAGTGTTGTAGAGATACCATTGGTTACATTTACATATATTTTGACAAACTGAGTTTGTAAAACTTTTGGGTGGCCTCCAAATTTATTAATAGCTGAGACAAATAGGTTAATATTTAGAAGGAAGAGAGCTTTCGACTTTGGGGCTCTGTTCTTACACTGCCTAGAACTCTCAAGCAAGTAGATGATAAACACAAGGTAATTGTGCATGTCAAGGAATCAAATGTGTAGCATAACTTGTGGTTCATTCTTAACTAACTCAAGTTTTTATGATAGAAGACTGAATTATTTATTATGTTACAAGTGGTAATATTTATAGTAATAACATAATAATATTTCCATAGAATTCCTGTCATGGTCCTGAGAATAGATTTTAACTGAATGATCAGTAATTCAAGTGACAACACACTGATCAGCAGTAAAGTGCTAAGAGTTATAGACTAAGCTAATGATATAAAAATGAAAAAGACCTCTTCAACTCTCAAAGGTATTTCCAGGTAAACACACACTACTAATTACAATTTAATTTAATAAATGTTTCAGTAGTGTAGATTTAACATGCCATGTAAAGAGGGGAGTTATTATATGGGCTTAATGGGGAAAACATCTTATTTGTCTGAAAGGATAGAGTCCTGAAGCTAGTAACTCATATTGTGCTTGCATTTCAAATGCATTATTTAGTTTGGAAATTTTGTAAAAGAGTTATTTATTCTTATGCTTGTTATTTTGTTTTTAGCATACCATGATAATCAGCTTCTATATTTAAACTAACTTAAATCTAACTTATAATACTAAGTACAGCAACTGTTAAATTAAAAAGAATATTGTGCTTAATGTAGCTTCAAACTCCAATTTCTGCCACAAATGGTCACTTTGAATCTCAATTTCCTTATCACAACAGACATTTACCTGGTCTTTCTAAACCACTGAGATTTCAAACAAACAAACAAAAAAGCCATGCCCTCTAAGAACCTGAGTGTATGGGATGGGGGTAGAGTGGAGACACTTGGACAATAATACTGTCTGCTATTTGTAACCACCTCTTCCTCACAGAGGGCTTGAGATAATTGTGTATATAAATGTACTTTGTACATATACTATATATATATAAAATGTACCTAGTAAATCTGTAAACTAAATAAAATGTTAATTTTAAGCAAATATTTATTAGTGCATTTTTACAACTTTAGTTTTAAGATCTAAATACCAGGGATGAAGAGAAGAGAAAGATCAGGGATGGTTGAGAATGATATGGCAGTTAATAGGTTAAATACTTGATTAATCCTTACTTTGAACTTCTGCTTTAGTTGTACTCCTTTGATTATTAAACATTTAGAGTACATGTGCCCTTACTTTGCAATTCAGTATACACATTGCTGGGCAAAACTCTTTTTCTGGTGAGAGATTTAGCTAATTTGAAAGATCGTTGAGAACTTGTTCTTTTCTCATTATAAATAAGGTTTAGCTGGGTAGCTTGCATTCTTGTTAACAAAATTGATTTTTGTACTTGCTATTATGTACATTTCAATAAAGACATGATGTTTAAGTATTTTGCTGAAGTTATTTATGTGACATCTCTGATTATTATTTTTTTAATTTTTAATTAAAAAAAATTTTTTTAATTATTTTATTTATTTGTTTTTGGCTGTGTTGGTTCTTTCTTGCCGTGCGTGGGCTTTCTCTAGTTGTGGCGAGTGGGGGCTACTCTTCGTTGCAGTGCATGGTCTTCTCATTGCGGTGGCTTCTCTTGTTGTGGAGCATGGGCTCTAGGCGCCTGGGCTTCAGTAGTTGTGGCTCGCAGGCTATAGAGCGCAGGCTCAGTAGTTGTGGCGCCCGGGCTCAGTTGCTCTGCGGCATGTGGGATATTCCCGGACCAGAGCTCGAACCCATGTCCCCTGCATTGGCAGGCGGATTCTTAACCACTGAGCCACCAGGCAGGCCCTAGTTTCATTTTTTTAAGAGAAGTGAAAAACCTTGATTCCTGTGAAACAGTCTGTGTAGACTCCTTTATTTATTTTAATAGTTTTTTCTCCAGTTAAATCTATATTCAGTTACCTATTAGCTCTTACTAGATGCCTTTTACTTCTCTAATACTAATTATTTTATTTCTTATTTCTAAGCTTATTTATCCTCCTGTATTTTCTTTCCTCTTCATTCAAATTCTAAACCAGAGGTTGAAGATTTCATCTTTTTAAAAAGAACTGTTCCACATTTTAGCATTACTTAAGTGCTCATTGGTTTGCTTGATTAGTTCCTACGGATGTCTCACAGAAATGCTGCTTGCTTGCTTGCTCTGTGAAGCCATCCTTGATTTCCTTCAAACTACTTAGGTGTTCTTTATGTATTCCTACTGTATTGTTTAACCGTAACTATAGCTTGTTTCTCAACAAAATTACACTTTTTGATGGCAAAATGTCCCTAGTTCTAGCATTTAGCAGCTGTTCAATAAATAATAAAATGAATTTATGTCTTTGCTTTTTTTTTTTTTTTTTTTGCGGTACGCGGGCCTCTCCCGTTGCAGAGCACAGGCTCCGGATGCACAGGCTCAGCAGCCATGGCTCACGGGCCCAGCCGCTCTGCGGCATGTGGGATCGTCCTGGACCGGGGCACGAACCTGTGTCCTCTGCATCAGCAGGCAGACTCTCAACCACTGCGCCACCAGGAAGCCCCTGTGTCTTTGCTTTTTATCAATTGTAATAGTCCATCAGAGGATAGTTGTTGGAATGGAAAAGCTATAGGATGTTGGGATGAGATTATTCATCTGAATTAAACCTCTTTGCTCCTTGGCAGGTTTTTTTTTTTTCAAGCTGGATCATTAAATCAATTTAGTGAATCATTTAAAAGAATGAAAAATAGAAATTATTAGAAAATAGACTGCATTTTGCTTAGCAAGACTATTGTTTCATGAAAGTTGTAAATTTGTACACATACATTTATACAATACAGATAAGTATACCTATATATTTGTGTATACTGGGTTTTGATGAAAAATGTGTTTGGGGTTTTTTTGTTTGTTTTTAACTGTAAACTGTGGTAAAGTAAGTTGGAAAGCCACTGCCCAGTGGGAGAGTCCAGTAGAGAATATCAAGAGAATTCGTTTAGGAGCAGATTTACATGAAGAGCAGAATTGAGGACTAGGAGTTAGAACACTGCTGTTCTGGTATCTCTAAGGACTATTCCAGTTCTAATGTTCTGAAACTCTACATAATTTAGCAAGATGATGTAGAACACATTGTATGTGTTCATTACACAGTTTGTGTAATGAAATGGGTTTTTCCAAGCTGCTAATGACAGAACTGAGGAGGAGCGTCTGTGGTTAAGTGTTTATGTGCAATATACAAAGGAAAAATCCTCAAGGTTTAAGCTACCTATGAAATTTCTACTTAACTAATAGAGTAATACAGTATTATTTACATCAGTTGCTATAACTATATATGGTTAAGGAAAAATAATTTACCAAAGAATTATATGGTATAATGTCTCAGTGTGTTTCATGTGTCAGATATTAATAAATATTTCAAGGGGTTGGTGGAAATTATCTAAGGCTGTAGAATTGAGGAGGTGCTGGGTAAAACAAAGATAAGCAGTTTCTTTAATTGTAGGACTTCTCAGAGCCCTTATAATCCCAAGGACCTAAAGGAACGTGACTTTATTATAAATAATTAGTGATCTAACTTTTTTCAAAACTTTATGAACAAACATTTCATGAATGTTTCATTCTTAGGCTTGAAGTATAATATTCTTGAATGATGATGGCATGGGTTTCTTGGGCTAGACTTCAAAGATAAAGAGGACATGGGTTATTTTAACCTGCTGATAATGTTAAACTACAGGTGTAATATTAGACTCTAGTTAAGTACTCTTATTTTGTAATTTTCATAAAGTAGTTAACATCTTAAATTGTGTTAACAATATTTTGTTTTAATGAGGACAGAAAAAAATTTAATTCCATTTATTTCCTTTTAAAGTCAGTAAAATAAGGGAATGATAATGACTTTGTTGCAGAACGTTTTTAGTGCATTTCAAAGTAAAATAAATGTGTCATTAATTTGGATCATTTAACAGATCTTAAAATGTTATGTTAATTATAAAGAAATAGAAAATATTATGGATAGATATTCTATTTATATTTATTGAATAATTTTGTTTTCTTAAGCTAGGATGTGTGATTCTGAATTTTGTTATTCTTAAATAATAATGATAAATAACTTGATTGAGGTTGTTTCCACAGATTCTTTAAGTAGAGTTGGAGTTGATGGGACTAATTTAACTCTCAGTTATTTTGCATTAGTAACGCTATTGCTTTCCCTTTAGTAAAGCCAATGAGCAAGAATGTATTGTAGTTATGTCACCTTGAGAGTATTAGGACAAAGCTACTATATTTTGTATTATGATTATAGGGTATCTGACATTTTGGTTTGGAAGTAAATATCACTCTACTAAAGATAGGTAGGAATTAATAACTTAATGTCCGAACTCAGGCATAACTTCCCTGCAGTCAACATTTCTTTTTTTTTTCTTTTTTAAAATTAATTAATTAATTAATTTAGCTGTGTTGGGTCTTCATTTCTGTGCGAGGGCTTTCTCTAGTTGCAGGAAGCAGGGACCACTCTTCATTGCGGTGCGCAGGCCTCTAACTATTGCGGCCTCTCTTGTTGCAAAGCACAGGCTCCAGATGCGCAGGCTCAGTAGTTGTGGCTCACGGGCCTAGTTGCTCCGTGGCATGTGGGATCTTCCCAGACCAGGGCTCAAACCCGTGTCCCCTGCATTGGCAGGCAGATTCTCAACCACTGCGCCACCAGGGAAGCCCCAACATTTCTTTTTATTTATTTTGAGGCTAGTACCTGTTAGAATCATTATGTTGTCAACCTTACCCTTCTACTATGTTCTCAAATGTCTCACATG
This sequence comes from Mesoplodon mirus, assembly GCF_964341445.2. Taxonomy (NCBI): domain Eukaryota; kingdom Metazoa; phylum Chordata; class Mammalia; order Artiodactyla; family Ziphiidae; genus Mesoplodon; species Mesoplodon mirus. Next base: position 73,779,274 of record NC_138985.1, read on the forward strand.
TTTATTCTCCCCCAAAAAGAAAAGTTTATAAATATAAACATTTTTATTTTCTAAAAGATGTAAATTCTAAAGACATTTAGTAAGGTGAAGTCCCTTTTTCTCCCTCCTTCAGTTCCAGTCCCTTCTCTAGTGACAAGCATTATTAAATTGTTACAAATTTCTGGCATTTTTCTATAATTTTATATACACTAGTCATTCCCATGTAGATTTCTTTTTTATATAAATGGTACTGTGCTGTAAATACTGTTCTGTGAATGTTTTTTTCCCTATCATTTAATATATTATACTTTTATTCATGTCTGTACATAAAGTAACTCATTCTTCAGAGTATGAGGTATTCCATACTATGTGATTATCATGATTTATACAGTCTACTGTTGATGGACAATTAAACAATGCTTAATTTCCTTGAATTTTTAGGTACACATATAAATGCTTATATAATGTACATTTCTAAAAGTGAAATTGCTGGGTCAAAAGGCATGTGCATTTAAGTTGTGATAGACTGCCAAATTGTTCCTTGGAAAAGCGATACCATGGCACAAAAACAGAAACATAGGTCAATGGAAGATAGAAACCCCAGAAATAAATCCACGTACCTATGGTCAACTGATCTATGACAAAGGAGGCAAAGATATACAATGGGGAAAAGACAGTCTCTTCAATAAGTGGTGCTGGGAAAACTGGACAGCTACCTGTAAAAGAATGAAATTAGAACAGTCCCTAACACCATACACAAAAATAAACTCAAAATGGATTCGAGACCTAAATGTAAGACCAGGCACTATAAAACTCTTAGAGGAAAATATAGGAAGAACACTCCTTGACATAAATCACAGCAAGATCTTTTTTGATCCACCTCCTAGAGTAATGGAAATAAAAACAAAAATAAATAAATGGGACCTAATGAAACTTCAAAGCTTTTGCACAACAAAGGAAACCATAAACAAGACAAAAAGACAACCCTCAGAAGGGGAGAAAATATTTGCAAACGAATTAACGGACAAAGGATTAATCTTCAAAATATATAAACAACTCATGCAGCTCAATATTAAAGAAACAACCCAATCCAAAAATGGGCAGAAGACCTAAATAGACATTTCTCCAAAGAAGACATACAGATGGCCAAGAAGCACATGAAAAGCTGCTCAACATCACTAATTATTAGAGAAATGCAAATCAAAACTACAATGAGGTATCACCTCCCACCAGTTAGAATGGGCATCATCAGAAAATCTACAAACAACAAATGCTGGAGAGGGTGTGGAGAAAAGGGAACCCTCTTGCACTGTTAGTGGGAATGTAAATTGATACAGCCACTATGGAGAACAGTATGGAGGCTCCTTAAAAAACTAAAAATAGAACTACCATATGATCCAGCAATCCCACTACTGGGCATATACCCAGAGAAAACCATAATTCAAAAAGACACATGCACCCCAATGTTCATTGCAGCACTGTTTACAATAGCCAGGTCATGGAAGCAACCTAAATGCCCATCGACAGACGAATGGATAAAGAAGTTGTGGTACATATATACAATGGAATATTACTCAGCCATAAAAAGGAACAAAATTGAGTCATTTGTTGAGACATGGATGGATCTAGAGACTGTCATACAGAGTGAAGTAAGTCAGAAAGAGAAAAACAAATATATATTAATGCATGTATGTGGAACCTAGAAAAATGGTACAGATGAACCGGTTTGCAGGGCAGAAGTTGAGACACAGATGTAGAGAACAAACGTATGGACACCAAGGGGGGAAAACTGCAGTCGGGTGGGGATGGTGGTGTGCTGAATTGGGCGATTGGGATTGACATGTATACACTGATGTGTATAAAATTGATGACTAATAACCTGCAGTATAAACAAACAAATAAAAACAACAACTAATACTAAACTTTTTGGGGTTATTTGTATGGAAATATGTTAACAAATGTTTCAGACATTACATGAAATTTCTAAAAATCTTATATGTTCTGGTATAATGTTATAAGTCATAATTCTAGTTATTACTTTAAAATGTATACCTCAGAAATCACTAAATTTCCTTGTCAACTGCATTATTATAAACTTTCATCAAATCTTTAACCGTGGTCATTTTTAAGTCTCCTGTCATTTACAGACAGTTCTGGGTGTACTCTGATGCTTTTGCAAAAATGTTCCTATAAAAGGGTTTCATCTTCAAGGAATTCATGGAAAAGACTCTGACAAGTACATGTTTCTGGTAACTGACTATACTGCTGAACTGAATGAATAAGCATTTTCAGAACTCTAATGGAAAAGTGCTAACAAAAGATCAAGATGAAAAAAAAATTAATTATATGGGACTGAGTGAACTGATGAGGATGATTATAATTTTTGTGATTTTCTGTTTGAATAATAAAAAAAAGAAGCAATAGTGCAATGATGGGGCGAGGTCCTGGTTCCTCCTCAAAGAATATACACAGCAATACCTTTGAGTTCTTCTGTGGAACTAAGGCTCCCACCCAGGTGGAAGATGGTAACTTCAGGCTGAGCACAAGATTCCTGAAATGCCACCCTGTTACCTCACCACCAACCAATCAGAAGGAAGTCTGCACACAGTGGAAGATAATAAAGACCCTTGACCCCCTCCACTAATGAGTCTCCCTTTAAAAACTTTCATGGTTGAGCAGAATCTTTGGAGTTGGTTTTTGGACACAAGTTGCCAGTCTCTTGCATAAAGCAACCTTTCCATTCCTACCAGCACTTGTCTCTCAAAAGTATTAGCTTTTGAGCAGCGAGCAGCCAAATTGAGTTCAGTAACATGGGGTCAGGATTCCACACACCACCAAGCAATTCTCGGACACCATCTGAGTTTCCTACAATCAACTCAATTCTGAAACTATCTACCTAGAGATAGCATCAGATTCTACAAGTTAAAGGCTCAGTCCTATAAGACTGCCCCCTTCCCCCAGTTGCCACTTCAGACACCAGTCACAAGTCCAGGTCTTTCTGACCCACCAGCTGTCAAATCAGAGCTTCCAATGACCCCTTCTTGAGTTTCCATACCAGGGAAGAGCTAAATCAGACTCCTTATTGGATCTGTTTCTTTGAGTTTAAACTTTGCTTTTTGTTGCTTTTGTTATTATAATCATACATAATGACCTGCCCTGGGACCCTGACCCTCTGTCTGAATGTTAAACCAAAGTGCCTTTGTTCAGGGAAACATCCTGACCCTGTCTACCTGTGAATTGCTGCAGAAAAGAAGAAATGAACACATCTGCTCCCCGAGGCTGGCCATTCTAGGAGATATCTGCAAGGCTTATGGCCTTTTTACTTTACTTCCTCACCCCCTCCCCCTCTCTGTTCTATAAAAGAAGCTGGCATTCAGACCAAAATAATGTGGGTTCTGGGGGACCCTTGTCCGCCATCTTCTCGGTCTGCCGGCTTTTCGAATAAAGTCATTACTCCTTGCCTCAAAAAAAAAAAAAAAGAAAGAAAGAAAAGCAATACCGGTTTACAGTTCCAAGAGCCACTCTGAAGGCTGATCTATTTTCTTTAGGCTTAATTAAGCATAGGTTTTTCTCTGAACACCACTTTAGTCACATCTCTTAGGTTTTTGTATATATTACTCATTTTGTTTGTATTTGAGTAGTTTTTCAGATAAGAAGATTTGAGGGGAGATGCTGTTTTATGTCTAAGTGGGCAAATGGATTGTGTTATTTTGTTGTTAATTTATAATTTCACTGCATTGTAGTCAGAGAATACGATCTGTAGATTTCTGTGTTTTTCAGTACTGATTGATTTTCTTTATAGCCAAAACATGATCTCATTATGTAAGTGCTTCATAGGTATTTGAAAAATATGTTTATTCTCTGGGTAGGAATTTTTTTGAAAATCAACCATATTAATTATTTAGATCATTTCCATTTTTTAATCACTTTATCAGTATCTGAGAGGCCTGTTTGCCTTTCACTGTATATGTTCTCTTAATTCCTCATTGTTTCTAAGTTTTTATCTTATGGAATTTGTCCTTTTCATTTATGTTATCCAGTTTATTGACATACAGTTATTAATAGTACTCTCTTATAATTTTTTTTATTTCTGTAAAATTGGGAGTAATATCCACACTTTCTGATTTTAGTAATTTGAATCTTCTCTTTCTTTTATTCTCAATCAGTCTAGCTAAAAGAGTTGTTAATTTTGTTGATCTATTCCAAGAGCTAACTTTTGGTTTGGTTGATTTTTCTCTGTTGTTTTCTGTTCTCCATTTTATTTATCTCCTCTCTAACTTTAATATTTCCTTTCTTTTGCTGGTTTTGGGTTTAGTTCTTTATTTTTTAGTTCCTTATGTTGTAAAGTTAGATTGTTAATTTCAGATCCTCATTTTTATGTATGTGTTTACAGTTACAAATTTTTCTATTAGAAATGACTTTTCCATATCTCATAAGCTTTGGTATGTTGTGTTTTCATTTTCTTTTTTTTCATGGTATTTTCTAATTTACCTTGTGATTTCTTATTTGACCTGTTAGCTGTTTGAGTGTATTGTTTAATTTCCTTATACGTGTTAATTTTTTCATTTTCTTTCTGTTATTGATCTCGAGTCTCATTTCGTTGTGATAGGAAAAGATGATTTAAATCTTTTAAAGTTTATCAAGATGTACTTGGTTTTATGGTCAGTCTTGAAAAATACTCCCCGTGCACGTGAGAAAAATGTGTATTTTGGTGTTATTGAATGGAGTATTTTGTCTGTTTGTTAGGTCCAGTTGGTTTATAGTGTTGTTCAAGTCCTCTGTTTTCTAATTTATCTTCTGTTTCTTCTATCCATTATTTAAAGTGGAGTATTGAATTCTCCAGTTATTATTGTAAAACTGTCTATTTTCCCCTTCAAAATTTTGTCAGTGTTTCCTTTATATATTTTAGGGCTCTGATGTTTGGTGTATATATGTTTATAATTCTGTAATAATATCCACTTCATGAATTGACCCTTTTTTGATAATAAATCCTAATTTGCATCTTGTAACAATTTTTTACTTAAGTCTCTTTTGTCTGATACAAGTATAGCCATGTCACCTCTTGATTACTGCTTACATGGAATATCTTTTTTATCCTTTTACTTTCAACTTCTGTGTGTCCTTAGATCTAAAGTCTTTAGATCTTACAGATAGCATACAGTTGGATCAGGGTTTTTTTAGCCATTCTGGCAGTCTGTGCCTTTGATTAAGACGTTTAATCCATGTACATGTAAAGTAATTACTGGTAACAGAGAACTTCGTTTTGTCATTTTGTTGTTTTCTGTATGTCTTACAGCTTTTGAGTATATCATTTTCTCCTTTACTGCCTTCTTAGTTGATGTTTTGTAGCATCACGTTTTGATTCCCTTTCTCATTTCCTTATTTGTATATTCTGTAGATGCTTTCTTTGTAGTTATCATAGAGATTATATATAAAATCTTAAATTATAATAACCTAACTTGAATTTATACCAATTTAATTTTAATTACATATACAAACTACTCATATACAGCCCCCACATACTTTTTATTATTGATGTCACAAATTGTATCTTTGAACATTGTATACTCAATAACACAGACTTCTAATTATTTCTTTTTCATTCGTCTTTCAAGTCTTACAGAAAATGTAAAGTGGAGTTAGAAACCAAAATTACAATAATACCAGTTTTTATATTTGTCCATGTATTTACCTTTACTGGGGATCTTTATGTGGCTTTGACTTATTGTCCAGGGTTCTTTCATTTCAACTGAAGGACTCCCTTCAGCATTCCTTGTGGAGGATGTGTAGTGATAATGAATTCCCTCAGTTTTTGTTTATCTGGAAATATCTTAATTTCTACCTCAGCTTTTCAGCACAATTTTGCCAGATATAGAATTCTCATTTGACAGTTGTATCATCACATTGTCTTCTGGTCTCCAAAGTTTCTATCTACTGAGAAATCAGCTGCTAATCTTATTGATGATACCTTCTATGTGATATGTTGCTTCTTCCTTGCTGCTTTCAAGATTCTCTTTTTGTCTTTGTTTTTTACCAGTTTGATCATGATATGTCTCAGTGTGGGTTCCTCGGTTTATCGTACTAGTTCAGTGAGATTCTTGGATTTGTAGATTCATGTATGTCATCAAATTGGGAAAAAATTTGGTCATTTTTTTTCCTTTAAATAGTCTATTTGACCCTTTCCCTTTTTCCTTCTAAAGCTCTCATACTGTATATAATAGTTCAATAAATGGTGTCCCACATAGATCCCTTAGGCTGTGTTTTTCTTCATTCTTTTTTCTCCTTAGACTCAATAATTTTAATTGTCCTGTCTTCCAAGTTTGCTGATTCTTTTTGTTTGTTTGTTTGTTTTTGTTTTTTGTTTTTTTATTTTGCGGTATGTGGGCCTCTCACTGTTGTGGCTTCCCCCACTGCAGAGCACAGACTCCAGACGCGCAGGCCCAGCAGCCATGGCTTACGGGCCCAGCCGCTCCGCGGCATGTGGGATCCTCCTGGACCGGGGCACGAACCCATGTCCCCTGCATCGGCAGGCAGACTCCCAACCACTGCGCCACCAGGGAAGCCCTGCTGATCCTTTTTTAGACATGCTCAATTGCTTTTGAACCTCTCTAGTGAATTTTTTCAATTGTGTGTTTCAGCTCCAGAATTTTTGTTTTTTTGTTTTGTTTTGGTTTGGTTTTTTTACACAATTGCTATTTCTTTGTTAAATTCTGGTTTTGTTCTTACATCATTTTCCTGATTTCTATCAATTGTTCATTGTTTTCTTTAGCTCTTTGGACATATTTAAGACAGCTATTTTGTTTAATTTATTATTATTATTTTTTTGCTATTTAAATGTATTTACTTATTTATTTGGCTGCACCAGGTCTTTAGTTGTGGTATGTGGGCTCTTAGTTGCGGCATGCGGGATCTAGTTCCCTGACCAGGGATTGAACCCGGGCCGCCTGCATTGGGAGCGCAGAGTCTTAACCGCTGGACCACCAGGGAAGTCCCTAAATTTATTTATTTTTTAAAAAATTTTATTGGAGTATAGTTGATTTACAATGTTGTGTTAGTTTCAGATGTATAGCAAAGTGAATCAGTTATACATATATCCACTCTTTTTTAGATTCTTTTCCCATATAGGCCATTACAGAGTATTGAGTAAAGTTCCCTGAGCTATACAGTAGGTCCTTATTAGTTATGTATTTTATATATAGTAGTGTATATATGTAAATCCCAATCTTCTGATTTATCCCCCTGACCCCCGTAACCATAAGTTTGTTTTCTACTTTGTTTCTACAAAACTCTTATCTCTGTTTTGTAAATAAATTCATTTGTACCCCCCTGTTTTTTTAGATTCCACATATAAGAGATATGATGTTTGTCTTTCTCTGAGACAGCTATTTTAAAGTCCTCATCTAGCAAGTCCACTATTTATGCTGCTTCAGGAATGGTTTCTGGGATTTTGTTTTGTTCCTTTTTATGGGCTATGTTCTCTGTTTCTTTGAATGCCTTGTGATTTGTTGTTGTTGTTGTTGAAAAATATACATTTGAAAAAACTCACCCTGCCCTGTCTTTGCAGACTTGGTCATATGTCGGGGCAGATGTCTGATGATTAGCTGGGCATGCTCTGAGCCTAGAGATCCAGCCTAAAGTGAAAGTTTAATGCCTTTTCACAACTTTTCTGAGCATGTTTATTGCTTGAGCCTGTATGTGGCTTTCTCAGTTTCCCCTGCATACATGGTTTATTTTGAATGTCTTAATTCTCCAAGGAGTTTTACCTCAGCGTCTCCTCAGGGCCTTAGGTGGTCTGTTGTGTCTCTCCACCCATAATTTTTTGCTCCAGGCATCTGTAGTCCTCCTGCACTTTAACCAGTGATGCCCAGTGCTTCTCCAACCTGAAATCCCAGTTAGGCAACACTAATCCTTCTGACAGCCCCAAAGAGGTTAGAATGTTTTATCTGAGTAAAGTCTGCTCTGTTCCTTCTCATTTGAGGGAATGACACTGAAAACTCAGCCTCTGCACTGGTGCCAAATTGAATCTTGGAGACAGAGTTATGGGTGAAGTAGAAAGTAATAGCTTTATTGCTTTGCCAAGCAAAGGGGGACACAGCGGGCTTGTGCCTCGAAAACTGTGTGTCCTAACCCAGGAGGATTTGGTGAGGAGTTTTATAGCAATGGTTCAAGGGCAGGGTTGCTTCTAAATGAAAATATTGTAGATACTTCTGATTATCCCCAAGTACTTGGGTTTTATTCTAGTCTTTCCTCCTTTATTCAAGGTTTAAGAGTTTAGAAAGAAGCAGGTATGGGAACCTATAACTTATTTTCCCTTGACTTAGAAATTTCTACGTCTAGAAAAAAGGGTATCCTCCCTCATTCAAAGGGAGTAAGCCCAGACCACCTACAATGGTTCTTACCTTTCTTTGTTTTTTTCTTTGTTTTAAAATTTTTATTTATTTATTTATTTATTTATGGCTGCATTGGGTCTTCATTGCTGCATGTGGGCTTTCTCTAGTTGCAGTGGGCGGGGGCTACTCTTCATTGCAGAGCACGGGCTCTAGGCTCATGGGCTTCAGTGGTTGTGGCACATGGCCTCAGTAGTTGTGGCTCACAGGCTCTAGAGCACAGGCTCAGTAGTTGTGGCACGTGGGCTTAGTTGCTCCACGGCATGTGGGATCTTCCCGGGCCAGGGAATCGAACCTGTGTCCCCTGCATTGGCAGGTGGATTCTTAACCACTGTGCCACCAAGGAAGTCACCTGGTTCTTACCTTTCTTGAGAGCCAATATCAAAAGAACTCAACCTAGAAATAGAAATAGTAAGGTTAGTATTGTGATGTCAGTTATTTAGGCTAAAGATGCCTATTAAACTCACTGAACTATTAACAATAACTAGATTCTTTAACCTGGTGCCATATTAATTGATAATTATTATATGACTTTTAATCTATTTTAACTCTGTATTATGTATATCCTGAAGCTGTTTATATTTTAGTAAAAAAAATTTGTACATTTGGTATGGTGTACTAGACTTGACATGAAGGGTCAGAGAAGAGTATGTGAATCTTAGTGCAAATCGTGTCTTACCTCTCTCCTTTCCTACTTCAGGCAGGAACATTTTTATAAAAAGTAATTACCCATGATTTTTTGGAGTCTGGTTTATAGAGAAGTACCCTTTATACTTAAGCTGATTGGTATATGGGTAAATTGGAACTATTTTTTTGTGCTTCACTTTTGTACTAAGATGCATTGTGATTAATTTTTCTTCTTTTTATCAGCAGATTTCTACTTTTTATAGCTGCATGATTTGTTTCCTTGGTCATTCATTGTCTGTAATAAACGTTTATACTTCTTTTATTTTTTATTTCACTGAAGCAGCAATATATAATCCAACTGGGATGTTTCCTTCATGACTCACTTTCATCTCTAGGAATACATTACTGTTAAAAATGGTGACTACAGATACATTACTTTTAACGAACACAGGTGGTAGAATTATAAAGGTAAAAATCCTTGGAAACATGAGTCTAATTTGATAGATAAGAAAATGAGGGGGCTTCCCTGGTGGCGCAGTGGTTGAGAGTCCGCCTGCCTATGCTGGGGACACAGGTTTGTGCCCCTGTCCGGGAAGATCCCACATGCCGTGGAGCGGCTGGGCCCGTGAGCCATGGCCGCTGAGCCTGTGCGTTTGAAGCCTGTGCTCCGCAAAGGGAGAGGCCACAACAGTGAGAGGCCCGCGTACCGCAAAAAAAAAAAAAAGAAAAGAAAGAAAAGAAAATGAGGGCAAAGAATTTATTCTAATAGAGAGTCTTTATAGTATAATTTCTAATGTCACTTCCTTGTCCCACTAAGAAGTACTTGCATAAAAGCAAGTTTGATTATAGCATTGGTTGAATATTTAAGCTTGATAAGGTAGCTGAGTTTAACAGATTTCCACCTCTGTTTCTTTTAGGTGAATCTGGACTGGGAAAGTCAACATTAATCAACTCATTATTCCTCACAGATTTGTATTCTCCAGAGTATCCAGGTCCTTCCCATAGAATAAAAAAGACTGTACAGGTATGTATATTGTTAACTGATGATAAAGTGGGGTAATGTTAACAGATACAAAACACATTCTATAACTTGTATTATATTTCCATAGAGGTAGATTTCAAGTTTGGCCTTAGCCAATGTAAAGTGGTAAACATGGTTACTGATAAAAAAGAGAGATTGATTTATTGAGAGAAGTGCAGGTAATTAGAGAAATTTTCTTGATTAGAACCTTAAAATTTGTCTTGAGGACCCTCCTAGAGAGTATACTGGGATGTAGTAACAGCTGGAGTTATGCTGCATTATGGTAGCTACTTGCTATATGTAGTAGCTATTTAAGTTTGCATGAGTTAAAAGTCAATAAAACTAAAAATTCACTTTCTCAGTTGCACCAGTCACATTTCAAATGCTCAGTAGTCATATGTGGCAAGTGGCTACCATTTGGGGCAGCACAGATATGTTTCCACCATTGCAGAAAATTCTGTTGGACAGCGTAGAGAAAACATGATTCGTGTGGAAGCCATTATTATTTAAATACAGTGTTCTGTATTAATGAGTGGCATGATACCACATGATAGTTGAATGGCAATAGCAATTTGTTAAGGCTTATAAGCTATGTGTGGTCTCATTTAGTACTTCTCGATCTTTAATGTATATTCAGATCACCTGGGGAGCTTGTTAAATTTAGTTCCTGTTCTGGTAGGTCTGAGGTGGGCTGAGATTCAGTATTTCTAACAAAATCCAAGGTGATGCTCATGTTACTGGCCCATATAGTGAAGTGCTAGACTCTCTAGCTCTGCATTGTCCAGTACAGTAGCTGGTAGCCACATGTGGCTGTTGAGCTCTTAAAATGTCTATAGTCCAAATTGAGATGTTATGCAAGTATAAAATACACCCCAGATTTTGAAGACTTAGTTTGTAAAAAAGAATGTTATTTCATTAATAAATTTTTCTATTGATTACATTTTGCAGTAATGATAATTGGTTATATTGGGTTAAATAAAATACATTAATTTTACCTGTTACTACTTTCTAAAGTGGCTACTGAAATTTTTAAAATTATGTGGCTCACATTACATTTTTGTTGGGCAGCACCGCTCTAAACTATTGATTGAAAAAATTGTTGATGGATTGATGCAGTAATACACAGCACAGAAGCAGAAGAGAAGTGGAGTGAACAGTTCTGGCAGTAGCATGTTTTATTGAGGAGGTGACTCTGGAGCTGGATATTTTATTTCACCTTTTTAAAGTTTTCTCTGTTTTAGGAATTAAAAAAATTTTTTTTAAATTTATTTATTTTATTTATTTTTGGCTGCATTGGGTCTTTGTTGCTGCACGTGGGCTTTCTCTAATTGTGGCACGCGGGCTCAGTAGTTGCGGCTTGCGGGCCCTAGAGCACACGGTCAGTAGTTGTGGTGCGCAGGCTTAGTTGCTCCATGGCATGTGGGATCTTCCTGGACCAGGGCTCGAACCCGTGTCCCCTGCATTGGCAGGTGGATTCTTAACCACTGTGCCACCAGGGATGCCCAGGAATTTAAAAAATATCCTTCATGGAGCTTGAGATTTCAAATTACCTACAAATATGTGTTCTGTTGATAAAAACTTGATACTGTACTTCATTGCTTATTTTGTGATGTATTGAATATTTTAACCCTAAGCAAGAAGATATACTTTTAGCTTTCTTAATTTAAGTATTTAAATCCAGGATTAGTGACTAGGTATGTAGAAGTGTTAAGGGAACACCACAGTGTAGATTCCTAAATTCAGGAATATTTACTGTAAAATATCTGTTAAATATTGATGGTCACATATTTACCAGTGGTGTTCTTGGTGATTAGTGCTGGTGAGGAAATTTTCTGAGTCCTCTTTGTAGTTTTAGCACATAGCATAATGCGAGGTCTAGATTAATAATAAAACAACACTCCGTGAGTCATTAACATCTTCCAGATACTATTCCAAACACTTTAGATGCATTTACTTATTTAATTCTTTCAGTAACTTTATGAGGTAAGTGGTATTCTTATCCCCATTTTACAGATGTGGAAATTGAGGCACAGAGATGGTGATATGCCAAGATCATGTAGTTAGAGTACCAGAACTAGGATACAAATCTAAGCACTCTGGTTTAGTCTGTAGTGTATCAACTGTACTATCCCTATACTGTAGATATTTAATAAGTTTTAGTTTAACAGATTAACCATTTCTTAATAAGTGGATTAGCTTTTCTTTACTTTTTAATAATGTTTGGTCCAACAAGTTGTCAGTTTTCTTTGATTTATATTGCCTTTTCCTTTAAAAACCTTACATATGGAGATAGTTTTCCCAGTTAGGCAATTTAGACAAAATGAAGACAAAATGATTTGATCAGTGAAGTCACCACTTCATAGTTATGTAATATATGAAAGTTTAGTTTAAAAAAAAATCCAGAAAATTAGGTTATAAGGCTGATCTATCTGATGCTGGCTAGTAAGGAATACTTAAGAGAAGTGGTTTTTTGTTTGTTTTATTTTTAAAATATCAAATGGTGCACATGTAATGTTTGCTGTTGCTTATTAGATTTGAATTTTTAAGCTGGACTCCGGAGGGTATTGACTGACTGTAGGACTAGGCTTGAAATTCCAGTAAACTGCTTGGTGGATGATGGAAGCCAATTAACTCATAAAAGTTTTGTACCTTACCATGTTTTATTTTACTTTGTTTAATAAAGGCAAATGGACAATATTTCTAGCTCTCTTGATTCACCCAATGCAGTGATTTTTGCTAGTGCCTGAACAGGTGAAAGTATTGGCACATGCAATCTAAGGAATTCATCACATAGAAATCTAGTTTAACATGCTCTGCAACAAAGTATTTGCTCAAACAATGAGAGATTGTTTTACTCCCCCTCCCCCCAACCTAGTTCTTACACTTGTCCACTTTTGGCTTATTCTGCTCTGACCAAACCAACCTCCTTGCTGTTCTTTGAACAGGCTAATCCTACTTCCACCGCAGGGGCCTTCCACTTCTGTTTCTCGCTTGCTTCATAATTTTCATCAGTTCTCTGCTTAAAAGTTGCTTTCTTAAGGAGGCCTCTCCTGACCACCCTATAAACTTCTAATTCCCACCCCAGGCTCCAAATGTGTAAGCTCTATAGGGGTAGGAACTTCACTTTATTCACTGCTGCAAGCTAAGTTCCTAGAACTGCATCTGTTACACGTTAACATCCCATATTTGTTGAATGACTGAACAAACAAGTTTCAAAAATTTATAAGACTTAGTGTTTAGTTGGGATATTTCAGACTTTGAGGGTCTTTGAAGTTCTGTTTATCTTTCTTTGGGTCTGTGAAGTTTTATAAAACACTATCATAGATTAAGTGGAATAATTTAAAATTTGAGAATCTTTTGAAATTTTAAATTTGATTATCTTTATTGAAGTTTTGTTGATTATTTTTATTTTGTCTTGAGCAAAATTTTTTTAATTTAATTTTTAAATTGATGTGTAATTTGTGTACTAAAAGGGCACAAATTTAAGCATAGAACTTGATGAGTTTTTATATATGTATCCATATATCCAGTTAACCACACCCAGATTAAGATATAGTATGTTTCTAGGATCCTGGAAGACTTCCTTATGCCTCCTCTCACTCAGTATTATACCCACCCCCAAATTAAACACCTTTCTGACTTCTATCTCCATAGATTAATTTTGTCTGTTCTTGAACTTCATTTAGATATATTCCTGTCTGATTTCTTTCACTGAAGATTATGTCTGTGGTATTTATTCATGTTGTATAACTGTAGTTCTTTTCATCATTGTATAATATTCCACTGCATGAATATATCACAGTGTATCCCCTCTGTTGTAGATAAGCGTTTGGGCTTTCACTTTTTGACTAACGTAAATATTCTTGTATATATCTTTTGGTGGACATAAGTACTCATTTCTGTTGTGCATATATGTGTGCATAAAGACATTTCATCATTTCATTTTATTTTCTTTCATTTCTTATGAGATTGAACATGTCTTTTATACTCATTAATTGTTCAGATTTCATTGAGTGCTTTGACCATCTTAATATTTCCTATCTTTTTCTTCTTAATTTGGAGAGAAGTATCTTATCTAGGTAATAGTCCCTTACATTTCAGTCATTGCAGATAATTTCTCCCAGGCTGGCATCTGTTAAAGGTGGTGGGAGAGGCTCTCAGTTTGTCAGAATTCTATTTACATTGGCCTGTCTCCAAAATAATCCTGTCTAAACTCACTTGGCCTTCCTTTTTAAGATAACACAAGTGTCCTCTTCTATTGTGAATATCTTCCTAGCTCTCCCTGTTTTGAAAACAAAGGAGTAATTAGGACTAAGGGTATCTCTAGTAAGATTTTTAAGACAAAGGCTTGTGTACCACTGTTAAATCTCCCCCCTTTACCAAAAGTGAGACATTAACATTTGAGAACTGGGTTGATCCTGATTAGAATCCCAGAGAAGTCCTCTTTCCTGACTGTACCATGGAGGTATTCCTTGATATACTGGAGACAAGATGAAGATCATCTGAACTCTTTTCTTCACTTACCCAGGAGAGAACATGACATGTTCCTAGTCATTCAGTGTAGTTAGAGAATAGAATGTAGTTTTCTTTTACAGTTGACTGGCTTTTCACCAAGCTCGATAATCTAGCAGATGATCTGCTCTTAGATGCTCTTAAATTCTTTTAGTGAAGAGTGATTCAGAAGTATTACATCTCAGCCCAGACATATTAGACCAGGAAAAACATACAATCCTGAGTTTCAGAAGGCAAATATTTGCAATTTCCCTGACCTGAAGCCTTTCTGGAACACTTCCAACTGTCAAAAAGAAGAAGAAGAGAAGAAACATCCTGTGATGTGGCCAAATAGGGAGTGAAATTTTAATAAAGACCACAATTTCATAATCTCTTCCCTAAGCATTATTTATTTACAAGAGGCTTATATCTTAAAGAAGAAATTCCTTCACATTCACAGTCTTGGAAGGAGGGAGAAACCATCTACTCTGAGCAGAGAAATGATTCTGAGTTTCCGGTATATCAGTGGTTCTGATTTGAGTGAACTTTCAGTAATAGATAGAAGTCTTCTGAGATTAATTCCCAACCTCCTATCTTTGGCCTTAGGTACCTGAGCTGTGCAGTTCCAAATGTGAGCTGACATTCTAGTCCTGTAGTTCTTTATACCAGTGGTTCTCAAAGTTCAGTGTGTATCACAATCACTTGGAAGCCTTGCTCAAACAGATTGTTGAGTCCCCCTCCGCAGTGTTTTCTGTTTAGTCGGTTTGAGGCAGGGCCCAAAGAATTTGCATTTCCAGTAAGTTCCCAAACTATGCAGCTGCCAGTCTGGGTACTATACTTTGTGGACCACTGCTCTGTAGTGTTTCTGGACTGCTGCAGACTGGTTTCATCCTATCTCTGTGGGAAGAAAGTAAGAGAGTGAACTGTTTTTCCTTAGTTCTTTCAGAATATTTCAAATTGAATGAAATGGCACCATGTTACTTTCACTTTCATTCATATATATATTTTCCCAATAGACTGATTAAAATAAAGTGATAGGGCTTCCCTGGTGGCGCAGTGGTTGAGAGTCCACCTGCCGATGCAGGGGACACGGGTTCATGCCCCAGTCCGGGAAGATCCCACATGCCGCCGAGCAGCTAGGCCCATGAGCCATGGCTGCTGAGCCTGTGTGTCTGGAGCCTGTGCTCCGCAACGGGAGAGGCCACAACAGTGAGAGGCCCGCGTACCGCAAAAAAATAAATAAGAATAAAATAAAATAAAATAAAATAAAAAAGTGATAGAAGAAGTTGAACACTTGAGCTCTACTTCATATCCCAATCTCAAATATAGGTGCTCAGGTTAACAAAAATTTTAAGAAAAATATTACATACAATGTTGTATATATGGTAGCAAATTTTATAATTTTGTTATATTTGAAAATATATCTTATTTCATGTCAGCAAAAGGTTGCCAACTGCCTCCTAGGGAAAGACTGTCCTTTATTCTGAGACTAAATCCATTTCAGTTTCTTTTGTGAAATGACAGTGCTAGTTTTTTTTTTTCAAGTTCTTTGTTGGTAGCCTTATATTGGTCCCCTTTAAAACTTTTTTTCTTGGTCTGTGAAGTCCAATAAATCACTATTTTAGATTAAATGGGTATGAAAATTTTGGAGGTGAGAAGAAGTGAAAACAGTGAATCCTATCCCTAAGATAACATCTTATGACTTCTTGGAACATTTTTATAGAGTCCAATTAGGAAACTCTCCTGTTGATGTTGGTCCAGTTTTGATAGTTTTTTGAACCAGTCATAACACAGAACAGATGATTGAATGCTTGTCTTCTACCAGGTTTGAGGGCTACAAGGATGATGGACACAGAGTTCTCAAGGATGTCACAGTCATATGAAGGATATAGCAAACAATTATGATTTAGTGAGAAAGGTGCTGCTATAGGGTGGTATAGGTGACCTTGGCAAAGTATATTTTAGTGAAACAGTAGGAATAGAGGGGAAGATGACAGTGGGTTGAGAAGTGATTTGTGAGGCAGTGAAGATGGGGGTAGAGCTATGAAGGAAGGGATGAGAGGGAATACCTAGAGGTTGAGTGCAGGGGACAGAGACAGTGGTTTGGTTTTTATTTCCAAGAAAGACCTGAGAATGTTTGTATCCTGTGGGGAATCATTCCCTAAGAGATAAGAGATTGAAGATACAGGGGAAATAGTCTAAATAGTTGTCAAAATGACTCTAAAATGGAAATTGGTCAAATCCCCAGCATAGATTGAGAAATTAGCCTTAGGAAAAAAAGGGATCTATTCCACTGAACAGGAGGGAAGATTCAGTGTTGCTTCAAACAAATTGGGGATGCTGTTGGGAACCCTCCTACACTGTTGGTTGGAATGTGAATTGGTGAAGCCACTATGGAGAACAATATGGAGGTTCCTTAAAAAGCTAAAAATAGAGGTACTATATGACCCAGCAATCTCACTCCTGGGCATATATCTGGAGAGAACTCTAATTCAAAAAGATACATGCACCCCAGTGTTCACAGCAGCACTATCTAAGACATGGCAGTAACCTAAATGTCTACTGACAGATGAATGGATAAAGAAGATGTGGTGTATACACACAAACACACACACACCCCACACACAATGGAATACTACTCAGCCATAAAAAAGAATGAAATAATGCCATTGCAGCAACATGGACGGACCTAGAGATTATTATATGAAGTGAAGTACGTCAGAAAGAGAAAGACAAATACCATATGATATCACTTACGTGGAATCTAAAAAAATGATACAAATGAATTTGTTTACAAAACAGAAGCAGACTCACAGACTTAGAAAACAAACTTATAGTTACCAAGGGGGAAGGGGGGGGATTAATTAGGAATTTGGGATTAACATGTACACACCACTATACATAAAATAGATAAAAAACAGGGACCTACTGTATAGCACAGGGAACTATATTCAATATCTTGTAATAAGCTATAATGGAAAATCTGAATATATATATATATACACACACACACACACACACACATATATACATACATACATACTTTGCTGTACACCTGAAACAATGTAAATCAACTATACTTCAGTTTTGAAAGATTAAATAATAAATAGCAACAACAAATTGGGGGTGCTCTCCTCTTCCAGCAGAGATCAAGTGCTTTGCTGAGCATGGTGGCAGAGATTGTAATGTAGAGCTTGGGAAGAGCCATACTGGGAGGGACATGAGTTGAAGGAGCAAACAAATAAAAGCCTTACTGTGAGAGGCATGAGATGAAGGAACAAGTAAAAGGATCAGCATATGGCATGGAAATTCCTGTCAAAGTTGAAGTTTATGGATTTTATGGAAAGGTATCTGAGCTGGAATGGAAAAGAAAGGATTGGGGAGGGGGGTTTGCTAATAGAAAATGAAAGGGACAAGGGAATTAAGATCTCAGTGTAAGGAGACAAGGGAATGAGGTGTAGTGGTTCAGAGAGTGGAAGGCAGAATTAGAATCTTCAGATCAAGTTTCTTTTCAGCTAGTTCTGGGTCTTGATGAGAGGGAAGTAGTCTTTAAGCATAACTATTCTGTTGGTTATTGCCTCTTTAAGTTTCTTGTTGAACATAATGAAGTGTTTAAGATGATGTTTGTCTTTTGAGTTATTAAATAATCAAAATAGATTTTGTGTTTGAGCTAAGTGGAATATCACAGGCTGTTCAAGTATCTACTATTCAAGTCTGCAGAGTTTTGGTTGTAATGCCACCTCCTGAGCAAGTATAGTTGGAGGTAAACTCCTGACAGAAAATTTTAAACCTCTCCTCAAATTTTAATATAGTTAATTAAGTAACACTTTTTATTTATCTTTAAAAAATGACTCAGACATTAAGTTAGAAAAGTGTAGTGTATTTAATAGTCTTTCAAAAATGGAAGAACTGAAGCTGTATAAACAGTGAAAGTTTGACTTTTTCTTTCTCTCAGATTGAAAAACTGAAAATATTAGAAAAAAGTGTGGGTTTCTGGAATCTATGAATCCAAAAGAGCCCTTAATTAATTATTTATACATAGACAATAAAATAGGCTTTAGTTTTATTTTTCAGAGAGAAACTCAGTTGAAAGTGCCCTTGATTCATTCTTTTGGAACTCTGAGTGATGCCATAAAATATGCTGATGTGACCTGCTTAAGTAAAGTGCATGGGAAAGTGGCCATTTGGAATAGATTTCTTAAGAAAAGTTTGAAATTCCTGGACTTGAACTAATTTGTTTTCCATGGATCCCATGAGGATACTTGCAAAACCAGATGATAGGATACAGTTGGATCCTGTGAATGGCACTAGTTTACAGTTATGTTTTCTGGATTTCTTCCATATGTTGCCGTCTTCTTTGTATTTGACCATGTATGGATACACAGAATTTCATAGGCCAAAGAAGAAAAGAAGCTTTATAAACAGACTCGTTAAAGCATATAAAATACAGATCTTCATTTTTCTTGTCATTTCAGTAAACAATTAAGTTGTTCAACTATTTTTTTTTTTAAACAAGGAAACAAAAATCTTAAAATTTAAGCTGTTATGGTGTGTGATTAGTATACAACCTAGTACTGAAGGTAGAAATGGGCTTTGTTTGGTAATAAGGGAACCAGAAATGGTTTGGAGTAAAATCAGGAGATGATTCATGCAGAACAATTACATTTTTGCATCAGTTCTAATATACGGTACTGTGTCATTTAAAAGAATTGTTAGGTGAAGGGCTGGTATGATTACTTTGGATATTTCTGCTTCAATGACAGTTACCATAAATGAATAACCTGGTTTTTTTGTTTGTTTTGTTTTGTTTTTGCGGTACACGGACCTCTCACTGTTGTGGCCTCTCCCGTTGCGGAGCACAGGCTCCGGACGCGCAGGCTCAGCGGCCATGGCTCACAGGCCCAGTTGCTCCACAGCATGTGGGATCTTCCCGGACCGGGGCACGAACCCGTGTCCCCTGCATTGGCAGGCGGACTCTCAACCACTGCACCACCAGGGAAGCCCCCCCCGCTTTTTTAATGGAGATATAATTGACATATAACCAGATTGTCCTTTTTAACTATAGAGGACCACCAGATATATAGAATGTGAACTTCCTAAGCCACATGAAGTATCACTTAATTTTTTTTAGTTTTGATAATCTGCCCTAATGAGTCTGATTATTTCTGCAGTTATTTGGTTTCCCTCATGTTATTACAGTAAGCTGGTATCAGACAAACTGTATTATCTTAGCTATGTGGTGTGAAACAGTGGTCTCCCAAGCAGTGTTGCAACCATTGTTGATATTGAAGGTGACCAGAAAATATTAGAACCCTTTTATTTATTTATTTATTTATTTATTTATTTATTTATTTATTTATTTATTTAATTTATTTATTTAGCGGTACGCGGGCCTCTCACTGTTGTGGCCTCTCCCGTTGCGGAGCACAGGCTCCAGATGCACAGGCTCAGCGGCCATGGTCTACAGGCCCAGCCGCTCCGTGGCATGTGGGATCTTCCCGGACCGGGGCACGAACTCGTGTCCCCTCATCGGCAGGCAGACTCTCAACCACTGCGCCACCAGGGAAGCCCAGAACCCTTATTTATTGATGTTTACTTTTTAAATTTATGAGATATTGACACTAATATTTAATGTTCAGATTGCCAATTGTGTATGTTTGGTAGGTAAATAAACATACTTATATTGGGGATGTTTAAAATTTTCACTGATAGTTTACACTAGGATCAAAGCAGTCTGAAGACCATTGGTCTAAAAGATAAGAGCTTTGTCCCTTATTTGTCTAAAAGATGGGAAGCCTCGCCATGAACATGCATGTCCAAATCTCAGGCAGTATTTTCAGTTTCAGCAAGTTTCTTTTTTGATAATACTCTTTTAACAAAATAATTTTTGATTGCTATCAGCCTTCACTGTCCAATTCAGTAGTCACTAAGCCACATGAAGTTATTTGAATTTAAGTTAATTCAAGTTAAATAAAATTAAACATTCAGCTCCTCAGTCGCTCTAGTCACATTTCAAGGGGTAAGTAGCCACATGGACAAGCAGCTACCATATTGGATAGTGTAGACAAAGAACATTTCCATCATTTCAGAAAGTTCTGTTGGACAATGCTGCTATACACTTTCTTGCTCAGCAGTCTTAGTCTCAACTCCTCATCCATCAGCTAACATCTGTAAGAAAATGTCAAAGGGAAATGGAAAGACATCATCATTTCTGAGATCTCTAAAGGTGAACCAAACTTTTTCTACCCAGAAATTAGTTGTTCTTCCTTTCCAAACACTGTTAACCAACATAAATAGTTGAAGTTGCTTTTCATGTGATTACCTTTCCCTCTTAAGTCTAGTGGTACTTATTGGTACAATAATTTGTACCATCTTATGTCTTGTAGCACTCAAAGTTTGAGTATAATTCTTGCCTCTTAAGTTAGCCTATCAGCATAATTGAAACCTCTAGTTTTAATAAACACTTGATATAAATTAAATGAAAGCCTATCTTTTTCTAGGAGAATGATTCCCCTTTTCTGTTTGAATCAGTGTTTGCTTTATGTAGCAGAAGGGTATGCCCAAGATGAATGAATTTTACATTCTAAAACAGAGTTTGGGGTTACAAAAATATTTTAGACTGTAGAAGGAAATGTTATTAAGTCCAAATACCTTTTCTCAAAGAGAAGGTTTTTACAAATTCTGAAGAGAAGTGGAGATTTTAATCAGAGTTAGTAGGGTTTTACCCTACCAGAATACATTTTTTTTCAATGCCTTGACCTTTGCTGATTGCTTTGGCCTGAATGTACAGTAACACATTTGAGAAGAGAATTGTATCTTAGCCATAACGTAAACACAGTGTAAATAATTACAGCCATGCTGAGAAAGATTTGCAAATGTTAATAAGTTCACTTGAGTAATTGGTTTGGACTAAACTAGATGGAGATAGTCCAGGAAAACGTTTACTGCAAATGGTAAATTAAATGTCCTTGTCTGATTAATTACATTTGATCTCTATGAATTACTTAATCATTCAAGCACATTGTTTATTTGTATTATTATATGTGCATTTAGGTTACATAAGTATTGTATGGCTTTAGTAATTAATATTATTTTATCAGTTCCTGTTTTCCTTCTCTGTACCAACAGTGAGCCGTAAACCCACTATTTACATATGTGCTTTTCTTTTAAATAACCAAGACTTCTAACAGTAATTGATTCTAAAGAAAGTGTGTAGGTGAGTAGATTTAGTTTGCAAAAAGCTTCCCATTTGGTTTTGATTAACACTCATCTCCCTACCTCTCACGTTGTAGGAACCGAGGATATAATGTATGGTATTAATATCTATACCAATGACTTTTACAGGTGGAACAATCCAAAGTTTTAATCAAAGAAGGTGGTGTTCAGTTGCTGCTCACAATAGTTGATACCCCAGGATTTGGAGATGCGGTGGATAATAGTAATTGGTAAGAAGGGTTTGTCACTGCTGCTTTCCACTGCATTTGGGGATGGGGGTGGTTAGACTTTTTTACCTTAACATTTTAAAACTTCTCATCTTAGTGAAGGTCACTGAACTTTATGTAGTATGACTTGGGTTCATATATCAACTTTGCCACTTGTCATGTTGCTTAACTTCTTTGAACTGATTTCTATAAAATGAAGATAACACCTTTCATAGAAGTATTTTGAAGACAGATTCTAAAATATAGATAAAAGAATTCTCATTAGTATAAGAAACTTGAAACTTTTCATTCTTTACTATAATTTTATCCATTTTCTGTCACATCCTAATTTAAACCTGATTTTAGACCTTCAGTTTTTCCATAAGTTGTAAGTGAAGAAAACACCCGTGGCTTTCTAATTGGAAACAATATCTTAGTAGCTTATAAAAAATATTTTAATTTTTCTTTGAGTTCCACACTGTTTTTTTGTTTTGTTTATATTTATTATTTGGCTGCGTCGGTTCTTTGTTGTGGCACGCAGGATCTTCGTTGGGGCACGTAGGCTTCTCTCTAGTTGCGGCGAGCAGGCTCTAGAGTGCTCAGGCTTAGTTGCCCCACGGCATGTGGGATCTTAGTTCCCCGACCAGGGACTGAACCTACTTCCCCTGCATTGGAAGGCGGATTCTTAACCACTGGACCACCAGGGAAGTCCCAAGTTCCACATTGTTTTTTGAAGTAAATTTCTGTCGACTTTTGAAACACCTAAGTAACAGTTCATTATGAGGTTTCTGTATTGTTTAATCTTTTCATTTGAAATATAAAACTCTTTGAATATAATTTTTCATATTGTAAAGTGTCTTAGCATTGATATACTTATTAATGCAAGTAATATAATTTAGTTGTGTCTGACTCTAAACAGTTTCATTCTGTTTGGAAAGTTTAGAAATAATGAATCAAGATTTATTCAACATAATTTATATGTTTTTGAATCAGTATATATAGAATAATTTGAGATGTCTTCCATTGGTTACATTGGTTTTGTGTATTTAAAAATATTGATTATTGCCCTTTAACAGAGTCATCAGTTGTATGTTCATATGTAGAATTACAACTTAATTATTTTATCTGCATTCTACAGCTGGCAGCCTGTTATCGACTACATTGATAGTAAGTTTGAGGACTACCTAAATGCAGAATCTAGAGTGAACAGACGTCAGATGCCTGATAACAGAGTGCAGTGTTGTTTATACTTCATTGCTCCTTCAGGACATGGGTCAGTACCTTGATGCTTCTGATAACCTTTTTTGTTGTTGTTGTTTTATTATTACTCATCTTTGGGTGCATATTTTAGTAACCCTCATCTCTGTGGAGTACATTTAACTTTACCAGTTGTGAAGTTCCAAATTCCATATAAAAATGGCTTATAGGAAGCCTTTTTTAAAGTCCTAGACAAGCTAACAATGATTTTACTTCTTAGTTTGTCATGCATAAGACTTTACCTGCTTCTTGGAAAGGAATATTGTTTCCATCATGTTTGGTGTCTCAGTGTGGCTAATTCAGCTTTCTTTTTGACCAATCTGCCACTAATTGAACGATCAAATAAGGAGAAACAGCCATAAAAATTAGCTAGACACATTCTAAGAAACTCCAAAGATATTATTTACTATAGATCTAGTAGAGAAGGCTGCAAAAACAACTTAAATACCAAGGTTCTCATGTGCCATTTCTTTCTTCACTAAATCTACTTGTCCTCTTGTTTCACCTAAGCTGTCACAGTCAAATTGTTTAAGTATCATATCATCAGTACTAACCTTCTACTTATTAGGAGTTAAAATTAAGATCTGAGTATCTGGACATTTATTTGATCTGATTGTTCTGTTTGTTAGTACGGCCAGCCTATACTCCTTGTTTTGTTGTTTGTATTTCTTTGTCATTTTGAATAGACAATGGGTCATTGTCAACTGCAGGTGTTCGTAATTACTCTTCTTTCATCTTTGGATAAATGACTCAGCATAACTTAGCCACCTGATGATTGTAACTCCACCATCTCTCCACCAGAAGGAACTGGACTGTTTTATAGCATCAGACTAAATAGCATTAAGTCATCTAACACCCAAATTACAGTAGTGTAAACCGGTTATTTCAAAAGAGTACCTTTCTCTTCTGTTTTTTGCTTTTTTCTTCACCTTTTGCCTAGATAGGCTACTGCCCATTATCACCATCTTGGTTGAGCAGAAAGCCTTAATTATTTAGTTTACCATTTTGCACTGTCTGACTTTAGTGGTGCAAATGTTTCTTCTTTAATTTCTAATATTATTCTACAGTAGTCTCAGAAATTTACATATTTAAAGCACAAAATTGACTCATCTACTTAAAAGGCTCAAAAAAAAAATCTCAAATACCACACTGTATAGCTTTTTCTGTGTCCTTGTTAGCTTCTTCCTGAATTTATATATATACATATTTTATCATTCTAGTTTAACTTGTTAGGGCTTTTTCCTGGAAGCCAACAGGGTAAAATTTTAACCTGCAGTTAAGTCAATAGAAATTTGTCAGTTTATATCCAGTTTTATTATTTTAGATCTTTTGGACTCTCGCCAAGATTTAGTAATTCTCATGAAATCACATTTCTCTTATTCCCTGAGGGAAAATATATTTCTTAAAATTGCATGGGAAATACGATTTTTTTATTTAAAGAAAAAATTTTGAAATTATGTGTAGTGGCTTTGGGCCATTTCTTGTTTGTCACAAGGGATGGGAGTTCCAAATATTAATTTCTTATGTATAAAAATGTGATTTTGAGTAGTTTCTCAGCTTAACTATTTTTAGAAATGGAACAAAGTTTTGCCCATTGGTATGTGCTGCTATGGATTAAGTGAAATAATATGATACTGAATTTTCCGTAGAGAGTTCCAAATTCCCTGCTCACTACATAGTGAAATTCCAGGCAACGTAATAGATGAATTAGGGCCCTTCTGTCTTATCTGGGTAATCCCTGGATTCCCTTTTTAAACGTACTGTTTTTGGAGTAAATATAAATTGGTGCAATAGCGTATTTTCAGTGTCCCCCATCTCACTCCACCAATTGTAGTCACTGAACAAAGGGTTAATTTATGATTTCAGCTGTTGTTGCTTCATTTTCTTTGTTCAGTGATTGGTAACTGACTTGGAACTTGAATTTTGTTTTG
The DNA here is from genome assembly GCF_964341445.2 of Mesoplodon mirus. Taxonomy (NCBI): domain Eukaryota; kingdom Metazoa; phylum Chordata; class Mammalia; order Artiodactyla; family Ziphiidae; genus Mesoplodon; species Mesoplodon mirus. Next base: position 73,804,388 of record NC_138985.1, read on the forward strand.
TTTTTAATTTATTTGGTTGTGCCAGGTCTTAGTTGTGGCAGGTAGGCTACTTAGCTGTGGCTCGCCAGCTCCTTAGTTGCAGCTTGCCGGCTCCTCAGTTGCAGCATGTGAACTCTTAGTTGCGACATGCATGTGGGATCTAGTTGCCTGACCGGGGATCGAACCTGGGCCCCCTGCATTGGGAGCACAGAGTCTTATCCCCTGCGCCACCAGGGGAGCCCCCGAACTTGAATTTTTAATTGGTGTTTTTACAAACTTTTTGAATGTTGATTGCCACTTTGAAAAAACAGTGTCACTTAGTTTTATATAGGTTTTTTTTCCCTTAGAAATACATATATGTATGTATATTTAATAAATACTTGTCATTTGCCCTCTAGTCATTTTACTTATTTTGCTGTAGGCTTTGAGGTTAAGTAGTCTTTTCCCTCTAATTTGGGTTTATCTTTTAGAAATTCTAAAAAGGACTTTCCGTTGTGTAAAAAAAACATTTAAAAACTAAATTTGTTGGAAAAGATGACCTGAAATAAAACTAAAGGGACAGAGGAAAAATTTCAACCAGAATGTAATCTACTGTGAAATAAGTGTTTTCTGCTGTTGACGTTTTGTATGCTTCTGAAATTTGTATTCTAATTTAAAAGGGTGGAAAGATTTTATCAGGGGTTTAATAAAGGTTACATTTAAAGTTTGATTTTTTTTAACTGATTTAAATGTACTTCAGCCCTGTTGTTTTATATTTGAGAAGCTGACTTCCCCAGTTTCCTTGTCATGGCTATTTTCAAGCATCTTTCTGTTTAAAAGTTGAAATAATATAATAAATGTTCTGCAAATGTTGTTTTAAGTGTAAAATCTTGTTAACTTGGATTTTGATTTTAATATTTTATATTAGATGCTCTTATGATTTATTAAAATTTTAGATTAACTGATTCTGTCACCGGTTTAATGAGGTGGTAGTGGTGGTAATTTAAATTTGTCATGAGTATAATCTGGAAGGTGAACCCTAAAAATTTACAAATCTGAGATTGATTGACTGGGCCATGGCTTTTCTATTTAGTGTCATAATGTAATGATTGATGAAAACAAGCAAAACTCAAATTTTTTCTCAAAAATCGAAAGGTTTTTCAGTTAGCACTAGTGAGGTAAGGGTGCTATTTACAGATAAATATAGTGTTATTCCAGCCACACACTCTTTTCTTTTCTTTTTTTTTTTTTTTTTTTTGCGGTACGTGGGAGCCTCTCACTGTTGTGGCCTCTCCCATTGTGGAGCACAGGCTCCGGACGCGCAGGCTTAGCGGCCATGGCTCACAGGCCCAGCCGCTCTGCGGCATGTGGGATCCTCCCGGACCAGGGCACGAGCCCGTGTCCCCTGCATCGGCAGGCGGACTCTCAACCACTGCGCCACCAGGGAAGCCCCCCACACACTCTTTTCTGAAGTTTTTTCTGTAGTGTTCTCTGAATGCCAATATCAAAATTCAGAGGATTTAAGACAAGAATTAGAATGAGGTAGCTATCTTATTTCTCTGTATCTACCTTCCTGCCTCGTTACCCCATCTTTCTGCCAGCCAGCGTCACTACCACAAAGAAGTATAGTATTATTTGTTAGTAAAAAGGAATACCTCATTAGTCTCTGGACCCCCAACACGCCCAACATTGTATATATATTAAACTATAGTACTCTAAGAGAACCCTAAGAAGGGCTTTCTCTTTATTTTAAAATATTAGTCAATAAAATTTATAATGAAATTAGATCTTTATTCCATTTTCCTCATGTTTTATAAAAGTTAAGGAATACCACATTTCTGTGCAAAATATTGCTGTTACCTTCATTTATTTTTGTAGAATATTAATTTTTAGTCTACAGTGTATTCTAGGTGTGAGGAATAGCTGGTTTTTATTTAAATTTATTCAAAGATGTAAGGAAAATCACAGCAACTTACTTTTTTAGTCAACAGATATTGGATACCTTCTCAATTATTGACACTGTATTAGATATAAGAGATACAGATGAATGAGACCAAGGCCTTGCTTTTGAGGATCTTCTAGTGAGAAGATGGGAAAAACAAATACATAAGTAAGCAGTTACTATGTGGCAAATTAAGTGTTATGATCCCTTAGAAAATGCCTAGTCTTAGGTTAGAGAAGAATTCCCAGAGGAAATGAGAATAGTAAGCTAGGTCCTAAAGGATGACTAGGAATTAGGCAAGCCAAGTAGAAGGGGGATGGGAATGGAGTGTGTTCCAAGCAAAGGCAGTAGTAGCCTATGGCCAGAGATAGGTGTATGGTGTATGGTGGCTTTTAAGGAATTGTGAGAAGTTCAAAAAGGCTGGCACGTTGGAAGTAGGAGGTAGCAAAAATGCTAAGGGATGCTAAGAGATGAGGACAGCTGGAGAGGCTATGTTTTCACAGGCCTTGTAGGCCACACTAGCTAAGGAATCTGGCTTTAGTAAGGTTTTTAGTCAAGGAATGACCTGATGATCAGATTTGGATTTTAGAAAAACCATTCTGACTGCAGTGTGCATGGTTTGGAGAGATAGATTCTTGTCATTATCCATACCAAAAGTATACTTTGGTGGCGTGAATCAAAGTAATGGAAATGGAGATAAATATATAAATATCTTTATTTATTCAGCAGGTCCTGGGGAATCTTTGGAATTGAGGATTAACGGAAGGAGGAATTCTGGGTTTCAGACTTGAGTAATTGGGTGGATTGTAGTGCTGTTCACTGAGATAGAAAGCATGAAGGGGAGGGAAAACATGGGGGCTTAGATGAGCTTTTGATTTTGAGGTGCCAAAATGGGATGTCCGAGTAGTATTTCCACTGGGTGGACACAAGCCTGGAACACAGGAGTGAGATCTGAGCTGGGTATAAAGACTCGGGAGTCATTGACCCATAGAGTTAATGATAAGCTTACAGAATGCAGAGTGAGAAGACCTTCTAGAGAATTCTGAGGAACGTACCTATTAAGGAGACTAGCTTACAAAGAGGAGCCTGAAAATTACCCTAAGTGAACAGCTTGTGAGGGAATAATGTCAATGCTGCATAATGGGCAAATTAAAAATTACTGGTACACAAAACAGTATTTATGAGTTGGCTGCTGCTAATTAATTTGCAGCATGGTAGTATTTGGTGACCTTCTTGAAAGTATAATGGCAAAGTGGAGGCAGCAGTTAGAGTATAATAGGTAAAAGGGATGAAGAAGAAGATTCTCTTTTGAGCCTCTTCTCTGAGAAATATAGTTGGTAGCAAGAAGTGAAGGAGGACTAAATTTTTCATTTAAAAACAAAGCAAAGATTTCCCAAGTTTTGAGTAGTAAATGTAGAGACTGCTGTAGGAAAGCCTATTAGGAGCCTTTTTGGTTTTTCTAATTCTTCTTTAGGGCCCAAACGCTATGACCAGGGTGATAAAGGGCAGGAGTCAAAGCCTTTTTAGCCACTCCAATGCTTCTTGAAATCCTGTTCTTCCTAACTGTTGCTGGCCCAATACACCTTCAGGGAGTGTTTCTGATGAGTAAGTAAAGTAGTTCCAATGTATGTAATTTAACATTGGGATGTGAAGAATCTATTCTCCCAAACTGATCAATCCAGTCGTATTAAATATTGTGTATTTCAGACTTAAACCGTTGGATATTGAGTTTATGAAGCGTTTGCATGAAAAAGTGAATATCATTCCACTTATTGCCAAAGCAGACACACTCACACCAGAGGAGTGCCAACAGTTTAAGAAACAGGTAAATAGAATGAGGTTGAACTCTTGGGTTTCTAATATCATTCATGTAATTTGCAGTTTTTCGTATTTTCAGTATAATGTGTTACAGTGTATTCCTCTTGCTACTTTACTATATGGTTGTTTACACTGTATTAAAAATAACTCTTGAAAATAGTCTTCTGCTTTAGTTTTCTCCTAGGAGCCCATAAGTATTATCATATGCCCTTATCCTTTCAATTTAAATAGGCTGTTTTAGATGTTTCCATATAGCTTCCACCAGCACCCCTCCCACACCCGTTAGAATTACTTTCCTAGACCGAATTCCCAAGAACAGGATTACTTTTGAAAGGTTATGATTATTTTATCTCCCTCCCCCACCTACCCATTTTGTCATGGTGCTTTCCCAACAGAACAATCAAATTCGTTTTACAACAGGTATATTTGTTCCAGTGTCTTGCCAGCATTGTTTGTCATTTTTATTTTTTAAACTTTTTTGGAATAAAGTGGTACCTAATTTGATTTAATTTAATTTTCCAGAAAAGCTGAACACTTTAAAGCACAGGTTTATTTTTCCCTCATTGTTGTGTTTGGTTTATTATATATTATATTTTATGAAATGTAGGGTCAGTTTCTGGAACTATTATACTTTCCTATTCCAATTTCCTATTTTTAAGTTTTAGGCCAGTTTTATGTCTTTTAAACTGTGGCTATGTTGTATAATATTTTTAAATAGATCTTAGAGTTAATTATCTCTTATTGTCCTTATAGTCCCCTTTGTAACAAGATACTTTGGTTCTTCACCTTTTTCAGTATGAATTTTAGAATAACTTGAAACCTATTACAAAAACAAAAGCCTGTGGAAATTTGCTTTGAAATTGTGTTAAATCTGTATAAATTTTGAGAATGTTTTAGTGTATCATTTTTACTACATATATCTGGTATTTCTACCAGGAGTATATGTTTTTATTTTATGCTTATTCACTCCATTTTTATTTTGTAATGTGCTGTTTCTAAGTTCAAATACTAATAACATTTCTCCTCTTCTGTCTTGATTTGTATTTGTTCTAAGAACTAAGAGATAAAGATGAATAAGCAATGATCTCTACTTCCGGATTGGTCACATTGTAGGGTTGTACAATTTTCTTTTTCTTCGTTTATGCTTTTAAAAAACTTTTTTTCTAAATAAATTTATTTTATTTATTTACTTTTGGCTGTGTTGGGTCTTCGTTGCTGCACACGAGCTTTCTCTAGTTGCGGCAAGTGGGGGCTACTCTTTTTTTTTTTTTTTTTTTGTTTTTGCGGTACGCAGGCCCCTCACTGCCGTGGCCTCTCCCACCGAGGAGCACAGGCTCCGGACGTGCAGGCCCAGCGGCCGCGGCTCACAGGCCTAGCCCCTCCATGGCATGTGGGATCTTCCCGGACCGGGGCATGAACCCGTATCCCCTGCATCGGCAGGCGGACTCTCAACCACTGCGCCACCAGGGAAGCCGGGGGGGGCTACTCTTCGTTGCAGTGCATGGGCTTCTCATTGTGGTGACTTCTCTTGTTGCGGAGCATGGGCTCTAGGGCATGCGGGCTCAGTAGTTGTGGCTCGTGGGCTCTAGAGCGCAGGCTCAGTAGTTGTGGCACACGGGCTTAGTTGCTCCGCAGCATGTGGGATCTTCCCGGACCAGGGCTTGAACCCAGGGGGATTCTTAACCACTGCGCCACCAGGGAAGCCCTAAAAAACATTTTTAACCAAGGGTGTTTATCAGAGTCATCTAGAGAACTTTTTCAAAATGAGTTACTGGAGCATATCTCTACCAATTGGTTCTGTAGGTTAAGATAGGGCTTTTGTATTCATTATTTTGAAGATGCTCACTCAGGCCATTTTAATATACAACCTCTGACTAAGAACCACTGCTCCTAGAGCTAGCTGCTAGTGTTCCTTTCTTCTTCTAGTCATGTATTTGACATCTCATCGTTTATCTTCTTGGGTTTTTTTGTATATAGACATATATAACTCAATTGTAAAAGATATGTGGTCCTGTTTTTCTCAGTGGCAGTTTTACTTCTGTCTGCTTTAGTAACTGTGTCGCACATTTTGTTTAGGTTCCCTTTACTGCTGCTGGGGACCCCAGCAGTGAGAGTAGCGCTGAACTACCAGTACAGGCAGGGAGCTAGCTATAGGTATATTAGCCATCAGTTTGTTATGAGATTGAATAGGGTAGGTATTCAACATTATTTGGATGTCTGTATTCTTATTAGAATTTGGAGTGATTTTGGACAAGATAATTTAATTTGAACTAGGTCATTCTGATGTTATTAATAAGTTTGTCTTTCTTTTTTCTGTACTCTCATTGATTATTATTATAAACTCATTAGTTTCTTAATTTCCAGGGCATGTTTTCTCCCTTTGTGCTTGCTTGATCTTATATGTGTTGCTCCTTGATTTGTGTGTGTGCACATGTACATGCAAGGATATTTTCTGATAAGTGTGCACTTTTTTTTTCCTGGAACCAATGCTATACTTAATTTTACTTACCTTTGCTAAATTCTACTAAAAATTTTAGGTGAGTTTAAGCTTTGTTGATTCAGATGAATAAAACAGTTGGTAAGAGTTTATCTAGAGGAAGTATCTCAGTCATTATAAATAAATGACCTAAAACCATTAGAGTAGAAATCAGCTAGAGAAAGCCCTTTCTGGGTTCTTAAATCATTTTTAGAACTCTTTTGGTATTATAACCATATGACTTTAACACTTCTGAAGTAATTGGATTTTGAGAATGGTACTTTTATATATCAACTTTATGGTTAAAAAAAAGACTAGCATAGTATTTTGGTTTTAGATTACATTTTGCATCATTGAAAAACAGTAAAGGAACTGGAACTGAGGACTCAGGAATTTAAGAAGAGTATAATAAAAATAAGGCTAATGTACTAAAATTATGTGTGATGCTCTTTTGCTGACTTCCTCTTTCATTTTAGATAATGAAAGAAATCCAAGAACATAAAATTAAAATATATGAATTCCCAGAGACAGATGATGAAGAAGAAAATAAGCTTGTTAAAAAGATAAAGGTAGGTTCATTCCCATACATATACTAAAATGTTTTAGGGACTTAAAAATACTATAATAGCTGCTGGAAAAACCAAAAATATCAGTGTTTTTAAACAGTTGAGTTACAAACTAAATAGAGAGATTATTCAGTATTGAATTCAACTTTATGATTAACTTTGTTGTTTGGCTATTATGTATCATAAAGCATTATATGGAATAGAGAGATGAATAACGTAATTCTTGTCTTCATGTGGTTTTCAGTTAACTGATTTCATATTTTATAATTTTCCCCCTAAAAACAGGTAATGGGAAAGAAAAGGGGGGCGTAATAAGAAGGGAAAGTATTTGTTCTTAAGCACTGTTATGCTTAATCTTTGTTTTAAGAGCCAAAAATATGTTTTCTTTTGTCCTTTCATAAGAATCAACCAAAAATCCATACCGACATAATTTTCTGTATTTTTAAATTATAGTGGTTTCCTAAGTACCCTGGACCTAAAAATGATGTACTGACTAATGGCATTCTCTGCCTCCAGGGCTGTTAGGGTTGGTTTGTGATCAGGTAGGCAAGCTAGCCACAAGCCTCATTTTTCTCCTCTAACTGCTAATATATTTTTTATCCTTTTTAATTTTTCCAATACGGGGCAGCTTCTTTTTGGAATGATGTTTTAACAAATAATTTGATCAGCATATGCCTTAGTATTCTTAAATTTTCAGTGAAAATATTTTATTTATTGTTTACATTGGTGACAATACCATATAATGGCATTTTACTAAATAGTAATTGAATGGCGTATAAAAATGAATGCAGAAACTGTCGGGGTAATAATTGTTTTTGCTTATCTGTTGAGTAATGTAACTTCTTTATTCTTGAATTTGTGAGGACTACAGAGATATATTTGAACATGAGTACTTTGTTTTATAGGACCGTTTACCTCTTGCTGTGGTAGGTAGTAATACTATCATTGAAGTTAATGGCAAAAGGGTCAGAGGAAGGCAGTATCCTTGGGGTGTTGCTGAAGGTAAGGTTTTCTTCAGTGAATGGCTTTCTATAAGATCTCACAAATGTGATTAAAAATATTTGTATTTATAGTTAGTATGATAAGCATACTGCATTGATATAGTCTAGATTTTCAAAGATAGTTCTGAATTGTTTCATTGAGTCTCATTTCCTCAAGTTTCTCAGACCTTGTGTCCTACTAAGTCAGGCAAGTATGTGTTAAATCTTAACGGTGTAGTACTGTAGAAGCCACTTGTCAGTACCCACCCTCCCACCTCTGCCTCACCATTAAGTCTATTCCTGTTTTTTTTGTTTGAAAACTCTTATAATGCAGGAGTTCTTTACATGGGGACCAAAGATTGCTTCCAAGGGATCTAATAAACCTTCTGAAATTGAGAACAATTTTGGAGAAAAGGCCTGTCACTTTTATCTGAGTCTCAGATGGGTCTGGGACCCTCAAGAATGAGAACAACTGTCAGAAGCTCAGTTAAAACATTCACAGTTTCTTTTCCTCAGGACAGAAGTCACCTTTTTTGGCATCACATCTTTAGAGCAAAAAATTTCATTATTAAGAGATCCTCTACTAATTTTTTAAGGAGTGTTAACAACAAAATCTTAGTTATAGCATCAATTCTCAACAAGCCTTCTTGGCAATAGACATGTTTCCCCAAATTTGTGTTTATTATACTGGTTTTACTAATATTTAATCTTCTGTGTTATAGTAACTTGGAATCAAGATTTGAGTCATGATTGTTCTATTTGTTGGTATTACTTTGAAAAATTCTGTAATTTTTAGAATATTTTCCAAGTTACTGTTGTTATCAGTGACTTTCCTGACCAGTTATACTGTGCTCATTCCCAGCTCTGTCATCGCCATGTAACCTTGAGTTGCTGAGCTGAGGCTTTAGAACTAGTACAGTCCTTAGAAATATGCACAGAAGAAATTGCTTTGTATCTTTAGTTTTAGGTACCTCCCCCACCAAAGAGTGTTCTTTTAGTGATACGTTTTTAAAAAATAAAGAACCTTAATGTTCTTGGCTCAAGTTTTCATTTTGGTTACCTTAGGGAGGTTTTTCTAAAGTGATCCCCTGCTCACCCCCAGCACTGAACTTTTTAAATGCATTTTATTATGGAATAAATATATTTTCAACCAGTAAAGAGAAATATATGATGTCCTCTTTCAAAATGTCAAAATTGTTTGCTTTTGGAGAGCTCATTTGTTAGGTTTATATTTTATCATTGAGGATTAAACTACAATAAAGTAATATAGCACAGTCGTCTGATGTGCCCTTAAATTAAGTACTATATGTTACAGTGTTAAATATTAATGAAAAATTGATCTAAGCTATTTTGCATATTCTCTTATTGTTGTTAACACCCAGTTTCCTCCGAAAAGACTGGGTTTAGTGGAAAATAATGTATGTGATCTATTTTTTTATAGTTGAAAATGGTGAACATTGTGATTTTACAATTCTAAGAAATATGTTGATAAGGTAAGTGTGAGTAATGATGAAGATAACATAAATTTTTTCTTCCCCTAAATAAAATTAGAGTTAGACAGATTTAACTTTTTGTCTTCTATAAATTTAGCTAATTTAAAGGGGTATCTTCATTCTAGCACTGAAGTAAGCACTGCATGGAGACAACTTGGGTTATTTTGCCAAGGTTTTGAAGTCAAGAGCAAAAATACAAAATAGGTTGTGTGGCTAGGGATATATAGGAAAATGGGTCTCTTGATCATTATACTTTGTGTTAAGGTTTAATACTGAAAGAGGTATGGAAAGTGGAAAGAAAAAGGCTTTTGCTCTTCTTTAATGTGGAAACTGTGGAAGGGAAGGCTAAGTTTTGGGTCAAAAACTTGACTTTGAATATTTAAAAATACATAGCTTGGTAGCTGGTGAGTGGAGCGTTTTTGTTACTGGAACACTGTGAACAAAACTGATCTTCCTCCCAGGAGGGAAAACATTACTCCTAAATTGTACCTTGTGCACCTGATGAAAGAGAAGGAAAGCATGTGAGAACAGGACACTGAGGTTTTTCTGATTAGAGGAACAGGACCTGAATTAGAAAATCAGTAGCAGAGAGGAAATCCCGAAGAAAAAGTTGAAAAGAACCAGAGACATTAGTGGGCAAGGAACAGAAAGGGGATCAAAATGAACCTCAGTGTTTTTATGCTGAGATAAATTCCTTTCTCATGCCATTTCATACCCTTTTGCTACTTCTCTACTCTCTCGTCTTGCTTGCTTCTCCAGACCCTCACTATGTACTATTCTCTTCAACCTCCAGTTTTAGATGGCCATCTTAAGTTGGTGTCTATTCATTTTCATACTATCCACTTTCCCAAAACACAGGAATCTCTTTAGCTATGTTGAAGTAGTAACATGCGTATTGATGATAATTGGAAATCATAGAACAAGAATAAGATCATTCTTAAAAGTGGGGGAAAATATGACTCAAACTGCTACCTCAAGAAATATACAAGAGATGAAAGTGAATTTTGAAATCAAAGAGATTGCCATGTAATTGGTTTTTCTCAAAAGAGCTCATGACAAGGTGTTTTGGTAGAAAGTGGATGACGGAGTTAATTCAGCCATTGGGGTTGCCATGCCTCACACAGTGGGAGAAGAGCAAATGCATATGAAAGGGTGGTCATCTCTTGGTTTTGAGAATACAACACTTCAGGTTCTATTACGAACTCTTTCCTTTCACTTCCATTTTTAAGATGTGACTTCAGAAGAACTAATAATCTCTTATGACATTATATATGTAAGGAATGTTTCATAAGTATTAATTGCCAGTACATTCCCTCTGATTTTATTCTTTTCCTCAATTTTAAATCTATGCTACTTGCCTAGTGCCTGACACAATGATATTCTATAACTTTGTCTTATGTGGGGTTTTTGTTTTTGTTTTTTTTGTGGGCCTCTCACTGTTGTGGCCTCTCCCGCCGCAGAGCACAGGCTCCGGACGCACAGGCTCAGCGGCTATGGCTCATGGGCCCAGCCGCTCCGCAGCATGTGGGATCCTCCCGGACCGGGGCACAAACCCGCGTCCCCTGCATCGGCAGGTGGACCCTCAACCACTGCGCCACCAGGGAAGCCCATCTTATGTGTTTTTTAAATATGCAATCAATAATTGCCTATATACCTAAAATACTATAGAAAAGAAGGCTAGTTACTGAGTCAGAAGCTAGACTTTGAACATTTGAAGGTACACAGTGACATCTGGTGAGTAGGACTCACTAGTATGGAAGCATTATAAGCAGGAAGGACCATTCCTGCAGGAAGATTTAGTACAGGAAAGCAACAGGACAATCATACATGTATGAAAATATAAAAAATTCTAAAATTATGTAATGTATAAGTAGATGTGTGCTGTGATGAGGTTGCTTAGATGTATTAAACTCAGAGTAAGTGGTAAGTGGTATGTTATCATGCAGTGGGTCAGATAGGAAGAGATTCATGGAAATAGATGCCTTAAGATGGATTAGGATAAATACAGTCATTAAATGTTTATTTGTGGGATTAAGAGTGGTCCTACTTAACATTTTTAACAAGTAGGATGAAGATATTGGCTTCAGCTCCTTGAGGTAGATGATTAGGCAATTTTGCTTAATAAAAAATTCATTTATTTGTTAAATTTGCTTTAGCACACTTGTTTTTCTTTCCTAAGGAATAAATGTTCACTTATGCTAGATGTTCATTTGGCTTCTTAACACAATTTTTCGATTATAGTCTTTGAGACGTGTAAAACATCCTTGATAAGTATGCTTTGCAAATGGTAAGCTTAGGAATATTTTACTTTATTGCTTTTCCTTTTAAGTTTGGAGGAGAGATGAGAAAGATGTATATATTATGTAGCTCATGTCTTTATGGTAAAGGCACCTAGTGGATATTTAATAAATACATGAAGGAAATATCAATGCCAGTGTTCCATATGTCTGTAAGTTCCAAGTAATTGAAATCCTGCAGGTTAAATTTAGGAGTAGTGGTTGCTTCTAAGAAAGATTCAAGTTCAAAGCTGTGTCACTTTGCTAATTAAGAGAACTAGCTGTTGCAGGCAAACCAAGGGAGACAATGGAAAGAGGAAAACTTGATAAAAATAGTTTCAGGGTGTGGCAGTGGACAGTGCAGAAATCAAATAGAGAAGGAAAACAAAAGGAGAGAAGAGAGTGCTTTGTTATCAGCAATAAGAAATGGAAAAGATGAGTAAATTCCGGAAATTGTGGAGAAAACTATATTACTAATTAATTATTTTCAGAGTGGAGGAACGGGTTGATTTTTAAAAGGATAAAGTAAAATATTTAAGTAAGTGGAAATAGAGATTTCTATATCCTGAAAAATACCAGAACCAGGTAATCATAAAGTTATTTTAGTGAAAGGGAAAAATATTTCACTATCTAAAATGTTGATGACATTAACAAAAATAGTTTAACAACTAGTTAATAAGCCCACCTTATTTTTATTTTATACATCTTGTATTTCAGCTACTAAAGTACTTTACCTCAGGTCCTTTAGTTATTTTTCAGTGATTCATTGATGAGATAATATATAATATTTAAAAATTACAAGAAGATTGTTTCATATTGGCACAGTTATTATTCTCTGCTTAGAGAAACTGATAACAGTAATTCTAGAAAGTCAGCAGTGTTTATCATAACTCAGCTTCAAATCAGTTCTTTTTAAAGGGCCCATTATGTGCTATCTGTGGCAAGAGTACAAAAGGTGATGGCATGTTTTTTGTAAAAGGGGGTGTTTACAACATAGTTGAAAACGTTATGTGGTGTCACCTATAACATATACGGGTACCAAAAAAAATGACTGACCGCCAAGGAGAAAGTTGTCCTGGGTTAGGGTGGTTTGACTTCGAGACTGCAAAGAGAGCCCCCACAGCAGTAGAATTCTGAAGTTTGAGAGTCAGTGACAAATTAACATGGACTATTCAGTCCCAGTCATTGGATATGCTAGGAGTAAGGAACTGTCTGACTTGACTGGAGTACAGGAGGATAGAGCTTTAGGTGTTAACTCTAGTGGCCATAGAGAGGATATATTATTCATCAAGGGACAAAGTATAAAGGGAGATGAGGCTTGTGGAAAACCCAGTCTTAGAAATAGGAGGAGTTAAGCTATCAGAAAACTGCATGGATGTCCAATACTAGGTGAATCAGTAATTGAACATCACATTCTGTTTACAAAAGGGAAAGTAGTAGTAACTGTTTCATGGATATCAGGAGGAATAAATACAGAGTAACACCTTTATGTTTGTCTCCCGTAAGGGGATTTTGGTAAAGTGGTGGAGACGAAAGATGGGGGGTTGCAGGTGCAGGAATGGATGATGAGAAAAAGGAAGATCAAATGATACAGAGTACTCCCACACCACGTACATCCCAAAACACTGCTGCATTGGTAAAGGATACCGTAGAGCAGCTCAGGGAGTCTTTTAGCATCTTGAAACATTAAGGAATGATGAAATTGTCTCATGTATTGTATAGTTGTCTCCTATGGATTGATTTTATGTATGATAGATACGCTGTGAGCAGACATTCATTTAACCAAAATACCACATTTACTGGACAATTTGAATAAACAGAAATTTACTCAAAATTAGAATTCCCCAGTTTGCATCCAACTTGATATGTGATCTAAAGTGTCCCTATGTATTACCTGAATAAAAACTCAAATATTAATAATATTGCTAAAAGGAAAGCAATTTCTTTTGCTTTGTGAACTTTAGTAGGAGCTAATCTACTTTTCCTTCTCTAGTAAAATAAAATATATACTAAAAAGGTAAATACTCTTCTCTAGAAATGTCATTCTTTAGTAACTGCTTTGAGAGGATTTATGCTCCTAAACTTTCTTCTGGAACCTAATTTTCCATTGGTGTCAAGTTAGCTCATTGTGTCTTACTCTGCCTTACATGTGAATGAAGACAGATGGATGCCATCTTCCTTAAGAATAGTCCTTTGCTCATTTTAAGTCTGAAATTTTTGTTTTGCTAAAATTTTGAATTTACACCAAAGCTTTCTTAATAGAAGCAAACTCTTGATGTGTCATTTATTTATGACAGAACACACATGCAGGACTTGAAAGATGTCACTAATAATGTACACTATGAGAACTACCGGAGCAGAAAACTGGCAGCTGTGACTTATAATGGAGTTGATAATAACAAGAATAAAGGGCAGCTTACTAAGTAAGTATACATTGTTTCCTCCAGAAAAGGTATTATTTATGTAGTAAATAATCATATTGTTTCATCAAATTCCTCTTGGCTACTCAATAGAAAATTGGGATAATGTTCTTTAGGTACAACAGCCAAATTTATATTGTCAAGCTTTGTTTGTTGGAGGAAGTGTAGTTTTATAACCTTGTTCCTTAAGTGAAAGAGCCATGCATTCTCTTCTGGTCTTTGCCATCATCTTAATAACCTACGTAAGACATTTAATCCCCAATTAGAAATCAAATAGCTCCTTCAGCATTTTTTTTTTTAAGGGAAGAGAACGGTTTCTACCAAGTAACCCTTAAACCCATTTTACTCTTAAGATAAACATCCCATAGTCTCTTTAAGGAGACTAAACATAGAGCTTCTACTTTTTATTATGTCTTTTTAAACTAAACCATTTTGGAAGCAGAGTATTTACTAGAAGATTATATAGAAATAAGGGACAGGACCAAACAAAAGGAACATTTAATTATTGTAGTCTTGGTTACCTTTTCTATTCCTATTGTGTATTTCCAGGGAGTAAATTAGCTGGAGTTTGGCTTTCTTCTGTTGGTTGTTAGAGTGGTGTGAGTGACTCCTGAGTGTATAGCTTCACCCACCGGAGCTAGTATCTTCAAGATGTGGTTTTATGATGGTGTAGGGAAAAGAGATGTGTGAGGAGGCTGGTGAGTTAGCTGGTATAGACTTGGTAACCATGTCTGTTCCCTGTTTTTCCTTTATTTGGGGTTGTTGAAGACCATAAGTATTACGAAAACCATTTTAACAATGTGTGTACATTTCTAGCCACGTGTTATGTATTGATACTATGAGAGGATAATCCTGAAGGATCATCTGCATAATAAATAATAAGGGAAGCAAGTTCTCCAAGTAGCAACACTGTGTTATAGTGGTCAGCATTCCTTATAATGGAAGAGAAAAATGTTCCTTTTTGCTTTTTTAGTTATGTCTCCGCAGTGGCCCTAAATTCCATAAGAAAGTGCACAAAGCATTAATAATCATTGGCAGAGTCACAAGCAGTTCTCTTTTAAAACTGATCTTGGACCTAACTCTGTGTTTATTTTCTTCATGATGTTTGGGTTGTAGCCCCTAATCTCTTTCTTAATTTTGAATTTCTTCTTACACTATTATTAGTGTGCTTATTTGAGGAACTTTACTGATCAGTTTCTAGATTTTCTGGCTTTAGAGATCTCCCGAGAGCAATTGCTTTTATTTATTTATTTATTTATTTATTTTTGGCTGCGTTGGGTCTTCGTTGCTGCACTCTTGACTTTCTCTAGTTGCAGAGAGTGGGGGCTGCTCTTCGTTGCAGCGGGTGGGCTTCTCATTGCGGAGTATGGGCTCTCTAGTGCAGGCTTAGTAGTTGTGGTGCACGGGCTCTAGAGTGCAGGCTCAGTAGTTGCGGCGCGCGGGCTCTAGAGCTCAGGCTCAGTAGTTGTGGTGCACGGGCTTAGTTGCTCTGCGGCACGTGAGATCTTCCCGAACTAGGGCTTTAACCCGAGTCCCCTGCATTGGCAGGCAGATTCTTAACCACTGTGCCACTAGGGAAGTCCCAGAGTAATTGGTAAAAAGGTAAATTTCTAGACTCAATCATTATCAAGAGATTCTGATTCAGTACATGTGGGATGGGCCTGAGAGTTTGTATTTTTAATGAGCACCCTAGGTGATATTTTGTTTTTTGGGGGTTTGTTTTGGCCGTGCCACACAGCACGTGGGATCTTAATTCCCCAGCCAGGGATCGAACCCATGCCCCCTGCAGTGGAAGTGTGAAGTCCTAACCACTGGACCGCCAGGGAACCCACCACCCGCGTCCTTTTTTTTTTTTTAACCCTTGATGGTTTCAATATAGGTGATTAGTAACACATGCTTTGCAAAACACTGACTTCTAGGAATTTACTACTGCTATTTTAAAAATTGATTTTCTTTTAATATTTAAAATGCAAGATTCTACTTGAGGTAAGGTTCAATGCATGAAAAAAGGCAACGTTTTTAATCTGTTTCTTTTTAGCAGAATTTGTATCAAACAACTATTATTTAGCACAGAAATATAAAGATCCATCATAGTGAATATTGTTCATAAAATTGAATCCATTTTAAATGCATTTCACTAGTTTATGGACTTTTTAACTGTTTAAAAGAAAAACATACACAATTAAAGCCACTAGTAGTTTTATAATATGTTAAAGCAAAATGTATTATCAGTACATATCTTTCATTAAATGCATACATTAAGTGTATGCACTTAATGTTCGATTATTTTCTTTTAAACATTTGTTAATATGCTAGAAATAAGGAATTTTTTTCCATAGTTCAAATTTAAGGCTTTTAAAATAGTGCTATTGGGATATTTTTTACTGTTGGATGCAGGTAAGGTAATTAAGAGAAAAATAGTGAACCTTATAGTGTTGTTAAAAATTCTTCTGCATATACAGAATTTTAGTGTGGATTACTTGAGTTAAACTATAACCCAGGTGAAAACATGAAAAGTAGGATTCTATTGGAATTGTATTTTTTAATGAGATGAATCATGTCTAAACTTTGCCTATGAAAATAATAAAAAAGTTTGTACTGCTAAAAAGCAGATTGCCCCAGGAGTTAGTATATTGTTTAATTTTACTTTAAGCAATAGAAAAATAAATATTTTTGAAGATTGAACCAACTGGGGAATGGTTGTAATTAGAACAGGTATTGATATATGATTTGTTAAATTAGGTTTTTACTGCTTTATTGAATGATACATACTGAATCTGAAAGAAGTCACTTGGAATTTTTATCCTTTGATTGTATCTAGTATTGTCTTGAAAATGTTAGCTGTTCATTCCAGTTGAATTTTTGGGGAAAAAAAAATCAGTACCAGCAATTTATGGTGCTTTAGCCAATGTAAGGTGCCTTTCTTTATAGCTCTGAACCCATCCACAGATAACTGAAAAGAATGGCTAATATTTAAATATGTAAAGTAAGCAAATGTGAGTCTGGGCTTCATATTGATGTTCTGTTTGTATTGCTCCCATGGGACTTTTTTCTCCCTAGCAATGCATCCTTTGATAATGGTGGCACGGAGAGATTGAGGTTTCAGGGAGCTCAGAGTGGAAAAGGTAGAGTTATTAAACAGAAATTGCCAGGTCTCCAGCCACCTCCCTTTGCTATATATCTTAATTCAGAGCATCCTGACAGGGACCCAAATACCATGTTTCTAACACCACACCATGCCCTTAATAGAAACATGTTTAATACTTGGAGATACACTCTTACAGGTTTATGTTATAGTGTTTGATTAATCATTGAAAGAGACTTCTCTCTTGTCACCTGGAGGTTTTCATACCTTCAGGTACAGTGTACCTTAGTAAGGGATAGGTAAGAAGGAGTAGGTCTTTCTTCTGTAATGTGAGAAATGGACTCTCTGTTAACTTGATAATTTTCAGGCAGATCACTTTAGGCAAAACTTTGTATGGAAGTTGAGGATCTGGAAATTGATTCTCTTAAAACTGCACAGACTCAAGTAAGTCTCTTCATATAAATAGAGACCTCAGTTTGAAGACCACCGAACTTTGGTCATTAAAAAAAAAAAAAGTGGTCATTTTATCACTTTCTTTATTACTTCATATGGTCTCTAAACAGCATCTGCAGGGAATTTGAGAAAGAAATAAACTTGTGAATAAGGTCATTTATTCATCTGATTGCTGATGGACCTGTGTTTTTTAATTGTTCTTATACAATATATAGACATATACTTACACATACAGATATACATCTATTTAAAATTTATAGTTACATTAACCTTTGGCAGTGTACGCTCCACAGAGTGCTAATTACACTTCGTTTTAGAATATAAGTTAATTTTTTTAATGTTAAGCATAAAGTAGATTAATTTATCTTATATTTAATTTTTGGAGACAGTTTCAGATGGACTGTAGAGTGTACTGAACCATGGGTTAAAAATAAAAATATTTGGTATTTGGTTTATATGTTTCAAAATGTGCCTTTCTGTTATGTTAGTGGTCCTCGACATCACATTGTATACCTTAAACTGAGACAATACTATATGTCAATTATATCTCAGTAAAGCTGGGGACAAAACCCAAGATTTTGATTATATGGTTAAAATCTGAAACATAGCTGAGCTTGTCTCATCAAATACTGATTTGTCTCAAGGCTGGAGTCTGGAAAAGTGAGCTCTATTCTTAGCAGCTGTTCAGGTATTACTTGTGTCTGGCAAAGAAAATATCAAGTCATCTGTTTTCCTCAGGGAGAGTATATCTTGCCCACCCCTGTCCAGAGGGTGGAGGATGGTTAGAAGTAACAGAAAGGGAGGTCAGGTTCCAAATTAAAAGAGATTCAACAAGGTTGTAAAGGAAAGTGGAGAATTAACCATGTCAAGATTGTAGATCTCGTAAAGTAATCCCCAATAAGGGGAGAGGTATCCTTTTTTGTTCAACATGCTTTTTTAAAGTTTTACTTGCTTCTTCCTTTGTGGTCTTCCTTACATCTTTTACAGGCATACCTTGTTTTATTGCACTTTGCTTTATTACACTTCGCAGATAATGTGTTTTTTACAGATTGAAGGTTTGTGGTGTACTGCATCAAGCAAATCTGTCTTTGCCATTTTCCCACTGACATTTGCTTTCTTCATGTCTCTGTGTTACCTTGGTAATTCTCACAGTGTTTTAAACCGGGGTTCCCCAACCCCCGGGCCGTGGACTGGTGGTATTGGTCCATGGCCTGTTAGGAACCGGGCCGCACAGCAGGAGGTGGGCGGTGGGCAAGTGAAGCTTCATCTGCTGCTCCCCATTGCTTGCATTACCACCTGAACAACTCCCCCGCCCCCCACCAAGTCTGTGGAAAAATTGTCTTCCACAAAACCAGTCCCTGGTGCCGAAAAGGTTGGGGACCGCTGTTTTAAACTTTATTATTATTATATTTGTTATGTTGATCTGTAATCAGTGATCTTTGATGTTCCTCCTACGACTCACTAAAGGCTCAGATGACGGTTAGCATTCTTCAGCAATAACATATTTTTCAATTAAGGTATATACATTGTTTTCTAAGACATAATGCTGCTGCACATCTAATAGACTGCAGTGTAGTGTAAACATAACTTTTATATGCCCTGAGAAGCCAAAAAACTTGTGTGACTCACTTTATTTCTATATCTGTTCTGCTTTATTGAGGTGGTCAGGTTGGAGTTACCTCTTTCCCATATGTTAATTTTATTTTTGTTTTCTACAGCCTTCTCCATCTGTAGTCTTGGGAAAACTCTATGGATAACTGAATTCCTATAAATGACTAAAAATACAGGTTTCTAAAGGCTAATCCTCAGAACTCTTTTGGTACATGACAAAGTTTTCATTGATCTAAAGAGATATAAAGACAATTTTCTGAAATTTGTCCCATTTTTCTTTTTTTTTTTTTTTTTTTTTTTTGCGGTACACGGGCCCCTCACTGCTGTGGCCTCTCCCATTGCGGCACACAGGCTCCGGACGCACAGGCTCAGCGGCCATGGCTCACGGGCCCAGCCGCTCCGCGGCATGTGGGATCTTCCCAGACCGGGGCACGAACCCCTGTCCCCTGCATCGGCAGGCGGACTCTCAACTGCTGCGCCACCAGAGAAGCCCCTGAAATTTGTCCCATTTTTCGAAAAAAAAAGTAATTTATTCAGTTATATCTTTTACTCTTGTTCATGTGTCCTTTCATGAAAATATAATGATAGTATTGTTTTATTTACATTTATTTTTAACACTCTCACTTGGCAAAATAAAATGCTGGTAACTGTTGTTTCCCAGAATGTTTGGAAATTTTTGTTGGTCTTTGAAATTCTTGTTTTAAGTGAAATTCCTTTGGAAAATTTTGTATGAAAATTGCTACACGTCTGTATACCTACCACACCACTGAAGCAAAAATATGTAAATGTACTTGCTTAATGAGTTCTTCAGGAAAGACCACACATAATTTAAATGAAATGTGGTTGTCTTTCCATTACACTCAAAATGTAAAACAACCACAGTAGGGCCTTACTGGGTCAGCCTTAAGTGTGGTCCTTGCTGTGATTCTATTGTTGGTCACATGAAAAGGGTAAGTCATCTGATGGCTTTCAGGAACTGTCACCCCTTGAATAGATCCCTAAAAGGAGCTAAGTTATATCTTTGGGGATTTAATGTGCTGTTCAGGTTATATTGTAGCCTTTTTTAAAAAAATTTTTTACCAGGTCTTTTCATTTTTTTGACTGAGTTGCTTTAAATTTCTCTGACAAGTTTAAGTTTATAAGCTTTAGCTTATCTACGTGTGTGAAGAAGAGTTTTCATTAAAAAGCAGGCAGGTAATGATATAATTTAAATGGTTTTTCTAGTCACCTAATAAAAAAACTTTCATTTGAAATGTGACGACAACAAGTGATCCTTTTTCCAGAATCATACACCATGATCAAGTGGGATTTATCCCGGGAATGCAAGGATTCTTCAGTATACACAAATCAATCAGTGTGATACACCATATTAACAAATTGAAGAAGAAAAACCATATGATCATCTCAATAGATGCAGAAAAAAAAAAGCCTTTGACAAAATTCAGCACCCATTTATGATAAAAACTCTCCAGAAAGTGGGCAGAGAGGGAACCTACCTCAACATAATAAAGGCCATATACGACAAACCCACAGCAAACATCATTCTCAATAGTAAAAAACTGAAAGCATTTCCTCTAAGATCAGGAACAAGACAAGGATGCCCACTCTCACCACTATTTTTCAACGTAGTTTGGGAAGTCCTAGCCACAGAAATCAGAGAAGAAAAAGAAATAAAAGGAATACAAATTGGAAAAGAAGAAGTAAAACTGTCACTGTTGCAGATGACATGATACTATACATAGAGAATCCTAAAGATGCTATCAGAAAACTACTAGAGCTAATCAATGAATTTGGTAAAGTTGCAAGATACAAAATTAATGCACAGAAATCTCTTGCATTCCTATTCACTAACAATGAAAGATCAGAAAGAGAAGTTAAGGAAACAATCCCATTCACCATCGCAACAAAAAGAATAAAATACCTAGGAATAAGCCTACAAAAGGTGGTAAAAGACCTGTACTCAGAAAACTATAAGACACTGATGAAAGAGATCAAAGATGACACAAACAGATGGAGAGATATACCATGTTCTTAGATAGGAAGAATCAATATTGTGAAGATGACTATACTACCCAAAGCAATCTACAGATTCAATGCAATCCCTATCAAATTACCAATGGCATTTTTTACAGACCTAGAACAAAATATCTTAAAATTTGTATGGAGACACAAAAGATCCCGAATAGCCAAAGCAATCTTGAGGGGAAAAAGACAGAGCTGGAGGAATTAGACTCCCTGACTTCAGACTATACTACAAAGCTACAGTAATCAAGACAATATGGTGCTGCCACAAAAACAGAAATATAGATCAATGGAACAGGATAGAGAGCCCAGAGATAAACGCATGCACCTATGGTCAACTAATCTATGACAGAGGAGGCAAGGAGAAAAATGGAGAAAAGTGGTCCTGGGAAAACTGGATAGCTACATGTAAAAGAATGAAATTAGAACACTCCCTAACACTGTACACAATAATAAAATGGATTAGAGACCTAAATGTAAGATGGGACACTATAAAACTCTTAGAGGAAAACATAGGAAGAACACTCTTTGACATAAATCACAGCAAGATCTTTTTTGATCCACCTCCTAGAGTAATGGAAATAAAAATAAACAAATGGGACCTAATGAAACTAAAAGGTTATGCACAGCAAAGGAAAACATAAACAAGACAAAAAGACAACCCTCTGAATGGGAGAAAATATTTGCAAATGAATCAACAGACAAAGGATTAATCTCCAAAATATATAAACAGCTCATGCAGCTCAGTATAAAAAAAAAACCCAATCCAAAAATGCGCAGAAGACCTAAATAGACATTTCTTCAAAGAAGACATACAGATGGCCAAGAAGCACATGAAAAGCTGCTCAACATCACTAATTTTTAGAGAAATGCAAATCAGAACTACAGTGAGGTATCACCTCACACCAGTTAGAATGGGCATCATCAGAAAATCTACAAACAAATGCTGGAGAGGGTGTGGAGAAAAGGGAACCCTCTTGCACTGTTGGTGGGAATTTAAATTGATACAGTCACTATGGAGAACAGTATGGAGGTTCCTTAAAGAACTAAAAATAAAATTACCATATGACCCAGCAATCCCACTACTGGGCATATACCCAGAGAAAACCATAGTTCAAAAAGACACATGCACCCCAATGTTCATTGCAGCACTATTTACAGTAGCCAGGTCATGGAAACAACCTAAATTCCCATCGACAGACCAATGGATAAAGAAGATGTGGTACAAATATACAATGGAATATTACTCAGCCATAAAAAGGAATGAAATTGGGTCATTTGTTGAGACGTGGATAGATCTAGAGACTGTCATACAGGGTGAAGTAAGTCAGAAAGTGAAAAACAAATATCGTATATTAATGCATATATGTGGAACCTAGAAAAATGGTACAGATGAACCGGTTTGCAGGGCAGAAATAGAGACACAGATGTAGAGAACAAACGTATGGACACCAGAGGGGGAAAGTGGTGGGTGGTGGTGGTGGTGGGATGAATTGGGAGGTTGGGATTGACATATATACACTAATATGTATAAAATAGATTAATAAGAAACTGCTTTATAAAAAATAAAGTTAATTTTTTAAAAAGTGATCCTTTTTCCTGCATTTTCTACATTATACGCACAATTTTGTGTTACAGTTTTCTAAATATCACTTTAATAAAAATGACTAGAATTTGGGTGCTACCTTAATTTAAAAATGAGATTTGAAACATCATTTTGACTGGTGAGAGGCTTCCAAATATTCATTTTAGATACATGTAACCATTTTCTTATAATACTGGATATCAATTCATTTGGTTAAGGAGTCCAGTAGTTTTACAAGGCTGAAAGCTTAAAGTATCTCAAATGTGAAATATTGCTAATTTCTTTGAAAGTATACATATTTAAATAAGTTTAGAAGTTTGAGCAGGCTGTCAGAAGATAATCGCACAGCCTATTTATTTTCATAATGATTTGGTATAGGGATTACTAACAGAATTTGGAAAAGAAATTAACTAGCTTCAACAAATTTGGCCATAAACTTTTGTTTTAGGGCACATACTTTTATTGTGAAATCTGTGGATTTGCCTTTAGTTGCTGCTTTTAGTGTCATTTAAGTGTGCTAAGTCTCTGTATTTTTTGTTCTTTTAGATATGATACAGTTGACGGCATGTAAGTGGTTATTTGTTTTTCGGAAGACATAAGCAGTTTTAGTATGTGAAGATTTTTAATATTTAAATTTTGAATTTAAAAGCAAATTTCAAAACATCATAACATGTTTCTCTGCAGTCTTCTATTTTCCTCCAAGAGTTATTTAAATAATAATCTAGATGACAGTGTTTACTGTTGGTAAGGTGCTAGTCTTTTCATGTGCAAATTATACTGCAGATTCTTTACATTTATATGGATTGACTTATTCCTCCCAAGGATGAAATTAAATGAGCATTTTATAGATAGGTTATTATAAGTAAGAGTATATATTGAAAATCTCAATTCTGTGTGAATTCTAATTTATTTATTTATTTGTTTGTTTGTTTATTTTATTTATTTATTTGCGGTACGCGGGCCTCTCACTGTTGTGGCCTCTCCCATTGCGGAGCACAGGCTCCGGACGCGCAGGCTCAGCGGCCATGGCTCACGGGCCCAGCCGCTTCGCAGCATGTGGGATCTTCCCCGACTGGGGCACGAACACGCGTCCCCTGCATCGGCAGGCGGACTCTCAACCACTGCGCCACCAGGGAAACCCTAATTTATTTCTTTAATTCTAGTTTTTTATAATTTTTTACAGTATATTTATTTATTTTCAAATTGCAGCAGTATTGTTGGATAATCTAAGTTGCTTAAACATACAGTTTCAGTTATTTAAGACTGTCAATTAAAAAATCGTTATTAGAGTATTTTTTTTTCTAGAGCCTAAAAGTGTTTTGGGGAGTGGCAAAAGTGAGTTTTACAGAAATCAAACAAAAGCTTTGAACCCTCTCACTGGAAAAATGCTTGCATGAATACACAACACAAACACACATTTATTTGGTATGTCATTTCAGGGCATTCATTGACACTCTGCGCAAGAGATCCAAGGCCCCTATATTAAAAACACCTGCCATAAAGATGAGAAATATATTAATATGAAGGGCCTTATCAGCTTTTAATGAAATAATGATATTTACACTTTAAAATTTATTTCAGTTTACCTCACTTTTTGAATGTTGATTCTTCTTCTAAGTTAATGTTTGGTTTATTTTCATTTTCAGAACTTCTGATTAATTGTTTAATTGTTAAGACATACCGAAGGTTTGTAAGTTTTCTTTTGGTGAAGGAATATCCTTTAGTTAAGTAACATTTTGTTCTAACTTAAACTAACTGCAAAAACAAATCCTTTTGGTCACAACAGTACATCACATCTTTGTCCTTCCTTTTTGCTAAGAAAAATCAGTAGCCAGTGTTCTTTCTGTCCTGTTGCTCATTTAATATTTTCCATCTTGCTCTCTTGTCCTCCTCCTCGAGAGGGAAGAATAATGTTGTAATGGTCAAAATACTCAGCCTTGTAGGGAGAGAAGTCACCATAATCAAGAGTGTGTCAAATCAGGATTAAAGTGACTAGCCTTGAAGTTACGGATGAAATACAAAGCCTGACTTTGTTTTTAAGCCATGATTTAACTTTTTAACCACTTTATTGAGATAAAGTTCACCAATTTAATATGTACAATTAAATGGTCAAAGCCTGTTTTTGTGGAGGCAAAATAAACATGTTTTATCAATAAAGTCAGAAAATGGCCTGCCTCTTTTAAGTTGTCCCAGTGTATTGAATTATTTTTAGAGATCGTGAAAGCCACAGAGCCCACTTTTCTTTCCTCCCTGGGGCTGTAATAGGTTACTGATACTTCGGCATTCTCTTGTGTCTGTAAATATACTAGCCTTCACATAAAGCTCATTTGTAGTATTTTTCAACATGAAAATTTTGAACAAAATTGTGCAGAGGTTTGAGCCTGTGGAGTTTAATGTCAATAGAGTGAACTACTTTTAACTGCTTGTGTCTATTGTTTGGCATTTCAGAAATGTCAAGATATTTATTTGCTTCTTCGCTCTCTCTCTCTCTCTTTTGTGTGTGTGATCACTGACCATCTTTAAAACTTAAGACACTAAAATATTTGACATAGGTGGAATGAATTTTTCAAGAGCATTAAAATTACATTAAGTGGCCTAGAAATACTCTGCTTGCCTCAACGAAGAGTGTTCTAGGTATTGCCTGGTAGTTTTTTCTAGCATATCAATTCAGTAACCAAAATAGGTTTGAATTATTGTGATGTCAGTAGTCGTCTAAAAGGAGAGATTATAACACTTGGAAAATTGTAGAACTAAAAATATTCTACATGTATTGACTTCATTAACTCAATACCTTTTTTCACATTAAAATTTTGTTTAAAATACAAAATTAAGTAATTTTCTTCTAGTTTTCCTTTCTAAGAATGTATTTAGGGAATGTGTCCTTTCCATTTTCCTTCTATAGTTTATTTTATGTGTTATCTTTAGATTTGATATGCATTAGGTTTAGAGAAACGTTCTGCTAATATAGTTGCCTTTGGTAGATCTATTTTCATAATAATTATTCACTAGAGACTTTCAAGTTTAGCTATGAAACTTCATGGAAGGAAGTTCTAAATTATAAATATTTATAAATTTTTAAGGTTTCTAGAGAATTTTTAACATGTTCATATGTAAAACTTCAAATCTGTGTTCATGTCATTTAAGGTGGTGTCAGAATAATTGAAAAATTATTTTGAAACTTATTTTCAAAAAACAGCAGAGAACTTAGTAATGGCACACAGCAGCTCATTTGTTTTCATCACTGTTTCAGAGTTTTGTATTACACTTTTCATTTTTAGACATTAAATGATTATCTTTAATGTTCACAGGAGCCCTCTTGCACAAATGGAAGAAGAAAGAAGGGAGCATGTAGCTAAGATGAAGAAGATGGAGATGGAGATGGAGCAGGTGTTTGAGATGAAGGTCAAAGAAAAAGTTCAAAAACTGAAGGACTCTGAAGCTGAGGTAATCAACCTAATATTTTCACCAAATTTTATAGGCACAATATTCCTTTTAAAAGTACCTTTAATAAAATTCATAGATAATATAACCTTTCTCCAGATCTTTTCAAATACAATACGCTAACAATAAAATGAAAAAATAAAAGCAAGCACTATGTTTACAATAATATATATTTTAATATGTATTTGAATACAAGTATACTTGGTAGGAAGACATAGTAGAATACTTACAATAAATTTTATTAGCTATAATTAACAAGTTATAAGAAATGAAATTATAAGCCATTCCATCTAGTCAATATAAGAAAAGTAAAGATCAGAGTTTTGGGTTAATGTAAGAATAAAAACTAGCGTACGTGTAATAATAATAGACCAGACTTATTTGCATATGAATGAAAAAGAAAGAACCTTAGTTAAACTATAGGCATGCCAAGGTAAATTACAGACAGAGGAAAAAATGAAGAAATGTGATTTTTATAAATGAGTTGGGCCTTATTTGTAATATAGTGTCAACGTAATTCCCACTGTTACAAAAATCAGGTAGGGTGGTGACAAAGCATTCCAGCAAGCTGATATACTACCTTGGAATCTCTCTAGATGTTGAGGCATATATTTAGTTTCTATTAATCAAAAAGATCATGAAGACATATCCTTCAATAAGTGATAAGAAATAAAAGATGGAGAAAAAAACACACTAACACAAGCATCTATACGGTAAGTAGTTGGCTTGATGTCCAAAAGCAGTAGAAGAAACTCTAGGTAAACACAAAATAAATCAACAATTTCAGTATAATTTCTCAGCACAGATTTATTATCATTGTGCTGAAAATTACTTTTAAATATATGGGATGACATTAATATGAAATACTTTTAAAATTACTTTTAACGATAAAATTCAGTGAGATCCCTGTGTTTATATGTGGCTCCACTAATATAATAATATTTGTGTTTAAATATATTAAAAGGAGACTCCGATCTAGTCTGTTAGATCCTTACAGTTGGTCTCTTTGCTTTTGTAATGAATTACTGCATAAAATACATAAACCTTCTTTGACTAAATATATAACCAAAAGTACTCTGATCCATTGAGTAGATGGAATGCATGGAGTAAAGTATTCAGTAATTTTGAGAAGATGTTTTTATTCCACATTAGATTTCTCTTAAATCACTGGGCTTTTCATGTAATCTCTTATTAAAAAAAACTTTCACTGTTGTTATATTTATCATATGCTTAATTCAGTGGGGATACAGAATAGCTCCTCCTGGTCTAAGACTACCAAGCACTGCAGAAATAGCATCCCTGGCATCTGTTATTAAGATGACATTTAGGAGATTAAGTTTAGTCTTTTTTATTAATTAGCTTTTTATTAAATCTACCCATCCAAGTCTCTACCCCTTCACTAATTAATAAATAATCTGGAAAATCCGTATCAGAAGGTGAATAAAAACAGGAGTAATCAAGAGTCTGCATTATCTCCACCTTGAGATTATGATGAAAATCTAAAAGGAGTTGAATTTACATTTGGTATAGACATATTTTAGGGCCTGCTCCTAAGAGTAAATGTTATAAACAAACAATTATAAAACTGTAGTTATAGAACCCTTTGAGAGTTTTTACGATTACTGTGAATGGTGAAAACAGAGTTTTGCGAAACTTAACTGCTCTTTGAAGGATAGAATCTGTATTAACATTAAAAGGACCTGTAAAGAGATCTCGACCAAGTTTCTCCTAATTCAGTAAGCCATATAAGTATGTAAATATATAGGTGAAGAAACCTATTTAACCTTGTTTAAATAGTTTAATACTGTTTTTTCTCAAGTGCTAGAAATATTTGTTTGGGGCACAGTTGCTAATATATCCAGCAGCACAGTGTATCAGGCACAGTATTAAGCATCTTTCATGGATTATGTCATTTAATTCATACCACAGCCCTTCAAGATGGATATTATTGTCCATTTCCCTTTTTTAAATGAGCGGAAAGATAAATTAACTTGGTCTATGCTGCATAGCTGTAAGCCAGTATTTGAATACACTTAACTTTGTTCTTAATCACTAGACAAGTCCATAATCATGTATCCACAGTTTCAGAAAACTGCAAAACCAGACATAGAACTAATAGTTTTATCCCACTTGATGTGAATATTTATATACTTCACTGCAAAAAATAGTGTGTTTGGTTATAGGTGCTACCTTAGACAGCCCAGGAGTTGTTTTGTAAATAGAGTATATAGACCTTTCTAAGTAGTATTGGCTTTCTGAAATCTGAAAAATTCTGAACTATGAAACACATCTAATGCCAAGGGTTTCTAGGAAGTGAAGGATTGTGACCTGTACTTTTAACCTACATGCAGTTAACACAAAGATATGTATATGTGACAGAAATGTACAGGTAAAGAATGATGAACACTGGTGAACCTGTGGTCCAGCTTAAAAAAATAAGGCATCATCAGTTCATTTGAGGCCCCTTTGTGTCTCTCCCCTATTGTATCCCTCTCTCTCCTTCTCAGAGGTGACTATTCTGAATTGTGTGTATATAATTCCCTTGCATTTTTTTTAATAACCAAAGGCATTTTCCTGTCTTCCTATTTTCTGACATTTTCTTAGTAACTTGTTTGCTATCATCAGGAAGGTGTTACCTCAAATTTGATTCATGTTTGCTTAAATATATTTTAGATGGTTTTGTTTTGTAAGAACTGCATGAAATAATTTGGAATGAGAATGAATATGAAGTCACTTTTTGTGGGTTTACAAAGTAATTAAGAAAACAAGTTGTATGCGAAATTACAATCCAAATTCAAGATGTTAATTCATTGGTGTAATACAGTCTTTAATAAAACATAGTTCCTGGACATCTGAAAGTTTTTAATATTAATAGTTCTTAGGAAAAAAAAAGTTCTTAGTTATTCGTTGTAGTTTTTTTTTCTATGACTGTTTTCCTCAGAAATGGATTAACTAGCACCTAAATGAATTATTTAATGAACTATTAGATAAGCTCTTTGTTTCTGCAGTTACTCTGCATGAGTGTTTTCCACCTTTCAGCCAGCATTCTTTATAGCATTAGTTCTCAATGTAGAAAGAACCACCTGCTTTAGAATCACGGGGGCTTGTTGAAAATGTAGATTTCTAGACTTAACAAAAACCTAGAGATTCTAATTCAGTATGTCTGTGTGAGGTCCAGGATTCTTTTTTTTTTTTTGCGGCGTGCGGGCCTCTCACTGTTGTGGCCTCTCCCATCGCGGAGCACAGGCTCCAGACGTGCAGGCTCAGCAGCCATGGCTCACAGGCCCAGCTGCTCCGCGGCATGTGGGATCTTCCCGGACCGGGGCACGAACCCGTGTCCCCTGCATTGGCAGGCGGACTCTCAACCACTGCGCCACCAGGGAAGCCCCCAGGATTCTATATTTTTAACAAGCATTCAGGTGATTTGTACGAAGACTGATATTTGAGAACCACTGCTTTATAAGAATCAGGGACCTTATCCCGTGATCCTGTAACTCTTAGATCCTCATCTATTTGCTTTCTTTTCACTTGGCTCAGCTTTCTGAACTTGGAATTACAAGACAGGTTCAAATCCTGGTTCTGCCACTCTTTGGCTAATGACTTTGGGCAAGTGACATAAACTCTGCAACTGTTTGGTCATCTATGAAGTGGGAGCAGTGGTGTCTTCCCTGCCCAGCTTCCTACATGTTTTGTGAGTAAGGAAAAATGAGATGATAAGATAGGGTATGCCCATTATAAAGTGCTACACACTGTAGCTTATTGTACTCTTTTTTTCCCTGTTTACCAAGATTATTCTCTTTGATCACTGGCCTTTTGGGTGGTAAGTCCTATAGGTAGAGGAATTTTAGACAGTGCTAAAAGATTAGACAGTGCTAAAACCAGGTGATACTTTGAATTTATAGCATAAGAACTGAATGCTCATTAGGATGCTTGGATGAAATGTACTTCTGCTCCTGATTTCTCAAACAGTTTTATTTTATATATTGTGCTCTGAATTAGCTCCAACGGCGCCATGAGCAAATGAAAAAGAATTTGGAAGCACAGCACAAAGAATTAGAGGAAAAACGTCGTCAGTTTGAAGATGAGAAAGCAAATTGGGAAGCCCAACAACGTATTTTAGAGCAACAGAACTCTTCAAGGTATCTAATAACAGATTCCCAAGAAATGTGTGTATTAATGCTTTAAAGAATTATTTTCCTATTTATTTGAAAAACATTAAAATAACATTTAAAAAGACATCATTCATTATCATAAATCCCAAGCACAAATAATTTTCATGGATGAATCTTTTATATAGATGGATGCAGTCTGTCTATTATAACAGTATTTTTTTCACTGTAAACATTTTCCATGACTTAACAGTCTTCATAATTATAATTTAGTAGCTTCATAACATTCTCTCAGTTGACTCACCATAATCAGTTGCTTACCTTTTCCCATCAAATGTTGGACATAATGGTTGTATTTAATTTTTGGCAAACATAGAGAACGCTGCTACAAAGATCTTTTATACATTTAGAGGTATGTCTTTATTGTGTTGAATTATTTCATTAAGATAAAATTTTGGATATCTAATTCCTAATGCAGCTAATTAGTTACTCTTAATTTACACAAAAATCAGTAGTATTTGTACTTTGGTTTTCTTCTTTTCCTCATTAGTCCCATTTAAAACTGAAAAGTTGTATCCCTTTAAGGATTCTACAGTTTACCCTCACTGCTAAACATTTTCAAGATTTTCAACACTATCCTTCTATTAACTTTTTCCCCAAGGAAGAAGAAAATATTTTGTAAAAGCGAAGCATTTCAGAATGCAAATGGCAGTAGGAGAAAAGGATACCCAGGTTGATGTCAGTTGATCTTTTTTGATTTGCACTGTTTCATTTAGGAAAAATTGTGCTTGTATATTAAAAATGGGGTTTTGTCATGTTTTTTTACTGTTTGTCTTGGAATTTTGTCAAATATTTGTCCAAGAAAATAATATTGTAGACTAGTATTGTCCTTATTGTTAACTTTAAATCTTCTAATTTTTAAATGAAAACGTAGTGTTTGAAAATCCAACACAGTTGTAGTTGGTTTAGCTATTGCTACCATATGTTATCTATGTTTATAAAGTGGTCACTCATTTTGATTATTTTCCTTTAATCATTTAGAACCTTGGAAAAGAACAAGAAGAAAGGGAAGATCTTTTAAACCCTCTTTTGACCACCAGTTACATATTAGTTGCCAACATGCCAGCTTGGACATCAGTGTTTGTTGGATCCGTTTGACCAATTTGCACCAGTTTTATCCTTAATGATGGATTTAACAGCATGACAAAAATTATTATTATTATTTTTTGTTCTTGACGGAGATTAAGATGCCTTTAATTGTCTAGGGTGTTGTGTACTTAGAAACTAACAGCTCTAAGTACCTTTCCTATGTTTTCTTTTTTTATTAAACAGATGTCTTCAATTTAATGCAAGAAAACATTTTACTGTTGTACAATCATGTTCTGGTAGTTTGATTGTTTACAGGATATTCCAAAATAAAAGGACTCTGGAAGGTTTTCATTGAGGATAAATTGCCATAATATGATGCAAACTATGCTTCTTTATGAATTATAATACAAAGTTTCCATTCAGTGCAGCATATACAATAATGTAATTTAGTCTAACACAGTTGACCCTATTTTTTGACACTTCCATTGTTTAAAAATACACATGGAAAAAAAAAACCTATATGCTTACAACGCACCTAGAGCTTTTTTATAACAACCTCTTTTTTTGTTTGTTTTGGATTCTTTAAATATATATTATTCTCATTTAGTGCCCTCTTTAGCCAGAATCTCATTACCGCTTCATTTTTGTAATAACATTTAATTTAGGTGTTTTCCATATATTGGCCCTGCTAAAATAGAATATAGCATCTTTCATATGGTAGGAACCAACAAGGAAACTTTCCTTTAATTCCCTTTTACACTTTATGGTAAGTAGCAGGGGGGAAAAATGCATTTATAGATCATTTCTAGGCAAAATTGTGAAGCTAACAACCAACCTATTTCTACCTATGTGCAGTCTCTTTATTTTACTAGAAATGGGAACCATGGCCTCTTGAAAAGAAAAAAAAGTCACCATTCTGCATTTAGCTGTATTCATATATTGCATTTCTGTATTTTTTTTGTTTGTATTGTAAAAATTTCACATAATAAACAATGTTGTGATGTAACTGAGCGTGGGGTCTTAAATATTCTACAGTTGATATACAAGAGTGTACACTGTATTTGGGAAGAAGCTTTTCAACTTGAATTTGCCTCCTCCATGATTGTAACTCTTATCTTTTCTCTTGTATGTTTGTTTCATTTAGAATGCATACGCCCTGATTTTCTAACTAACGGGATATAGTATCTCTCTACTCATTTCTGTTTCCTGTTAACACGTTATTTCTCTGAGAAAGAATTTCAACTCCCCAGGTGAACTCACAAGTCCTTGGACTGAAATTTTTTAACTGGAAGGAGGGTGGTATAATTTCTTTTCACTATAAGGTCAAATGATATAGATTTTAACAAAATGCTTTATGATATTTTAAGTATAATTAATGCAACACAGTTCGTTACCTTAAAAAGTTTCACCATATCTGTTACTTTTTAAAATTAATGATCCAAGCAGAAGGAAGTAACTGATATTTCTGATTAGCCAATATTTTTGTTTACATCAGAGGCTGATGGGTTTAAACAAATCAGTATGCTTGAAAGATCTTGTTGCTTTTCAAAGATATATAGATATAAAGTGTAAAGCATATTAGGAAGATTATTCACCTTACAGAATCTTGACTTTACATATAAGTTCACCCTGGAGTGCTATTTTTAAACCAGATCTTATAGGGCATTAAAAACGTGATTTTAAGAATACTGCAGTAGGGCTTCCCTGGTGGCGCAGTGGTTGAGAGTCCGCCTGCCAATACAGGGGACACGGGTTCGTGCCCCAGTCCGGGAAGATCCCACATGCCGCGGAGCAGCTGGGCCTGTGAACCATGGCCGCTGAGGCTGTGCGTCCGGAGCCTGTGCTCCGCAACGGGAGAGGCCACAGCAGTGAGAGGCCCGCGTACCGCAAAAAAAAAAAAAAAGAATACTGCAGTAAATACTTATCCTTATTTGATGGCCATCACTAGTCTTGGAAAACTTTTGTTAATCCTAAAATGCTTTCTGCTATTGGAGAATATACTATAGTGCAAATGGCTTTTTTTTTTGGCTGCGTTGGGTCTTTGCTGCTGTGTGCGGGCTTCCTCTAGTTGTGGCAAGTGGGGGCTCCTCTTCGTTGCTGTGCGCGGGCTTCTCATTGCGGTGACTTCTCTTGTTGTGGAGCACTGGCTGTAGGCGTGCAGGCTTCAGTAGTTGTGGCTCACGGGCTCTAGAGCGCAGGCTCGGTAGTTGTGGGATCTTCCTGGACCAGGGCTTGAACCCGTGTCCCCTGCATTTGCAGACGGATTCTTAACCACTGTGCCACCAGGGAAGCCCTGCAAATGGCTTTAAAAAAAAAAAAAAAATTGGCTTTTATTTCAAGACCAGAATCAGATATTCAGGAATAACTGTAAGTAAACGTGCAGGGTTTTTTTTTGTTTGGTTTGGTTCTTATGTTAAGAGAGATTGGGTTAACACCCCTAACCAGAAAAGTTTGGTTTTAGGAAGTTAAGAATAACCTACTGAATTTGGAGACTGCAAAATGAGGAAGTTTATATTGACCACCTGCCTAACTGGTAAGTACTGCTGCTTCCAGAAAAAGGTTCTCATAGGTGCCATTTAAAAATTCTGTACATTGTGATAACTTTATAAAGTCACCTTTATTCTCCTTCCCTAGTGAAAACTCTCAATAGTCTTTATCCATGTCATGCCTAAGGTTTTATCTGATTCTGATATAGGACCCATACAACTTGACTGGGTCTTTTGAAGGTTGGTTCCAAGCTTTTCAAGCATATTGAGGGCTTTTTTGTTATATGGCCTGTGTATTTTTGAGAACTGTTGGGTGATTATTCACAATACATATAACATTCAGGAAGGCATAAGGAAAGGCCAGCTTGTAAACAGCAAAACGGGCAATACCTGGTCTCCATTGTCAGAGGCATTATATAATTGAAGTCACTCATTAACCACTATGCTATCTTTTTAATTAAGTGAGACTGACCAAGTATGCACTAATGCCAGTGAACATCTTGGGCACCACATGGCGGAGTTTTACTGCCACCTACTGGAAATGAGATCTAATTGTTTTTATGAAGTTCACCAGTAACTGGGGAAGTTGATAATAAATCGGACATATGGCTTATTTCTGTGTAGCTCAGGTTGTAATTTTGAAAGCTGAGGAGATAGAAACTCCTGCTTTTCAGACTCATTAGCTTAGTGTCACAGTACAACCTACAGATTCTGACTCTGCACCTTTTGTGCCTTTTATTCTCTTGGAGAAAGACCTAGGAATGTGGAAGTCAGAGTATAGTAGGTGAGGAAAAATAAGAAGGAAAGAAGGTTGTCTGATAACGCAATAAGAGCAAAGTGTTGACTTAGCACGTCATCTAGATCGCTGTTTCCAAACCTGATCCTGTTTCCTTATGAAAATATTTTTGAGCATGTATCTGTGATTATAATTGTATAGTAAATTGTATACATGTAGCACTATGTTAATGTGAATATTATGAAACAAAATTTTAAAAATTGAAAAAAAGTTTAGCACTCTTCCCAAGCCCCAGTGAATTATTTATTTAATACACTCTACTTTGGAAGCCCTTGATTTAGTATGGTTGTAGGAGTCATATTCAGTTATTGTTGAATCCCCAAGGAAGTCCTAGTGAATACTGCTGTGGTATCCTACGTGATGTAAAAGGAAAGATTATTGTCTGCCACTCCAGTAAATTGAAATCCTTTCTAATAAATAGCTTGCAAGTGAAAACAAAAGTTCATGTCTTTCATTTAGGATATTTACCCTACCCCAGACAGTGAGCTAAATGGTTTATGTGCATTATCTTCATTTAATCCTTAATAGATACCAGTGTCATCCTTTTACAGATGTGGAAACAGCTTTGGAGATGGTTAGCGGCTTACCCAATAGACGGGTGGTAACTGGCAGAGCTGGAGTTTGAACTGGTCTTGGCAACACCAGGACCTGTGTGCTTCAGTCTTATGCCATATGACCCCCTGGTGTGTGCTAGAAAACACTGGACACACTAATTATCTAGGTTCAAATCCCATCTCTGTATAAATTATGTTACCTTTCTGAATATTTGTTTCTTAAGCCATAAAGTAGGGCCCATATCTCCCTTGCTGGTTCAGAGTGAAGATTAGATTGTGACTGCACATGTGAAGGTGTCTGGACCTTGAGAGATTATCCTTGAATTTTAAGAAAATTCAATTAACACAAAAAAACAGTTCAACACCTCCCTCCTCTCGCAGAATGTTGATGGATGTGGTGATGCCAGGGCCATGACAAAAGTATTGTCTTTTCCCACTTTTAGGTAAGTTTGCATGGTGCCATGATAATTCTCCAGACCTGCTTCTTTGTACACAGCCTTTTGGAGTTACTAAATGAGGTATGTTTCAACAGTAGGGTACATCATGGAAATAAGGTAATTCTGGTTAAGAGCAGGTTTTCTGCAGTGCTAGTAATGGGAGTTATAAAACTTGAACTTCTTTGGAAGTAATGCTGAGATGGTTTATCAGTATCTCATCTATGAAAACATTGCTGCTTTTCCAGCAAACTTGGTTCCCATGATTTGGGATTAATCCATAGAATGTTCAGAGTTTAGTGTCAGCCGTTTTCAACAGAAAATAGGGATGACAATTTCCTGTGTTCTTTAGAAGACTTTCAAAGCTTCACAGGAAGAATGAAGACTATTCTTGGCCTGAACATTTGCCCCATGGAGTGCTGGGCCCAGCCAAACAGCATTGTATTAGCAAAGGAGGGTCAAGTGAAAGGAGACCTTGTTCTGTGCCAGGCTCTCAAAGGGTAGCCTGAAACCCCACTGGCCACCCAGATGCAGTGTTTGTGGACCTGCTGAAACCTAATGCCATTCAGGCTTTCTGAAATCCTTTGGGATAGGGAGAAGGAGTAGTAGTTGACCCTTCTGAGAATAGAGATCTATGAGGACTTGGCATAAGGTGGGAGGCTAATTGGCGGAGATGGTAAGACGCTGCCAACAAGTGTCCATTTTTGGTTATCTTCTTCAAAGTGAGTCCTTAGCTTCCTAGCTTACAGGTGTGTTGCAAGGAACAGTGTTTCACCCTGGCTACTTACAGGGAAACAGCAGACCCCAGAAGCCCCACGAGTAGGAGTCTGCTTCTCATCCAAGTGTGCAGTACTGAACCAGGTCTAGCAGGGGCTTACAACTTTTCCCCCCCTCATTTAATTCTGTTGTCTTTGAATTTCACTGGGCTCTTTCATATTTAAATGTATGCTCCAAGCCCAGAAAAGTTCCCTGTGTTTGGGGTAAGCTAGTAATTTAAGCAACTTGGCAAGTGGTGGGTGAAGTGATAGGTGCCGTGGCACAGACCCCAGAATTAATGTGAGCTTTTTCCCCTTGCTTTTCAGAAGTAAAGGGCTATATGTTTTGTCTGGTTGGGAGTGGGGGTAGCTGTCAATTTTTTCCCTAGGGATAAATCTCTTGATCATACAAATGTATGGCTTAGTGTGGTTTACGTTTCAAACCAAAAAAAAGAGCAGTGTTGTAATTAACATTTTGGGAACACAGTTTTTTCACTCAGACATCAAAATTAAATCTTCCTTAGACCTTCGGGTTGCTGGGTAAAGGTATAAGAAACTCAAGTTGGCATTTTCTCTCCCAAACCTCTACTTCATTAGTGCTTAATTAGGCTTCATCCCTCGTAGTCATGCTTGGAAGATGGAATAGAGGCCCCTGAGGCAAGCTCACTTCTGTGAACTCTTCATTCAGATGGGATTGATCCAAGTATAACCCATGTCCCGAAGAGATGGGCTTTCTCTCCAACTTGTACTATGAGGACTGAGGAACTCATCCTACCAAATGTGAACATTTTGACAATATTCAAACTGGGAAGAATTCCTATTTATCAAAGGAGAGAAAGCTCACTTGGAAATTGAGGCAAGGGAACAAAATCATTGAAAAGCAAAGCAGCAAGTGTTTGTTGAGTACCTGCTATGTGCCAAATACAGAGTTCACATAGATTCTCAGTGAAAGATCAGAAGAATTTTATGACATGGCCATTTTAATCCCTCATTAATAACAAGCAGACTAGAATGGATAAAGAAGATGTGGTATATATATTCAATGGAATAGTACTCAGCCATAAAAAAGAATGAAATAATGCCATTTGCAGCAACATGGATGGGCCTGGAGATTATCATACTAAGTGAAGTAAGTCAGAAAGACAAATATCCTACGATATCACATGTGGAATCTAAAAAAATGATACAAATGAATTTATTTACAAAACAAACAGACTCACAGACATAGAAAACAAACTTACGGTTACCAAAGGGGAATAGAGGGGGATGGATAAATTAGGACTTTGTGATTAACAGATACACTACTGTATATAAAATAGGTAAATGACATGGACCTACTGTATAGCACAGGGAACCATATTCAATATCTTGTAATAACCTATAATGGAAAAGAATCTGAAAAAGAATATATATATATAAAGCTGAATCACTTAGCTGTACTCCTGAAACTAACAACATTGTAAATCAACTATACTTCAATTAAAAAAAGCAAAAAAAAAGACTAAAATTTAACTGTAAAATTATATAATATTTGTATTAGTTATCCATTGCTGTATGCAAAGCAACAACTGCCCCCTAACCTTAGTAATGATAACATTTAATCTGTAATAATAACATTTGTTTTCTTAGTTTTTGCAGGTCAGGAATTAGCCAGGTGGTTCTGGCTGGGGGATGGCATTAAAGATGTTGGCTGGAGGGCCTTCTTACAAGATGGCTCTGTCGGATCACTGGCGAGTTGATGTCAGGAGCCCTCAGTCCCTTACTACATGGACCTCTCCATAGGGCTTCTTGAGTGTCCTTCTGACATGGTGACTGGTTTTCTCCCACAACAAGTGATCCAAGAGAGATCAAGGTTTAAGCCACAATGTCTTTTATGACCTAGCTTTGGAAGTCACACCATGTCTTTTCTTCAATATGCTATTTATTGCTGATGCAGCTCAGCCCTGTTCAATGTGGGAGGCAGCTGTACAAAAGCTGGAGTGCCAGGAGGCCACTGCTACAACATTTTATCTTTTTGTTTAATAAATAGTTTTTCAAATTTTTGTTTAATAAACAAAATTACTGAAGTATTTTGTTTAATAAACATTTTTACAAATAACGCTGCAGTGAACATTTCTGTACACATCTTCTTGCCCAAATATGCGAGTTTCTATAGGCTTATGTATCAACATCAACAAAGTCAGCAAGTCTGTGCCTTTTAGGTTCATAAACCTTTGTCAAGGTTTCTGGGAGGCATCACGCAGAATATTTTATCCACTGCCTCCTCCCCACTCAGATCAGATGTCCCTACAGGCCCAACCCATGGCCTTAATTAACTCCAGGCTTCCATCTTTACAGTTTCAACCAGAGAAGAGAGCAGGAGTTCTTCCCCTGCCCGAAAGTTTGAAAAATCTCAGGGAAGGACTACAACAGGCCCAGTAGGGTGGGTGGCAAAGCCGTGGTCACAGAAATAACAACTGTGAGCCAAACAGTACCCCTGCTCCCCTGCAAACTTGTCTCCCCCTAGGGATTATGGGTAAATGCGGTACCAATTCTGCAGCCAGCCAACCTGGGCATTTGAACCAGTTTACCCCATGCACACCCCACATTCCAGCTCAGGCTTTGCCTATGTTGGCTGTTGTGGAGCTCCACCTGGCCTACAACCTTCTTCCCCACACCCAGGCAGCCCCCGAACCTTGGCCCCCATGAGACTTCACCTGTCTCCCTCCCTCCTTGCTGCCCACCCTGGGCCAGGGTTTACACTGGCCCCTATTCCATGGATCATGGGTGCACCCAAAGCCCACATCTCAGCACTTCCCCCCTCACAGGGCTGGCTTCCTGTTGGTACACACAACAGATTGTCAAATACCTCCTCCCCATTTTATAGATTTTTTAAAAAATATATTTATTTTTGGCTGCGTCAGGTCTTAGTTGCGGCGCGCGGGCTTGGTAGTTGCAGTGCGTGGGCTTAGTTGCCCCACAGGATGTGGGATCTTAGTTCCCTGACCAGGGATCAAACCCGCATCCCTTGCATTGGACGGTGGATTCTTAAACCACTGGAACACCAGGGAAGTCCCCCCATTTATAGGTTTTTAATGAACTTTTTTCCTTCTGATTTTCAATTTTGGCAAAACGTACTTTTTTCTGAACCATTTTTGAGTCATTTGAAGCCCAGTGCCCTTTATATTAAATACTTAGGTGTGTATTTCCTAGAAAAAAGGAAATTCTCATATAATAGAATAATAATCAAAACTTGATGAAATTTAATGAGCTTTTAATAAGACAACATTTATAGATCCTGTCAGATCACTGACAAGTTGATGTCAGGAGGCCTCAGTCCCTTGCTACATGGACTTGCTTGAGTGTTCATATCTTCAACTATATATTTGTGTGTTCATATTTATGTACACTGCACTTTGCATTATGGCCCAAAATTCCCAGTTCTGGCTGTTGTGTTTGCATATTCCTTCAAATAAATTTAAAGGGAATCAACTCAGCATCCCTGGGCCTGGACCTCTTCATCACCAATAAACCCTGTGAGTTGACTGGATGGGATCAGTGGCCAGGTTGACACCTGAGCCTAGGTGTCACTTCTCTCTCTACCATCCATTCATTCGTTCATTCATTCTCATTCTCTCCATCTGACCTCTGAGCACGGGACAGCCAGGTGTCCTCTGCCCCACACCAAGACTTACGCTTTCCGCGGTGAGACAGAAATGCACCGCCACCTCAAGGGGGCTTCGAAGATTAAGGCAGCGGAAGGTAGTGGCCTCAGCCTGGCCCCACCGGTGCTGGGGAAGGTGGGCTCCCTGCTGCCCCCTGGCGGCCTAGAAGCCCGCGCAGGGCCTTGCTCCTCATGCAAGTAGCTCGTGAGGCTGCCCCACGCCTGTCCAGCCAGTTCCTTCTCGGGCCTCCCATCTCTTGGGGTCAAGTGGGGGCTAGGATCTGTGGAGACAGCCCCTGCCTTACTCCCATGGGCCGCCATTCGAGCGTCAGCGGCGGATGGTGGCTGTTGGGACAGAAGGTGGCAGCATCCTCACGCACCCTGCGACCCTGCGCCAGGAGGTGGCTTTCCAGGGGGCTCCCAGAGCACCCGCCAACCCTGAATTCCGCTCAACTGTTGGATTTTATTTTGTTTCAGAAACACTTCAAGACCTTTTATTATTTTTATTAGGGAAGAATTTTAAGAATGTTACAAAAGTAACTCAGAAAATAAAAGTAACTTAGACTCTTGAAACAGAACATTACAACCAAACATAAAGAAAACATTAACAGTTTAAAGTTTCCTCAAAATGTTAAACATAGAATTACCATATGACCCAAAAATACCTCTTCTGGGCATATACCAAAAAGAAGTAAAAGCAAGGACTAGAGCAGGTATTTGCACATCTGTGTTCATAGCAGCTTTATTCACAATAGCCAAAAGATGGAAGCAACCCAAGTGTCCATGGACAGATGAAAGGGTAAACAGACTGTGGTGTATACATACAGTGGACTATATTCATCAGCCATAAAAAGGAAATTCTGACACAGGCTACAACATGGGTGAACATGCTATGTGAAAAAAGACACCAAACACAAAAGGACAAATGTATGATTCCACTTATATGAAATATCTAGAATAGGAAAATTATAGGGACAGAAAGTAGACCAGATGTTACCGGGCCCTTCGGGGAGGGGAAATGGGGAGTTGTTGCTTAATGGGTACAGAGTTTTGCTTTGGAGTGTTGAAAATTTTTGAAAATGGTGGTGATGGCTGCACACTGTCAGTGTAATTAATGCCACTGAATTGTACACTTAAAAATGGTTAAAATGAAATTTTAATGTTATATATATTTTCCATAATTTAAAAAATAATTAAGAAAGAGAGAAAAGAAAACATTGAGTTTACCTCTCTACCATTCTACCTCTCTGAGGCAGGAGCAGTCAAATAACTTAACTGGAGTCTGAAGTCATGTAAATGGAAGGGATTGGATTTGAGCTGATTGCAAACCATGCGAGATCACTATGGACAGCTTGTCTCTAAGCATCCAGCAGCCATGGTCAAGTACCTTCCACACCCTCGCATTTCCCTGGGAGCACCAGTTGGTGAGTCATCACTGCTTCATTCTTCTCCCTTTGCTTTCCAGTGGGGACTGACGTTGGCCTGGACCTGGTGTGGGCTTTAGCATACTGGCCCCAAGTTTCTCCAAGACAGAGAGTGACAATGACTGTTTTAGAACCCAGTGCAGCCAGTTCAAAGCCCAGATTAGCATAATGGGCAGGAGGCCTTGGTGGCCTCCCAAGGTTCCTCTCTCCTCCTTAGGCCCCATGGCTGGGGCTACCATGGCCACCTCATCTCCAGAGACCTTTCCCTCTCCAGCAGCCCCCTCCTCATGCCCTGCCCCTCTGAAATCTCAAGTTCCCTCTCCCCATCCCATCACTGTCTCCACCCACTCCTGTTCTTACCTCAGAGTTCTTACCTCTTATCTCTACCTCTTATCTCTTACCTCTTGTCTCTACCTCACCTCCCTCCCTCCCCAACCCTGTGTGCATTGCCCAACAGGCACATCAAACTTCCGCTTATGTCTCCAAAAACTGGGGAGGAGAAGAGTTTGCAGGTAGATATTTTTTTAAAGAGACATCAAATTATTTTCCATGGGAAACCAAGATTTTGTCAGAATCCTGGATTTTTTTTGCACTGTTTACAATTTTAAATTGGTTTTCATTTTGAATTGGATGGATGGGGGGCGGGGTGCTAGTCTTTAAGGGTTTACAGCTTCTATACATTTTGATCTGGCCCTGCCCAGCCTGCCTGGTGGTGGCTCTTCTCCTTCTTGCTTCTTGTTTACTCTCATGGGGGCCTGAACATCACAAGGAGGCCAGATCTGAGAAGAGCTGGGAGAGCAGGAGGTGGAAGGAAGCTTCAGCCTGTATCAGGGGAGTTTGCTCTCTTTGCAATATGGTGTAGGGCAGCCCGAGTGTCCAGTGGAAATGCTTAGGAGTAATGGGACTGGGTCAGGGAGAAGTTAGGGTCAGGGGAGGATGATCACCCCAGTGGTGCCCATTTGGGGCAGTGGTCAAGGACAATAGGGCATCAGCTCTCTGGTGGCTGGGAAGGGGGAGACACTGACCTCTCCTGAGTATCAGCCTGGCCTAGGAGTCCCCAGTGACCTTACCATGTCCTCAGTGGATGGGGGACCTCTCTGGAAAAGGGGTTTGATACACACTCATGTGCTTCTCCTGGGGTTGTGACAGCACACTGTGGGCCCTCACAGGGTTATTTTGGCCACTTGAAAAGCCTGCTGACGAGAAAAGGGAACACTCTTGCACTGCTGGTGGGAATGTGAATTGGTACAGCCACTATGGAGAACAGTATGGAGGTTCCTTAAAAAACTACAAATAGAACTACCATATGACCCAGCAATCCCACTACTGGGCATATACCCTGAGAAAACCGTAGTTCAAAAAGAGTCATGTACCACAATGTTCATTGCAGCTCTATTCACAGTAGCCCGGAGATGGAGACAACCTAAGTGTCCATCATCGGATGAATGGATAAAGAAGATGTGGCACATATATACAATGGAATATTACTCAGCCATAAAAAGAAACGAAACTGAGCTATTTGTAGTGAGGTGGATAGACCTAGAGTCTGTCATACAGAGTGAAGTCAGAAAGAGAAAGACAAATACCGTATGCTAACACATATATATGGAATTTAAGAAAAAAAATGTCATGAAGAACCTAGGGGTAAAACAGGAATAAAGACACAGACCTACTTGAGAATGGACTTGAGGATATGGGGAGGGGGAAGGGTAAGCTGTGACAAAGCGAGAGAGAGGCATGGACACAT
The DNA here is from genome assembly GCF_964341445.2 of Mesoplodon mirus. Lineage (NCBI taxonomy): Eukaryota > Metazoa > Chordata > Mammalia > Artiodactyla > Ziphiidae > Mesoplodon > Mesoplodon mirus. The sequence continues at coordinate 73,847,551 of NC_138985.1, forward strand.
GTACACTACCAAACGTAAGGTAGATAGCTAGTGGGAAGCAGCCGCATAGCACAGGGAGATCAGCTCGGTGCTTTGTGACCGCCTGGAGGGGTGGGATAGGGAGGGTGGGAGGGAGCGAGATGCAAGAGGGAAGGGATATGGGAACAGATGTATATGTATGACTGATTCACTTTGTTATAAAGCAGAAGTTAATTTAAAAAAAAATAACAACAACAACAACAAAAAAGCCTGCTGACCTTGCCTGGCAGGTGGTCTAGTTATAGGAATGGATGTGTGGGTGGAAGCCGGTCTGTCCTCATCCCTCTTCTCTGGAGAAGATGAAGCGGGGAGCAAGTGTGTGCCAGGATCCCCCTTTGGGAGAGCTGGGAACACAACTCCCAGTGGGCACCAGGGGGCAGCACTGGCCCAGCATCAGGCTCCTTCCACTGAGTAACCTTTCCTGGCCTCAGCAGCTGTAGTGGCACTAACTTCCTGGGGCTATATTAATGTTTTTGGATTTTAAGAAATAAAAGGCATTTTGAGGGCCATGAGCTTGGTATGGGCCCTTATAGCATCAGGTGGAAAAACTTGGTCTGAGGGAAAAAGCATGAGACAGGTTCTGCTCTCCAGCTCTCTGATGAGAAACAAGCCCTTCATCCTCTCTTTGCCTCAGTTTCTCCATCTGTCTGACTGGGATGATCTCTTCCTCACCTCCAGCTTATGGAATTCTTATACTAAAAGGAGCAATTGATGGGAAGTGATTTCCCCATGTTTAAGGCAGTTGGCCCATAGTCATGGGCATTTCTACAGTGAAGAAATGTGCCAGTGTAGCACCTTTACAGTTGGATTCATGAGTCCATCCTTTGGAATTAATTTTCCATAGTTAGAAACATGCAGCAGATGAGTGATGCTTCCTGCTTCCTCAAGTTGACACAGCCAAGGGGCTGTGGGTGGGCTGGCAGAGTGAAAGACTAGTTTGGCCTCAAAAGAAGTGAGAACCCACAAAGTCAAGGTCAAACCTGGCCAGTGGAGACCTCACAGCAACTGGAGTCTCTCTTGGGGATGTTGTGGAGGGGTGATTTGTGGTACCCGCTGTTGGATGTCCAATTCCAGGGCCTTCCCTTTGCTGTCTGGTTCTATCACTGAACATGAACAATCCCCCTGAAAGTGAGGGGAGGGAGAAGAAGTAGGAGACCAATTTCCTTGTGGCTGAACTTCTTGTCAACCTTTTCTGAAAGAGCCTGGCCCTGCTCATCCCAGGAAGGCAGTGACCAGGGCAGCACAAGACATAACAGAATGAATTTCTGGACCTTTGGCAGAACCCTGAGAGGGGCAGGCAGAATGCACTACGTAATCCAGCATGTTGTCCTTACCGTTAGACAAAGGAAGGCTTAGCAGATGGTATGCAGTTTTCTATTGATGAAAGGCATTGGGTTATAAAATCCATTCAGCCCAGAATATTTACACAAATCTCAACCACAAGCATCAGGTAGGTGCCAGTCCTGGCTCTACTACTCGATGCTGAGGAAGTTCCCCAACTTTTTTTTTAAGTCTCACATTCCTCATTTGGAGAACAGAGGCGGTTACCCCTTCCTTGCAGCATCGTTGTGAAGATAAAATGAGCTCGCTTCTATCAAGTGCCTAGCAGAGCATCTAGAGCGCAGCAAGTGCTCGGTAAATATCAGCGTAGCAGGATGCTGGGTGAGAGGCTGAGAATTTTTGGTTGTTTAGTTTTTTGGATGTTTTGTTTAAGTAATTCTGTTCATCCTTGTGGGGTGGGAGCAGAATCGACTTATGACTAATTAGGAAAAAAACGAAAGCTATGTTTCTTCTTCCAGGAAGAGAACCAGAATTTGGTATCCTTAAGATTTCAAGATTCTTAAGACCCCTCCTTACATCCAGAAAACCTTTGTGGTTTTAAGGCTGATGTCCTGTCCTGGCAAAAAGGGGCAGAATGCATGTGTTGTGTTTTGGAGGTGTGAAAAGTGGACAGTGGCCTGAGCCTGCCCTCTCTCTCTCTGAGGGGCCAGGAAGAAGCAGCCTTGTGCAGACCTGTGAGGGAGAGATGGCTGTAGGGCGCGGTGGGCCCGTGTGGAGGGCCCTGGGCAGGCCCAGCGGGGAGGGCATGGGGTTGCCCTGGAGGCCCCCTCCTTGGCAGGGTCCTTCCAGATGGAGGCAGGAGGCCAGTGCATGTGTGCTATGGGGTGAGGCCCAGCACTGCCCAGAGTGGGGAGCCACCCTGATCTGGACACCTGCGGAACCTCTCTGGGGCTGTGTGACCCCTACCCCCACCCAGAGTCTTTGTGAGACCCAAAGGAGGGAACTGATTTTAAATGCCTCCCAGTCTTAGTGGGTGGCTCATAATAAATCAGAGGGAAGAAAATCTGACATTATGTGCATCTCGAGGAGAATAATTCCTCATGAGTGAAATGCAAAGATAACATGGATAACATTTGTTTGGGTCTTGGAATCTCAGCAAGTCAGCACCGTACAGAACTGCTGAAGTGTGTTTTTCATCTAGTGGTTTTGGTTTTCTTGACATCAGACTGATAGAGACCCGAGGAACGACAAACCATACGTACACAGCAACAACACAGGGCTGAGGAAGAAAGGTAAGAAACAGAACAGGGTCTAAAGCCCACTACCATTCCTATTATCTAAAATACGTGTGAACACACAGTGGTACCACATGTGTCATACATTCAAAGATCTCTCTCACACTGGTAAGGGGGGTGAGTGTGGGCTCAGAGGGAATCTATAGGTAAAGAAAAGATGTCAAGAGGGGGCCACCTGCCCTGGCAAGTGCTGCACAGGTCCTGAGGCTGGGAGGGTGACTAGGGCAGCTCTACAGGGGCCATCCAGTGAGGTGGGGACAGGCAAAAATGATGGGCATGAACCGTGGATGTCCTGCCACAGACTCCATCAAGCCTACAGGCAATGCCATGAGGCTTCAGGGAATCTGAATCTGAACTTCAGGGGCACACAGGGAGCTTTCCAGGCCTGTGTCTGCCCTTCTGTTCATGTTGAGTGTCCAGTGTTGACTCACCCAGACCCTGGCACCTGGGTTGATTCATGTGGGCTCACCCAGCAATTTCCAGGTTCCCATAAACACTGTAAACAGCCTGTGTCTAACAGGAACTTCCCATTTAATTTCTTTCAGGGTTGACATTAAAAGTAAACTGGTCCACTTAAAGTGTAGAATCTTAACACACCCCACTGGGAAAACTGTCTTTTTCTGTAGCCCAAAGCCTGTCAGGCTTCACGGATTTTACAGAAGAACCCGAACTGAGGGCCAGGCCACACCTGGCCACTGACCCTGAAGTGATGGGAGTTGCCTGTGGATTGTCCCAGTTGGGGAGATGGGGCGTGACTGTAGTGCTGGTGACAGTACACCAATGCCGATGACACACAGCTTCATCCAAGGAGGTCTGTTAGGAACCGAGCGCCTGTGCTCCACAGAGGTCCCAGTCTCTTTCTGGAGGACATGGTTAAACGTCAGTTACCATACAATCAGACAATGTAATATTTTTCACGGATAAAAATGCTACTTTTGAACCATTCTTACTGACATGGGGAAATGTTAATGTCACATCCGTTCAAATACTACTTAGCCAATGCCTCTGTGGCAGAAGGCCAGCTGAATAGAGAGAAGAGCAGAAGCACAAACAGGCCACGTAAGAATCTACTGGAAATAACTCTTTGGCAGAAAAAACTGTTTTCCATCCCACAGCTAATTGGCCTGCTTTTCAGACCTCGTGAGCCAGAAGAGATCGCCCTGGGATCACAAACTTCGCAATTGCTGGGGCCCAGCGTGTCGCAGGTGCAGCGGGAGAGCTTTGGCCCCGCAAACCACCGGGTGATCTGGGGTCTCGGGAGGCGTGGGGGCGGTCCCGCACTGGGGACCGCGGCTTTTCCCTGGCCGGCTGCTCATGGGAGCTGCGCCTTCCTGCCTCCTGACGCCGAGGTCCTGAGGTCCTAAGGTCCTGCCCAAGCACAGTCTCGGGACTGTGCTTATGGTAAAGAGTACCGGGAAAACTAGGGGTTTGGGGTACTTGGATATTTGCAAAAGCCGAAGAAATCCAGGCGGCCCCCGCGACCCTGATTTCCACCCAGGAGGAAGGACACCAGGAAGCGCGGAGCGCGAGATGGGGCGCCCTCCAGCGGCTCTGTTAGGTCGCCGGGCTTCTCCGCTTTCCTCCCGCACAATTGAAGGGTTCAGTCCGGCTTGATCTCTGCGACAGGAATCCCAGGTCGGAGGCACCGCAACAGGTAACCTGAAAGAGGCCTTGCTGGTGACATTACTGACCAAATGGAAAAAGATGCTTTCTAAGCTCCTTGAACGGCTCAGCCAGGGCAATTTCTGTTCCCAGCTAATACCAAGTGTCCTTTGGAAATAATAAAGGAACTTGGTAACAAGAAGAGAGAGAGCGAGTGTACTTGCGTAAGGATTGCCATATAGAGCAATGAAATAGAACTGAGAATCCAGAAATAAACTCTCACAGTACAGTCAATTGAATTACAAGTGAGGAAACAATTCAATGAGGAAAGAATAGACTTTTCAACAAATTGATATCCACATGCAAAAGAATGAACTTGGACCTATAATTAACTCAAATGGATCAAAGACCTAAATGTAAGAACTAAAATTTTAAAACTCTTTTTATTTATTTATTTTTAGCTGCGTTGGGTCTTCATTGCTGCGTGCGGGCCTTCATTGCTGCGTGCGGGCTTTCTCTAGCTGCGGCGAATGGGGGGCTACTCCTCCTTGTGGTGCACGGGCTTCTCCCTGCAGTGGCTTCTCTTGTTGTGGAATATGGGCTCTAGGCATGTGGACTTCAGTAGTTGTGTCTCACAGGCTCTAGAGGGCAGGCTCAGTAGTTGTGGTGCACTGGCTTAGTTGCTCTGTGGCATGTGGGATCTTCCTGGACCAGGGCTCAAACCGGTGTCCCCTGCAATGGCAGGTGGATTCTTAACCATTGTGCCACCAGGGAAGTCCCTAGAAAAGTCTTAGAAGGAAACATAGGGACAGATCTTTATGACCTTGGATTTGGCAATGTTTCTTACACCAAAAGTATGAATAACAAAAGAAAAAATAAGTTAGAGTTCATCAAGATTAAAACTTTTGTGCTTAAAAGGGTACCATCCAGAAGTAAAAAGATACCCCACAGAATGGAAGAAACTATGTGCAAATCATGTATCTGATAAGGGACTTGTATCTAGACTAAGTAAAGGACTCTTACAACTTAATTATTTTTAATTTTTTTAATACAATTTTTAAAGGTTACTTTCCATTTACAGTTATTACAAAATATTGGCTATATTCCCCATGTCTTACAACTTAATTATAAAAAGACAAATAAGCCAATTAAAAAATGGGCAAAGGATCTTAATAGACATATGTCCACATAAGATATATAAACACATAAGCACAGGAAAAGATGCTCAACATCACTAGTTGTCAGGGAAATGCCAATCAAAACCACAACTAGATACCAATTCATACCCAGTAGGATGGCTATTAATAAAAAGCCAGATAGTAACGAGTGCTGGTGAGGATGTGGAAAAAGCAAAACCCTCACACACTGTTGGTGGGAATGTAAAATGGTGCATCCAGTTTGGAAAATAGTCTGGCAATTCCTCCAAAAGTTAAACATAGAGCTACCATTTGACCCAGCAATTTCACTCCTAGGTATATACCCAAGAGAACTGAAAACATATGTTCACACAAAAAAACTTGACCACGAATGTTCATAGCAGTATTATTCATAGTAGCCAAAGGTGGAAAGAACCCAAATGTCCATCAAGTGATGGACAACAAAATGTTATGTAGCCATACAATGGAACATTATTTGTTATAAAAAGGAAAGACGTCTGCTACATGCTATAACAATGGATGAACTTGAAAATATTATGCTAAATGATAGAAGTCAGTTGCAAAAGAAAGACCATATATTGCATGATTCTATTTATACAAAATGTCCAGGAGAGGTAACTCTATAGAGACAGAAAGTAGATCAGTGGTTTCCTAGGACTGGGAGGTGGGTAGGGGGCAGCAGATGAGGTGGAGGGTGATAGTGATAGCTTACACGTACAGGTTTCTTTTTGAAGTCATGAAAATGTTCTAAAGTTAATTGTAGTGATGGTGGCATGACTATGTAGAAATTACATTTTAAATGCGTGAATTGTAAGGTAAGTGAATTATATCTCAATAAAGTTGTTACAAAAAAACTTAGGGACTAATTACTTTAAAAAGGTCCTTACTTTAAAACTAATTCACAGCAGAATTCCCTTAACTATCAGACTTAATAGGCACATTTTAAAATATGGCTCAATTCACACATATTTAATGCATGAATTGTTATAAGGAGTGTGGCATACATGTGTGAACTAAATTCACTCATCCTCTATCCAGAGCACCTGTAAAGGTGATGATTCCTGAATTTGGTCAACTCCTACGTATGAAGACCAAAGTAAACAAACAATGTGTAGTCATATACTCTTTCATAAATACCATCTCCCAAGAAAAATGCCACATCCTCTAAGAAAAGGATTTCAGGAATTAGTGTGTATGTAAAGAAACTATTTCTAGCGATCTTTTCAATGCAGCTCCTCAAGTTGGGTCCATACCCTTGAATCACTCTTCCTCTCTGCCAAGCCCTGAGCAGGCCATAGGGGCCTGGCTGAACCCAGGGCCACTCAGTGTGCTGAGACCCCAGTCCTGGGGTGAAATCAGACAGAAGTCGTGGGCTTTCCTGGGCCATGTGATGCCTCCCCTGGGACATTGCCTATAAGTTGCCATGCCCAAGTAAACAATGAACTCACCTCACTGAGTCTTCAATACCTTATCTGTAAGGAAGAACACTGGTACCTGCCCACAGAAGAGCTGTAAAGATTAAGTGGGATTCGGTGTATTTAAAGAACACACACTAACTGCTACATAAATTGTAGCTGTTATTATTGTGATTACACCTAAGTTTAGAGCAGTTTGCAACAACATTATCATGTTTCATCAGCATCATCCATAGACTTGAAACAAAGAAAGGGTATTTTTGGAGCAGAGGGTGAGAAGGAAAGTTTGGAAAACATGCAGGAGGAGGAAAGTGCATGTTGGGTACATGGGAAAGTTAGGAGAAAATGGTCTTTCTGGAGTGAAGTTCTGTGACACATAGCCGTGGAAAACTGAGTCCAAAAAGTCATCAGGAGACAGACAGCGAAGTCCTCTCACAGCTAGAATAAGACCTTTGATCTTGGTCCTGAGTGTGTCAGGCCCTGAACTCTGTTTTTAGTGCTGGCCAGAGTGACTGGATTCCTCCCTGGTGACCCAGTGCCAGGGCCTCACAGCAGCAGAACTTCTGAGCAAATAGGGCAGTAGGCGGGGCCCACAGCACAGAGTGGCCCTTGTTGGGTCACTTTGCTGAGGGCCCCTGTGGTCAGCCCCAGGGTCATTGGCTCCCTGGCCAATGTGCTAGCCGGGCTCACTCTCTTATTTGTTTATCAGTGACCTTGCCTGATGCTCTAGCCATCAGGTCCTCAGGTGCCATCTAATACCTTGACTATGTGTTTATTTTTAAGTCAGTTTTTTAAAAAGTAATAAGTGATTATTATTGTGGAATATTCTCCAAATTACAAAGAAGACAATAAAAAATAGTAATTCCATTTCTCAGACCTAATTACTATCATTTTACTTCTACTATATAGGTTTTTTTAAGACTTTTTTTTAGAGCAGTTTAAGGTTCACAGAAAAATTGAGGGGAAGGTGCAGATTTCCCATATACCTCCTTGCCCCCAGCATATGCACAACTTCCCATGTTGTCAACATCCTACACTAGAGTGGGACGTCTGTTATAATGGATGAGCTTACGCTGACATATTGTTATCACCCAAAGTCCATAGTTTGTTTACTTTGGGGTTCACTCTTGGCATCATATATTTTATGAGTTTGGACAAATGTATGGTGACCTGTATCCATCCTTATGGTATCATTTAGAGTATTTTCACTGCCCTAAAAACCTCTGTGTTCCACCTGGCATCACTCCCCACCAACCCCCCATCCCCTGGCAATCACTGATCTTTTTACTGTTTTTATAGTTTTGCCTTTTCCAGAATGTCATATAGTTGGAATGATACAGTATGTAGACTTTTCAGATGGGCTTCTTTCACTTAGAAATATGCATTTAAGTTTCCTCTATGTCATTTCATGGCTTAATAGCTCATTACTTTTTAGCACTGAATAACATTCCATTATCTGGATGTACCACAGTTTATTTATCCATTCACCTACTGTAGGGCATCTTGGTTGCTTCCAGATATTGGCAATTATGAATAAAGCTGCTGTAAACTTATAGTTTTTAAACATAACTTTTTATTATGCTTCTTTCATTCAACAATAGATCATGAACAGGACTTCCCTGGTGGTTAAGAGTCCACGCTTCCATTGCAGGGGGCACTGGTTCAATCCCTGGTCAGTTGGGGAACTAAGATCCCTCAAGCCCCGTGACTCAGCCAAAAAAAAAGATCATGAACATTTTCTCAAGCCATAAGTATTGCTGTGCAATCTCATTTTAAGGATCATACTGTAATCCACCACATGGTTTAAATGAGTTAATACCAATAAAGCCCTTGAAACAATGAGTGGCACATGGTAAGCACTCAGTATATCTTAACAATATTATAATATGGATATGTGTATAAACTATATGTATAATTTAATCAGCCCTTTATTATTGGACTTGAGTGTTGTTTTCACTAATATAAATAATGCTCCAGTGTGCATCCTTGCAGACAAACGTGTACTCATGATTCTGATTTCCTCAGGATATATTTATTCCTAGTAGTAGAATGGCTGAGTCACAGAATATGTAGCTTTTCTGTTTATCAACACAGATTCCTTTACCAATTTATATTTGCTCTAGGCTGCTAAAAATTTTTTTTCTCTCCCAATAAGTCTGGGTTTGAAGCTAGTTTCTCCCCTGAGATTGAGGGACGCTATGGTGGATAAAAACACGACCACCCCATTTTATGACAGGAGCTAGAAGGTGAACAAGAGGCCACGTAACCAGTAATGAAGCCGTGAGTCAAGTGCCTGACTCGGCTTCGTCTCAGTTTCTTGACCTGTAAACTGATTTCAGCAACACCTACAACTCTTAAATTTGATGAGAGAATTAAATGAGATGACCAAGTCTCTTCCTATGGCGTTGAGCACATAGGAAGGGCTCACACATGGCAGCAGTCATTAGCAGGTAGAGAAGCAATACAGTTAGTAATGGCTCCACAGCAACATGGGAGGCACTCGATAGATTTATGAATGCTAACCTAAGGGGCATAGACTTGCACTATAGAGCGTGAGGATCCATCAGAGTTTTTGGTACAGGGACCAGCATGTCTAAGCCAGGGCTGTGGGGACTGGACCCAGCAGGCTGAGGGGTGGACTGGGGCAGTGGCACCTGGAGGCCAGTCCAGAGGTCACTGGAACTGTCCAGAGGGGACAGTTCACATCAGAGATTTTTGCCTGATGCATATTAAAAGCAATTATTTCCAATATTTGTTTTGTGAACAGGAGAGATGACAAGCTCCAAAGCCCAGCCTTTCTGTGTTGTTTTTATTTAAAATCCATTGGTCAATTAAGAATAGTGTGTGCTCTGGCACAACATGAGAATGTACTTAATACCCCTGAACTGTATACTTAAAATGGTTAAGATGGTAAATTTTATGTTATGTACATTTTACCACAATTTAAAATAAGTTAAAAAATAGGTTAAAAAAAGGACTCAGAGGAATTCATAGTTAGAACAAGGGTCAGGGCAGCAGGAAAAAAAGTATGGACAATATCTGATGGGGGTGGCCACATGTAGCCCTCTTTTGGGACAATAGCAAATGATAAGGAAGAAGGGCCATGGGCATAACAGTGGCCTAATAGTCACAAGTCTTGGATTTAAATCATGGTTCTGAATTTAATCTGTGAACTTGAACTAATCACTGTAACCACTATAAGCTTCAGCAACCTCCTCTGTAGAAGGGAGATAACAGTACCAGATCTCCCTGCTTAAGGGATGAAGCAGAGACCAAACCAGACTGAAATCAAATAAGTAATAAGCTCTGAGTTGTCCCCATTTTGTAAACTTTCAGTTCTACACTCCAGGCAGATTCAAGATGCTACTGAGGTAAGCTCCTGTTATGAACTTGAAAATATTAAGTCACAGTTCTGATCCTACCAGTGTCGTGGGATTTCATCTCAGGGCTTGGGATGCTTTATATCAAATTGTGGTGGGAGGAGATGCAGACATGGAAGGAAACAGCATCTGTCTGCACATTCCCTTTTCCCCTCCAACTTCCAGGTATTCAGTAAAGGAATCTGACTGCTCCAAAAGGTCACACTCTGTCTTGTTCTATTATAGCAGGTCATGTCAGAAGTGGCTGTTCCACACTGCAGTTGATAAATTGATATTTAATAGTGTTCCATGTCTTTTAAGAGTTTTATAATGGAAACATTAAATAAATGTAATATATGGAAGTATATGTACAAAAAATAAATAAAATAATAGTGTGTGCCTCTTTTGGAAGTGGACTTTAAGAGTGTGAGTTCCGTTACTGCTGGGTCTGATATCAATAATGCTCTGCTTAAACCATGGCACATGGTTTAGAAATAAGCATAAAGGATCCTTGACACAGGACGGATGGCTCTTGGTTACTTGGCAGCTGGTCATCCCGTTTACGGATGATTATTTTTCGACCCTCCTTCCATCTTTTCTCAACCAGTTCTCTCAGTTAACATATACATCAAAGTAGAGGAAGGGAGAAAAGATGAAAAATCATGTCATGTTACAAGCACTACCTCCAGCGAGGGTTATATAAAATTAGCGGATTGACATCATTGGATACTATGTCAATTATTTGTATTGTTCAGAGCCCCCATTAAGACAGAAAACACTGAGGTAGCTTCAGTCTCCATCTTGGCAGTCTGGAAGGATGACGTTTCTCTCAGCATGCAGCAGGGATGGCTAATGGTCCATGTGAACAAGTCAAGAGTTAAGTCTATTGCAATATTAATGATTATGACTTAGTTTTGGTTTGGGCTTGAATTAATAATTCATTCATCATTGCTTGACTGTTTGAATGTGGCCAATTCTCCAACTGAGTCCTCGGCTCACACACAAATGTCTGTTGCAGGGGGTTCCCAGGCTGGCTTCTGCATTGTCAGTGCTTCCCAGGGGGCTCAAAGACCCCTAGATCCACACTCTGCCTTCAGAGAGCTGAGTTGGGGCCTTGTTTTGGTGACTGGTTTGGACTTCTGTGACTAATGGATTTACTCTGGTTCTTCGGGCTCTGTGGATTTTGGTGACCTCTACAGTGGGAGTTGTGAGAGTTTCTCTGTCAACCTTAGTTCCACAGCTTCCTTACAGACTTAACTATGTTTCCACCTCCTCCATTTTTCCCGACACATGATGTATTTATGAAAGCAGATGTCATCTCATTAGTGCCTCACAAAACGCTGCGCCAGGCAGCTCCTCATTGGAAAGATGTTTAATTCATATAGTATAACCCAGATATCGACTGTGGTCTCAGGACCTCTCGAGATCTAGATAAGCTTAATTCTAACCTTTTCCCATTGATTGTAGAAGTCCACAGACTTGGCAAGATTCCTCTGAATTCCTGACAGTTTTTCATGATCAACTTCCCACTAAATTCATTTCTTTGCCCAGTTTTGTTCTCCTCTCTGTAGCTTGTGGCTGTTCTCTATTTCTGCAGTTCCCTTGACCCAAACCAGGGGCCCAGCACTTCCTCCTGTTTTCTCAGTCCCTCTGATGTGACGATGGAAGCAAATGGTTGCATGTACCAGAACTTTGGCTGCAACCATTTGAAATCCATGTTCGTCCTGAGAAATTCTCGCTTCCTGCAGCACCTGCAGTACCCCTGTTCCTTCTCTCTGTCTGACTCCTCTTGCTCTTCCCTTTCCTTTCCTCGTCTCTCTTTTTTGTTTTTCCCCTCCTTCTTAGGAACAAATAACTAACATTTGCAACAGCTTCACTCACTTTTTTGGTTGGTTTGTTTTTTACATGTATTGTTAGAGTTTCACTTTCTGCCCCCAGAAACAGCATTTCTGTGGGGAAGCAGAGCACTGAAGGGAGCCAGATTGCTTGGGTTTCAATCCCTATGCTACCTTGTCCTATACATATGACTCTGGGCAAGTCACTTCACTTCTCTGTGCCTCAGTTTCCTGTCCTGTGAAAAGCAAACAAAAAATCCTCATAGGACTGTAGAGAGGATTAAATGAGTTAATAATATATGTGCCATCAGTGGAGGAGTGGATAAACAAATTGTAGTATATCCATACAGTGGAATACTATTCAGCTATGAAAAAGGAATGCAGTACGGATATCTGCTGTAACTTGAATGACCCTCAGAAACATTACAGTAAGCAAAAGAAGTCAGACAAAAATGTTACATATCATATGATTCCTTTTCTAAGATATATCCAGAATAGGTAAATCCACAGAAACAGAAAACAGATTAATGGTTACCAGGGGACAGAGGGAGGGGCAATGGAGAGTGACTGCTTAATTGTACAGGATGTTCTTCTGAGATGATGAAAAAGTTTTGAAACTAGAAAGAGGTGGTAGTTGTACATTTGTGGATGCACTAAATGCCCCTGAATTGTACATTTTAAAATGGTTAATCATATACCACATGAATCTCACCCTTTAAAATAAATAAATGTAAAGCATTTTGTGTATTTCCTGGTATACAGTAAATAATCAAAATATTATTACTACCCATCACCCCCTCTACCCAGCATAGAAGATTATTAATCTCAGCTGTTTTCAAAATAAGAGAAAAAAATCATTAAATAGCAAACAGTATGAGGGAGTCTCAGGCTCCAGGGAGAGAATTTTCCTGAGGCCTTCCCACTATATGACTACTAAGATAGTAACATTTCATCTCGTTGCAAGGAGAACAAATGGGAACCTGGGTCATGCAGTAAAATTAGTAGTTCTTGGAGAGTCTTTCGTCTCATTAATGTGGCTCCAGGAATTGGAAGTTGGAAAACTATTCCACTGTTTAAATATCTCTGGCATCCACAACCTTCCTTCCATCCTTGTTTAGTGTCTTAGCCACACAGGCTTGCTCTACCATGCTGCCTCCCCCAAATCAGGCTCATTAGAAAGACTGGACTATGTCACGGGGAGGTCTTCAGACCTCACCAAAATCTCACTGAGGCCCTTCTGTGGGGACTGCATCTTGTTCAAGATGCTCAGACCAGCCAGTCATGTGCCCCAGCTGAATGCAACTGCAGCCTTTCTAATTGCTGTTGCTAAATATATAGGATTCCCTGTACGATGCAAGTAGCACATCTTCATCACCATGGTGACCGGGCACCTTCTGTCTCCAAACACGTTCCTTTGCAGCATATGTCTACCAGGTACTGAAGGGAGCCAGTGAAGCTGTGAGTCTGGCAAAGGAGGGTCTCATCCCCTAGTCTCTGGTTCTTAGATCTGAGTGGTCTGTGCTCTACTCTTTGACTGTATGAGGCAATTTTGAGAGACCCTCTTTGTCAACACCAAACTCACAAATTTCCATCACCTAAAACTGGTTCAGGCAAAAAGCACCCAAGAGAAGGAGGCTCTAAAGGTGACAGCTGGGAATCTGGGGTAAGTCAGAGGATGCAGGATTCACTGGGTCATCCAGAAGGTGCAGACTCAGTGCTGACAGAACCAATTCCAGAAGCATCCACCGGAATCCCTTTTTTGGGAGATTCTCTTCAAGGATGGAGCTAAAAAAGATGTAGGTGCCTCAAAAAAAAAAAAAAAAAGTAGGTGCCTCAAGAGAGCCTCTTGCTTCTAAGGATATTGTAAGGTAAACCATTTCCCCTCCTCCGTTTCCCACTTGGGGCAGGGACAGACAGAAAGCCAGTGGGTATGGGAAGCTGGCAGGGGCTGTCCCACTGGCAACAACCACAGCTTGCTCTCTCGGGACTCTTGCATCCCTCCAGCACTACCAAGGTAGTACGCTGATTTTCACTTGAGTGCCTCTGGGCCTCTTTTTAACACGACCACTTTTTATTAACACCACTCCCTGCCGGCCCTTCTCGGGCACCAATCAGTGCTGCTCTCAGCTCACAGTGGAGATTCACTGCCTCAACCTGACACCCAGGAGTATGGAACTGCCTTCAGAGTTTCCAAGTTGCTGACTAGGAAACCCAGCTCATGAATTGGAGCCGTTTTCCTCAGGTCACCCCTTGGGTCCCACAACTCACAGAGCCAGGGATTTGATGAGCCTTTTTCTTGTGACTTAGAACAGCATTCTTCAACTCTTCCTGAGGCATTGGGGCTACCTGTGATGATGGGGGACAGGGCATCCCCTATGCAATTCAAGTGCAGACTCCCAATTTTATCTGTGTTACAGGTTAAAAAATCCACGTGAGATTTCCTTTGAAGAAAAGTTCCAGAGGCCAAAGAGATGAGGAAAATCACTTCTTTGGACATGACGAACTTTTAAAAAAACAGCTACATGGAGGTATCATTTATATACAGTATAATTCATCCTTTTTAGTGCACAGTTCTGAATTTTGATAACCACGTATACTCAGGGAACCACCACCACAATCAAGGTCTAGAACATTTCCGTGACTCCAGGAAGTTTCCTGCTGCCCCTTTAGCGTCACCTGCAAGTCAAGCCCACACTCAGCTCCTGCAAAACAGATCTTCTTCTGCCCCTTTTTTGTTTTGCCCCAGAACGCCGTATAGGTGAAATCATAACATATGTGGCCCTTTTTTAAAATAAATTTTTTTATGTTGAATAATTGTAGATTCACATGCAAGTGTTAGAAGTAAGGCACTCAGAGAGAAACAATACAGAGGGAACCCTGCTCCCTGTAGTCAGTTTTTCCCAATGGTAACAGTCACAAAACTGCAGTACAGTGTCACCACCAGGGTGCTGACAAGGAAAGTTAGGACACAGAGTACTGCCATCTCCACGAGGATTCCTCACGCTGCCCTTTATAGCTGCACTGTCTTCCCTCTCCTTCCCCCTCCCCAACTGTTCTTAGATTAACACTAAACTTTCCTTCATTTGTATAAATTTGTCATTTCGAGATTGTTATATAAGTGGAATCATACAGTGTGTAACCTTTAGCGATTGGCTTTTTTTTTTTTTTCCACTCAGCATAGTTCTTTGGAGATTCACCCAGGTTGTGTGGCCGCAGGTTTTCTATGGTGTTTGGCTGGAGTAGGGCGGTCATTGTCCAAAAGTTTTCTATCTTGTGGATGCCCCTTTCCTGGTCCTTCGACTAGAGAAAGCGGGCTTCTCTTAGGACTTTTTGGGTCTGCATTTGTTGGTGTTTCAGAGTGCTGCCTTCTTTAGTTCCAAAGCTGGGGTCTACGAGACAAAAAGAAAACCCATGTTGTCATCAGGTGCCTAGCTGGTCTGCACCTTCTCTCCCCCTTTCAGAATCTTCTTATGTTTATTTTATATATATAATGTTCAGGATTTTTATTTGTACTCAACAGGAAGAACAGAGAAAAGTAGATCTACTCCATCTTCTCAGAAGCAGCGATCTTTTTAAACAATAATGCATCTAAGATTTACACTTCAACGCATTTTGGCAAAGGTTTACATTTGTGTAACCTCTATCATGATATAGAATATTTCCCTCACTCCAGAAAATTCCTTTATGGGTGCATGATTTTTTTGATACGAATCTGATTATGCTCCCTGTGAGGCCAGCTTCCTAGAAGACCCCAAATGGTTCCCACATCTTGGTATTCTCACCCCCATGTAACACCCTCTCTTGGGTGTGGACTGGATTTAGACTACCTTCTGGCCAATGAAATAGGGCAGAAAGGATGGCTTGTCATTTCTGAGATTAGGTCATAAAAGACTGTGGCTTCCATTTTTGGTGCTCTCCCTCTCAGATTACTCACTCTGGGAGAAGCCAGCTGCCACTTCATGGGTTCTCTCCTAGTGCAGAGGCCCAGGAGGCAAGGACCTGGACTCCAGGCAGCAGCCAAGTGCGTGAGCCTCACTGGAAACAAATCCCTTGGAGCCGTCAGGGACTGCAGCCTCATGAGAGACCCTGAGCTGGACCACTCAGCTAAGGCGCTGTGGGTTTATGACCCTCAGAAATTCTGTGATGTAATATGTTTTTGTAGTTTTAAGCCGCTAAGTTTTGGGGTAACTAATTATGCAGCAGTAGGTAACTGATACACTCTCTAGTCCTCCCCTCCCCCGGGTCTGAGCTCTGCCAGCCTCCGTAGCCCCATCCTGCCCCACTCTCTCCCTCTTCCCCTCCTCTCTCCACGCTCCAGCCACATTGGTGTTTTGGTGTCTCTTCCCTCAAGACTCCATTCCTGGGATGCTCTGCCACCCCCACCTCCCCAGGCCAATCTCACCCTCAGTTAATCTCACTTGTCCTGCTGGTTGGCTCCAATGTCGGGTCTCCAAGGAAGACCCTTGATGATTAGGGTAGGTTGCCCAGATATACCCTCCTTTGATTCAAATTACCCATCATAATTGCAATGTATTGTCATGCTTGTTTAACATGTCTCCCCCTATGAGGATGGAAGCTCCCCGAGGGTGGGACTGTGTCTGTCTTGTTCACCCCTGTATCCCCAGTGGCATGAGGCCTGGGATCCTGTGTGTGTGATGAATAGATGGAGAAATGCATGAATTTCCTCTCAAGAAAGAGTGTATGGAGGAAGGTTTGGGAACAGAGCATTTCCTGGAGGTCTCCAAGAAATTGTCCTACTTCTGAACAGAAAGTATGAGATCCTAACGAAAAAAGGCAAAATAGGTTTTTAAAAAATGTGCTAACTGGGGCTTCCCTGGTGGCGCAGTGGTTGAGAATCTGCCTGCCAATGCAGGGGACATGGGTTCGAGCCTTGGTCTGGGAAGATCACACATGCCGTGGAGCAACTAGGTCTGTGAGCCACAACTACTGAGCCTGCGCGTCTGGAGCCTGTGCTCCACAGCAAGAGAGGCCACGACAGTGAGAGGCCCGCGCACCGTTTGCCACAACTAGAGAAAGCCCTCGCACAGAAACGAAGACCCAACACAGCCAAAAATAAATTAAAAAAAAAAAAGGGAGTCCATGTATTTAAAAAAAAAAAATGTGCTAACTGTAGGCAGAAGTGGCGACCCTTCACCTCAGAGAGGGTCCTGGAGGTCCTCAACTCAGAATGCGCAGCAGAACCTGGAAGCTTGAACAAATTATGACTCTTGGGCTCCTCCTGGGCCAGTCGAATCAGAGCCTTGGGGGTGGGGGTGGGCATGGGTGTCTTTTCCAGGTGAGAGTCGAGAGCTCTGATGGGACCTCCAGATGAGGTTTTAAGGATTTTCATATGCTGAGGGAAGCTTCCAGAACTTAGAGGGTTCTTAAAGGGCCAGCAAGGAGGCTCTGACCTCAAGTCTGGCAGGATCATTTGTAAATGTACTCCTGGTATTGAGGAGGCCTGCAAGGCCAGATCCCCTGCGAATGAAAGGGGAGTCAGGATTTGGGAGAGGGGGTGAAGTTCAGATAAGAATGGCCAATGGCGGCCCCTGCCCTGGGCCCCACGCTTTCGAAGACCCTGCTCTGGCCCTCCCCAGGGACTCCTCCCCCAGGAGTCCACGGGGCTTAGGGATCTACCTACCCAGAGCCTGTGCACTCCTTTTGAGACCATGCCCCAGTTACCTGGGATTCTGGAATACCTGCCCAAACGCGCTGAGCCTGCTTCTGGGTCTGTGGGGCCTCCTCCCTGGTTCTGTCTTCTCCGGGGGAGACTGTACAGCTAGTTGTTCTCCCTAGTTGTGCACACAAGGGATAGCCAAGGGGCGGCTATCTGCAAGCTGGCATGGAGGGACCGGGCTGAGCTGGCCACATACATGCATGCTCATGAGGCCCTTTATAGTAGGAGATGGGAGGTGGGTGTTAGGATGGGTCAGGGGCCAGGGACCTTCACTGTGTTCTTGCTGCAACTCCCACAGTTACTGAGGGCAGGCCTGACATATGCCCCCAGTTTTGGTTCTCCTACTCAGCTCCTCCCTTGATTGCATTTACTGTGGTCTCCAAATTGCCCCTCATTGCATGTCCCTGAGCCCGTGTACCCCGTTCTTTCCACCAGCAGTGTTCCCTCCTTGCCTGCCTCTTAGCCTCCTGCCCCACCTTCCGGGCTCAGCGCAGGCGTGCTCTCCTCAGCAAAGCATCCCTGGCCTCCCCAGCTGGAGTCCTCCCTTCCCTTCTCTGTGCCCCATGGCTTGTCTGCTGCCTCTGGTCTGGGACCGGTTGCTCTAACTGCATGTATGGGCAGAAAGCTTTGTCTCTCCCATTCATGGCTCCGGTTCTCCTCTGGGTCCCCAGCATCTGGCCTCTGCACCTGGCACAGGAAGCCATTTAAAGACCTGCTCATGGACCAGATTGAATCATTTTGATAATTATGGGAAGAAGGCTTTGGAGGCCTCTTCTCAAATTTACTCCCAAACTTTCTTTTGGAAAATTCAGTGCTTGTTCTGAAGATTCAGTTTCTTCAGTTGCAGTGAGGGCATTGATCTGCTCACCCATTTCCCACCTCTGAGCCGTCCCCATGGGTGTGGAGACGACCAGCCTCCCCCCTTCCCTCACCAACCATATGGAGAAGGCTGGACAGCAAGCGTGAGCACTTGAGTCTCTGCACTGTCTGCTGCCCAGAAGTATCTCAGGGGCTCAGCTGCCTGCGGAGGAGGTGGCCATGTGTCCTGGTTTGCAGGGACAAGCTGTGTGTGTATAACTGCTATCTTGGAATGATTTTTATTTAATAGGGCCCCTTTCACTCTCAAAAGTGTCCCGTCACTTAATAAGATAGATGATAAGGTCCTCTACGCAGCGGAATCTTGCCTTGCTGCCGAGCTCATCAGCCTGAGCATTTGCACTGTTTTCCTTGAGTTCTAGGATTTCTCAGATTTACTGGATTCTTAGAGAGGTTGGCACAAAGCAGGGCAATTTTCATGGCCTCATTATGAATCCTAACTGGTTCTCTTTAAAAGCAAGTGGTTATAAATATTCTGTCCAATCCAGCGGCTCTCAGACTCTACTTCCAAAGGACACTTCTGAAGATTCCCAAAGGAGTGCATTGAATAACGATGGCTGTGTCCCATATCACAAGGAAATTATAAGTCAGCGGATAGAATGGATTCAAGTTCAGTTTCTTTTCCAACAAGTTTTTATATACCTTTGGTAGCTGACCCTGCTTGTCAGCTGGCAGATAAACAAATACACAAGTGTTAAGTGAATATGAATTTTTAAACATTCAAGAAAGTGTTTAATAACTTATGTATTTTTAATGAGGTAAAGAATTCCTGCATACCTGGAACACGGTCATATTTTCATTCGGTAAAATTCGTTTATATGATGGAATTTAACATATCAACATGTCATAGTACTTCAGTATTAAATTCATATCTAACATCTGTTGAGTCTTAGTATGTGCCAGACAAGTGCTGAATGAGTCACATACATAATTTCGTCCTTGCAATGACCCCATGAGGTAGGTAGCAGGACCACCCATATAAAAGAGGAAACTGGGGATTTGGGAAAGGACTCCAGGTCTCGTGACGTCCAGGCGCTCTGCCCCCTAAACTCTTTTGAAATGCTCTTTGAAACTTCCTAGCTAGTCATTATAGTCAAAAAAACGTCTATCATTTGACCTTTGCCCTTAGGCCATGATTCCGTAGCAATTAGAGAAAGCTTCTGAAGCTACAGTGACATCTGAGTTTTCCTTTTGACACTGAAAAGACCTCTTCTTTTGCTATAGTTTTTTTTTTTTTCTTTTAAGAGAAGAGTGTAATGAATCTGGAAAAGCTGAGGCCATGTCATATAAAATACAATGCTGCTGGTTTGCCTAGGGACCTCTCTAAGTCATGGGCTCAGCACACTTTTTGCTGTAACGCTCTGTTCCTTCCAGACCCCCACTTTAGTCCGCCTCTACCCGTTTCTTAGTTTACCTAAGGAGGGCACATTGGGATTGTTGTAATCTGGTACAAAACAGATGCTCAATAAACACTGGTTTTAAGAATGAATGCATTAAAGTAAGGGAATGAAGGAATGACTCAACATCACTTTCATCAAGATTATGAGATGGAATCCTGCAGAAACTGCTGCATTTTGCCAAATCCCCTTCCTTAAATTTCTGGGTGACTGCCAGGAAATTGAATCTCTGTGTTCCCTGGTTAGTCAAACGAAAGAGACTGACTAGAGGTGTAAATGTTTCTCCTTGGTCCTATGGCCTCATCAAGACCTTTAGAAGGTGAATTGAAATACTACCTTTCTGTTTTGCTGACTGAACATGCCTTTCAGTCTGGTCGCTTCTAAACTCACCAGCGAGCCTTTCATTGCTGTGTGTGAGCAGCCGTGCTTCCTACGCTTGTCACTGGACCACCCTAAGCTCACCTTTACTTTGGGACCTGGCATGTCATCACCTCTAGTGAATAGAGCCATCTTGCCCTGCCTGCCACCCACATGTGCATTTGCCCTGTTCACACCAGGCAGCCATACCGCGTTCCTGCTATTTCCCTTTCAGTGATTGGCAAAAGGCCACTCAAACCTGGAAAACATTTCCTGCATCCTGACTGTCGGCGGGGAGGACGCAGAGAGGTGACTGACCCCGCAGAGATGCTTTTCTTGCTCATGCAGGGAGAGCACTTACTGCCAAAAGTGCTGAAGGCCTTTGTGTCCCCCTGAGCGTGTCAGAGCCTGAACAAGCTTTGCATTCCAATGCTCCACTTTCCTGGAAAGCTCCCTCCCTTCTCTCCAGGGCTTCATCTCATTTCTCCTCAGCTCCAGACAGAATTATAATGGGTGCATCTTCTGGCCTCTGGGCCTTCTCGGGTCCACAGATGGAGTCTAGGTCACTTTTTTTCCACATGACTTGTAAAATAATGTTTTATTTTTAAAACAATTATTACAAAGTTAATAATAAATATATTCATGGAAGGAAATTGAGAAATGCAGGAAACAAAAGTAAAATTATCTATCACTATCTTGCACTAACATCTATTAACATTTTGCTATGGATGTGTCTAGTCTTTTTTTTCAATCTGTTTTATTGATTAGTAGGGGGAAAAAACTCCAAATAGAATTATACCAGCTTGAATATTTGCTTAACTATTGATTCATTTTTATGCATTCTCCTTATTAATTTTTAAAAATTTTGTCATAATTTTAGATTTACAGAAAAGTGGCAGAGATAGTACAGAGAGTTCCCATATACCCTTCATCCAGCTTACCGCCGTCATGTTAACATCTTGTATAACCATGGTATATTTGTCAAAAATAATAAATTCACACTGGTGTGATCCTAATAACTAAACTACAGATTTTTTTTTTTTTTAGGATTTTACCAGTCTTTCCTTGCTTTTCATGACGTTGGTACTTCTGAAGAGTATTGGTCAGGTATTTTGTAGGATATCCCTCAATTTGGGTTTGTCTGATGTTTTTCTCATGATTAGATTTGGGTTATGGACTTTGAAGAAGACCACAGGGGTGTCTTTTCACTTCCTTATGTTGTCCTATGAAATACACACACACACACACACACACCCCTCACCTAAAACTTTTGAATCGAAGAGGAGGTTAAAACTATGATTTATTAGACAGCCTCTTGAAGTGTATCTTCAACTACTTCATACCCAGTGCCTGGCCTGGGGATGCCCCAAGTAGGTGCTCCCTTGGTGTTTGTTTCATGGTTGACATTAGTGTCCAGGCCAGGACACTTCCCTCTGGGGAAATGATGGACTGGGTGGCAGCTACTTTGTTCATCTTGAGAGACAACAGAAAAAGAAAGATAAAAATAAAAAGCAGAGACCAAGTTTGTGCTGAGAAGAAATATATCATTTCCTTTAAAATAAAGACATAAAATGTAAAAAATGGAAATGAGGAAAGGGGAAGATATTAAGGGAAGAGAGAATATCAGAGCACAAACTGCTGGAGACAGTTGGGGGTCCCAGTTATCTCCAAGTTCAGCAACCTTCTGGGATCACCATTTGTTTTGATATCCAAAATAAATCTCCCTCTTTTGCCACATAAATGTGGTAAGTGCAGGACCCTCGCTGAGAAGGCAGGAGCTCTGGGACAGGAGAGCGGGGGGAAGCTGACTCTCACACAGAATCCTGTCCAGGCCTCTCCCTGACCACCTCTGGAATTAAGGAATATTAATGGGGAACAAATTCGTAACTCCTCAAACCCTTCCAAAATCTCTTTTGTCTATTTCCTAGCAGATAATAGATGCTCCAGAGCATCTCACTTGTCAAATTCCCTTTGAACTCTTGCTGATGCCTAGTTTCCTCCTTCAAGGGCCTGTTTCTCTCTACCCCTGTTTCCAGGGTTAACACAAACATTTTATAACTTGGTTAGTAAAGACTAACATCTTTTTTTAATTTAATTTTATTTATTTTATTTTTGGCTGCTTTGGGTCTTCGTTGTTGCGAGCAGGCTTTCTCTAGTTGTGGTGAGTGGGGTCTAAACTCTTTATGGAGTAGAGGAGAGGGAAAATCTGAGTAGGAAAAGACAAAATTATCTTTAGCTGGTTAGGGGTGGGAGGAGAGAGAGAACATACTGAAACCCTGGGTAAGCATTAGTTAAATCCATTTCACCTGTAACCTGCCTTTCACTAATCAAGGTTGTTTTAATTGTTGCTACAAAAGACTTGCATGTCCTCCAAGTGGCACGTAGCCTAATAAGACATTTGCCTGGGCTGTTTTCCAGGAATGTGGAGGCAGCTGTGCCTAGTTCGAGCTGAGCTGGTTAAGACCGGTTAAGACTACCAGCCCTCCAACTGGGCATGCGTGAGTGTCAGCTCAGCGACCTTTTGGCGTCAGAGGGCCCAAAACTCCACCCTCAGATCGTGCTAAGCACCTCCATTTTGAACGTGCAGAAATCTGTAGCTTAGCTACACCTGGACAGAGTGACAATTACCGCACCTTTTTTCAATCACCTTTCCCTATTCTCCCCACGCTCTCCACGCCTCAGACCGCCCTGCTGCTCATAAATACCCCATGGCTTGAGCGTAAACCCTTTCTTTGCTGCAAACCTCAGCGTCTCAGTATCTCGGCTTGCTGCACGTCAGGCAAAACGATCATGGTTCGGTCACAATACCTCCCATCATACAGCGCTGAAAGGAATCAGGTGCTTGCCTTGTTTGATAAAGGAGCCTGAAAGGAAGGCAGATCAGAGGCCTGCACACCTCCTCTTGGGGTTGGGGGGTGTATCAGGGAAAGTCACATTAATGTTTGAGGGTTATGTCAAGAAGAGTAGGAATTTCAGGAGGGGTAGAATTTATCACATGGTGAAAGCATAATGACTCTGAGAGGTAGTTTTATCGTTTCTGATTACAGATGAGAAAAATTAGCTCAAAGAGGAATTATAACTTGCACACCCATGATCACCCTATTGGTAGGTGGCAGAAGTAGAACTAGAGTCCTTCTCTGACTTGAAAGACCACATTTTTTTTTTTTTTTTTTTTTTGCGGTACGCGGGCCTCTCACTGTCGTGGCCTCTCCCGTTGCGGAGCACAGGCTCCGGACGCGCAGGCTCAGCGGCCATGGCTCACGGGCCCAGCCGCTCCGCGGCATGTGGGATCCTCCCAGACCGGGGCACGAACCCATGTCCCCTGCATCGGCAGGCGGACTCTCAACCACTGCGCCACCAGGGAAGCCCGGAAAGGCCACATTTTTAACCCTGAACCACGCTACTGCTCTTAACTGAAACATCACTTTCTCCGGATTTTACCAGCCACATCCAGATCTTGGGTCTTAGGCCACAGAACCTCGCAGTGATCAGGGTGAAATTGACTGGACTCTAACTTCGGTATATTGCTATTTTCCATCTTATACACTGGGTGTGACAAAATAGCAGAGACGTCTATCTTTCTCAAGAAACTAAACTAGAATTGGAAAGATTCAAGGTGACTTGACAAGAAAGCCCCACACTCTCCTCACAGGACTCTTCCTCTGCCTTGTTGCTTGGCAGCAGCTCTGCCCAGTGACCGTTTACACTCTTCCCACCCTCCAGTGCTGCCTGTGGACAGCCCTTCTCTGAACTGAGCTGCTGAACGTTCCAGACTGCTTCTGGGAGAAATGTGCTGTGAAGAGTGGAGAAAGAGTAGGACAGACCACATTTGAAGTATAGCTGTCAAAGGCCATCAATCCATATGTTTGTTCACGATCTTTTTGGATTCTCAGATTTTTCTGATTAACTGCTAGGAAGCTTGCATGTCAGTGCTGCAGTGGGGACTCCATCTCCAACCTATAAATAAAAGCAGAGCTCCATTCCCTGCCAGTGCACTGCCTGGGACACTGGCCAGGTGCCTGGGGGTGGGAATGTTATTAGATGCTCAATAAATATTTGTTGAATCTTGAATAAATTCACCCCTGCTCAGAGGTGGTGAACAGACAGAGGTGAGAAAAAGTACCCTTCTCTTCTCCTAGGAGATTGATTTGGTTATTATATTAGAAATAGAAATGCAAATTAGCATGTGCTCAGAGCTGGTTGGAAATCTGTCCATTGATCCAAATAAAAGTTAACATACTCCATAGCTCTTCTTGCTATCCTTGGGTTAGGTTTTTAGGGGGTTTAAAATAATGTATCTACAAAATGGAAAGCTAGAAAAACAAAGTGATATAAGATTGATCTGAACAAGGAGATATGATCTTGACCTTCAAGGGGTACACGTGAGAAATGCTGGGACATCCCCATATATTCTGTCATAAAGAAAACCAGTCCTCTGGGAATTTGGAGGAATGAGATTATTTTGGCCTGAGGTGGTAAGGAAAGTGTTTATGTAGGGAGTGGGCATCATTCATTTTTTTAAAAGAAATATCTCTGAGCATCACCCCAGCTAAGCACTGATATGGGGATGAGCAAGATTCGGTTCTTGCCTCCAAGGAGCTCACGATACTGGAAGAGCAGACTCAGCCAACGCTTATGGTACTAGTTAATGCTGCTGTGTGTGCTGTGCAGGGGGAGCAGGCAGGGGAGGAGGAGGGACCCCCCAGCTGAGCTAGCTAGACAACAGGGGATGCTTTCTGGGGGAAGTGTCTCTGGAACTGGACCTTGAAGAATGAGTCAGACAGACAGTGAAGGATAATTCCAGGCCAGAGGAACAGCATGAAAGTGCTCTGGAAAGAGAGAGGTTTGGTTTTGCTGCAGTGAAGAGTGCTCAGAGACGAGGCCCTAACAGCTGAAAGGGTTGATCACAAAGGGCTTCGCAGACTTTGCTGCCGGAACCACCAACCAGAGGCTGGAGGCAGGGAGTGCTGTGAAGACACCTGATGTGAGTGAAAAGTAATGAGGTGCAACTTGGCTTTGCCAGTGGAAAGAAATGAGACAGAGGAGAGACCTATGGATATTCTGGGTGACAGTAGGAGTCTGAGGTAGGAATTTTCTACGTGTTTGTGGGTGCAATAAGTAGGCTGCGGTAGCTGGAAGTGGTGGTGACGTGCTGGATGCCAAGGGCTGGGAAGGGGTTGAGATTTTCCCTGCTTGCAAGCAGATGAGTTAGCCTGCCCCAGTACGTGGATGCTGACAGAAGACGTACAAGTCCTGAGTTGGGGACCAAGGACTCTACTACTTGTAGCAATAGCAAGATCCAGAGTGTCGGCACAGTCATATCAGTCCTGAGCCCCAAGGCCCACAGGGGCCATACAGGTGGGTGACACACAGGAAAGGGATCCTGGGCCTTGAGAGCCCACCGCCTTACAGCAGCCTGCTCTTTGAGAGAGAGAGACAATATCGCATCCCTCAAGGGTGCTTGCTGCAAACGCAACCAGGAGAAACAGCCTGGGACCAGTTAAAGAGAGACCAAGGCCTTGGCAAGATGTGCAGGAGTGCCAGAGACCCTTGGAGGAGTGTCTCCCAACATTGGAAAGATGTTTTGTGTCAAATGTTGAAGGCCCATGGCTCCAAAATAAGCAATTTGTAATTTATCCTGTAGGCAAAGGGAAACCACTGTAACTGTTTTTGGGGTAACGGAGGACTGTTAAATTGGGGAGCTTAATCTGGAAATGGGCATAAGGCTGGGGCAGACTAAAGATATCCTTGCATTCCTGGACATTCCTTTCCCAGAGAGATAAGATCTTTCTTGACACTGAGCAGACTCTGTGACTGATTTGGTGGGAGTAACACCTGGGCTTGGACACTGGCAGCTTCTATCTCCTCAATCTTGGGACTCTCTCTGGGGGCCCTGAGTCATGTAGGAAGACAGACTACTCTGGGATTGCCATGCTAGAAAGCCTACATCTAGGCCCTCCAGCTTCCAGCCAGCTCTACCACAATGCCATATCTGTGGATGAAGTTGTCTTGGACCCTCCACACCAGCCTATCTGCCAGCTATGAACCCCTGGGTGACTTAAGTGGAAACCACATGGAGCAGTAGACTCACCAGCTGAACGTGGTTCAGATGCAAACACATCTTAAGATGTAATAAAATGATTGTTGTTTGAAAACACAGAATTTTATAGTAGAGGCATACCTTGTTTTATTTGTTTCCCTATATCATGCTTCGCAGATACTGTGATTTTACAAATTAAAAGTTTGTGGCGTCCCTGCATTGAACAAGAGTATCAGCGCCATTTTTCCAACAGCACTTGTTCATTTCATGCCTGTGTCACATTTTGGTAATTCTCGCAATATTTCAGACTTTTTCATTATTGTGTTCTGTGATCTTTGTTACTATAGCAAAAAGATTATGACTCACTGAAAGCTCAGATGATGGCACTTTTTAGCAATAAAGTAATTTTTTTAGCAATAAAGTATTTTAAATTAAGGTATGTATTTTTGTAAAGACAGTGCTATTTCACACTTAATTGACTACAGTATAGTGTAACCATAACTTTTGTATGCACTAGGAAAGAAAAAATTCATGTGACTTGCTTTATTGCGGTATTCTTATTGCAGTGGTCTGGAACCGAACCCACAATATCTCTGAGGTATGCCTGTAGCTGTTAAGCTGTAGGTGAGATTGGAGGCTAGGAGTCCAATAAAGAGTCTATACAAATCGGAAAGGAGATAAGCAGGGTTTGCCTTAGAAAGCCAATGGAAGCAGGAGTCCTTAAAAAGGCACAGTGGGGGTGCTTGGGTGGACAAAAGTCAAAACTTCAGCAAAGCCACCTTGAAGCACTGACTGCTCCTCCAGTGAGGGTGCAAAACACACATCCATGGGCCTTTGTTATGCTGATCCTTGGCCTGGGAACCTTCTCTCCAGCTTCATCTTTTAAGACTTAGGTTGAGTCAACTCCTTCTGTGCAGTCTTTTCCTGAAAGAGTATTCATTGCTTCCTCTTTTCCCAGATTCCCCAGGCGTGCCCCTGGTGTGGGACTTGCTGGCTGCTTGATGTGAGCATCTTCCCCATGGACTGGCGTTCCTTCAGGTCAGAGTCTGTCCTTTCATTTCCATGTCCTCAGGCGCCAGCTTCCAGTCTCAAGGCCTGGGTATTTGAGGCACCTAGTAGATGATCAAGAAATGATTTGCAAACAAAATGCTGGTTGAGTTTCTAGAACAGGATGCAGAGTTTGGTGGTTCTCTTGTTTCTTGTTCAAGTTGAAGTTTTTGTTTCTGGATGCTTTTTTTCCACCATTTTCTTTTTAATTGGGGTATAGTTGTTTTACAATGTTGTGCTAGTTTCTACTGTACAG
The DNA here is from genome assembly GCF_964341445.2 of Mesoplodon mirus. Taxonomy (NCBI): domain Eukaryota; kingdom Metazoa; phylum Chordata; class Mammalia; order Artiodactyla; family Ziphiidae; genus Mesoplodon; species Mesoplodon mirus. The sequence continues at coordinate 73,875,163 of NC_138985.1, forward strand.
CGAAGTGGAGTTCCCCGTGCTATACAGCAGTGGACACTCTTTTCTTGTAAAAAACAAACAAACAAAAAAACTGATGTCTGGATCCCACTCCCAGGCTTCTGGTACAATTGGTCTGGGTTGCAGCTTGGGCACTGAGAATTTTAAAAGCTTCTCAGATGATTCTAGTACGCAGTCAGGGCTGGGACCATGATTGTGATCCAAGCTCCATTCCTGAGATTGCTCTTCCATTTCTTAGTCTCTCCTCTTACCAGGAAGACCATGTGCTCTTCATTAGACCAGCCGGGGGAGAGCCAGCCCCAGCGGCAAGGGTCCAGAGTGAAATGCATGCAAGAACTGAAGGATAAAGACTGAGAGTGAATGTGCGTGTGAGCGTGTGTGTGTGTGTACACATACATGCTACCTGAGTACATATAGTGCACCTTCACGGTAATAGGTGTCGTCATGTATCGATATATATTTTTGAGTCTCATTTTTCTCACCTGGAAAATTAGACTTTTATCTTAATTTCTAAAGTCTCATTTAATTCTTAAATGGTCAGATTTCAACAGGCAAATGTCCTGGGAGCGGCCACATCACACTGAGAGCAGAGCGAGAGCAGCCCACAGAGACAGGAGCCTGCAGGGATGGGGGGAAATCATCTATTTGCCTGCAGCAGAGATGAGGCTGGGGTTACATTTGGGGCCACATCTTGGAGACCTTGAATGCCAGGCTGAGGTGAATGTGCTTACTGCAGCAGGTGATGGGGGTTAGTGAAAGGCCTTATCAAGGAATTGACATGGTTGGAGCTGGGTTTTCGAGATGAGTTTGGTGAGGCTGTGCACATGGCTGGAAGGGAGAGAGATGAGCCGGGAGGAGAGACCCAGTAGGAGAGGCCAGTCTGGCTCTAGCTGGGAGGGAAACGGGGCCTGAACTGCTGCGGACCAGGGGCAGAGAGAAGGGACAGATGACGGGGAGGCTGAAGGGGTCCATGAGGCAAGACTTGGCCATGGATGGCTGGGAGGAAAGAGAGAGCAAGGAGAGTCAGAGTGACTCCAGCTTTGGAACCTAGAAAGGTTGCTTGAGGCCTCTGTTCATCTGTGTTACCACCCAAGACCCCTCTTGAAAGCTGCCTGTCCAAATAGGCCTGGCAGCCTTAGTAGGCAGCGTGGCAGGGGTTCAGAGCTTGATTTGTAGAATAATCCAGATCTGAGTTCAACTCCCAGCCCTGGCCTTTCTATCTGTGTGCCCTTAGACAACTGACTTAACCTCTCTGAGCCTCAGTCTCCTTATATACAAAATGTATATTTTAATAAGGTTTTTGAGAGGATTAAATGAGGTTGTAGTTATAAAATGTATATTTATAAAAGGCTTGGCGCAAGTGTACAGTTGAGAGCTCAGTAAACGTTAGCTGTTAGAATTACTGTCTTCTCTCTGGCTCTCTTTCTCGCACACACACACACACACACACACACAGGCACACTAGCATTTCAGCGTCTCTTTTCTTTTGCTGTTCTAAAACCTCCAGTGGGACAGGGCAGTGGCCAAGGCACCCATCCTCCAGCTGTGGGCTGCTGAGGGCTCAGATCTGCCCCCCTTCCCTCCAGAGTTGTCCATAGCCCGGCAGAAGTCACCTCACCCAGGGGTGTCCACCAGCCTGCCTCCCCCACAAGCCCGTCTAATGCCTGACAGCGACAGGGTACAAAAGTGTGGCCTCTGTCTCATGGTGAAGTCAACTCTGTGCTGCAATTCTTACTCCAAAGCACCCTCTGGGAAGGCTGAAGCCAGATGCCAGCTGAGACTATATCACCTTACCCTTACCCTCCCTCTCTCCCTCTCTCCCCTTGTCTTGAAAGCATCCCCCCAATAAAGCAAGTGAATCCCTGCCTCAGACTCTTGGCAGGTTTTGGGAGCATGGCCCATGGCTGACGGTCCTTTGGTTCTCTATTCAGGCTTCCCTTCAGACACTGTCAAGCCTGGGCTCCATGCTGCGGGGCCAGACAGAGCAATCCTTCCTCACAGCCCAGGTGCCTGGATCTCTGGCATGGGAAGGGGAACCAGGTTCCTTCTGGAACAGGAGAGGCATTTAGATAACATGCTCAAACCATGAAGCATCCAACCCCTCCTCTGACTTCTCCAGGTCGTATTTGTAAGTCACCTATGACCCTCTCTGCCCTGTTGAGTTGCTGCTCTGCCCTCCCATTGGGCCGTGAGCATCCATGGGACAGAAATTGCAGCCGAGTGGTTGCTGCACCTCCAGCACTCAACGTGGGCCTGCACACAGTAGGTGTGCAGGAAACATGTCAGGAACTGCATTTACTTGGACTGAAAAACAGTTACAGCAAGATTACCAAAGAGAGCAGACAGTAATGGCCCAAGTGAAGGGTCCTGCAGGGACCAAATGAGATCTGCGCCTGCCTGGTAAGATGGAAGATTCCAAAGAGAAGCAACTGTCAATCACCAGGGAGAGTCACAATGCTGCGAGCACTCTATAGGCTCTCATTTAGTTCTTAAAACCTTCCTTGGTATATCTTACCATCTCCATTTTACTGATGAGGTCATTGAGGCTCAGAAAAATAAGTAACTTGACCAATATGAAGTGTAAGAATGTGGTGGAGTTGGATTTCAAGCCCTTGTCCGGCTGTACTCTTTCCATGATCACAGGGTCTGAAATGATATTCTGAAGAGTTTGGAGTTGCTCTTCTGGGAATCTGCATCCCTACTGACATGAGCTAGAAAGGACTGGCTGGCAACCGTGTTGGAGACAGACTGCTTGGATGGCTGGATGGAGGTGGGAAAGGAGTTTGGATATGAATGCACTCTTTTATTGGGGGACAACAGAGTCAGGAGCATCACAGTGTGGCTCTGAGGAGTCGGGTGACAGAGGCCGGGCTGATGTGGTGGATTGTCCAGCGAAGGGAGATGCTGGGCTAGATGCCTGATTCACTGAGACCTCCTGGCTCTGGGCAGGCGGGAGCCCCCGGCGCTGAGCTGTGTGACTCTCTCTGGGCTCCATTTCTCATCAGTCAAGGGAGCGGGGTGATTGGAGGGTTTTTTTCCAGCTCCGGGTCCCTGATTCTCAATCAGTGAAAGGTCTGATGTTTCCCATCCCTCTTTGCTCCTCTCTGTGTAAATCCTGCGCTGCCGACCAGTGATCCAAGTCCCTCAGCCCAGCCAAGGCGACAGAAAGCCTGACTTTCTCAGCCCTGAAAAGAGCTGACAGGCTGTTCTCTGGGCTCCCCTCTGCAGGGAGCATTGACAAGAGCTGGAAGAGGAGACTGGCATGGGAGCCTTCTCGAGTTGTTCCACAAAGGACCTCTTCTCTTTCCCAGGCATGATGACAAATACTGCTGCTGCCTCTGGCTGTAAGGGCTGGGGTGTGTGGACAAGGTTCCCATGCCTGGGCTCTTAGGAAAATTGCAAGCAAAGAAAAAAAATGTGCATGGGCTTTTGGCTGTGCTTTTTTGACTTGATGCCAGATAACCACTGGGTTCAAAATTACATCACTATTGACTATCTGAGTAATCAGAGTAATTTCTCTGTTTGAGCATCTTGGAAGAATAGCTACCTTGGCAACAGATTGTTATCAGTTCCTTAATGATTTGTGCTGAGGAACAGTTTCCTTTATGCTGAAAACTGGTGGCCTAAAAGCTGGATCTGGCCAGCTAACCCATCTATCTCTGAGTGGATTGCATAGTATTGAGAAATGGAGCTGGGTTTGAGAGCCTACTTTGTCTGTTAAGCAGCAAAGGCCAGGCCAGTGGTGCTGGGATTCCCAGTGTCAGCCCCCCTCACCCCCAGCATTGGACTCAGCTGAGCCTCTGGAATACACAGTCCCTACCCACTGAGGGTTGCTCAGCGCTGCAGGAGGGTCTGATATGATACATCCAGCACTGGCCCCACATGCTGGCCCATCCTTCTGAAGCCACTGGGGCTTCTGTTCCTGATAGAACCGTGTTCTGTTCACTCTCCCTTGCTTCTTGCTCAGCTCCCTGGATGCCATGCGTTGGCCTCTGTGCTTCAGATGAATTTAAACAGCAGGCTGGACTATCCAGGAAGGATCTAAAAGGAACTTCTAGAAGATTCACAAAATAGATTGTAGAGAAAAGTGCAATGTGGTTTTTAATGGTCGTGCAGCATTGCAGAAAGTGGGAGGGGAGTTGAAGGTGAGGAAATGATGTTCAGAAAGTTGAACTGACAACACAGCTGCTAAGTGGTGAGGCTGGGATTTGAACCTGTGTCTGTGCCTCACTGACCCCTGTAGGAGGTGGGATGGTGGGCTGTCTCGGTGAGAGCTAGTAGAGCCCAGAATGTGCATTTAAAAAAAAAAAAGACTCTGCATAATAGCAACTATCCCCATGCCTTTGATAATGCAAGGGATCACAAATGCTGTGGAGTGAATGAGTAATAACGCTTTGTCATGTATTGTGGGTCGGAGGCCCTCTTACTACACATAAGCTTAGAGAGACAAAGCTGCCCTGATCTCTTCTCCTGACTTTGCTCTCGGGCTTCAGGGAAGGAAAAGCTTCCAGCTCTGGCAGGCCTTCCTATAGTCTCCAAAATGCTTCCTGCAGGTAGCAGAAAGGCTGCCCAGGCCAGCTTCCCCATCATCTATCTTTGGACAAAAGGAGGTTACATTCAACCCTCTAAGTCAAGGGAAGGGAAGTCAAAGGGGACTAGAATTATTGGAGGCCAGCTATTTGCAGGGGTGGAGCTATACTTTATACATATAATCTCATTTCTAATTTACTGTAACCCTATAAGTAGATATTATTGTACCCATTTTGCAGATCAGAGCACAGAGGTTCAGAGAGGGCAAAAAATGTGGGCTAATAGAATTCAACTTATTTTTACAGCAGACACCAACATTTTGTTTTTAGGGAGGAAATGTCTTTATTTGCTTAGATACCTTTATAAACACTTTGGGTGGGAACTAAGGCCAGAAGGGCAGGAGCCTCAGCTAGGACACAAAGCAGAGGCTCAGCTGCCTTCTGTGGGGTAGGAGGCAGGGGGCAGAGAGGAGAGAAGGATGGAAAGAGGATCAGCAAGATGCCGAGAGAGCCTGGGGCTAAGTGACTCCAAGTGCCCAGGGAAAATCTCCAGCTGCAACTGCCCGTGTCCTCCCCATACCTGCTTGAAACCTTGATAGAGAATTGTGGTTTTTTTGTTTGTTTTGTTTTGCGGTACATGGGCCTCTCACTGTTGTGGCCTCTCCCCTTGCGGAGCACGGACGCGCAGGCTCAGTGGCCATGGCTCACGGGCCCAGCCACTCCGCGGCATGTGGGGTCTTCCCGGACTGGGGCACGAACCCGTGTCCCCTGCATCAGCAGGCAGACTCTCAACCACTGCACCACCAGGGAAGCCCAGAGAATTGTTTTTATGAGTGGGGTTTCTTTGCAGAAACTGCAGAAATGGGTGTTTCCTTGTCTGCTTCCATGTGGTGAGGAGCAGGTTCGGCCTGTGTGGAATCAGAACCCTAGAGCCTAAGGTGGCCCCGAGGATGGGAGACTCAGGCCCCTCCGCGTGCTGTACTGGCATCAGCAGGAATCCTGCCCTTCTCTAGAGGATGGAAGGGATCCTAGCAGACCTCAGGGCAGTGGTGTGCTGGAGCTGGCTTCCCTGCACAGCCAGTGCCACGCGTCCCTTCCCAGAACCCCATTCAGTGGCACTGTCTTAGCTTCACACCTGCATGGTAGGAGTATTTATACCATGGAAAATGGCAAGTGCTACAAATCAGGGCTTTTTTTTTTTTTTTTTGATAGCTGATTGTTGAACATTTACCAGAACACCCCTGCTTCAGAGGGTCAAGAGACCTTTTGACATCTGTTTACCTTCTCTTGCCAGGCTGTTCATCAAATGTTGAAGGAAAGTTAAAAGTTGCAAGTTCTGAAGGTAAGATTTGTGAACTGTTACCATTTCTGAGTTATGAGAGAGCGTTGGCCAGAGTGGGGACATAGAGTGAGAGCTTGGAGGTTTAAGAAAGGAGAAGGGGGGAAATGCTACAAATAATTGCCTTTTGCATGGGAGACTGGCATACTACTCAGCAATAAAAAGGAATAAACTATTTGATACCTGTCATAATTATGCAGAGCGAAAGAAACCAGATGGAATATGATTTTATTTATATGAAGTTCTAGAAAAACAAATCTATAGTGACAGAAAACAGATCAGTGGTTGCCTATGAATGGGGGTGCAGTATGGGTAGGGAAGAGTGGTCAGGAGGGATTACAAAAGGGTATGAAGAAATTTGGAGGAAATAATAGATGTAGTCACTGTCTTGCTGTGGTGATGGTTTCATGGGTGTATATATGTCAAAATTTACTAAATTGCACACTTTAAATATGTACAGGTTATTGTATGTTAATTACACTTCAGTAAAGCCGATTTATTTTAAAGCATGATTTCATACTGATGCTGCCAATTCTAATCCAACACAACCAACTTCATTATAGCTTTTCCCCTTTCATTATTTGTAATATTTTTCTCTGATAGTGAGAAATATGGCTCTCATTTTTCACAATAGAGTTATATATTTGTTCAATCCGAGTATACACATAAAGTAGTTTCAGAATTGCCAACCCATGGTGCTGTGAGACACACTTTGACTAACCAGGCTACAGCATTTATATAAGGTTCTATTTGTCTTCGGTCTTACTACCATATTCATCAGGATACTGTTTTCTGAAGTCATGTTAAGGTCCTTCCTTCCCCATCGCCTTCAGTGTGACTATAATATTCACTTGAAATAGTGTTAGGTTTGTTTGTTGCTATTTGTATTCCTTTTAGGGTTAATCCCATATTCTGGTTGGATTTAAGTGGGGGAGGAGGGGGTACTTGAAGCATTCCATGATTCTAAGAGTCAAAGTTCTACAAAAAGTATATTGAGAGAAGTGATGCTTCTTCCTCATCCCTTCTCACCCATCCCTTCTCACCCATCCCATTTCCTTCCTTCTTTCGCCCCAGTTTCCATCCATGCCCTGTAGGTAACCAATCTCTTTACTTTCTGGTTTATCCTTCCTATATTTCTTTTGCACCAATGAGCAGATACATGTGTATTTTGTTCTATCCCCTTCTGTCTCATGCTAGACATATTCTATGGCACTTTGCTTTTTTCCTTAACTATATGTCTTAGGAATCACTCCAAATCATTTTGTAGAGATTTTTCTGCCTCATTTTTCATAGCTGCATAGCACTCCACTGTGTGGATGTACCACAGTTTATTCAACCACTCTCCTATACCTAGGCATTTAGGTTGTTTCCAATGTTTTACAATTACAAATAATACTATTTTGAGTAACCTTGTTCATATGTATTTTCATGACATTGGAGGTATATCTTCATGGTAGATTCCCAGTAGTGGGTCAAAGGGTAATTACACATGTAGTTCTGTTAGTTATTGCCCAATATTCCTCCATGGGGTCATGTCAGTTAGCATTCCCACCATGCATGAGTTCCTGTTTACCCACAGTCTTGCCTAGAGAATGTATTATCATGCCTTTCAATTTCTGTTAGTCTGGTAAGTGAGAAATGGTATCTGTGTTTTAATTTACATTTTTCTAATTTTGAATGAGGTTAGTCATTTTTTTTCATTTGAGGACCACATTTATATCTTTTTTGTGTGAATTGTCTGTTTATGTCCTTTATCAGTTTTCTGGTTTGGGGTCTCTCAATTTTTTTGAGTTATTTACGTATTAAGGATATTAATCTCTTGTCTGTGCTATACGTCACAAATATTTTCTCCCAGTTTGTTAGCTGTCTTTCAACTTTGTTTACGAGGTATTTTGCCATGCAAATTTTTTTTGTTTTTATGTCATCAAATTTATCAATCTTTTCTCGCCTCTGGATTTTAACTCATAGATAACTTTTATTCTATGCCAAGATTATAGAGAAATTCACCCATGTTTTCTTCTAGTAATTATATGGTTTCATTTTTTATGTTAAGATCTTTCAAACATTTGGAGTTTATTCTTGTGTGTGGTGTAAGATATTGTACTAATATTATTTTTCCTACATGGCTACCCATTATTTCTTAAAAAGCTCCATCTTGACTCCAGTGATTTGAGAGATGGCTCAACTCCATTTGGAGGAATAAAATAATAATATTATTAACTATTTAAAGCAAACAAAAAATAAAAAATAATATTATTAATTGCTAACGGTTTCCCCAGGATTTACTGTGTTAAGAGAAATACAAGCACTGTCTCATTTAATCTTCACAATCCAATTAGGCAGTTAATATCAGCAACCCCATTTTACAGGTTAATAAACTGAGGCTCTATAAAGTAAGTGATTTAATAAATGTCACACAGCTGATGAAATAAAAACCCAGATCTGTCTGCCTCTTACCCAGTCTCTAGAAAAACTTAATCTGGAAGTTAGGCCATTCATGTATCTATTATCAAAACCCATTATTCACCATCTTGAACTCATAGCTACTAACTCAGGCCACATGCATTTTGGCTGAGGTTGTACTGTTGGTCATGTTGATTGGCACATTCTTGAGATGAGTGAGGACAGCCTCCTCATTTAGAACAGCAGACTGTGAACCCCTCAAACCTACTGAGGACTTGCCTCTCAATATGTTTATTCTAGCGGAGTAGGCTAGACAAAAACAAACCAACAATAAAGTATCACAAGTGACAAGTCCTTTAATGAAAATAAAATCGGGTGCTTAGTGGCCAGGTGGTCCTTTAAATGGATGATCAAGGAAAATCTCTCTGAGAAACTTACATGTAAGCTGGGGCCTGAGAGACAAGAAAGGTCAGGCCATGGGCATATGTAGAGGAAGAGTGTTCCAGGCAGAAGGACAAGCAAATTCAAAGGCCCTGAGTCAGGACCAAGTTTGATGCACTGGAAGAATAAGATGAAGGCAAGCATGGCTGGAGTAGAGACAGGAAAGGCCACAATAATAGAACATCAACAGAGGCCATATCATGTAGGGTGTGTGGCCAGGATACAAAATTTCCTTGTGCAATGGGAAATCTTGGGTGGTTTAAATCTAAGGAGTGGCATCAGTTTTGTTTTTTGTACATATGATTCTGGAAGATCTGTAGAAAATGGACTGTGTGGGACTAGAAGCTGGGAGGACAGTTACAGCTTTTGCAGGAATCCAGGCTAGTGATGGTGAGGACCCGGGTTAGGGTGCTAGCAGTGGAGATGGAAAAAATGTCTCGAGACTGAGTCAGCAGGAATCCTTAAATGATTGGGTGTAAGGGGAGAGGGAAAGTTAGTGGGTGGATGATGGTGGTGCTTGCCAAGATGGGATAGGCTGGAGGAGAAGCATTTTTAGGGAGGATGGGAGAATCAGTAGTTCAGTTTGGACTTGTCAAATTTGGCATGCCTACTGGATATCAAAGTGGAAAAGTGAGCAGATAGACATGAATTTGGAGTTGGAGAAAGTAGATGAGCTGCAGATGCAAATGTGAGAGTTGCTGCCAAGTCAAGAGTATTTAAAGTTATGAATTGAATGAGATTATCCAAAGAAAGTATGTAGATTATACCTAGAACTGATCTCTCAAGGGGAGATAAACCTCTAGGAGTTCAAATAAAAAATAATCCAGCAAATGGGACAGAGAAAGATTTAAGTGAAGTAAGATGGAAACCAGAACAGTGGTATAAGGAATGTTTCAAGAAGGAAAGAGTAGGGCTTCCCTGGTGGCACAGTGGTTGAGAGTCCGCCTGCCGATGCAGGGGACGCGGGTTCGTGCCCCGGTCTGGGAAGATCCCACATGCTGCGGAGCGGCTGGGCCCGTGAGCCGTGGCTGCTGGGCCTGTGCGTCCGGAGCCTCCGTGACGGGAGAGTCCACAACAGTGAGAGGCCCGCGTACCGCAAAAAAAGAAAAAAAAAAAAAAAAAAAAGGAAAGAGTAGTGTGGGATATTGGTAAGGGGTTGCATAAGATGAGAACCAAAAAATAACCTCTAGATTTGTCAAGCTAGAGGTCATTGGCGATCTGACAAAGGCTGCTTCAGGGACATGTGGGGCTGGAAGACCAACTGGAGTGGGTTGAGGAGAGAATGCAAGGGAAGAGGTGGAGACTTAGTCAACTCCTTTAGAAGTTAGAAGTTATGCTGTGAGGGGGAGCTGAGAATTTGCGGGAACAGTTAGAGGGGAATGGGAGGGGCAAGGAAAAGTTTATCCAAACACTAGAGATACTAGTTTGCTGAAGGTGCCTGGGAATGGACCAGTAGCAAGGAGGAAGGGAGGGAGGTCCTGAGACAGTGAGAGGTGATGGGCTCCAGAGTTGATGGAGCACAGGTGGCCAGAGGAAGGAAGGCAGAGACGATGGATTTAGATGCAGTTAGGGTATATCTGGGTTTATCTGGAGACAGGAAATGAGGGAGGGAGTCCCTGTCAGATTACTTGCTCTGTGGGGCATGGGCTGAGGTCAGCCGCTGAGATGAGGGGAAAGATGCAGGCAACTTCGTGGAAGCAGGACTTGACGGGGGCGTTGAAGAACTGAGATGGGAGATGGAAGGAAAGGCTGTGCTAGGTGATGGGGCAGGAGCAAAGGCACAGAGACTGGGCTGGACTTAGCTCACCCCAAGACTGAGGAAACCAGCTTGAGTGGAGGAGAGGCCCTGGGGGAGCAGTACGAGGAAATCAGTGGGGGCTGCAGGAGGGTCAGCTCCAGGAGGACCCCAAAGCACCAGAGAGGCTACCCATATGGGGAAAAGTGAGAATCTCGTTGACTTTGGGGCTGGAAATGGCCTGGTTGCAAGTGTGTCTGAGCAGGTGGACCTGTGTCAAGGGCTGAGGCAGCGTCTCAGGATGGGCCGGGGCGCAGGTTGCCTCCAGAATGAGAAAGAAGGAAGCGTGAGACACTTCAAAGGAAAGTCTACAGGATATGTGAATTAAATACCTCCCTCCCAGCCCTCCACGGCCCCAGTTGCCCAGGACTGAAACCGGAGCGCACCCCAACCCCAGGTCCTGTCTGTCTCCAAGCTCTGCCGCTGCCTCCCTCGGCGTCTCCGGCTGCTCTTCAGCTCCCTGTAGCGCCTTTCTTCAGACCGCCATCATCTGCCACCTGTCCCCTCTGCTGGTCTCTCGTCTGCCCCTATTCAATTTCTCACCCCCCCTCCCACCAAGGTGAGCTTCCTAAAACCCAGATCCGATCATGCCGTGCGCCTGCGTATAACAATGTATTCGCCTTTCTCGTACCTTCTCCCATCTTAATAGGATCTCTTAAGAAACACTGGCAGCTCTATTTAGCAAAAGACAAGGTCTGTGTTCTGAAATTCCTAAGAAAAACACGAGGATTAGTTTTTCAATGTAAAGTTACACTCTCATTGTGAAAGTCATTTCCCATTCATGGGACCAATATGTACATTTATATCTGAAGCTCTGAGCATGTTCCTAACATGCTCCATGCTCCTAGCATGTTCCTAACATGCTCAGGTGAAGGAGGGGGGTTCCCCTTTTTTTTTTTTTGCGGCACGCGGGCCTCTCACTGTTGTGGCCTCTCCCGCCGCGGAGCACAGGCTCCAGACGCGCAGGCCCAGCGGCCACGGCCCACGGGCCCAGCCGCTCCGCGGCACGCGGGATCCTCCCGGACCGGGGCACGAACCCACGCCCCCCACATCAGCAGGCGGACCCCCAACCACCACGCCACCAGGGAAGCCCTGGAGGTTCCCTTTTGAAAAGTCACTATACCATGTTCCTAGAGTTTTGGGTTTGGCTACCAATTAGAATTTATGTATTCACTCATTCATTCATTCACTTGTTCATTCAACAAATATTTATTAAGTATCCACTGCGTGCAGCCCTGGGAGGAGACAGTGGAGGCAAGACGACCTGGTCCCTGCTCTGCCTTCCTGTGGAGGGAGACCAACAGTGAATGAGAAACACATGAGCAAGGTCATTTCTCATGAAAGAAACAGGGAAACATGATCGTTGTTTGGGAGATTGAAGGCAAACGTCTCTGTGCAGAGGGGATATTTGAGTCAACAAGGGAAGGAGCCAACTGTGCCAACCACTGGGGGAAGAGCGTTTCTGGCAGAGGGAACAGCAGCTGCAGGAGAAGAACTTGTAGGGAATAGGGCATTCTGGCTGCTGGATGGAGAATGTGATGTTAAACATTCAACAGGGGAAGCAGCCGCTAAATCTGCAGAGAACAGTGTTGGCAGAAGATGGAGAAGGAAAACTCTACTACTTTCAAGAAAGTAACTTAAATCTGGAGACTATCACCTCTGAAAAAGGAGTTCCTTCAACACTTTCTTTACAAGAAGGCCAGTGCCTTGGACACTGACATCCAATGTCAGTGCAGCTCTGTGGCCAAGGGCACTTGTTGGACCACCGGGGTGGGACTTCTGACCCTGAAGGTGTCCTGGATGAGCAACCTTAAAGCAAGTCACCTATTCTCTCCAAGCCTCAGTTTCCTCATCTGTATAGTGGGAATAATTACAGTCCTACCTCAGGATTATATGAAATAATTCATGTAACTATTATAATCACTTAAACATGAGCTATTATTATAATGATCCCTTTGAGAAAGAAATGGAAAGCTTCTACAACAACAAACCTGTTGTCCCATATTTTGTTAAAAATGGTTCAGCATTCTGCTCAATTCCTGTGTCAAACCCATTTTCCACTTTATGAGTAATCTCTAAATCCTTGAAATAGTGTGAGTGTTAGAAGTGAACTTTGTTTTTGTTGTGGTAAAAATGTTCCCCTTGCTTTTAATTGGTTTGAAAGGAAAAGATGACAGGAAGGGCACGGAGAGCTAGGAGCAGGCAAAGGAGAGGGAGGAGGTAATCCTGAGCAACTGTTGACTGTTGGTGCCACCGACGGCACTGGGAATCGGAAATGACAGACTACTTCCATGTGGCCTCAGTCCCATCACTGACAGGGAGCACTTTAAAACTCTGAATTTAAAAGAGGATAAAAAATGGCTGTCTGGAAGCATTTTTAACACAAGATCTAATTCCTCAGCAGAATCTAGCTTGTCAAAGATGCAGGCAAAACAGGAAGCAGTTAGGTGACCTCTGCGTTCAAATGAGAATATTCTGGCATCCGTGGATTTCACGTTAAGAAATCAGGCCTTTACCCCAGACTGCAAAGAAACTTGAGTAAAATGCAATCTACTGAAGGGTGTGATACACAGAGACATATCAGCACAAGCTTCCTTTTTTTTCTTTTTTTCAACTTTTTACTTTATATTGGAGTATAGTTGATTAACAATGTTGCGTTAGTTTCAGGTATACAGCAAAATGATTCAGTTATACATATCCACGTATCTATTCTTTTTCAAATTCTTTTCCCATTTAGGTTGTTACATAATACTGAGCAGAGTTCAGCTTCTGATCGGCAGTTTTAAATCAACAGTGGCCCAAACTTGAGTTTTGTGCCCTCTTGGTAGATGAACTTCTTCTCACTCCCCCAGTTTTTGTATAAAATCAGTCAAATCTCTGGGCTTCCAAAAAACCTTTGCCCTTGTCAAATCTCCCAGTCATGGTTATGTAATGTGTTGGAGAAATTCTATTCCTCAGGCTTCCTCTCGGAGAAAATACTATACATTTGGAAAGAAATTGTTTACTCTGCCTCTTAGGAGGGAGAGTAAGGCCCCAAGGACATGGCCAAGCACTGAAGATTGTTGCTGAAGTAAAAGGGACCAGAAGGGGTCTAAGTCCCTCCTGAGAGGGGAGGGGAGGGCAGTGAGGGAAAGAGTGGGCATGGGAGTCGATTCCTGCCCCACACACTTTAATATTCACTCAAGGGGCTAACTTCAGGGCACGCTTGGTGCAAGTGGGTTTTCAATTTTACAGGGTAGAAATTGATGAAGGGGCTAAGCCTTGCACTGGATGATGTAAGCAAAACAGAAGCAGGACAGATCCTGAGCTGGAGGGACAGGGAGGCCTTGCTGGAGTCTGGATTACAATTATCCATGGGCCACATCTGCCCTCCCATTAGCACCTCTGATTACATGTGAAGCCCCGCTCAAGAGTCTGAGCTGCAGAGAGATGGTTAGACAGGCCTGGCTTCCTGGAGCCAGTTGTAGGGACTATAAGATTATCATCCACTACCAACCAACCCATGGCCCTTGGCTAATCAGAGCCCCATCTGCCTCAAGTCAACACTCCCATTTTCAGATACATTTAAAGCAAACATCAAGTTCACCCCAAAGACATGTAGAACATACTGTTTGTGTTTGAATTAGGGCTGGAGTCATTATTCAGTGAGGTATAGAGACCAACCTCCTTCCGAGGGCTTCCAAGACCCTATTAACCTTTCATGGGCTGTGTCTCCCACACCACCAACTCAAGGCTCACCCTCCAATTTCATTTCCAGGTAACCACAACCTGGTCCTAGTCACTGAGGTCAGTCAATGAGAATTTAGAATCCTAGATTGGTTGTGTGTGTATATGTTTGTAAAGTATTACATTTATTTGATAGAAATATTGATGAGCTTTTTTAGTGCTTGCTTTTTTCTAATCCTGTTGGGTTGGCCAAAAAGTTCATTCAGTTTTAAGTAAAGACACATTTTTTATTTTTACCAAGAACTTTATCGAACACCGAATGAACTTTTTGGCCAACCCAGTATTTCATACCTGAATCCCTGTGCTGGCTTCACTGCTTCAAATGAGGCGATGCAGTTCAAATTAGGGATGGTACTTGAGTGGCAAGCAAGGAAAAAGTCACAATTAGGGACACAATTAGCCTTCTCCTTTGATCATTACCATTTACCCCAAATCCTTCCAGCACGTAGGACACAGTCAGCTGAAAAGAGAGATTCACGTTTGACACTAGTTTCTAATACCTAGAGGCATTTCTAATACATGGAGGTACTTGGAGGGAGCTGTTCTAGGATAAGGAGTCTTCCTGTTGAGTTTCCAGTTCCACAGAAAGTCAGACTTGCTTGACTCCCAGGCCTGGGGCAGAGGTGAATGTGACTAGGGAAGGAGGCACATACCTTTGCAGGTCAGGTATGACTATCCTGAGTTCTGTGGGCCCAGAAATAAAGGGAATCCACAGGTGGTTTCCAAAGGGCAGAAAGAGAAGCAAGACTCCAACCCAAGCATATGGGGTTGGTGGAAAAACTTTAATTATCGGTAGCATCTTCCTGAGGTTAAACGTGGAAACCACTGGCATTTGAGGCGATCATGCTCCTGAGCGGGTGGAGGGAGGGTGGTAGAAACAATGCAATATGGTGGCAGGATAGGACCAAGAAGAGAGATAGCCAGTAGGGGCGCCCTTTTGGTTAGATATGGCTGATGGTCTCTAGGGACACTGGGTGGACTCTGACAGTCAAGTTTTAAAGTTTTCCTGTCCTGCCTTGTAATCCTCTTTTGTCACTCTTAAGTCGTCAGTAAAGTTTGCTGAACACAAATATCTTGTAACAATTGTATTTGAGAGAATAAACAAAAGAACCTCTTCCTTTACTTAAGAATATCCTTAGGGATGGGGCTGACCTGGAAGATGGGCCCAGCACAGAAGAGCCTACATCATCAACAGATGCCTAGACAGTCAGAATCTGGAGCAGTGGCCCAGAGAGAGAGGTGACGAGCAAACCTCAAACTTAGACATTACCTTTTGGCTTTTCACTCCCTCTTCCCATCATCATATCCTCCCTGTCCCCCTTTTAATTTATACTCCATTTTGTTCTCTTCTTTAAGAATGAAGGTACTAGACATTAGACCTGAAAGTAACTTTGACAAAATCTGGAAGCAAATTCTGGGCCCCCATTTCTCCTCATGGTGCTAGATGGTCTTGGTGTTGCCTTCCTGCTGAAACAGTCCAAGAGCAAGAAGAGTCTATGCTGATTTTGCAAGAATAAATAGTTGTGGTTCAAATAAATCTCTTGCTCAATTTTTTGGATCTGGAGATTTTGCCACATGACTGTCCCAATGCCAAGAATTCAGTGAGATCTTCCTCTCATCATTTAAGATTTTCAAGAAGATAATTTAGCTCGGTGCTTGTTGCCAGATTGACAGCCTTAAAAACAAGAGGTGAAATCCAATCTGGACAGAGCCTGTGCCCACTGTCTATTTTTAGGGAAAAGATTATTCACCCATATGTCCAGCTAAGAATAGAGCATTACTGGGGCCGGGGGGTGAGGTACAGACTTAGAACAGCCTTGACCCTAAATCTCCTGCTCTCAGTCGGGGCGGGGGGTGGCTGGAGGCTGGAAGGGACAGGAATTGTTCTGGGTTTAGGGGGGTGTGCAATGCAGAGTTTCCCGAAAACAATCCAGCATTTTGCAGAGTGATAAAAATAATCCTTCTTCTAAAAATAGCCCTCTTAGAAACCAGAGGCCTGGATTCAATTATAGTCACTTTATATTGACCATGTACCGAGGTACCAAGGCCCAAGCTTTGCAATATTATCTGCTGTAACCCTGCTCCAGACCCATGAAGCAAGCATTTCCCACCACACAAATGAGCACACTGAGGGTCTAAGAAGGAATTCAAAGCCAGTGTATCACTTAACCTCAATTGTTTCCATTTTCTTCAAATCTCCTAGGCCAGAAGTTCCCAAACCTGGTTGCATATCAGAATAAATGGGGGCACTTTAAAAAATATTACAAATTCCTGGGATTTACCCCAGTCCTGGTAAATCAGGGTTTGGGGCAGGGACAAATATTTTTTTAAGTTCCCAAGATGATTCGGTTGCACAGCGCTGCTATCCAAGATTCAGACTGGGCGATTTCAGGAGTGCTTGGGGAATTCCAGGAATGCCACCCCTCCTTCTTTCAGTCTTGAGCCCTAAGTGTCCTCCGGCTACCCTGGGTTTCTCTGAGTTCCTCCACTGAGCCTAATTCCCTCTGACCTCAGAACTTTCCCCTCTGCTTCCCCCTCACATCTCAGTGTCATCACCTCCTGGAGTCAGCCCTGGCCACCTGGACAGGGAGACGTGCCTCTGCTCTTTTCTCTCTGAACACATCATGGTCTGTAATTACATATCATGTGAAGTTTGAAAATTAATGTTGGTTTCACCTGTTAGGTGGTAAGCACCATAAAGGCAGGGGACTAGGTCTGTTTCACTCAAAATTGTACCTCCTGGGCCTTATACGTTTGAGGGAGGGAGGGAACGAGTGAACAACCTGAGATGAGGGCAGAAGAGGGTTCTAGTCCTGGTTTGGTGCCAGTTTGCTGCACAACAATCTGGCAAGCTACTCCTCATCTCTGAGATTCTGTTTTCTCCCCTGATAAACAAGGGCTGGATTAGACCCATTGGTGTCCCATCTCACTAAGTGTCAGAGTCCCTAGGGAGCTTGGGTCAAGTGGAGCCCAGCTTTCCTTCAGCAAGTCTGGAGTGGGCCTGGGTCTGCATTCTAAATAAGCCCCCAGAGGTGCTGATGTAGATGGGTCTCGGGGGTGGGATGGGGGCCACATTTTAATAACAACTGGGTTGGGTACATTCTGAGGTCCTTTCTAGCTCTGACGTTTTGTCATTTATTCAGTTAGCAAACAGCTCTTGTGATCTGGGTGTGAGGAAGACAAAGAGGACTGAGAAAAAAGTGTGACTTCTCAGAACTTGCATTCTTCACATGGCCACCAGGCAATGCTGTCCATAAGAGGCAGAGTAGAGACCTTGGTTGCCATTTTCTTCGTAACTCACCATACTTGGAATCACCACTTTTTAATATAAGGAATGCAATACAATGTACTCCATGTTAAAAATATCCTGCAAATACTGAACTGTTCTCAGAATACTCCAGATAGTGTTCAGGACCTCCAAATGCCTGAGACCATCCTTGCAATGAATGTAAATTCTGGGAGAGGGGGAAGGCCATACAATTCTCTCTCTCTCTCTCTCTCTCTCGCTCTCTCTCTCTCGCTCTCTCTCGCTCTCTCTCGCTCTCTCGCTCTCTCCTCTCCCCTTCTTTTAAAAAATTATAAAACAATGGGACTTCCCTGGTGATGCAGCAGGTAAGAATCCGCCTGCCAATGCAGAGGACATGGGTTCGATCCTTGGTCCGGGAGGATCCCACATGCCTCAGAGCAACTAAGCCCGTGAGCCACAACTACTGAGCCTGCACTCTAGAGACTGCGAGCCACAACTACTGAGCCCATGCACCACAACTACTGAAGCCTGCATGCTCTAAGGCCTGTGAGCCACAACTACTGAGCCCACGTGCTGCAACCTACTCACCTAGAGCTGGTGCTCTGCAACAAGAGATGCCACCGCAATGAGAAGCCTGCGCACCACAACGAAGAGTAACCCCTGCTTGCCACAACTAGAGAAAGGCCACACGCAGCGATGAAGACCCAATGCAGCCAAAAAAAATGAATATATATAAATATATATAAAACAAAAATGGAAAACCACATAAAATAAAGGTATAAGGTCATAAGTTATAAGGTGAGCATTTCTTTTTTTTTTATACAGCAGGTTCTTATTAGTCATCAATTTTATACACATCAGTGTATACATGTCAATCCCAATTGCCCAATTCATCACACCACTACCCCCCCCCACCTGCCACAGCATTCCCCGCTTGGTGTCCATACGTTTGTTCTCTACATCTGTGTCTGAATTTCTGCCCTGCAAACTGGTTCATCTGTACCATTTTTCTAGGTTCCACATATATGCATTAATATACGATATTTGTTTTTCTCTTTCTGACTTACTTCACTCTGTATGACAGTCTCTAGATCCATCCATGTCTCTACAAGTGACCCAATTTCATTCCTTTTTATGGCTGAGTAATATTCCATTGTATATATGTACCATATCTTGTTATTCCATTCATCATGGAAGCATTTAGGTTGTTTCCGTGACCTGGATATTGTAAATAGTGCTGCAATGAACATTGGGGTGCATGTGTCTTTTTGAATTATGGTTTTCTCTGGGTATATGCTCAGTAGTGAGATTGCTGGATCATCTGGTAATTCTATTTTTAGTTTTTTAAGGAACCTCCATACTGTTCTCCATAGTGACTGTATCAACTTACATTCCCACCAACAGTGCAAAAGGGTTCCCTTTTCTCCACACCCACTCCAGCATTTGTTGTTTGTAGATTTTCTGATGATGCCCATTCTAACTGGTGTGACATGATACCTCATTGTAGTTTTGATTTGCATTTCTCTAATAATTAGTGATGTTGAGCACCCTTTCATATTTGTTGGCACACCGTATATCTTCTTTGGAGAAGTGTCTGTATAGCTCTTCTACCCATTTTTGGATTGGGTTGTTTGTTTTTTTAATATTGAGCTGCATGAGTTGTTTATATATTTTGGAGATTAATCATTTGTCCATTGATTCGTTTGCAAATATTTTCTCCCATTCTGAGGGTTGTCTTTTCATCTTGTTTATGGTTTCCTTTGCTGCGCAAAAGCTTTGAAGTTTCATTAGGTCCCATTTGTTTATTTTTGTTTTTATTTCCATTACTCTAGGAGGTGGTTCAAAAACGATCTTGCTGTGATTTATGTCAAAGAGTGTTCTTCCTATGTTTTCCTCTAAGAGTTTTATAGTGTCCGGTCTTACATTTAGGTCTCGAATCCATTTTGAGTTTATTTTTGTGTATGGTGTTAGGGAGTGTTCTAATTTCATTCTTTTACATGTAGCTGTCCAGTTTTACCAGCACCACTTATTGAAGACACTGTCTTTTCTCCATTGTATATCCTTGTCTCCTTTGTCCTCGATTAGTTGACCATAGGTGCGTGGGTTTATCTCTGGGCTTTCTATCTTGTTCCATTGATCTATGTTTCTGTTTTTGTGCCAGTACCATATTGTCTTTTTTTTTTTTTTTTACAACAACTTTATTGGAGTATAATTGCTTTACAATGGTGTGTTAGTTTCTGCTTTATAACAAAGTGAATCAGTTTTACATATACATATGTCCCCATATCTCTTCTGTCTTGCATCTCCCTCCCTCCCACCCTCCCTATCCCACCCCTCTAGGTGGTCACAAAGCACCGAGCTGATCTCCCTTTGCTATGTGGCTGTTTCCCACTAACTATCTATTTTACGTTTGGTAGTATATATATGTCCATGCCAGTCTCTCACTTTGTCCCAGCTTACCCTTCCCCCTCCCTGTATTCTCAAGTCCATTCTCTAGGAGGTCTGTGTCTTTGTTCACGTCTTGCCCCTAGGTTCTTCATGGCCACTTTTTTTTTCTCTTAGATTCCGTATTTATGTATTAGCATACGGTATTTGTTTTTCTCTTTCTGACTTACTTCACTCTGTATGACAGACTCTAGGTCCATGCACCTCACTACAAATAACTCAATTTTGTTGCCTTTTATGGCTGAGGAATATTGCATTGTATATATGTGCCACATCATCTTTATCCATTCATCTGTCAACGGATACTTAGGTTGCTTCCATGTCCTAGATAGTAAATGCAGCTGCAATGAACATTGGGGTGCATGTGTCTTTTTGAATTATGTTTTTTGCAGGGTATATGCCCAGTAGTGGGATTGCTGGGTCATATGGTAGTTCTATTTGCAGTTTTTTAAGGAACCTCCATACTGTTCTCCATAGTGGCTGTATCAATTTACATTCCCACCAACAGTGCAAGAGGGTTCCCTTGTCTCCACACCCTCTCCAGCATTTATTGTTTGTAGATTTTTTGATGATGGCCATTCTGACTGGTGTGAGGTGATACCTCATTGTAGTTTTGATTTGCATTTCTCTAATGATTAGTGATGTTGAGCATCCTTTCATATTTGTTGGCACACTGTATATCTTCTTTGGAGAAATGTCTATTTAGCTCTTCCCATTTTTGGATTGGGTTGTTTGTTTTTTTGATATTGAGCTGCATGACCTGCTTGTAACTTTTGGAGATTAATCCTTTGTCAGTTGCTTCACTTGCAAATATTTTCTCCCATTCTGAGGGTTGTCTTTTCGTCTTGTTTATGGTTTCCTTTGCTGTGCAAAAGGTTTTAAGTTTCTTTAGGTCCCATTTGTTTATTTTTCTTTTTATTTCCATTTCTCTAGGAGGTGGGTCAAAAAGGGTCTTGCTGTGATTTATGTCATAGAGTGTGCTTCCTATGTTTTCCTCTAAGAGTTTGATAGTGTCTGGCCTTACATTTAGGTCTTTAGTCCATTTTGAGTTTATTTTTCTGTATGGTGTTAGAGAGTGTTCTAATTTCATTCTTTTACATGTAGCTGTCCAGTTTTCCCAGCACCATTTATTGAAGAGGCTGTCTTTTCTCCATTGTATAGTCTTTCCTCCTTTATCAAAAATAAGGTGACCATATGTGCATGGGTTTATCTCTGGGCTTTCTATCCTGTTCCATTGATCTATATTTCTGTTTTAGTGCCAGTACCATGCTGTCTTGATTACTGTCTCTTTGTAGTACAGTCCGAAGTCCAGGAGCCTGATTCCTCAGGATCCGTTTTTCTTTCTCAAGATTGCTTTGGCTATTCGGGGTCTTTTGTGTTTCCACACAAATTGTGAAATTTTTGTTCTAGTTCTGTGAAAAATGCCATTCATAGTTTGGTAGGGATTACATTGAATCTGTAGAATGCTTTGTGTAGTAGAGTCATTTTCACAATGTTGATTCTTCCAATCCAAGAACATGATATATCTCTCCATCTGTTTGTATCATCTTTAATTTCCTTCATCAGTGTCTTATAATTTTCTGCATACAGGTCTTTTGTCTCCTTAGGTAGGTTTATTCCTAGATATTTTATTCTTTATGTTGCAATGGTAAATGGCAGTGTTTCCTTAATTTCTCTTTCAGGTTTTTCATCATTAGTGTATAGGAGTGCAAGAGATTTCTGTGCATTAATTTTGTATCCTGCTACTTTACCGAATTCATTGATTAGCTCTAGTAGTTTTCTGGTAGCATCTTTAGGATTCTGTATGTATAGTATTATGTCATCTGCTATCAGTGACATCTTTACTTCTTCTTTTCTGACTTGGATTCCTTTTATTTCCTTTTCTTCTCTGATTGCTGTGGCTAAAACTTCCAAAAATGTTGAATAATAGTGGTGACAGTGGGCAACCTTGTCTTGTTCCTGATCTTAGTGGAAATGCTTTCAGTTTTTCACCATTGAGGATGATGTTGGCTGTGGGTTTGTCATATATGGCCTTTATTATGTTGAGGAAAGTTCCCTCTCCACCTACTTTCTGAAGGATTTTTAACATAAACTGGTGTTGAATTTTGTTGAAAGCTTTCTCTGCACCTATTGAGATAATCATATGGTTTTTCTCCTTCAGTTTGTTAATATGGTGTATCACATTGATTGGTTTGCGTATATTGAAGAATCCTTGCATTCCTGGGATAAACCCCACTTGATCATGGCATATGATCCTTTTAATGTGCTGTTGGATTCTGTTTGCTAGTATTTTGTTGAGGATTTTTGCATCTATGTTCATCAGTGATATTGGCCTGTAGTTTTCTTTCTTTGTGATGCCTTTGTCTGGTTTTGGTATCAGGGTGATGGTGGCCTCATAGAATGAGTTTGGCAATGTTCCTCTCTCTGTTATATTTTGGAAGAGTTTGAGAAGGCTAGGTGTTAGCTCTTCTCTAAATGTTCTATAGAATTCGCCTGTGAAGCCATCTGGTCCTGGGTTTGTTGGAAGATTTTTAATCACAGTTTCAATTTCAGTGCTTGTGATTGGTCTGTTCATATTTTCTGTTTCTTCCTGGTTCAGTCTCAGAAGATTGTGCATTTCTAAGTATTTGTCCATTTCTTTCAGGTGGTCCATTTTATTGGCATATCATTGCTTGTCATAATCTCTTATGATCCTTTGTATTTGTGCAGTGTCAGTTGTTACTTCTCCTTTTTCATTTTTAATTCTATTGATTTGAGTCTTCTCCCTTTTTTTCTTGATGAGTCTGGATAATGGTTTATCAATTTTGTTTGTCTTCTCAAAGAACCAGCTTTTAGTTTTATTGATCTTTGCTATCGTTTCCTTCATTTCTTTTTCATTTATTTCTGATCTTATCTTTATGATTTCTTTCCTTCTGCTAACTTTGGGGTTTTTTTGTTCTTCTTTCTGTAAATGCTTTAGGTGTAAGTTTAGGTTGTTTGAGAGTTTTCTTGTTTCTTAAGGTAGGGTTGTATTGCTATAAACTTCCCTCTTAGAACTGCTTTTGCTGCATCCCATAGATTTTGGGTCATCATGTTTTCATTATCATTTGTTTCTAGGTATTTTTTGATTTCCTCTTTGATTTCTTCAGTCATCTCTTGGTTATTAAGTAGTTTATTGTTTAGCCTCCATGTGTTTGTATTTTTTACAGATTTTTCCTTTAATTGATATCTAGTCTCATAGCACTGCGGTTGGAAAAGATACTTGATATGATTTCAGTTTTCTTACATTTACCAAGGCTTGATTTGTGACCCAAGATATGATCTATCCTGGAGAATGTTCCATGAACATTTGGGAAGAATGTGTATTCTGTTTATTTTTATTTTTATTTTTTTTTGCGGTATGTGGGACTCTCACTGTTGTGGCCTCTCCTGTTGCGGAGCACAGGCTCAGGACGTGCAAGGCTCAGTGGCCATGGCTCCCGGACCTAGCTGCTCAGCAGCATGTGGGATCTTCCCGGACCGGGGCACGAACCCGTGTCCCCTGCATCGGCAGGCGGACTCTCAACCACTGTGCCACCAGGGAAGCACTATCCTGTTGGTTTTGGATGGAATGTCCTATAAATATCGATTAAGTCCATCTTGTTTAATGTATCATTTAAAGCTTGTGTTTCCGTATTTATTTTCATTTTGGATGATCTATCCATTGGTGAAAGTGGAGTGTTAAAGTCCCCTACTATGATTGTGTTACTGTTGATTTCCCCTTTTATGGCTGTTAGTATTTGCCTTATGTATTGAGGTGCTCCTATGTTGGGTTCATAAATATTTACAATTGTTGTATACTCTTCTTGGATTGATCCCTTGATCATTATGTAGTGTCCTTCTTTGTCTCTTGTAATAGTCTTTGTTTTAAAGTCTATTTTCTCTGATATGAGAATTGCTACTCCAGCTTTCTTTTGATTTCCATTTCCATGGAATATCTTTTTCCATTCCCTTACTTTCAGTCTGTATGTGTCCCTAGGCCTGAGGTAGGTCTCTTGTAGACAGCATATATACGGGTCTTGTTTTGGGATCCACTCATCCAGTCTGTGTCTTTTGGTTGGAGCATTTAATAATTTACATTTAAGGTAATTATTGATATGTATATTCCTGTTACCATTTTCTTAATTGTTTGGGGTTTGTTATTGTAGGTTTTTTCCTTCTCTTGTGTTTCCTGCCTAGAGAAGTTCCTTTAGCATTTGTTGTAGAGCTGGTTTGGTGGTGCTGTATTCTCTTAGCTTTTGCTTGTCTGTAAACCTTTTAATTTCTCTGTCAAATCTCAATGAGATCCTTGCTGGGTAGAGTAATCTTGGTTGTAGGTTTTTTGGTTCATCACTTTAAATATGTCCTGCCACTCCCTTCTGGCTTGCAGATTTTGTGCTGAAAGATAAGCTATTAACCTTATGGGTATTCCCTTGTGTGTTATTTGTTGTTTTTCTCTTGCTGCTTTTTTAATATTTTTTCTTTGTATTTAATTTTTGATAGTTTGATTAATATGTGTCTTGGCATGTTTCTCCTTGGATTTATCCTGTATGCGACTTTCTGTGCTTCCTGGACTTGATTAACTATTTCCTTTCCCATATTAGGGAAGTTTTCAACTATAATCTCTTCAAATATTTTCTCAGTCCCTTTGTTTTTCTCTTCTTCTTCTGGGACCCCTATAATTCGAATGTTGCTGCATTTAATGTTGTCCCAGAGGTCTCTGAGACTGTCCTCAATTCTTTTCATTCTTTTTTCTTTATTTTGCTCTGCAGTAGTTATTTCTACCATTTTATCTTCCATGTCACTTATCCCTTCTTCTGCCTCAGTTATTCTGCTATTGATCCCTTCCAGAGAATTTTAAATTTCATTTATTGTGTTGTTCATCACTGCTTGTTTGCTCTTAGTTCTAGGTCCTTGATAAACATTTCTTGCATTTTGTCTATTCTATTTCCAAGATTTTGGATCATCTTTACTATCATTATTCTGAATTCTTTTTCAGGTAGACTGCTATTTCCTCTTCATTTGTTAGGTCTGGTGGGTGTTTGCCTTACTCCTTCATCTGCTGTGTTTCTCTGTCTTCTCATTTTGCTTAACTTTCTGTGTTTGGGGTCTCCTTTTTGCAGGCTGCAGGTTCATAGCTCCCATTGTTTTTGGTGTCTGTCCCCAGTGGCTAAGGTTGGTTCAGTGTGTTGTGTAGGCTTCGTGGTGGAGGGGACTAGTGCCTGTGTTCTGGTGGATGAGGCTGAATCTTGTCTTTCTGGTGGGCAGGTCCATGTCTGGTGGTGTGTTTTGGGGTGTCTGTGGCCTTATTATGGGTTTAGGCAGCCTCTGTGCTAATGGATGGGGTTGTGTTCCTGTCTTGCTAGTTGTTTGGCACAGGGTGTCCTGCACTGTAGCTTGCTGGTCGTTGAGTGCAGCTGGGTCTTGGTGTTGAGATGGAGATCTCCTGGAGATTTTCACCTTTTGATATTACGTGGAGCTGGGAGGTCTCTTGTGGACCAGTGTCCTGAACTTGGCTCTCCCACCTCAGAGGCACTGTGCTGACGCCTGGCTGGAGCACCAAGAACCTGTCATCCACATGGCTTTAAGCCATGAATGGTCATAAGCACGATGCTGTGAAGACGGGATCAGCAGTGAGAAATGAAGTGCCTCAACTCTAGTGAGGAGTTGCTGCTCCAATGCAACTATGGGTCAGAGGATGAGACATGTCTGCTGGGGAGTGTGTGCTGTCATGAACAGTTTCTGGAAACTGCCAGACCAGCCTTCTTCCCACACTATGAGAACCTGCTAGTGTTGGAGGGTCTCCTGCAGAGGTGGGGGGGTGGCTGTGTCTCACCGTGAGGACAAGGACACTGGCAGCAGAAGTTCTAGTACCGTATTGTCTTGATTACTGTAGCTTTATAGTATAGGCTGAAGTCAGGGAGTCTCATTCCTCCAGCTCCGTTGTTTTTTTTTTTTTTCTCTCAAGACTGCTTTGGCTATACAGGGTCTTTTGTGTCTCCATACAAATTTTAAGATATTTTATTCTAGTTCTGTAAAAAATGCCGTTGGTAATTTGATAGGGATTGCATTGAATCTGTCGATTGCTTTGGGTAGTAGAGTCATTTTCACATTATTGATTCTTCCAATCCAAGAACATGGTATATCTCTCCGTGTGTTTGTATCATCTTTAATTTCTTTCATTAGTGTCTTATAGTTTTCTGCATACAGGTCTTTTGTTTCCCTAGGTAGGTTTATTCCTAAGTATTTTATTCTTTTTGCTGCAGTGGTAAATGGGAGTGTTTCCTTAATTTCTCTTTCAGGTTTTTCATCATTAGTGTATAGGAATGCAAGAGACTTCTGTGCATTAATTTTGTATCCTGCAACTTTACCAAATTCATTGATTAGCTCTAGTAGTTTTCTGGTGGCATCTTTAGGATTCTCTATGTATACTATCATGTCATCTGCAAACAGTGACAGTTTTACTTCTTCTTTTCCAATTTGTATTCCTTATATTTCTTTTTCTTCTCTGATTGCCGTGGCTAGGACTTCCAAAACTATGTTGAATAATAGTGGTAAGAGTGGACATCCTTGTCTTGTTCCTCATATTAGAAGAAATGCTTTCCATTTTTCACCATTGAGAATGATGTTTGCTGTGGGTTTGTCATATATGGCCTTTATTATGTTGAGGTAGGTTCCCTCTATGCCCACTTTCTGCAGAATTTTTATCATAATTGGGTGTTGAATTATGTCAAAAGCTTCTTCTGCATCTATTGAGATGATCATATGGTTTTTCTTCTTCAATTTGTTATATGGTGTATCCCATTGATTCATTTGTGTATATTGAAGAATCCTTGCATCCCTGGGATAAATTCCACTTGATCATGGTGTATGATCCTTTTAATGTGTTGTTGGATTCTGTTTGCTAGTATTTCGTTGAAGATTTTTGTATCTATATTCATCAGTGATATTGGTCTGTAATTTTCTTTTTTAGTAGTATCTTTGTCTGGTTTTGGTATCAGGGTGATGATGGTCTCATAGAATGAGTTTGGGAGTGTTCCTTCCTTGGCAATTTTTTGGAAGAGTTTGAGAAGGATGGGTGTTAGCTCTTCTCTCAGTGTTTGATAGAGTTCGCCTGTGAAGCCATGTGGTCCTGGGCTTTTGTTTGTTGGAAGATTTTTAATCACCGTTTCAATTTCATTACTTGTGATTGGTCTGTTCATATTTCCTATTTCTCCCTGGTTCAGTCTCGGAAGTTTAGACCTTTCTCAGAATTTGTTCATTTCTTCCAGGTTGTCCATTTTATTGGCATAGAGTTGCTTGTAGTAGTCTCTTCGGGTGCTTTGTATTTCTGTGGTGTCTGTTGTAAATTCTCCTTTTTCATTTCTAATTTTATTGATCTGAGTCCTCTCCCTCTTTTTCTTGATGAGTCTGGCTAATGGTTTATCAATTTTGTTTATCTTCTCAAAGAACCAGCTTTTAGTTTTATTGATCTTTGCTATTGTTTTCTTTGTTTGTGTTTCATTTATTTCTGCTCTGATCTTTATGATTTCTTTCCTTCTGCTAACTTTGGGTTTTGTTTGTTTTTCTTTCTCTAGTTCCTTCAGGTGTAAGGTTAGATTGTTTATTTGAGATTTTTCTTGTTTCTTGAGGTAGGCTTGTATAGCTATAAACTTCCCTGTTAGAACTGCTTTTGCTGCATCCCATAGGTTTTGGATCGTCGTGTTTTCATCGTCATTTGTCTCTAGGTATTTTTTGATTTCCTCTTTGATTTCTTCAGTGATCTCTTGGTTTTTTAGTAACGTATTGTTTAGCCTCCATGTGTTTGTGTTTTTTACGTTTTTTTCCCTGTAACTCATTTCTAATCTTATAGCGCTGTGGTCAGAAAAGATGCTTGATATGATTTCAATTTTCTTAAATTTACTGAGGCTTGATTTGTGACCCAAGATGTGATCTATACTGGAGAATGTTCCATGCACACTTGAGAAGAAAGTGTAATCTGCTGTTTTGGGATGGAATGTCCTATAAATATCAATTAAATCTATCTGTTCTATTGTGTCATTTAAAGCTTCTGTTTCCTTATCTATTTTCATTTTGGATGATCTGTCCATTGGTGTAAGTGAGGTGTTAAAGTCCCCCACTATTATTTTGTTACTGTCTATTTCCTCTTTTATAGCTGTTAGCAGTTGCCTTATGTATTGAGGTGCTCTTATGTTGGGTGCATATATATTTATAATTGTTATATCCTCTTCTTGGATTGATCCCCTGATCATTATGTAGTGTCCCTCCTTGTCTCTTGTAACATTCTTTATTTTAAAGTCTATTTTATCTGATATGAGTATTGCTACTCCAATTTTCTTTTGATTTCCATCTGCATGGAAAATCCTTTTTCATCCCCTCACTTTCAGTCCGAATGTGTCCCTAGGTCTGAAGTGGGTCTCTTGTAGACAGCATGTATATGGGTCTTGTTTTTGTATCCATTCAGCAAGCCTGTGTCTTTTGGTTGGAGCATTGAATCCATTCACATTTAAGGTAATTATTGATATGTATGTTCCTATTTCCATTTTCTTAATTGTTTTGGGTGTTTTTTGTAAGTCCTTGTCTTCTCTTATGTTTCTCACTTAGAGAAGTTCCTTTAGCATTTGTTGTAGAGCTGGTTTGGTGGTGCTGAATTCTCTTAGCTTTTGCTTGTCTGTAAAACTTTTGATTTGTCCATCAAATCTGAATGGGATCCTTGCTGGGTAGAGTAATCTTGGTTGTAGCTTCTTCCCTTTCATCACTTTAAGTATATCATGCCACTCCCTTCTGGCTTGGAGAGTTTCTGCTGAGAAGTCAGCTGTTAATCTTATGGGAGTTCCCTTGTATGTTATTTGTCATTTTTCCCAGCTGCTTTTAATAAGTTTTCTTTGTCTTTAATTTTTGCCAATTTGATTACTATGTGTCTCGGCGTGTTTCTCCTTGGGTTTATCCTGTATGGACTCTCTGCGCTTCCTGGACTTGGGTGGCTATTTCCTTTCCCATGTTAGGGAAGTTTTCGACTATAATCTCTTCAAATATTTTCTCTGGTCCTTTCTCTCTCTCTTCTCCTTCTGGGACCCCTATAATGCGAATGTTGTTGCGTTTAATGTTGTCACAGAGGTCTCTTATGCTGTCTTCATTTCTTTTCATTCTTTTTTCTTTATTCTGTTCTGCAGCAGTGAATTCCACCATTCTGTCTTCCAGGTCACTTATTCGATCTTCTGCCTCAGTTATTCTGCTATTTTTTCCTTCTTGTGTAGTTTTCATTTCAGTTATTGTATTGTTTATCTCTGTTTGTTTGTTCTTTAATTCTTCTAGGTCTTTGTTAAACATTTCTTGCATCTTCTTGATCTTTGCATCCATTCTTTTTCCGAGGTCCTGGATCATCTTCACTATCATTATTCTGAATTCTTTTCCTGGAAGGTTGCCTATCTCCACTTCATTTAGTTGTTTTTCTGGGGTTTTATCTTGTTCCTTCATCTGGTACATAGCCCTCTGCCTTTTCATCCTGCCTATCTTTCTGTGAATGTGGTTTTTGTTCCACAGGCTGCAGGATTGTAGTTCTTCTTGCTTCTGCTCAATAAGTTATTTGATAGATTTAATATACAGTATTGGACACAGAGGAAGAAAAGTAGTAAAGCTGCTAGTGTTAGAGGGTCTCCTGCAGAGGCGGGGGGTGGCTGTGGCTCACTGTGGGGGCAAGGACACTGGCAGCAGAAGTTCTGGGAAATACTCCTTGGCGTGAGCCCGCCTAGGTGAGCATTTCTTAATTGCTGCTCACGTCATGAAATAGAGCTTTACCAGTCCCCCCAGAAGTCTCTCCACATCCTCTCAACTCCTTCCCATCCCTCAAAAGTAAACACTCTCCTAACTTTTAAAGTTATCATTTCCTGGTGTTTCTTTATAGTTCTCTTGCGTGATCATGCATTCCTAGTCTCTATGGTTTCATCTTGCCATTTCTTGAAAACATTGGTTACGTCTTTTAAGTTCCATCAGGTTTATAGTCCCATTCCTCTAAGGTCGAGGGGCACATAATCTGCAGTTTCTCACTGTCTGGATTTTGCTGATTGCATACTCAGGGTGTAGTTCAACATGTTCCTCTGTGCTTGGTATTTCCTGAAAGTTGGCAGCTGAAATCAGAGGTTTGTTTCATCAGTCTCATTTCCAATCCATTTGGCAAGACTATAGGTGGTGGTGTGTTCTTCCATCAGAAAGCACATAATGTCTGGTTTTCTCTCCCTTCCTCTGCCCTCCTCCCTTTCCCCCTCCCCCTCCCCACTTGTCTTCTCCTCCTCCTTCTCTGTCTTTCTCTCTCCCCCTCCCTCCCTCCCTCCCTTCATGCTGTTGGCCACTGTTGATGTTCATGTTCAGTGTCTGTATCCATTAATTCATTAGGGGCTGAAAAAATGGTGACAGTCTAATTCTAAAATTTCTTATTTATTTAATTCTTGAACTACTGTAGGAAGAGATGCTTTCCCTCATCTACAGTTTGGTTACCTGGTGGTACCCTTCATACAGGGAAGGCAAGATAAGTGTTTCATTCTTTCCTTTATTTAGCACTTTTAAAGATAATGAATTACTTCTCTATCATACTCTCCAGGTGACCACCTACTTTAAAAAATATTATGAACTCACATATTAAAGTAGGTTAGATGAGTTCAGTCTATTGGAATTATTATTCTTGCTGAAGCTCAAATTGCTTATCTTTGGCCAGAGGGAACCTCTTCAAGTTGGCCAGCAAGGGTCCTTCCACCCAGTGAAGGGCTCCCTTCTCTCCTTCTCTAATCTGAATATAAATCCTATTCTCCCCTCCTTTTGCTCCTGGGACTATTGAGTGCATATTTGAAGATATCCCTTCCCTTTAGCACTATTTCTATTTCTGGCTGTGAACTTTCTAACAATGAAACTCGTCAACATACCTATACAATGCATCTTTCTATTGCCAAAAGTATCTGGATTTACTTTGTAAAAAGTGGGGGTTGGGACTTCCCTGGTGGCACAGTGGTTAAGAATCCACCTGCCAATGCAGGGGACATGGGTTCGAGCCCTGGTCCGGGAGGATTCCACATGCTGTGGAGCATCTTTGCGTCTTTGTGACCTGTGGAGGTCCTTGCGTCACAACTGTTGAGCCTGTGCTCTAGAGCCCGTGAGCCACAACTACTGAGCTTGCATGCCACAACTGCTGAAGCCCTTGCACCTAGAGCTCATGCTCCGCAATGAGAGGCCACTGCAATGGGAAGGCTGTGCACCACAATGAAAGACTAGCTTCTACTCACCTCAACTAAAGAAAGCCCCCATGCAGCAACGGGGACCCAACACAGCAATCAATCAATCAATCAATCAATCAATTTTTCTTTAAAAAGTGGGGGTCAACTGTCACAGCTAAGAGGAGCCTAAGAAGACATGACAGCTAAATGTAACATAGTATCTGGGATGGGATATTAGGTAAAACTAAGGAAATAGGATCAAAGTATGGACTTTGGTTATTAACAGTGTAATAATCATTAATTGTAACAAATGTACCATTCTATAAGATGTTAGATGTTAATTAAAGGGAACTGGGTATGGGGTATATAGGAACTCCCTGTACTACATTTGCAATTTTCCTGTAAATCTAAAATCAAACGTTTACTTAAAAGAAAAAAAAAAAAGAAATGGATGTCTAGGTAGCTTTGTAGGCACATATCCATTGTGCAGAGCCAGGGAAACTCACCAGCAGATTAAACACGCAGATCACAAAGAGATGCAGAGGAAACAGACTGGTTAGGTGAATGGGAAAATCTCCTAAAGGAGCTGAATTATGAACCAAGTCTCAAATTTGAGAGTTAAGGAAGTAGGGTGTAAGTGAACCAAGGCAAATCAAACATATATATTTATCTCTTCTTTCTTGGAAACCTTTTAAATGACAGTAAAGAATTTTTAAAGGGTAAACCCAAAGAGCAAAAAGAATGAAAGGGTAGGGGAATAGCAGAAAAATAAGATCAACCAAGTTTTGGAAGCTGAGGGGTAGTCAGTCATTTGAGTGAGGGGAAATTGCTTCAACAGAGAAGAGAAATTCAAACCCAGTGTTACTGAGGGGATGCTAACAAAGGGCCGAGGGAGGAAACCAAGAAAGAGTTAAGACATCGGCTCCAGGAAACAGAGGCTGTAACATAGGGCAGCAGGTAAGAGGAGTCCCCAGGGAGAGTACTGTGTAGCAGGTGTGAGAGCCACAAGTGTGGATGGGAACAGGAGGTAACGGGCTCCAGGGAAAACCCCTGAAATTACAAAAAGAAGAAGAAGCACTTATTAACTCTAGGAAATTTGTTTTAAGTACAAGAGAAGAAACGACCATATTGTTCTACTAGTCTCAGTTGTGAAGGATACTGGCAATCATATAGTAGAAATGCTGAATACTAATTTTTAAAAATTGTACTATAATTTATCAGGAGATTGGGGGAGGGTAAAAGTGTGTGAAGAGAGTATAAGAGAATTCCATTTTCATCTTGCAGAGTAAAAAGTCAGTAGAGGATACATAAAAGTGAAAAATTATTTTCACTTAAAAAAAAAAGATTGTTAAAGAAAAAGACAGGTGGAAGAGATGGAGAGTTAGAGTCTATTACCCCAAAGTTATGGGCTGAGTTGTGTCCCCCTCCCAAAATTCATATGTTGAAGTCCTATCTCCCAGTACGTCAGAAATGACTGTAATTGGAGACACAGCCTTTAAAGGAATAATTAAGTTAAAATGAGGCTACTGGGATAGCTCTAATCGAAGGTGACCAGTGTCCTTATAAGGAATTAGGACACAGACACACACAAGACCATGTGAAGACGCAGGGAGAAGACAACTCTCTCCAAGCCAAGGGGAGAGGCCTCAGAAGAAACCAACCCTGTCAGAACCTTGATCTCAGACTTCTAGCTTCCAGAACTGTGGCACAATAAATGTGTTATGTAAACCACCCAGTCTGCAGTCCTTGGTTATGGCAGCCCCAGCAGACTAATGCACCCAGGATCCAGATGGAAATGGATGGGAGCAGAGGTGGGCGTGGATGATCCTGATGCACTTGGCCTGGGGAACAGGTTTATACAGCCGTGACCTTGAGTGCAGCCACTGAGCTGGGCCCTGATTCTTCTGCCACACGAAAGCCAACAGTTTTAAGGGGTGTTTCAGCTTGCTGGAGCCTCACGTCAGCTAAGTCTGGCTGCGAAGGGCCCTTGGAGTGTGGTTCTCCCACACGTTGGCATGACATGGGTGGGCTTCTCCTCTCTCAATGTAACCAAACATTCTTCAGCCCCTTTGGAGAAACCATTTGTTTTTGCCTTTTGGGCTTTCTTCTTTGGAAGACTTGGAGACACAGTGTCCAAGAGACTTTTGTGGAAGGCAAGCTGCCTTGTTTTTGTTTTCGGTTTTTGGCAGATACTGAAGTTATCTTCCTGTTTGTACTGCAGAGACACTATAAATGTTCCTCTGAGTGAATCTCTGCATGTTCCTGTGAAATTTCATGATCTTCTAAGTGAGCAACCTGATAGTACAAACGTGGAAGAAAAGAACTCCTGAGACGTCTCACGTGAGGTTAAGTCACATGATGGAAATATGACCTCTTTCATGAATCTGTACATTGAAAACGATAAGGAAACTTCCCCAACTCAAGCAGTAAAAACATTTTTTCTTCTTTTTGATTTTTTTTTTGCCAGTCTGCTAACAAGTACTTATAGACTACCTGTTCAGTTTTGTCTTCTCTATATGAATTTGGGTGTGAGTGTGTATTAGTGCATTTTTAATGTTAATCTTTGTTATAGTGTTTCCAGATACTAATAGAGACGGAGTCACTCTTCCAAACTGCTTGCTCTTGTTTCAAGCACTGGAGATGTTGTCCTGGGAATCCTGTCAGGGCTGAAAATTCACTAGAAGAGATAGATTAGGTTCTATTTGTCCTCATGTCAATCCAAGCTCATGAACAGCGAGCATTAAGAAAAAAGTGGACAGAGGAAGTTGGACATATCAATGGCCTTTGGTTTTGTGGATCTGTTGAAACTTGCTGCTATGGCCAGTTTTGTTGTTGTTATTTTTTACTTTATTTTCCTGGATTTGAGGGCTTTACATTTTCTACTAAAGTAGTGTGTTTGTCTGTTTGCATTAATGGCCTGAGTTTTCATGGGTGGGACAGGCCTCCTCACTGCTGGTGGGCCCACAGCCACCTAGCCGTTCACAGCTGCTTTCACAGCAGCACCGAATGCACCTAAGGGGGCACTTGTCTTGGTTCTGTTTTGCAAGTGCTGTCTTTGTGTTTCTTCATTTTTCTTGATAACTCTCCTGTGCCGTCATAGTAATGGGAGCCCAGTAGCTGTGTAAGGCAGAACGTGTGCCTTTATTTGCTGCACACAATATTGCAGTGAATGATAGCAGTGTGTAGTTCATCCTCATGGGGTATTTCAGGAGGATGGAATAGCTAGCAGCTGTAAATCGCCACTTTGTGGCAAAAAGACCATCTCTGGCAATGTTCAGTAAAAAAAACAACAACAATAATAATAATGTTTCAGAGCCTCATCTGCATAATAGTAAAATGCAGTATAATGGTATACTGCCTAAAAATAACAAAATTCCGTTCTTTAAAAATCTAAAATGTATTTTCTATATACTTGCTTTCTTCATTTTCATAATGAATTACTTTGGAATGTTCATTTCACCACAAGTCCAGCAAGATCCTGACCATAGCCCATCTAAAGTGTAAACTTGCTTTACATATCTCAAGAAATTCAGCTGATGAAATAGTTTGAACTAACCAAGAAGTAAAACACTAATGTTCTAAAGGTGTGCTTTCTCCTCTTTTTAAAATATTGTACTATATTATGAAAATATATTCAAGAAATTATTAAATAACAGTATGTCTTATGGTAACATGCTAAAATAGGCTGTCTGTAATAGGTATGGCCTATATTTTTGAGCTTTATGGAATACTGAAAACTAACATCACAGACAGTTTAATTTAAGCATATTCATGCAAATCTGGTAGAACTTGAAAGAAATTAATCCTTGAGACAAAATATCTGGCACACTTATTCTAAGTATACTGTACCATCTTCACATAAACTTTCACAGCACTGCATGGTTGGTGTCATAAATCTGTGACAACCCAGGGCAAGTCATATATTACACAGTTAAAAGTATCATATTGCTGTAAATTTGGTTTGATAAAGCTTTGCATAATTTAGAGGTTAAAGAAAAACATTCACTTTTTTTTTAACATCTTTTTTTGAGTATAATTGCTCTGCAATGGTATGTTAGTTTCTGCTTTATAACAAAGTGAACCAACTATACATATACATATATCCCCATATCCCCTCCCTCTTGTGTCTCCCTCCCACCCTCCCTATCACCCCTCTAGGTGGTCACAAAGCACTGAGCTGATCTCCCCATGCTATACAGCTGCTTCCCACTAGCATCTATTTTACATTTGATAGTGTATATATGTCAATGCTACTCTCTCACTTCATCCCAGCTTACCCTTCGCCCGCCCCGTGTCCTCAAATCCATTATCTATGTCTGCATCTTTATTCCTGTCCTGCCCCTAGGTTCATCAGAACCTTTTTTTTTTTTTTAGATTCCATATATATGTGTTAGCATATGGTGTTTGTTTTTCTCTTTCTGACTTACTTCACTCTGTATGACAGACTCTAGGTCCATCCACCTCACTACAAACAACTCAGTTTCGTTTCTTTTTATGGCTGAATAATACTCCATTGTATATATGTGCCACATCTTCTTTATCCATTCATCTGTCGACGGATACTTAGGTTGCTTCCATCTCCGGGCTATTGTAAATAGGGCTGCTATGAACATTGTGGTACATGACTCTTGTTGAATTATGGTTTTCTCAGGGTATATGCCCAGTAGTGGGATTGCTGGGTCATATGGTAGTTCTATTTGCAGTTTTTTAAGGAGCCTCCATACTGTTCTCCATAGTGGCTGTATCAATTTACATTCCCACCAACAGTGCAAGAGGGTTCCCTTGTCTCCACACCCTCTCCAGCATTTATTGTTTGTAGATTTTTTGATGATGGCCATTCTGACTGGTGTGAGGTGATACCTCATTGTAGTTTTGATTTGCATTTCTCTAATGATTAGTGATGTTGAGCATCCTTTTATGTGTTTGTTGGCAATCTGTATATCTTCTTTGGAGAAATATCTATTTAGGTCTTCTGCTCATTTTTGGATTTGTTTGTTTGTTTTTTTGATATTGAGCTGAATTAGCCACTTGTAAATTTTGGAGATTAATCCTTTGTCAGTTGCTTCACTTGCAAATATTTTCTCCCATGTTGTCTTTTTGTCTTGTTTGTGGTTTCCTTTGCTGTGCAAAAGCGTTTAAGTTTCATTAGGTCCCATTTGTTTATTTTTGTTTTTATTTCCATTTCTCTAGGAGGTGGGTCAAAAAGGATCTTGCTGTGATTTATGTCATAGAGTGTTCTGCCTATGTTTTCCTCTAAGAGTTTGATAGTTTCTGGCCTTACATTTAGGTCTTTAGTCCATTTTGAGTTTATTTTTCTGTATGGTGTTAGAGAGTGTTCTAATTTCATTCTTTTACATGTAGCTGTCCAGTTTTCTCAGCACCACTTATTGAAGGGGCCGTCTTTTCTCCATTGTGTAGTCTTGCCTCCTTTATCAAAAATAAGGTGACCATATGTGCATGGGTTTATCTCTGGGCTTTCTATCCTGTTCCATTGATCTATATTTCTGTTTTTGTGCCAGGACCATACTGTCTTGATTACTGTAGCTTTGTAGCATAGTGAAGTCCGGGAGCCTGATTCCTCCAGCTCCGTTTTTCGTTTTCAAGATTGCTATGGCTATTCGGGGTCTTTTGTGTTTCCATAGAAATTGTGAAATTTTTTGTTCTAGTTCTGTGAAAAATGCCATTGGTAGTTTGATAGGGATTGCACTGAATCTGTAGATCGCTTCGGGGAGTATAGTCATTTTCACAATGTTGATTCTTCCAATCCAAGAACATGGTATATCTCTCCATCTGTTTGTATCATCTTTCATCAATGTCTTATAGTTTTCTGCATACAGGTCTTCTGTCACCTTAGGTAGGTTTATTCCTAGGTATTTTATTCTTTTTGTTGCAATGGTAAATGGGAGTGTTTCCTTAATTTCTCTTTCAGACTTTTCATCATTAGTGTATAGGAATGCAAGAGATTTCTTTGCATAATTTTGTATCCTGCTACTTTACCTAATTCATTGATTAGCTCTAGTAGTTTTCTGGTGGCATCTTTAGGATCCGCTATGTATAGCACCATGTCATCTACAAACAGGGATAGTTTAACTTCTTCTTTCCAATTTGGCTTCCTTTTATTTCTTTTTCTTCTCTCTTTGCTGTGGTTAAAACTTCCAAAATTATGTGGAATAGTAGTGGTGAGAGTGGGCAGCCTTGTCTTTTTCCTGGTCTTAGTGGAAATGGTTTCAGTTTTTCAACATTGAGAACGATGTTGGCTGTGGGTTTGTCATATATGGCCTTTATTATTTTGAGGTAAGTTCCCTCTATGCCTACCTTCTGGAGAGTTTTTATCATAGATGGGTGTTGAATTTTGTCAAAAGGCTTTTCTGCATCTATTGAGATGATCATATGGTTTTTATCCTTCAGTTTGTTAATATGGTGTATCACATTGATTGATCTGCATATATTGAAGAATCCTTGCATTCCTGGGATAAACCCCAGTTGATCATGGCATATGATCCTTTTAATGTGCTGTTGGATTCTGTTTGCTAGTATTTTTTTGAGGATTTTTGCATCTATGTTCATCAGTGATATGGGCCTGTAGTTTTCTTTCTTTGTGACCTCCTTGTCTGGTTTTGGTATCAGGGTGATGGTGGCCTCATAGAGTGAGTTTGGGAGTGTTCTTCCCTCTGCTATATTTTGGAAGAGTTTGAGAAGGATTGGTGTTAGCTCTTCTCTAAATGTTTTATAGAATTCGTCTGTGAAGCCATCTGGTCCTGGGCCTTTGTTTGTTGGAAGATTTTTAATCACAGTTTCAATATCAGTGCTTGTGATTGGTCTGTTTATATTTTCTATTTCTTCCTGGTTCTGCCTCGGAAGGTTGTGCTTTCCTGAGAATTTGTCCATTCCTTCCAGGTTGTCCATTTTATTGGCATAGAGTTGCTTGTAATAATGTCTCATGATCCTTTGTATTTCTGCAGTGTCAGTTGTTACTTCTCCTTTTTTATTTCTAATCCTATTGATTTGAGTCTTCTCCCTTTTTTTCTTGATGAGTCTGACTAGTGGTTTATCTATTTTTTTATCTTCTCAAAGAACCAGCTTTTAGTTTTATTAATCTTTCCTATTGTTTCCTTCATTTCCTTTTCATTTATTTCTGATCTTTATGATTTCTTTCCTTCTGCTAACCTTGGGGTTTTTTTGTTCTTCTTTCTCTAATTGCTTTAGGTGTAAGTTTAGGTTGTTTATTTGAGAGTTTTCTTGTTTCTTAAGGTAGGATTGTATTGCTATAAACTTCCCTCTTAGAACTGCTTTTGCTGCATCCCATAGGTTTTGGGTTGTCCTGTTTTCACTGTCATTTGTTTCTAGGTATTTTTTGATTTCCTCTTTGATTTCTTCAGTGATCTCTTGGTTATTTGGTAGTGTATTGTTTAACCTCCATGTGTTTGTATTTTTTACAGTTTCTTTCCTGTAATTGATATCTAGTCTCATAGCACTGTGGTCAGAAAAGATACTTGATACGATTTCAATTTTCTTAAATTTACCAAGGCTTGATTTGTGACCCAAGGTATGGTCTATCCTGGAGAATGTTCTATGAGCTGTTGAGAAGAAAGTGTATTCTGTTGTTTTTGGATGGAATGTCCTGTAAATATCAATTAAGTCCATCTTGTTTAATGTGTCATCTAAAGCTTGTGGAAACATTCACTTTTCAATTAAGTAATTTCCATGGTGAAAGGTTTTAAATTGAAGTGACATAAAACAGTTATTTTCATCTAAAAATGTATTATATCACAGCCATAATTCAAGTAAGCTTTAGGAAATGCTGTACTTTGTCTAGTTAGCAATTAGCTTCGAGATTTAATGATTTCCCTGGGAAAGTTATTCTGATATTTGGGATAGAAGGTCATGTTTCACACATCTGTCTGCCTTGTACACAAACCCATGCCTTCTGCCTCACAAACCTTTGCTTTCTATGTCATTTACCCTTTCAGGCCAATTTCCAGAACTTTCCACTAGGGCACAATGGACCTCTTTTTCTCTGAACATCAGCAGCCCATCCTCCCACCCCCTCTGGTGGGGGGTGCTTTAGAAAAGGAAAACGGAAGGCTCCACTTTGCAAATCCTCACACCCTCCAATTTCACTTAACAATACACCCCCAGAGAGACTGAGCCAAGAGACTGAAGTAAGACATTTGTTTGAAATCACCATGTCAAATACAAGCAAAATCTAACATAAAGAGGAGCTTCTGTGACAGCGGTGCAGAACATTTAAGACCAAACATTTATTCCTCATCAGCAGCCATGAGGGCCCCGGATCTGTTGGCAGGAGAAGCCTAACTACAGAGGTTAGCTCCCCAGGTGTTCCTCAGGGGTAGGGCTAAGCTGGCCAGCTACTACTATTCCAGCTACTTCGTGTCTTGTATGTTTGATGCCTGTGGCTTAAACACATCTGAAATGCCTAATTAATGCCAAAGAACCCAAGGTGCCACTGCCACAGACACCAGTGCACAGACTAGGCTATTCGAGTGTCATCTTTCATGATCTCTAGTGTTGGGCTGTCCTCATGCCTGAAATTCTGCAATTATAGATTCAACCTTTGTTTCCAAGTAAACAGTTGTCCTTGCTGAGAGAGAAAGTGATACGTTGGATCCTTCCTTTATTCCAGAGCCTCCCTGCTGAGCTGAGGAATCATATTCATGACCCAAACACCTCTTTGTCTTGCTATCCATCTGTCTTCAAACTATATCTCCAAATCTCCTGATTCTTTTGAGTAATTCTGGTCCCAACATTTGGAAGGCAGCTCAGCTAAGACAAAAGTTCTCAACCATAAAATTTTTTTTAAAAAAAGGAAACCCAAAGCAATTAAAACTTTAACTTTTTATGACTCATGTTTCTATAAATGCAAATGACTAATAGACATCATGAAATATTAAGCAAGTCAGTAATCCAGGTTTACGCATGATGTCAAATTGCTCCCTATTGTCAGTGAAAAAGCTATCAGGCAGCAGTTTCCAAAAACAAACATAAGCTTCCAATTGTCCCAGCAGGGGAGTGAGAGCTCACTGGAGGCCACGTTTTTCATAAGGGTGAGTCTTGAATGGAGGGGAAGGCTGCACTGGACTCCAGGGCAGGGCAGAAAAGAGAACTGCACAGGAGGATGCAGGACAGACCTACAGGAAATCTATCAGGGGTTGTGACCTGATGTAGCAGGTGCCTTGGCAGGGGGGACACCTCCCAGCAGGATTAAATCCTGGGCCCATATGTGTATATGTAACAGGAGATTATATCAGAGGGGAGGCCCTGCTGGAGACTGAACTTGTTTTATTATTTCCTTTACTTCAGCACAGTAGGTATGGGCCATGTCCCAGGGTTGTGAATGCTGGGAGTGGCCTTAGGGACATGAGAGTGTCCTCCAGAAAAGGTGTTTGGGGGCCCCCGAAGTCATGGTCCATGGCCTCCTGTAGCAGGCAGGCTATCTGGGGAGAAAGGAGAGCTCACCCAGAGGAAGGGGACCAGTGGCTGTGGGTTCCAACCACTTGGAACCAGCGTGAGCCCTGGGAAGAGAAGAAGCACTTGGAGCAACATTTTAGGAGCAGGACTAGAGCATCCTTTGTTGGCTCAGTGCTCAGGGACGGGCTTGTCTTCCCTAGAAGAACCACAACACCCTGGTTGGGCTTCCCAGCCAGCAGAGTGTCTTCTTGGCAGGGGGTGGGCAGTGTCGTTGTCAGGGAAACAGTCTTCAGCACAACATAGTGTGTCAGGGAGAACTGTCACCAGAACTGAATGGATCGGCTCTAGTTTGCTCTCCTGTGGGTGTGGGAAGCTGGGCCAACCCACTGTGGGTGGCACAAGGACAATTAGGGGTGGAGGGGTAAGAGAGGCCTCAATAGGGAAATACTGATTTTCTGGTAATAGGGTATATGGTATGAACAATTATTTTGTGCAAAAAACTGTTGTCCACTAACCCAACAATCCTCTAGAAAAGCCCTTTCTGGAAGAACTCACCTCCCATGACAGAAACTTAAAATGCCATATACTCACTCTCTCAAACTGTCTTGGTATGTGGTCCAGTTTTTTTTTTAATTTATTTTTTATTGAAGTATAGTTGAATTACAATATTCTGTGAACTGCTGTTGTACAGCAAAGGGACTGTTATACATGTATATGCATTCTTTGTCATATTCTTTCCATTCTGTTTTATCACAAGATATTGAATAGAGTTCCCTGTACTATAATAGGACCTTGTTGTTTATCCATTCTATATGTGCCAGTTTGCATCTGCTAATCCCAAACTCCCAATCCAACCCTCTCCCACCACCCTCCCCCTTAGCAACCATCAGTCTATTCTCTATGTCCCTGATTCTGTTTCTATTTCATAGATAAGTTCATTTGTGTCATATTTTAGATTCTACATATAAGTGATATCCTATGGTATTTGTCTTTCTCTTTCTGACTTCATTTGGTGTGATAACCTCTAGTTGCATCCATGTTGTGGCAAATGTCATTATTTCCTTCCTTTTTATGGCTGAGTAATATTCCATTGTGTGTAGGTACCACACCTTCTTTATCCATTCATCTGTCAGTGGACATTTAGGTTGTTTCCATGTCTTGGCTATTGTGAATAGTGCTGCTATGAACATAGGTGTGCATGTATCTTTTTGAATTATAGTTTTGTCTGGATATATGCCTGGGAGTGGGATTGCTGGATCATATGGTAATTCTGCTTTTACGGTATGTGGTCCAGTTTTGATCAATGAGACTGTGGGATAGTTTCCTAGGAGCTTGAGGGGAAATTGTTTTTCTCCTGGTAAAAAGAGAGGGATGGGCAAGGAAAACTTGCCTCTTTCTTTCTTGTCTTAAACACAGTTTGAGTGTGGACATGACATTTGGAGCTGTGGCAGCAATATTGTGACCGTGAGGGAAAGCCCAAGAGTATCACATATAAGTCAACTCAGAGCTCTGACACTAAACAGCCTTCAAACCAACCTTGGACTCACCTACTTCAGCCTACTTTTTATTAGCTGAGAAAATACCCCCTCCATTTATTAGTTAGGTATTCTATTAGTTGCCATTGAAAACATTTCCATTGATTAGCAATGTAAATGACAGAAAACCCAGCTAACCCTGGCTTAAGTCATAAGGACATACACTATTTACTTAACAGAAAGACTAAAGATAGATGGTCCTGAAGTTGGTTCATTGGCTCAGCCATGTTATCAAGAAGGCAGACTTTTTCCATATGTCTGCAATAGATTTTTGACCTTTGGTTGTTGCCTCGTGGTTGCAAAATGGCTGCTGGCAGCTCCAAACATTCCATCTTGGCATAGGATAGGAAGGGAAGAGGAGGGCAGAAATGGATCCTTCTCCCCAGCTACCTCTCTGTTAACCGGGAAGAAAATCTTTCTCGGGATCGTATGCCCATCCATAGTCCACTTACTGGTGAAAAGGAATGAGACAGCCATTGATGACTTAAATCAGGTACTGCTGGGCCTCTGCCCTTTTCTTCTTCCTCTGCTCTTCTCCTTTCTCAGCATGTCCGCTGCCCTTGCTTGCAACACTCAAAGTCTCTTGGTGATGCTACATTCTTTGGGTTTCTATTAAAGAGCAAACATGTTTTTTTACCCTTTGAGCTTTGCTCTGTCAGTGGGGCCCCAGACAGGTTGTGCGTTCCCTGATGCTACTGTCTGCAGGTGCTGCTTCCACTGCTTCCCTCGCTAGAGGCAGACCTTAGAGGAGTAGCTCTTAACGAGGCATGATTTTGCACGCACCCCCCCCCCCAATGGACATCAGGTAATGACTGGAGACATTGTTAGTTTCACAGCTGGGGAGGTGGTGGTGCTACTGGCATCTAGTGGGTAGAGGCCAGGATACTGCGTACCATCTTTCAATGCACAAAACAGCCTCCCACACAAGAATTATCCAGACCAACGTGTCAGCAGTGAGAAACTTGGCCCTAGAGGATGCGACCAGACCAGAAAGCCACCTTTCCTCCTTTTCTTAATGCCTTCTTGCTTTTGTCCCAGGCCCTTATAAATAAGGAGAATGTCCACATGCTACGCCTCCCTCCAAAGACATGAACTTGCCCCTGGACAGTAGCCGTGACCAAGTAAACACCACAAAGGAGACACCAAGTATTTGTGTTGATTCACTGATTAAATAAACTAATCTCTTGAGTCTATTTTCACCCTTGGAAAAAATTGCAGCAATCACTATATGACTTTTGTGCAAAATGACAAAGTGTTGCAGCATCAGTAACAGTGTCTCCCGTGGCCATTGCATCAGAGACAGGCACTGTGAGAGGAATGTGGCTGATTCAATCTGTTTCTGTTGATGTGTTTTGGAAGTGAGCAAAAGGGCAGCATAGGAGCATTCTAAAATGAAGACTTGTAAAGAGTTTGGATCTGGGGCATGTCTACTTATTCATCCCTGTCTGCTTTCATGTTATTTCCACCAGGCTCAAGTAGTAATACCTTCTCTTTAGAGTTGCCATTTCTTGGTTTCCTCTCCTTTCTATAATATACCTTCTTATTCTTATCCCATTTTCATGCACAGAGAGAGACAGATCAACAAATGAGGGAAGGGAAAGATATCCCGCACACACTTAAGCAGGATTCTCTTCTTGTCAGTGCTGGAGGTGGCTGTTTCTGGGACATTTCAGAGTTCTCTCCTAAGGTAATCATGCCACTTGGAGACTGTAGAATTTAAGATGCAGGTTTGGCTACCATTATAAAGAGATCCCCACCCCAATCCATTGTGTTAAATAAGTTAGAAGTTTCTCACTTACATAGCCATCTGTTCAGGTGGTCTCAGGCCCATAGGGTGATTCAGTAGTGTCTAGACCCAAGGCCCCTTTGCTCCACCAAGCTCGGCATTCAGCTTCTACCTCATGGT
This sequence comes from Mesoplodon mirus, assembly GCF_964341445.2. Taxonomy (NCBI): domain Eukaryota; kingdom Metazoa; phylum Chordata; class Mammalia; order Artiodactyla; family Ziphiidae; genus Mesoplodon; species Mesoplodon mirus. The sequence continues at coordinate 73,919,156 of NC_138985.1, forward strand.
CCAGGCTGGCTGCACCATCTCCCATTATCACAACCCACATCCCAGCCAGCTGGAGTGGAGCACTCCCCTTACTTTTAAGGGACATTACCTGCAAGCTGCACTCGTCCCTTCTGCTCAAATCCAGGTCACCAGAACCTAGTCATACGGCTACATCAAGCTACAAGGGTGCAGACTGGAAAATGGAGCCATTGTGTTGGGAGGCCCAGTGTGCTAGCTACAATGTGAGAGTTCTGTCACCAAAGTGCTTGCTAAGTGCCAGCCTCTGTGTTGGGTTTTACTAGGATTACTTGGTGGAATCCTTACAATAAAAACAGATACTCAGACTTCCCTGGTTGCGCAGTGGTTAAGAATCCACCTGCCAATGCAGGGGACATGGGTTCGAGCCCTGGTTCGGGAAGATCCCACATGCCGCAGAGCGACTAAGCCCATGCACCACAACTACTGAGCCTGCGTGCCACAACTACTGAAGCCTGCGCGCCTGGAGCCCGTCCTCCACAACAAGAGAAGCCACCACAATGAGAAGCCCATGCACCTCAACAAAGAGTAACCCCCTCTCACCGCAACTAGAGAAAGCCCGTGGGCAGCCACGAAGACCCAACGCAGCCAAAGATAAATACATAAATAAATTTATAAAAACAAACAAACAACAGCAAAAAAACAGATACTCTTCTAGTCTCTATGTTACAAATGAAGGAAGCTGAGGCACATAAAGCCTCCCCCTGCCCCGAAGCAGACCCTGATTTGCCAAGGGAGTGCCAGTGGGGGGATGGTAAGGCAAGGAGGGAAGCAAGATAGGGAAGGGGAAGGAAGCCAGCAGGGGCTCCAATTCAGAAAAAATCCCCCACCCCCACCCCCACCCCCATCCCACCCAACCTGAACTTGATCCTGGTGCTGCTGCAGCACATGCAAAACCATGAAAGTACAAAAAACCAGGTCTGTGCTGTGGGCCTAGAAGGTGCTGAATGAATGAGGGAGCGAAAGAATTAATGAATGCATGGGCCCAGCGCTTGATTGTTCTCAGGAGGACAGCAGAGCAGCTCAGAATCATTACAAGTAGGTCTTCCCTCAAACTACTCAGCCCTCTCCCTCTCATCCTCCTGACCCTCCAGGGGGCTCTAACCCACACTTGCGGGGCAGCAGCCTTGAATGAGAGCACCTGCACTGCTGAATGTTCTTTCTCCTTCCATCCTTGTCTGAACCTGACCTACCTGTAACTTGGCTGCAGCGTCGCCTCATGAAGTTAGAAAAGTTTCAGGAAGCTTCGCCTCCCCCTTTTGAAACCAGGGAGAGAAGAATAGTTTGTCCTGGTCTGAAAATGACTTGGAGACTTGTAGGCAGCAGATCTCCCTCAGGATAAAATACAAATATAAACTCCCCTCTCCCAGACCAAATGTCCTCAAGGTCAGGTTCACAAATCCCACAAGAAGTTTGAAGTCTGTGGGTCACTGAGGGAGGGGCTGGCAGCAGGGGCTTGGGCTGGGGGTCTCTAATCCCTTCAGCCTCCACCAGCCCCTGAACAATTAAAGACCCCAAAGTCTTCTTATTGATTAGCTAGATGAGGCCATCAGTTTAATGACAATAATATGACTCAAGGAAAAACCCTATTTATTTATTTCAAATAGAATAAAAGTAGACCAGCTGGATAAGAGAAAAGATTGCTTTTTCTCCCTGCAGCATTATTTCCTAGGCCCCCTCTCTGAGTCAGGAGCATGTCTCCTGTGAAATCTCACCCTGGGAATCCCCAGGGTCTTTTTGTTTTCATTATTTTTATTTATTTTTGGCTGCATCGGGTCTTCATTGCTGTGCGCAAGCTTTCTCTAGTTGTGGCGAGCAGGGGCTACTCTTTGTTGCGGTGTGCAGGCTTCTCATTGCGATGGCTTCTCTTGTTGCGGAGCACGGGCTCTAGGCGTGCGGGCTTCAGTAGTTGTGGCACTTGGGCTCAGTAGTTGTGGCTCGCGGGCTCTAGAGCGCAGACTCAGTAGTGGTGGCGCACGGGCTTAGTTGCTCTGCGGCATGTGGGATCTTCCTGGACCTGGGCTCGAACCTGTGTCCCCTGCATTGGCAGGTGGATTCTTAACCACTGCGCCACCAGGGAAGCCCCCCCAGAGTCTTCTAATTTCACAGTTCCTGCCTGATGTCCTGTGGAGGAAGATATTTCCTCCAGAGGCCCCTGGGGACTCACTAGGACATTTAAAAGTGGATCCCTCCTTTAATAGCTAATGGGAGCAGTCAGGTGTGAGCCTTGGGGTGGCCTTCACTGCCCTTGGTCTCTGTCCCTGTCTTTGTCCGTAGATGTGCCGGGTGAGTTTGGCAGAGTCTTTAAAGTCCTGGGATGATTCACTGGGAGGCACTTGGCAAAGGCAAAACATGATTGTGACACCACCAGAATAATCTCCATTCCAGGTACCAAATATCTGTGGCTAAGAACTGGAAAGAATATTATTTTCTTTCTGAGAATTTGCAGTTTGGCTGGTGTTGGGGGAGAAATTTCATTAAGGAGTGTGGGTAGGGGTGAGGGGTTCTATTTGTGGAGTTACTGTGCTTCTCCTCACAAATGCTCATTGAAATTCACATCCACACAGTCCTGCACAGTAGCTGTGGTTGCTCCCGTTTTACAGGTGTTTTACAGATGTTACGGCTTAGGTGCAACAGAGCCATGAACCTTTGAAACTTGGATTTGCACCCAGGTCCTTCTGACTTGAAAAATTCCATTTTTCTACCTCAGTGCTACCTTAAATTCAAATTAAACTTTTTTTTTTTTTTGAGAATTAAACATCTTTCCACACACCTGGAAGTGAGAGACGGGGTTGTCGCCTGTCCCCCACACATCTAATCCTTCCCAGGTGGAGGTGATGTGTTTTAGAATCAGAAATGAATATGCAGGATTTTTCAGATTTTATAAAGGAATTATAGTATATATAGCATGTCTTACATCAGACCAGGTAGGGTCCGGGGCCACACCCCGAATCACATTAATATTTCTGCAGTGAAATGAATCACATTAATATTTCTGAAGTGGAATATTCACAGCAGTGGGATGCATAAAGATTATAAAGCGTCGCACAGGAATTTAGGTCAGGTTTTTGCTACCAGATTAGGTATGCCAAGCGCTGGGGATTTGGGAGTCACTGTAAGGCATGGTGGACCTGTAGGTGGTATTTAAGGGCCCTTCTGCTCTTCTAAAGTTTCTCCAGATGAGTCTGGTGGGGAAGGGTGGGGAGCAGGCACACTCCAGGGAAGCTCCTGGGTCTGGAATTCTTTCAGCTGTGCCTGAGGAGGAAAGCCCCAGTCCCTGGGCATTTCCAGGACACAAGGACCAGGGAGCCAGACTTACTGAGCTCTCTCACTGACTGCCACGGAGAGCTGTGTGTCCTTAGGGAAAGTCCTTCACCTCTCTGGTCTACTAAGTCGGGGGAGAGCAAAGGGGAAACCCTGGATGCTCTCAGAGCAGTTGGTCCTGTGCAACTCTGAGGCCGCTATGAAGCTGGGCAGACCTCCAGACCAGGGCCGAGCCTCCACGCTCTCCATGCTCCTGGGTGGGCATTCCCCCCACCAGAGTCACCACTGTCTGGGGCTGTGGGTTTTGGGGTGTTAGCTTTAACTGCTTGTAGCAGAGTCCACCCCACCAGGCACCAGCTCAGCTTGGACCTGATGACTTAGAGTTTCTTCACCTGGATAATGAGCATAATCCCTGTGGATCGCACCTCGAAGAATAAGCAAGAAGCTCCATGAAGCTAGTGCATGTTCAGCCCAGTGCCTGGAGCACACATAACACACACTGAATAAGAAGCAGCTTGTACTACTCTTACTATGGAGATCAGGACTGTGTCAGTGACTGGGGGCTGCCATAATAAATTACCACAACCTGGGTGGCTTAAAACAACGGAAATTGATTCTCTCACAGTTCTGGAGCCTAGAAGTCTGAAATCGAGGTGCAGGCAGGGTTGGTTCCTTTTGGAGGTTCTAAGGGAGAGTCTATTCCATGCCCTTCTTCACCTTCCAGTGGCTGCTGGCAACCCTCGCCATCCCTTGGCTTGTAGTCACATCATTCTAATCTGTCTCTGTCTTCAGGTGGCCTCTCTGTGTGTCAAATCTCCCCTTCTTTTCTCTTATAAGGACACCAGTCACTGGATTTAGGGCCCACCCCTAATCCAGAATGGTCTCATCTTGAGATCCTTCATTTAAGCACCTCCGCAGAGACTCTAGTTCCAGATAAAGTCACTTTCACAGGTACCAGGGGTTAAGATTTGGACACAGCTTTTGGAAGGGATACAATTCAACCCACTACAGGACTAGATGTTAAGTCTGCAGGATTGAAAGAGAAGTAAACCACAGCACCCACTCGGTGATGGCGGATTGTTAGTCGACCCCTGCAGGGGTCCCCTGATGGGGACCGTCATTACAGGAGCCACTGGGACTGTGTAAAGGGTAGGGGTTTCAGGGTCTGGCAGATCAAGCCCTGAGACACTGGGCAGGTCTACTTCACCAAAGTGAGGCTCAGTTTCCTTATCTCTGAAATGGCTGCGATAAGCCCTACCTCTAGGTGTCCTCGTGAAGAGTGAAGTCCTTAAAATGCTCTGTGAAGTGTCTACTCCATCAGTTGCTCCATAAACACAACTCCCTTCCTTGCCCCCGCCTTCTTTTGTCTGGTGACATGAATGTGCCTGTGACCTAGACTCCTTTGTGAAATCTGGACGCGGAGGCTGCGGTAAGGCCCCTTCGTCCCCGTCGTTAGAGCACTGCGGCGCCAGCCACGGCGGAAGTCCCGTCAGCCCCAGGTCTTCTCCGGCACCCAGCGCTCTGCAGGGCGCAGGCCTGCGTTTCCAGGGACAGGGACCTGATCGCTGGGAGCCGCTTCTGTGGAACCCGCCTCACCCCACACCCCCCAGCCTTGCCAACGCCCAGAGAGGACCTCAAACCCTGAAGAGCATTTCAAGATCATCGTGAAACAATGTGAAACAAAACAGTGTCCGGGATGGGTTTCAAGGCAGCAGCCTACGTTCCTCTGAACCCTGTGCGGGGCCTCAAACACAGCTCACAGGAAAGCTGGGGGCCTCGCCACCCCACCTGGCAAGGCTGAGGCCGGAACAGCTTCTCTCGTCCTTCCGAGGGGAGCAAAGCCCCCCGCCCTGCAGTGGGTCAGGAAGCCGAACCCTGTCCCGTGTAGGGTGGTGCTGGCGGATCACTAATGCTGCTCCCAAGGCCTGTTTGTTCCCTTGGAACACATGAGCCTTTCTTTTCATGATCGACTTTTAGGGCACAAGGAAGGATTTCAATATCTGTAGGAGGTGCTGGAATATCTAGTCTGTGCACCAGACCCAGCATTTTAATTCTTGAGCTAATAATTTAATTCTTCACTAATAATACCGCCAGCAGTACGTTTTTGTATGTCACAGTTTAACTTTTGTCACGAGATCTCAAAGAACACAGAGGGGCATTGACTTTTACCATCTGTGGTGGGCCAGGCAGGGGCTGGCTCACTGCTCCCCCAAAACCTAGGGAACCCTGTTTCCACTCCTCCGTGGAAGGGACTTCAGCCAGCCAGCCTTTGCTCCTGGCCGCCCCAACCCATTCTTGTTTTGGAGGCTGCTTTTTGGAGGATCCTCCCCTAACCAGTTTTTTCCAAAGGCAAAGGGCACCCTAACCCGGGAAAAGTCCAGACGTCGGTTCCCTCCACTCATCCTTCTGGCTCCGCCGGCCCTGTGTTCCTGAACCAGGCTCTTCACGATGGCAGGAAGGTTCCGCTGTCCTTCTTGTCCTTCCGCGAAGCTATGCAGAGTGGCTGGGGTATGAGAGATGACAACAGGGCTCTAGGCTTGGCTATTTAACCTCTGTGAGGCACTAAGCAACGTGCCTTCAATGTTTCACCCCAGTTAACACGTACCTCGCTTTACAGATGAGGAAAAGGAGCCCCAGAGAAGTCAGGAATGGCTTCTCTAGGCTACAAAGTGGTGGAATTCCATGGCAGCCAATTAGAAGGAAAGGGGCACTGGAGACTGAAGATCGATTCTGCTTATAGACTTGGATGATTGAGAGTGGACTCAACAGGCAGATGGAAGAGGGTGGGATAGAGAAGTGTGGCCCTGCAGGGCCCACATGGCTGTGGAGGGGGAGGGAGCACCAGCTGCTGAGGCTGGGCGGGGCTTCGAGGGTTTTTCTGTCTGGCCCCACCTGGTACGAATGAATCAGGCCAGGACATGGCTAGACACATTGCCCCGTCACAGCTCTCCAGGCATGCACCCTCCTCCCCTAGACTCGCCAATTTCTCGCTGGTCGTAGCAACAAGGAACCAATGCAGGGTGGCACTGTTAGTCTAGATGCCACCTAGAGTGGCTGCCCAATCCCGTATTCCTGTCCTTCCTTTGTCACCGTAATGCCCCCCGACTCTCCTGATTGGAAATGCTCATCTTTCCAGTGATTTGGTGGGACTGGGGCTTACCGGGAAACCTGGCCATGCATTATTCCACAAAATTACTGCATCCATCTTCTAATTCCTGGAGAGCTTTGTAATGTTGTCTTATCACTTTATTTCCCTCCCTTCCACTGGCTCTTTATTCACATGATAACAGGAGTGCGTGGCTGGGCCCGTGGCCACACCACCCCTGAGCTCTCCACCAGCTCCACACTCTCAGTTGTCCTAGATGCAGGATTCCTGGGGTTGAAACTGGCCAGAATGTTCATTCATTGCACGAACTTCACCTGGTCTGTGCTGGCCAGTGGGATTCTGAGATGAAAAACACAGTCCCTGCTCTCAGAGAGAGAAAGACACTCAAAAGAGGGCTGGGGGAAAAGAGCCAGTACACTCTCTCTCTCTCTCTCTCTCTCTCTCTCTCTCTCTCTCTCTCTCTCTCTCTCTCTCTCTCTTTCCCCAGGGAATTTTGGAGTAACTTAATGACAGTGGAAATTCTTAAGGAGGGAATATCAATACATGTTAGTAATTATTATTAATATTAATTATTACTGAGTCATGGGAATATCAGAATGACTTGGTAGCAGTTCCCCATGGCAATAAAAATGCCTTTAATGGAAATGCATTTCTAGTTTGCCCTCAAATCCTCAGTCAAAATCCTAATTAGGAAAAGAAATGCATAGTGGCATCCATCTGGGCAAATGGAGGGCAAAACACCAGCAACACTATGACCAGGAATGGAAGCCCAGACCCGAAGGTCACTTGGGGTTTGAGACTGAGTTCTGAACAGTGTGTAATTTGCCAGTGATCATGGAATTTCAGAGAAATGACACCTGTTCACTTGACATAAAGTCATATTGTAGCCTTCTCAGTTGGACTAAACTCCCCAGAACAGAAAATCTCCAGTTCTGTGGTAGTTACTGCTTCCTTGGGATATGTTTTTTTTGTTGTTGTTGTTAAAATGAGAATAGCAACAGTGGTCATGGGATTTTCTTTATTCTGACGATGAGTGGTGTTCCAGCCGTCGGCAGGGAATGGGTGTCCTGGCCACAGTCTGGGCTCCCACACTCACCTCCCACCTGTCAGCCCGCACCGCCTACATGGGTCCCACCTGCCACTGGAGTGACTGAGTCAACAGGAAGAGTCTGGGCCAAGGCAGTAGCTGGACTGGCCTGGGGGAGGGAAGAGATCCCTGTGGATGTAAGATTAGTGTCCAGATGGAGGAAGGTGGGACTGCAGGAAGCATGTGAGGCTGTGGGCAATCTCATGACTCTGGGTCTGGAGTTAAAGATCTGTCCACAGAGCACTGAGTCAGCCCATACCTACTGACCGCTGATAGGTGGACACTGCTGTGCTAGGTCTGCTGGGGCCCCAGCGGGGAGCACTGTGGACCATTCTGGAGGAACTTACAGTCAAGACGTACTAAAGAGAAAGCCCACGTCGGGGAGAAGACCACTTGAGCACACCATTCCCTCTCGTGAGACCACCATGTCAGACCTCTGCTTGGTCTTGCTAACGCCCCACCCCACCGCCCGCCAGTCCCCACCTCAATCCATTCGTCCTAAGCCGTCAGAAACCCACCTAGACTGGCACTTCTCAGCCTTCAAGGTGCCTACGAAAGTCCTGGGAAGCAAGTTAAAATGCAGATTCCCTGAGAGCCTGCACGTCTACCAAGCTCCCAGAGAAGACCAAGGCTGCTGGTCAGTTGAAAAGTACCTCAAGGCCAGCAGAAGAGTTAAATGTGTGTGCTCGGGGGTACTGGCAGTGTGACCTTTGGAATATCCCTTTACCTGGCTCTGCTGTCTCCTTCTCTGTAGGGTGTGGCTGCAGCGAAGGTCACAGGGCTCAGTGGATGAAACATGCCAGGACCAGTGTCTGGTTCTCGGTGCCGGCACGGTGGCCCTTATCGCTGCTCACCCCTCCTCTGTTAACCCTGCAGCGCACTCACCCGTGCAGATCAAATAAGTACTTCGTACCCCGCCCTCCCGCCTCCACACCTTTGCTTTTCCCTCCGTCTAGAATGCCCTTCTCTCCCTGGTCCACCAGCAAAGTCCTCTTCATTCTTCCAGGCTCCCAGACCTGAGCCCACCCTGAAGGGAGAGTGTTCACAGGGCTAAGTAGCCCCTTGACCGTGAGCTCCAGGGGGACAGGAAGTGGTTTTAGCCTCTTATATCCCAGTCTGTACATTACCTGACACATAGTAGGTTTCAATACATGATGAGTAAATGGACGAGACAGCAAATTCTTCAGCTCTTCCTCCTATAACTTCTATGGCTCTGTGCTCTACTGAGAGAGGCCAAACCAGTATTTCTCAACCTTTACTGCACATCACCATCCCCTACAGTCTTTTTAAGAACCAGAAATGCCTGGGCCCCACTCCAGACCTAATTGAGGCAGCATTTCAGGGAGAGAATCTCGGGCACGGGATTTTTTTAAAAGCATGAACACTCATTTATTTACTTATTTGTTTAGTTATATGAGTATGGACTAGTTATAGTTATGTGTTTTTTTATTCAATGGCTTATAATCCATTATTGTCACTATTTCTTTTGATGCCAAACTGTCCCAGATTTAGCCTTCCATCTGGCCCCTGTATCCTTTTAACATGTCCTCATCACTTTTTGAGTAATTCCTTGCTTTCTTGTGTACAAGACTTTCCAGATTCATTTTGTGGTGTATTTCCTACAAAGCACAACAGGTGACTCTGATGCACATCTGGGTTTTGGAAGCCATCATGCCAATTAGTAACCTCAAATCACCAACAGAGTTAGTTCTGATTCTAGAGTCAGTACCTTTAGCAAAAGGCAGGAGCTAGTGAAGGAAGCGCAATGTTCCCTAAGACTCCCAGGCAGCATCCCTGAGGATGGCTGGCTCACCACAGAGGCACAGATGACTCAGGCAAGCTACATGGCAAAGGTTCCCAGGTGCCACCTGTCCAGCCAGTTACAGATGGCAAATGCCTAGAAGTGCCCAAGGCAACAACTGAGGGAAGCAGGAAGGAGGTGATACAGAGAAGGACTTTCTGGGAGGAATGTGTTTCTCAACAGGAAGAGAGAAGTCGTATTAACTTCACCTGTCTGCATGGGGCAATAATGGTCATGAGGTCTGGGTTCTGCCCTCTGAGGAATCAGCCCCAGGAAGTTCCCAGGGATGGAAAAGGCTGGCAGCTCCCATCAAGAAACCCTACAGGGTATTCCTTTGAAGGAGGCCAGGTATCACAAATGCCTTGCACTAAACAGGACTTTTCTTCCCAAGAATGCCAAGCACTTTCACAGATGGCTCATTTGTTTTCAAATAATTTTTAACGTAAAAACATTTGTACAACCTGACCAGAGATGAAAAAATGTTTTAAAAAAGACTCACAATTCTGTACTGCCTTGACAAGTTTTCTGTAAATCTAAAATTATGCCACAATGAGTTTTTTGAAAAGACTCACAATTTACAACATCGTGGTAAACAATAATGCCCTTACCCACAGATGTTCACATCCTGGTTCCCTGAACCTGTGAATATATTACCTTACATGGCAAAAGGGGCTTTGCAGATCCTTAGAGTAAGGTAAGCATCTTGAGGTGGAAAGTTTACCTAGAAACATCTGGGTGGGCCTGCCTGTTGTAATCACAAGGATCCTTATAAGGGGTCAGAGATGTGACAATGGAGGCAGAGGTGAGGAAGAGGGTGGGGGAGAGAGAGAGGGACTCGAATATGCTACCCTGCTGGCTTTGAAGATGGAGGAAGGGACCACAAGCTCATTTATAGAAACCCGAAAAGTAAGGAAGCAAATTCTTTCTAGAGCCTCCAGAAAGACTGCAGCCCCACTGACACCTTGATTTTAAGAACCACTTCAGACTTTTGACCTCCAGAACTGTGAGGGAATAAATTTGTGTTGTTGGCCTAAAACAACACACATTTATATGTGATTTATTGTAGCAGCAATAGGAAACTAATAAGACACTAATTCAAAAATTCATTTATGACATTCTCCGCGTTCCTGTTGTGTCAACCAACTTGCTTTTCAGTCATAATCTCTTCACTTTTCCATGTCACATTTTATAAACCCTTCCCATGAAAATGCAGGTGTAACCTAAAATATTCTTTAAACTTCTTTCACCACAATCTGAGCCCACACCACCCTCCTTCCTGTGGTTGTTACTGCTGCTGTTCTACACCAATAAGGCTCGTTTGCTTGACGTTTCCTACTCAACAGTAGCCTCATGCTCTTTTTAATACCTCTGGAATTTAATTGAGCATCTATTACTATCCTTTTCTTGAATGCATATACAAATGGGCATTCAGGTGTGCAGGCGCCATACACCTTCCCACGTGCAGACTGTCAGCCGTCTGCAAGATATTCCTCTACAGGTGGAGCATGGATTTCCCCCACCCCCTTGCAGTAAGCCACCGTCCTCTGCCGTGGGCAAATGTTCCCCGAAATGAAATTACTGGCAGCCCAAAGTTAACCTGGAAAATGATTCATAGCTCAAAGTCCACTTCTCCCTTTCACACATGGCCACCTGGAAGCTGCAGTAGTGACAGTAGTATGTCCAGAGCACCTGGCAGCAATACCCAGGTAAAGCCACCAGGTAGGCACTCAGTGTCATGTTGCCTGCATTCTCATGTCATCCACAGATGACCCAGCTTCCCATCTACCCATCACAGGCCCAGAGACTTCCCTGCCCAGGAGAGGAATGTAAGCAAATCTCTATGCAGAATAACGCTGATTAAATCACAGTCCTGTGGCCAATCTCATGCTACAGAATAAATTATCAAATCATTACCTTCAGCACGAATGCACCAAGGACAAATAAATATAGTGTCTCCCATATTTACTTCTAAGCTCATTGCACTAAGGGCTGGTGAAACCTTAGCCCAGTGTGGCTGTGGGAAATGTTTCAGTCCCTTTCCGCTGACAGCTTCTTCTTTCATTCTCTATTGATCAGCTGTGCCCACACGCTTCCTTGTCACCCTCTAGTCTTCCTGGATGGTTCACCCTTTTCCACAGGGCTTCAAATCTAATAGGACAGGGGGCTCTTTCTCTCTGGTTATAATTGCTCAATGTCCATGCTTTACGGGCCCTGAGTTCAGGAGCCCTAGCTCTCCTGGTTGCTACATGCTACTGTACACGTCCGTGCAGCAGTGGATGCTGAGATGTGAGTTCTGAGAGGTTGGCTGCCCAGAACCCTGAGACGGCTTCATGCTCTGAGAAGCTCACCCACCCTGACCTCCTCATCTCTCTGAGTTGTGCCGTGTCTCTGGGAAGAATTTTCCCGGCTTTAGATTTGTGTCGGTAAAAACTTCCAGGCTGAGTACAACCTGGAAAAGGTCCTTTGGAGAAGAGATCATCCATTTTGTGCTGCTGCCTGTATTTGGACATCAAGCCTGCCCTGGTTGCAGCAAGGCTGGGTGTCACTGTTTTCACTGTTCCTTGCCTGGACCCAAGTGGACCACACAGAGAGACTTTATAAAGTTTCAGTGAAATGAACCAGACTGATCTACTTCTTGGACAGGAAATCTACCTTAGGTATCTGGTTACCCTGAGAGCCCTTTGTTATCAAGAGAAGGTTTTTAATTCAGGCAGTACTGAAGGAAGAGAAAGCAATGTTTTCCAAAATAGAAGAAATCTGAGGGGTTTTCAAGTAGGTAAGATCTACTTACAGGAAGCCTTTCTTCCCATTTGGATTTATTCTAAAGGAATTAGGGTGGAGAGGAAGGGGGAAGGATTAGAAAAATCCACCCCCTGAGGTCTAAGCCCATAGCACACCTGGTTCAAGGTCTGCGAAGTCCCTCCTCATGGGGGAGGTTGCATGAGGGGTGTGGTGCAGGGCTGGGCTGGGTCTGCTCAGGCGGGCCAGGCAAGGCTCCTGTCCCGTGGAGGAAGATGGGTGCTGCCAGGAGGCAGGAGAGTGGTGGGGGCTTTGGTAATGGCCAGCACACCCGGAGATCTCTCTCTGCCTTTGGTGAACCCAGGAGTCTCCTCCTCAGGACTGTTAACTGTGTCTGACATCCAGTGGGGGCCCAGGCTGGACGGAACAAGGCCCAGGAATTCTGTGTTCACTGGAAAGTGGGCCGCGCCTGCCATTTAAGGGCAGGAGTTGCTCTCCCGTGAGCTTGCTCTTGGCTGACAGCCCGTGATGGTGATCCCAAGGTACCTGATCTGACCGGAGGCTCAGCACTCATAAGTTGGACGGGCCACATTCTCTAAGGGCCTTAACCTGACCACCTTCCAAAACGTATCTTTGCAAACCAGAGCACCTGGGAGAGGAAGCGCCCCCAGGAAATATTCCACCCTCTCCCCTGGACCCCAGCAGAGCCAGGCTGCGTGGGGACTATGTGGGCATCCAGTCCCTGTGGCCTGACAGCACGGAAGGACCGGGATGCCGAGGAGCTGCAGCTCTGGATAAGCAGTTGAGTGTCTAGGCGGGGAGCCTGGAGCCATCACGGCCCCACTACCAGGACATCCCGCGGTCAGCCAGGGCCTGCTGAAAGCACGGGATGTGAACCCCAGGGCCTCCTGGAGCCCCCTTGAGGCAACCTCTGACACAGCCCCACCACCTGCACCGACCACCTGAGCCAGGTCAACGAGCATCGGACACAATTACCGAAGGTCTTCTCACCAGCCTGCCGCTTCCCACATCATGACCCCGTTCTGGTGGTGGTAACTATCCCTCAGCAAAGACATCCTCTACCCTCCCTCCCCGACCCCAAAGCCCACTATTCTAGCCACCATGGCCTCCTCATTCATCAGTAAAATCCTTCCTTAGCTGCTTTATGGCCAGTCTCAGCTCAAATTTGTCTGTTGGTGTTGGAGGGCATTGTCCGAAGGCCCTGTCCAGGGCTTGTACTCCACTCACAGGCCCCTAACCCAGTGAGACTGTCAGGCAGGCCCCAGGAAAACCTCGATAGGGTTTCAGACACAGCTATGATATGATTGGTTTACTTGCCACATATACTAGTTTTCACTGCCTTTCAACCCAAGATACTCCTTGTCACAGAAATTGCTGTTTCTCTGCTGCTACTTCCACTCTCTCCCTGATGCCCCAGCCATATCTGGTGGTGGTGGTGGGGAACTATGGTTAGCAGAAAGAACAGAGATACCCACCGGTCTTCCCGGGCCAGCAGACAGAGCCAGGCCCCGGGGGAAACAGCTCTCTGGCCCTCACCCCGCCACCTATGAGCCAATGGCCAGCCCTCAAACTGGGGAACCAAGAAGTGAGGCCCTTCAAGAGAGAGACTTTGGAACCTGTGGCCTTCTGACGCAAACTTCTGCCCTCTGTGCCTAACTCCTCTTCCACTGTTCCCTGCTTCACCCTGCAACCCCCAGACCCATCAGATAACTGAGGGCAGGAACCAGGAGACTGGGGGGAGGGGCTGGGCCTTCCACGGTACCTCCGTCAAGTTTAACCTTGACCCCAGGATTGGAGGAACCTGGGAAATTCCCACATCCAAATTTCACCTGATTATATTGTGACCTGCCGTGGGCAAACCGAGGGAGCCCAACGCCCCTCTTCCGACAGCCTCTGCGCTGCTGAGCCTCATAACAAGCCTGCCCATGCCAGGACCCCGCACCACATGACTCTGAATGGGAGAGTGGGGCACAGGTACTGGTATTTTTTAAAAGTTCTGCAGGTGATTTAAAGAGCTGCCTGTACTGGGAAGCCAGAGAGAGTCTGGGGAGAGGTGAAGATGTCCCATTGTGGCTGAGGGACCAGAGGCTCTACTGGGAAGCACTCAGGCCAGGCCCCCTCCTCACACGGTTCAGCTCCCCCAGCCCCATCCTCACCCTCTGCTTTGAGTTCCCCTCTAGGCTGACAACGCTGGCTCCCACTCTGTGACTCCTGTCTGCTCCCTTCACATTGATGAGCTGGCTGAAGGGTCTGCCTGCTTGTTCCCTTCCTCCTCTGGTTTGAGATGTGACTTAGCACGTTTGCACACCTGGGGTCATGCCCAACCACCTCCCACCACAGCCCCTGGCCCAGCCCAGGTTCCCAGGCTCCCGCGCTGCAGCTCCTGGCCTGCTCTGAGCGCCCACCTGCTCATCAGGAGACTATGGGCAGTTTCCCGCAGAATCTCAAGGATATCCTGATGAATCTGCAAGGCCTAGAAGTTAGGAAGAGTGCAAAGGATGTCAGTTGAATGAAAAAAATGAATGTAAATTCAAAAGCCTCATTTTAATCATTAATTTTCTCTGGCTCCGTGACCCAAACTCTTTCCAAATGTGCTATCGAGCTGCTAAAATGATTGATTTGTGCTTCCCAGAGATGTGCAGCCAAGAAGGAAAGAAGAAATGAAGCAGGAGCTGGCAGCACACAGCAGCTGGGGGCTGATTGGCTGGGCTGTAATCTTTCTGGATTAAAAGCCAAAAGTTTGAAATTACAGGTTATGGAGTGACTGTGGAGTTAGCTGTAGGTTTCTGTCCTGGTCCCAGCTTTTGTTCTGAGTGATGGTTTTTCAGTCCTTATTGCATTAAAGAATAAAACAAAAAGCCTAAGGAGGTAACAGGAGGCCAGACGTGGACCAACAACAACAGAGTGTCATGAACAAAGGATGGCGATTAATCCCTAATCCAGTTCTGTGCACCTGAGGTCCAGGAAATAGAACGCAGGAGTGTATTACACTGGATCAGTGTCTCCAGCGGCTACAGCAGGCCTCTGTTGAGGGGAGGGGAGTTGGGCTGCAACACTTCCTCCCGTTGGATGTTGGACACCATCATGGCATCCAGAGGAACTGGCAGGGGGTCAAGCCGAGCAGAGCTTCTGTGTCTAGTGAGAGGCTGCAACCCGCACTTGTGTGAGTCAACAGGTCCTGTTGTGGACACCCCCAGAAAAGGGGGTGTCAGCCTCTGCCTATGAGAACCTGGACATGGGCCTAGAGGCCTGAGCGACTGGCCCTTTGGAAGTTTGCCTGGGTTTGCAGGGCCAGGGAACGGGGAAGGGGTGCCAGGAAGACGTGTTCAGACCTCTTGTCAGCCCGCTCCTCACAGGGTTCCACCCCTGGGGCGCTCCAGGCCATGCAGTTATAACATCTCATTATCTCCCCCCGACCGGGAGCCAGATTTTGTGGAGCCCAGAGAGTATACAATTTGGGGAGCCTTTTCAGAAAATGAATACAAATTTACTGACGCAAAAAGCAGATAGCAATACAAAAGCAGATACTTATCTAGAAGTGTGGGCTACCTAGCTATTTAGCTTTGTTCTCATCACAGTACATTTGGCTCTGGGTGTATGTATCATCACTTCCATTTTAAAGGTCATGAGATTGAGGCCCAGATTGGTGAAGTGACTTGCCCAAGGTCAAACGTCAGGCAATGAGTTAACTACGATTACAACCCAGATCAGTTCCATGTGACCCAACTGGGTGGTAACTTCCAATAACCTCTGATGATGGTGGTGATAGAGATGCTACTGTTCTAGAAAGACTGGTTATCTAATTTGCTTCCTAAACTGATTTATGCCATCAGCCAATTCGGTTGTGTTTATCCAGGGCATATTTTGTGCTGGTGCAGGGCAGGGCCCTGGGAAGAGAGCAGTAATGGAGACAAACATAGGCCCTGCTTCCCAGGAGGTGAATAGAGAATGAATCCCACTACCACCAGCACCTCTGGCCATTGAGCACTAGTGTGGGAAAGAAGGTCATAGAGCAAAACAGACATATTGTATTTTACCGGCTGGTCCCAAAGGCCTCAGGGGAGGAACCAGGCGTGTTTAGGAAAATAACTGGATAAGCCTTTGGAAGTGGAAGATGAGAGCCTTTGGGCTCGAGTTGGAAGAATACTATGGAGCGGTAGCTGCAGTACTTTAGGTTAGGAACCAGGACACTGGTGGGGGCCAGAAAGGAGGAGGGAGAGAAAGAGGAGGTGGAAACGTCAGAAAGACTCAAAAAACCCAACAACCAGGTTATCTGTACCATTGTGTTTGTACAATTTCCACATCCCCAAAGTTTCAGTAAAGCTGGACCACACACATGGCCTTGAGAGAATGGTGAGTGTGAGTGTGAGAGTGAGGAAGTGTGTGTGAGTATGTAAAAGTGTGTGTGTGACTATGTTAGTGTGTGTGTGTGTGTGTGTGTGTGTGTGTGTGTCTGAAACTGAGTTCCACACCTGGATTAGATTAAAAACCTAATGTAGGCAAGTATAATGGAGTAGAAACAAGAAATCTGATGCCTGGGGCTTTACTGGGAATCCTCCATTGGCATTGGATGGGTGGGGGTGTGAGATCCTCTCTAGATCTGGAGGGCAGACAGGTCCCATCTGGCATCTGTGTTGTAAAAGGAAAGTAGCACCATTGAGCCCTCTGTGCACCAAGTCCCATGGCTCTGCCACACACACTGTCTCATGTAATCTTCCCCCAGTCATAAAAGATGGTATGTCTATCCTTGCTTTGTAGATAAAGAACTCAAAGCTCAGACAGATTAAACAACTTGCTGAGAGCAGTAAAAACTATTAAGAACAGATTCATCTGATGTCACAGCCTTTCTTGATTCCATGGCTCCCTCAGCCTGGCTGTGGTATTCCTTTCACTTTGGTCCATTTCTAGACCCACTCGTCCCAGGTTTCATCGTGAGGTCTAACAGAACACTGGACGTGGACAAGTCCAAGGCAATCAGCTGACAGTCGCCAGGTCCCTGCAAGGCAGGTGCCCCGCTGTTTCCTCCCAGCTTCTCCTCTTCCTTCCCTCCCACCCCTTTCCCTGTTAGGATCCTCATGGAAGCCAGTGGAATATTACTGACCCAGTCACCTGCTCCCATCTCTTAAGTGGGGACAGTACTCCTCCCCACTGCCCAGATTGTTCCTGAACTGTTGACCAAATGTGTGGAAGCTGCTTTGAAGTGTGACCTCTCATTAAGTGAAAATCCTAGCAGCAAACACATATTACCTCTGTGTGTGTGTGCCTCTTCATAGAAATTGAGAGAAAAACATTTTCAAAGAGTTGTTTAAATAGATGAGGTCTTTCAAAACTTGACTGCAGGTAAAGTACTGGGTCATGCCAACTAATTTTATTTATTTATGTATTTATTTTTATAAATTTATTTATTTATTTTTGGCTGCATTGAGTCTTCGTTGCTGTGTGCAGGCTTTCTCTAGTTGTGGCCAGCGGGAGGCTACTCTTCATTGCAGTGCACGGGCTTCTCATTGCAGTGGCTTCTCTTGTTGCGGAGCACGGGCTCTAGGCACGCAGGCTTCAGTAGTTGTGGCACGCAGGCTTCAGTAGTTGTGGCACGCAGTCTCAGTAGTTGTGGCTTGCGGGTTCTAGAGCGCAGGTTCAGTAGTTGTGGCGCATGGGCTTAGTCGTTCCGTGGCATGCGAGATCTTCCCGAACCAGGGCTTGAACCCGTGTCCCCTTCATTGGCAAGCGGATTCTTAACCACTGTGCCACCAGGGAAGTCCCCATGCCACTTAATTTTAACCTGTTGGCTATCCGACTGCCACTAAGACACAGTCGCTTAGTTTTTTCTTGGTGAAGTGTTAAATAGCTGTCAAGTTAGCTCTTGGGTGATAAAAAGCATCCAATTATCACTAAAAATGGAGTCTGGTCCCAGGGGCCTGCTTGTCCTTGGAGATTCGAGGAGAACTCCATGTGCTGGTACAGCTAGGCCCACACATCTAGGAGAAACAAATAAAACTGGTTATTTACTGACTGCCTCTTATGTGCCAGCCACCAGGCAAAGCATGCTGCATCCATAATCTTGTGGATTAGCTGCATGGCAGAGCAGGCACCATTGTTATCCCCATTTTACGGAAGAGGAAATTAATGCCATGGTCACCAGCTTATAGGTGTCTGGGGTCATATTTAGGGCTTGTCACAAGCAATCCCAATCCAGTTATCCAGTTCTTCCCCCAATAGGGGCGGGATATTCTTCCCTGCCCCCTGATGTTGGTAACATGTGTCCCTTCCAGGTGGAAGTGGTTTCCTCATCTGCCGTTGAGAAGAAATAGTATCTATTCCATAACCTGCTGGGAGGATTAAATGTAGTAATGTATACGCAATAATGTATATAAAAATATAGCATAGAGTATGGCACATAGTAAGGGCTTAATAATGTTAGCTGTTATTATTTTCATGATGATATGTTGTTCCTTGAGAATTTTCAGCATCTTCTTGTTATGTATTAAGTCACGGCCAAATGTCTCAGCCAGGCATTCCAGTTGTCACTTCCTTCCTGATGTTTCTGTCATGGCTCAGGAAGCTCTGAGGCAGGCCACCTTACTTAGCACCTGAACTGTTTGAGGGAAGCTGGGAAGCTGAAGACAGGAGCCTACCCTGAGGAGATGGGGCTGCTTCAAGCAGCCCAGCCTCAGGAGTGCTCTATTAGGACAGCAGCTGCCTCAGCCAAAACCTGATGTGGCCAGAAGGCCCAGTCCAGCGGGAAGAACACAGCTGCTGGGGGCTATATGAAGGCAATCCTGGGAGTTAGTGTTGGACATTGTGCCCGTTATTGAAGACAAGGTTTCCTTACTGTTTATAGCATCGGATACAAAGTGTATATTTGGGTTCTTGTTCTGGGCAAGATGCAGTAAGCACACTTCAGCATGCCTCTCCCACTGAATGCAACAATAAATGTCAGACAGAATGCATGGAGCAGCTATTGGAGGACAATGAAAAGTAAACAGGAGGAGGTGGATTAGGGAAGGAAAGCAGAATATGAAGTACCACCAAACCCACTGTGAGTCTCCCATTTTTACCCTTCTGGGATCATCTGGCCTAGACTCACAGGCAGTCTGAAAACTGGACATGACCACCAGATGCAAACAGAAAAGGCTGCAAAAGGAACCCTTGCTGTCTGGTCTGAGGAGTGGGAAAAGGGGCTCCTAAGTGTCAGAGAAAGTGAGGAAAGCCCCTGGTTGTCGGTTTTTTTTCCATCCTCGCACTCTGACCCCCAGCTAACCCCATGGCAGCAGCAGTGATTGCAATGGGGGCGGCAGCCAGGCAGGTACCTAAAACTTTGAGAGAAGAAAACCTTCCCTCTGACTAGAGAAGCTGTGGTCCCAAGAAGGTAGGACAAAATCCCACTGCTTTTTTTTCTCCCTGTCCTTCCAGTACTTGGCCCATACTCAGATACACTCAGGGTAAGTGCACAGCTGAGCAGGGAAACTAAATCCCCAGCTTATAGAGCAGAGGGCTACATGGGAGCTGAAAGTGTCAGAATCATCTCAGAAAAGAGAGAGCTTAAGAGAGAAGTCCCATGTGAGCTCCTAGGCTTATTTCTAAGCTCTGTGAGTTATGAGAACTGAACTGTGGATTAGAGAATCACCCAGACTCCCAAATGGCCACTGGGTAGCACATAAAGAACAGATCCAAGTAGCACTGCAAAGTCGTTGAAAACTGAACTGAAGTTGAAACCACAGTCCACAGAAGGCGGGTCAGGACTTGAGGCTGGAGCTTAACCATATCAATTACCTGCTAAAATAAAACAAAACAGAATTCAACATTCTCTTTAGGATTTAAATAAAACATAAAGTCTCAGAATATAATATTCAAATGTCTAGGATACAGTCAAAACTACTCAGCATATGAAGAACCAGAAAAATATCAACTTATGAGGAAAAGGGCAATCAAGAGATGACACAAACGTTGAAATTACTAGATAAAGATGCTGAAGCAGCTATTATAATTATGCTCCAAGAAGTAAGAGTGAATTCTCTTGAAATGAATGGAAAGATAAAAAATTTAAGCAAAGAGATTGAATGAAGAACTAAATAGAAATTTGGGGGAACTGAAAAATACAATAACTGAAATAAAACATTCACGATGGAATCAATAGCAAAATAGAGAGGAGTCAGTGAACTTGAAGACAGATCAATGGGGATTATCCAATCTGAACAAAGAGAAAAAAATTGAAAGAAAAACAATGAACAGAGCCTTGGGGACATGAGGAACAATACCCAAACGTCTAACATTCGTATTATCAGAGTCTCAGAAGGAGAGGGAAAAGAGTATGATGCAAACATTTTATTTGAAGAAATAATGGGTAAAAACTTCTCACATTTGGTGAAAGACATAAACTTACAGATTCAAAAGGTTCAGTGAACCTCAAATAATATAAACCCAAAGGAATCCATGTCCAGACACATCATAATCAAACGGCTAAAAACTAAGACAAAGAAAAAAATCTTAAAAGCAGCCAGAGAAAATGGTGCTTTATTATGCTCTATAGAGAAATGCTGATTGGAATCACTGTGAATTTCTCATATAAAACAATGGAGGTGAGAAGGAAATGGAATAACATTTTTAAAATGCTGGCAGAAAAACTGTCAACCAGAATTCTTTATCTGGTAAAAACATTTTTTTCAGGAATGAAGATGGAATAAAAATATTCTCAGTGAAGGAAAACTGAGAGAATCCTTTACCATTAGATATGCTCTAAAGTAAATAAGGGAATGCTTTCCCCCTGACACTGGGAACAAGGCAAGGATGTTCTGGGAAAAAAAATGATGGTGATGGGGAATAAATCCGTGGTTGCCAGAGATTAGGGTGTGATTGCAAATGAGGAACACAGGGAGTTTTGTGTGTGAGGGACTGTTCTGTATCTTGTTGTGGTGATGGCATGAAACTATATATATGTGAAAACTCAGAACTGTTACATCCAAAAAGAAAAAAGAAGAGGAACCTGGAAAAAGAACTGGGGTTGGGGCTGGGGCAGACAAAAGGAGAATGAACTGAAGCTTCCTCTCACCTCCACAAAAGTCATTCAAATCCATCCACCAAAGTTCTGAAGACACCTCAGCCACCCATGAAAATCCTGCCCCTGAATTCCCATAAATTAGGCTCTTCCTTTTCCTATTACAAGAGATAAGCCAAGACTCTAAGAGCAAGCAATGCAACGTTTCTTATTCAGTTTTTCAAAAATGAGTTCTGGAGCATGTACTGTGTGTTCAGTAGCCAGGGGTACAGATGTGAATAACAAGGGTTTAGCTCCCTACGCTTATGAACTAAAGTCTAACAGGATAGGAAGCAGAGCACAGAAAATAAAAACATAAATCAAATGGTGATGGTGCTAAACAGGGACTAAACCGAGTTCTGGGATTCTGGAATGGGATTCTGGGACACGTCCACTCTTCACTTACTAGGGGGCTGCTGTGGGCAAGGATTTAACCACTCCATGCCTCGGTTACCTCATTTGTAAAGTGAGGGTAACAATAGTAGCTACCTCCTGAGGGTGTGAGAATTCTGCAAAATATGTGTATTCCATAGGATTACTGGACCACTTGAACATTGTACGTGATCAGTAAATGTTAGCTACTCTAATGATTAGTAGTTTCAGAAGAACTGTACTTAGAGTTGCTTCAAGCTTCAGCGAAGTCTACTGAGCAGGCAGGAATTCCTCTCTTCTCCGCCCCACTTGCTTCATGCTCCCTTCCCACGTATCAAGGAATTAGAGATTTCAGGAACTCTTAGGCTCATTTGCCTCTGCGGGCTCCCTGCTAAGGCGGCCTCTTCATTAAAGGAACATAACCCTTTAGAAGCACTGTCTTCTCCATGGGGAGTGTAGAAAAGCTCCTGGGATCAGAAAAAGCTGGGTTTGAAGCCTGGCTCTGCTGTGTGACCATGGGCAAGTGGCTTAACTTCTCTGAGCCTCATTTTTCTAATCCATAAAATGTGACTAATCACACATGCTATTCAGAGTGGAGATAAGGTCAGCAAAGAACGTTTCATTAGGGTAGCTATTTTTGTTATTCAGAATCTAGGCAAAGGTTTATTCCGGGAATTGAATTAAGCAAGTCATTGGAGCGAGCAGGATGCATAGCCCTGGAGTGGAAGTAATTGATGGGAAGACAACCCCACCTCCATCCTGTCACTGTGCAAGACAGTGGGGTCCCAGTCATGGGGTTACTGAGGGGTCAGAGCAGAAAGGACCAATAAATATTAGTGGCCTGACCCCTCATTTTCAGACAGGAAGGTGGACAGCAGTGACTTGCCCCAGGTCACAGGGTCCCTTGAAAGCTCAGCTGGGTCCCCTAAGTTTGGGGGTGTCACTGGACTTCTGTAAACACATGTGACTCCCCCACCAACAGTTACTGTGACTAAGGAAGGGGCCAACAGCCACCTCAGTGATGGATGAGCAGGGTGGGTGACAGTGGGCAAGGGCGGACTGGACACAGCTGAGAAAAAAGTCAAAGCCAACCATGAGGACGGTCCCTCCCAGCAATAGGTTTCTTGTGCTCTTTGTCATTTTATCACCATTTTGTGGGAGCTTGCTATATACGGACTGAGTCCTTTGCCATATTGTATGTTTGTTTACATGTGTACATGTGTGTGTACATACACACATGCATCTGTATATGCATATAGGCATGCATGCATGTATATATATATTATATATAACATATATAAATATAAAGTATTTTCCTGCAGTCTAAAGCTTGTTTTTTATTTTCCTAAGTATGCTTCTTAATGAGAAGTTTTTAATATTGATGGAATACAATTTACTGCTTGTTTCTTTCATATTTAGTGCTTTTTGTCCAGTCTTAAAAACTTTGCCTCCCCCTAAGTAGAGCATATTTTTCTGGTGTGTTTTCTTCTAGAAGCTTTCTAGTTTTAGCTTTTACATTAAGATCTGTCATGCATCTTGAATTCCTTGTTTGTGTGTGGTATGAAGTAGGGGGTCAAGTTTCTTTTTTTCCACTCGATATCCAGTTGCTCCAGCACCGTCGGTTGAAAAGACGTTCCCTTCCCCATGCGGGTGCACTGACTGCACTGGGGTCTATTTCAGAACTCTCTATCCTCTTCCATTCGTGTGCTCAGCTGTCCTTACATCAGCACCACACTCTTGTGGTTACTGTAGCTTTACAGGAAAGCTGGGAAGCAGGGAGTGTTAAGGTCTGCAACTCTGACTTATGAATGTCTTGACAAATCTAGGTTCTTTGTATTTCTACATAAATTTTAGAATCAGCATGTCAATTTCTACGAAGTCTTCTGGGACTTTTCTTTTCTTTTTTTTTTTTTTTTTTGCGGTACGCAGGCCTCTCACTGTTGTGGCCTCTCCCATTGCGGAGCACAGGCTCCGGACGCGCAGGCTCAGCGGCCATGGCTCACGGGCCCAGCCGCTCCGCAGCATGTGGGATCTTCCCGGACCGGGGCACGAACCCGTGTCCCCTGCACTGGCAGGTGGACTCTCAACCACTGCGCCACCTGGGAAGCCCTGGGACTTTTCTTTAATACTAGACTGATTTTCTTTTAGAGCAGTTTTAAGTTTACATAGAAAATGAACAGGAAGTACAGAGTCCTCATATACCCTCCCTCATCCAGTTTCCCCTATTATTAACATGGTGCAATAATGTGGTGCTCTTTTTAAAACTGATGAACCGGTATGGATACACTATAATTAAAGTCCGTAGTTTACATAGGGTTTGCTCTGTGTGTTCCGTAGTTCCATGGGTCTTGACAGATGCCTAATATCATGTATCTACCATTAGAGAATCATGCATACTAGTCTCATTACCCTAAAAATTCTCTCTCTCCTCCTGTTCATCCCTCCCCAGTCCAAACCACTGGCAATCACTGATCATTTTGTGGCCTCTATCGTTTTGCCTTTTCCAGAATGTCATATCACTGGACTCATACAACATGCAAACTTTTCAGATTGATTTCTTTAACTTAGCATTATGCATTTAAGCTTTTCCCATGTTTTTCAGTGGCTCAAAACCTCATTTCTTGTTACTGCTGAATAAAATTGCATCGTATGGATGTACCACAGCTTGTTTATTCACCTAAGGACACAACCAAGGGACATTTTGGTTGCGTCCAAGTTTTGGCAATTAAGAGTAAAGCTGCTGTAAACATCTGTGTTCAAGTTTTTCTGTGGATATGTTTTCAACATATTTGAGTGACTACATTACGTCACTCCTTCCCTCCTGTAATCCTTCTGTGATGAGGAAAAAATGTTTTAAGAAAAGCAGGAAAATTCCATTTAGAGGAAAAAGTCATTGTTGAGCACAATTCCTTTATGGCTGGGAGTGGACAGCCTGGGGACATTGCTAGTTGGGCTAGAAGTAGAGAAACCACATATTTTATTATCCAAACCAGGACACTTTGGAGGGTAAGAGGGGTACTATTAACTTCACTGGCATACCAGGTATAATCTGTTTTATTCCCTATAAACCTAAGTGTATGTTCCTCCTTTTAGAAATGAAGCCAAGAGGTAGCTAAACTTCTGTGCATTAAAGCAAACAAACAAATGAAACCACAACAGGATGGCTAAATTTTAAATGACTGACCATACCAAATGCTGGTGAGGATGTGGAGTAATTGACACTCTCATATGTTGCTGGTGGGAGTGTGGGAAGGTACAACTATTTTGGAAATCAGTTTGGCAGTTTCTTAAAAGGTTAAGCATACATGTACCATACAACCCAACCATTCCATTCCTAGATATTTACCAAAGAGAAATGAAAGCATGAAACTCCAAGTCTTACACATGAATTTTAATGGGAGCTTTATTTGTTAAAAGCCAAAACCAGAAACAACCTAAATCCATCAATAGACGAATGGATAAATTGCGGTATATCCGTACAATGGAATACTACTCAGCAATAAAGACATATAAACTCTTAATGCACACAATATTGAGGAATCTCAAAATCATTATACTGAATGAAAGAAGTTGGGGGGGAAAGTAACATATTGTATGATTCCAGTTATACAAAACTCTAGGACATACAAGCTAATCTATATATAGAGAAAGAAGGTCAGAAGTTTCTTGGGGACGGGATGGAGGAGGAATGGATTAAGAAAGGCACAAAGAAACTTTAAGGGGTGATGAAAATGCTTGAGGGGTCATGGTTTTATGTGTGTGTATATGTCAAAACTGATAGAATGGGACTCTTTAAATATGTGCAGTTTAGTGTACTTCAATTATACCTCAATAAAGTTGGAAAACTTCCTAAAAATAAAAAGTAAAATAAAAAGGAATGCTCTTAAAGACCTTTAAAAAAATGAGAGATTTTGGGGGGCAGTTTATCATTGGAGTCAGTGGACCAAGGTGGAGAGTAGAAGATTGAGGGGGAGGAAGGGGACGCAAGAAGTTGAGTCTGGAGATAACAGAAGAGAAAACCAGTGAACATTCCCCAGTTAGGGTTGGGGCCGAAGGAGAGGGAGTACCAGGCTTTAAGACTAATGATGTCTGACAGTCGCTTTTATCTGCTGTGCTGTCGCCCACTCTTATACCCTGAATCTGTAATTAGAAATGTAATGGCCTCTTGGATGAGTGTTGCTTTGCGGAAATAAAGGAACTGGGTCTCTCTGTGTGGATTCAGGATAGTGAGAAAGGGACAGCTAAAATATGCAAGATGGGAGAAAGACCCAGGATTCACTGGAAACAGAAAATCACAGTCTGAGGTGACCTGGTGAAATATCTGACTTTCAAGAATTCCCACTGAGATTTGGAATGTGGCCGGGAATTCCACAGGGAAAACTCTTAAAGGACAGGAGGTTATAAGTCCCGGCTGACATCTGTGCTGCATGAGTGTGTCAGAGGGCAGGAGTCACATCATTCCAGCTGACGTCACATCCTGCAGCCACTGCTCCCTACGGCTGAGTTCTCACCTGGGGCCTTGGTCAGAAGGAAAAGGGTCACTGGCCTTCTGCTTCTTTGTCAGCAGTCAAAGGTAAATGGCAATTCAGGGGAAGGGAGAGGTGATGGAAGGTAAGAAGTGAAAGTAGTTTTCAGTTTTCAGTTTCAGTATGCATGGTGCTGGCACTAGAGATATTGTGACGGGTGTGATTGTCCTTGCCGATGGCCTTGAGGAGCCTGTGTTCCCTTATATGGGTCTCTTCCTCAGCAGAGATGGCCAAGAGGCCCTGTAGCATGTTGGACGTACTGCCAACAGTATTAACTTACTAAATTAAAACAGAAAAAATGAAATAAAGAAAAAATAAAAAATGAGAAAAACAGTAAAAAAAAAAAGAGGAAAAGCACAGGTTGATAAAAAATAAAACAATAAAGCAAAAATAAAAATTGGAAAAAGACTAAACAAAGAAAAATTTAAAAGTAAAATAAAAAGAAAAATTAAAAATAAGGAAAAGAATAAGAAAAAATGAGAAAGGGGGAAAAAGTAGAGGAAGAAACAGTAAAAATAACAAGCAGAATAGATTGTGATATAAGAAGAAATATATATTTGGTTTGCATCCCAAGTTCCTGGCACAGAGCTTCTAAAATCTTAGTAATTTCCTGAGTGATCGGGTGAAAGGAGCATCTCTTGTTATTCAAAATAAACCCCTTGCAGCCAGATCAAAATTTATGTTAATTAGGTGACTGGTAGCTAAGAGCCCCTAGGTAGCTGATCCCCTAGGATGGGGACAGGTTGCCACAGTAATCCAACCCATGTGATCAGTGGGCTGGAACTTTCAGCCCAGTCTCACCACCCAACTTCCAGGGAGGGAAAAGGGGTTGGGGGTAATCACCAATGGTGAATGATTTAATTCATCTTGCCTACAGCAGAACCTCCATAAAATGACAGGGTTAGAGCTCTGGGTTGGTGAATGCATCCAGGTGCCAGGAGGGTGATATACTCCCAAACTCCGTGGGGAAAGAAGCTACTGAACTTGGGAACCATTTCTTCTTGCTCTATGTAGCTCTTCATTTGCCCGTTGATTAGATCCTCTATAACATCCTTTACAGTGAATCAGTAATACTAAGTAAAGTGTTTCCCTGAGTTCTGTGAGCCATTATAGAAAATTATTGGCCCTGAGGGGGCACTCATGGGAACCCCCAATTCATAGCAAAGTCAAACAGAGGTCGGGGGGGGGGAACCTGGGGACTCACTGCCTACAATTGGCATCTGAAGGGGGCCGGCAGTCTTGTGAGACTGAGCCCTTAACCTGTGGGGTCTGCACTAATATGGGGCAGTTAGGATCAGAATTGAATAAAATTATAGGGCATCCACTTGGTGTTCACAGATAACTGGAGAATTGCTCGGTGTGGAAAACCTACACATTTGGTGTCAGAAGTATTATGAGTAGAGAAACAGTTTTCTTTCATAGACAAAAATTCAAGAAGGAAAAAAAGCTAATATTGGTGAAAATCCCTCAAGTGACCAAAAGCCAGACTCGTGAGCTAGAAGAATCAAAACCTTAGGCCAAGCCAAGGACTTATGTCGGTGCCTGGAATTCCACAACAATGGCTGCTTATAAGGTCATAGCAAGAAATGGACCTGTCACTGCTACGGATAATCCAAAGTAGCTTTCTTACTTTTGGGGCTCAAGAATCCTTTCACTCTTACAACAGAGTCGGGGGACCCCCAAAGAACTTTTCATTCATGTGGATTGTAGTGATCAATATTTACCTTATTAGAAATTACAACCTGTAGGATGCTTCAGTGGCCTTTTTATTTCTAGTTCACAAAGCTATAGTAATTTTGGGCCTTTAAAGAGCTCATAATGTTGACACCTCAACTATTTAATTCCCTTCTCTTTAAACTCTCAATGATTGGTCTCAAAATGATGCCACAACTTAATTGGCATTGTGATGCTATATGAAAATGTTCCATTAGATAAGATGTGATAAAATACATTATTAACACCTATAAAGTCTAGGAAATGACAGCTTTCACCATGTTTTCATTTCTTATTTACAGTTTTGCCCAGTTTTTTTACTTTTGTTTTTGTTTTTGTGTTTGTGTTTTTGGAGCAGATTCCTCCCTTCTGCAAGCCAGAGAACTCCCTATGTCCATTTGGGTACCTTTAGATGTAATGGATGCATCTGTAAGTCAGCAGAGCAAGAATAGTACTTTCTTTCTTTGAATACTTAATAGATGTTTTTAAGAGCAGCTGTAGGTCCGTAGAAGAGCTTAGTGGAAGGTACAGAGATTTCCCGTCCACCCCCTGCCCCCCACAGGCACAGCCTCCTCCACCATCATCATCCCCTCCAGATGGTACATTAGCTGCAATGATGAACCTGCACTGACACATCATTACTACCCAAAGTCCATAGTTTATATTACATTCTTGGTACTGTACGTTCTGTGGGTTTGGATGAATGTATAATGACACATACTCATCATTATAGTATCATACAGAGTGGTTTCACTGCCCTAAAAATCCTCTGTGCTCCGTCCTTTCGTCCCTCCCTCCCCACAACCCCTGTCAACCACTGATCTTTTCACTGCCTCCACAGTTTTGCTTTTTCCAGAATGTCAGATAGTTAGAATCACACAGTATGTAACATTTTTCAGATTGGCATCTTTCACTTAGTAATATGTATTTCAGGTTCCTCTGTGCCTTTTCATGGCTTGATAGCTCATTTCTTTTTAGCACTGAATTATATTCCATTGTCTGGATGTACCACAGTTTATCCAGTCACCTACTGAAGGACATCTTGGTTGCTTCCAAGTTTTGGCAATTATGAATAAAGCTACCCAAAACATCTGTGTGTAGTTTTTGTGTGGATATATTTTCAACTCCTTTGGATAAATATCAAGGAACATAATTTCTTGATCACATGGTAAGAGTGTGTTTAGTTTTGTAAGAAACTACCAAACCGTCTTCCAAAATGGCTGTATCATATTACGTTTCCACTAGCATTTGGTGTTTTAGACTTTGGCCACTTCAATAGGTGTTTAGTATATCTCATGGTCTTTTTAATTTGTATGTTATGTTTAACATCTTTTTGTATGCTTATTTGCCATTGTATATCTTCTTTGGTGAGGTGTTTGTTCAGGTCTTTTGCCCATTGTTAAATTGGGTTGTTTGCTTTTCTATTGTTGGATTTTAACTCTTCTTTGTATATTTTGGATAACAGTCTTCTATCAGATCTGTCTTTTGCAGATAGTTTCTCCCAGTCTGTGGCTTGTCTTAATGGCGTCGGTGTCTGAGCAGACGTTTTTAATTCTGCTGGGATTTTGATTGAGATTGCGTTGAACCGGTAGGTCAATTTGTGTTAACATCAGATTACTGAGGAGAAATCGCCAAGCATCAGGACAGCCTGGTATCAGCAGGGAGTGGCGAAGGTTGGCATCCTGCTGGCCTAGGAGGGAGGGCTGGGTTTTTTTTTTTTAACTTTTTTTTTTTCTTTAATTTATTTATTTTTGGCTGCTTTGGGTCTTCGTTGCTGCATGCAGGCTTTTCTCTAGTTGCAGCGAGTGGGAGCTGCTCTTCGTTGAGGTGCACAGGCTTCTCGTTGCTGTGACTTCTCTTTGTTGAGGAGCACAGGCTCTAGGCACATGGGCTTCAGTAGCGGTGGCACAAGGGCTCAGTAATTGTGGCTCGCGGGCTCAGTAGTTGTGGTGCACAGGCTTAGTTGCTCCACAGCATGTGGGATCTTCCTGAACCAGGGCTCGAACCGACGTCCCCTGCATTGGCAGGTGTATTCTTCACCACTGCGCCACCAGGGAAGTCCGGGAGGGCTGATTTTTATATTAATATGTGCTGTTTCCTCTTCCACCCATTGTCAGGCCTGAGTCATAGTGTCACGGTTGTACCTGTCCCTGTGTACGCTTGGTACAGCTGTGAACACAGCTCTCTGCACAGACACACACACTGGGGCATATAACTGTGGACACCCATTGAGGCTTCCTGGGATACACTCTTTTATGGCCTAAAAAGGTGCCAACCCAAGGAAAATGCAGGCAGTGTTCCTGCCCAGATCAACCAGACTAATTAGTCCTTTCTGCTCTGAAGGGAAACACCTCGTTTTATGGCCATAAACGCAGGCAGGACAAAAATAAGATACACATTCCAGAGACTTGTGTCACCCTTCCCAGAGCTGGGTAAATACAGTAGTTGGGTGGTGGCATAAAATGCTGTCACTCAGACACACGGCGCCCTTCTGTGGGTCTCACCCACTGGAAACCCTCCCCCAGTCTCTCCTTCCACCCCGTATGCTCTCCAGGGGACTGGAGTTACTGTTTTCCTCCAGCCTCCTCCCAAGCGAGGCTTCTGCACATTTTCTTCTAAATCCAAATTTCTCAGGGATAAAATTAGATCAGATATTTGGGGTTGCAAGGATGCTGCCTGGGGAATGGGTGGCTCTAAGCCATTAACGCTAAGGATAAGTTAAAACAACACTAATTAAAATGATGCTGCTGTGGGGAGAAGAAGCCCTGTCGCCAGTTACCTTGAGAATCAGTTATGCCCTTCTCTGACCCAGGTTGGTTGTCTTTCGGGTTTTCTAGCTGACTCTGCCCTCAAAACTACATCTACATTTAAACCCAAGTCTTGATTTTCCCATCTGGATGATCCTGCCTTTTCTGCTCCTGCTCCTGGTGCATGATTCCTTGTCCTTTGCTCCCATCACAGCCTCTGTGGGGCTTTCCCTGACACCCCCAAGCGCAATGAGCCCCCGTACCCTCGTGCTGTCACTGTGCCCAGGGCAGGCTGCTCTGTAGCCACAGGATTGCGCTTTGTCCCTGGGTCTCCTGCCCCACCCGGCAGCGATTCCCCCCCAGCAGCCACCAGACACGTTTGTCTCTGCATTTCATGTCGTTGCACCCAATAAATATTCTTGGAGTCAGAGTTGTGAGCTGGTGCTTTAAATGAAATCTGAGGCTAATGCGCACGTGACATCCTGCAAAAACCCTACTGCTGGCAAGGAAATTCAGGGGACGTGCCCCTTGGGGGTATGCTTGATGCTGTGTGCGCGTGCGCACTCGTGTGTGTGTGTGTGTGTTCATGGGGGTCTGTGAGACCCCCTGCAATGAAGCTATAACTCACTAGGCAAGAGAAAAGTTCCCCCCAAGAGTCAAGGTTAGAGGTGGCAGTTGGCCTAGGTGACAGTTTTCATTGGCATCACCAGCCTCAGACCATGGGAATCAGATGTCAGCTGGTTGCCCACCTCCTGCCCCAATTCCTTGGAAAATTTGACCTGAAACCTAATTAACACCCTGGCTTTGGGGGAGCTGGGCTCTCCCTGTGATTTCTCTGGGGTTTTCTCCTTCGTCTCACACTCCCACACAACTCATCTTGGTTCTGTCTGTCCTTCACCATTTTCCATTAAGAAATCTCCCCACACTCAAGCATTTCATGAGTTGAAGAGATGTGTTAAATTTTCTGGGGTCTCAAGAGGGGTCATGTTGAGACCCATATGTGGCCTTTTGTCAGCTCTCTGGTTCCACCCTCCTGTCCCCCCAAACAACAAATTATTCATCTTGTCTAACACTAAACAATTTACCTCACATTCAGGGCCCCTTAAGATCTCACCCTCTAGCCCAAGATCCATTTTTTTTAAATGTTTAAGTTTTCTCACTAAGAAAAGTTCCAGAGGAAAAATTCTTCTTTTGAACTAAAAGTGAAAGCACAGGGGGGTAAAACAAGATTTTGGAAGTAGGAAAATTTTGCTTTCTCCTGCCACCAAGAATAAGTTGGTGAAGTTATTCTGAGCCTTGGTTTCCTCATCTGTAGGATGGGTGCAATGATATCTATCAATCTTCCCATGTCATTCGGGATTCATGGCACATAACAGGTCCTCAGAAATGTTCAGTCCTTTCCCTTCTCTGGTTAATGAACACACCATCATGTTGACAGGAAAACCTGGAGTTTAGTCCTGGCTCTGTCATGAACAGTTGTGTGACCTTGGGGGAAACTGCTTTCCCCACCTGGGTATCTGGTTTCTCCCCTGGAAATAAGAGGTGCAGAAGGACTGTTCTCTAGACTAGATTTTATTTTATTATTAAAAATTTGAAAAGAAGTGTTTTCCACCTAGGATTTTTTTTTTTTTTTTTTTGCGGTACGTGGGCCTTTCACTGTTGCGGCCCCTCCTGTTGCAAAGCACAGGCTCCGGACGCGCAGGCTCAGCGGCCATAGCTCACGGGCCCAGCCGCTCCGTGGCATGTGGGATCCTCCCAGACCGGGGCACGAACCCGTGTCCCCTGCCTCGGCAGGCGGACTCTCAACCACTGCGCCACCAGGGAAGCCCTCCACCTAGGAATTTTAGTTTTAGAGTTGAAAAGAAAGAGTCTCAAGAGAAGGGCATTAGCTTTTTAGGGATGGATTTGGGGATGGGGTGGGGCCCAGGCCTCTGTCATTGTCCTGCTGGGATCTGCCAGAGAGTCACTCAGCGTTTTAGGAGTCAACCTCTCCCTTGCTGGAACAGCAAAGAGGGAAGCCTGGTGAGGCAGTGGGGTATTCTGGTGCTGGATTCAGGGAAAAATGGGCCAAGATGGACGGTGTTGAAAGAAATTTAGGAGAGAAAATTAGGCAGGTATTCTCCAGTGGCCAAGGTGCTTTTACAGTCTCCAAATGGTGGAGCTAGAAACAATTGTTTGAGACCTGCTGGTCAAATCTACCCCAACAGAGACGAGGAAACGGCGGCTCCGAGGGCCTAAGGGATTTTCTCAGGTCTCCCTGAGAACTCAGTGATTCCTGTCATACCATGTCCTTTCCACAGAAGCCACTTCTATTTCAGTTAGTCGCGACTCCAAGAAGGGAAACTTTAGTGTGTATTTTGGCCCCCAAAAATGGCAGGAGTAGTTTTCTTTAAAAAGTTTTCTTCAGGGCACTGTTAGTCTCATGCAGTTTTAATAGAGGATTGTGTTTCTATTTCCTTGCACTGTTAGTGGCCGTGAGTGCAAATTTTCTTTTCTTTTCTTTTTTTTTCTTCAGTACGTGGGCCTCTCACTGCTGTGGCCTCTCCCATTGTGGAGCACAGGCTCCGGACGCGCAGGCCCAGCGGCCATGGCTCACGGGCCCAGCCGCTCCGCGGCATGTGGGATCCTCCCGGACCGGGGCACGAACCCGCGTCCCCTGCATGGGTAGGCGGACTCTCAACCACTGCACCACCAGGGAAGCCCCAAATTTTCATTTTTAGTGTAGCATGATTCACAACAATGCTTGGTCTAAAAATGGAAGAACTTCCATCCTGGCAAGAATTAAAAGACAAAACTAAATGGGGGTAGGAAACAATCATTTCTAAAAACTAAAGTAAAAGAAATATTGATTAGGCTTTCATTTACTTACAAGTGTAGCCCATCAGACCAATCGTCGCTCCATTTCAGTTTCTCCACATTATTCTGAATGTTTTAAATGTTTGCGCCTCTTTTTACCTTCTAAATAACCACAAGCTCTTCCAAAGAAATGAGGTAACTGTGTGTGTGTGGGAAGAGCTGGGAAAGTTATGAGAAGAGAGGCCAAAAGGCAGCTGTCAGTACAAGCCATAGAATCCTTCTGAGCCCTTCTTCTTTGGGAAACGCTTTGAGATGAGAAACCTGCCCCCTACCCACCCTCTACCACCCTGGTCATGCCCGCACCCCTCCCCATTCTTCTTTACATTCAGTTGATTCATAGCTGGTTCACTCCTCAGGTGTGGGAATCCCCCTCCCTGGACATCTAGCACAGACACAAGCACCACCTGATACCCTATCCATGGGGACCCTGGCTATGGGCCATGAAGGAGGCTGAGGGGGAGGGGCTTTCCAGGGGCCCCCTAAAGACTACTATGAAGACCTCCTGGCACCCACTTGGAATTACTGTGCGAACTGACATTTGTAGAGTGACAACTATGTGACAGGCGTTGTGATAAATGCACAGCAACCTTAAGAGGATAAGGCAATTGTTATTGATATTATTCCCATTTAACAGATGAGAAAGCTGAGGCACAGAGTGGTTAGGGAAGTCAGCCAAAGTCACACAGCTAGTAGAAGGGTGAAGTCCAGTTAAGAACCCAGGTTGTCTGACTCCAGAGTCCATACTCTTTTTTTTTTTTTTTTTTTTTTTTTTGCGGTACGCGGGCCTCTCACTGTTGTGGCCTCTCCCGTTGTGGAGCACAGGCTCCGGACGTGCAGGCTCAGCGGCCATGGCTCATGGGCCTAGCCGCTTCGCGGCATGTGGGATCTTCCCAGACTGGAGCACGAACCCGTGTCCCCTGCATTGGCAGGCGGACTCTCAACCACTGCGCCACCAGGGAAGCCCCAGAGTCCATACTCTTAACCACCATCCAGACTGCCTCAAAAGGACACATCCAGAGTGCCTGGTGCAATCATACCAAGTTTTGGCAAGGATATGGAGAAACCGGAACACCCATACACTGCAGGTGGGAATGGAAATCAGTACATCCATGCTGGGAAACTATTTGGTAGTTTCTTATAAAGTTTAACAGACATAAGTCATGTAACAGCAATTCCACTTCTAGTTATAAACCCAGGAGAAATGAGTGCATATAGGTACCAAAAGACATTCACAAGAATGTCCACATGTTCACAGCACTATTCACCATAGCCAGACACTGGAAACCACCCAAATGTCCCCCAACAGTGAATGGTAAATAAATCATGGTATAGTCATACAGTGGAGTACTTACTGTATAGCAACGAGAAGGAACAAACTACACACAGGAATAAGGATGAATCTCACCACCGGTGTTGAGAGAAAAAGAAGCCCAACACCAAGAAGTACCTACTGTGTGTCCATATATGTAAACTTCAAAACACTCAAAGCCAGTGCCTGCCACTGGAGGTCAGAATAGGGGTTACCTTTTGGGTGTGGTGCCTAGAAGGGGGCACAAGGGACACTTCTGGGGGTGCTGGCAGTGTTCTGCTTCTTGATCTCAGTGCTGGTTACATGGGTGTGTTGTCTTTGTGAAAATTCATCAAGCTATTCACTTCCGATCTGTATACTTTTCTTCATGTATGTTTTACTTGAATCAATAGTTTACCATTAAAATAAACTAAGACAATAGTAATGTTTGCCAATACAGAGGCCTCAACAACATGAGTTCCTTCCTTCCCTCTCTCTTTTCTTTGTCTGGATGCCCCTTGCTGGTTCCTCCTCTCCAGGCATTGGCCTTCCAATGTTGTCACTGGGTCTGGGGTCAGGGTTGCTGGGTTATAACGGGATGCCCAGAGTCTGCGACGTGGGGGTCTATGAGATTTCTTGCCTGGACCAAGGTGAAGAGAACATCCGTTCCATCACTGGGTTCACAGGGGGCTGCGCCCTCCCTGCCTCTGCAGGGCTCAGAGCTGGCTGCCTTGTAGTGGACCGAGTTCAGAGCCGGGAGAGCGTGGCTCGAATTGAGGCTCTGCTGGAAAATCGCTCTGCCCCTGGGCAAGTCATTTAGTACAACCGAGCCTCCACTTGCCCATCACGAAGTTCTTAATGACCTCAGGTAGGCAGAATTACACTGTATGCTGCAAGTGTGATGTAAACACGGGGCCTCATGAATAATAATGAGGTGTGAGAGCACAGAGAAAGGACCCAGCACAGCTAGAATGGGACACAGCCCTGCGAAGGATCCACCATCATCTGCTTTCCCTTGTCTCAGAGTTTCATGCTCCCTCCACTCGCCTGGCTCTGATTAAAAAAGGCTTGGGCTTAACTTTTTGTGGTTTATGTCATGGTTTCTGCAATATTCCCACAGACAAAGCAGCCGCCTGCAGAAGCTTCAGGATTGGGGCTTACTGCAAGCCCCTTTGTGAATACTCCTTCCTAGAATTCCCCAGGTCTAAAAGCAGCATCAGCTGGCTGGTTTCATCAACAGTGATGGCCCTTGCCTTTGTGAGCAGTCAGTCTTTATATGGGAGGGATCACAGAGGGCATGGATGTCCTTTTTGCTGCCAGATCCCTTCCACAACCCCCCGACGAGCTCTTGTCCTGCCTCTGTTTGAAAATCTCCAGTGACAGTGAACTTGCTAATTTCCACATACTCCTTCCACAGAGAGACCTTGAAAGGAGATTGTGGCCTCATCCCTGGAATAAGACTCATAAATTTGAGGCTGTGCCATTCTGTTCAGAGGAGGAGCCACTGGGAGGAAAGGATTCGATAAGAACAGAGCATGATGCTCAACCCATGATGGAAAGGACTCTGTGGACCATCCAGCAGAGCTGGGCCCCTCTCAGCTTTCCTGCCATGTGGAGCCAAGATGACTGCTGAGGATGCCCAACCTAGGACGAGGGTGAGACGAGGCTTGGCAGAGGTAAGCTGTGTTGTCACTGCATACACGGCAGGAAGAAGGCTGGGCTGCGGCCGGGCACAGGGCCCAACCCCATCAGGGAGGTGATCCTGCTTAGTGCAGCCCGTCTTAAGTCTTCGGCTCCCAGGACTCTGATACCATTAAAAAGTATGGAAGACCCTAAAGAGTTTTCCTGGGTTTTATCCATTAATACTAAAAATCAAAACTGAAAATGTTCTTAAATTATTCAATAATTTGTGGGGTTTTGTTATTTATTTATTTATTTTTGGCTGCGTTGGGTCTTTGTTGCTGCGCACGGGCTTTCTCTAGTTGCGGCGAGTGGAGGCTACTCTTCGCTGTGGTGTGCAGGCTTCTTATTGCATTGGCTTCTCTTGTTGCGGAGCATGGGCTCTAGGCGCGGGGGCCTCAGTAGTTGCAGCATGCGGGCTCAGTAGTTGTGGCTTGCGGGCTCTAGAGCACAGGCTCGATAGTTGTGTCACACGGGCTTAGTTGCTCTGCGGCATGTGGGGTCTCCCCGGACCAGGGCTCGAACCTGTGTCCCCTGCATTGCCAGGTGGATTCTTAACCACTGTGCCACCAGGGAAGCCCCAATAATTTCTTTAGAAGTGTCGGGGCTTCCCTGGTGGCGCAGTGGTTGAGAGTCCGCCTGCCGAGGCAGGAGACACGGGTTCGTGCCCCGGTGCGGGAAGATCCCACATGCCGCGGAGCAGCTGGGACCATGAGCCATGGCTGCTGAGCCTGTGCGTCCGGAACCTGTAAAAAACTCCCTAGATGAGCCAATTTGTGGGGCTTTAGATCAGAAGTCATCAAATTATATTTCTAGTACTTTTTTTAGGTGCCGGGGTCATCAGAGACAAATCACACAACTGGTCAGGGTTCAGGGTGTTTCGGGTATGTCTGCTCCTTGGACACTGGCTGCACCTGTGGGCACATTGGGTCCCCAGTGGCTGAGTCACACACCTGGCTGTTTTATCTCATCTGCCAACAGGAGCATTGTGATGGACTCAGGCTGTGCTCAAAAGTGTAGAAGGCTCTGCGGCCTCACCGTGCCCAGTGCATGGAGCCCTTCTAGCTGGGGCTGGTGATGGTTTCCAGAACTGAGGCTGATGGAATTAGCAGCAAAGACATAAAATTCCATTTTCAGCAATGCTCCAAATCACTCTCACTTTTCCCCTTCACGACTTTACGATCTAAATCCTTCCTGATAGTTACTGCATGTGTTTCTTCCCCCTGAGAATCATTTCTAGATAATCCCAAAATTAAAACACACGTTTCTTCTGGTTCTGGAAATTCATTTTTCCATCACAGCCCTGTGACCTCTATCATATAACTGGCCATTATCTGCTTTGTGGTCAAATTGTTATTCAACAATGCCACAAGCATTTACTGACCTTCACCTGTTTGCCAAAGGCTGTGAATAGATACAAGGTGAGAGGGCGAGCCACCTCTGGGCCGGCCCCAGGAGCTGTATCTTGGGTGACATGGAGATGGCTGCACCAACAAAGGACTGCAGGGCGGGTGGTGGGGGGAGGAAAGGCACCTGGCCAGGCTGCCAGAGGAGGAGGAGTGGCGATCAGGCCTGCGTCCTCCAGGTTGGCAAGGACCGTGTCCCACCGTGTGTCCCCACTGCTTTGCTTTCTCTTCCTTCCCTCCGATCCTTGCATGGCTGGCTCCTCTCGTCATCAGCTTTCATTTAAAATGTCACCTCTGCAGAAACGTGCTCCTGTTCATCTGATTTGCAGCAGGCCCTTGTCGTCTCATCGGCACGTTTTATTTTGTTCACAGCATATATCATTTAAACATTTCATTTACGTGTTTACTTGGACATCATATGTTTCCCTGACCTAGTTAGTAAACACCCAGTGAGCATTATTGGTTGAATGACTGGCAGAGCCCCTAAATGAAAATGAATGAATGAACAACATGCTCATAGATGTTAAGTCATTAGTCAGCATCACATGGACAATTTTGGAAAAGTTAAAAATAGCTAATGTCATAGATGTAATTACTGTCTTCAACATATCAGAATTTTTCATGAGAATATTAGTCTGGGGGCTTCCATGATTACAGGATAAAGTGGACCCAAATTAACGTGAAAGAAATTTTGTAGTGAGGCCCTACCGATTAGAAACATACATCTGAGTAAAGACTTTAGTTCTAGAGACTTTGGGGGAAAATGACTGTTAGTTTTGAGGGTTTATTCCTTCACTGACCTGAATGCAGGAATCTCAACCAGATGTGAAAGGCTATTATAGGGTAGTGAGCCAGCCATGCCCCAGAGAATATTTCCAGAATCTTCAATCACATATAGATACATGTGTATATAACATACTTACATGTAAATGTATATATTTTAATATATTTACATATACATCATACACACACAGGAGTAGTAAAAATATGGAGAGACTGTTTAGCCAGTCCAGTTTGAGCTACACAGGTACCCCTGACAGGTCAGCTATCTCCTCTGTCCTAGTTTTTAGGCACACTTACAATGATGCATTCTGGAACATTCTTGGTACTATTGAATAGTGAGTTCATTAGCTGGCAAAAGTGCCACGGACTTCTGAAGCATTACTGCAGACTCAGGCCATATTTTTGCATTTCTGGAGACTTATTCATCTAGGAAACATGTGAAGTATATATAGCATTATTCAGTGCCAGGGCCAGTGTAAGAAACCAGTCATGCAGAGAACTTGAATGGACTAATGATGGAAACAGACACACAAATAACTAGCTGCTATACAGAGCGGGGCTGCTGAAGTATACTCAGCAGGGGTTAGGGGACCCATGGAAGGGGTTGTCGATATGACTGGGGTTCTTAGAAGGTCTAGAAGGTTCCGTCAGCTAGAACAGGAAGGCTAAGTAGGGGCTTGCTGGATGTAGAGTAGGAGGGGCTGGGGCTCAGGGAGTGAGGATGGCACTGCCAGGCAGAAGGAACACATGGGCAAAGGCAGGAGAGAAAAAACCGCCTACAGCGCTGAAGATGTGTGGACGTGGGCAGGGGCCAGATGAGGCTGCAGAAGCAGACAAGACCGTATTGGCAGGGACCTTGGGTTTGAAGCCAGGGAGTCTGAACCCTGTTCTGAAAGTTAAGGGGTGTCATAGAAGGATTGCCATAGACCTGCCTGTTAGAAAGAAGCCTTTGGCAGCTGGGAAGACGCATCAGGGAATTCCCTGGCGGTCCAGTGATTAGGACTTGGCACTTTCACTGCTGTGGCCAGGGTTCAATCCCTGATCGGGGAGCTAAGATCCCACAAGCCAAAAAAAAAAAAAAAAAAAAAACATGCATCAGATGGGAGAAGGCCCCCAGCTCTTAGCAGTAGTTCCAGGAGTGGACACCAAATAGGGGAGATGCAGAAGGGAGAGAGTAAAAACACAGAGGGGCCTCAAGCCATGGGAGACGGATAGGACACGATGAAGAGAGGAGTGCGGAGGATGAGAACCACTGTGCACCAGGCCTTGTTCTAAGCTCCTGGGCTCCGCAGTGGACAGAATAGAATGACAGCCCCGCCTGATGGCTCTGGCATCTAGGAGGAGGAGCCAGACAGAAATAAGCAAGTCAGCAGGTAATAAACCAGGGCTAAGTCCTCTAGAGAAAAATAAAGATAGCCGCCCTGGCAAAGGGGGCGGGCAGCTTGAAATTTTAGACAGGTGGCTTGTGAAGGTCTGCAGGGCCTGGGGAAACCAGCCCAGTGGCACCCTGGAGGGAAAGCGTTCCAGAATGAGTGAACAGCAACGCGAAGGCCCTGGGGTGGGATATTTCTGGCATGTTCGAGGAACTTCAAAGGCCGTGTGGCTAGAACGACCAGGAAGAATAGCAGATAAGAGAGCTGCAGGGGTGATGTGAGGGCAGAAGGACTGTGAGGAAACGTACAGGCCGTTGTAAGAACTTTGGCTTTTACTCTGCGTGAGATGGGAGCCAGTGGAGGGTGGTGAGCAGAGGAGGATGTGCTCAGACCTCCGTTTCTATAGTTGACTCTGGCTTAGGGTGGAAAACAGACCGGAAGGGGCAAGGTTAGAAGCAGGGAGACCTGCTTTAGTGGGGGCAGCAGAGGGGTTGAAAGTCATCAGATCCTGGTTTCATTTTAAAGGCCAAGCCACCAGGCATTGCTGATAGATTAGATGTGTCTGAGACAGAAGTAGATGTGACTTCAAGAGTTGTGACCTGAGCAGCTGGAAGATTGGAATTGCCATCTTCCAAGGTCGGAAGATCAGGTGTGGAGCTGGTTTGCAGGTGGGGAGGGGGACAACCATGGGTTTAGCTTAGGGAAGTGATCTTGAGATGGCAGGTGGAGATGTCCAATTAGCAGGGAATTATGGCTTCAGATGGTGCTGTGGAACAGGGCAGGTAGGAGGGCCGCATAGGCAGCACCCTGCAAGGTGTCCTGATGGGACCATCTTCCCATTGCTGAGGGTGTCTGAGCTTCTGTCTTTAATGTCATGGTTCCTAAGGGAGCTGACCATCATAATCACCAGGAGGGCTTTTTAAAAGAACAGATTCCTGAGTCTCACTTCAAATCTGTAGAACAGGAATCTCAGAGGTGGGGTCCAAACCTAGAAAAATGTTGAAAGTCTGCATCAGGAGATTGTGATGAGCACCCCTGGTTAAGATTCTCCACATATAAGGGGATTTCTGTTGGTTTCACTGCTGTTTTAAAACTAAGGGGGTCGGGGCTTCCCTGGTGGCGCAGTGGTTGAGAGTCTGCCTGCCGATGCAGGGGACACGGGTTCGTGTCCCGGTCCAGGAAGATCCCACATGCCACGGAGCGGCTGGGCCCGTGAGCCATGGCCGCTGAGCCTG
Source organism: Mesoplodon mirus (assembly GCF_964341445.2). NCBI lineage: Eukaryota > Metazoa > Chordata > Mammalia > Artiodactyla > Ziphiidae > Mesoplodon > Mesoplodon mirus. The sequence goes on from NC_138985.1 coordinate 73,960,199, forward strand.
CGCGTCCGGAGCCTGTGCTCTGCAATGGGAGAGGCCACAACAGTGAGAGGCCCGCGTACCAAAAAATAAAAATAAAATAAAAAATAAAACTAAGGGGGTCAATGCAATGTGAGAAGACAAGCCACACTCTTGGCTTGGGAGAAACTGTTTGCAAAACACATATCTGATAATGGACCTTTATCCAAAATATACGAAGAAGTCTTAAACCTCAACAATAAGAAAACAAATAATCTGATTTAAAGATGAGCAAATACTTGAACAGCTACTTCACCAAAGAATACATACAGATGGCGAATGAACATATGAAAAGATGTTCAACGTCATATGTCATTAGGAAATTGCAAATTAAAACAACAGTAAGATACCATCACATACATATTAGACTGGCCAAAATCCAAAACACTAGACAGCACCAAATGCTGGTGAGGATGTGGAGCATCAGGAACTCTCATTCTTTGCTGGTGGGAATGCAAAATGGTGCAGCCATTTGGGAAGAGAGTGTAGCAGTTTCTTGCAAAAGTAAACACACTTACCATACAATCCAGCGGTCACACTCCTTGGTATTTACTCAAAGGTGTTGAAAACCTATGTCCATACAAATACCTGAATACAAATGTTTATATCAGCTTTATTCATAATTACCAAAAATTGAAGAAACCAAGATGTTCTTCAGTAGGCAAATGGATAAACTGTGATATATCTAGACAATAGAATATTATTCAGCACTAAAAAGAAATGAGCTATCAAGCCATGAAAAGGCATGGAGGAATCTCAAATGGATATTACTTTGTGAAAGAAGCCAATCAGAAAAGGCAATGTACTGTATGATTCTAACCATATGACCTTCTGGAAGAGACAAAACTACAGTGACAGTAAAAAAGATCAGTGGTTGCCAGGGGTTGAGGGAGGGAGGGATGAATACTTGGAGAACAGAGGATATCTAGGGCAGCAAAACTACTCTGTATGATACTATAATGGTGAATATGTGTCAGTATACATTTGTCAAAACCCACAGAATATACAATACCAAGAGTCAACCCTAATGTAAACTATAAACTTTGGTTGATAAAAAGCAAAACAAAAGGGGTGAAAATTTATGGAGAGGACAGACAGAAGAACATAGGAACCTGCCTTTTGTGCCAGGCACTCAGCAGGTGCTAGAAATGGGTGAGTGAACAGAACAGGCCAGTCACTGCCTTCGTGGAGTTTACATTCTAGAAACCCTGTTTGAAAAGCATGGAGACAGAAGGGGAAAGCAAGAGTGCCTGGAAATTGTGCCTCAGACTGATCTTCCGTCTCTGCTTAGAGAGAGGCTCCCGATGGTATAGGGCGGGAGAGTAGCACACACAAAGCTATGTGCCAGGGTAAGTCCCTCATCACCCCACCTTCCCGGACTGCAGTGGAATGCTCACCATCTGAGCCCTAGCAGCCCCTGTTTCTTCCTGCCCGCCCCACAGGTGTCTTGACACTAAAAAGAACTGAAAACCGGATTCCAAAGAGATATTTGACACCTATGTTCACAGCAGCATTATTCAAATAGCCCAAAATGGAAGCAATCCAAGTATCCATCAATGGATGAATGGATAAGCAAAATGTGATACTTACATACAATGGAATATTATTCAGCCTTAAACAGGAAGTTCTGACCCACAGTGCAACATGGATGAATCTTGAGGACATTAGCTAATGAAATATCAGTCATATTTTTAAAAAATTTTATTGAAGTATAGTTTATTTTCAATGTTGTGTTAATTTCTTCTACATAGCAAAGTGACTCAGTTATACATATATATATTCTTGAAATGTCAGTCATAAAAGGACAATTATGCTACATGAAATAAGTCATAAAAGGGCAATTCTTTTTTATTATTTTTTTAACTGAAGTACAGTTGATTTACAGTGTTGTGCCAGTCTCTGCTGAACAGCAAAGTGACTCAGTTATACACATATAGACATTTGTTTTTACATTCTTTTCCATTGTGGTTTATCACAGGATATTGAATATAGTTCCCTGTGCTATACAGTAGGACCTTGCTGTTTATCCATTCTATATGTAATAGTTTGCATCTGCTAATCCCAAACTCCCAATCCTTCCCTCCTCCCACCCGCCCCCCTTGGCAACCACAAGTCTGTGCTCTACGTTTGTGAATCTGTTTCTGTTTTGTAGATAAGTTCATTTGTGCCATATTTTAGATTCCACATATAAGTGATATCCTATGGTATTTGTCTTTCTGACTTACTTCGCTCAGTATGATCATCTCTATTTGCACATGAAAGGGCAATTCTTGTATGAGGTACCTAGAGTAGTTAAATTCCTAGAAACAGAACGCAGATTGCCAGGAGCTGGGAGTAGGGGAGGGAATGAGGAGTTATTGTTTAATGGGTACAGAATTTCAGTTTTGGAAGATTAAAAAAAATTTCCGGAGATGAATAGTGGTGATGGTTGCATAGCCATGTGAATGTACTTAAATTCTGAACTGTACACTTGAAATGGTAAATTTTATGTTAACTGTATTTTACCACAATTTAACCAAAGGGTGTTAGGCACTTTTACTAACCGAGACTAGTAGGGTGGATGGGGGCAGCAAGGGCCACGGGGCCTCCTGGAAATGCAGCACCCAGAGCTGATGCAGCCAGGCATCCCTGGAACCGGATCAGGAGCAGCTGTGGCTAGGGGGGTATGGATTGGAACCCGTGCTCACCTCTCCTTCTCTGCTGCGCTGCCCTGCCGCCGCCCCCCACCCCCAGCCTCCCAGCTTCTGCTCTCTAAGGCATCTCGCTTCCTCATCTCCCTGGCTTGCAAGGGACCCCTCAGGACACTCCCTACCGTACTCTCCTGAGATGTTCTTTCATCTTCAGCTTCCCTGATCACTGCCTCGTCTCTGTAGCCTCCACTTCAAATTTTGAAGGAATCAGATTTGTCGGCCCATTTAGGCGGAACAGGCATATTATGAGTGTCTGGCAGGCTTGTGGGCTGGTACCCCTGCTCCAGTCAGCTTTGCCAGGTTAGTGGACAGCCTCCTAGGCAGCTCAGTCAGCAGGGCTCTGGCCACCCCACCCTCAGTAGGGGCTGTGGGCAGCAGGGATGATGGGACTCACTACAACAGCAGGGACCGAATCTGAAACCTCCAGACTGACAGGTTCTCTATCCATCCCAAAGTCAGCCTCTCTCCCTCCCTTCCTATCCCCATAACCTCTCCACCATTTGTTATTCTGTTGCTCATACACTCCGGAAACAGTAAATTACACACAAGGCAGGGCCTGCCTTATTGATTTTTATATTCCCAAGTCACTGTATGGTAGCACTCAAACGTTTACTAATAAACGAATTAATGGGAAGATGAAAACATAGAAGGAGCAATGTGTTTGGAATCTGAAGACCACAACTGAGTCACTCAAGGTCACTTTCTTTGTGACCTTTGTAAGAGCATCTAATGACTCTGGGCCTCAGCCTCAAATTCTGCAGCATAAATGGGTTGAGATCTATCAGTAGTCCAAAATGTGTTCTACTGCGTCCCCCACAAAGGAGTCGAATGGGTGTCTTTCCAGTAGAATTTCTCAAAGTCTTTAATATGATAATGAGGCTTTACAAACTTCCCAGAGAGCGATTAAAGTACAGAACACTTCCCAAATTCACTTCTCCATATACTCCTTTAAACCTGGAACATCCTGTGGGGCTTGGGCAGGGAAAGATGAAACATCTGTTTGGGATGCACATGATTCTAAGGGCTGATTTAACCTCAAAGAATTTTGGAATTCATATGAGTCTATTTGCCACTGCCTGTCTACTCACCCAGAACAAATTGCTTTGGATTTTCAATTGGCTACCTTGGGTAATTTCCTATGTAAATATCTCACTCATGACTGTCTGAGGTTGTTTCCCTCTGTCTGTTTACTCCTGACCTGAAGTTAACCAAGGCCACTGAGTCAGATTCTACAAATTGTGCCTCCTTATCTCGGGGTGACATGGTACCTCCTATTTCCAAGAAAGATAAGGCGCTGACACACCAGGCTACTGCCGCTGAATCACCAGGTGAAGGCATCTGAGTGGGCAGCTGTTACCTAGGAAGTCCCCTGAGTTGTCAGGTCGCTGCCAGATCACTATCTCAGCCATATAATTAGTGGGATGCATAATCTAATTTGAGGGTTTATTGTAGGGAAGTTAAATAGCTTTCATGACTTTGGCTAATGGCCAGATACTATAACTTACTGGGGAACAAGACTCACTGTCAAATCAAAATATGGGGTGCTGAGGCTGCCAGCGCTGGGGAGCGCTCTCCTGTAGTAGTTTCATGGGGCTGCTGTAACAAAGTGCCACAAAACTGGGTGCCTTAAAACAGCAGAAATGTATTCTCTTCAGGCTGGAAGTCTGAAATCAAGGTGTCGACAGTGCTACATTCCTACAAAGCTTCTAGGGGAGGATCCTTCCTTGGCTCTTCTGGTGGCCCCAGATGATTTTTAACTCATGGCTGCATGACTCCAACCTCTGCCTCCATCTTCGCAGGGCATTTCCTCTGTGTCTGGGTCCAAATTTTCCTCTTCTTATAAGGACACCAGTCATGTTGGATTCAGGGCCACCCTAATGACTTCATCTTAACTTGATTATATTGGCAACGACCCTGTTTCCAAACAAGGTCAGTTTCACAGGTACCGGGGATTAGGACTCCAACATATCTTTTGGGGGATGTGATTCAAACCATAACACCCCTCATGTCAAGAAAATGTATGTTTAGGGAGTTCCCTGGTGGCCTAGTGGTTAGGATTCTGGGCTTTCACTGCCGTGGCCCGGGTTCAATCCCCGGTCATGGAACTGAGATTTCGCAAGTGCAGTATGTTGCACTCATCCCTCTGAGCCCTGTCTGTGAATAATGACTATCTAGTCTCTCCTTTTGGGTCTATTTTTGGTTTTGAGAGAGGAGAGTCCAGAGTCCAGGCACCTTCAGCACAAAAGGTAGAGTTTAGGGCCAAGGATGTCCAAAGTATTTGAGGCCATTTTTGCAGACAAGAGTATATCTCGAGTCACTGTAACACGGGGCTTAGGAGCCAGCTGGACTCTGGTTTGAATCCTGCCTCTACTGCTTGGTAGCTGTGTGACTCTGAGCAGAGCTCTTGACTACTCTGAACTGGGGCTTCCTCACAGGTGGATGGGTATGACACCAATCCCCTCCCAGGGGTTCTCACCTGAGGAAGAGTTTGCCCCCCAGGAGATATGTGCCAGTAGCTGCAGATATTTTTGATTGTCACAGCTGTGGAATGCTGCTGGCATCTAGGGGGTAGAAGCCAGGGATGCTGCTAACATCCTACAAAGCACAGGACAGCCCCCATATAACCAAGAATTATCTGGCTTCACATGTCAGTTGTGCCAAGGTTGGGAAATCCTGTCCATCCTTGTGGGGTTGATAATTATCTTTGAAAATGAGGCATGCAAGGTACCTAGCACATGCCTGGCCTTGTGTCAGCCCAATAAATGGCAGGTCTACAAATCGCAAAGTAGGGAGTTTGTGACAATCTCATAAAAATATGTGAACTTACTAGAATTTTCAGAGTATGAAGAGGAAAAAGGCTCTCAAATTCAGCATAGTCCCTGAATTATGAACTCCCAAGAAACATAAGGAATGTAAAAATACAATTGGCTAATGCAGATAATGAGTCATATAGAAGGGATAAAAATATTAGTGGAGTGCTTGTTATGTCACATGCTGGCCACTTTCTCCTCCATCAGCTCGTTTAATCCTTTTAGCAACATTAGGAGGTAAGAATTTTTATTCCCATTTTATAGGTGAAGAAACTGAGGCTCACGAGAGTTTAGATCTTGTCCCTGGGTTATGTATCTATAAGTGGTACAGCTGGTATTTGAGTCCAAGTCTGTCTGTTACCAAGCCGTGATTCTCTGTTGCCCTGCCCTGATTCACATGTGGTCACTTCAACTGACAATCTTACTAGTCATGAACCCAGCAATGTGGATGCTGAGGGATGCAGCCAGGGAAACCCTCAGGAGAATCAGGAACCTGTTGAAGGTGCCTCAGGGATTCCGAAGGATGTCTCCCCCTCTAAGATCTCCTCTCCTCTTCCCTGCATTGGAATCCAGGCCCCTCTTGATGCTGTCTGTGGTGATCCTGATAGCTGGACCAGGCCTGCTGTCCAGGAACAATGCAAAATGCTAAAAAATGAACTCATTTTCTTCCCCTCCTCTAGTTTCCTGTGACAAGTCCTATTCCCTCAGGGTCACAGAGCACCAGCATACTACAAAGAAAAGACCATCTATTTTAACCAGAGATGTGACTACAATAGCACAAAAGTTGGGGGTGGAAAAATGGAAGTGTACTTGTGTAAGGTTCTTGAATATACATGCAGTGATATGACATCACTTGAAGGTAGACAGTGATAATTAAAGATGTGTACTATAAAACCTAAAACAACTACTAAATTAATGATACAAAGATCTACACCTAATAAGTCACAGAGGAGATAAAATGGAATCATAAACAGTTCACCAAAGAAGATAAACAAATGGCCAGTCCGCACATGAAAAGATGTTCAACATCATTTGTTGCCAGGGAAATGCAAATCAACGCCACAGTGAGATATTGCTTTATACCAACCGGGATGGCTATAGGCAAAAAGACAGATATTAACAACTGTTGGAGAGAATGTGGAGAATTTAGAACCTTCATGCATTGCTAGTAGGAATGTAAAATGGGCAGTCACTTTGGGACAGTCTGGCAGCAACTCAAAAAGTTAAACGCAGAGTTACCATATGACCCAGCAATTGACATCTAGGAATATACCCAGGAGAAATGAAACATATGTCTACACAAAAACATGATATACATGGCAGTGTTATCCATAAAATGTCCATCAACTGATGAATAGATAAACAAATGTGGTATATCCATACAGTGGAATTCATTGATAAAAAGGAATGAAGTAGGGATATGTGCTATAACATGGATGAACCTTGAAAACACTATGCTAAGTGAAAGAAGCCAGTCACAATAGGCCCATATTATATGATTCCATTTGTATAAAATGTACAGGTTAGGCAAATCTATAGGGGCAGAAAGTAGATTTGTAATTGCTTAGTGCTGGGGGAGGGGTAGGAATGAGAGGATTTGGGGGTGATAGCTAAAGGTGTGAGGTTTCTTTTTGGGATGATGTTCTGCAAATATGGTGATGGTTACACAATTCTCTGTATGTACTAGAAATCACTGAATTGCACACTTTTTAAATGGGTGAAGTGTATGAGATGTGAATTATATCTCAAAAAAGCTGTTACAAAAAAGTAATCAATCCAAAAGTAGGCAGAAAAAGAGAACAAAGGGAAAAAGGAATAAGTGGAAGAAAAAGAAAAACAGGGAGATGGTCAATTTAAACCTAACCATATCAATAGTCACATTAAATTTAGATGGTCTCAGTGCTTCAATTGAAGGCAGAGGTTGAGAGATTAGATGAAAAAGCAAGAACCAACTCTATGCTGCTTACAGGAAACCCACTTTAAATAAAATAAGGTAAATGTAGAATGACAGAAAGGGATGTACCATGGTAACACTAAAAATAACCAAACCAAACCAAACAAACAAAACACCAGGGGAGATATTAATACAAGACAAAGTAGATTTCAGGGCAGAGAATATTGCCAAGGACAAAGAAGTCCATTTCATAATGATAAAATGGTTAATTTGTCAAGAGAAGATAACAATCTTAAATAGTTATGGGCCTGATAACAGCTTCAAACTACATGAAGCAAAAACTGATAGAACTGCAAGGAGAAATAGAAAACCCCCCAATTATATCCGTTATTTTAATTTAAACACTTGTCATACAATAATGGAGAAGGAGCTTTGGAGATTGTCCAACCCAGTCCACTCATTTTACTGTATGAGGGAAATGGGGCTGAAAGAAGTCCACTGACTTACCCAGGGCCACAGAGCTCACTAGTGTCAGAGCCTGGCCATTAGCCTAAGCGTCACCAGGGCTATTTGGTTCCGTGAGATTCCCTGCATTGTATGGACTCCCAAATACAGCCTAACACTGTGGTGAGAGACTTACCATCCTGAAAAGGCGGAGTCTACTAGATAACTACTCATGGTTACTTGTGTGTTAAGAGACTATCCATTCATCCCCTTTCATAAATATTTATTAAAGCCTAGGCACTGTTGGAGGTGCTTGGGATACAGCAGTGAAGTCCAACTCCCTCCCCTCAAGGAGCTTATATTTTAGCTAGGAAGAGACAGGCAATGAACACATCTACAAGTGATAAAGGCTATTAAGAAAAATAAAGCAGGTGAAGGGGGATCAAGAGCCGGCCAGAGCTTTAGGAAACTGTGTCCGCCTAGTATTTCCCCAAGAAAGGCTAGTCCTGTGAAACCTTTCACATAAAATGTCAAACAAGCACCGCTTGTACTGTTTCCTTCTGGAGATTCCCTGTGCCTGTTAGTAAATTGAAGGCTATGAGAAGTCCTGTGATGATGAAACATTTCAATTTCTCTGATCTAGTACTTTCCAGCTATGGAGGATGCCTTGAGGAATGTCCATGGTGCCTCTTAGGCTCCCTACCACATCTTTCCTACCCACTTTCTAGAAGCCAAACTTCCAAGTTTTTGTGTCTTTAGCTTATTCCTCGAAAAGACTGTAGTTTCTTCCAGCTCAACTTGCAGTTGAGGTAATTACATCCACCAGAGAGGCAGCATGATGCTAGGGAAGGAGCCCTGCCCCTGGATCCTAGGGGGTGATTCCCAGCAAGTTTCTTGGCCTCAAAAATAAAATGAAGATCTAGACTTGGTGCTCTCAGATCCCCTCCAACTCTAAAATTTTATAATTCCTTGGACTGAGGTTTTAAGACTGTGGTTGACCTTGGCCATTAAAATAGGTATTCATGTTCCAGATGCTGATCCTGTCACTTTGGTGTGGAAAAAATGTTCAGTCTCATTCATACTCCAGTCTAAGACTGGCTTAAAGCACTGGTTCCCAAGCTATGCACCGGAGTCATCTGGAGGTTTAACACATACACTGTTTAGGTCCCACCCCCAGAGTTTCTAATGGGATTGATCTCGGGGAGAGGGGCCTGGGCATTGGGATTTCAGCAAGTGCCCTTGGGGTTCCCATGTGCTGCCACGGTTAAGAACCACTGCCTGTAAAACATGGTCTTTATACTGCAGCCTTTCTTGAATACATTCAGGGATTATTGCCATATCTGAGCACCATCTGGGCCTGGGGATGTATGACTGTATATGGAACAGCTGTATCTTTGGCCATAAATAGAAGATACCCAAAAAACATAAACCCCCAAATGGAAAATAATATAATTACATTTTAGCTTAATACTGGTGCCTATCAAGATTCTGAGCCCGAGATCACCGTTTTCTCCATGGAAAGAGATTAACAAATCTGAGAACGTGTTATGGTCACAGTGGCCCTGAACTGAGAATCTCCCCTCGACACAAAGTGACGGTCAGAGTAATGAAAAGGGAAAGATTCCTCACTGAGCTGTTCAATCGTAGTTAGTGCTGTGTCTGGGGCCACCTAAATGTCTATTCCTCACCACCATTGGATTACATTTTGGGAGATGCTCTTTAAGTCCTTCAAGGTCATTTCTTAAGGGAGTCATTCCTGAAAGTAGGGCTATGAGATCAGGGAAGAGATGATCAGGCCTTACTTTTCCAATACTTAGGAGAAATGTGGCTAAGAAAGAACATCAGTGGCAACGGTGAAAGGGGAGAGAAGGCGAGAACCGGAAAAGCGCGCCATGAGGTTGAACTTGGTAGGGTGTGGACGATGGGGACGATGCTGCCATGTGAGCCTGAAGCTGGAGTCAGAGCAGGGGAGGTCCACCTGCTGCTTGTGTATGGATGAGAGCCCCCCCAGCTCCAGCCAGCGGCACTTCCGCCTCCGGCCCAGGGGCTGGCTGAAGGAGCCTCCTTCCCCGCTCCCAGAAGTTCAGGGTCCAAGGGCTTGCCTGATTCCCTCTTCTGCCTCTGGAGCATCCTGTGCTAAGCGAAGCCTCCTAATTAGGCACCCAGAAATCAAAGTACTAGGCTCTACCAAGAAGAATGTTCCAGAAACCCTCCAATTTAATAAACAATAAAGAATAAACTGTTCTGTGAAAAGCGGAAGTCTGAAACTAACTGCAGATGTTGCTTTTAAGAGGAAATGAATAAAGCAAATGGGAGCTAGAGTTCCTAAGTGATAACCATATCGCCTTTAAAAATTAATGAATATTATTTTCTGTAATAATAACAACTCTGGACATTACCATCAGAAGAAACATAGTAACCCTGACGGTAAATGTTCTCCATTTTTGTACTGTAAATGAAGCCACCTTGTTCTGTTGGGATTTTGCTAGAATAATCTCCAGCCAAACGCTCCATGAGAAATAAAATGCCAGATGTCGGGGGAAATGACAAAAGCTTTCAGCTGTCAGCCATGAAATGAAACAATTTATCAGTCAATAGACTATGAGCTTTATTTTTAAAACAATGTCTTTTTTTTTTTTGGCTGCGTTGGGTCTTCGTTGCTCTGCGCACATTTTCTCTAGTTGCAGCGAGCGGGGGCTACTCTTGGTTGAGGTGCGCGGGCTTCTCATTGTGGTGGCTTCTCTTGTTGCAGAGCACGGGCCCTAGGCACGCGGGCTTCAGTAGTTGTGGCACACGGGCTCAGTAGTTGTGGCTCGCGGGCTCTAGAGCTCAGGCTCAGTAGATGTGGCGCACAGGCTTAGTTGCTCTGCAGCATGTGGGATCTTCCGGGACCAGGGCTCAAACCCGTGTCCCCTGCATTGGCAGGTGGATTCTTAACCATTGCGCCACCAGGGAAACCAGACTATGGGCTTTTAAAGGAGGAATTTGATACAAAGAAACCCGAACTGGTACTGCCAAAATTTCATTCCTGCCTTTCAATCCACTTCCCTGGAATAAGGCCAAGTCCACTGAAGGAAGGAGAAATAACACTTCTGGGTTCCCTGGAAGTTGTGAATTGAGGTGCCTGTTTTTAACTGCTTTTGAGCTCTGTTGTGGGCGCTGATGTGAAGCCATTTAGTAATACCAAAGCAGATGCAGGCTTGCACATAAGAATGATTGGGAGCTGCTTCTTCTCAACATCCATGTATCTCATCAGAAAAATAGGTTCTTCTATTTCTAACAGCAGACAGTGACCCCTTGGCACATAAGCTGGCACATCTATAAACAGACAAATGGACTGTAAATGGGGAAAGTTTTTTACAATCCTTTCTATTTACTTTATTGTCATAGAACTGTTTTGATTAATCCACTTTAAAAACTTCATTTTGAAAAAAAAAAAAGCCTTCCTCAATAGACGATCCGAATAGGTCTGTATCTATTAAAGAAATTGAATCAGTATTAATACCCTTCCAAAACAGAAAGCACCAGGCCCAGATAAGTTCACTGGTGAATTCTACCAAACACATAAGGAAGAAATGATACCAATTCTCTACAAGTTCTTAGAGAAGATAGAAGCAGAAGGAATACTTCCTTAACTCATTCTATGAGACCAGCATCACCCTAATACCAAAGCCAGACAAAAACATTGCATCATTTTATGCAAAGGAACATTTCTGTATAGTATCATGATGTCAGTTAAGTTATGGCATAATTTGAGACCAGACATTCAGAGGTTAAAGAAAAAAAGAATTGAGTAGTTTAAGTGTAGACATTATGAGCTTTTTAAAAGTCAAAAATTATTATAACTTTTTAAACTAGAAATGAAAAGGCCACTGAAGCATCCTACAGTTTTTAATTTCAAATAAGGTAGATATCAATTGCTGTAATCCACATAAACAAAAATCTTCTTCTTTTTCTTTTTAACAGTATAGAATTTTTGAGTCAAAAAAGTGAGAAAAATCACTGTATATTATCCCCAGCTGTGATAGGTACATTTCTTGCTATGACCTCATAAGGAGCCATTGTTATGGAATTCCAGGCACCTGGGTCCCTGGCTGGGCCTAGGTTTTTGGTCTGTCTAGCCCAGGAAGCTAGCTTTCAGTCATCTGAGGGGTTTTCACCAAAGTTAAATCTTTTCCTCCTTGGCTCTTTGTCTGTTTTGCTTACTACCTTTTCTCCCCCTCCACCCCCTCCATTCTTTCTTTTTCTCATTTTTTCTTTATTTTTTCATTTTCATTTTTCTAATTTAAAATGTTTTTCTTTTTAACTTTTCCCTGTTTTCTTATTTTTCTTTATTCTTTTTACTTTTTCTCACTTTTTTTCTTCTCTCCACTTTTTCTCATTTTTCTTTCTTTGTTCTTTTTTCTTTCTCTCACTTTTTTCTTTATTGTGGGAGTGGGTACTGGGCAGAATACACAGTATTCCCTTCTATGGGATATTTCATATGGAACATGAAAACCTGCTCAAGAAACTCCTCATCTTCAACCCCATCAAGGGCAGCCCTTTAGAGGAAATCATAAAGGATTTGTGGATGAACATGGGCCATGAGGAACTAATGCCTTACACAGAGCTACTACCTGACTACAAGGATCCTGGGCAGACTCAGTTGATGGTGTCCAAGGGCTACACATGGGAAGGGATCCACGACTTGTAGATGGGCCAGAAGTATGAAGAACTGAAGTGATGGTCACCTATGTGCTCCTGGCTTACAGAAGATCTGAACTGGGGGGCTATATCATTACCCTGAAGCCCACTCCTTTGGCTAATCTGACCAACAGCTTGCCCTTCTTATACATCCTGCAAAGTACAGCTAATCCAAAGCAGCAGAGTTTCAGTGAGCTTGCAATTCCCACCTTTAATTCTTACTCTGAGAGCAGTCAGAGCAGCAGCACAGAAAATCAGTGGCCTGAGGGGGATCAGGAGTTAGGATGGAACCAGCAGCACATCCAAAGTACCTGCCAATCCCCTACCTGGATGGAGAAGACCACCCCAGCACAGCCCCTGGCATGGCCCTGTGGTCTCCCGCTGCACCAACACACCACCAGCAGCAGTGGTGGAGTTCACCCCAGATGGAACCAACCTCCCCAGGGGGTGTCCTGCAAAGGAAACTCCCTCCACACTGGGCAGCTCAGACAGATGCCTGGCCACCAGAGTTTGCCTGACAGTGCAGCAGCCAGGGGCCAGTGGGAAAGTGAAGGTCCTTCACCTGCATCTGCACCTGTGTTTCAGGTCGGCCAGAAAGAACCGGCCTGAAGCTGAAAGCAGAGGGAACCTCAGGTAGTCCAGGCAGTGATATAAACAAGAAAACACATTGGGAGGTCAAGCATGCTCCCTGCACTTTACGTGGAGTCTGAAGATCATGAGATCCATGGAGCCCAATGAGATGGTGTGGGAGATCAGTCAGATACTGCAAGAAAACAGCTGTGGGTGGGAGCTGAGCTGCTGTGGGTACACGGCCCATCCTTGAGAGGACTTTGTGCAGTGGAAGATGGAGGTGTGCAACCCGCCTGGCCTTCACTCATGGGGTTCAAATAAGATGATATCCGGCACCTCCATGGCCTTCGAAAGCACAGTCTCCAAGTTAACTGGCAGCTCAAAGGACTGCCATGGGGCCACTAGGGAGACAAGAGGAGGAGACCCTGGCTGGAGCTGCAGGCCTCCCCCGCACCTGGGTGAACTTCTGAGGCTAGACTGTTCCCCCCCACCCGCCCTGCATTTCTCCTCTTCCCTGATCTTCTCCATCTTGTCTTCCGTGTTTGTGGCGGAGGGGAAATGGCTCGGTAGAAATAAACGCAATCAAAAAACGTATGTGCTAATTTATTGTTTAAACACAATCATTTAAAAAAACTACCCTGCTTTATTGCTACAGCTGTCACAAGACACTCATTCATCACTTGGCCAGAGGAAGGTCCTCGCCCAAATTCTCTCGTGACCCAACTGAAAAAAAAAAGAAAACACAAAACACTTTTCTTGGGGGAAATCAAAGTCTGGTGAAACCATCCTAAGAATGAGACAAAGGTCAATGAATTGTAGAGGAAACAACATTGGAGCTGTGGCATTGGCTTTTCTTGCTGGGAAAACAAGGCCTGAGGATCACATCTATATGATACATATTGCTGTGAGACGACCACTTCAGTTTTTATAAGCTTAAAACAATGACAATGTATTCTCTCTCATGACACCTGCCTTCTGGGTACCCAATCCTGACTAGGGAATGTTCACTGGTCTCTTCTGTTAGCTCCAGACTCACCTTCTTGGACCCCTTTGTTCCCCTTCAGCTTCCTCCTCTCCACCCCAGGTCACATATCCATCCTCCCTAAAATTACCGTCTTTTTTTTTTTTCCTTTGCGTTCAAAGAACACTCCTTTTTATTTATTTATTTATTTATTTGCGGTACGCGAGCTTCTCACTGTTGTGGCCTCTCCCGTTGCGGAGCACAGGCTCTGGACGTGCAGGCTCAGCGGCCATGGCTCACGGGCCCAGCCGCTCCGTGGCATGTGGGATCTTCCCAGACCGGGGCACGAACCCAGGTCCCCTGCATGGGCAGGTGGACTCTCAACCACTGCACCACCAGGGAAGCCCCACTCGTTTTTATTTTTTGAAGATTTCCCCCCAGTCTTTATTGAGGTCTAATTGAAGTATACTAAACTGCACATCTTAAAAGAGTACAATTCTATCAGTTTTGACATACATACTCCAGTGAAACCATGACCCCTCAAACATTTCTATCACTCCCCAAAGTTTCCTTGTGTCCTTTTTAAATCCATTCCTCCATCATATCCCCAAGCAACTGCTGATCTGCTTTCTCTATATATAGGTCAGCTTGTATTTTTCCCTGAAATCATACAATATGTTCTCTTTTTTTGCATGGCTTCTTTCATTCGGTATGGTTTTGAGATTCTTCAGTATTGTGGGTATTAACAGTTTGTCTTTATTCCTGAGTAGTATTCCATTGCATGGATATACCACAACTTGTTTATCTATTCTCTCCTGGTGGATTTGGGTTGTTTCTGGGCTTTGGCTATATACCAAATCTCCTATTAAAATTCGTGTACAAGACTTTGGGTTTTATGCTTTCATTTCACTTTGGTAAATACCCAGGAATGGAATCGTTGGCTTGTGTGCTAGATGTATGTTTAGCTTTTTAAGAAACTGCCAAACTGATTTCCAAAATCATTGTATCTTCTCACACTCCCACCAGCAATGTATGAGAGTGTCGGTTGCTCCACATCCTCACCAGCATTTGGTATGGTCAGTCATTTTAAATTTAGCCATCCTGTTGTGGGTTTTGTTTGTCTTAATGCACAGCAGTTTAGCTTTTGGCTTCATTTCTAAAAGGGGGAACATATGCTTATGTTTCTAGGAAACAAAACCAGATGATGCCTGTTGTGCCAGTGAAGTTAACAGTTCCCATCTTATCCTCCAGTGTTCTGGATTAAATAATAAAATATGTTCCAGCCCAACTAGCAATGCCCCAAGGCTGTCCATCCATAGCCACAAAGGCCCATTAAGGCATTCTGATCAACAAAGATTTCTTCCTCCTCTAAAGATATTTTTCTGTTAAACAACTTTTTCCCCCCTTATCACAACAGGATTACCGGAGGAAAGGAGTGGCATAATGTAGCCTAGTCCTAGGGTTGGGGAGCAAGTAGAGCAGGTAGAGGGGGTCAGACCAGGTCCTGATGACATCATTTGAGCTGGATGCAGTCATGTGTGGCATAGGTAAGATCTATTCCTTAACTTTTCTACACAAGAACCCGGAAATCCCTTAGCTTTTATGTCTAAGCTAGTTTGACTTGGATTTCTGTCACTTGCCATTAAGAGTCCCGACCAGTATACACAGTCAGAAAGGCGATAGCATTTTGCCAGGCCTTGGCTGGCTTTCATTTCACATCTGAAGTGCCTCTGCGTTCCCTGAGACTTGGTTTTTGTTGACCTAGCCTAGGAAATTTAAAGCAGAAGCACCGGTTACATTGGTTGGGGAGGAAACTTCAGCGGTCACTGAATACCCAGGATCAAAGTATTCAACGGTATCACCACACGGTTTGTTTAATCGAGTACTCTAGCTCCGTGTATCCACTGTAATGCTGCAGGCTCTTTAATCTTTAACTAAATTACCATTTAGTGGTATGATTCAAAAACTCTTCTGAATTTTGGGAAGCAGCCTCCATTTCCAACGAGCACGTTCTTCCTCCTTAATAACTAGGTTTAATACTTATAGAAAATATCCATATTTACTCAGTGCACTAAACGTGCAAACGAACAACGCTATGTGACCTATGTGAACACATCTCTAATCCGTGGTGCGTGCCCTCTCCTAGTAACACAGAGTTGCTAGGGCTGTTTGCGGACATCTCTCAACAAGCAAGGCAAAGGTAATACTCCACAGGAAGAAAAGAGGACGCCGAAACTGGGGGGGCAGAAGTTAAAAAGATCCCATTCAGTCCTCTCTCGAACGTTCTCAGACAGAACTGAGGCGAGGCCCCTGACCCGCAGGGGTGCCTCCCCCACTGGGAGTGCCCTCGCCCTGTCCCCACGCCCCAAAGACGGACTGAACTCGGGCTGGCGGCCCGGTAGCTTCTGCCGAGCCCCTGGGTGCAGCCCACCGAAAAGCAGTCGGGCAGGTCTCGCCCCGGGCGAGGCTAAAAAGCCTCCATCCCGCACAACCAGCCCTCGGTCCCCGGTAGCAACCCGGGCTCAGGAGCAGAGGACCCGAACACAGCCTCGCGTTGACCCGCCGCAGCTTCTCTGGCGTCGGCGCCGCCTCTTCAGTCTCTAAATCCAGCCTCCGAGGCCCCGGGGCCGCTCCCTCCCCGCAAGGCCCTGCCTCTGCACTCCCCGTGCCATCACCACCCCCACGCGCTCAGGCCAGCCCTCTCCCAGCATAGCCCCGCCTCTCACACTCCTGGGCCCCGCATTCCTCCACCTCGCGTCCGGGCCCCGCCCCCGAGCTCTCGGGTTTGGAGCTCCCAGGTCCGGGCCTAGCGCTCGGGCCCCGCCCCCACGTGCCCTGGAGTCCGGGGGAGGAGTTGGCGCTCGGGAGGAGGCGTGGCCGTGGTGCCAGCGGAGGCGCGGGCGTGGGGCCGGGACTTGGCTATTGACACGGACGGCGAAAGGGAGCAGTGTCTTTGGTGCTGGGGTGTGGACGCGGTTCTTGCGGATCCCGCGTTCGAGTCGGGGGCAGGACTTTTTGTCTGGATCAACGCAACTGCGGCAACGCAGCGAGTCCTGGTGCAGCCTCAAGACTTGGTGCTGCTGCAGCGGCCGGATTTCACCGCCGCTGCCGCCTCCGCAAAGCCCTGCAGCTCCTGCAGGTTCTGGGAGAGAGACTCTTGAGAGTTTCTCCAGCAGAAAGAGCTGGGACGCGCGGCCCGAGGCGGTGTGGGAGGGATCCCGCGGCCCGCCCTTGACCCGCACCCGCGTGGGCCCTGGCTCTGAAGGCGGCGGGCCAGCGCTGTCCTGGCCTGGTCTCAGGCCTCGGAGCCGCAGGTGGAAGGAGGAAGCCCTGGAGGAGCGGCTGAGAGGTGGGGCGCCGGAACGGCGGCGGGTCTGGTAGGGGGCGATAAACCCCTTCTCCGTGCCCGCACTAGTGAGGACGGAATTCCAGAGTTGCTGGTGGCGCTGAGTGCCATATGGGGGCTACCGAAGTAGGGGAGATGGCCCCAGTTCTGGGAGAGTTGAGAGAGGCAGGGACGAGAGGTGTAGGCTGATGGGGATAGGTGCCTTTCCAAGAGAAGCGGCTTATAGCGTTTTTGGACCCCAGTGTGATAAAAATTGGACCTCACCAGAAATCCTCATGGACCAGCCCTCTTGTATGTGTGTTTTCAGAGGTTCACAGACAGGCATCAGCCCTGGACTCCTGGCTAAGAACTCCAGCTCTAGGTAGGGAGTGCTAATGCAAACTGATTAACTGACTCGATCGATTTGTATGTTTATTAATTTGTTTTCCAGGTGGCCAAGTGAAAGGTGGTTTGGACACGCTGGGCATGGCTATTTAGTGTTTGTCTGTGGTAACCATTTCATGCCCTGAATTCTGCACCTTCCCTTCTGTGCCTGTGAGCTCTACTGCACTTCCTCCCTAGCCCGAGAGTTCTTCTGTGGTGGTGAGGGCTTCCTGGCCCCTTGATCCTGGCCGGCCATGGGGAGCACCCTGGGCTGCCACCGCTCCATCCCCCGGGACCCCTCGGACCTGTCCCATAGCCGCAAGTTCAGCGCGGCCTGCAACTTCAGCAACATCCTGGTGAATCAGGAGCGGCTCAACATCAACACGGCCACGGAGGAGGAGCTGATGACCCTGCCTGGGGTGACACGTGCGGTGGCACGCAGCATCGTGGAGTACCGCGAGTACATCGGTGGCTTCAAGAAGGTGGAGGACCTGGCACTGGTCAGTGGCGTGGGTGCCACCAAGCTGGAGCAGGTCAAGTTTGAGATCTGCGTGAGCAGCAAGGGCAGCTCGGCACAGCACTCTCCCAGCTCCCTGAGGCGGGACCTGCTGGCGGAGCAGCAGCCTCACCACCTGGCCACCGCCGTGCCTCTCACCCCGCGCGTCAACATCAACACAGCCACCCCGGCTCAGCTCATGAGCGTGCGCGGCCTCACGGAGAAGATGGCAGTCAGCATCGTGGACTACCGCCGCGAGCACGGGCCCTTCCGAAGCGTCGAGGACCTGGTGAGGATGGGCGGGGTCAGTGCCGCCTTCCTGGACAGGATACGGCACCAGGTGTTTGCCGAGAGGTCCAGGCCCCCGTCCACCCACACCAACGGGGGCTTGACCTTCACCGCCAAGCCTCACCCCAGCCCCACCTCGCTGAGCTTGCAGAGTGAGGACCTGGACCTGCCCCCAGGGGGGCCTACACAGATCATCTCCACTCGGCCTTCGGTGGAGGCCTTCGGAGGCACAAGGGATGGGCGGCCCGTGCTGAGGCTGGCCACCTGGAACTTGCAGGGCTGTTCAGTGGAGAAGGCCAACAACCCTGGGGTGCGAGAGGTGGTGTGCATGACGCTCCTGGAAAACAGGTGAGGACAAGAACCACCAGCGGTGTTGGGTGTGAAGGCAGCTCTTGCGTGGCCTCATTTGTGCGTGCAAATGAGTGGATTTGGGGGGGGGGTAGGGAGAGGGCAAGATTTTTAAATCGGTGTTCTTGAGGCCCCAGCCAGTACCGTGCAGTATTCTGAGTGGCTGAGCTCTTCTTCTCCAGAATTTTCTGAATACAGCTGTCTGGGCTTGAGGTCTGTATCTTGAACATGGTATATCTGAGATCAGTTCCTAACTTTGGGGTAAGTGGAGATTGTATTGGTGTTACTGCTTTGGAGAATATAGTTTGGCTTACAAGACTTCATGGGGTTCACACCAGATCAGGCACTCAGAGCCTGGGAACTATTGCAGTTTGGCATGTATGGAAGAGCTACTTGGATTTTTTTTTTCCTTGGGAGGCAAAGTCACATTCATTCCACCAAATATGCCTATTTGTGTGCAGAAAATCATCTTAAAGGCCAGGTATTTGCAAACACATGTGCTATGTATATTTACCAAAATGCTGTGAATGAATCACTCTTCATTCTTTTCCCTTATTTAGCCTGAAGTTGGTTTTTAGGCCCACAGTAGCAGCCCCAAATGTATGTAACCTCTCCTGTCCCAGAGTCAGAAAAGTCCAAGCTGAAGTGTGGTGAATATTGGCCAGATTTTCCCGCTTGAACCGTAGAAGATGAGAGTTGTAGGACGGGCTCTTATCACTGACTGTTTACATTATTCACGACCCTGCTTTTTGTAGGAACTCCGTTAACCCTCCCTAAAACAAAACAATATTATTGTAGCAGTAAGTCCTGCTATTAGTACAATAGTGTATTATGTAACATAATCAACTTTGGGAAGGAAAGAAGTGTTTCTAATGGTCCCTTCCAGGGCAGAAACCCTCTGATCCCGGTCTGGAGGGAATTGGCCATGCCACCCCCCCGCCCCAAGACACAGTATGTTTAGGGCCCCTCGCTGCTCTCTTTTGCACTGAGCTGTTGGTGAGGCCGGCGAGGTGGCAGTTAGTGACATGAAGTGACTTCTAGGCGGGAAATCACAGTGCATTGTGGCAGAGCATCAGGATAAATGAGTGAGGAGAAAACCAGGTCACAACGTTTCCCTGGCACCGTCCCACTGGCATGCTCCGTCACTGAGGATTGGGGGACCTTGCACCAGCTCAGGGAACGGGACCTGGGGAGCCCCTGAGTGCTCTTCCGGCACCGCCATGTCCTCTGTTTTGCAGCATAACTCACTCCTTTTGCAAAATCATCTAGTTCACAGGTGAGAACGGGACTCAGCCTAGGAGGTACTTGTCGGGAATGGCTTGGCAATTGTTCTCTCCATCCATGGCTGCAGGGGTGTATGTATGGGCAAGGAGAAGGGAGGAGGAGGAGGGCTAGCTGTTTAATTCCTATGATGAGTTTTCTTAAGGCTTAGTTTGGGGGGTGGAGGAGGATGAATCAGGATCTGAAGTTGCCCCAATAAGAATGATAGACTGGGTAGCCCTTGCCCACTAACTATGACAGAGTTTTCAAGCGTGGTCTCTGGACCAGCATCAGCAACTGACTCAGAAATTCTGGGTTTCTGTGTTTTCACGCACCCTCTGGCTGGTTCCGATACGCACTAAGGTTTGAGCCCCGTTGTACTGTGTATCGGCAGTCAGCTATCCCTGTGGGTTGCCCTGTAAAGCGCCTTCTCCTGCACTGGCTTTTCTGACAAGGTCTGTGAGTCCAGGCAGAGCTTTCTAGGTACTATTTTCTTTGGTTGTTCTGGTCATCCTGTTACTCAAGCATATGATGTTCTTTCTGGCCAGAGTTTGAAGGATTTATTCAGATTCTAGAACAGATGAATGCAAAGGGTAGAAAATGGGAGAGTGAGCAAGAAACAGCCGACCTCAGAGTGGGCTCCGATCTGCAGGGCAGACCTGGAGCAGCCTGGGGCACACCAAGAAGAGCACTAGCTTGTCCAGCGAGGGATTTGTCCTGGTGTCTCTTGTTTGGATTTCCTCGAGGGGTGATGATCTGTTGAAGGTATTTGACTGCTGTCCTCAGGTGAGAGTGCAGGAAGAGCTTACCGAAACCCAGAAGGGTGTAGAAGGGAGCGTCTGGGAGTGACTTTAAACGTGACTTATGTCCCCATCACATTTCTCACACTTGGCCACATCTGTTGTCCAGTGGGTCGGTGGTTCCTTTTGCCTGTTTACGATGTGTTCAGTATTCTGGGTGCTCCAAGCACCTTGTTAGTGTCTGGTAAACCTGAAGTAATTGGCTTAGGGCTTGACCCCTTGCACAACTGGAGTGGGTCCATTTGCCTGTGTGACTCTCCTAGGGCACCAAAAGATGCCTGGCTGTGATCACATGTCTTCAAAACAGCAGTGCACATTCTCCAAGAGCTGGGTTCATCCTGATTCACAAAAATGTCTCGCATTCCAGTTGATCCTTTTATTAGTAAGAGGAAACATATTTAGTTTGAGCAAGAATGGATGCATGTAATTTTTTGGATGACTTAATTTTCATACATATATATATATATATATATGTAGTACAGGAGTTAACTGACTTGTGGGTGTGCCTTCATATTTTGCAACAGCTTTCACATTCATTTGATTTCTTCAGTAACTCTGGGAAGTAGGTAATGCATGCTTTTATTAATGAGTCTCCATCTCTGGGTGAGGAAACTAAAACCAAAGAAGTTAAATGACTTATCTCCATCCCACAACTCATTAGTGACTGAGCTGGGACTAGGACCCAGAACCTTCTGACTTTAGACCCATGCTCTTCACAGGCATGCTGTTTTGTAAGCACCTCACCTTTATCCTGCCTCTTGTTCAGGCATCCCACACTCTAACCAAGGGCACTTGCCAAATTGTGTACTAGTCCCATTTTCTTACATTAAATCCATTGTAAAGGGAAAAAAAAAAAAAAAAACCCAAAACGAAAACCCTTGGCTCCACCTCTTAATGTGTTAAACTGATGAACTACCTTAACCTCTCCAAGTCTCAGTTTTTCAATATGTTAAATATAGCTAATGGGGGAAAAAGCCCACAGAAACACAAATGCTTGGGCACTTCTTTTGCCAAGAGAATAGCTGGCTCTTGTTTTCCTTTCTGTGGGTTTGCTTTAGTAGGTGGGGGACTAAAGCGTGCCTGGGTGGGACTCTAACGGGATAGTCTGTTCTGGCCCTGAGATGCTGCTGCATTGGTGGACAAGTGTGTATGAGTTACAAGAAATCATGTTTTGCAC
Source organism: Mesoplodon mirus (assembly GCF_964341445.2). NCBI lineage: Eukaryota > Metazoa > Chordata > Mammalia > Artiodactyla > Ziphiidae > Mesoplodon > Mesoplodon mirus. The sequence continues at coordinate 73,982,344 of NC_138985.1, forward strand.
ATGAAGCCTGAGATAGGACAGCAGAAAGCTCAATAATCACACGATCACCAGGAGCCTTCAGGGATGTCACGTTATGGCACAGAACCGATGGGTTTCATCAGATTCCTTTGCCAAATCTCAGTCTTAGGCAGTGTTTTTCCTTGTTTTCAGTATTTATGGAGCAAGACTAAAAGAGGAACGCTTCTGCTAAATACTCTTGCAAAATTTGGTGGCAGCCCGCCTATGGAATGAAGATTGTTTCTTTTTTTCTCTTCCAGTTTTACTGAGATATAATTGACATACAGGACTGTATAAGGTGTACAGCGTAATGATTTGACTTACAGACGTCCTGCGGTGATGACCACAATAAATGTAGTGAGCATCCATCATCTCATATAGATACAAACTCAAAGAAATAGAAAAAAACATGTGTTTTTCCTTGTGATGAGAACTCTTAGGCTTTATTCTCCTAACAACTTTCATATGTAACAAACAGCAGTTGTTCATTATATTAATCATTTTATACGTTAGGTCCGTAGTACTTACTCATCTTTTAACTGGAAGTTTGTACTTCGTGACCACCTTCCTCCAATTTCTCCTCCCTCTACACCCCGCCTCTGGTAACCACAAATCTGGTCTCTTTTTCTAAGAGTTTATTTGTTTGTGAAGTATAATTGACCTACAACACTAGGTTGGTTCCTGATATACAACATAGCTATTCAATATTTCTATATATTTCAAAATGATTACCATGATAAGTCTAGATCTGTCACTATTCAAAGATGCTACATAATTATTGACTATATTCCCTACACTGTATATTTCATACCCATGACTCATTTGTTTTGTAATCTGAAGTTTGTACCTGTTAATCTCCCTCACTTATTTCTCTCCCCCTGGCCCGTTCTGGCAAGCATCTGTTTGTTCTCTGTATCTATGACTCTGTTTCTGTTTAGTAATGTTTGTTAATTTGTTTTCTAGATTCCACATATAAGTGATATCATACAGTATTTGTCTTTCTCTGTCTGACTTATTTCACTTAGCATAATATCCTCCAAGTCCATCCATGTTGTTGCAGGTGGCAAAATTTCATTCTTTTTTATGGCTGAGTAGTATTCCATTCTCTGTGTGTGTGTGTGTGTGTGTGTGTGTGTGTGTGTGTATAAACAATATCTTTATTCATCTATTAATGGGAACTTAGGTTGCTTCCATATCATGGTTATTGTACATAATGCTGCAGTGAACATAGGGGTGCTTATGTCTTTCCAAATCAGTGTTTTTGTTTTCTTCAGATCTATACCCAGGAGTGGAATTGCTGGATGATATGGTAGTTCTATTTTTCATTTTTTTGAGGAACGTCCATACTGTTTTCCATAGTGGTTGCACCAATTTACATTCCCACCAACAGTGCACAAGGGTTCCTTTTTCTACACATCCTCTCCAGCATTTGTTATTTGTGGTCTTTTTGATGATAGCCATTCTGACAGGTGTGAGGTAGTATCTCATTGTGGTTTTGATTTGCATCTCCCTAATGATTAGTGATGTTGAGAAGGTTAATTTTTATTTTTTGTTTTTTGCTGAGGAGTTGTTCTATTTTGGAAAGTCCCTTTGGTTTCTGAAAGCATAAGTCCTGTGGGAGCTGACAGATAATTTCCAAAAGAAATAAGGAGGTTTAGCATCCCACTTGTACATTTTCCCCATGGCCTCTGTCACAAGGGAACATGAGTCTCAAAGTCTTGAGCCTTTTTACCGTCTGAATCTGTTTTCTTGCCTCGTGTTTGTTTGCGATATCAAAGCCCAAGGTGAATTAGTGCCTGGCAGCACGCACTCATTGTGAAAAAAGAGATTTTAGTTTATCAGACTTGATTAGTAGGCTCAATATAGACACAACCCATCTTGTTGTTTCATTCATTCAATGAAAAACACCTATTGAATGGCTGCTGTGTACGTGCATATGCTGAATTCTGGAGTTAGACTGGCCCTGATTTTAAACCAAGTTAAGCAATGTGAATCAGCTTTTATGGCTCAGCCTCAAAACAGCCTGAAAAATCCATACATTTTATCAAAAGTCACTGACTAGGACTGATACCTGGCTGAATTTTTCCTTTAAGAATAATGGGCTCGGGGCTTCCTTGGTGGTGCAGTGGTTAAGAATCCGCCTGCCAATTCAGGGGACATGGGTTTGAGCCCTGGTCCGGGAAGATCCCACATGCTGCGGAACAACTAAGCCCGTGCGCCACAACTACTGAGCCTGCACTCTAGAGCCCGTGAGCCACAACTACTGAGCCGCGTGCTGCAACTACTGAAGCCCATGCACCTAGAACCCATGCTCCGCAACAAGAGAAGCCACTGCAATGAGAAGCCCGCGCACTGCAACGAAGAGTTGACCCTGCCCGCCGAAACTAGAGAAAAGACTGTGCAGCAACAAAGACCCAACACAGCCAAAACAATAAAATAAATTAAATAAATAAATTTATTTAAAAAAAAGAATAATGGGCTCATCCTGCGGGACTGAAAGGTAGATGGATGCAGCCAGACATAACATCTGGGGGCAAAGTGCCCAGCAATCCCCTTAAAGTAGAAATTGTGGAATCTATTTTGACAGCTGTGGAAACGGAGGCTCCGAGAGATTAAATGGCAGCCATGTGGCCTTCAGAAATGGAGATGTTGGAATCAGGTTTTGAAGCCAGACGTTTGTTTGATTTCAGAGCAGGGAGTGGAGGTGTCTCTTCCCAAATTCCACGTCCCTTGACTGACCCCCGGCCCACCTGCTCTTCCCTCCCTGTCTTGGGTCTGAGGCTGGCCAGGCATCAGGGCTTTGCCTAGACTCTAGGGACTGTGTCAAGCCGCTGGAGGCCTCTGCTCCCTTCCTGTTTTTGTTCCTCGGAAGGACAGGGCTTTTGGCTAGAGGTAGGGCACTCCAGAGGGTGCCAGGGCCCCTCCACCCGGACCCTCAAATGTGAGTCTGCGACTTTGGCTCCACTCCAAGGCGGAGTTCCGGTTTTCTGAGCCAAGGAGATCTGGGTGGTTTCCAGAGAGAAAGGTGGTCAGAAATAGGACTCCTGAGGATTAATAAGGGAAGAGAGTGTGAATGAAGGGAAGGCCTGGGGTGGGCGGATGCAGGGTTCATTTCACCAAAGGGAAAGCTGTTACTTTTGTCTTTCCAGAAAGCTGAGCCCATTTGGGATCTGAATTGGTGAGGGTGGGGCGGGGATGTGGAAAGTATTGATCCTTCCAGGAGATATTCATTCCTTTATTATTTATTCATTCATTCAACAGAAATTTTTTGAGCTCTCACTAAGTACCAAGCTCTGTGTCAGGCTCTGGTAATAAAGTGTAGGACAAGACAAAGCTGGTGCTCTTATGGAGCTTCCATTTTAGGTAAGAAGATGGACAAGTCAGTACACAGATAAATAATTATGGGTAGTGGCGAAGGCTGAGGGTGATGGAGGCTTGCTGAGTAGATGGGGGTCAAGGAAGCCTCAGCTGAAAGCTAAAGAGTCAGCTGAGGAGCCAGGCATGGAAAAACTTGGGGGAAAGAATGCTTCACCCGAGGAACCAGCAAGTGCAAAGGCCCTGAGAGTGTTTGTTTTGGAGAGAATGGAGTCCCGGGAGTGGCACGTGGCTCGGGCTGCAGGGGGAGGCAGGGCCAGGTGGGTGGGCCCTGTAAGGCTTTTACTTTAACAGCGGGAGGAGGCCACAGAGGATTAGAAGCAGAGCTGATGAATTAGCTGTTACCAGGTTGTTCTGGCTGCTGGGGGAGCCGCTTGGAGTGGGTCCTGGGAGTTGAGAGGCTGATACAGAATAAAGGCTGAAAAGGATGGTGACCGGGGAGCAGGAGAACTGGGTGGGGATAAGAGGATCTTTAGAGGCAAAAACTGGAAAGACTTGCCTGTGTTTTGGTTATTGTGGGGATTAACTGGGTAGATTCCTAGAAGACAGGCTCAGAGGCATTTAAGAAATCCCGGGGCTGACTCACATGCCTCTGCATTGTGTCGGCATGATGCAGCTTGCTGACCTCACCCCTCCGTCTGCTGTTACCTCATTCTGGACAGGTGTGGGACCTTGGTCCACATAGTGGATGGAGGAAGAGGCCTTGTGGTCCTCTGTGCAGCCTGGGTGTTGGGCTATACCCCGCAGTCCTCCAAGCCTTATAGTTGTCCAGCCTCGAGACGGAAGAGCGAGCCCAGAGACAGTGACAGAGACATCAGTGGTTTATTGGACCGGGGAATCTTACACAAAGGGTCCTGGATCGACACCCCACCTTGCCCGGCAGACGGCAGGCAGGACACGGCAGCAGTCTTTGGTACTTGCTGGAGAAGGAGGCTATCGTTTGTAGGGGGAATTGACGTCCGGTGTGCTCCTCAGTTACCGGGGACTAATTAAGCCCTATAATTAAGAGGATTGGGTAGTCATCTGAGTGAAACAGGGACTGGTCGAGCAGGGGATGTACAGAGCACAAGAGAACAGCCATCCTAAATGGCCTAACCACACACCGGGCATCTGACAAGGCCACTTCTGCTGTTTAGTATCAAGTACACGTAGAACAAGGACATATATGGGGAGTTTTAGGTAACTATTTCTATCAAAAGACATTTCCATAAGTTAAATTCAGCACTGATTGAGCACTTACCTGGTGAGGTCAGAGGCACAGGGAGACCCTGCCCTGGCATCAGGGAGGTCACAGTCTTACAAAGAGACACGTTCGCAGGTACTTACCGGGGTGATGAGTGTTTTGAACGAGGAGGTCAAGCTTAAGAAGCACAGGGTCTGGTACCTGTTTGCTTGGCTCTTGCAGGTGGGTGGAGACCTCAGCACAGAGGAAGGATGGGGGACAGGACCAAGTCAGGTGGTTGGGGAGGAGTTAGTCTGGACGGGGTGGGGCTGGGGCCTGAGCAGCTAGGGTCTTGTCGGCGGGCAAGTCGGCCGCTCCCACTGCAGCCGCCTGGTGAGGAGGAAGTCAGAGGCCACTCCCGACACTCAGGGGTCCAGGCTGGCCCACCGCCCGAGCTCGGCTCTGGAATGCTCAGACTGGGAACGTGGCAGGTTCCCATACACGGTGCCTCACGGGAGAGAAGAGCATTGAGGTAGGTATTATTTTTATATCAAAATTACCGTACCTTACAAAAGATTTTATCCTGGAGTTCCTTAATAACAATCTCTGCCAGTAACAAATAAAATCACGCATTTCACTAAAATGTGATGTGTTCATCATGGACACCCTGGTCTGCGTGTAGTCATGTGCAGCTTAGTGGAAATTCCACACCAGTGAGTCTTATCTGAACATCCAGGATAGGCCACAAGAATGCCCTGCTCTGCTTGTAGTCCTCAACAAATATTTAGGAACCTCAGAAACTTCCTGATCCTATTCCTGATGACTGTACTCAGGCCTGATCTGGATAGCAATTCTTATTGTAATGTTTTGATTGACAGCTGCCAAACAGATGGACTCCAGTGGGTAGAAACCCTGGGGAGATGTGCTCAGAGTAAGCGGTTCATTATAAAGAAATTTTTTAAAATTTATTTTTAATTAATTTATTTATTTTTGGCTGCATTGGGTCTTCATTGCTGTGCGCGGCCTTTCTCTAGTTGCAGCGAGCGGGGGCTACCCTTTGTTGCGGTGTGCGGGCTTCTCATTGTGGTGGCTTCTCTTGTTGCAGAGCACGGGCTCTAGGCGTGCAGGCTTCAGTAGTTGTGGCACGCAGGCTCAGTAGTTGTGGCTCACGGGCTCTAGAGTGCAGGCTCAGTGGTTGTGGCGCACGGGCTTAGTTGTTCCGCAGCATGTGGGATCTTCCCGGGTCAGGGCTCAAACCCATGTCCCCTGAATTGGCAGGTGGATTCTTAACCACTGTGCCACCGGGGAAGCCCCTAAAGAAGTCTTGAATCCTTGTACTAAACTACTGGGTAAAGAAACCCTGAGTTTTCTTTACTGAGTACAGCTGCCTACCTCTGTTGCTCAGTTGTTTGTTTCCAACAAGCCCTTGTTTCCTGCGAATTCTATTTTGATTCAGCCATTACCTGATTAAGCTGTTAAACTGGGCCTTCAATTGTTTTATCTAGAAGCCGCTGTAAACTCCTGAAATGTGATGCCAAGAGAATGTTGTTCACGTGGCCACATGGAAGGTTGTGTGCATTTTGGGTGTGGTTTTATTGTGTTCTAGGGATCTGAATCTGGTTTGCTCACCCAAAAGCTGGAGGGTGAAGTCACTACTTCGCGTTTCTCAGCTTATGCTAAAAGCATGGTGTCTTTTAAAGTGGGAGGTCTCAGGTGGATTGTTGTTTTTAAAAATACTTATCCAATTCTCTATGAAAAAAAATTCCCCAGAATGTATTTTCATTAAGCAAGTTCAGTCTGACTTAAATATTTTTGCAGTCTCTGTTTTCTTAAATGGGGAAAAAGTAAAAATTTTAGTGGCCTCTAAGTACCAGTGATTAGGCTTGGGACTCACCTGCCAGTAGATTTGGGGCTTTGTCCTTCCTTGCTTGGTGAGCAGCCTCTGCAGCTGCAGGTCATTGTGTCAATTTACTGGTTAGCTCTTTGCAAAGTGGTTCCCAGTTGTTTCTAATTTGAGGACTCATTTAAAACAGTGAAATACTGCGTGTCCCTCCCCCTCCACTTATGGTGGTTTTATTTTCAGTGTCCGTGACCGTGGTGGTAATAGTAGTTGTGCCAAGAACAAAACCAATGATAGTTAACACTGATAATTACTGTGGCTGATGGCTTATACACTGGATACCATCATCAGTCCTCTTACAGATAGAGGAGAGATGGCTCAGGGAAGCTGAGTAATTTTCCCCAGGGTCACACAGCTTTTAGGTGATGGAGCTTGGATTATAATCCAAGCAATTAGATTTCAAGGCTTGATGATAAAAAGCTACTGTTAGTTTACTAATGCTTTTCCACAAATTTGTATTTTATTCATCACCCCAGCCTTTTTACTGGACTAGGTGCTCCCTTAACCAAGACCTTGGTTTGAGTTCCCTAGTCATGATCTTTCATAAGTATGCTGATAACAATATCATTTTGTGTGTGTGTGTGTATCCAGTATTTCTTTATTCAAAGTGGAGCCAAGGGTATTTGCAAAGCAATCGGAGTGTGGAATACTATATTTTTATGACTTTACAGTCTTTTTACAATCATCTTGCCCACACCTATTTTGACAGCAGTCTCTTTAAACAATTTGCTTTCATAGAAGCTTGGCTAACATTCATCTTCCTTTTCTTAGAAACAACTTTTTCTGCTAACATTCCTGTTTCAACAGTCTATGTCAGATTTAGGAGACCATAGTAATATATATAACTGACAAAAACAAGTCTGGGGGGCTTCCCTGGTGGCGCAGTTGTTGAGAGTCTGCCTGCCGATGCAGGGGACCTGGGTTCGTGCCCCGGTCTGGGAAGATCCCACATGCTGCGGAGCGGCTAGGCCCGTGAGCCATGGCCGCTGACCCTGCACGTCCGGAGCCTGTGCTCCGCAATGGGAGAGGCCACAGCAGTGAGAGGTCCACGTACCGCAAAAAAAAACAAAAAAAAAAACAAAAAAAAACCAAGTCTGGGGACAGACACAGCTGACCCTAGATGAGCATGTGATGCCCCACTCGAGAGGGGAAGTGCACAGCTCATCCGCCGGGAGAACTCAGCGTGCCACGGGTGCCCAGCTCTCAGCATGTTTTACGAAGGGAGTGGGGACAGTCTGGTGGATCCCTTGAGCAGAGGTTGGTTAGGAGAACCTCTGTTGTGTTTTTAAGAACACTACTACCTGGGCTCAAGTTACATTATTTCTGTAGTCTAGAGACAGCGTTTGCTGTGGATGTATATTGCAGACCCCTGGCAGTAACTGTGGGTTGTCACTGATGCACTGTTATTTTTTCTAGAAGATTGACTCAAAAATATAAGTAGTTATAAGGTCAGGAGTTCGTTGACCCAGTTTCTTCCCCCAAATCTCATACAACTTTTAGAAATAAAAGAGGTGAAGGAGTAATGAGCTCTTAAAAAAATTTTTGACCTAATACCTGTACTAGTCAGCATTTTCTTCAGTGCCGTAGATGGCCCGCTTATGAAACTCATGAATAACTGTGAGCTGGGAGGGATTTAATAAGCAGGTGGACTGGAGTCAATGGTGTATAAAACACCTTTCCAAGTTTGTAACTCTGTACTGTCATTTTAGCCGTTCTGAATTTAACGTTCGAGCTCAATTTTTGTTCATGTTAAATTCATGTTCATACATGTGAAACTGTGTAAGAGACTCGTGTCCCTGTACTCACACACTGGGCTCTGTTAAATGCCAGGCAGGACTGTTTAGAGTAGATTTGTAATCTTGAATTGTATTAGTTTTGATGCTTCCAACATTTACAGTAAAAGTGCAAATAGTTGTTAGATATTGTGAGAGTTTCAACTTAGATATTGTGAGAGTTTCAACTTGGAAATAAAATTTGCTTCTGTCCTTTAGACTTTTGGGTAAATTGAAGAACATCTGAGACTCTAGATGATTGTTCAGAATGTTACTATTTGCAACTATTTATCTAATCTATGAAAATCAGGAATTTCTTGTCATTGACCTACCAAAGCAAGATATAGAAATAAACTGGGTGATGAATGAGAGATAAGACTGCAGGATTACCCATAACCCCTGATTCCAGATACATATCTGTGTTCATCAAAATAACTGTGGTATTTTTATTGATGGATTATATTGATAAAGGCTATATGTCTAAATGTATGCAGTTCTTCTGAATCACAAAATCCCTTCCAAACCCTTAGGCTTTTTCTACAGAGGGAAAATGGTCACTATTTCTACCAAATGCCCTTCAATTCAGAGAAGGAAAAGTATTTGTTTTTACAGGTAGTAAGATTGTATTAGTTTGCTAGGGCTGTCATAGCACAGGAGCATAGACTGGGTGGCTTAAACAAAAGATATTTATTTTCTCACAGTTCTGGAGCCTGGAAGTCTAAGATCAAGGTGTCGACAGGGTTGGTTTCTTCTGAGGCCTCTCTCCTTGCCTTGTAGATAGCCGTCCTCTCCCTGTGTCTTCACATGGTCTTCCCTCGGTACCTGTTTGTGTCCAAATTTCCTCTTCTCATAAAGACATTGTCTTATTGGATTGGGGCTACTCTAATGGCATCCAAATACAGTCACATACTAGAGGACTGGGGGTTAGGACTTCAACATATTGGTTTTGGGGGACATGATTCAGCCCATAACAAGATGGTGTAAGAAAAATCGCCCAGGGACTTCCTTTTTGGCTTTTTGTGGGGAGCCTGTTCCTCTTGGTTTTTCCTGGGGCAGTGATGATTTCAAGTACTTGTTTAACAGTTTAAATGCTGGAGAAAGCTGCGTTAGAGTTCCTGCAGTGACAGTCTGCTGGACAGGAGGAACGGCTTTCTGGCCGGGCCACGGCAAGTACACACCCGCAGTCAGGGACGGGGATTTGTTCCCCTTGAACTTCTCTCCTTCCAGCTTGCCAGTCCTTGGTTTTCTCCTGAAATGCCAGCAGTGACCTGAAACCTTCTACCCACCCCCGCCAAGGCAGCGGCTCCACTTCGCCAAGTTCTCTGCTTGCCCTTAGCTACAAGTAATGGTGACACATGAGTTTGTCTGCCCTTTAGAATTGTAGTGCCCTTCAGCATTGCCGTGGAAAGGTGTGATTCAGAGGGACCACTGTGAATCCTACTCAACTTCGACTGTCCCTGACTTCTTGTTAAGCACCACAGCTATGGGCTCCCCTATTGGCCTGCGTTTCCCCTCCCATAACAGGCATTCTGTTGTCATTGCCTGTGTGATGCCCTCTGTACTCCCAGACTCTACATACAGCCTAGTTTCGGCACCCTAACACTCAGGAATTTGTGGAAAGGAGAAATGACCCCTGACATCTATTGACTGTTTACTTTGCCCCATGTGCTGTTGCTCAGCCTTTTATATTCATTAACTAACTTAATGTTTGCACCATCCCAGTGAGGTTGGCAAAGTATTCCCACCTTACTCATAAGGAAACTTAAATAATTTAAGTAAACTTGCCCAAGTCACATGGTTGGTGAGTGTAGAGCAGAAGTTCAAAGCTGGGCAGAATTACTCAGAGCCCAAACGCTTTTATACTCAGAGGCAGAGAATCCATAAGCCTGGAGATGGAACCAGGAGGTTAAGGAAGGGGACAGTTCTTTCCTAGTCTTTTGTATCTAGAAAGTGTGAGAGACAAGTTTCAAAGGGAGGTGCTCCCTGGAACAGGGCCCAGCTGGCGCATGAGGAAGTCATCCAGTTCTATCATCCAGTGAGGTCAGGAATGCAGGGCTTTGGGGACACAGGATTTTTTAAAATTGAGATATAATTTCCATACCACATAGTTCACCCCTTTAAAATGTACAATTCAGTGGTTTTTAGTATATTCACAAAGTTGCACAACCCTCACCACCCTTCCAGAACATTTTCATCACCCACAAGGATATTCCATACCCATTAGTAGTCACTCCCCTCCTCCCAGCCCCAGGCAACCACTGATCTATTTTCTGTCTCTGTGGATTTGCCTGTCCTGGACATTTCCTGTGAATGAAATGATGTAATATATGGCATTTTGTGTCTGGCTTTTTTTACTTAGGTTCATCCATGTTGTAGCATGTATATTTCTTTTTTATGGCTGAATAATATTCCATTATATGGATATACCTCATTTTCTTTATCCAGTCATCAGTTGATGGACATTTGGGTTATTTTTACTTTTTGGCTATTGTGAATAATGCTGCTATGAACTTGCATGTACAGGTTTTTGTATGACATACGTTTTCATATCGCTTGGGTGTATACCTTAGAGTGGAGTTGCTGAGTCATATGGTAATTCTATGTTTAACACTTTGAGGAACTGCCAGACTGTTTTCCAGAATGACTGCACCGTTTTACATTGCCACCAGTGATATATGAGGGCTCCTGTTTTCTGCACATCCTCTCCAACGCTTGTTGTTGTTTCTTTTTTATTATAGTCATACTAATGGGCATGAAGTAGTATCGCATTAGGGGTTTTAGTTGCATTTCCCTAATGACTATTAGTGATACTGGGCGTCTTCTCAGGTGTTTACTGGCCATTTGTATGTCTTCTTTGGAGAACTGTCTACATAGCGCTGGGTTGCTTGTTCTCACACCTGTTTCCAACCTGATAAAAGTATATCTTTGTGCTGACTCCCTTTTCACTCCATATTCTCCTCTTCCTTGCCCCTTAGTCACAGGATCATTATACCAGAGCCTAACCTAGAATAATTGTTTTGTAATAGGAAAAAATGCCTGCCATCCTACAGAAACAAACCCCCCATCTGGAAAGGAACCTGGAGAATTCCATTTGGTGTGCTTCATTACATATTCTGGCTGGAGCAGTCTGGCTGCACTGTCCTTGAGAAGCACTTGGTGTCCTTTGATTTTCACATTTAACTTACGTGTTTTGGATGGAACTTCAGCACTTTTAAACTTTTTTCCAAAGTCAAAATGTAATGTTATCCTGTGCCAGGATTTGCAATGAGAGGTAATTTGGAGCTAGTTCATGACAATATCTGCAAATTCCAGAACCCTGGGCCAGGAAAGAACCTCCCACAGGACTCTGCCTAAGCCACCCCAGACAGATGAACTATGTATAATGTTAATTTCCTTATTCTTTTGAACCCAGCTGCAGAGCATTGAATCGTTAGACTCTTAAGTTTATGGCACTCTCTCATCCATCAGTGCTAGGCTCCACTTCTGTTTGGTTTTACTTAAAAATTGTCTTCTTCATCCCTCTCCCCATTCATCCCCCTCCCATAGATTCCCAGTGCACAGTGTTAAATATGTCTTTAGACATATCTTTGAAAAATGTAATGGTTTCATCTACAAAAAACCTTATGTTTTTATGGTTTCCAGCTAGTTCTTTGCTCCTGACTGCTGCTTAGCCATTGGCCACGTGCAAGGTTAGGCCAGTGTCCATCCCCAGGTGATGGCGAACCAGGCTGCCTCAGGCCCCCTGCTACCAGTGAGGCCACCATGTCCTTCACATACTTTTCTAGCCATTTGGATTTCCCCTCTGGGGGACACCTTTTCTCAGCTTTTGCCCATTTTGTAAAATTTAAAGTTGCTTTTTTTTTTTTTTTTCCAGTTGTTTTGAAATGTTCATGCACATTCTAGATGCCAATCCCCTTTTTGGTCTCAGAGATTGCAGAGCTCTTCTCCCACTTTATCACCCACTGTTAACTTTGTCTGTGGTGCCCTGCACACAACAGAAATTCTTAATTTTGCTGTGGTTAAATCTATCAATTCCCTTTTGGATGCTGTTGAACAAATCCATCTCACCCCAAGTTCATTCTTACATTTTCCTCTTAGCTCCTTAGTTGTGTAGTTTTATCTTCTGCATTTAAGTTTTCACTCTATCTGGAGCCTACCTTTGAGTAGGTATAAGGTCGGGATCCAGTTTTCTTTTTTTCAATTTTTCTAGTCCCGTCCACAAACAACTTGTTCCTTCCCCACTGATTTGTATGTGCACTTTATCATCCTTTATCATATGTGCACGGCAAATTTAACGTCTGTCAGCTCATGCGTTCCGGTGCTGTAACCACACTGTTGTTAATACCGTGGCATCTGGTCCGGTAACTCTCCTTCCTTGTTTTTCTGCTTAAAAAATTCCCTAACCTGAGATAAGGGGAGTGGCTGCCTGGACTCTGGCTTCCCCGGGGTGGTGGGTGCCTGCCCTTGACTGCAGGTGGCTGTGAGGTGAGCGCCCGGCCACTGGGCCTGGCGGGGAAAGCGGGCCCCAAGGGTGAGGCCGCCATAGGGCGGGTGGGTGACACCGTGGAGACCGCCTTCCCTGGGTCGGGGCCGAGGCCCCGAGGAACGGCCGGGGCCTTCGTGGGAGGAGACAGTGCCCCGGTGCCTGATCCCCGTCAGGAATGGACGGGTGGATGTGGTGTGTGGATGGGTGCCCCCCTGGGAAGGGTGGGAGCGTCTGCCGGGCTGACCCCCCGGGTCAGGCTCAGATTTGAGGGGCGGTGAAGAGCGCTCACTTTTTGTGCCGGCCCCTGTTGGTTTCTCCGCCGGTTGGGGCTTCAGCCCACTTCTGCCGCTGCACAGGCGGGGCCGGGGTGGCGTCTGTCTCTTCCGCCATCATCCTGCGCAGCGGCTGGTGACAGGCGCTCCACAACAGGAAGGAGAACGTGGGGAGCGGAGCGGGGCGGGGTCTGGAGGGAGCTTTGGAGCCAACTCTGCCAAGGTTCCAAACGGGGCCCCGCCCGTTATTAGCCTGATGGCCTGGGGCAAGCTGCTTAACCAACTTTGAACTTTGGCTCCCTCATTTGATAGGGGCTGTCACACTGCAACCTTGCTGGTCAGTGGAGAAGGTCAGAGGTCTATAGAGCACCTAGCACTGGGCTGCACGTGGTAGGTGCTTAGTACGTAGGAGTTGTCATCTGGGTGTTACCTTACAAGAAAGTTCTCCAGTTCATTAAGCATGTCCTGTGCCAGGCTGTGCCAGGTATTGGGTATCCAGAGATGAATGACCGAGCCCCCCCCTTTGACAAGCTCCTAGTTCAGGGTGAGATAGTAGTAGGTAGGTGGGTAGACAATAGCTAACCCTGAGGCTAAGATCAGGGTGTAAACTCAAGCTGTGGAGGATGCATCCCTTAGCCCGAGCTAGAGGTCCAAGGGAGGCTTTCTGGAAGAGAAGAAGCCTGAACTGAATCTTGGAAGATGACTGAAGTTAGCTGAGGGAATAAAAGGCAGAAGGGCCTTCCAGGTAGAGGGACTGGCCAGAACAAAGCATGGAGACAGGGAGCGTAGTGCATGCTGGGAAAAAAAAATCTCTAACCAGACAAGGTTTACAGTCAGTTTGAGTTTCTCAGATATCCTGTTGGAATTTTGATTGGAAATGCATTGACTTTATACATGAAGTTTGAGACAATTTGACATCATTGAAATGATAAGTCACCTTTTCCTGGAAAATCTATGTTTCTTCATTTATTTATGTCTCCTTTTGGAACTTTTAATAAAGCTTAACTTATTTTTCCATGAAGGTCCTGTGCCTTCTGTGTTACCTTAGATCTTAGATACTTTGATTCCCTGTTTTTAAAATCCCCAGAGAATAAAGTTCCAAAGTTTTGCGCTGTTGCTCATTCCAGTATTTAACTGTTCTTATTACCATGATACTCTTCCTTCGCTTACTGTACATCCCTTATTTGTAGTTTAGGCCCATTTTTCTAAGTCTTTCCTAGTAGAAGTAAAAACCAGCCAGTCAGAACCTCTCTGAGGCTCTCTCTGTATGTTTGGAGACCTCAGTTCAATCTCCTTCCACCTTATATTCTCACCCTGAATAATTTTAGTTCATTTTGCCTTTCTCCATGATTCATATTTTTCAAGCATAAATCAATTCTTTTTAAATCTCAGATTGCCCTTCTTGTATGAGTAGGTATACAAATATGAGCAGGCCCGGCGGAAGAACCAAAACATGGCCGCTGGCTTTAAACAAAAAAAAAAAACCAAAAAAAAAACCAAAAAAAAAAGCAGTGACCATAAATTATAAATGTTTAAATTTAAAATTAATTTTCTTTGTTCAGGGCAAACCTAGCAGTGAGTCAGACTTTATTTTATGTCAAATTTGAGATCAAAGAACTTGGAATTATCTTCTGTAGTTCAAACATCATTTACTGAGTCCCATTTTTGCAAATCTTTTTTGCTTCTCACGTGTCCATGGATTCCTGTTTGACCACCGACATATGTCTGTACATGCCTCCACCCACAGAGTGTCTGGGTATGTGAGTTATAAATATACCGATCTTTTAAAATAGATCTTTATCTTTACTGCTAATTGCTTCTTTGCTTCTTCCACTTTCTCAGTGAGTAAGTAGAGTTGGGAAGACCTGTATGCAGTTGGCTGTACACTGCCTTCTAACTGATTATTTGCAGGCTCTCCTCCTTGGTTAGTTTCAGCCAAGCCCAGTGGTACTGGCATCTGATTTCACCTAAAAGCAACCCAGGTGAAAATTAGAGGTTTCTTTTTCTTTAACCAGGTTTCCAAGTGGCCTCGTGGCTGCTCCCATGTCCTTGGTCTTTTGCATAGTTCTAGGCCAAACAGTGAAGTTTGTTTTTTGGCATCCAAGTAGGGACCTTTAGTTTTGATATGAAACATTTAAAACATACAAAAAATATAAATAATACTTGGGCCCTTTTCCCCCCCTTGTCTGTCAATGCATTTTACTTTTCTGAGGACCCAGAGCCCTTATATCCCACTGTCATTCTTTTAGGTCCCTCCCACTTTACCCCTTCTGTGCTTAGAAAATTTCTGTCCTTATAAGACTTGATGGGCAGCACCCATGGGGGAAGCTGGAAATGCAAAGGCTCACTTTCCCAGCGTCCTTTGCAGCTAGGGCCTGAGCTCTGCAGGTCAGTGTGTCCGTTCTAATCTCTGAGTTGGGAGCCAGTGGCACTAACAACTCAGGAACTATGAAGAGTTCACTCTGAATTTATAAACATGTCAAGTCTCTATGTTGTACACCTGAAACTAATATGATGTTGTAAATCAACTATACTTCAGTTAAAAAAAAAAGAAATATTTAAATACATCCACCCAAACTTCAATTTATAGGGACTTTATAAAAAGACTTTATAAAAAGAAGCAGAGGAAAAGAAAAAAGTTGTTACAATTAAAAAAAAAAAAGCACTCACTGTGGCCATAGGGACAGTTTGCACAGGATCGTGTGAGAGAGAGAGTATGGCTGGTGACAGGGAGCGAAGTCCAGGGCTGGTTACTGTTAGCTGCACAGGCTGCTACATCAAGGATTTGGCATTGAGACAGTGGGGTCCTTTCTACCATAGTTCTGGGTCATGTTTACCTCTTGATCCTGATCGTCCAACTGTAGCTCCTTAATATCCTTTTAATGAAATACTTTTCTGCTTAAATCAGCCAGTGTTGGTCTCTGTTTCTTGCAACTAAGGATCTTAACTGGGGGCTTCCCTGGTGGCGCAGTGGTTAAGAATCCGCCTGCCAATGCAGGGAACACGGGTTCGAGCCCTGGTCCAGGAAGATCCCACATGCCACGGCGCAACTGAGTCCGTGCGCCACAACTACTGAGCCTGCGCTCTAGAGCCCACAAGCCACAACTCCTGAGCCCGCGAGCCACAACTAGAGCTGCGTGCCACAACTACTGAAGCCCGCACGCCTAGAGACCGTGCTCGGCAACAGGAAAAGCCACCGCAATGAGAAGCCTGCGCACTGCAACGAAGAGTAGCCCCCGCTCGCCACAACTAGACAAAAAGCACACGCACAGCAACGAAGACCCAACACAGCCAAAAATAAATAAATAAAATAAAATAATAAAATAAATAAATTAAAAAAAAAAGAATCTTAACCGATACACCCTGATATGTAGCCCCTGGACCAGTGGTTTTAAAACTCTGTTTAGCCAAGGAAACATTTTTTTAAATGCAGTCTCATCTGGAAGTACAACACATAAAGCCCATAAGTGGGGGTCTGCCCTGGATTAGGGGCCCAGGAGGGGCCTGCACCACACAAAGCCCAGTTGAAACCCACCTGCCCTGGACATTTTCTGATCCGGGATCAGTCACTGCCTCACTGGCCTTGTGACAGGCCGTTCTCTGCCAGGCAGCCGCTGGACAAACGGAGGGTGGCGTTTGCTACTGGTTCTTCATGGTTTGTATTTTCAGGGCTCTTCACGTGCTGCCCATTCCAAGACCCTGGCCTTCTCTTTGCCTTCTGATCGCTCTTACCAGCTGAATGGTTATATACCTGGCTCATGTCTGGACCCAGCACAAGTGTGGACACCTGGATCAAAGGACATTTGTTACATGTCTCTCTTAAGAGTCCTCTTCAAAACACAAATCCATTTTTAAGATTAGAAAAAACTTAACAGTTGATGAGCTGAAATTCGCCCTCACATGTAAAGAAGGATGTGTTTTAGAGCAGGATCTCTCAACCTTGGCAATTTTGAATTTAAAATTTTTTTTCATTTTGAGGTTTTCATAGATTCACATTCTATTGACACTTTGAGCCAGGTAATTCTTGGTTGTGAGGGCTGGCCTGTAGCATGTTTATCAACATCCCTGGCCTCTACTCACTAGATGCCAGGAGCGCCCCCTCCCCCAGGTATGACAACCAAAACTGTCTCCAGATGAATGTCCCCTGGGAAGCAAACTCATCCCCGGTTAAGAGTCACTGCTCTCAAGCTATTCATAAGGGAGGCGTCAAGAGCAGTGTGACCACTGTGGGGACCAGGGCCCAGCCTGACCTGGTGGATTTTCCTTGGCTTCATAGAAGTGCTGGACCTTGGGGCCCAGGCTGGACACGGAAAGAGGGGAGCCAGAGGGACTGAGAGGCAGACCACCCTGTGCCAGCAAGGTTGAAGAAGTGTGGGTGACTCTTTGCAGCTGGAGGGCTGGGAGCGGTTGGCGGCTGGGACGTGTACAGTTTCAGCCATGGAGTGAGTGGTGTGGATGGAGCTGGTGGGATGTGTGTGGAGTAGAAGGCAAGGCTGAGGAGGTGAGGCCCAGGGACCGCTCTGCACCTGTGCCCCTTGCTGGGACTTCCAAGTAAAGTGGGAACTTGGGAACCACAAACGGATCCACCTCCCTGGTGATGAGGGTGAGCCCAGGATGGGGCAGGACTGGGGCTGTGGGAAGGGCAGGGAAGCTAAGCAAAGGCCCCATGGAAGGAAGTGTCCCAAAGAGAGTAAAGAGGATAAAGCAAGGCCTTCCCAGGGAAGGTAGATGCACTTGCTTGAGGGCAAATCATTTCAAGAACGGCCTGGAGAAGACTCTCTCCTTCACACAACCCAGAACAGAGCAGAAATTTGGAAGAAGGAGAGAAGAGGTAGGACTACTTTTCCCTGGGCCTTGTTTTATGGTAGAAAAATTGGGTCTCATGGGAGCCCAGTAAATTCAGCAAGTTCTCTTATGCAATGGCTATTTGAATAAAATTTGTTCAGATTACAGAACGGAAAAATTATTTCTGTTCAGATGCTGGGAGGTACCACTGTTACAGTTGTGAACAGGTAGGAAGAAATATTAGCAGGGTTTGACTTACTCAAGTATTAGTGTTTGTATTTCTGGGAGAGATGTTATAATTTTTCCGTAGTAATGACCCCCTTAAAATAAAAATGAACACTTGAAATAAAACGTTATTTTTGTGTACAGGGAAACCTCTCACATTAAAGAGATAATTGTATTTGACTCTAGCTCGTGCTAGCTTGATATGTGCTTGACTCTATTATAAATATACTCGGAAACAAACTGCTAATGCCAGAAAGCAGAATAAATCATTTTCAGTGAGGAACAAAGAGGTGGGAGGGAAATAGCATATGGTATAAAATTGTACAACCTAAAAATAAAGCTGCCTGATTCTCCTCAAGTAGCTCTTAGGTACTTTGAATGTCTTCAGTGGAAGGAAAAATCATAAATCCCCAAATGATTCAATATATTTTGACTTAAAATGTTACTGCATACATTTTTAGAGACAGAAAGTGGATTTGGTGGTCGGGTCCGGGGGTGGGAATAGGGATTGACTGCAAATGGGCACATGTGGTGATGATTGTACAACTATAGATTTACTAAAAATCATTGAATTGTACACTTAGTGATTTCATGGTATGTAAATTGTATCCCACTAAAGCAATCACGGAGTTACTGCTCTAGGCTTTAGACATCTTATTTGACTTCTCAGCCATTCTCACGTCTGTTTCATTGGTCCTTTCAGTGAGTGCCTGACTTAAGGCAGGTCATTTAAGCTCCCTGTGCCTCATTTTGTCCCAGAAAAGGGGGTGATGGTGGACCTCCCCAGAGGTTGTTGGGACAAATAATTGAATTAATAGGTGTAAAGCACTGACAACAGCCCCTGGTTCCCAGTATCATCGTCACCATGACCATCATCTGTGTCATTATTTGTGGCTATGGTTGTTTTCTCCTCTCGCTGGCCGAGGCCTGGCTCTGGTCCGGGCCTCCTGCAGAGCCTCCCATCCGCTCCACTCCACACCCTGCAGTCAGAGTACGACTTCTAAAAGGAAGACCTAACCTTTCTGAAGATGCTACTGTGGTGGATCCCCACGGGGCTTTTACATAGATTCCACACTCCCCATGCTCACAGGGAGCACCCCCTGCCACACCCACACTGTCACCCCTCCTTTGTCCCTTGTCTCATCTCAAGCTCTCTAGCCGTCTCTCGGCCCTTGATGTTCCTGCCAGTCAGGAATTCTTCCAGTTCCTATCTGGGTTCTGCCTGGGACCATCTTCCCACCCTTTCTCTTCCTGTTGGTGCCAGCATAGGGCCCCTGTGAGGCCCTCTTAATTTTGGGCCCCAATTTTGGGCTCATGGTGGGTACATGAGTAATTATTGAAATTGCAACTCCGGAGGATTTGAAATTACTGTTATTACTCATGTACCCACCATGAGCCCTGCAAGGTAGGGCGTGCCCTGCTTCTTGCTGGTCGTAGCTTCCTGCACAGTGCCTGGCACTTGGTCAGCAGCCCTTGAAGGTCAACTGTATCTCCGAAGTGCTGACTTGCCTTCCTGTTTAATTGCCCCAGGGAAGTAACATGATCCTAGTGTGTGTTCTGTGTGTTCTGTTCATCTCAGGAAGCCTTAGGTCTAGAACCCTTTCTCTCTTTGTGCCTTTGTTCAAGAGAAAACTCCTGTTTGTTTTCCAGAGGTTTAACTTAAACTGAAAAAGAGATTATAGCCTTGGCATTTTGCCCGATGGTCCTTTTCTAAGGGGAAGATCCTTCCTCCATCTGATCTTCTGGGATCTTAAAACTCTAAATTAGAAATGCCTTCTTTGCGTGAAATAAAAGAGCTTACCCATTAACCATCTGTTCACCTGCAAACCAGCTTTTTCCTGTGGAGATCCTCTATTTTCTCCACACATGCATTTTCAAAATTTATTTAAGTGGAGCAGTGTTCCAGGGCTTTAATCTGAGAGACTGAGTGGTTTACCTCCCACCCTGGTAATCAGCCTTTCCCTCCCCCCACCACTGCTGGGCCAATGGGGACTGGCGATCCCCTGAACTTCTATTTATGTGAATTTTATCTCATCCGTTTAATATTTCTATTTTAGCTGTACTTTATAATGTGCATACCATTAGATTTCTACTTCTGTATAGTTTACCAGTAAGTAATATGTAAGTAGGCTACATGCTCAGAATTACTGAGAGTGCTGTAAGGATGGTTGAGGTAGTGATGCCTTATTTTAAAATTAGGAACGGGGACTTCCCTGGCAGTCCAGTGGTTAAGACTCCGTGCTTCCAATGCAGGGGGCGCGGGTTCGATCCCTGGTAGGGGAACTAGGATCCCACATGCTGTGTGGCACAACCCAAAAATAAAAATAAGTAAATAATACTAAAAAAAATAGAATTAGGAACACGGTTACGATTATATAGAAACTTAGCTATATACAGTGGTTTGCAGGCTTTAAAAATCAGCAGAAGCTTTCCTCGAAGGAAACTGTAGGTAGAACTCCAGAATGTACCAGTACACACACAGACGGAAGTGCCGCGGGCTGGAGCCAGGAGTCTCACCCACTTCACTTCCCTGGAAGGCGCAGGTGTGCTCATCAGAGCTCCCTGCTGATTCTGAGAGCGGAGGGTTGAGAACACTTCTCCCCAGCCCGGTGAACAATGGCTTCTCTCGAGATTCCAGCCCAGGGCACCTGGATATTGGAACTTTAGTGCCACAGGGAAGACGCCAAGAAGACTCTTTTTCCACCAAAAATAAATTCGTAGACGAAGGACTCAGGTAACTGGCAGGGCACAGGATGCTTAGGAGAATTCTGCAACACCTAGAGGAAGTGATGTGAGGTCATTCTCCACCTGTGCAGTATGTGTTCCCCCTTGTCACTACCAGGTGTCACACTGCACTGTCCCCTTTTCTATTTGGGGTTGACAGGAGAGGGCAAAGGTCACAGGGCAGCAGCTCTTTTCTTCCTTCTCTCCTTCCTGCCCACTCCCCCATCCCCCCTTCTAAGTACATGGGGGTTTGGAGAAAAAGTGTCCAGAAAGGCTGCAGGATCTCCCCTTCTATACCCTTCCAGAAACCAGGGCCGTGGTGCCCCTCTCTGGCACTGCTGTTGGAATATTGGGGGTTCTGTGACTGTACCCGTAGCTGTAGCTTGTCATAGACCAGGGTGGTAGGCAGGAGAAACTTTAATAGACATGCTCAGGGCACACACAGTGTGGCTTTGTGGCAGCCCCAGGAGGTTTGGACATATACCTACCTTAGAATGCTGGCTGTGGATTTCAGGAGCCTACATGCACCTGCCTTGGTATCTCACTAATGCCAACTCATCCTCAGATCCCAACTTAAAAATCCCTTCCTCTGGGAAGCTGGCCTCCACCCTGGGCGGATCGGGCTCCTCCCCTGCTCTGTGCCTGTTTGGACAGTGGGCATCCGTTATAAGTCCATTCACGTCTACCCTAACTGTCTTTTGCTCTATAAGCCCATGCCCTCAGCCCCATCATCATGCACCTGGCCTCGTGCAGCATCGTCCCCTTTACTGGTCTCCTGGCCTCCCACCTCCTCGTAACTTGCCAGCTCCAGAGTAACCTGGATGGTTAAGGCCTGCCTGTCACTCCTGTCACGCTACAACTCCATTGCCTTCAGCAGCATTTCCTGAAGTCAGGATGGATAATCTGCAGAATTACTCAGAGTAATTTTTTTGTTGTGGATTCCTGAACCCACTTAATACCTACTAGATCTGGCCTCTGTGAGTTGCGCCTGGGAAATGTGCATTTGACAAGCTCCCCGGTGATGTTGGTGCAGGCAGGAGTTTGAGCACCACTGAGCAGGGTCTACCAGGTGGTCAGCAGTTATCTGTGCACATGCCTTCTTCATCTTCTGTTCCTACCTCTCGCCCCTCCACAGTCCACCACCACCTCCTGCTGCCCTAAATTCCACCCGCTGCCTCTGTTCCCTTCCACACCTGGAAACTCTACAGTCAGTGCAGCACAAATGGGCCAGGTAACCCCTCCTTGCTGAGGCTCTCTTCTTGTGTCCTGTGCTCATGTCTGTATTTTGGCAACTATCGAACTGTCCATCCCAGGGTTGACTTCTTGTAGGTTTCTCAAGGTGAGAGATCATGGGACTTCCCTGGTGGTCCAGTGGTTGAGACTCCGAGCTTCCACTGCAGGGGGCACGGGATTGATCCCTGGTCGGGGAACTAAGATCCTGCATGCTGTGTGGTGCAGCAAAAAAAAAAAAAGAAGGATGAGAGATCGTATCTTTGCACTCCTAACAGCTCACACAGCCTGACATGAAAGGAATAAAAAGAAGTTTTGAGTTGAATTTCCTAGTTGAGGGTGGCCAGGGTAAGAAGCACCTTGAGTTTGGCTTGTGTCTCACAGATTCTTCATGCTCCTAGCCCTCAGCCACCCCTACTCATTTTAGAGGGGAAAGCGGGTACATGTGGAAATACATTGGTGTAGGAGATAAATAAACATGACAACAGAGTTAGGAAACACCTGGAGTTTCTCTTGGTGTCCCCAACCTCAGAACCACAGACCAGCAGGGCAGTAGGGCTCAAGGCTTCCCTTTTCATAGACTGGTTGAGAGCATTTATTTCTGTATCCCATATGTTCAGCTATTCTTTTTTCAGCTCCTTATTTGTCAGTGTTAACGAGGAGGAGGAGAAGAAGGCGCAGGACCACGGGGCAGTCTTGGCACATATACTGTTATGCCTTCTCTAACATTGCCAACCAAAGAAAGGATTCCAAGTTTTTTGTTTTTTTTTTTTTTTTTGCGGTACGCGGGCCTCCCACTGCTGTGGGCTCTCCCGTTGTGGAGCACAGGCTCTGGACGCGCAGGCTCAGCGGCCATGGCTCACGGGCCCAGCCGCTCCGCGGCATGTGGGATCTTCCCGGACCAGAGCACGAACCCGTGTCCCCTGCATCGGCAGGCGGACTCTCAACTACTGCGCCACCAGGGAAGCCCGATTCCAAGACTTTTGCTACCCCAGTTCCCATCTCTTGTGTTTCTCATCAGTGACTAAAGCCATTGACACAAATAAACATGATTTATAAAATAGTAGCCTGGGGGGAAGGGGAATTAAAATGTCTGACGTTCTTCTGGAATTTATGTTACAAACAAGCCTGCACACAGAGAGTGAACTCCGGTTAAGGTTGCACGTTGCACGTTTTTCTGTGACAGCAGAGCCTGGAAACAGCCTGTGTGTCCACTGTAGCACACGGGGTCCAGCCACACAGGGGGACACTCTGCAGCTGTAACAGAGGAAAGAGAGGGCCACGTGGAAAGATCTCCATTCTCTATTGTTAGGGGAAAGAGTAAGGTAGAGAACAGCATATACATTTGTGTGTAAGAAAGGGAGAGAAAAATAAGGCCATGTATTCGTATTTACTTATGAACGCGTTAAGAGAAGCTGGGTGAACACCAAAGATCCGATAAAATGGTCATCTATGGTGGGGGGGATGCATGGGGGACAGGGGGTGGGAGCTAGATTTCTCAGTGTGTCTCTCCAAAGCATCTTGATTTGTTGAACTATGTGAGTGTATTACCTTCCAAAATTATATACAAATAAAATATATCATTTAAAATATTTTATATAAATGTACTGATTATTCTTTTATAATTACATTCATCTCCCTGTATCCATGGGTTCCACAACCTTGGATCAAAAATATTTGGGGGGGGAAATTCCAGAAAGTTCCAAAAGGCAAAACTTGAATTTGCTGTGTGCCGGCAACTATCTACATAGCATTTACATTGTATAATAATAATTATGTTATAAATTATTATAATCTAGAAGTGATTTAAAATATACAGGAGGATGTGCATAGGTTATATGCATATACTGTGCCAGTTTATATAAGGGATTTGAGCATCCTCAGATTTTGGTATCAGAGGGGGTCCTAGAACCTATCTCCTGTGGATACCTTGGGACGACTGTAAAACCAAACTGGTCTCAGCAGCTTTTGCCCCGGCTAAGTTCCCACCGAGCTTTCAGGGCAGGATCAGAACTCCTGATGCCCAGCTCGGGGCTCCATCTGTGCTGTTGTGCGATAGAAGCAGAGGCTCTTTCCCGTCTGCAGATGGACACGGGACCAACATGCAGAGATAGGCACTAAAACGGCACCCTCGAGGTTAAATCCAGCATCTTGTACCTTTTCACCTTTTTAAAGTTTTGCTTCATGTCTGTAGATGCTCTTTTGGATGTTCACAACCTGTTAGCCTCTACCCTTCATGTCATGCTGACCTTTGACCTTTTGCCTCTTCCTTCCTCTGTGGACAGTCATTGCCATGGCAACCCTAAAGCTCCAGTGGGGGGTGAGTCAGGGCTTCTAGATGGACTGGGTCAGGCAGACCTTGGAGAGGAGGCCCAGAGGGATGGCAATCCCTGTTTCTAAGCCCCCGCTCCTGAGCCAGTTCACGTGCCCAACTGTCATAGCTGTTCTCCCCGAGCTTGAGCAGCTGACCGTGGGCTGTTCTGAGTGTCTTAGGATGTGCAGATGGCACGCACGTTTCATCGTGCTCTCCATGGGTACCAAAACGTGGCTGGCTTGGCGCAGGTTTTGTATTTGGCAGGCGCACAGTCTACTTGTGCTCCTGGGAGAAGATGATACTGGAGGCCCAGTAAGCCTGAGCATGGTCTCTTTTTGATAAAATGAGGTCACATCTGCTTAGTAGACCCTTCTGACAGAGGGCTCCACAGAATTGCCACTTTCCTGTTGTGCTGTCGAAGAGTATAGTCGGCTCGGGTCGCAGGGAGCTGTCACGGGGGCAGTGTGGTCAGGACATCACATTGGATGGCTTCACACTTGATGGGAGAACAGCTTTGCTCCGAATAACTGTTATGTTTTTGTTTGTTTTCCTCAGACTACGTGACTTTTTCCACAATGGTGTACCTTTCTGCTTTGTGTGCTCAGAACACAGATTGGTATGGCAGTGTTGATAGCTGTGTAGATCTCATGCCCTGGATGGTCTTTCTGTCTGGGCCTGTCTCTCCATTCTAGCCAGAATATTCCTTGTTTTTTAAATTTATACTATAGTTTATTATATAGTCTCATAAGCAGCCATATATTTCATATGAAATGAGGTCCAGTATAAGCACAGAAGCAAATTTTGTGTCTTAGGTTCTGTACTTGACCTGATTTATTTCTTAAACTTTTCTCTAGGACAAGGGAGGCAAGTTTTTTTCTGCAAAGGGTCAGATAGTAAATACTTTAGGCAGTTACTCCATTTTCTGTTGTAGCGTGAAAGCAGCCACAGGTGAATGAATGTGGTTGTGGTCCAATAAAACTTTATGGACACTGGGGCCTCCCTGGCGGCACAGTGGTAAAGAATCTGCCTTCCAATGCAGGGGACACGGGTTCGATCCCTGGTCAGGGAACTAAGAGCCCACATGCCGCGGAGCAACTAAGCCCATGCGCCACAACTACTGAGCTCACACGCCTCAACTAGAGAGCCTGCATGCCACAAACTACAGAGCCCATGTGCCCTGGAGCCTGTGTGCCACAGCTAGAGAAGAGAAAAAACCTGCATGCCACAACTAGAGAGAAGCCCGCACGCCGCGATGAAAGATCCCGTGTGCCGCAACTAAGATCCGATGCAGCCAAAAATAGATAATAATAGAAACTAAAAAAAAAACTTTATAGACACTGACATTTGAATTTCATATAATTTTCTAATGTTATAAAATTTTATTCTTCTTTTGATATTTTTCAACCATTAAAAAAAAAAGTCAAAACCATCCTTAGTTTTACAGGTAGCGCAAAAACAGCTGTCAGGGCGGGTATGGCCCATGCGTTTGCAGTTTGCTGACACCTGCCCCAGCCCAGCGATGTGTTTTGGTCACTTCTAAGAAAGAGGAGGGATTATGTACACTCAGCAGCCCCCAGACCATCTTTAACTGAGAGTTCTTCTTATCTGAGTGACAGTCACAGAATCAAGAGTCAGGTGTGCCCTGGGAATGTCAGACCTTGGATTGTGTGAGGGCAGGAGAAAGCTCTGGAATGGCAACCCTTTGTTTTTGCCTTCCCCTGAACATTTGCAATCCCTTCAGTTTGAGGCATGAATGATTCTATCGTTCTCTCTCATAATCAGGCAGCTTTTTAAAACAGTATTTTGGAGCCCCATTGGAAGACATTCTGTATGTTCTACTTTCTTCTTTTGTTAAGGGAATATCCTTGTAATAAAGAGTCTGAGTCCAAAAATAAAAATAGTATTTTTATAAAATGCATTACTACAAAAACTTTCACAACATATGTGTAAGATATAAAGAATTAATGATTCCAGGAACACTCAAATGCCTGCCACCCAAGAAAGAGAACACCGTTATTTTGAAGTTCCCTTTGTGCCCTCCCCACACAGAGATCACTGCTTGCTGGAAATTTCATCATTGTTCATCATTTCTTTGCTTTTCTGTGGAGAGTTTTACCACGTTTATATCCATAAACAGACGCATCGTTGGGCTTCATATACATTGAGTAACACGCCATGTATTTTTGTCTGCAGCTCACTTTTGTTCCACTCAACCTCACGCTCCTGAGATCATCCGTGTGGGTGCATGTAGTGGTGATCTGTTCATTTCCCTGCTGTACATTCCACTTTGTGGGTGGTGGGTGCACCACAATTGACTTATCCATTCTACTTGGTGGTAGACATTTAGATTGTTTCCAGTTTTTGGTTATCACAAGCTGTACTGCTGTAGACATTCTGGTATGTGTTTCTTGGTACATGTGGGCAAGAATTTCTCTTGGGAATAGAGTGGCCAGCTTTTGGTGTCTGATTAAGGAATTTTTATTGCATTGATCACATCATCATCCAGTATCCCTGTGCCAGACATGATGTAACAATGGTGAGTGTGTGGATTCCCAGATAACCTTGCCCTAAGTCCCATGGGCTGTGGTCCATCACACTGCTACCCTAGAAAGATGCTGCCCTCTCCAACTCATGGAGGTCACTGGTAAGATATGAGCATTCTGAGTTGGGGATGGCTCCTGTCAGGGAAAGAAAATCATGCCTCTGTTTCTGCTCACGGTTCCTAAGCAGCTTTGATGTTTTACTTTGTGCCCTTTGTATTGGTGGCAGCATGTTTGTTTCGCGTGTCATTAGACTTTGCGGGGATCGTGTATTCTATATCAGGTTTTTTTAAGCTCCGTAGAGAGCCTTTACCTTGGTGTAAAAGTATACGGCATAAATCAGAATATCCCTTTACCAACTGGCAAAAGGGACCACTTAACATTGGAATAAGTATAACTGGCTGTTATGTTATAGATACCTGAAGTACATTTACCTTCACTTTTTCCTTTCTAGAGATGTATTTATTTTGCTTGGTGGGTTGGATTCTTCCTGGCATATGCAGAAAACCAGCAGCATGTAATCGTAGCTCTGTATACCCCAGGGACCCAGAGGCCAAATGGCCAACACTTTGTTAGCATCCCAGCCTCCCTCCAGCACCTCTCGGGGCCCTCCCCTTCCCTGCTGTTTTCCTTCCTTCTGTCTTTCACCCTCTTCTTCCTCAAAAGTATAGTCTCTTATTTCCTTAGGGTTCACAGTGAAGGGTGATAATGGCCACTGAGGAAAGGACTTTGGGGCAGGTTGGCTCTCTGACCCCCAGAAAGTTTATCCCAAGTGGGAGCAGTCTGAAATTCCGAGTGTGATTCCCAGAAGGAGAAGCAGGGTCTGTGCCCCTGACACCAATTCCAGACCTTCAACGGGAATCCATTGGGTTCAGTGGGGAACCCAAAGACGGTTCTGTGGCCTCATTTAAAGACAGCAAAAATGCATTACCACATTCTCCTGTTGGATTGTGAAATAGCAGCAGCCTACTGGAAGGACCCAATAATTGTCTGTTTTTCCCTTTATGACTGAATTAAAATGTCTGCATTGATCTGAGGGAAGTAGAGTGATTCAAAGCAAGCAATTAAAAGTAACTCAAGATACAATTTTTAAAAATAAATAAATAAAATGGATTGAAGACATTCAACTAAAAAAAAGTGACTCAAAATAAATGTACAGGTAAGGATGCATGAGTGTATACGTGTGTGGGTGGAGGTGTAGGCAAGGTCATTGCTGTGGCTGGGGTAGATGCAACATTTGGGCTGATTACAATTTAGTAAGCTCACCATTCTTTCAGTCGTCTTAAGGAAGTATT
Organism: Mesoplodon mirus; assembly: GCF_964341445.2. Taxonomy (NCBI): domain Eukaryota; kingdom Metazoa; phylum Chordata; class Mammalia; order Artiodactyla; family Ziphiidae; genus Mesoplodon; species Mesoplodon mirus. Next base: position 74,010,421 of record NC_138985.1, read on the forward strand.
CTTGGAAATGTTAAATACCAAACGTTTTGGCTACAACATGTGTTTCTGTAACACAGGTTAGCTCATATGCTATTATGATTATAAGTATGGGAACGATGTCAGTGTAATGTGGAAGTCAGTTGTTCCCAGCATACTAATATTTTACAACAGTGCACAAATCCAGCAGAACTCCGCAAGGCAAGGGAGAACACAGAACCCATTCACCTTGTTCTTGGTTCGTTTTGGCTGCGTGCTCTGTTCAAGAAGTGATTTTGCACGGCTCTCTGAGCTGTGTGCAGTTTGCCCTTGTCATTGCAGCTCAGCAGCCTCAGTGCCTCTGTCCTTCCTCCTCAGTCAAGGTACCTTTACCTTTTAAGATTTTAGTGAAGTCTTCTTTCTTTTTTTTTTTTCTTTTTTAAAATGGTGGTAAAATATACGTAATAGACAATTTACCATTTTAGTCATTTTTAAGTATGTTGGCATCAAGAATGTCCACATTGTTGTGCAGCCATCACCACCATGCATCTCTAGAGCTTTCTTCATCTTCCCAGATTGAAACCACATGCTCATTAAACACTAACTCCTCACTCCCTTTTCTCCCCACAGCTCCTGACAACAACGATTCTACTTTCTGTCTCTAGGAATTTGACTACTCTTAAGTACCTCATATAAGTGGAATTATACAGTATTTGTCCCTTTGTGACTGGCTTATTTCACTTAACGTAATGTCCTCAAGGTTCATCCATGTTGTAGCATCTGTCCAAATTTCCTTTCTTTTTTTATTTTTTGCGGTACGCGGGCCTCTCACTGCTGCGGCCTCTCCCGTTGTGGAGCACAGGCTCTGGACACGCAGGCTCAGTGGCCATGGCTCACGGGCCCAGCTGCTCCGCGGCATGTGGGATCCTCCCGGACCAGGGCACGAACCCGCGTCCCCTGCATCGGCAGGCAGACTCTCAACCACTGCGCCACCAGGGAAGCCCTTCTTTCTTTTTAAGACTGAATAATATTTCTCTGTGTGTATATACCACATTTCGTTTATCTATTCATCTGTCTGTAGACACTTGAGTCATTTCCACCTTTTGGCTATTGTATGAATAATGCTGCTATGAACATGGGTGTATAAATATTATCTGCTAGTCCTGTTTACTTATTCATAATTAGTTTTTAACTGTGCTGGTAATTTTTAACTTGTAATTGTTACTTGCTTTGTTAATTCTCTGGGTACAAATTTGCATCAGTCTTGAACGGTCTCTTTTTTTTTATAAGCTCCCTTATATTTACTATAGGATTTTTAGAGCCTGTACTTTTTTTTGATAATCGATATAGCAAAAATGATTATATTTGAGGACGAGGCCAGAAATGAATAGAAGAGGCACTTCCTGTTCTCCCTGCCATCTGTCAGTTATAATGATGCCATTTTATCCATCATTTCGTGTGTCTGGCACCTGCCGGCACTGTGCTGGAGTCAGTCTCAATGGTGTAGTAATGGCCTTTGCTTCCCACGACACTCTGTTGAGAGGTAGGATGCTGCAGCCAGCAGCATTGTGACTGTAGCTGAGACAGGTAGGCTGGGTGGCTGTCATCTGGGTCCTGCAGGGAAGGAGGGCCCTGTGATCCCATGGCTATGTATCAATAATCAGCTTCAATAAAAAGCAAAATTTCCATCAGGGCCTTTCCTTTGCTCAGATGAGATCTCCAGTAAATAGGTGGTGAGAGTTAATTCTGCATCCTTTTCCTCTTGTCCTGCTTCCTAGTCGTCTGCCAAAATGAGTGGTTTGCATTAAAAAAAAAATTAGCTCTGAAATGTATAGATAGCTATTTATAGGCATTAAATATAAATATGTTTGGAAAGCGAGTAGATATGAATGCTTTTGAAACCCATTGGTTACTTCTGTTGTTTTATTATGAAAATGCTAAATGTTATCAAGGATTTATATAATTTCATATTTAGAAATGCTTTACAACAATCTATTATCAAATATTGATTTCCACATTATAAAATATCAGTTTAGGGCCTCCCTGGTGGCGCAGTGGTTGAGAGTCCGCCTGCCGATGCAGGGGATACGGGTTCGTGCCCCGGTCTGGGAGGATCCCATATGCCGCGGAGCGGCTGGGCCCGTGAGCCATGGCCGCTGGGCCTGCACGTCCGGAGCCTGTGCTCCGCAACGGGGGAGGCCACAACAGTAAGAGGCCCGCATACCGCAAAAAAAAAAAAAAAAAAAAAAAAAATCAGTTTAAAGCATGACAAATTGAGTGTCATTCAGTGGGTTTGATTTGACAGATGCTGTGGATCTTCAGTAGCCTGATGTAGTGACCAGTGCCATTGAGACATTCCTGTCCTTCACCCTGGCCTCTGCAGTGGGTGTTAGTGGGTGTCAGACCATTCCCACTGCCCCAGCCGTCACAGCATGTGAGATCCAGTGAATAGCACACTGCAGGGGCCATGAGGGAGGGACCTAGAGCAGTGCCTGGCACAGTATGGTCCTCCAAAATATATTTGCTGATTGATTAACCCAGTTTATAGAAATTTCAAGATGAGTGCTAATCTTAATTTTGAAGGCAACATTTTTCTGGTTGAAAAACAGGGCTTTTAAAAAATGCCAAGTCCTAGGGAAAAAAAATCCGTGAATAGTTTTATTTAGTCTTGAAATATTAATATTGATGTTATTATTCAATGTGCAAATAACTATGGTATAACATTGAACTTCTTTATGTTATCAGTGGACATTAATTTCCCTAAATCCTTTAGAAGTGCTTTCGCTGTATTAACTTTTGGAGGTAGACTTGCTGAATGTGAGAAGCTTGAAATCTAGGCAGTCAGTCTTTACTGAGGTAACAGCTCCAGTCGGCGCAGGTGCTTTGGGGATAGAAGAATGTGCATACCCTCCACTTCCCATGTTGACCGAGAAGGAAGGCTTCCGAGAAATTACTTACGCACATGGCCTTGCTGAGGTTATTTAATACTGCAGATAGGAGCAGAGGTCTGCAGTTAGACTTGGTTCACATCCTGTGCCCCAGGCTTGCTGTGTCTGACAGGTTGGGCAAATTACATAATGTTTCTGTGCCTCAGTTTCCCCATCCATAAAATAAAAGCGACAGGTGCCCCTTTGGTTTTGATGATGTGAAGATGAGAGGTGCACACAGGAAACCTGCAGTCAGAGCTGACCACTGTTTTTAGCTCGGCTGACTTTTTTTTTTTTTAAACATCTTTATTGGAGTATAATTGGTTTACAATGGTGTGTTAGTTTCTGCTTTATAACAAAGTGAATCAGCTATACATATACATATGTCCCCATATCTCCTCCCTCTTGTTTCTCTCTCCCACCCTCCCTATCCCACCCCTCTAGGTGGTCACAAAGCACCGAGCTGATCTCCCTGTGCTATGCGGCTGCTTCCCACTAGCTATCTATTTTACATTTGGTAGTGTATATATGTCCATGTCACTCTCTCACTTCGTCCCAGCTTACCCTTCCCCCTCCCCATGTCCTCAAGTCCATTCTGTATGTCTGTGTCTTTATTCCTGTCCTGCCCCTAGGTTCTTCATAACTTTTTTTTTTTTTTTTTTTTTTTAGATTCCATATATATGTGTTAGCATACGGTATTTGTTTTTCTCTTTCTGACTTACTTCACTCTGTATGACAGACTCTGGGTCCACCCACCTCGCTACAAATAGCTCAATTTCATTTCTTTTTATGGCTGAGCAATATTCCATTGTATATATGCGCCACATCTTCTTTATCCATTCATCTGTCGATGGACACTTAGTTTGCTTCCATGTCCTGGCTATTGTAGGTAGTAGCTCGTGTGACTTTTGATTTGGCTTCTGTGTCCATCCTCCACTCTCAATTCCCATGACAGAATCAGACAAAAATCAATCTGATCCTGACCGAGAAATGATTCTTGCTTGATTTTTCAAAGGCTGTGCATCATTTCATCCTTAAGCACGGGATTACTTTTGAAGGTGACACAGTGGGAGCAGTGACCGGCACACAGGCTGGAAGAGGGGAAAACATCTGGCCCCTTCCACCGGCTTCCTTTGTTCCTTCAGGTTTATTTTAGTCCTGAGTCTGATACCTAATGGAAGCCTGGCACATAAAAATAACACTCAACCGAGTACAGATGTAAAACAACCCGCTCTTTGAAAGTGGGAGAGTGGGGGATGAAGCCTGCAGCTTGATTATCCCCGTTATTTTTAGAGAGAAGCCCACCCTCAAGTAATCACACATCCTTCCTGGCCTCTGCCTCCTGGGGTTGATCCGGGCTGGCTGAGAGCATGACCTGCACCCACCACACCCCAAGTGCTTCGGCTTCCTCATTTTGGTCTCATGCCAGCTGTCTTCCCCTAAGTCATTACCGGTCATTGACCTCTTCCCCAGAAGAATGCTCAAGAGGTTTCAGAACTTGAAACGATATCCACATTCGCTTTTATGCAGGAGCTTTAGCGTTCCCTTGTTTGGGCTAGGTGGTCTAAAACTAGACCGCCCTAGGAAATAACCATGGCGGTACCAAGTTATGAAGTGCCCATGGTTTCTGTCCAGGAAACATTCTCCTGAGAAGAGTTGGTTTATGCCAGACCTCATTACCTTGGGCAGCTGGGTTGCTGGTCCTCAAATTAAGCGCATGCTTGGACTGACAAGAGTGAGTTAATAGGATAAGGAGACGGTGCCCCGAGGTCAACCAGTCTGAGATGGCTTTGATTTAGAACCTAAAATCCGCTGTTTCAGCCTTGAGCCCTTGCTGCGGGTGAAACCTTTCTGGCACAGCTGTAGGTAAGCGTGGGAGAGGGTGTGTGCTGCACACCAGAGAGACGGGGAGAGGCGGAGGCACTGGAGTAGCCTGGCGTGCTGAGTCCCTCTCCCCTGTTATGACCGAGACAAAGGTGGCACTGACAGTGGCTAGCTATTGTTTACTTTCCACAGTGAGACTTGAGTCCACACTGAAGGAGAGAGATGAGCGCTCGGATTGGAAATGATTAATGACGTGTTCAGCTACCTGGTCAAGTGCGAGCCATCCTGGGAGGTGTAAATCTGGGCACTTCTGATTAAAACCATCCCAGATGCCAACGCTGGGTCTCTGACCAGATGCACTTCATTTTGTGACTCAAGGTTGCTCTTTTTTGTTAGTCTGAGGGAGCTTATCCTGGGGACAGTTTGTTACCAGAGACCACAGCCTTTTCTGGTTTAGGAGTCTGGGATCCTGAGGCTGTTTGTGACCCCTGCCCCATGCCCTTGAGAATCATGGGTGGGTTTGGGAGGTCAAGGTTTGGGGCACCAAGACTCTTCCAGGTTATCAGAACCTTGCAGGTTAAAACGCCTCATCTTTACAAGTCCTGACAGGCACATAGGAGCTGAGTCGCATTTACAAGAAGGTGCTGGGCACCCAAGTCTCTCACCCTTTTCTAAAAGCGGAGTGTGTGAGGTTTGCATTGCAGATGTGATTTTTATTTTTAAACGCCGGGAGTGATGGTGTGCGAGCAGTGACGCATCCCCTGCCAGCTAATCTGTATTGTGTAAAAACACACAAACCACAAATTATTTTTAAAAGGGAAGAAAGCAAAAGAACAGATGCAGCAAACTCCTCTTGTCATGTGACTCGAGGGAAGAACTCTGCAAGAGGCATTTGTGGGCAGTGGCAGAGGGAAGACCTGTGTGACTGGAATGATCAGGCAGCAAATTCTGCCTACTTGTCTTCTCTGTGGTAGCTGACACCTTTCTTTGCCTCTGGTTTTCAGGGCGCTGATGATGTCCATTTCTATGTGCGTGTGTTCCTTCTTTCTCTTTCCTTAACATGAATTGGAATAATATTCTTGTGCGTAGTGAAAAATATAGAAGTCAGGAGTATACAGCTTGTAGTATCATCACAAAGTGGACAAACGTGGGACCTGAGTGGGAGAATTTTACCAGCCCTGCATCTCTGCACTAGGTAATACCGGGCAGACCTGGTTTACTAAAGTCAGAGACTATCATATAACCCAGCTCCCCTTATATTTAAAAAAATTGGTATTAAAATCTAAGAGTAGAAATGATACTCCTTGGGCCACCAGTAGAACTAAATTGTGTTTCCATGAATGAAATTAGAGACCTTTTGCATCAGAAATGAAAAGCATCAGAGCAGGAAGAATTCCTTCTTCCCTCTCCCGAGTTCAGGGGCTGGTTGGGCTGTGCATTCTCCCTGAAGACCAGTGATGCCCTGATGCCCCTGGGCAGGAATGGAAGGCTGTGGCACAGGACCCCTTGTGCCCCTCAGTCTCCCGTGTGGGGCTCAGGTTGCTGGAGGGAGGGGGCCTGGGGAGGGACTCCCCCTGTCCAGATAGTCGCAGCCTGACTCTGCTGGGCCCTGACCCTGTGCCTACTTTGAAGAAACTCCTGGTCCAGTGCTTGAGGCAAGCAGGGCACAGAATTCGAAGTTAGCAGCAAGGATGCTAACCGAATCTTGGGGTGAGTGGGGTGTCAAGAAAGGGTCCCGGAAGAGCTGATGATGAACGCCAAGCTCCGAAGTGCACACCAGGAGAAGTTAAATGAAGAAGGCGCCCAGAGAACAGAGGTCCCAAGAGGGAGAAAGTGAAGAGGTTTAGAGTATGAAGGCAAAGTATAGCTGGAGTACAGAAAGGAAGCCTTAGGGGGAAATACGGAGTGATGAGGCTGGGCAGGAAGGAAGGAACCCCTTCAAGTAGGCCTTAGGAGGCCATTCAGAGGCGCAGGGTTACCCCGAGGGCAGAGGGAAGCGTGGAAAGAACAGAGGAGGGGCAGGAAGACCAGTGAAGCTCTGGATTTTTCATTAAGTATTGATGGAGTCATGCCCTGAGGTGGCCAGATTCCCTCTCCTTGTAGAGAAAAATCTGGAAAAGCTCCAGGGACCACAGCTTCTAGAAGGCCCTTCCTTTGGACACTGTGGGGTGTTGTTTCATGTTTTATGAGAGGCAGTCTTATTTAACATGTGCCCAGGGCTGTGTTTTCTAGGAGGAATTCAGGAATCCAGGCCATCAGTTGCCACCGTAAGTGGGTGACCAGTAGCAGCCTAGCCACTCTCATCCTGGTACACTGTTCTTAAGGTTTTTTCTAGAATAATTATCATCTCCCTCTGAGGTGCCCTTTGGGGCCATATCACAGTGCTAGGTAGAGCTGACAGCAAAATTTAGCCTAGGACACAGCGTGAGGGGTTTGGAGAGTTTTGCCTGGAGCCTCTGTCTCCACCTGAGTCCTCAGGGCCAAGTAGCCTCCACCAATCCTGAGACTCACCAGTCCTGGGTTTATTTTGTGTGGCCTTTGAACTTCGTGTTTTGAGTCCTTTTTGTTCCAGAAGAACTGTGGCTATTTGTGTCGTGAGGTCAAGAAAAGACCTGAGTTCATATAAGAGGGACCCTTCGGGTTTCTGGTTCCACATGGGGAAGATGATGATGTCTGCAGTGGATGTCGTCCATTGGGCATGATTTCCAGGCCCTGAGGTCCTCCTTGGGAACAGCTTGGGTATATGTGGAACCAAATTCATGCTTTAGGGTCCGATCCTGGTCCAGGCATGTTAAGTACATGCTGAAGGAAGAAATCCTGGAACGGTGAATGAATGAGTGAATGCATCAATGAATGAATGCCAGTTCCAACCTGAGGCACAATTTTCAAGGCGGTGATTTTCATCCCAGTTCTTTTGGCGTCCCTCCCTGTCCACTCCTTGTGGCCCCCTCCAAGGTGAGGATCCCCTGGGGCAGGGGAACCTCACAGGACTTCCCCAGGCCTGGCCCCTACTGCTCCCACCTTCTTTCTGCATCTTGTTACCTCTCACTTCCCTCGCATCAAAATGTAAGTCTTCTGAATCACATCCCCCAGAGCTTGTAACTACTCGGCTAAGATCCTATTCTCATGGGAAAAGCCCCCGTCTGGCTTTCCAGGGATATTACTCTAGTCCAGGTATGGCAAATGGGACAGACTCTAAGTGATTGTTAGTTCTTGCTAGAGCAGTGGTCCTCAGTGTCCCTCTACCGAAGGTTCAACCTGGGCATCCTTTTAGATGCGGATTCCCTGGTCCCAATCCCAGAAAGTCTGACCTAGCATGGGATGCAAGCCAGTGGTCATAATCCTTCTAACAGAATCCCAGGTGCTTCTGGGGCAGGTGGACAGTACACGTCGTGCTGGGTGGCAGGGTCCCAGGCTACATCTGGACTGGTCTGGGAAGAATGGTGAAGTTGATTTGGGGGTTCCGCCATGAGAGAAGTGGATGGGAGAGGCGGCATTGGGTCCTAAATCAGCCTTCCTCATCCTACCTTGCCTAACTAACCCTTTAGCTTAGAAGGACACATTTTAAAAATGTGGGCACGTGATCAGAAATCCACGTTCCCTGTGTGCACCAGGATTTGTTAGTTGATTCCAGTGGTGATTTGGGTGTGTCTTCACCTGGTCTCCAGTTACCAGGCGCGAATACTCGTGCCCCCGGAGACGACTAAATTCTTTCTTTTAGAAGCTAATCCCTCCTTATGCCCCAGATAGGGCTCCTGATGCAATCTTTTTCTGACTCATATCTTCTTTTTGTCCATTTCTGAATTCCTCTAATGATCAGGTATTACTGGTTGCCTGCCCTGCAGAGACCTGGCTGGGTCCTGGTGATACAGTAAAGCTTGAGGGGCAGGGCCCCCCTTCCGAGTGCCACAAGCAGTCGCCCTATTAGTGTGAAAGGTGGGGCTGAGAGGGCTAGCAGGGCTGGCTTCTTGGAGGGATACTGAGGCCTGACAGACTTCACGGTAAGAGGAGGGCAAGGGGAAGCATGTCTGATTTGCTCACGGGAGATAAGAGGAGACTCAGAGCCGCCCTGACCCAGTGAGCCCAGGTCAGAGCCAGGCCCAGCGCACAGCTTCCCTGATGGGATGCTTCTGACTGTGAGATCAGGGGTGGGTCTGAAAAATGTTTCTCCTCTTAATGATTCGTAAAAGAAGCTGAGAAAGCCATCCCGTAAGGCCTTACGCCTTTGTGAACTGAGTTTGTAGTGTCTTTTCCAATTTTAGTTAAAGAGCTCTGACAAAATGTGCAGTGGTGAGCAGGAAACTCTCTAGGTCTGCACAGAAAGTGTAAAGCACTTGAATGCTGGAATATCAAGGACCTTCTTCCCTGAAGATAAGAAGGAAGCTTTACAAGATTAGACTCTCTGCATTCCTTGTGTGTGGGAACAAGATGGATGCTATGTTCAATCAAGGCATGGTTGAAGGTTGATGGGTGCTCTGGTCGTGATTGTCCCCTCCCCAGAGGCCCCAGCCAGAGCTGTCTTCCTGAGCACGCGCTCGGGGTCACTTGGGTGGAGCCTACCCCGCACTCCACCCCCACCCCCCCATCCACTGGCTTGCTGCTGCCTTGTGTCTGAGCAGTGAGGCTGGGGGGATGAGGGTGCCCTGCTGGCTGTGCTGGGAGCTCTCTCCATGAGGGGAAGGACCACAGGGAGAGCCTTCTTGCTGCTCCCCCAAAGCAGAAGAGCACCTTACACATTGCCGGGAGTCTCAGGATCTCATGCTCACCCAGCCAGCCCCGTCAGGACACACAAGTCTCACGTAATGCCTTTGACTGGCACCCCGGCCCAGAAATGCAGGTTTGTCCTCGGGAGATGGGAGCTCTTTTTCTCTCTGAGAAATCTGAAGAAAGTTCTCCAGAAGGTGCAGTGTCTTGCCAGCACTCAGCACATTTTGCCCTAGACCCATTTATCCAGGTCCTGCCCCTCACCAGCCGTTTCTCGTTGGGTATCAGGAAACTGAGTTGCCTTGGTTTTCCAGTGCGAGGGCTGTCTGGATGATAAGAATTTTCTAGGAAGGGGGGGTGTTTATCATTATTATCATTATTATTTAAAGCTCATTATCCCCTACCTTTAGAATTTTAGCTTTTCTAATTACTGGCCTGGCCCTCAGAAGGAAGTGGGGAGGATGGGGACTTGCTGAGAGATGGCAGGACACAGTGTTTATGGGAAATGAGGCCTCATGCCTGGAATTAATAATAAGTAATAATTAACAGTAATGTTTGGGATTAATAAGTCTGTGACTTCTGAAACTTCCAGGACTCCCTGGACCAGTCTTGCGGAGCCTTTGGGGGGAAAAAATGAAGTAGAGAGACAGCTTGCCATTGGATAGGCCTGGTTCAGATTCCCATTCTCCCTCTCCTGGCTGGGTGATGGCATCCTCTCTGAGTCTCAGCTGCTGCTTCCCTAAAATGGGAATTATACCCTCTCTCCAGAAGCCGTGGTGCCCCCAGCATCTAGAAAGGGGAGGAACACTTCCCTGGGGGAATGGAGCTGCAAGCATCAGAACCTTCAGAACGCAGGGGCTTTGGGGACTGTGATGAACTCCCCCCTCACCTGTATAGGATTGTCACAAGGACCGGCCCCGACACATGACACACAGAGCACCTGGCCCTTCGTAGTCATTTATGAACGGTCACCATTATTTATCACCTTGTAAATCTTGAGTTCTTACTGCTCTTTTCTAAGATTTGTGGGTACTTTCTCCAGCATCGTATTTCTTTAAGCATGCCCAGTTTTGCTCTAGAATTAGAGCTCAGTTCTAGAAAGCAGTGCTCACTTTCGAGGAATCATTACCTGCACATTCCAGTTTTCTAGCTTGGATGCCGTGAGTGCTGGATTTGCCCTTCAGAACATTCCTGCTGGGAGGTTGCCACCGAGGGTGTTTTGGGTTTATGTTTTGGGGTTGTTTTGTTATTGTTGTTGAGATTACCAAATTTCCCAGGCTGATGCATGCCCGAGGCTATTGCTGGAGATTTGCTGGGGTTTTCGGCAGCTTGTCTGTTGTGCCAGCTAGTGGTCAAACATGTACCCAGGTTTCTCTCCTGGGTACATGAGTTCTGGTTCCCCTCACTGCTCCTCCAGCCCTGTGGCCCTTGAACTTGAGCCCACACCAGAATCATCTGTTCAGACATTTGGGCCGTCTCCAAGTAACTCCTCATGGGATGGTTATTAGTTGCAAAGGGAAAAGTGGAGACAGTGGAGACACCTGCGGACACTACCATGCGGGACATAGTAACCTCAATTATCTTCTGATATGATACCCCCGGAAGAGTACAACCTCATTTCTACGGCATCTTTGCCAAAATGCGTGATCTGAATTTAATCACAAGGAAACAACAAACAGACCCAAATCAAGAGACATTCTACAGTTAACTGGCCACTACTCTTAAATTTGTCAGGATCACGAAAGACAAAGATGATGGAACTGTCCCAGACTGGAGGGGACCAAGGGGGCATGGTAGCTAAATACAGTGTGGGGTCCTGGACTGGATCCTGGAGCAGGAAGGAACCTTAGTGGACACTTGGCAAAATGTGAATATAGTCTGTAGACTATTACAGTTGCGAGTTAATATTATTTTCTCACCGTTAGTGCTCTGATTTAGGTAAAGAAGCTGTGTTTTGTAAGATGTTAACTTTGGGGGAAGCTGGGTGAAAGGTCCTAGCATCTTTGCCACACCAGGGTGTGGAGTAAAGTACTTGGATTTTGGAGCTGGAAAGGCCTGGTCTGGGTTCACATCTTGACTCTGATAACCGTTAGCTGAGTGACACAAGGTACGTCGGGTTACCTGTCCGAGCCTCCGTTTCCTCATCCGCCCACCACCTGGTGTGGCTGTGAGGATAAACGAGGCGCTGTGTGCAACCCACAGTGTGTAACATTCCCCTCCCCAGTGATAAAGAAGGGATTTGTCTTCTTTCCTACCTTCCAGCCTTTCCCTGACCTGCCCTTTATCTCCTTCAGTCTCTCCAAGTGAGAGAGTGCCCCTCTTTCAGTCTCCGCCGTGCACCCTCTCATGTGGTATTTTCAGAAACCTGCACATACATTTACGCCCAAGGTCTAGAAAGCAGGTTCTATAGATGAGAAACCCTCTGACTGGCTCTTGCTGGATGAAGCCTGAGATAGGATTGAGTCCCGGTCCATCCTGCCTCAGCTGCCCTTTGCCACCTCAGGCATCCTGTAGGATTCTTGTTCAAAGCCCTCTAGCCCTTGCTGCTCCCGGACCAGCAGCATGGGCATCACCTGAGAGCTTGTTGTAAACACAGAGTCTCAGGCCCCACCCCAGACCCAGAGACTCAGAATCTGCATTTTACCAGGTGATAGGAGATTCAAAAATTCCTCTACTCAAGGACCTGACATAGAAGAGGACTCCAAACTGGGAGAGCAGGGGGCTAGATGAGAGTCCATATGAGAGCTGAGAAATGTGAGCTCAGGATAGAAAAGTCTTCAGGACACATTGCTCAGGCCCGGCCTTATGTGGAATTCTCTCCCCCGCAGACCTTAGAGGCCTGAGGTCCTGCCAACAGCCTGGAATTCCAGCCGGGGCCTCTAAATGGAGTTGCCTGTCCAGGGTCTTGCCTGGGAGGGGTTGTTTGTTTTCTGTGGGACTTGGGTTTCTCACCCTGTGTGCTCGTTCGTGCCAAGCACGCCTGGGGCCTCCATACAGAGGCTGGTGGCATCCTGCTGCCGAGGGTGCCCACAGGAAATGGACAGCAGCACAAGCTGCTGCTAGGTGACAGAGGCTTTGTGGCAGACCTAATCTCTCTCAGCTGGACTCAGGTGCTGTGCAGGTTGTCTTTTAAACTAAGCTAACCTTTCTCGGGTGATCCAGCTTTAAGTGCCTTTAAGTTTAACCATCATTAGGACTCTATGAGATGGGACCGCCACTAACCCCATTTTACAGCCTTGGACTCCAGGACTTAGAAAGGCTAACAGGGGCCTAAGGTTACATAGCTTGTAAGTGGAGCTGGGATTCGAACCCAGAGCTTCCTTCAAGCCCAGCTCTCGAGCCCTATGTTGTACTGGCCCAGGTTCCCTTCCGGTGTCTAAAGCAGGATGGCCACCCCAGTGCCCTCATACACAGAGGGGAGGCGGTGACACTGCAGTGTCCTTCCTGCCTTTCTGTGCTTGCCCTGGGTGGACCACCTGCCAGGCCCTCTGGCCCTGCCCTCTGGTGGGACTCGACCTGCTGACGGTCACTCTTGACATGCTGGGGACAGGTGTTGGGCTCTGGGTGTAGATCTGCAATTCCAGAAGAAGGCAGAATGGCAGGCCGGGAGACCAGGCAGAATGTAGGGCGATCGATGCTTGTCATGGTGCAGCTCCTGGTGGCCAGGCTGGGCCAGGCTCCAGTTTCCGCACAGTGGCTTTGAAGTGTGGCCACGTTGACAGGGTCTGGGGCGGTCATGGGGTGGGCTACACCTGGGCAGGAAGCAGCTCAGGAAAGCACCGCAGGTCGAGGCCACGCTGTGTAGTCGCTGTTCCCATTCTGCAGTCATTTTCCTTCCTTTTCTTTCTCCTTTCTTACAGATGAGCAGAGGAAAGTGGAAAACCACCAGCAACTCTAAATTAATACCCAGCCCGTGTGGCTCATCCTTTTCCCACAACTCCAGTGAGGGAGAAGCTGGTGTTTTAAAAACTCTGGTTCTCTTTCAGACTCAACTGAAAGGCTCAGAGGTAATTAGCTATTCTAGAAAGACTGTATCATCACCTTAAAAAGCTGTCTTGTGGGAGTAACCATTATCTGTAGTGGGATGGGAACACGGCAATAAAAATAGACCCTGGACCCTCGTCTGCAGGAGCTGAAGGAAACCAGCCAATTGGTTTAATGAAAATTAGGCAGTGGGCCAAAAGTTGCCACTCTCTCGCTTTTTAATTTGAAAAAAATCTCATAAAAAGAATACATTTTACTATGAAAATTTAGAGGAGTCGGAAAAGCACAAATAATAAAGAAAAATCACCCTTAATACCACCATTTGGGTGAATTGCTCTCAGCATCTTGGCAAATACACCTCCAGTCTCCATTTCCTTTGTTCATGAATAAATGTTTATTTATACAAAATTGGGATCATGCTGATGTATAGTTTTAGAAATCACTTTTTTCACTCAGTAATATTTGTCTTTTCCTCATGTCATTAAATGCTCTTTTTACTGGTGAAATGGCTGCATTAGGTAAAGGCATCGTAATTCATCTAAGGACAGCAGCAACAAGGGTGAAGATGACGATGAGTAGGTTTTGTCTAGACGTTGCTTGGTGCCGGGCACTGTTCTGAGCTTTATCCATAAACTCACTTTATCATCACCCAGTGCTGTGAGATAGGTACTCTTGTTATTCCCATTTAGTCTTTGATGTTTGGCATTTAAGCCTTTCCTTTTAAAAACATGTATTTTAAACAACTCTGTACTACACATACATGTTTCAACACGTTCTTAGTTTCCCATAGGTTGCTGCTGGGTCAAAGGGTCTGCATATTTTAAAGCTTTGATGCCCGTTCCCCATCGTCCTAGAATGAGTCTCCACTCCCTGTCCCTTTTCCTCTTTCCACTTTTTTGGTCTGGAGGTGGCCTCACAGGGGGCCTGTGAGGTGAGAGCAGGTGATTCTTCGGTGTCTGCTGAATGTTGGACCTTGTGACTGAGGGGTCTGGAGAGGGAGCAAGTCTTTAGTCCTGGTTCTCTAGGACCAGTCGCCTAGACCCCTTGCTTGTTCTTTGTTGCCTCGTATTGTTGGTTAAGTCCAGTCTCTTGATTTGGTGCCTCCCAGTTAGACTGAAAAGTTCTTGTGAGCAGAACCATTTCCCATGTGTCTTCTTGTAGCTTAGCATCCTACACAGGGTACGTGTTGTGTAAACACTGGCTGATTGAGCAGAGGAGAACAGTGTTAGTAAATATGGGTAGACTTTACTAGCGGCTGAAACAGATTTTGGAGGAGGTGAGATGTGACCACCCCGAAGGCCAAATCTGTGGCGAGCAGTCCTCCTGCATAAGCCCATTGGGTTGCGTGGGTGTGGGTCATTTGTCCATCTGAGTAAGGTGACCTTGACTCCTGGCACCCCCATGAGACTCAGGGCTGTCTGGTCCTCGGGGATTTGCGGCTGCCCCAGAACAGACATGGAGTGAAGTCAAGGTATCAGAGCCTGGCAAACACGTGGGACCACCTGGGCTGCAGAGACTGGGGCTGCCACATTCCTGTGTGCGCCTCCCCTGTCCCCGCATTCTGGAGAGCCTCCATGGAGTTCCTGAAGTGGCTGGACATGACTGTGTGACAGTGGTTTTAAAAAGATGTGCCCTGGGACAGTGTAGCAAATGTCTATTGATTCCTTCCTAGGTGCCAGATCCCGTGCTGGACACGGGGGGTGTAGGGACGAATAAATCGTGGCTCTTATCCTCTAGGAACTGGTGGAAAGACCGTCTTGTAATGGTTATAAGACAGGGTGAAAGGTTAGCTGTAAATAAAGCCGGGAACAGTGGTCCAAGCTCATTTCTGTTCCCACCAGTGGCCTGTGCACACAGGTCACCCACCCTGGGCTCTTAACTATGCTGATTCTCAGCAGGGAAAGGGTTAGCTGTGCCTGGAGCCCCGGCCCTCAAGGCAGTGCAAGGTGGGTGGGGGGAGAGGGCTGGCAGCTGAACGTGACAAACAGACGTCACGTTTCATCAGAAACAAAAGCTAAGAATAGGGTAGAGGTGGCAGTGGTGTGAGCTTTCTGTCACTCACTCACTTCTGTGCTCTTGGGATTTTTTTTTTTTTACAATGAGAATGCAGCCATGTTTACTGTGTTTGTATAAATAAAATAATTTAGAAGATAAACAATAGGAAAAAATTAGTCTTGGACTCCAAACTCTTCAAGGACTCCTCTCCTTTCAAAACTGTATCGTATGTAAGTCACTGCCCCACGATTATTTTGCGATGAGGAAGACATATCCCATATTTCACATGGGAGAGGGGGGAGTGGCCTGCAGAATATTTCTGGCCTCTCGAGCTTTGCAAGGGGTTTCAAGTTTCACTGCCAAAGTGGCCCTTCAGTTCTGGGTCCCAGCGCTGTGTGGGGAAGAGTGAAAGCATCTGTCTCTAGTGTAATTTAGAGAACTGAGCTGCAGGTGAAAAGCATGGAGTGGGAGTCTTTTCCCCCAAATGAGGTGGCTTTAGATTTTGTATTGCATGTTTCGCTTTTGAAAATGGTTAACAAATTCCCAAAGTGAGCGGGCCATTTTTATCAGGATGGTGGAGTGCATAGCACTCAGAAACCAGAGCTCTAGCTATTTTTTTTTTAAGGTTTATCACCTCTGCAAAGTGGCATTTTCTGCAAAGAGGGAACAGGGATAGCAAAGAGTGTCGAAGACAAAACCCCATAGAAACTCTCTCTCGGACTCTGGGGTAATGGGGCCACTGACCTAAATAAGGGCAGAACTCCTCCAGTACAATGAGCTCACACTGCAAGGACGGGCTGAATTGAGGCCGCGACGTCCTCCGCTCACACTCCAGCCCCATGTGCATTCAAGCCCCAGACGACATGCAGGCCGCGGTCCAGAGACAGCCAGACCGCTGCAGACCCTCCCCAAAAGGGTTTCCTGACTCCAGGCACCTGGTTGAAGGCTGGGTGATAACAAGGCTAAATTCCTGGACGGAGACACTAACTAAGGAATAGGGTTTTATCATAAGAACCCCAAGAAATGAGCAGATCTCGTCAGGCTTCAGGGCTGGGTCAGAGAGAACAGTTCTTGGTAGACCATCCAAGAACAGCGCTGAGGCGAAATACAACGTGAGCCACATGTGCAATTTTCAGTTTTCTGAAAGCACAGTTTAAAAAGGTAAGACAGAATAGGTGGCATTAATTTTAATTTAACCCAATATATCCAAAATAGTCACATTCAACATGTATGCACATAATCAATATAAAAATTACTAATGAAATGCTTGACCTCCTTTTGGTGTGCTCTTCAAAATCCAGTGTGTGTTTTACCCTTAGCAGCATATCTCACTTCAAAGCCATCACATTTCAAGTGCCCAGGAGCCATATGTGGCTCACGGCTGCTGTCTTGGACAGTGCAGGTCTAGAAGCTGTATCACTCAGCATCTTACAGAGTGAGGCTGAAAGTCTGCCGGGATGCTGTCTGGACCTGTGGGATCCCTGTAGCTTTTGGTGTAGGGTCCTCATAGCATTCTTCTGCTATTAAAAAGAAGCTTTCAACCTTAATAAGTTATAGATAATAATACTTTATATTTTCATAGGACTTTTCCATTACAGGATACTTTAGTATGCTCTCCTTTGCACCCCTAAAACTGTGAGAGAGGCCAGGCAGGTACCATTCCTTTGGAAAATGTTTATTAAGAGTCTGTTGGGGGGCTTCCCTGGTGGCGCAGTGGTTGAGAGTCTGCCTGCCGATGCAGGGGACACGGGTTCGTGCCCCGGTCTGGGAAGATCCCACATGCCGCGGAGCGGCTAGGCCCGTGAGCCATGGCCGCTGAGCCTGCGTGTCTGGAGCCTGTGCTCCACAACGGGAGAGGCCACAACAGTGACAGGCCTGCGTACTGCAAAAAAAAAAAAAAAAAGAGTCTGTTGGGTGCTAGGTCCTGATTAGCAGACAGCTCCTGCCTTCTTGGAGCTCAGATTCCAGTGGAGGAGAAAAGCAAATCATGTGTGACTGTAGTTAGAACTGTAGTGGGTATGAGCAGGGGCTATGGAAACACAAGAGAAACACTTCTAATTCTGCCCAAGACGTCAGGGGAAGCACTTCAGAGGAGAGAAATTTGAGTAGAAAGATGGAGAATGACACCTTTGCTGGGCAGATAAATGGAGGTGAAGGGGAGACGCGTTCTGAACACGATCCATTCGGGTTAGAACTTCTGAACCTGGTATGTCCATTGTACAGCCCAGACAGTTCAGGTCACCTGCTCAAAATCCTACTGGGTGTTCATAGGAGATGGATCCCGGAGGAGTTTGAGTTAGCTAGGCCTAGAGCAGCTATTCATCTGGGAAAAGTGTACCTGGGCACGATCTTTAGGAAGGGAATAAGTGGTGGGAAGAGCCCTACCCTGAAACTTAATGATCAGGTGACCTCACTTCCAGGGTCCTTTCCTGCCGGCAGCTACCATTTTTTGTTTTGCGTTCTGACTTAAGAATATTTTGCATACAATTCTGTATTGTCGTTCAGTTAAAGTACAGTAAGGATGCATGTTTTAAGTGATGTTTTCAGTGTTTCTATTGTAGTTACTGGGGAGTCTTGGGGGAGACATCACCATTTCTGGAAGTTTCCAGTCACAGATGAACTGACTGCTCATCTGGAGTTTCAGTGCAAGGATTTTAACCCAGACAGGAAGCTGGGCTCTTGCCTTTTGTACATACAAGGCCATTGGCCACCACTAGGGCAGGACAGAGCGCCCACATGCCTGCCTGAGGCCTACTGCCCTCCAGGAATGGTGAGCCTCCTCTGCACTCAGCAGTTTTTATTTTTATCTCATCAGCGTGTTCCTGCTTTTAAAATGTGAATCCTAGTGACCCGAATGAGCTGTCTGCCTGGGCCTGGGCCAGCGGGACCAGGTTACTCCAGTTCAGAGGCGGCCCTGGGCTGGGGTGGCAGGGATGGGGTTCCCTGTGTGACTGGATGGAGTGGGGCAGGGAGCCAGAGTGGCCTGCCAGACTGACAAGCTCTCAAACTGGGAAAAGGTTACGCTTAAAGTAAAGCAGGCCCTGTATTCCTCCCTCCCTCATCCCCTTCATAGTAGCCCTTTGAAAAGAACAAGCAAAGTTTGCAAATTTCTGATGTTAATATTTAGAAGCATGAAATCAAGTGTGTGTACCCCTCCAAGTTTGGCTGTAGATGGAATTCAGGCCTGTTGGCTTTGGCGTTCACACACGTGAGGCTCTGCTGAGATTTCATCCATGCTGATGCATCAGAACAGCATGGTTTCATACTTAGAGCTTGAGCATGGGTGTGTGTGTGCGTGCGTGCGTGCGTGTGTGTGTGCACGCGTGTGCACGTGTGCTCTTTCCCTGGGATTGAGGGGCGGCTGCCCCAGGCTCTCAGGGGAAGGATAGGGTAGAGTTTTAGAAACAGGAAGGCAGACGGCCTGCCCCACCCCACTGCTGGCTCAGGAAACTGGCACAAATCAGAGAGAAGAAATATAATAATTTGTGGGCCCCCTGTGCTGTACCAGGAACTGTGTTAAGTACTTTTCCTCTGTGGGCCCATGAGTCCCACACAGCTGCTCTGTGAGCTTATCATTATAGAGGCAGTTTTCCTTCCATAGGGCAGTGGTTCTCCAGGTGTGGTACGCGGACCAGCAGTCTCACCTGGGAACTTGTTAGAAATGCAGATTCTCAGGCCGCGCCCACGCTCTCCAGACTGAGGACTCTGGGGAGGGGCCGAGCTATCTGTGTTTTAACAAGCCCTCCAGGCAACCCTGAGGCACTCCAAAGCTGGGGAACCCCCACCCCAGAGGTGAAAAACGCAGACCCAGAGCTAATCTGGGCTCAAACCTCAGGCGTGTGCCTTGGGGCAAGTTGGGCAACCACTCTGCGCCTCAGTGTCCTCATTTGTAGATTGGGGGTGTGAATAGTACCTGCTTCATGGGACTGTGTGGATTGCATTAGGGAATATATGGTAAAACTAGAGCCGTGCTGGCACGTGGTGAGCAGGCCCTAAGTGTTTGCTGTCACTCACTCAGTCAGCCAGCTTTGATCTCAGGTCTGCTGGACCCCAAAGCCATCTACTTAGAAACCTAATTGTACCAGCTGTCCCTTAGAAACCTAATTCAATTAGCTGTCACATCTCATTCTGCAAAAAATGTAGGCTGCTCTGTAGGCCTAGACTAGCTAGGGGTTCTCCTCTCTCTCTGCCTGCTCCGGTTCCTTAGTAGGAGGTGCTTGGAACATGGAGAGAAGGATTTTAAGGCCAAGGCCGAGTTTAGCATGTGTGTGCCTTTATTGATTAGTGTATCTGTCTTGGATACACAAGGGGTTCTTTCCTCCTGCTGTTGCTGGTTGTCAGGCAGCTTGGTGGGAAATTCTGATCCTTTCCTGTGACCGGGTTTTAATGGAAGGCTGTTAGGAGTCACCGCGCAATGCGGTAGGCCAGAGAGCTGTGCGGGCCGCACACGTTCAGGGCGGGGCGGCCGGAGGCTGCGCGTGGCTCGTGGGCCTTGCCTGGCCCAGGAATTACCGTGCTGCTTGGCCTGGTGCTGTCTCTTTTGAGACTTGGGGAGGTGCTGCGGCCACAGGAAAGGGCTGGTTGAGAACCGGGATGTTCTGAATCCTGGCCAAATGTCTTTCCGTTTTACCATGATTAACAGGCGCTTTTAGCCCCATTTTGCAGCTATGGGAAGGGCTGCCATAACAAAGTACCACAGACGGGGCAACTTGAACAATAGACATTTATTCCCTCGTGGTTCTGGGGACTAAAAGTCTGAGATCAAAGTGTCAGCAGAGTTGACTTCCGAGGCCCCTGTCTGTGGCTTGTAGATGACTGTCTTCTCTTCCTGTGTTTTCACATGGTCTTCCCTCTGCACGTAGTTGTGTCTAAATTTCCTCTTCTTCTTTTTTTTTTTTTTTTTGCGGTACACGGGCCTCTCACTGTTGTGGCCTCTCCCGTTGCGGAGCACAGACTCCAGACGCGCAGGCTCAGCGGCCATGGCTCACGGGCCCAGCCGCTCCGCGGCATGTGGGATCTTCCCGGACCGGAACACAAACTTGTGTCCCCTGCATTAGCAGGCGGACTCTCAACCACTGCAGCACCAGGGAAGCCCAAATTTCCTCTTCTTTTAAGGACACCCATCATATTGTATCAGGGCCACCCTACTGGCCTCATTTTAACTTAACTACCTCTTTAAAGACCATTCTCTGATTACAGTCACATTCTGAAGTCCTGGGGGTTAGGACTTTAACATATGGATTTGGGTAGAGGTGGGACACAGTTCAACCCATGACGCCCTGCCTCGGACTATCCTCGTGGGTCTTTCAGAAGAGGGAATCCTGTGTGGCAGGTTGGCCCTGAGGTCACTGAGGTCACTGAGGGCAGAGAGGAGGGAGGCAGGGAGGGGGGTCGGATATCCGGTGGGCAGTGAAGGTTTCTCAAGCAGAGAGATAGCTGGAGGTGGAGAGGCGGGGCGGGGTGTGAGGGGAGTGGGGGGAGGGAGGATCCCAGTTTCAGGAGGTGTTTGCTTGTAATAGTGCAGGCAAGTGACAGTGAGTGTCCAGAAATACACGCTGGATCTTCCGGAAGAAAATTTTCCACATTTTTACTGGTAGATTTTTGGATGACTTGACTACGAGGAAAGGTAGACCAGTTTTTTGGATGAGAATACTGTATTTCGCAAAGATGACAGTTCTTCCAGAGTCAGTGCCTAGAGTATTTAATGATTCCAGTTAAATCCCAGTGGGCTTTTGGGAACACGACAGAATGATTCTAAGAGTCTTTTGAAAGAATAAAGAGCTGAAAATAGTCTAGTTTTTCATGAGGGAGGGTAATGGAGTCTCCTCGAGTTTGTTGCCCACACCCCGTCCCGAGTGACCTTTTAAAAACATGAGTCAGGTCCCATCTGATGGTGTCATCCTGTCGCACAGAACAGAATCCGCCTTCCTTACCGGGACCTGCAGGCCCTCTCGCCCCCTGAGCTCCAGCTCCTCGGGCTTCCTCCTCGGCCTGGAGACCCCCCGGGCTCGTGGCCGTCCTCACGCTTAGCTGCTGCCTCTGCATAGAATTGTTCTCTCTGGTCCAGACTGTCTCCTGCCTCACTTGTTCTTGTGATTCAGGTCTCTGCTCAAAAGGCACCTCAAAGCCTTCCTCGAACACCCTGTCTACACCACACTCTCTCCTGCCATTTACTCTCCTCTGCTTTTCTCTGGATTATACGCTTCACTTACAGTGAGGTAGGCTCCGAACCGCACTGCCTAGATTCATTGTCCGGCTTTGCCCCTTACTACTGTGTGGCTACCTGGGCGTCGGTTTTCCTCGTCTGTAAAATGGGAATGACACTGCCTATGTTACTGCCTATGGACTGTTGCGAGGATTAAATTTGACACGTAAAGTGCCCAACAGATCCTGGCACACAGAGTAGGCATTCAGTAAGTGTTGTTGTTACTTGTTCAACGTTCATTCCCCCGCTAGGAAGGGAAGCAGACAGAGAAGTTCTTTGCCTGCTTCACTGGTGTGTCCTCAGTGCCCAGAACTGTGCCTTGCACACAGTAGGGGCTTGGTAGGTATTTGTTGAGTGAATACGTGAAAGCATGACGGTAAAACATATAAATGCACTGTAATTAAAGTAGTGATTGGTATATGAGTAGAGGTGCAGATTAAAGGAACAGAATAATACCTCAAAAGCCAACCCTAGCTTTTCTGAGAATTTAAAATAGGATGATGGAGCATCAGAAATCAGTGGGGAGAAGGGATGCATTATTTATTAAGTGACCAATGCAAAATAATTACATCCTCTCTCACAGCATACACAAAAATAAATTCCAATTTGACATTTCAAGTCAAACCATAAAAAAATAAGGAAATATATGGGAATATCTTATTTTCTAGGGAAGGGTTGGCTTTCTAAGCACAAAGCACTGTGGAAAGTAAGAATAAAGAGCAGTGGGTTGGACTGTCTTTACAAATTAACTTCTGTATATCATAAGCATTAGAAACAAAGTTTATAGTCAATGTAGAAGAATTGCCACATGTAACAGAAAAAAAGTCCTTTACTGTGTAAATTGTTGCTTATGTAAATCTGTAAGGAAAAAACATTAATAGCTCAATAGAAAAATTAGCCAAAGGGAAGATATAGACCATGCACGAAAGAAATACAAGCAGCCAGGTAATTAAACATTTCCCCCCATATTTAACTTACTGGTAATCAAAGAAATGCAAAGTAAAATGAGATATCATTTTTTTCCTATCAGGTTACCCAGCAGGGGTTATGTTGAGAAAGGCACTTTCCTAAATAGCTGTTGGGAGTATAGCTTGATAAAGCTTTTCCGGCTTTATCACAGTGTGAAGAGGCTTAACTATATACATACCTTTTGACCTAGTAAATCCAACTCTAAAAATGTAGCCTAAGGAAATAGGTAGAAATGCATCTGATATATGTGCAAAGATATTCATTATTGATAAATAATAAAAATGTGGAAAACATCTGCACATCCAGCAATAGAGGAAATAGTGAGTTGTGGTACATATACACAGGAAATATCATCCAGCCTTTAAAATTAATTTTCTAAGATTATGTAATGTATCAGTTGTTAACCAGGGGCTTTTATTTGCATCATGCTCACTAATGTCCCGTTGACCAAAGCAAGTCACATGACCAAACGCTGACTCAGGGGAGCTGACCACAAAGAGGTGACTACTGATGCCCACCAGTGTAACAGTCTCCCATATATATTCATTACATGATTGCAGTTCCTAAACACAAGACACACAAAGACACATGCATATATGGAAATAGGACAGAATGTTATCAGTGGTTATTCTCTAATTTCTTATTCTGTGTATTTTCAAAAGTTCCCATAATAAGTATATATTTTATCATCATAAACAAAAGATATGTATTGAATTAAAAGAAAGTATGGACTTCCCTGGTGGCGCAGTGGTTAAGAATCCGCCTGCCCATGCAGGGGACACAGGTTCGAGCCCTGGTCTGGGAGGATCCCACATGCTGCGGAGCAATTAAGCCCGTGTGCCACAACTACTGAGCCTGTGCCCTAGAGCCCACAAGCCACAGCTACTGAAGCCCCTGTGCCTGGAGCCCGTGCTCCACAACAAGAGAAGCCACCTCAATGAGAAGCCCACGCACCACGACAAAGAGTAGCCCCTCCTGGCCACAGCTAGAGAAAGCCCGCACACAGCAACGAAGACCCAATGCAGCCAAAAATAAATAAATAAATAAAAATTAAAAAATTTCTAAAAAAGAGAAGGTATGACTCTGGGTTTGGAGAACTTAATATATGATAAAGGACAGATTCAGGAGATGGTTGGATGGGTGGAATTAATTGGTGTTCGTGGCCTTTTAGATGATGCATGAGGCTGGGAGCAGGTGGGTTCAAGAGTAATGTGGCTCAGGCCTTGACTGGATGGTGTCCAAGATGCAGGAAGGGGATGGGGGGCAGGTTCCTTTAACGTGTTGAGTTTGAGGTCCCTCCACGGCATTGTAGTTAGAATCCAGCAGCTAGTGGAAATACAGAGCTGGAGTTCAGAAGAGAAGTCGGGGTTGGAGAAGGAAATAGTTTTTGAATCACTGGTGGTCATTGTGAGAGAGAAAATATGATTGGATCCTTGAGTTCACCAACCTTTAAGGTCTTGGCAGAAGAAGTACCAGGCCCCTTCCAAGCCCTGACACTGCTTCACTGTAGCGTCACTCAGTGCCTTCCCTGGCCCAGACCCGACACCACTACCCCCGCCCCATCCTACGTAGTCTCAGCACCTTGTCCTTCTCTTTTGCAGCGCTTGACATGTTTGCAATTAAGTGACCCCTTGTATAATTAATTGATCCGCGGAGGTGCCCCCCACTGGATTGTCAGCTGTGTGAGAGCAGGGCAGGGTCTGTCTCGTCCACTGTTGTTAATCAGGGTTGTCTGGCACAGGTTTTCCAGGACGGTGAGTGAATGGAAAGCACGTAGCAAGCAAACCAGAGAGGTAAACGGATAAGAAGGATTCAGAGAAGGTGTTGGGGGGCCAGGAGAGTTTCAGGAGAAGATTTTCAAGGAGAGAGCAGACACCAGTGCCAGACAGAGGTGAGAGGTCGAGAAAGATCAATGGAGAAAGTTTTAGAGTAGGGGTACAAGCAGGTCCTGGGGGAAGGGAATGTGATCAGTTGTTCAAGAGCAAAGGTGGGCCGTTTGGTCTTGGAAAAGAGGATTGGAAGGTCTTCTGAGTGGAAGGATAATAAAGAGGGTGGGACAAACATGGTCGTCCCTCGGTATCCACGGGGCATTGGTTCCAGGAGCGCCCGTGGACACCAACATTCAGGGTTACTCAGGTCTCTCATATTAAATGGACTAGCACGATAAATACAGTTGGCCCTCTGTATCCACGGACACCAGCATTCTCCAAAGAGCCCTCCTCACCAAGTCTGGTCAGGGAAATCTTAGATGCGTACCACGTATAGTTGGCTGTGTTGAAATCTTCACGAAAGTGGCATTCTTAGCGATCATACCCTAATTCAGTGGTTCTCCAAGTATGGTTCCCAGTCTGGCAGCAGCTGCCTCTCTTGGGAACTTGTTAGAAATGCAAATTCCTATTTAAATAGAGGACCCTGGGGTGGGGCTCAGCAATCTGTTCTAACAGCACTCCAGGTGATGCTCACTAAAGCTCGAGAACCACTGCCCTAACTCCAAAAACACAAGCAAGTGTTTGTTGGAACTTAACTTGCTCCCCTGACATTTATGCAGGAGCCTCCAAGAGCAGGGATGTCTGTTTTCTTACCGCCTGCTTCCTGGAAGAGGTTTTGAAGTTGTCCGCTCCAAACCTCCTTTGGAATTCCCTGAGGTTGGAGAATTGGGCTAATAAAGTTAGAGACCCCTGTCTTGCAGAGGCTTCTTCCATGTTACGCGGTCAGCAGTTTCTGTTGGGATCCCGGGCAGCTTTCCTGGCCTGACGCTGAACACGAGTTTCTGAGCCAGCCGGTTCAGGGAGTGGGGAAGGGGGCGCCTCCTGGGCCTCCCTGAATTTGCTATTTTAAATTGAAGACAGTGAATGACCCGAGGGGTTACAGTCTGGAGGATAAGGTTTCACACATGGCAGCTGGAATTCATAGCTGTGGTGTCTGGAGCCTGTAGCTTTGAAAACTTGGTGAGATGCTGTTGCTTAACAAAAACCAGCCCTGGCCCACCCTCCATCCTCACCTCGGCTCGGCACCGTGCTGGGTCACCAAGCTTCTAGTGCACCTTGGGGTTCCCCGGAGATGAAAGCTTTTGGTGGCCCTGACTGCTGCTGTTACTTTAAAGAAGATTGACTTAGCTGCAGCTCACAGTATGGACCCCCAGGAGAGGTAGAGTGGGTTTTCTCCTCTTCGTAATTCAGAGGGACAGATATCCAGAGACCAGCAAGATCCCCACATATTAGAAGCTGACCCCAGAAACCAGGGGTTAAAATTTCCCAGATAACCAAGGCCGTCAGCAAAGAGGAAGTGCCCTTTTGCCCCTGCAGTGGGGGTGCTCACTGGCCTTCTAAAAGCCTGTAGACACGATGTTTTGGGGGCCTTGCTACCTGGGATTTGTGTTCCAGACTGTTCTGCATTGTTGAACAGTTGTGGGTAGATTCTGGGGAGCTGGGACCAGCCCCGTCCCCCGTTGGGGCTATTCCTGGGTGAGAGGCAACAGCAGGTAAGTGCCTGCACTGTCCCTGGGGGCTCCCTCTCCCCATCTGGAAAACCTCTGGGCTTCCCTGCAGACCACAGACTTGTGTCCAGTCTAACTAAACTCTCATCTTGCACACTGTGAAGGTAAATCTTCCTCTGCTTTCAAAACCACAGGGAAGATGGGAGCCCTTGGTTCTGGTTCTAGTTTATTCACATGATTTTGAGCCAATGACTAAATCTTTCCAAATACTCTTTTTTTCTCTCTCTCTCCCATGAGAGGGCTTTAATCATACTATTTCCAGCCAGTGGGCCTCTATGTAAAACTTTTGGGACAAAATATTGAAAGTAGTTATTTATCAAGAATATTTGGGAATCTAAAATTTTCTGTATACACTGTTCTGGTGTCTCCAGAGGATATCCAATTAACAAAGGAGAGGAGGGAGAGAGATGGTTCCAGAACTTCAGCTAAGTTACAGAGATCTGGTTGTTTACTGATTACCCTGTACAGGGCTGCTAAAGCTCTCGGGGGCCTTCCAGTGTGACTCATAGGTGCTGGAAGACATTCCCCAGGACTGTCCCTGACCCCCGCACCATCATTCACTATCTGATGAAAGAAGAGTTGAAAATGCCAATAAAATGTTCCATTTCTCCAGTGGTCAAATAGATGTAAACTTGAATAGCATAACAACACCTTTTCTACCTATTGGATGAGGGAGGATTTACAGAAATTAAGTCAGGGCAAGGGAGTAGGTTGTATAACTGCTGGTGGAAGTCTAAATCTGAAAAGCAGTTTTGCAGAATTTTTTAAACCTTAAAAATGCACATAGCCCTTGACCTCCTGGAAATTTTTTGATTGAAACAAAGTTATGCAGAAAGTAGTATGTTCAGAGTTTTTCACCAAAATGATAATTAGAACAGTGAAAAATTAGAAACAGCCTTGATGTCCAACAAGGATTATTAATTATAGCATACATCTATATTTGTATCTATATATTCATTAAAATTACATAATACTTAATGACATGGAATCATGTCAATTAATAATAATGACAATAGTTTATAACTTAGTGGCAGTTTAAAAATAATAGAAACAGCATAAACATTACGATTCCAATTTTATAAACTATATGTATTCACTTTTTTTAAGTCTAAGAGGGTATAAATCAAGATGATAATGGTAATTCCTAGGTAGCAGAATTATGGTTAATGTTGCTTTTCTCTCTCTTTTTTTTTTTGGTATTTTCTAAAATTTCTGCAATAAATATGTGCTTTGTAAATTACTTCTTTTAAAACAATAAATAAAAGATTCCTGTGAAATATACCCCCATAATTGCTGCTTTAAACAACTTCCTTCCCAGAACATCTAACTGGCTGGTTTGCATTACAAAAAGGGATGAACGTTTGCTTTTTACTGATTAATGAGGAGGCCATTGCCTCTGACAAAGCCCAGAAGTGAATTTCATCTGGCCTAAAAGGAAGAGAAACCTTGGCAAGAGGTGAAAGGTCAGAACCGAAAGCCAGATAAAGAATCTTGGCTGGAGTATTAAGCTGGAATCACAGACCCTGTATTGTGTCAGATAACTTTCTAATTTCCAGTATTTTCTGAGAGTGGAAATTTTTTTTTCTCTTGCACATTCAGTTAATCATTCTTGCTCTATCCCAGAAAAAGGAAACAAGTAACTAAGTTCTGAAGACATGGCAATGGCAGTTGAAAGCAGCAGTAGTAAGCCTCACTGGGCACCAGTGACACTCTGCCTGTTCCTAAGAGTTGGGTGATGGGCTGGAGGGGTCAAGAGCAGAGCTGGTCTCATTTCCTTTGGTTGTGCCCCCGGAGAGATCATTTTTACAGAGAACTGTGTGAAAATACCATTCTTCTTGGCTGAAAATATGTGATCAAATGTAAAGCTGATCTTTAGAAATATTCACTTCACGGTGGCTCGACACGCTTAGGATGGAAACATTAGACGGTGGGAGAGGAGGGGGTGAGGATGAATGGCGACTTCGCCCAGGTTAGGAGGGGCTAAAGAAAGCATTAAGAGAGCGCCAGAGAGGAAGGCCCTGGAGGAGAAGCATTGATCCGGGTCTGCAGAAGAGCTGTGGGGTGGAGTTTCACACCAGGGCCTGGACTCTGTAGGGAGCGGGTCAGTTGAAAATGAGAGGAAGAATGACTCTGAGGCCAGCCTTTGTGTGAAATATCAGAAACCAAACCACTGGGCTGCAGCATTACTTTGAAATGCATCGGTAACAAACAAACAAACAAAAAATATGGATTGGTCAACGGTTAGGAAAAATGTGTGAGAAAGCAAATATGGGAAAATGCTAACGGTTGTGGAATGTGGGTGGTAAGTGTGTGTGGGGGTGTTCACTGCACAGTTCTCTAAACTCTCTGGAAGGTTTGAAAACAAAAATCGTAGTTAAAATACTGGGAACAAAAAGAGCAACTAGATGGCAAAACCTAAACTTGTGACATTTACACAGAAAACAGGTAACATGGAATCCCACAGGAATCCCCAAATACAAAAAGGTGGGGAACATAACCCCCCACCCCGAACCCTTAATTATTGACCTGAGAGCTGGCCAGCATGCATTGAAAAAAATGTGTGTGTGTGTGGGGGGGGCCTCCATTCCCACAGGATTTGCTACACGTAGAGAAACACCTACAAATGCAAAAGATGAAAATGTTGGAAGGAAGCCTAGTGAGTGGCAGGGGAAGATAGGGAACTAAGATAAGACAAGATCACCCCTGGAGACATACCCCACATGGTTCTGAACCAGTTGCTACAGGAAGACCACAGGAAAGCAAAGTGCAGAGGGGAACAGGGTCAGCTACAGTCCTCACCTTTTGCCGGGTGAGGTCATTCAGGAGGGAGACACAGTCCCCACTGTAGATACAAAAGTGCATTTGATTGGGTTGTTTCTTATACCTCCCCCAGTGAAAGCCAAGGAATACTGTAACCAAAAAGGGTTCAGGAAAAGCAGTTGGGGAAGGGTGGTGAAAAGTATTTCTTCCTGCAGGAAAAATTATCTTCTGATAATTTTTCTGATTGTATTAGCCAGATGTCTCCTTCTTGTGTAAACATGTGTTGAAAAAAAATTGAGGGGGAAGGCTCAAGTTCCAAAAAGTCCCCAATTCTCTTGGATTAGAGAGGTGAATGGTACCAACTTGAAAGCCCCCTTGGTTTAGGGACGTCTGGACATATGTCATCATAACCACTTGGATTAAAAATGATCAACAAGAACCTCATCCAAGATCTAAGGCTTCATCTCTTACCAGTTGGATGTGACACTGGGGAGGAAGTTTGTAATGGAATCAGGAGGTACCAGCCAGAACCCTGAGCCCGGCTTTGAGTGACCACTTTGCTTTTGCTTAGTGAGAGTAAAGATTTTGTTTTGTTCATTGCTCTTATCTCTGGTGGCCAGAACCATGCCTGGCCCACAGTGAGTACTCAGTAAATATTTGTTGAATGTATAAAAAGCAGTGAGTCCTGTTAAATCGTACAGACCAGGGTTCAGTTCCCTCAATTCCTAGCTCTTGTGTGGGCCTTGCACAAGCCCCAAAATCACTCTGAAGCTGTAAAATAGGAGTTGAAATCCATGCCTGTTCAGCTGAGATCAAAATATCCCAAAGCCAGGAGTAAGAAAAGCTAATTTTGTAGCATCCAAATTCCTGAATGCTCTTTAGCTTTGGAATCTGTGCAGTTTTTTACAGCTGTGTCGGGGAGGAAAAACTTTGAGGTGTGAGTGAAATAACATAATAAGGCCTTAGCAGAGCACCTGACATCTGGAAAACACTTGGTTAACAGCGTCCTCTCTCTCCCCTTCATTGGTTCTGTCCACATTGCTGTCTGTTCCTGTGTCTTTTCTTCCAAATTTCCCAGGACTAAAGTCACCCAGTCTACTATAGTTTTCTCTCCTGCAGTTAAACCATGCTGTTAACTTCCTAATGGGCTTTCCTGTGGGGCCTCAGACCTTAGATGAGACCAAATGTTTTAGCCTTTTAAAAAGTGGCATGAAATAGGCAGTTTGCTGCTGAAAAAGAACACTGTGGGTTGGAAAAGCCTTTCCCAGTCTCCACCGGGAGCCACCCTCCCCTGCACTGTCCGGCTGTCTGGCATTGGGTCTGATCATCTTCAGCTGTTTTTCAGTTCAAGTCGAGGCTTCCTCGCCTCTGGCAATTCCAGTGGTTTGTGCTTGGGGAGGTTTCCAGAGGGCGCCGTCCTGATTCCACACAGAGGGGCTTCCTGAGAGCAGAGGACCTGGGATGCCTGCCAGGTAACTCAGGAGCCTGGAGGCCTGAAGCCCGGAAGGTTGAGGGGCCGGACCTGCCTCAGGGAAACAGATTCCCTTTGGGAAACTTTTCCTCACACGCAGGGTGCAGAGCCCTGCAGTTTGAGGAGGAGCCAGTCTTTCCATCTGCTGAACAAGCCAGTTGCTAAAAACAGGAGACCAGACATCATCCTGCCCTGCAGAGACACTGTCTCTGGAAGCATCTGGTTGTTCTGAAACCGTCTTCCTGTTCATCAGAAAGACACAGGCTCCACCCTGGGTCCAGGTGCCGTGTGGCTTGCAGTTGCTCCTGATTCCTTCCTGATACACCTATGATGACACAGAAAAGTAACAACAGGCTGCCAGAAACCAAGAAGGATTGACAAATGCCAGGATCTTGGAAGCATCCGCTGATGGCGGTGAGAAGACAGAGCTGGACCGCGGGGCTCTGTCCAGGATGTAGCTCATGCTGTGAAGGTTCATGAAGAGGAACCACACCCCACACCCCTGAGAAAGGTCAGAAGGTACTATAGTTTATACCTTCTCTATTGTTTAGTTCCTGACTCTTGTACTTGAAGCAACTTCCAGCTGATGGGCCTCTTTTTTTTTTTTTTTTTTCCTACTCTCAGCTACAGGCCTCAGAGGTGGGCTTTTATAAATCCATCTCTCTCTCTCTGTCTCTCTTCCCCCCCCACCCCGTATCCATGTAGAGAAGGAAAGCATGGGAATAAAATCAGATGGGAAATAGGGGAAACTGGCATGATTTCAGTGCATCCCAGTAAGTCTGCTCCCCCAAAGCAAGGTGCTTTAAGAAGCTCTGGGAGCTGTGCATGCTGGAAAATAGAGCACTTTCTGTTTTGAGTTGATTCAGTCTCTGAGGAGGAGATGAACTTTGCTAGAGCAAGGGTCCTGAATCACTGGCAGCTGTGCCTTTGCCCTGTCCCCTCCCATCGTGGGTACAAGAAGGAGATACATCCTTTATGAAGGTGGACAGAAAATGGAACCACTGCCAATCTACTCATAACGTCTGTTGAAATTTCATCATGGGTCTGGGCACACTTTTTCCTTATTCAAGGATGAATAAAGACAAAAAAGACTGCGTGGAAAAGTCCTGCAAGACAAG
Source organism: Mesoplodon mirus (assembly GCF_964341445.2). Taxonomy (NCBI): domain Eukaryota; kingdom Metazoa; phylum Chordata; class Mammalia; order Artiodactyla; family Ziphiidae; genus Mesoplodon; species Mesoplodon mirus. The sequence continues at coordinate 74,041,829 of NC_138985.1, forward strand.
GTAAAGGCAATGGCTTCTAAAGACCCAGAAGCAGTGTCTACTTTTAGAAAATCACCTACAACAGGCTCCAGAAGAGAATTTTGGGGAAATGTGTGGCATCCTCAGTATACTACAAAAAGACATGGCCTCCCTGGAACAGGAACAGAAAAATGTAAGGAAAAGATGGGTTGATGTGAAAAGGCAACAGAAAGAAAAAAAAGATATGGATTAAATGAAGAAAGGTTTTGAGGAAATAAAATCCAGCAGCAGAGCTTAAATCCAAATTAGCAGGAGTATAGAAGAGTATTAATGTGTGGGAAGCTGAATAATGCCCCTGCCAACAAAGGTATCCTAATCTCTGGAATCTGTGAACACTACTTTACATGACAAAAAACGACTTTGCAGATGTGATTAAGTTGAGGATCTTGAGAGGTGGAGAGGTTATCCTGGATTATCCATGTAGACCCTAAATGCAATCACAAGTGTTCTTGTGAGAGATAGGCAGAGGGAAATTTGATGATAAAAGAGAAGGCACTGTGACCACAGAGGCAGAGATTGGAACGATGTGACCAAAAGCCAAGGAATGGTGGCAGCCACCAGAAGCTGGAAGAGGCAGAGAATGGATTCTCCTCTAGGGCCTCCAGAAGGAGTACGGCTGTTCTGATAACTTCATTTCGGCCCAGTGATACTGATTTTAGACTTCAAGCCTCCAGAACTGTGAGAGAGTAAATTTCTGTGGTGGGAAGTCACCAAGTTTGTGATAATTTGCTAGAGCAGTCACAGAATACTAATACAAATGCTATGGGAAATCAAACCAGTGATGTGGGTTCAGGAAAAAGAAACTATTCTGGAAAATACAAGAAAGAGAAAGAGAGACAAGGTTTAGACGTGGAAGATGGAGCTGACAGCCCACATTCAGCTTATCGGTGTTGGTGATTATTGGGATCAGTGCCCAGGCATCAGATGCTTCCCTGAGCTGAGGAGAGACTGTGTATAAATGTAAAGAGCTCATTAACCATATTCTGAACAAACTCAGGGGAAAGAGGCCCACATCGGGGCATACCCAGGGGAAAATACAGAATAACAAGGATAAAGGGGAGGAAAAAAAAAAAAAACATTTCACAAGTGCCCAAACAGAGAAAAGAGTAATAAAAATCAAGCTGACTTTCGATCTGTTCTCTATAACAAAGAGTCTGTGTCTACTGAACCTGTCAGATTAGGCCACAGGGAGTTTTTGTTTGTTTGTTTGTTTTTAAGTTCAGATATATTCATGCCTATCTGGGTTGGGAATCTGAAACATTAAAAGTTCTTTTGATTATCAAGTACGTTTGCCAAACCATCTATAAAGTTTTGGGGATTATGTTGTAACCCAGCTACTTTATACTTGACTGAGATGTCTTCTGTGTATGAAGCCCATCAGAAAGACCTTCTCAGACATTCAAGGGCTTGGGAAAATAAGCATGTTCCTTTCTTTAAAATGTAAAGATATGTTGCAGAAGCAGAAGTGGTAAAGCAGAATAGAGCTCAAGAATAGGTAGCCTAGGCACTGTAATCAGTAAACCTAGGGAGCAGTTTAAATTATTATTATTATAGTCTGGTGATCAAACAAATACAAATGTCAGAAATTGTTCTTAAAATAAGCTATAGAATGGAAAGACAGCAGTATGCCTGTGTTCTGGGTCTACACCCTGGAGTGTTAACAGAGATCAAAAAGGGAAGAGGAGGTAAAAGTTTGTTACATTGATTGTCTGAAATAGTGTTGGTAACAAAAAAAGGTATTTCCTTTATTATTCTAATCTTCAGAGAAGTGTTAATGGCTAAAGAAAGACTCTGAATAGTATTGGTACCAATATCTGCCATTTTGGGAGGTTTACTCTCAGCTAACCAACATGCTACAAACTTTACCTTCATCATCTCTACTCAAGGCCCCAGGTGTAGATGCCAGATCCTTTCCCTCCCACCCACTGTTCTTAAGGTTCCTTAAGATCCTGCACCAGTAGGTGGTACAGCTTGAACCCCAGGCCGACCAACTCCAGAGCTCTTCCCTATCCCCTAATATGAAAAACTTACAGGTAAACACTGGGAGATCCAGAAACAAGTTCTGGGACTACCCAAACACTGGGGAATAGAAAAGGAAACTCATCATAAAGGAGACCAAAAAAATGTATCAATAGTTTGTTTGTTTGTTTATTTTTGGCTGTGTTGGGTCTTCGCTGCTGTGCACAGGCTTTCTCTAGTTGTGGTGAGCAGGGGCTACTCTTCATTGCAGTGTGCGGGCTTCTTATTGCAGTGGCTTCTCTTGTTGCAGAGCATGGGCTCTAAGCGCGTGGGCTTCAGTAGTTGTGGCACATGGGCTTCAGTAGTTGTGGCTCGCGGGCTCTAGAGAGCAGGCTTAGTAGCTGTGGCGCCTGGGCTTAGTTGCTCCGCAGCATGTGGGATCTTTCTGGACCAGGGCTCAAACCCATGTCCCCTGTATTGGCAGGCGGACTCTCAACCACTGTGCCACCAGGGCAGTCCCTGAATAGATTTTTAAAAGCAGGAAAGGTACAGGGTACCTTCTCTAACCACAGTGGACTTAGAATTATAGAAAATACAAAATTATAAAAAATATAATACAAAATAAAATACAAAATTATAAAATTATAAAATTTAAAACCCAAATACTTAGAGAAAAGCACAATCCAAATACTGTGGAGTCCAATAAGAGACCAAATCTGCAACTGCAGAATAGATGGAAAGTTACAAGAAGGCTAAATAAGGAAATTTGAAGCAAGGACAAATACTTACCTAGAGAAAAATTCATGGCTTTATATATAAGAAATCATTTAAATAAATGAATATGCCACTTAAGAAGGCAAGCAGAGAGGCTAACGAAAACAGTGGGAAGTTGGAGAAAGGAATTAATGAAGATAAATGTTGACCTTAATTAATTAGAAAAAAATAGTAGGCTTGATAAATCCTGTTGCTGATTTTCTCAGAAGACCAACAAAGTAGACTGATTTCTCACAAATCTAATTTTTTAAATGAGAAAAAATACCTATACACATTAATGAGGAAGGGGGCATGACCACAGAAGCAGAAGTTGTTTTTAAGTTAAAAATGATTACTAGTACAATTCTGTGCTCAAAATTAGAAAATCTGAATGGATTGGACAATCTTCTAAGAAATTTCCAAGAAATGGAAATTACTGTAATTGATTCAAGCAGTTGAAAACCTGAGTAGAACAAAAACCACGGGACTGTCATCAGAGTAGTTTCCTGCCCACTGTTTTGCAGACTAGTTCTTGCAAACCTTCCAAGAAGAGTTACCCAAGCTAAATTCTATGTAGACTGTTCTGGTGCTAATGTAATAATTCAGCACTTGGCTTTGGAGAGGAACAACGAGATGCAAGCATGTTTGGCAGTGATGGGATGAAATGCTGTAGAGGACGCATGTGAGAAGAACCCTGCCTTCCCTGGGAGCCGGTCCTTTCTTCCCAGGTGTGCGCCCACCTGCATCCAGAGTCTGATGCCCCGCTATGTTTTCCCAACCCTGAGCCATTGGTGGAAGACAATAAAGCATTAGGGGAAATGGGTCTGAACCTAACACCCATGGCATCTTCTAAAATTTGGTGATCAAAAGAGAGAAGTCTTGGGGCTTCCCTGGTGGCGCAGTGGTTGAGAGTCTGCCTGCCGATGCAGGGGACATGGGTTCGTGCCTCGGTCCAGGAAGATCCCACATGCTGCGGAGCGGCTGGGCCCGTGAGCCATGGCCACTGAGCCTGCGCGTCCGGAGCCTGTGCTCCGCAACGGGAGAGGCCACAACAGTGAGAGGCCCGCATACCGCAAAAAAAAAAAAAGAGAAGTCTTCCTTACTTTGCTCAGGGGAAGGTAATGTGGAGCCTTCCTTGAGAAAGAGACTTGTTCACACAACTGCATTGACACGGTTGCTGAATTTGAATTTTGTGAAATCTCATAAGTCCCCCCACCCAGGGGCACGTGAGTAGAGAGTGGCCATTGCCGGTGGCCACTGGCCCCGCCTTCAATTCTACCTTCTCTCCATTCTCTCCTCTTGGCCCCCTTCTTCCTTGTTGGAAGGCTGCCTGTCCCACTCCCCCAGTTTTATCCTGTTGTCGCTAACTCTAGTCTCCTGCTGAAGGTGCATGTGGAAACCCTGCTCCCTTCACTGGCCTGGCTGCCAGGCCTGGGGACAGTTTGGGCTGGTGCACTGGGCACAGAGCTTGTGTCCCCAAGAATTTCACGCTCCTTCCCCTTTTTTCCTTCAGAAGAGGTTGTGGAAATACTGTATTACAAAACAAAATCACCCCGGCATCGTTTAGAACTCTCTTGACCTTTACTTTTCCCCAAATCATTGCAAATGGTGATTATGCTCTTGGAGAAAAGCTGGATCCTCTGATGATACCGTATGGGGAGGGGAGAGGAGGGGAGGGGAGGGGAGGGGTGGTGGGAGCAAGAGAGAAGGAGGAAGAGGAGGGAAGGAGCCTTGAGAGGGGTCGTTGTCTGCACTTTAATAATTCCACGCACTTGATAAGATGAGGACCTCTCGGCTTTGCCTTCTGCCCCTGGGCATCGTGCTGGGGGACTTGCCACCCTACCTCTTCTACCTCGAGTTTAATCTCATCATTTCCCCTTCTCCGCCTCTCATCCGTCCACTCCTCACCCACTGAAACCTGGCTTCTCTCTACCACCTCCTGAAACTTCTCTCTCCCATATCACCAACCCCAACTTCCCTGGCGTTCCTCAGAATCAGAGCCATTGCCCCCCTCCCCCCGCCCGACTTCTTGCATTGCCCTCTCCCCTTGGTTCCTGGGCCATGTGCTCTGGGTTTTCCCTCCACCTTCCTGGCGGTTCTTTCTCTGTTTCCCTGACAGGCCCTGTTCCTCTGCCTGCCTCTTTAGAGAGTAAATCTTTTTTTTTTTTTAAATAAATTTATTTATTTTTGGCTGCATTGGGTCTTCGTTGCTGCGCGCGGGCTTTCTCTAGTTGTGGCAAGCGGGGGCTACTCTTCGTTGCAGTGCGCGGGCTTCTCATTGCGGTGGCTTCTCTTGTTGTGGAGCACGGGCTCTAGGCGCACAGGCTTCAGTAGTTGTGGCTCGCGGGCTCTAGAGCGCAGGCTCGGTAGTTGTGGCACATGGGCTTCGTTGCTCCTCAGCATGTGGGATCTTCCCGGACCAGGACTCGAACCCGTGTCCTCTGTACTGGCAGGCGGATTCTTAACCACTGCGCCACCAGGGAAGTCCTCTGCCTGCCTCTTAAGTGGCAATGGCCCTTGGTCTTCTGTTCCTCTGCACAGTCTCCTGGGCTCTGGATGTGGACATCAGGAGCACTGTCCTTGTGCTCCTGGTGTCCACACCGAGAGCCCAGAACTTGCTGAGGGACAGCCAGCTGCTGTTCACACCCCACTGAGAGATCCCACAGGCCCCAAAGTCAGTGTGTCCAAGACATAACTCTCCATCAACAACCCAAGTAGATGGTCCCTTCAGCCCCCAGTTTCACAGGCTGGGAGGTGCGAGGATATTTCCCTCACATCCCCCATATCTGTTTCTTCATCAGGTCCTGCCAGCTCCCGATCTGTCTGGAATTAGCTCAGTGCCTTTTCCCTGCACCAGCCTCCATCATCTCTTCCCGGGACCCATCTCAGGTCTTGCTGCCTCCAGTCTTGTCCTCCATGCCTCCCCACCCCCATCCCTTCTCCACCTCAGAGCCATTTTTACACCTTTACTGGGCATCTTCTGTGTCCTGGGCCCTCTACCACACCACAGCCCTAGATCATCGGTGGCCACTCCTTGCCCCCAAAGTACAGGCCAAACTCCTTAATATGGCTTAAAAACCCTCTAAGAGGCCTGGCCCGGCTGGCTCCTGCAGAATAATCTTTCAGCACCTGCACCATGCCCCAGGCACCCTGTGTTCCCTGGTCAGCGTGCAGTCCCTGTGGGGCCGTGCCTGACCTCCCACCTCGTTCCTTTGCTCATGCTGTTCCTGCCACCCCACCTCTCTGCCTTGTAAGCCCGTGGGTGTCAGCTTAGCAGTCACTTCCCAGGAAGCCTCCCAGCTTTATTATGCTCTTGCAAAGGGCCTCAAAGCACCCCCAGTTTGCCTCTAGAGAGCGCTCCTCACGTGGCTGATGTATTACTTACCTGGTTCCTCCCTTACACTCCGAAGTTTGAAGGCAGAGGCTGAGTTGTATCATTGTATTGTTGTGCATCATCATATCCTCAGCATCCAATAGTGCCTGGTACATAATACATATCCCTTAAATATCTTATCTGCGCAGTGAATGTGTGACTCCATTGTATCACACCCTTTCTGCATTTATGGAAATCTGCTGTATCTCATGCACTATACTATAATAAATGCAGTGGAAACTCAAAGTGCCAGAATCCTCAGAGAAAGGGAGCGAGATTGAATTGTTGATTCTGGTGCCCTGTAGCTCATAAGCTGTTCTGGAAGCGTGAGTTTCTGTGTAGTTGGGAGTTTACCCTTTAAGTGCTTTTGCTACTCCAAGAGAGTTACATTTTATCCGCCTTTTCAGGCGTCACTGAGGATCGTTCAGAGTCTGCAGCTCTAAGCCACCCCCAGGCTGCAGGGGTGCCCTCCGTCTTCTGTCTCTTTAACTTTGCTGCTTTTCTTCCCTGCTGTCAGTGTCTGCCTGGCCCCTTGCCCATCACCACTTCAAATTACATTACAGACCTCACTGTGCCAGCCACTGTCCAGCTGAATAAGACATCTGCCCTCAAGCGCTTCACCTCCTTGTAGCTTACTTAGCAAACATTAATTGCATGCATTCTAGGTCCTTCTAAGTGTTGCCCATCTTGACTTCAGAACTTGGCCTTGAAATGGCCATTTTTCTAAATAAATCACGGCTGTCAGCTGCTTTTGTGTGATTTGCCTCTCTTCTCAAAATCAAGTGTGAAAAAGAAATTGCAGCTCCCATCTGATGGGAGGGAGCCCTGCTGTTTTCAGAGGATGCTGACCAAGCACCAGGCCACCCGAGAGACATGCCCTGTTTAGCTCATCTCTGCTGGTCCACATTGGAACCCAGGAGAGTCTCAGAGAGACATACCTCCCTGGGCTTGTGCCCTAGCAGCATCCTAGCCCCTGTGAGCCCTTTGAGGGCAGGGACCGTATTGCATTCATCTTTGTTTTCCTGGTGCCTGGTGCCAGTATATATTTGTGGAATTAGCAAAAGGACAGAAAGAGGGAAGGAAGGAGGGAGAAATGGAGAAAGGAAAGGAGGGAGAAATGGAGAAAGGAAAGGAGGGAAGGGGGAGCAAAGTCGAAACTGAGAGATGAGATTCCCTTCCAGGGTAAGAAGTTAGAGGTGTCGAACGGAGGATTTGGGAAATGGGCTCACCGCGTCTTCGTGTGTGTGAAATTTCCTCCCAGGGAGTATCTGATGTGCTAAAAGAATCTGATACCATCAATACTGAAATAAACACTCTAGACTTGAAGAGTTTCCAATAAGTTAAGAACTAACAGTAGGTTAGCTATATAACAGGAAACATCTCAAATACTCTTAAAGATTATAGCTCTAAGGAGGAAAAAAACACAACTTCCTGAAGAAATCCAATGTTATGAGCAGCTGTTGCAGTAACTCTGATTAACATGTATTGTTTCCATTTTGAAACTCAAACCATCTAGATTTGAGTGTCCTATCCTCTTTTCTCCATCTTTTCCATCTTTTCTCCTTTGTGTCGCTGGGTTTTAGTAGTGTGAAAAGGTTTCTATTTTTTTTCTGCCCCTACCCAATACATGAATCCTATTTGGTATTGGTTTTAGAGCAGAAGTTAAATTGGTTGAATCTCACATGTCAACTTCAGTAGATTGGTTGTGGTTCACTGCAGAGTTCAGAAAGATTCTGAAGCTGTATCTAAGTTAAAAGGGGGTGAGTTCCGTGAAAGAGGTGAAGAGGATTGGCGAGTGTACATGCCAAGTGTTTGCCATTCCCGTTCAAGAGGAAAGTAAGCTGGTGAGAGCGGGGACTAACATTCTTCAGGTTTTGACTAAGAAGAGTCAACTGAAGTTGTTTTAATTTCGTCTTCATTCAATGCCTTAAACTGTTGGTTTTCAGATCATGTTCTACAGTGGTTTGAATGTAGTATCTTTGTGAATAGGGAGAAGAAGAGAGTTGAGTGTATTAACAGTGTTTAAACCTTTTCTCTAACCTGTCGATATCTGATACCTGATCCTAAACTGGACTTCATGACCGTAGAGAAGGGCAGGAATGAGAGACTATTTTAAAAATTCCTCCAGTAAAAATATTTTCCAGTGGTTATTTCAGAAGTAGCTTAAGCTTCTGAAACTTGATCTACAACTGGAGTCTCCTTAGCCTATAACTTGCCATCCAAATTGAAAACCTGGAATCTAGAGGTGTGCATTGGGAATCAGGGTGCACTGAGAAGTAGCCAATAGCTTTGACCTGCCACCAGACACATCCTGGCAGACATTTCTACAAATGCACGTAGCACCGTTCACCCTGGGGAAAACACACACAGTCATCTCACTGGAGGCCTTCCTTTTCAGGTGGAGAAACTGAAGCTTGCCAGTGCTTTTACCTGTCCACACTGATAGCGACTTGGCCTCTAAGCCCCTGGGCCCTGCCTGGCGGCCAGTAAATATTCCTGACTGTCCTTCCTGTGTCAGTTATAGGCACTGTAGATGCAGTGAGAAGACCCTTGAGCTCCCAGCATCAAAGAGCTTCCAGTGCTGGTTGGGAGGAAACAGACAAAAGCACACTAACAAATGTTTTAAGGTACCAGTAAGTGCACTGAAAAAAAAAAAAAAAAAAACCCAAAACCAACCTGGTGACCAGGGATGCTGCTTGGAAGAGGCAGCATTTGCACTTAGACTGAAATGATGCAATGGGATGCAGTCGGTGTTGTCAAGATCTTGGGGAAGACTGTTCCAAGCCAGAGAAACAACAAAAGCAAACCCGTCCAAGAGACGAAGGAAAGTCAGTGATTGTAGCAGAGGGAATGCCCAGGGTCCTGTCCATTAGCCCTGATGCCTGCTAAATGGTTGTTGGTAGTGGTGGTGGTTTCTTGTAGGCCTTGAAAACCTTTATTGCACTTGCTGAAGTTGCTTTAAAGTAAACCTTTGCATTTGGTTGGACAGTGCTTGCTTAGCTGTGCAGAGAGATTATGAAGAATTCTGTAGATGGAGGTGAATCTTATCATGGGCGTAACCCCTTTTGATGGAGGTGTGTGGTACAGATGGGGCCCATTTCTGCTCCAGAGAACCTGTGCAGGTTGGCAGGGACACAGTGACCAGCGACCACAAGCAGATTAGCTGGGTGGGGAAGGAGCATGATGACACCATCGACAGCTGACCCACCCCTAAACGGTCTCGCTGAGCTCCTGCTTCCTCCTGTGTGCTGGCCTGTCCAGCCTTGGCCGCCTGCTCACTGCATCCTCAAACACTTCAAAAGCAATTTGTCACAAAGGGAAAATACCTCCTCTGTAAAACCTGCTCCCACGTCTGAATTCCCTCACTTCAGCTGCTGGCTGCAGTCTGGACTCTGGCCCCTAAACTGGAAACTGATGAGTTGTGTACACACTCGAGCCCTTTCTCTCCCCTTGGTGCCTTTGCCCCCGCTGTCTCCCTGCGGGTCACCTTTCTCCCCAGTCCCCTCCCCTGGCAAGGCTAACCCGGTCCCTCCTGCAGGAAGCCACCTCTGACCTTGGCCGGGCTGGGTTCCCCTCTGTGCCCCAGACAGTCCACTCGGCACCCTACTGGTCCTCTTCTGCTCTGACTGTGGCCTCCGAGAGGCTGTGAGCTCCTCGTGGGCAGGGTGCAGGTCATAGTCATCAGGTGCCCTCGACTACCTGCACACAGTAGGGCTCAATCCACGTACGGTAACAAATGAGCAGCTGATCAGGCCCTCTTCATAAGGAGTGATTTTAGCTATTTGTTTGTTCTCATCAAAGGGACATCAAGGGAAGATTAATGCTGAACATGGGCAACTATTCTTTATATTCCTCTGAATTTATTCAGGTTGCTTACATAAGCAACTATCAATTACTTTTAGAAATTTTTGTGGTGAAATGTACATAACATAAAATTTACTAGTTCAATCATTAGTAAGTATACAATTCAGTGACATTAAGTATATTCACATTGTTGTGCCACCATCACCACCATCTACAGAATTTTTTCCCAAACAGAAACTCCATACCCGTTAAATAATAACTCCCCATTCCTCCCTCCCACAGACCCTGACAACCACTATTCTACTACCTGTCTCTTTGGGTTTGACTAGTCTAGGGACTTCAAATAAGTGGAGTCATGTAATATTTGTCCTGTGTCTGGCTTATTTCATTTAGCATAATGCCTTCAAGGGTCCTCTGTGTCGTAGCATGTGCCAGAAGTTCCTTCTTTTTTTGTTTTCGTTTTTGTTTTTTGCGGCACACGGGCCTCTCACTGTTGTGGCCTCTCCCGTTGCGGAGCACAGGCTCCGGACGCGCAGGCTCAGCAGCCATGGCTCACGGGCCCAGCCGCTCCACGGCGTGTGGGATCTTCCCGGACCGGGGCACGAACCCGCGTCCCCTGCCTCGGCAGGCGGACTCTCAACCACTGCGCCACCAGGGAAGCCCCAGAAGTTCCTTCTTTTTAAGGCTGAATAATATTTCATCATATATAAAATGTGTACCATATTTTGTTTATCCATTCACACACTGATGGACATTTAAGTTGTTTTCACCTTTTGGCTCTTGTGAACAATGCTGCCATGAACATGGGTGTGCAAATAACTATTTGAGTCCCTGTTTTCAACTCTCCTGGGTATATGCCCAGAAGTGGAATTGCTGGATCATATGGTAAAATCACTTTTACAACTTAGAAACATTTTGAATAGTCCTGAAATGGTCATTTCAGTTCAAACCAAAGGTTTGGAGGTGGTAGGTGATGCGGAAATGCAGGCTAAGGTTTCAGACGTTCGTCCCTGTGACTTGTCTGATGCTTGGTGATATAAAGTGTTTTGTTTTCAAGTGTGGTTTTTCATCTTTTCTTACAGCATCAAGCTGCTAGCTGTGCAAGAACTACTTGACAGAGAGGCCCTGGAAAAGGTAACTAGTTTGTTCTTCTTACCCCAGATTTACAGACTTAGAGCAGAGTGCCACACCCAGGAGAACACTCAGCTCCCTGTCACCAGAGACAGCACTCATAGCAGAGCTGCTCTGTTACGTTGTGTTCGTAACAGCCAGTGAACCTTGCAAAACTTTAATCAAAATGCCCCACATCGCTCATAGGCCATTAACACCTGCCAACTCTTCCTTGCTTGGCTCTTTCAGAGTTGAGTGAAAGCAGAGGCTCGCCCTGCTGTGGGCCAAGCTCTGGAGCAGGCTTTCTGTGCCTGGAAATACTGCACACCGGACGCCGCCCACGTGCCAGATGCTGTGCTTCCCTCCCTCTCTGCTTGTGTGTGTTCTTATCTGGGCTTATGGATGGTAGGATTGAGGCAGCGAGGTTAGGGAACTTGCCAGAGGAAAATTACCTGAGTGGCAGAGTAGGGATTTGAGCCCCAGAGTTTCATTTCCAAAACCAATGCTTCTTCTGGTTAATAGGCTAGTTCATGAGTTTGAGCCCCTGCGGGGACTACTTCTGAGGACTGGGAAACTCCCTCCCACCTAAGCCCTGGAAGGAGCTATCCAGTGTGTCTCGGTTTTCTACGTTCAGGTCAAGTACTCAGCTGGGGATCTTTTGCCAGTTGTGGGTTCAAGTTCTGTGTGGTGGGCTCCAAAAAGCAGGCTGAGCAGGTGCCGAGGAGGCCCAAGTGCCACCCCACGGGCCTCCCAACTCATACCAAGCTGCTCCCCTGGGTGGCTCAGGACTCTTCCCCAGTATGTGGCTATGGGCGTTAATTCGAATCTATAAGGTTAACGTGGAAGAAAACGGTTAGAGAGATAAGCACCCAAACAATATTATCTTATTTATAGAATTTAAAATGTTTGGATTAGTGGTCCATCTGCTGGTTGGCACTAAAGCAAATAAAGTCTTCAAGCACCAAGCTGTGGGGTGGGGGGCAGGCGTCTGAGCTCTGGCTCTGAACTTAACGTCCCTCCAGCCTCATTGGTATCACAGGTAGAGCAAGGGTGGGGCTGCCTGCCTGACCTCAATCCGAGAGGTGACATGAGAACCAAATGAGTCGGTGCAGTGGATGGGCTTTCTAAATGCCAAAGCCCTCCACTCATATTAATTCTTAATTACTCATTGTCATTCTTTAATCCAGCCATGAAAACATACTAAGTCCAGGTTATTATATATGAAGATTCTTTGTATGTTTTTGAAACTTTTAAAAAGTTACTCCTCCAAAACCAATTCTCTTCTCAGTGTTCACTACAGGTAATTGTTTTACTCCTCAAGTCTCATCCACCCTGACCCGTTAAAGAACCACAAGGAAAGATCTTTGTGGACCGTAGAGCTTTGCTGCTCAAAGTGCGGTCTGCGGACCAGTAGCATCGTAAGCTTGTTAGAAACGCAGAATCTCAGCCCCTACCCAGACCTCCTGATTCAGTTTGCGTTCTCACAAGACCCCAGGTGATTCTTGTGCACCAAAGTCCAAGAAGTTCTCCCTGAGGAGTAACATTTACTATCACGATCACTGCTGTTGACTAGTCCATCTTCACAGAGAACCTCTGAGGTGTCAGCTTTTTGCTTTTGTGGCCAATCAAGCTCCTTTTTTTCACACCAAAAGTGAAGTAAACACCATAAGTCTATTAGTAAGAACCCGGTTTTTTTTGTTTTCTTGTTTTTTTTTTTTTTTTTTCCATTCTTTTTTTCTTTTTAATTGAAGTATAGTTGACTTACAGTGTTGTGTTAGTTTCAGGTGTACAGCAAAATGATTCAGTTATTCATATATAGATACCTCTCCTTTTTCAGACTTTTCCATTATAGGTTATACAAGATATTGAATATAGTTCCCTGTGCTATACAGTAGGTCCTTGTTGATTATCCGTTTTATAAATAGCAGTGTGTATCTATTAATCCCAAACTCCTAATTTATCCATCCCCCTCTTCCGCTTTGGTAACCATATGTCTGTGAGTCTGTTTCTGTTTTATAAATAAGTTAATTTGTACCATTTTTTAGATTCCACATATAAGTGATACTGTATGATATTTGGTAAGAACCCAGATTTTATCTTTAGTTTGCCTGCTTCTTCCTTTCATTAAGAAAATAGTCTCATTTAACTTAATAGGTAGAGCCAGCAAGAATGACCTCAGTTAAACACACATCCTGCAAACCTCACACCTCTTTAACTGTCTCGGCAGCTGGGCTTCAAATGGCACCGTGCTTTCGGGTTTTGCAATTACTGAACTCCTGAGGTCCCACCACGGTAGGACTGGTCACTTCTAGACAGATGGTCTTTCTCTTATAAGAGGGAAGCTATTCTGAAGGGGTCATTTCCCTCACGGCTACTTGCAGGTTAAACCTGACCAGTAAAATATTTAAATTATGTAAAACATAATATAAAAGGCTAAAAAGCAGCAGCAGTGTTTTGGAGTCTCCTAGACAGTAAGACTTCTAGTGCTTTTTCTCCCTAATATTAGACATTGTTATTATGATCTTATTTAGCGTTTTAGTTAAAAATTACCAGCCATTTGCCTGACTTGTACTTTCCTTGGCTTTAGGTAGAGAGCCTGTCCATTTTTGGAAATGCCAAGGCTTTCTGGGTTTCTGCAGTGCACAGAGTCTGTTGTAGAAGAGCCAGGGTCCCCTCCCAACCTCGCCTCTGTTTGGCTGTTGGACCTGGCAGTGGGCCTTCCTCGGAGGCCCGGGCCCCTTTCGTTACCCATAAAACAGCTTTCCATTCCTTCTGTGGTGCCTTCCTCTAAAAGTCTCTAAAAGTCTTGGGTTTCACAGTTGATCCTTGATCACACTGTGAAGAGGGGAAAATTCTCCTTTTCATGCTCTGTTTTCTAGATTTTTCTCTGCTTCTTGCTCCAGTGATCCTTACTGGTTTGGGGGCTTCTGTGTTTCATCTGCAGGGAGAGGAAAATGGTGAACACCTGCCCAGTGAACCCCATACATAGATCAGTAGATTTCCAGTTTTTACCTCTTCAAATGCTCTTTGTTTTAATTCAGGTGCCATTGATAGGGGTGGAGACTGGGGACACCTGGGAGGTCAAGTCTCTGAATGTCTCTTCTCCACCAACACCACAGAAAGCCATTTCCCAGACAAATGACAGTGATTTGTCATTTATTAAAATAATGTTATAAAGCGTACAATTAATAATTGCTTCTTTTTCTAAAGTCTGTTAGAACCTTGAGAAGATGGCTTATTATGCATAAATGTCAGGATATGTGACATTTCCTTGACAAAGTGTTTTGGATTTGATGTGCTTTTTTGATCAGATATCCATTAGACACCAAGAGCAAAGGCTTGCTCTGAGACAGATGCCATCCTATTCTCTCTGTTCTCTGTACTTTAAGAGCAGGACGCTTTTGTTTTTCTGAACTTAAGTCACATAGGCTTGTTTCCCAGGCTTTATAAACAGACCCCATCTAATGCCTTTAAACGCGGCATTGCATGAAAGGAAATAAAAATATTGGTACAGCTTGATTTAGTAAGATCATTTTTCAATGACCCTTTCAAACAGCTTCCTGCAAAGCTGCAAACAATAGTTTGGCCGTTCCCTCCAGCTGGAGGTCACCCTCTCCCTGGAAGGTCAGAGCACCGACTGACCCCACCCGAGACCCAAGCCTGCCTGAAGAGCTGCCTGTGTGAGCCGGGCCTCCTAGAGGCTCAGGACGCCCAACTCATGGCCATCGCCAGTCCTACCCCTACCTCCGCCCACACCCCACTTGCAAAATTGTCTAGGACAAAATGCCTGCAGGTCTTCAGGCCTGCGGCTGCTAGAATTTTTCCTAGAATCTCAGCTTCGAAGTCCCACTCTTAGTCTAGTTTTCCTACAGGTGGAGCAGATGGTCTCTAAGACCTCTTGGTGCTTTCACCTGCGATAAAGCATATACATTTCACCAGCGAGCCTGAGACTAGAAATACTGAACTTGACGTTTGCACACAGTGGCTAGTCAGGGACTCTTCCAGCTGAACCCTAGTGGTGGGCAACATTGGAGTTAGAAGTTAGTAGCTTCCTGGGGGTTTTCAGAAGGAAATAGGAGGTAAATAATTGTCACATAGAAGTGCATGAATAACCTAAGGATGCCAAGTGCTTGTATCTGTAACTGGTGGTGGTATGTTCTAAACATACGCACATGCTATACATAAGCTCTAGCTCTGTTACTACACACTTTTGGAGTGTTTTTCACTGTGATTTGGACTTCATGTTAATTTAGTGTGTGCAACAATTGAGTGCTTATGCTGTCCTAAATCACACTACATACTGAGGGAGATAAAGTTATCAAAATACATTTGGGGCTTCCCTGGTGGCACAATGGTTAAGAAATCGCCTGCCAATGCAGGGGACACGGGTTTGATCCCTGGTCTGGGAAGATCCCACATGCTGCGGAGCAACTAAGCCCATGCGCCACAACTACTGAGCCTGCGCTCTAGAGCCCGCGAGCCACAACTCCTGAGCCCGTGTGCCACAACTACTGAAGCCTGCATGCCTAGAGCCCGTGCTCCGCAACAAGGGAAGCCACCGCAATAAGACCGCGCCCCACAACGGAGAGTAGCCCCCGCTCGCCACAACTAGAGAAAGCCTGTGTGCAGCAACGAAGACCCAATGCAGCAAAAAAAAAAAAAAAATTAATTAATTAAATATATATATAAAAAAATACATTTGAATGGCATGTGTGGAATACCAGAATGTCAGAGCTCAGGGAATCCAACCCTGTCATTTGTCATTTTGCAGACAGACACAGAGACCAGAGGTGTTGAAGTGTCCTCCTCGTCCAGGGCCCATAACAGTTGTGTTGGTAGTCTACCATCAACCCTGGCGGACTCAGCTCTGTTCCAGGGCTCCCTTCAGTACAGCCACTGCCTGTCTTCCATGGTCTTGTTTATCCTGGGCATCAGCTTTAGCAGACTTTGCTGATGCTGCTGTTGCTGCATATTTCAGGGCTGGGAGCAGTTGCAGAGGGTTGGTCCCTGGCCCAGGTGATGGAGAACTGAAACCCAGGTCTTCTAATCCTTGTGGTGAAACAGACACAGGCTTGTGGTGTTTGTCTCCATGAGCTCCCCTTGGCCCAGCAGGGGAGACAGAGAACGTGGGCTGGGGGTTAGAGGAGGAGGGCAGTCAGAGGTTCAGGGCTCGGGATGTGGACACTGTCGGGGAGCTTCTGAGAGCAGAGGACCTCTCAGAGGTGTGAGGGCAGCAGAGGGTCCAGGGGCCTGGGAAGGAAGGTGATGAGAAACGTGCAGGAGGGTAGGGAACACGCAGCAGACTCGCCCTTCGTAGGCTCTGTGTCAAAATGAATTGCTTCAGGAATCTTAACATAAAATACACCTTTTACAAAACAGTACTCTGTTTTGATTTTAAAATATCAGAATGAGATTCTTCAGCTCCCTGGGTTTATTTTTCTCCCAGGCCTAGTCCTTCACATAGAGCTTAATTTGAATGCCATCTTGAGTGGTCAGTATTCATGTATCTGTTAGATTTTTTTTTTAAGTGGATTGAGCCAGATCCGTGTCTAATCATGATTAAATTCACTGTAGTCATGTTCCTGGCTAAATCCCTTCCAGCAGGCAGCTTGCTACCTTCCTTGAAGGGCTAGTGAGCAGAAATGGGGGCCCCTGTGGAGCTCAGGCTCCCCCCGTTCACTGTGTGGAGTCTGGCTGAGGCCCGCAGGGGCCCCCACAGCCAGCCGCTCACCAGCTCCACTTTGCAAACTGCACACTTGGGCCCTGACCCCGTTCTGGAAAGGGCTCTCCGCTGGGCTACACCGCAAGCACCTCAGCTGTCAGAAAATGGAGCATCTTGGTGAATTATGGGCCAGGCTTCACGGTTCATTTTCAAAAAGGGAAGAAGATGCATTTTCTCCTATTCTTTTAAAACCATCACAAGATACCATGTATATTGAGGGGCTCCTGGTACCTTTCTCTGATTACAAAAAGCTTTTATTTGAAGTGAGCAAAAAGTAGAGTCTCAAAATAGGACTTTTAAATTCCTTTTAGCTTTATTAGCTATCAAAGATCAGCAAATTAAACAATGAGGGATCATTTTAAATGTACTATTACGTTGGCAAAGGTTTTTTTTTTTTTTTTTTAAAGAAGATGTTGGGGGTAGGAGTTTATTTAATTTATTTATTTTTGCTGTGTTGGGTCTTTGTTTCTGTGCGAGGGCTTTCTCTAGTTGCGGCAAGCGGGGGCCACTCTTCATCGCGGTGCGTGGGCCTCTCACTATCGCGGCCTCTCTTGTTGCGGAGCACAGGCTCCAGAGGCGCAGGCTCAGTAGTTGTGGCTCACGGGCCTAGTTGCTCCGCGGCATGTGGGATCCTCCCAGACCAGGGCTCAAACCCGTGTCCCCTGCATTAGCAGGCAGATTCTCAACCACTGTGCCACCAGGGAAGCCCGGCAAAGGTTTTTAAACAATGATATGTAATGTTGAAGTTGTGATAACTCCAGTGTCCCCATTCATTGGGGAGGGTAGTGACAAGGCACTGTTCTTTTGAAGTTCTGGGGTGGTGTATTTCATTAGCCTTTGAGATGCCCCTACCCTGTGACCAAGGTAGATTCCTAGGAGTGTATTTAAGGAATGATCCATAAATATGTGGAAAAGGCATTTGACAGCATGCTTTATAATTATGAATCCTTGCAGGCAGTTCACTGCTCAGTAGGAAGGGTGGGTTTAAACAGTCTGTGGTAGGTCTGCCCATGGTCTGGTGTATGTGGCCATTAAAAATGATAATCATTTAGCCTTGTAGAAATTTGATATAATGTTTACAAAAAGGAGGATAAGCAGTTGTACCTACTGTAATTACAACTATGTAAAAATATATGTATTCATTCTTTCAACCAATATTTATTAAGTACTTGTGTCAGGCTTTGTACTAGGCTGGGAGACACATACGGCTGTGATCAAGATGATTATCTTTCCTACTCTCATATAGCTCACATAATTGGTGAGGAAAATGTTAATAAGTACACAAATACGTATTTAAATACAATAGTGTTAAGCAATGCCCCCCAAAACACCAAAACAAAATCAGGTCATGGTTGGGGGCACCTAATGTTCTCGTAGCATCCAAGGAAATATGAAAAGAACAAAACATAATTAGGTAATTCTTTTTTCCTTTTAAGTTTCCTTTATCATTCATTTAATATTCCTGGAATCAACTTTTGAAGATCCCGTAAGACCTCCAGCTATGGCTGGAGGAGCCAGGGGGAAGGAACAAGGTGGATGGCAGGGAATCTGGAGGATGGGGCTGTGCACCAAGACAGAAGTGCCCTCTGAGTGCCCGGGAGTCCTGCACAGGAGGGTCTTTCTACATCAGAGTGAATGGTGATGGACCCTCCAGTCAACTCTGGTGATAGCTAGTTTGTAAACATCACGTTTTCTTAATATGCCGACGCCTCCATTCATTTACTCACTGTCTGTGGCTGCTGTCACGTTTCAACGTCAGCGTTAAGTAGTTGTGACAGAAAAGGTATAACCCACAAAACCCTGAATATTTATTATTGGGACCTTTGCCGAAAGTTTGCCAACTCCTGTTCTAGATCAGTGGTGCTTGGCTGCTGACCTCTGAAGTATCAGGTGAGAGCTGTACGACCCCATCCAGAAAAATGCACTTATGAACCTATACATGCGGTTGAATTTACATATTCTTGAAGCTTCCCCATGGAGGCCTTCAGGGTCATACTTCTGGGCCCTGGTATAGGTAGGACTCATTTCTCTACCCCAGAAATGCTGAAATATCTTCTCTCATTACAAAATGGTAGCCTACTAAGGAAATGTTTCTCAGAGTGGGACGGCTCACCCTTCCCAGGGAGGCATAGTGCCCAGGGTCTGCAGGGAGGGTCCTTCATGTGGTTAGAGGCCAGTCAGATTTTAGATGAGACTGCATCCCATTGGCACAGAAATAGCATCCCTTTGGTTACCTTTTCGTGATTTATGGTTTGATCCCATATTGGTTATTCTAAGGAGATTATCTGGTTCATAGAGTACCTGTGATCCCATTCTTCACCCCTTTCTTTCTAGCATCATTTTCTTCACTGGTAACTTGAGACATATTTAGGTCTCCTGAAATCTGAAATGTGTTCCTACTGTCCTACTTTCCTCTTTGCTACTGTCCTATTTCTCTTCTTTCATGTACTCATAGTTATCTTGAATGTAAATTCGCACCCTACACAACAAACCTTCATCTCCTCTCAGCTGTGCTTAACCCTTAGGAGCCTAGCCCCTGTCCCAGTTAATCTAATAAATCATAGCTTACCCTAGCCAACTTCTAACCCAAAGCATTTTTATTGAAAATATTTTTTACTTTCTATTGAAAAGTATTATGAAATAATTTTATATAGAACTTAAAATTTGTATATGCAATTATCCATTTTCTTGTAATTTCTGGGTACCTATTTCTGGTTTTATACTGCATCCATAATGATTTTATGTTAAAAAAACATTAAAAAAAATTTTGAACCCATTTAGACACAAATAGGAGTGGGAAAAGGAAAGAAATCATTCCTAGAGCTTGTCTTATCTAGGTGAGCTGTACTGCTTGGGGAGTCTGAATCAACTTCTGTCTTCTGCCTGTGATGGTTGTCCTTGGGGACACTCTCCTTGATGGTTCCATTACTTTGTCTTCATACTCTAAAAGCTTCATTACTTCTTAGTCTCCTAATTGATTCTGGACTTATAGAGGAAAAGAAGAGAAATCTTATAATAGCCATATGGATTGCAAACTCAGGCAGAGGCCAAAGCAAGACCTATAACAAAAGCAGAAACATCATTTCATTCAGGTTTGAAAGTCAAGGGGGCCTTGAAAAATCACCCCTCTCCATCTTTTGCTAAGAATCATTTCATCATCAACTAGAGAGAATTTTGCTGGCATCTTCTGGTGGCTCATAAATGGTGGGCTGGTTTTGTGAACTTGTCTAACCTATGATTTAAACATAATGTGTTGGGGCCTCCCTGGTGGCGCAGTGGTTGAGAGTCCGCCTGCCGATGCACGGGATACGGGTTCGTGCCCCGGTCTGGGAGGATCCCATATGCCGCGGAGCGGCTGGGCCCGTGAGCCATGGCCGCTGGGCCTGCGCATCCGGAGCCTGTGCTCCGCAACGGGAGAGGCCACAACAGTGAGAGGCCCGCATACCACAAAAAGAAAAAAATAAAAATAAAAAAATAAACATAATGTGTTCATGTTAATATTTTTCTTGTGCTGACTCTCCCCTTGAGACACCCTCTTTCCTCTTTGAGAGGGCATCTGGAGGTTCCACTCTTGGTAATGCCAGAGTAGCTTGTATCAGAATAACCTTTCCTCAAATAACAATTATAAACTCTGGGTAAAGTGCAAACAACTATTTGAAGGCACTTAAGAGAAACCACAAACTGGAGAGATGCCAGCCCTCAAAAGAAGGAACTAGCCCTGGGTGAGTTCCACATCTATATGGCTTTTCCCCTGATGGCATTCCCCAGTCTGTGTGGGCAGCTAGAGCTCAGGCAGGTTTGGGGGATGTCATGAGTCTTCTCTCTCTTTTTCTCTTGGTCAGTCTATCTAAAGGTTTCTCATTTTTGTGCTGAGCTTTTCAAAGAACTTTCAGTTTCATTGATTTTTCTCTATTGTTTTTTATTCCCTATTTCATTCACTTCTGCTCTAATCTTTATTGTTTCTTTCCTTCTCCTTGGTTTCTGGGTTGTTTTGGGTCTCCTTGCTTTTTCCATGGTCTTAAACTGGAAGCTTAGGTTATTGATTTGAGATCTTTCTTCTTTATTAGGAATCTACAGCTATAAATTTCTCCCTAAGCATTGCTTTAGATGACTCCCATAAGTTTTGGTATGTCGCATCTTCATTTTCATTCATCTCACAGTTTTTGTTTTAGATTTCCCTTGTGATTTCTTCTTTGACCCATTGTTTATTTGCAAGTGTGTTGTTTAATTTCCATTTATTTATGAATTTCCCACCAATTTTTGTTGTTGTTGATTTCTAATTTCATTCCATTACATTGTCATCAGAGAAGATACTTTACTTGACTTCAGTCCTTTTAAATGTATTTAGGCTTATTTTGTGGTCTACTGTGTGGTCTATTCTGGAGACTATTTCATGTGACTTGAGAAGAATGTGTGTTTTGTTGTCGTTGGGGTGAGTGTTTTGTGAATGTCTGTAGATCTATTTGGTTTATGTGGTTGTTTAAGTCTTTCAGTTCCTGTTGATCAGTTTAGTTCTATCCATTATTGAAAATGGGGTATTGAAGTCTCCAGCTATTGTTGAATTGTCTGTTCCTTCCTTCAATTCTGACAGTTGTTCTTTTATGTATTTTGGGGCTCTGTTATTAGGTGCATATATATTTATAATGGTTATGTCTTTCTGATTGATTGACCCTTTTATTATTATAAAATCTCTTGTCATCTCTAGTAACAGTTTTTGTTTTGAAGACTATTTTCGTGATACTAGTATAGCCATTCCAGCTTCCTTATGATTGCTGTTTGTATGATGTAACTTTTTCAGTCTTTTTACTTTCAACCTACATGTATCTTTGAATCTTAACTTTATCTCCTCTACACAGCCTGTAGTTGGATATTGTTTGTTGCTCAGTTTGACAGTCTCTGCCTTTTGATTGGGTTGTTTAATCCATTCACATTTAATGTTATTATTGATATAGTTGAGTTTACATCTGCCATGTTACTTTTTGTTTTCTATGCCTTATGTCTGTTTTGTTCCTCCTTTTCTCTTTCACTGCTTTCTTTTACACTAAGTGAGTATTTTCTGAAGTAGCATTTTAATTTCCTTAATGATATTTTTTGCTATGCTTTTTGAGTTATATTCTTAGTGGTTGCTCCAGAGTTTACCATGTACATCTTAATTTATCAGATTTACACTAACTTAATTCCAATGAGATGTAGAAACATTACTCCTATGTAGCTCTATTCCCTCTTCCCCCTTTTTGTGCTATTGTTACACATATTACATCTAACTATGCTACAGACCCAACTATATATTCTTATGATCATTACTTTATATACTTTTATGTCTTTTAAAGAAGGTGAGAGAAGGGAGGAGAACAAGTATATTTTAGAGAGTTAACTACATTAACCTTCTTATTTACCATTTCTGATTTTCTTCATACGTTCCTGTGGATTCCAGTTACCATTTGGCATCATTTTCTTATTTTAGCTCATCTTTACTCCTACCCAGGTCCTTTGTGGTGGTCAGCTGTATTATATTTCTATATGTTATAGACCCAACAATACAGCTGTATACATGTATTAATATTCATACAATATGAATAAAGGAGAAGAAATATGTATTCATACTGTCTTTTATAATTATATAATTACCTTTACTGGTTCTTTTCATTTTTTTCATGAGGATTTGAGTTGGTCTGGGGTCACTTGCTTTCAGCCTGAATAACTTTCTTTGGTATTTCTTATAAGGAAGATCTGCTAGGAACAAATTCTCCTTTTTTTTTTTTGTCTGGGAATATATTTCATCTTCATTTTTGAAAGATGGTTTTTCTGGATATGATTCTTCATTGACAGTACTTTGAATATGTCATTCTACTGCCTTCTGGCCTTCATTGTTTCAGATGAAAATTTAGCTGCTAATCTTATTAGAAACAAGTGAATTTTGAAAGCTGGCTATATTCCTAGACACCACATTTACTGAAGGGGTATTTTATTTTGGGGGTTTCTGAAAAGTGGCTCTTACTCAGTGTCCCAAAGCTGGTTCAAATTTAGTGACACAATTTCATTTGTTTGAGGAGACTTCTAAGGCATTATCTACATAAAGTCCAACAAAACATTTCACTTGGTTTTGGCAAAGAGAAAAATGAAAAGTAGACAGCATTTTGATACTCTAGTAAGACCAAAGACTTTGTACTAAGAAATATCTGAGTTTAGTTCTCAAATTATAGGTTATGAAATCAATTGAGTAAATTACAACCATCATTTGTTTCATTGTATATGTATATGGATGGATTGATGGATAGGATGAGTGGGTGGCTGGCTGGCTGAATGGATAGGTGGATGGGTGGATAGATGGATACAGACATACCTACACAGTTGGCAGGCAGACACATGGATAGAATATACCAGATTGACATATAAAAATTTATTTATTGCTATGAGTCATGGTCAGAAATGCTTGAAAACTACCATTCTAGACCATTTCTTGGCTTGAAAGAGGGGAAGACAGCATGCTCTGGGTTTTTTTTCCAGCACTGGAAAGGCTCTGCTTACCTTCGGGTATATCCTAAGCACTTTTCCCTCCTGCCTTGTTAGTCTCTTAACTCTTTTTTGCTTTTGAACAGTAAGAAAATATGCCCAACTCATTGCATTACCCCCCAAATTGTTGCATGTAGCCATCACCTTATACAAACACTCACACAGCCATGATGACAGGAGTTATATGCAATTTCCTGTCTTATTTGGTCCACCCTAAAATGCTTCTCTTATCAGGAAATGCGAACAATGAGTTAGTACAGAGAGAACTTTCAATTCACTGTTTTAGAGAATTCTGAGACTTTTTGTGAATGATTCATTCACTCATTTCTTGAGAGCATGACTTTGTATTCAGCAAAGTTCAGGCTCCTTTATAATTTTAAATGAAACGGAAGGGCAGGCAGGTGAAACTATTTGGCTCAGTTGCTAAAAGCATTTATGCTGGATGTTCTCATTAGGTAAAATTATCCTGATTGAGTTGGTCATTAAGGCTTGCTTTGCCAGAATTAATTCAGTGGAGAGATCTATCAGATTGTTAACTACCTACTTAGAATGAGTAATTCCTACAGCTGATAAAGTATTTTTTGTTAACCTTTGGGAGGCACTGAAATGGTGAGTTTGGGCCTTAACAAGACTCCAAACTTCTGGGAAAACATCCAACCCATTTTTAGAGATTTTGATCTATCTTTGCAGAAATTCAGAACAGTATACTGACATCCCTTATGAGCATAATCCAAGACCCCTTTCTAGATCCTAGACTTGGTTTCCCCAGTGCACTCTGTACCGCCACCCCATTCCTTCTCTTGCCCTCTCTGTCCCCCCTAACCCTTGTCCACGAAATGCAGGCTTATTTTCACATGCAGAGCTAATTAGGTTGGAAGAAGCCAGCCAGGGAAAACAAAGCAGCTCCCCATATATGAGTTACTGTAAAATTACCTGCCCTCCTAGTTAGCAGTTAGTGGCTTCCTACACAAGTGGCCAGTCAAAAGATTTCATGACTCTGTAGAATCACTGTTGTGTCACAGAGCATCTTCCTGTTGTGTCCAGCTCTAGGGATCCAGAGGGATGAGAAGTACCCAGGACTAAAACAAGATCCCCAGCATTTACAAGCCAAAGGGCTGAACCTGGAAGGGAAGGTGACAAGTTCTGGGTTTTTGCCTGAATTCCCAACATTTGCACCAGCTCCGAGGTTGAGTGGGGATGGGGGCATTAGGGCCTTTTCCCCCTTGATTAGGAAATCATGAGACTGTAGTTTTACGTTATTGCTAATCTTCTCTGTCAGGCATGCTTTGTCTCCCTCCCTCTCTCCATCTGGCTGAAACCTCTACTTAGAAAATAAATTGCTGCGTATCGATTGTTCATTTTGTTTCTCATCACCCAGATGTCCTTGTTATGCACTTAGCTTGCTTGGCTATATTTGTGAACAAGAGGGGAAGAAGTAATAAGTATTTCTAGCCTTCATGTTAGGATGTGGGAGGGACTTTTTTTATGTTGTTTTTGGTGCTTAATTTATTTAACAACAACAGTGAAATCACCTTTTATTTATGAAAAACAAAGAAGTGTGTGTGTCTGCTTACACATCTTCTACATGGACAAAGTTCAAGCCAATTAATTGGTATTTATACTATGACTTTCTAGAAAAGTGAAATGTCTAGAAAATGTGGAAGCAGAGAGAAAAGTTAAAACATCTAAAATTACTACTTGGTCTCTGTAATTTTCGTTTCAATCCTTCCTTTGTATGGTTACCAGAGTAACCCTCCTAAAATGCAAGTTTGATCCTATCACTGCCCTCCTTGTAGTTGCTTCAGCAGGAAGCTGCGTGCTATAATGGGAACACGGACATGGATTTGGGTCCTGGCTCAGCCGTTTGCCCTACATTATCCCCTCCAGCCCTACATCTCTCATTTTTTGAGCAAGGAGAATGCCTCCCTCACAGAGCCGTGGTGTGGGTCACATCACACAGCATGTGTAAAGAGCCAGCAGTGGTACTTGGCTCATGGCAAGTGTTCTAGTAAAGAGGACACCGGGGTTACAACCCATTAATATGGAGTCATCCTTGTGCCTGCAGGACACTGTCATGACGTCCATGTGGCCCCATCTGGTTGCAGCTTGATCTTTGGGACACTCCCCTCTGTCCTGTTTGCTTTCACTCCACCCACTCCCAGTTATTTGGAAGGAGCCTGAAAAGCCTGTGAAACTAACATCAGACAGTTTGGCTATTTTTAACTGCCTCTGGCCAAAAACTGCCTCATGGGAAGGGAGGTTGACTGAAAGATAGTTTGGGGGTTTGGCTTTCCATTCTTCCCATTTGCACAAAAAAAAAATGAGAACCAAGGGATCTCAGGACATTCTCCAAAATGAGGATGCTATTTTCATGAACTACCACCTATAGTTCCTGCTGCCATAAAGTGTCTGGGAGTGAAAAATTGCAGGTCTTTCTATCCCTGCCTGCCCACATAGGAAAGAACAATCAAATCTATGTGGTTTGCCCTGAAATAAAATAGGAAATGTGCAGGCTTTAGAGACTAGGATTTGGCATAATGCAATTCAAAATAAAGTAAGTCATGAATCTGTAATACTTTCACCCACAGCTTTGAAGTCTTTATGATTATTGCTGCTGAGGATGACAGGCTGCATAAACACCAGTTAGAATATAGCTGGAGGCTGGAGTTTTATAAGAAAAATGGCAACCAGAGCAATTTCCCTGAATGGTCCATAAGTACTAATTCTGTTTAATGTGACAGTTCCTAAATAACTCTGCATTCTTCACAGAAACACGTATGGGCAGTGCTGCAGCCTTGCCGTTTAGAGTGAGTCTAAGAGTGAACTAGTCTTCAGTGTTTACGGATCGAGAAAATATCTCTCTGGGGTTTTAAAAAAATATGTGGGTGTTCGTGTGGGAGGGTTGGGGTTGGGGAGCTGATGTGAACTGCCGGCTTTGTTCTGCTCCTCCGTTATTTCCTTTGGATTTAAGTACCTACATAATCGTTTCCCACCCTTTTGTGTCAGCTTTCTCTCTCCCTGTCCCTACCCTTTCTGTTGCTCACGGGTAAAAATGCTCTATCAGTTGTACTGTGGGATGGTTTGTTGGGGTTTAGAGACCGTCTGTCCTCCATCTATACCCGTCTTACTCATTCTCTGAGCTTGTTTACCTGAAAATGTCAAAGGGGGAAGAAGACTCTAGAAAAGGAAGAACTACGGTTGGCTAAATCAACACGGTTTGTCTTAGGCAATGTTCTCATCATCTTGGGGCAGATGCCTTTTTGCTTTACAAGTAAAATGTTGTAACATGTATGGTTGACATTTCCTGTCGAGTTTTTGGTTCAGCGTGTCAGTAGGAAGTACCAAATGAAACCCTGTGTCCTCCACCTGTATTGTTGGTGTGTTTCTCCAGTGAGGTAAAAGCATTAGCATCTATGGAACGGCATGTTTTGTGCAAGCCACGGCATGGCCATCCCAGCGTTTCTGCTCTAACCTGTGGGACATCACTCTGCCTGCAGCTCTCCTACACTCTTCTAAAATAGCCACAAAATCCTCCAAAATGCTTTGCTATTTTCAGACCTGCTCTCACTTAGAATAATTAGTTTCCAGCATTACTCACAAGTTTAGTGTCTAATTTGGACAAGGGGCTTATTTTATTTGCCCTAAAACTGTCTTTTTAAGCTTCAGAGAGCCTATATTCCAAGAATTACCGGCCTCTGCATGTCTCTCCCTCTGCATTATATATCCATGTGGAGAGAAGGCTGGAATAACCCTGTCTAGAGGTGGCCTCCCCAGGGCTGTGGCCCTGCTTCCCTGCTCCCCACCTGATCTAGGGCTCCGTGAGGGACAGCCCGACTTCACAGCTGTACTTAGAATAGCACGTGGCATTTGTTGAATGAAAGAGTGGTTTCTCTGCTCTATCTTAAACATCTAGTCCATTGCCCAAGTCACTTTTTAAATTATTGACATAAAATTCCATACCATAAAATTAATCATTTTAAGAGTCCACTTGAAAGTGAAAAATTCAGTGGCATTTAGTAGCTTCACAATGTTGTGCACCTGTCACCTCTTTCTAGGTCCAAGACATTTTCATCATCCATAAAGGAGAGCCGGTACCTATTAAGCAGTCACTCCACATCCCTCCCTCCCCCTGGCACCTGGCGACCGCCTATCTGCTTTTTGTCTCTATGGATTTGCCTCTTCTGGACATTTCATGTGAATGGAATCGTACAATTTGTGGCCTTTTGTATCTGTTTTTTTTTTCACTCAGTATAATGTTTTCGAGGTTCATCCATGAGGTAGCGGGTATTAGTTCCTCATTTTGGGGGGTTAGTTCAGTACTGTTCCAGTGTATGGATATAGCACGTTTTGTTTATCTGTTCATCAGGTGATGGACATTTGAGTTGTTTCTGTCTTGTGGCTCTTGTGAATAGTGCTGCTGTGAACATTCACATACCAGCATTTGTTTTCAATTCTTTTGATCCAAGTTGTGCTTATTTCCCAAGTATCTCTCAAATCTGTCCACTGCTCTCCCGTCAGTCAGGCCACCCTTATCACTTACTGCACTACTTAACTGGTCAGGCCTTTCTCCATCCTAACTCTACACTGCGACCCTATAGCCTTTTCAAAACGCAGATCTGTTTTTCATGCCCTTCATTGATTGTAGAATTGCTCAGAGGGTAAGAAACAAACTCCTTTCAGGCCCACAGGGCTGCATGACCAGGTCTCTAACCATTCCTTTAAGCTCATCTCACCTTTCTGCTCCTCACCATCTGAGCTGCAGCCACACTGACCTTCTGTCCGACAAACTCTCCAGGCTCTGCCCCATCACAGGCCCTTTGCACATGCTACCCCTGTTGCCTGGAATGCTCCCCTCTCCTCTTTGCCTAATTAACGCCTTCTCATCCTGGAGTTCTCAGTGCTAAGCCTTACCTCTTCAGGGAAGCCTTCCCTGACTAAGTCAAACTCACCCCCACCGCCACTGCCACCATCATGGATGCCCACAGGCTCCTAACCGCTCCTTTGTAGCACAAGTTCAGCTGCATGTTTGGATGATTATTTGATTCATAACTGTGCCTACAGAAACAGAAGGCAGCTGTACTCAGATCATGGGTTCTGAAGCCAGACTGCCTGGGTTCAAATGCTGGTTCTGTTCCTACTGCCTGTGTGATCTTAGGCAAGTTAATTAACCTCTCTATGCCTCTGTTTTCACATCCACCAAGTGAGGATCATAATAACATAATGGCTACCTTAGAAGGCTGTTGTGAGAATGAAATAAACATACGTGTTAAGTACCTGGCACTAAAATGATCTCAATAAAAGTATAATTACTGTAACTTTTAAAAAACACAAATAACTGTGCCTACATTGGCACCCCTACACCCCTCATCCCCAGACTGTAAGCTCAGGGGGGCAGGGAACCATGTCTCTTTTGCTGGCGTTATAGCTCCAGAGCCTAGCCCAGGATACTGACATGGTTAGTGCTTGTTACATTTTTATTGAATGATTGGATGAATCCATTCTCGTGCTTGCCAGAGAAGAATATTAACACTACCGTGTTCCCTCTCTCCGTCCATATCTGAGTTTTAGGGGGCTCTGAAGCCAGCATGCAGTGTGGTGGCACTCGGCTGCAACCCCTACTCCTGCCCACATCCCCAGCTGCTGCGTTTGGGGAACTGTGCTGCCGCATGTGGAGAGTCAAAGACAGGGATCCTGTGTCCTTGGCCCTGCACTGAGGGAGGGCCCAGTCTCTATGACAACCACAGGACCGCGGAGGAGGCTTGCCATGCACCAGGCCGTGTGCCCCCTGCCTTTACAAATATCCAACTCGTGAGGCGGGCATGATTGCTATCCCCTGTTACAGCCGAGGAAAGGGAAGGCGTGAACAGGGGAGCCATTTGGCCAAAGTCAAAACTCTTGGTAAGTGGCAGAGCCAAAGTTTGGATCCTGGGAGCTTTTCTCCCGAGTCTGCGCTCTTCACCTCCCCGTTAACTAATGAACATGACCCGCTTAAGCTCTGAGAACGCGGGAAGGACTCCTCCACTGAAGGAGTGGAGGCTCCTGTCCCGAGTCTGGACAGCTTTGTTTAAGGCCCCAGAGCAAACAGTGGACATTCCCACTGAGTTCCGGCTTGTGATCCCCCCGGCCCGTCGCACCTGACGGTCCTAGCAGATACAGGTTGACATCAGGACAGATTCTCTAAAGAGACTTTAAAAACAAAGCTAGAGGGGAAAAAATAAAGATGAGAATTGTTTATCTGCAGATGAAAGAAACTAAACTATTTATGAAGACTTCCACCTCTTATGTCAGTCGGAGATGTAAAAAAAGAGTGTTATTTCCTTTTTGATGGTACATTTCAGGCACTTAATGTCTGTGGTCATTCACTCTTTAGGCCCCTGTGCTGCCATCTGTTTATCACAAATATGTATATTGAAAAAATAAAGAAATAAAACCTCTTGATTTACGTTCAGAAACAAAAACATTACGACTTTAACTTACTCAGGATCTTTTTTTAAACATGTGGATGAAACCATTGTGAGCACATAGGGTAGAATGGTGAGGTTTTATTGTTACCATAGTAGGTGATTTTAGGATGTTTATATTGAAATGAAATGAGCCCCCAAATGGCAGAAATTCCTCCCAGCCAACGAAACATCCACCACCTGGGGGATAGCACATTGTGTCCATATGATAGCATGTTAGATGGTGCATGAAGTGAGTTTGGAAGAGTTTGTAATAATGTGACACAGTTATAACAAAACTGTGTGTCTTTATGAATAAACAGATATACATATATTAATAAAATGCATTGGAAACACCCTGGAAGGGAATCTACCAAAAATGTTAGCAGTGGTTGTCTTTGCACAATGATATTCTACTTAAATTTTTCTTTGTTTCTTTACTTTACAAATTGTCCTATAATGAGCTTGTGTTTACTGATACCAGAACATAAGCCTCAATTTAAAGAGAAGGAGAGGGGACTTCCCTGGTGGCACAGTGGTTAAGAATCTGCCTGCTGGGGCTTCCCTGGTGGCACAGTGGTTGAGAATCTGTCTGCCAATGCAGGGGACACGGGTTTGAGCCCTGGTCTGGGAGGATCCCACATGCCACGGAGCAACTAGGCCCGTGAGCCACAACTACTGAGCCTGCACGTCTGGAGCCTGTGCTACGCAACAAGAGAGGCTGCGATAGTTAGAGGCCCGCGCACTGCGATGAAGAGTGGCCCCTGCTTGCCACAACTAGAGAAAGCCCTTGCACAGAAACGAAGACCCAACACAGCAAAAATAAATAAATAAATAAATTAATTAATTAATAAACTCCTACCCCCAACATCTTAAAAAAAAAAAAGAATCTGCCTGTCAATGCAGGGGACACGGGTTCGACCCCTGGTCCGGGAAGATCCCACATGCTGCGGAGCAACTAAGCCCGTACGCCACAGCTACTGAGCCTGCGCTCTGGAGCCCACGAGCCACAACTACTGAAGCCCACATGCCCGTGCTCCGCAACAAAGAGTAGCCACCGCAGTGAGAAGCCCGCACACCGCAACAAAGAGTAGCCCCCGCTCGCTGCAACTAGAAGAAGCCCGCGCACAGCAACAAAGACCCAGCGTAGCCAAAAATAAATAAATTTATTTTTAAAAAAATAATAGAAGGGGAGGAGCTTCCCTGGTGGTCCAGTGGTTAAGACTCCGCCCTCCCAATGCAGGGGGCCTGGGTTCGATCCCTGGTCAGGGAACTAGATCCTGCATGCATGCTGCAATTAAGAGTCTGCATGCGACCGCATGCTGCAACTAAAGATCCCACAGGCCACAACTAAGACACAGCACAGCCTAAATAAAGAAGGAAAGAGAAGGGGGAAAATCCCACAAAATTACTAGCACAGTCTTAACTCCCATCTCAGATTAAGAGTCTTAGCATCCAAAGAGAAGACCCTTTGGAAATGTCCCTGAAGGGCAGAAACAAGGGATGATGAGGACGGTGACAAGGACGGTGGCAGCGTAGGAGTGTGGAATCCCCACAGGAGGGTCCCGAGCCCCCCGCATGCCTCTCCCTTCCCGTCCTAACCTGCCTTCCATCTCCACGAATCTTCAACCCCCTCTTACTCTCCATTTTATAATTGCCCTTGCAAAAAGAATCTAATTGCCCTTGCAAAGTCCCTTCCACCCCCCATGCTTATTTTTAACCATCTTGTTCAGGAAACGTGCTGAGTAACTCCTGGAAGCACGGAGGAGAAGCTACCAGGACCAGCAGCTGCTCCGTTGACGGGGGGCCTGTGGGTGTCACTTCCCTTGACTCTGAAAAAGTACCTGATGATTAGCTGGTTGTGGAGGCTGAGGGAATGTCTCCTTGGTTGCTTTGTATCTTCCTCAGCGTGATAAGAATGTTTAAACAAGGATGAACAGTCCTGCAGTATCCTCTCGGGTCCCTGTGGAGGAGTGTGCTCGTTGCAGCTGACCTAGCTGGGGCTCGCAGGCAGTGATGAAAGGGCTGTAAACCCATTGCTTCTCCGGACGGATGGAGAAGCAGGGGTCTGAGCTTTTAGGGCAAGGGCTGCCCTACAAAGCTCTGAACGCTTGGCTGTGTGTCCCACCGGTCCCTGGCCCCTACCAGGAGGAAGCCTGTAGTCTGATGTGTTGACCTTCCCGGGAGAGCAGCGTCCTCAGGACCCAGGCAGCCTGGCGCATCGGTGAGGAAAGTGACGTTAGCAGGGTGGTGATGGTGCAGCTTTTAGCTCCAGAGGACCCACACGCACATTGTCACACAGGGCAGTTGGTTTGTGTTTTCTGAGCCTTCTCTCCTGAGTTAAGTGCATTTGACCAGGGCTTCCCTGGTGGCGCAGTGGTTGAGAGTCCGCCTGCCGAGGCAGGGGACACGGGTCCGTGCCCCGGTCTGGGAAGATCCCACATGCCGCGGAGCGGCTGGGCCCGTGAGCCATGGCCGCTGAGCCTGCGCATCCGGAGCCTGTGCTCTGCAACGGGAGAGGCCACAACAGTGAGAGGCCCGCGTACCGCAAAAAACAAAACAAAACAAAAAAAACCTAAGTCTATTTGACCAGTAGAGTTGGCTACCCCAGGTTTAACCTTCCCTGGCCCACTTGCTGGCAGTGGGTGACCTTGCCATGTTCCCTTTCTGAGCCCTGCTTTCCTCACGTGTCACCTGAGAGAATTATTAACTGCCTCACAGGATTGTCATTAGGATCAAATGTGATAATACGTGAAACTTGCCGAATAGTTGGCACTTGATAAATGCTGGGTCCCTTCCCGTGCCCTTCCTCCTGCCTCTGGCTCTCTCTTTTTCACAGGGTTCAGAAGCTAACTTGGTCGGGGATTATTGGCCACCTATGTTTTCTTACTATTGCTGGATTTACCCAAACTTAACCTATTAGAATTACTACCTATTAAAAGTAAGCCCTTATTTTAGGCACTTGAGCAAGGAGTCTTCAGATGGGGCTTAGGGCACGTTAAGGAAAGCTGATGCTGGGTTTTGGAAGAATGAAATCCATTCTCCGCGTTTGGGAGAAAGCCTTTGGAAAGTTAACCCAATGCCCTGTGTGTGGCGCAATCAGCTTCCTTATGGAGTTCATGTGGCGATTATCACAGAAAGAGGGAGAAAGGAGTTTTAATGTTTCTGAGAATCCTGTATTTTCTCTCCCAGTTTTATACTTCTCTCTCCCCACCTCCTGCCTTTCCCTCTCTCTCTGCTGTGTTGGAACTTGGAAGTGCCCTTGCGGGGGGGTGTCATCTCCTCCCATCCCTTCACTTTACAGATGGGGAGATCGAGACCCAAAGAGGTCAAATGCCAGGGGTGCCTGGGGTCCCGAGCTTCTCCAAGTTCCTCTTCTTCCAGCCCCTGAAAGTGACCCTCTGAAGACACTTCCAAAGCTACAAGGAAACAAGCCCAGTTCTTTCTCTCAATATTAGAAAATGATAGTTGTTCAGTGAGCCCCCAAGGGGCAGAGGAATGGCTTCCCTCTGTCCCTCCACGGACTCCAGGGCCTCTGGGAAAGGCTTTTAGAAGCAGTGCTGCAGCAGTGTTGTGTGAGGGGCTCAAAGCGGCCCTGGAGCCCCAAGCACATGGCTCTCTGTCCCACCTTGCACCTGTCTCCCTTCTGGGATATGTACCTGTGTTTGCATTTGAGCGAAGGTGACTACACCTCATCCTGGCTCTGTGGGAACAATCTCTTTCTCTTCCATACAGATTGGGGGAGAAAGGCGAGCGAAAGACTCTTCACTTTTGCCCTATGTCCATGGTACATTTTGTGTGTGTGCCCTGCTCTGGGGAGAGGTGGACCAGGGCCTTTAAGACGCCTAAGAACCGTTAAGGCACTTAGCGCTTAGTAGGAAATAGCAAAGTAATTTGAGTGTATTGCTGCCCCGTAGGCAATATGGCCTTACAAAATATCAACATCTTAAAGTCTAAATATGCCCGAAAAACTTTGTAATAGGCTTATTTGTTACAGTTCAAAGACCAAACATGATTAATACTGCTTCCAGGCGTGATTGGGCTTTTGCACTGCTCAGTGTTCTTTTGAGAGTGTGTTGACGTTTTTTAGTGCCCCTACCCATTCCTTGGTTTCACTCTCCACGTGATCACTGCCAGGTACCCATGGATGTGCTGGCTTCTAATGTTGGCTGTAACATACATGTGGTTGACCATCCAGGCAAAGATAAGCCCTGGCTTACTATTAACATTTCACAAAATGTTGTCTGTGTTATTTGCTGTTTCCTGTGGTATTAAAATGAAAGTTGAGTCTTTTGACCTTGCCTGACTTAATACAGGGCTGCTTTCTTTTATGATGGCAGTTTCTTTTTTTTTTTTTCCCAGATTCACCTGTCCTTTTTAAACGCTCATTCATTCATGTATGCCTGCAATCACCATGAGCCTTTACCCACATTTGTTTATTTATTTATTTATTTTTGGCTGTGTTGGTTCTTCACTTCTGTGCGAGGGCTTTCTCTAGTTGTGGCAAGCGGGGGGTCACTCTTCATCACGGTGCGCTGGCCTCTCACTATCGAGGCCTCTTTTGTCGCTGGAGCACAGGCTCCAGATGCGCAGGCTCAGTAGCCGTGGCTCACGGGCCCAGTTGCTCCGCGGCATGTGGGATCTTCCCAGACCAGGGCTCGAACCCGTGTCCCCCGCATTAGCAGGCCGATTCTCAACCACTGCGCCACCAGGGAAGCCCCGGCAGCTTATCTTTTTAAGGCACCTGTGCCTCTCCACCCACCACAATACACTGTGTTTCCAAGAGCTGAGTGCACAGAGGGAATTGGTGGTTGACAAGCGGAAAAGTCACCTCCAGACTCAAAGAGAGGTCACCTCCAGAATCAGGAAAGCAAGCGAAATAGCCAACTCAGTGAAGCAACTTCATCTGGAAAGTTGACCCGGAGGATTCCAAGTGAAAACATACCCTCCCTACCCGCCAACTCCCCCCACCGTCCAGGAAGCAGGATAAGGGCAGCCATTTGGAGTTTGCTTTGGAAACGCCTGCCCCTACTCTGACTCTCTGTCTCCAGCTGACTGTGCAGTCAGCACTAGCAGCGTGTCTTTATAACCAGCACACAGAGCCTCAGGTTTCCTTTCACCTTAACTGGATGCGGAAGATGAAGGGACCGCTGAGCTTGGCGGTGCCTGGACAGGCCACTGAGTGAGGTTGGAACACCTTTCGTACTGCTATTTGCCAGTCAGGACCAGATGAACTAAGGAGTATTCATTTCAGGAAGGGGGAAGGGTAGAAGGGAAGAAACAAAGTCCAAAGGTCCCCAAGCAGAAATCAGTTGTGTCAAGCCTTGGAACCTTTTGTCACTGCAGAGATGAACAGAGTCCAGGGATCCAGGCAGACCCGACGTGCATCACATCCTAAGTATAGCCAAAGGAATCTTGGCTTTTAGGACCTGATGTTCCTGAATGCCGGTGCCTTGGACAACTTGGAGATTGGAGTTTAAATGTCTGTCTTGAGGCACCTTATTGCCAAGGTGAAGGGTGGGGTGGATTTGGCCTTGACGATCAAGTTCTGCCATCTGACCAGCAGGTTGTGGGACGGGTGCTAAAGGATGGTGACATCACCCCTACTTGATCTGAAGCTCGAGAAACAAGTCCAGCCCATGGGGGTTCTTGTAACTTATCCTGGGAGAGAGAAGCCATAAGGTGGGATTCCCCCAGAGACATGCCTTTGATTTATTCATTCAGTAAATATCTGTTGCACGCTTTTTGCCGTACGGTGGCCCGGCTCCCTCTATGTGTTTTCCTACAGGGCGATCTGCAAAGGGCCTCGGTCAGATGCTTCCACTGGGCAGGGTGGGAGAGCTGAAATGGTATTTATTTGTTTTGAACAATAAAAGCTGTCTTTCCGACCACGGGTGTTAAAAATGCGAAGGCCGAGTTCTAAAGCAACAGTTGTCTAAGCTTCTAAAACTTTGGTTTAAAATTGCTTGGGGAACTTGTCAGAAGTGCATACCTTGGCTCTAACCTCAGAGATACCGATTTCAGTAAGGTGGGCAAATCTGCGGTTTAAAATAAGAGCCGGAGTAATTCTGACGGAGGCAGACAATGGGACTTTAGAAACACCGGTGGCAGGTAGGAGGACTCCTGTTGGGGCTGCATAGATCACAGTTACCTGGGAGGCTTTTTCCCAATCACACTCACCATCCCCCTCCATTTCCACCCTTTCTGCCCTGGTGAGCCACTTTTACTTACGAGTATTACTTCTCCCTTCTGGTATGTGGGCGAAGCAGAAAAGTTGAGAACCAGCCGTTCTTAACAAAAACAAAACCAAAAATCACCTTAAGGCAGAGTTCAGGTTGAGGGCTCTCAGAGGATACTTTTGTTTTCCTTTGAAATTTTTGGGAGATAGGATCTAAGGATTGGTAAAGGCCGTTGGCCACACCCCTTGCAGCCTGCCCGGCCCCGCCTGTTCATCTGTTCTGGCCAGGAGGTGGCAAGTCAGGAGACAGACCTCAGTTCACACCCACCCCCAACCTCTGTCAGCTGTGCAATCTTGAATGTAAGCTCACTTACGTTTGGGCATAATCCTTCTGGGCTGCACCTCACTCCCGAATAACTGGTAGGATGTAGACTGTCGGGGGGGATGATAGGGGTGGTGTGTACAAAAGAGGAGGGGCTCTGGAGCAGGATGCTCAAAGCTTGCTGAGCTTGTGAATCACTGTGGGATCCCGTGAAAGTGCAGATTCCAATGCGCTAGATGTGAGATGGGCCTGAGAGCTTGCATTTCTAACAGACTCCCAGGTGGTGTTGGTGCTACTGGTCCACGGACCACTCTCTGAGTAGCAAGAATTTAAAGGTGCCCCCCTCCTCAGGCTTGCTGCAAACTGTTAGTGCAAGCAGTCAGCTAAGTTAACGAGCTGGCAATTCTTTTTTCAGTCCTAGAAATAGAAGAAAATACCTACCCCTTACCTAATGCTGATCATGAAAATTGGAGCATAGAATGCTTTCGGCCATAAACACTGTTCTCCCTGGTCCCTTATATTATTTATCATCCCTAATAACATAAGAAATACTGAAGAAGAGGGCAGAGGGAGGAATCATCTACTCTGTGGGCCAAGAGAGGTCATCAAGGGCAAGGCTTCAGAGGTACAAAGTACAGGCGGCCCTTAGGGTTCATGAATCATGGTTCCTTGTCTCCCAGGGTTTACCTGTGACAGAAAGGCTTTTAAATATAAAAACAAAGAGGAGAATGTCTTTCCTTCATTTAATAACACCAACTTTAAACTTGAGTCAGAGTCACCTGGAGGGGCTGTTAAAATGCAGATCACCAGGCCCCACCCAGAGACTCTAATTCAGTAGCATTTTAGGTTCCCAGGCGATACTGAAGATCACACTTGGACTAACTGGCACATCTTTGAGAGCGGTGTGCATGGAAAGTGGTGCCAGCCTGTGCCACCTCCTCACGGTTCTGACCCCTCCCTTCAAAGTGGCATTGCCAGCAAGTGGGAATGTTTAAGCTGGGCTGGCGTTTGGGGCATGAATGGGAGATTCACCTGTCTTCAGGTGTCTGAAGGTCCTGTGAGGGTCAGGAGAGATGAGCTTTCTGGCTGCCTGCAGATCACTCTTCCCAGCACAGCCTGAGCCCAGAAGCCCGGGCTCTCCAAGGTAGCTGGTTGGCTCATCACCTCGGGGGCTTTTTAAAACTAGAGCTTCCCAGGGTGCATCCTCAGAGATTCAGGCGAGCAGCCAGGTTCGGGACCCCCTGCGTGGAGACCAGTGAGGCACCAATGGGCAGCGGGGAGCTGCTGTCCTTTCTAATGATTCTTGGATTCGGCTCTAATGAGCGCTCAGCACGTAAATGATCCCCTGGCAGGAAATTGGACCCTCTGGAAGTACATTTCCTGCTGGATCCCTAAAATTAGAGTCGATAAATTCCACCAGCATTTTCCCAAGTGCTTCATTTCCTACCCGAGGATGGCTACCAGCCAGGACCATCTGGCCATGGGGATTCATCCGAGGCAAAAGCCCCCCATCGGGAATAACACTGTCAGTGGCAGTGTTGAAAGAGGAGTGGATAAAAGTCACTGATGACCGAATCCCAGAGAGAACACTTCCCAGGCAAACTCAAAGTCAGGTTAAAATTGAGGCAATTATTTAAATAATTAGCTTCAAGAAGAAATTCCTCCTTTTGTTTATCATACACGGATTTGAGGACTGTGGTCTTCCTTGGAGTTTCCTGGTTCACCAGCAGAGCGTCACTGGGCGCCATGCTCTGTGCCAGGTGGGCTTTATAAAGGTGACTTGGGGACAGTCCCTGCCCTTATGGTGTCCACTGCTGGGGAGAGGTAGACACGTAAACACATAACTGTAAAAGCAGCATGACTCCTAGAACAGTAACCATCTAGAGAAGCCCTCCCAGCAGGCTCCATCCTTGCCTGGTCTCATTTTCTCCATAGCGCTTGTCACCATGGCAATGACTGGCTGAGTACTTGCTTATGCCTCGTCTTCCCTCTTACAGCATGAGCAATGGGAGAGCAAAGAACAGACCCTTAGACCCTGGCATCTCTCAGCCATTGGATGTGAGCCTCCCAGGAAGGGCACGAGTGCAACTGTCTGCAGCTGAGGCATTCCCAGAGGGGGCTGCCAGCTGACGGCTGTGTGCCCACAGCACCACCTAAATCTGGGGCAGATGCTTAGGGAGCATGTGGCCGCTGCAGTGGTTCTCAGACCTTCGCAGGCATCAGAATCACCTGGAGGGCTTGTTAAAACACAGGTCGCCGGGCCTCACCCTAGAGTTTCCGATACAGTAGGTCTAGGATGGGGCCAGAGAATTTCTAACAAGTTCCCAGGTAATGCTGTTGTTCCTGGGCCCCAGACAACACTTTGAGAACCACAGGGGTGGTGCGTCAGCATAGCCATCACAGGTTACCCAGTGGACGGATGGTAGGTGATCTAATGACAGAGAGGCAGGGAGACCTCTACAAGCTGTGCCAGTGACCCGGATGCGAGAAGATGGGTTCTGAAAACGGGCCACAACAGTGGTGCTGGAGAACAGAAAGAGGGCACTCCAGACACACGTGACGCAGGGTGGGGCCTGGTAAGCGCTGGCATGTGGGAGGAGAGGGAAGAGAGCAGCTGGAAGGATGCAAATGCCAGGAACTGAGATGGGCATGGGGGGGAGGGGAACGGCATGTGCCTTTGGGACCTGCTGGGTGTGTGCTTCTATGGAAACCTTCAGATGGGAATGTTAAAAAGGAAGTTGAAATACAATTCAAAACTCAAGAGAGGAATCTGAGCTGCAGGTACAGATTTGGGGGCCTTTGGGATAGAGGGATAAGCTGAAGCTGTGGGGCTGAGTGAGATTAGTCCAGGGCAGGTGATTAAAGAGATAGCAGTGATGCCTCCAGAAGGGAGCCAAGAGATTGGCTTGTAGGGCAGGCAGAGAAAGAGATGGGTGGGGTGGTCCAAGGTCATGAAGCAGAGGGACAGGAGGGTGTCACCGGGAAGGGGCAGTACCAGCTGTCAGAGAATCTCAAATGAGATGAGCCCAAATCTGACAAATTCTGGGGTCGCCTCAAAAGAACCAGCCCTAAGAGATGGGGTTGTGTTTGAGTCATGAGTTAGAGGAACTGGTCCACATACTCTGAAGCCCGTAGTTTTTCAACTCCTCATTTTACTTTGTGCAATTGTATTTTGCCTTGATGATAAAGTCGCCTTACGGCACTATACTGGTGGAACACACATAAACAAAAAGAAGCTCACCCTACAAACACACATGGGGCGTAGTAATCATCCGCGACAGGAGGGCTTTCTTCTCAGAGGAAAACCAAGGTGAACAATATAGTGGTGCACGGTGAAGGTGGGAGGGGGGTCAGTTGGTGTTTTTTTAATTGAAGTATAATTGACTTACAATATTGTATTAGTCTCAGATATACAACATAGTGATTTGACATTTTTATACCTTATGAAACGACCACTACATTAAGTCTAGTTACCATATGTCACCATACAAAGTTATTTCACTATTGACTACATTCTGGGGGTCAGTTTTTGCGCCTCTAATATAAGTGGTGGGAAGACAAGACACCATGTATTCATCTCTTCTCCTCTTCATTTGATGCCTATCTAGACCCTCCTGGGACCTTAACCACTGGTTTTACAGGGATTAAAAGGATTC
Source organism: Mesoplodon mirus (assembly GCF_964341445.2). Classification (NCBI taxonomy): domain Eukaryota; kingdom Metazoa; phylum Chordata; class Mammalia; order Artiodactyla; family Ziphiidae; genus Mesoplodon; species Mesoplodon mirus. The sequence continues at coordinate 74,081,677 of NC_138985.1, forward strand.
TGACAACTTGTTTTGAACTATTTGCGGTAAAATGCTACAAAGAGAATCGATTGCAGGGGGCTAAGAGTCCCCCAGTGATAATGATGTATTTCACGGGTAGACAGTTTGCTTTTTAATTTGTGGCACTTGTTTTGCCATCCAGGTCTTCGTGAGCTCTGGTTTCTGAGAACACAGGGATGAAGTCTGACAAATGTCTGAATCAGGAGGATGAGTCAGGATCACACATTTTCTGGCTCCTCAGGCTGCCTGCAGCGGGAACAGCTTTAGGCGGGAACACATACTGACCTGTGCTCTGTCTTTACAGTTCTGTACGGAGCTAAACCAGCCAATCCTGCCCAACATCCGCAAGTGGAAGGGGCCCCGAGGATGCTGGAAGGCCATTGTTTCGGAGAAGCCCACGACTCAGCTCCAGAAGGTACACCCTCATCTGCAGAACTGGGGTTTTCCATTTTCTTTTCCCCTGATCACAGACATTTAAAATTATTTTCCTTTGCCAACACCGTTGATGTCATTTTGTATTTCTGCCCAGTTGTTAGCTCTTGGCCGTTTGTTTCAAAATGCCCTGGTTCTCCTTTCCTGTTTGGATCAGGAACGGACTGCCGCCCATTCGGAAATGGGAGTTTGGGTGTTGGGAGGAAAGGAGAAATCCTGTCTGGAGCCAAGGCAGCAAATGGGGCATTTCAGTCCTTTGTGCTCCTAATCCCTTCTCCACAGTTCTAGCTTCTGCCAAGTTTGTGGAGAGCCCATTGTTCACTGACTGAAAACTTCAGATTCACTTAATTCATACGTGAGGTGTTTGCTTTCAGTGGTAAGAATTGTGCGTATGGAAATGCTCTGTGGAAGATTTCAGCAGATTTTAATTTTGAATGTTCTTTCATTAGTATTGCCCATATGGGTTTGGGTCAATCTCTGTATGTATACATTTTCACGCCTACCTATGATATTCAAGATATTCAAGACCAGTTTTTACTCACTGGAAATATTCAATATCAGTGGAGTTTTAGATTTTTTACAAAAGACTCCTGATACTTAATTATAGGTGGATTATATCATTACATAATTTTCCCATAAATGCAGATGTTGTGTTTTTTATCTCTAGGATACCTAATATGCTTATAGACACATAAATTGTACTCATCTGAGTGATATTTGAGATTTGGGGCTTTTAAATTATAAATGTTTACTGGATTAAAACTATCCAGTCACTTCTTGACAATAAGCTCTCTTTTTAGCTACTACTTTAAAGTGTGATGTAAATCTTACTTCTCTGGGTTTTGGGGTGTAAGTGGTTACTGCAGGTAACAGCCAGCCTACATTCACAAGGAGGCTGGATATACAGCCAAATTGGAAGCTATCTGGTCTTTACCACTCCAGCTCATAGCCATCCCTTATCAGTCCACGTAGAAATAGTTCTAATACCACCTTGCTTTTTTTTTTTTTTTTTTTTTTTTTTTTGTGGTACGCGGGCCTCTCACTGTTGTGGCCTCTCCTGTTGCGGAGCACAGGCTCCGGACGCGCAGGCTCAGCGACCATGGCTCACGGGCCCAGCCGCTCCGTGGCATGTGGGACCTTCCCGGACCAGGGCACGAACCCGTGTCCCCTGCATTGGCAGGCGGACTCTCAACCACTGCGCCACCAGGGAAGCCCGCTTTTTTTTTAATAGCACTTTACACAAATATGTAGGTTCACAGGGCTCTTACAGTCCATTTAACACTCTTTTTTCATCTGTTCAGCAAACCGTTAAAAAGGTTACTATGTGCCAGGCACTATGTTATATGCCAGATATTCACGGTGAGAAAAATAGACCCAGTGACCCAGCCCTGTCCAGGGGCTTGGCTGAGCCTGATGGAGCCTGTTGGAGGGACAGGCCAGGTAACCCTACTCCAGGTCAGGTGTCAGGGCCATTGGAGAACAGCGTGTGGCTGCCACTCAGATCTCTCAGCCTCAATTCCTTCATCTGTAAAATGGGAGCAGCAGCCCCTTCCTCAACTCACAGGGTGGTTCTAGGATTTTAAAAGATAATGTGCACAGAATGCTTGATTAACAGACATAAGCCAGCACCTGGCAGGGTACACATGAGGCGGCAGGCAGGTGTACTGGGAGCTGGTACCCATCGCAGGCTGCAGCTGGTCCAGTCTAGCCAGTTGTTGCCAAGGGTATAAGGAACCAGCAGTGGAAAGAGCAGCATGCACAGCCTTGTGAGGCCAGAAAGGCCCAGTCTTGCTGGGAACATAGGTGAACAGGCATGAAAGGCAGCACTGAGCAGGGAGGTGCCCACCCGGAGGGCCCAGAGGGCAGTGGGCAGCGGAGCCACTGAAGGATTTTAAGCAGAAGGGGACCTGAGCAGTACTTTAGGGAGGTTACTCTGGCTCCACTGCTTGGGAAACAGTAAATGGGGGGACAGCCCCCTGAAGCCGACAGGGCAAATACATTTCCCTCACTTTACGCCTGAGGAAACAGGTTTAGAAAAACAGAGTGGCTCCCCCGAGGTCCCAGGGCTAAGTGATTTGAGGGGATGAGACCCAGGTCTTCTCACTCTTAAACTAGCACTCGTTCCAGTGGGTGGGCAAGTCAATCATTTAAAAATAGAAACATGCACGGCACGCAGGACACTGTTCCTTCCTTCCCCCCTCTTCAGCACACGTGTGGCTGGGACCTGAGCTGAACTTGGGGACTCAGCAGAGGCCACTCAGGATGTGCAAAGTCACTTCTCCTTTTGCAAGAGCATCGCCGGCCCCTCAGATGACGCTGCTGATCCCACGTGGACAGCAGAGCCTCCAGCAGCTGGGATCGGGGCAGGGGGATCTTTTCTCTTTCCACAAGCCACCTGGGACAGCAGCACGAAGCAGGCAGGTTCAGAGCGGCCCCTCTGATGGCCAGAGGTGCAGGGGTTTGTTTAGCCCCAAGCCCTTGACCCTGCCGACACCACCCCCATCCATCTGCCCCACTCACCGGCCTTCTCAGTGCCCTGCACCGGGGCTTCAGACCCCTGTGTGCAGCCCCGCAAGCCTGAGGAGGGCCTTTGACCAGTTCTAAACCATTGGAACTCGTAGCCCGGACCTCTCTTCAGCCAGCAAATATTTATTGAGCTTCTGCTAGGTGCCAGGCCCCAGTTGTTATCAGCAGGAACTAATCAGTAAGCAAAACCACCCCTTGGAGTCTTATATTTGGCCCTCAGCATTGCCATTTACCAGCTGTGGGGGTTCGGGGGAGTTACTTAACCTTTCTGAGCAGCTGAGTCTTCATCTGACAGATGAGCGTGTGAGTGGCTACCTCATGGGAGGTGATGATTAAAAAGGTAACTCCAGGGCTTCCCTGGTGGCGCAGTGGTTGAGTCTGCCTGCCGATGCAGGGGACATGGGTTCGTGCCCCGGTCCGGGAAGACCCCACATGCCACGGAGCGGCTGGGCCCATGACCCATGGCCGCTGAGCCTGTGCGTCCGGAGCCTGTGCTCCACAACAGGAGAGGCCACAACAGTGAGAGGCCCGCGTACTGCAAAAACAAAAACAAAAAACAGAAAAGGTAACTCCATGCCTTGTCTGGGCTGACCCCAATCCCCCCAAAAGTAGAGCCCAGGCACCCCAGCTGTATGTGAAACTCTCTGAAGTTGCCAGTCTGGGAAATTTGGTGGGGGGACAGGGAGGGACATGCCATGGCTTTTGGATGTGCTTTTGTCTCAGAAACAGGCCTTGGGCAGGTAACCCCAGGACCCGGTGTAGAGCCTGCTGCTTCCCCCCTCGTCTCCTCCTGGCCTCACCTGCCGCTTCCCCAGCTCGGGGCTGAGCCCCGCCACCAGACAGACCCCTCCGCACACTAACGCCTCGTCTTCTCCCGCAGGGCGCTGGGTTTGCAGGGTTCCTGTGGGACACCGCGGCTGGGGTGGAACTGAGAGATGCCACCTGGCAGGAGAGCTCGCCTGGCAACGGGCACGGGAAGCCCACAGGCCCCAGCCCGTACCTCGTGAGGTTCAAGGTACCGCTTGCTCATGTTGCCGTGAAGGGCCACCCCTTCTAAAAAGGGAAAGAAGTCCCCTTTTGAACTGTGAGCCAGAGAAGCTCATCTTTTTGATTTGGTTTTCTTCTCTCTCAGGGCTGGGTCAGCATGCACTCTTGGGGTTCCCTTGGCTGGGAACTTGTCCAGAGCAGGAATGAAAGGGATTTGGGGGGACTATAGCTCTGGTAACTTTGACATCTGGGCAGGAAGGAGATCAGGTGGTTGCCTTTCAAACCTGATAAACAGCAGACTCACCTGGAGAGATTTTCTTAAAATCAGGGTTTCCTGGACCCTGCCCCAGACACACAGAATGTCCGGCTTTCACAAGCACCTCCGGTGCTTCTTCTGTTCTCCCTGCGCTGGTTAAGGGTGCTGGGCCCTTGGGAATTGCCGGATTAGAGGGCAGCAGGACTGCTCTGAGGACCCCCCTTCTCTTACCAGGGAGAGGGGGGACCCTCGAGAGGTCATTTGGGTTTGGAAGAGGCTCAGAAGGAGCTTCTGGGCGCTGGGGTGAGGGCAGCCCTGTAACCGACACCTCCAGCTGAGCCCTGTCTCGCCAGAGCCGGGAGCAGCAAGCAGACTGGTCTGAGCTGCCTCTTCGATTGCCCTGGACGCCTCTGGGAAGTATTAAGGCACAGCAAACAGTCAGAAGCTGGGCAGCAGGAAGGAGGAGAAGGCAGCAGCCAAAGCAGATCACCAAGTCAGCAGTTGGCCTTAACCCCGTGAAGTGACAGGGCCAGGCAAGGGTGGTCCCCAGCAAGCCGCCTGCAGGGTGTCTGGGACACCCCCTTTCTGTAGGCTCCAGAGCAGTTCTGGAGCCTGGGAGTTGCCACAGACCTCAGCACAGTCTCTCCCTGGCGGCACGGGGCTGGGGCAGCCCATATGCTGGGGGCTGTGGTGACTCTGGTTGAGGTCTAGCCCAAGCTCATCCCGCCTCGCACACGTGGTTGCAGAGATGCTGGCGTTCCATGTGCACACACATGCCCGGGGGTGTCTGCGTGTTGTGCTTATGGTACTGATGCATAAATCAGCTAGGTATCACCTCTTCCACGGGTCCCTTTTCTATGTAAAGTGACTGACTGTACTGGCTTTGGCCAAGCAAGGCAACAGGCAGAACCAGCCAGTGTCTCTAGGGGGCAGGCTGTTTTTAACGGCCAATGAGAAATGCTTTCAGATCACGAACTACTGGCCCAGATCCTCTAAATGAAGCGATCCCCTAGACAGGCACGTAGCCTCCTCTACTTTGTGTCTCATCCTAGGCCCGGCAAGTTGTAGGGACAGAGATGTGGCTTCTCTCTCCAGGCAGGTTTTCCCCGCCCACGGCCTTACCGTGGTTCCCCCGGGGGTCAGAGCCACAGCTGCAGAGGGAGCTCTCCCGGCTGGGCACTGGCGATGGCAAACTGGGGTCACATCTGTAAAACGAAACTGGTAGCCTCCACTTCCCGGGGGCTCCCTCTGCACCTCCACTTCCTGGTAGGGTTTGGTGTTTGTTGCCATGACAAACAGAAGGGCCGGGTTGCCAAACCCAGAGCAGCTGAGCAGTGCTGCGGTGCTTGGGAGACCGACCCCGACTTTGCGCTTCCTCACCTGCCCTGGGGACCCAGGATGGGCATAGCCTGTGTGCCGCCAGGGTTCGGGCAGCTTTCGTTCTTCACATGTTTGAAATCAGGTGAAAGTAAGCCTCAGGGTGCAGGGGTCTCTGGAGGGAAGAGAACACATAGGGCAGGGGGAGAGGGGGGAAGGCGGTAGGGCCTGGCAGGGGGTGGCAGGCTGGCCCCGTGGGGATGAGCCCCAGGTCTTTGTTAACGAAGCTGCTAACCAGCTGCTAGAGCTGCCTCTTTCTCTCTCATAGCTGCTCAGAAGGAATAAAGCTACAAACATTTGACATTTCTAGATGTGCCCAACTTTCCAGGCCCTAAGGAGAAGTAGGGGGTGAAATGTAAAGGGTACACTGATAGGACAAGACAGGTCTCGGTCCTGCAGGGACCTCAGAAGACTCTTCCGGTGGCCGCCTTGCCTTCTCTCCAGGGGGAGCTGGCCTTGTGTGCGTTTCCCATTATCCGTGTTGTGCAGGAAGATATTCATGGGGCGGAGGTAACGGGTACAGGCAGTAAGAACATCTCCGCCTGGCCCTGATGCTTTGTTTCCCGTTGCCCAGGTGGGAAGTCATGACTTGACCCTGGTGAACCTTCACCTGGCAGCCCTGACCCTCCCAGGGGGTGAGAACCCAAGCAAGAGTCACAGTGACAGCCACTGCTGGGCTAGCTTCGTGCAGACCTTGCAGGAAACCCTGAAAGGTAGGAAACTGTCTTTTCTCTGCGGCTGGGCCAGCAGCCCCCACTTCTGCAGGGCAGGCGGGGGTCACCTCTTCGGAGCATCTCTCCCCTCCCTTAGGCTGGCCGTCCTGTGGGCGGCGATGCATACTGAGTAATGCATGGGAAACTACCACACCGCCTGCATCCGGGGGAGCCCGGCTGCCCCGTGCATGCTGACAGCTTTGTCTCTGTGGGTCTAGCGTGCGGGTTCCACGGTGTTGGTTTTGTGGCTCTTCAGCCTCTCTTTGATGGAAAGGATTAGGGGGGAAAAAACTAAGTGATGATACCCTCCCCCGTGACACCTATCGTGGGCTCCACTGCCCCAGGTGTGCCCCCGTGGTGGTCCTTCCTGCAGATCTGAACCTGCTCTTCTTATGAAAGACAGCTGGTGACAGGGGGAGTGGGAAAGTCCTGACGAGCCGTCAGTTGAATTTTTCTCCCTGGTGGGATGCCGACCTTGTTAAAGGAGCCCTGAAGCCGACAGAAAAGCTGGATTTTAATCTTAGCTCTTTCAGCTGTAGGACAGCTGTAGGACATCTGGCAAGTCACCACCCTTCAAGCCCCATCTGATGGGGGTTGACAGTGCTAACCTCACAGGGCGCCCAGGGGCGTGGTAGCTGTCTGAGGGAGGACCCTGCACATAGCAGGGGCTCAGCGGACATGAGTTGACTCACAACAATGCCAGAGGGATTAAGAGAACATTGAAAAGAACAGAACTTCAGAAGAAAGGTGGGGCACTCTGCTTTCCAGGCTCCTGGCCCCAGTAACACAGAAGGTTTTCTGTGCGCGGTTTACCAGAAGGAAAAGTTGCCACGGCTGTAAAGACTGGGATGTGCTCCGCTGGGCTTGGCTTTTCAGAGCCCTGAGTTTCTCCAGGTGAGGGTTCATAGCCGGAGGCCAGCAGTTCTCTCCCATATTCTAGAGTCTTGACCAACAGTCCCTCACTCGCTAAGCCTTGTTTTTCCTTGTTGAACCGGCGCCCCCCAAAAGGTGATTTTTGAAGATTTGGCTACAAAAATAACTCAGTCAAACTACACATCTACAGTTTGAAAAATTTGTATCATGGTAAAATATACATAACATGAAATTTACCATCTTCACCGTTTTTAAGTGTAGGAGTCAGTGGTGTTAAGTACCTTGACATTGTTTTATAACCATCACCACCATCCATCCGTAGAACTTTTTTATCTTCCCAAACCGAAACTCTGAACTCCCCATTCTCCCTTTCCTCCCAGACCCTGACAGCCACCTTTTTACCTTCTGTTTTCTATGAACCTGACTGCTCTAGGTATCTCATGTCAGTGGACTCTTACAATATTTGTCCTTTTATGGCTGGTTTATTTCACTGACATTATGTCTTCATGGCTTGTAGTATATGTCAGAATTCTTTTTAGGACCAAAGACTATTCCATTCGTGGGTCAGTGGACACTTGGGCTCCTTCCATCTTTGGGCTGTTGTAAATAATGCTCTTATGAACACTGATAGGCAGCTTACATCTCGAACCAGGATGTTCTGTGACCAGCATTCTCCTCAAATTATGAGTCTTTGGGCTAAAAAAAAGTCAGAAAGATGTTTAAGTTGAGATACTTCATCCAAGGAGCAACTATGTGGGAAATTGTTCACCTACAGCTACTTTCTAACCTATTAAAAAGGATGACTTGATAGCTTTTAAATCTGTGGACATTTCTATTGTTCTTGATCTCAAGCTTTTCCTTTTCTTTACACGGAAGCAGAAAGGAAAGATGCCAGTTCCTAACTTCTCTGATAACCTTAGGCCCTCACTGTTTTTTCTGATATCCGGGCAGGGATCAGGTTTTTGTCAGAAAACCTGGGCAGGGTATTGTTCCAAGTTGCCAGGGGACTGTTGACCCACAGCCTGGCTAGGCCTTGACATGCCCATGTAAGGACAGTGACTCATGTCCCCGTGTCCCCCTGCTTGTAGCTAACATCTAGTTTGCTGTTAACATGGCAGAGCCAAGGATTCAGGAAGTGCTGCAGCCTGCCCAAGGGGCAACAAGGGTAAATCGACGAGCAGAGGTGGCTCAGCTAAAACAGAGACTAAGCCTTTATTCCACAGGCTTCTTTCTATCAGAGTAAGCAGAGCCGATTTGATTAGCAAACTCTGGGCCTTTCTGCCTTTGTCTGGAATGTGCACTCAGGTTGAAGTCAGCAGGGGCTGGGGGTGGAGTGCCCATCCTCGGATGGAATTTTCTTCTTTCAGACCCCACGGGGCCTGTTCTGTGAACTCAGCACGAGTGAAACAGGGCAAAGTCCTGCTTGACATCTGGGTAAGACCTTCTTCCACTGGGGACTGGCTCCTGCTCTTGTCGCTGGCATTTTGTAAATCTAGGGTCTCTGAGGAAGTCAGCCCCAGGCATTCTCCCTTCACTCCTGGAAACTAAGAGAATGACTCAAGAGCCCACCCTGGCGCACAGCTCCTTGGGAGAGATCAGGCGCCTGCACATCTGTGGATCCTTAGAGGCAAGGACTGTCTCGATGTCATTACCAAACCGCTTTAACCAAAAGAAGGTGAGTTGTAAGAAACTGCCAGTTCAAAAAGAGCCGTTATTTTCATTCTTGAAGTTACACAGAGCTGGGTTTATTGACCCAGGACACCAGCATCTCTCCTGGTTTCAGAATTGTCTTTTTTTGGCCCGAATTTTTCAGGTCTGCATCCCAATGAAAACCTCTCTCATTATATGGGGGAATTTTCTGCCTCAGCCTTTCCTAACTTCAGTTTTCCTTGATATTCAATAAAGGTAGCATCTTTCTCTTCGTTCCTTTTCAAAAATACACTGCACCTTAATTCTGTGGTTTTCTTCGTGCTTCGTTCACCATTTCTCTCCTGCGTGTTGATTGCTCGTCCGCCAGGCAGCAGGCTCTGTTCCAGATATGTGGGGCTTTTCCATCCCAGCTCTTTGTAAAGAGCCCTGGATTTGGGGGCTAGCTCGGTGACTTTGGGCAAGCCCTTCCACCTCTCAGAGCCTCAGCTTCTTACCTGCAAGAGGGCCCGGCACACGGTGAGGGCTCAGTGGAGGGTCATTAACACTGGCCACGTATGAGTTGTTACTTGTATTATTCTCAAGTTGGCTTTCCTGTTGGAAGTTGGCACTGATTTCTCAAGACAGCTTGGTTGGGCTCGCCCTGCTTTGGGTGCCAAGGTTGTTACGATCTAGCTTGAGGGGTACAGTTACCTCTCCGTTGGTCACACAATGGCAGCAGGAAGGCCTTGCTCCCGTCCTCTGCTGTCTGCCACGCCCCCTGGAGGAGGGCGTCATGTGCGGTGCGCGAGTGCCCTCTGTTGGTGGCTTGTGTTGTTTCACTTTAGATTTCTTCAGCCGTTATTATTGCAACATAATGCGTGCCCAGGAAGATTTTGCTGAGTGTCTCGGATGCATTTGGCCCTAGTTTATTAATTGCTTTGCTTAAAGCTTTCCTTACAGGGTGCAACAGAAACGCCACTCCCTATGATAACGTGGCTCCCCGGAAGGGAATCTCGAGACAGGAAGTGACAGTCAGGCAGTGGATGGGAATCCCAGGGAGCCTAGCTGGGGCCCACTGTCCTTTCTGAGTGTCTCCTCACTTTGGAAAATACTTCATAACTATCCCACTTACTCTAGTAAATCAAACTATGAGAGAAAAGTTGAAAATACTGAAAGAGAAAAGCTTTCCACTTTGGCCCTGTATTAGTATGCTAGGGCTGCCCTAACAAAATACCACAGGCTGGGTGGCTTAAACAACAGACATTTATTTTCTCACAGTTCTGGAGGCTGGAAAGCCCATGATCAAGGTGTTGGCAGGGTTGGTTTCTCCTGAGGTTTCTCCTTGGCTTGTAGATGGCCGTCCTCTCCCTGTGTCTTCACCTGGTCTTCCCTCTGTGCTCAATAAATGTTGAGCTTTTGTTAAATATCTGGGCAAGACCCTCAGGGCTTTTTGTGCTATCAGATTTGGAACCCATGATCCGGAACAGAGGTGATCTCTCTTATCACAATGCCCCCCATTTCCAAATGTGTCACTAACCTACTCCTAAAGTTTGGGGGGGTTTTGTTGGACAAGGAATTTGGAAAAATTGGGAGAATAAGAACCATGCCACAGTCCTAACCCTGGAGAGTCAATTCAGAGAGTCATGGTCCTACTTAAATGAGTTGTGGTCAGTGTTGTGTTGACTTCCCACCACCTCTTACATTCCTGAATTTCTTTCTTCCACTTCCAGGCGAAAAAGAGGTGATAGTTTTAGGAGATTTCGGCCAGGGGCCAGACAGCAGTGACTATGATATCTTGAGGAAAGAAAAATTCCACCACCTGGTCCCCGCACACACCTTTACCAACATCAGCACCAAGAATCCTCAAGGCTCGAAGACTCTGGACAACATCTGGATCAGTAAAAGCTTAAAGAAGGTTTTCACAGGTAAGGCACAAGTGCTGTTCAGAAACAGAGTAAGGATCACCTGTCTGAGCTGACAGTTCTGGATTGTCTGGTTTCAGGAAGAGTCAGGAGTGACCTTCCCTCCTCTGTGGGCATGTATCAGGTTATTGCTTAGGGGGCTGTATAATTATCATTCAAACAGAGCCACTTTTAAGAGTGAAGGGGGTGTGAAAAACAATAAAAGGCATTCACTGATCTGCAGTAGGGCCAAAGCAAGTGTGTGTCTTAGGCAAACCTGGTTCCAGACTGGCAGCATCCCCCAATTCCAAGATGAGCTGATACCTTAGGCTAATTTTAAGGACACTTAGCCCTTCAGCAAACACTCCTCAAGCCCTGTCACATTCAGGCGCTGCGTTGTGGCCTGAGGAGCAGCAGTTGGAGGTGAGCTGACATGTCACCTGGCATCACGATAGGATGGAAAAGTTCTTTAGACAGGACTCCACCAGGACCAGGGTGTGGTGGGTAATCTCAGCACTGAAAAGCACTCCCCCCAAACCAGTCACTTGCTGAACAGACTTTGGGTCATGAAACAGTCATAAACAGAAGTATGGAAGCAGCAGGTCTTTTGGTGAAGGACAAGAACGGTTGTTCTCAGTTCTACCTGGAAGCTTTACTAAGCACCAATGGCTGCAGATCATACTTCAGTGAGACGTTAAAAAAGTTTTTAGGTACCAACGCTGAGGTCCCACTGTGAGACCCCAACGTGCAGCCAAGACTTAGATCCTCAGGACTAGAATTTCCTGTTGGACTGTCATGGGAGAACCCAAAGGACGAAGAAAGTGGGTCTCAGAGGGAGTGACGGCCATCAAACTAGGCAAGGTGCAATTTGCAGAAGCGCACTGCTGGCCAGACCAAGGCCAGTGGCAGGCTGCCATGGGGCCCGGTGGGAGGGCAGTGCTGTCACCAAGGAAGCTGGAGCGCCCGAAAGCGCGGGGCCGGGAGGAAGGTAGAGATCGTCTCATCTACCCCCTGCTCTTAAGTTGTAGAAACTGAGGTGCAGGGAGGAGTTGCCACCATCGTGGAACTGTCACCTGGGCAGGCACAGCTCACACCAGAGCCCAGGCCTGGGTGCACTTAATTATCCGCGACGGTTGTCACTGAGGGCCGTGCCAGTGCTTCTAATTGCTCTGTCCTTGCTTTTGTGACTATTTCATTGTTGTTGTTGTTGCGGTACGCGGGCCTCTCACTGTTGTGGCCTCTCCCGTTGTGGAGCGCAGGCTCCGGACGCACAGGCTCAGCGGCCATGGCTCACGGGCCCAGCCGCTCCGCGGCATGTGGGATCTTCCCGGACCGGGGCACGAACCCGTGTCCCCTGCATCGGCAGGCGGACTCTCAACCACTGCGCCACCAGGGAAGCCCTCATTAATTAATTAATTAATTAATTAATTTTAATTAATTTATTTATTTTTGCTGTGTTGGGTCTTCGTTTCTGTGCGAGGGCTTTCTCCAGTTGTGGCAAGCGGGGGCCACTCTTCATCGCGGCGCACGGGCCTCTCACTATCGCGGCCTCTCCCGTTGCGGAGCGCAGGCTCCAGACGCGCAGGCTCAGCAGTCGTGGCTCATGGGCCCAGCTGCTCCGCGGCATGTGGGATCCTCCCAGACCAGGGCTCGAACCCGCGTCCCCTGCACCAGCAGGCAGACTCTCAACCACTGCGCCACCAGGGAAGCCCCCTCATTATTTATTAAACGTACCTCCTGCTTCATATATTTCTAAATCTTGACTTTAAAGATACCTTTACTTTCTCATAAACTTCTGTAACTTTCTCTTCTTTGTTCTTTTTGTAGAACTTCCTCCCCACGCCCATGCCCCCCTGCCCCAGTGTCTTTGCTTTGTGAAATAGGACCTTCACTTCGCTTTAGACATCTTTGCAGGGCATGTGTCTCTGTGTCAAACACTTAGCCTTGCTGGTCAGATTAGAAGTGGTGCATAGGGAGGCGGGGGCCACCACACGTAGGCCGACGGGTGTGTGACTGGGCAGGAGGCCTGGACCCGGGGTAGTTTCAGGGCCTACATGGTAAACCCTCACTTGTGTGGCACATCCAATGGGCTGAAACAGCTCGTTTGCACAGACAAGCCGGCTGACTTGAGGGGTCTTGTCAGGCTTGCAGACATACAGCATTGGCCTCCAACCGCCAGCCTGTGACCTCCACCCTGTCCCCCATCCTGATTTCTGGGTCTGTCTTCCCTCTGCCTCCAGGCCACTGGGCTGTACTGAGAGAAGGCCTCACGAACCCTTGGATTCCAGATAACTGGTCCTGGGGCGGAGTGGCTTCTGAACACTGCCCCGTGCTCGCCGAGTTTTACACGGAGAAGGACTGGAACAGGAAGGAGGGCCCTCGGAATGGCAACGGGGTCACCCTGGAGCGAAGTGAAGCCAATATTAAGCACGAGCGGTGATGACAGCAAATCAGTTTCCCACCCGCTGACCCTGGAGGCGACGAGTTCGCCCTTCCTGGTGAAGATGCAGATCCCGAACTGCCTGCCCTTTCGTCCGCGTTCTGACAGCGCCAGCGCCCGGGCCTTGACCCGCCTGCCTGCCTTGCAGATGCTTTTGGACTCTCGTGGGGGAGGGAGCACGTCGGGCCCTCAAGGTGCTGGATGGTCAAATCAGAAGCCCGTGGAGAACTGGAAAGCCTCTGATCTGTGGGTGCTGCCAACCTCAGCCGCTGCCCTGGGCTGGCCACCCCGCTACCTGGACCTCAGCTCGAAGGGAACAGCAGTGGAGGCTGAAGGCAGAGCGGGACCTGCCCGGGTGACGCCGGGAGCTCCCGTTTCTGACCACCAGTCTGCGATGTGCTGGCTGCAAATTCCATAAAGCTTTTAACTTGAGCACTCTCCTCAAATGTTTTGAGTGATGATTTTTAGTTTTGTTTTGAAAAAATAAACAGAGATGAACGTGCCTGGCCTCAGCGAGAGCCTGGGGGTGGGTCCCCTGCTGTGTGTGTTTTGTGCCCCCTTCTGACGCCGCTGGGGGGGCTGTGGCCTGCAGGGCCCTGAACACGATGAACCCCGGGAGCTCCTTTTACATCCCCGCCTTGAGATCATGCAGACGCACCCGTCACACCCTCACTGACCCCCCGAGACCTCTGTAAAATCTTTAGATTGTCTCCTCCCTCCCACCCCGTGCTTCATCCTCTTGAGCCCTCTGACAGACTGTCTGTTACCTTGAAGGACCATTTGTGCCTCCAGACACTGTGGGTTCCCTTGTGCTGGACAAGCATTCCATCAGAACGATCTCCTTTCCTCCTTCCCCACCCACTCCAGTTCCCCAGCCTGGTCATTCTCTACCCAGAGACCCCCCCTGCTGATCCCGAGGAATAACTGTTGATTCTGGATCCTCAGGAAGCTAAGCCCCGGAGTGTCAAGGGAAGGAGGGTCCTTCTTTGTGAGGGGTGTTGGGGGGGGGGGCTGGAAGCGTGGGTTAACTGCCACCAGGCACCCTTTTCCTTTCCCAGGTTGGGTTCTCGCTTAGGTCCCCATGAGACCAGGATTGTAATGTCCATTTCACAGCCGAAGAAACTGAGGCTTAGAGAGCTTCACCTCCTGAAGGTCACACAAACAGTAAGTAAATAGCCGGGATCCACACTCAGTCCAAAGCCCATGCACACATGTCAACGCTGTGCTGCCGACACTGACATGTGAGAGTGTTAACACTGACAGTGAACGTGTGGACCACCGTCACCGCCAGTGGGAACCCGGTGGCTTGTTGGGCCCAGGGCCGGATGGGCAGTCAAAGGGGCCCGTTGTCGATCAAAGGCCACCTTTGGGGCCACCTGGCTCCAAGGATCATCACTGGTCGTGAGCACGGGAAGGAAGCCCCTTTTTGGGGGCTCTGCAGGTACCTGGGCATCAGCCATGCCCACTCCCAGGGGGTGTCTCTTCAGTGGGAGGGTGAGCAGTGCCCGGAGGCCCGGAACCTGTGCCGGCTGAGCCTTGGCCGAAAGCAGCCGAGTTAGAATGAAAAGTCGTGGCGGGTAGGAAGGGGTGTTCCCCAGCTGAGCTGACCTTTTTTGGTGCTTCATCTAAAGTTAAAAGCTCTACGTGCATTCACCAGCCAGATGCCCCAAGTCCTTTGAGCCAGATTTTTGCAGCAAAACTGTGGGAAGCAAAGGGCTTAAGTAAGGAGAGAGGGAAAGAAATCCAGTTAAACAGCCTTTGCAAAGGTCATTTGGTTTGAGCCAGAGGCTGGGGAGCTAAACTGCAGCGACCATACCTGCTATAATGGAGTTTGCGCAGGACTCCTGCTTAGCCTTGGCTGGACGCAAACTCACACCACAGACACGGAGTGGGGGCACTTGTCACCCGAGGGCCCCAGAAGTGCGGTCATTGCTCGGTGGCCACAGGCCCGGGGTTTGGAACCAGCAGGCCTGGCTGCTGAGACCCAGCTCTGCCAGGTCCAAGGCGCAGCCCCTGCAGGTTGTACTTGTCTGGCTGAGTCCCAGGTTTCTAACCTATTAAACGAGGATAGAAGCCCTCAGGGTTGCGGAGAATAAATAACATCTACAAAGTCCTTAGCACACTGTCTGACCACAGGGCACAGCTCCACGGGGAACCGCTCCCCAGGACACATGGTGAGAGCTCAATAAGCAGCAGCGTTTTTTTAAAAAATTATTATTATTATTTTAGTTTTTTTGGCGGTACAGAGGTCTCTCACTGTTGTGGCCTCTCCCGTTGCGGAGCACAGGCTCCGGATGCGCAGGCTCAGCGGCCATGGCTCACGGGCCCAGCGGCTCTGCAGCATGTGGAATCTTCCTGGACCGGGGCACGAACCCGTGTCCCCTGCATCGGCAGGAGGACTCTCAACCACTGCGCCACCAGGGAAGCCCTTTTTAATTATTTTAAATTATTTATTGTTTACATTTTATCCCCAGAGTTCCCCTCAACTGGAACATGAGCTTTGTGGTTTCCCAACAGTGTGTCATCCTGGACTGTCCACTGGTCCAGCTGAGCTCTCAAAAAGAAGGATCCCCACCCAGTGGAGCCTGTCACGTGGACACTGATCATCCGGCCTGCATTCCACTGAAAAAGACCCAAAGGCCCCGTAAGGGTCCAAGACTGCACCTCACGGTTCCCCCTGGTGGACAAACTTGGTAGGACACTCAGTAAGTCATCTCCCAGGGACGGAACCTGTGATTTGTTCTATTTGAGTTGACGGGAGATGGCAGACTGACTCTGTCTTCCAGAAGGAGTAAAAGCCGGGCTCAGATGTGGCATCTTAAGTGGCATCATCGCTGGGCACACTTAGCCTTTGAAAGTCTCGGTTGCCAGCCAGGCTGCGAAATGATGGAGCCTTTCCCTAGTAGAGCTTTAGGCTGTGGAAGCAGCTGGCTGGTCCTCTTCTAGCACCTGGCCGCCTAGTCTCCTCCCTGGCTGGGCCTGTAAGCCTTCAGCCCAGAGGCAGGATTTTCGTAAAACTTCCAGAATTAAAAGCTTAAGTTTTCTAGAAGCGTTAAGATTAATTAATAATCAGATGGTCTATCTCTTCCCTCTTCCCCTGCACAGTAAATATGAGAGGATTGAGTAGAGCTTAAAATCCAAAGAATACTTAAATTTACAAATTGTGGATAGTTGTTGAAGCTGGGTGATGGGAACATAGGAGTTCATGTCACTCTTCTTTCTACTTTTGTCTATGTTTGAAACGTTCCATGATCACAATGAAATAAATGCATAAATAATAAAAGGCCCAAGCCCCCTTCCCCCAAAAAAAGACATTGTTCGAAGATTTACTCTTTTTAACAGAATAAATACATTTCCCTGTAGACCAGGTGTGATGAAGTCCTCAGAGCAGAAGTGAAAACACTTGAAGGAGATTAAGTCCTATAATTTCTTTTTATGCCACTCCCTGAAGCAGCATTTTGCTAGGAAGGAGTCACTGAAAGTGATAGAGTGTTTCATTCTAGAATGCGGAAATTAAAATATATGTATTTGGAGGGTAAATTAGAAGTACCAGAGAGAAGAAAGGGATAGTTAAAAGCCCTGGGGACTTCCCTGGTGGCGCAGTGGTTAAGAATATGCCTGCCAATGCAAGGGACAGGGGTTCGAGCCCTGGTCTGGGAAGATCCCACATGCGGTGGAGCAACTGAACCCGTGCGCCACAACTACTGAGCCTGCGCTCTAGAGCCCATGTGCCTAGAGCCCGTGCTCTGCAACAAGAGAAAAGCCACCACAATGAGAAGCCCACGCACCACAACCACGGGTAGCCCCCGCTTGCTGCAACTAGAGAAAGCCCGTGTGCAACAACGAAGACCCAATGCAGCCAAAAATAAATAAATATAAATTTATTTTTTTTAAAAAGCCTTGGGCTGCTTTACATTCATCACACATGGTGCACCCACCAGGCTGGGCCCTGGGGGTGGGTGGGGGAGGGAGAGGGAGACCCCTGCCTTCCAGGGTCACTCGGGCACGGTCCTGGGCTGTGTGTGTCTGCAGCATGGCACCCCTGCAGCTGTAAGGACCTGGATGTGTGGGGTCCCCAGTATTCTCCATTCTCCTCTTGGTGAGCCGGGAAGGGGGCAGCAGGGTCTCCCTGGAAGGGGCAGCCTGCAGGGATCTGCGTGCTAGGCCATCGGGAAGCTCGCCTCTCTCTCTCCTGGCTCTGGGAAGCCTCTTGCAGAAGCCAGACAAAGCGGTTCATTTCTGCATCTTCCATCTTGTCAGAAAACCATGGGCCCCTTAATAAAACAGAACCCTGAGCCCCCAGGCTGGTGACGCCTGGAGACAGTGCTCCGTGGGAGAGGGCCAGTCCCTTGCAGCCAGGCTCTCTGCCCAGTCCCCTTGCTGCTGCCCCCTGGCCTCAAGGCACTCACCTGGGAGTGCTCCCACCCACCACACAGGTGAGCAGGTAAACAGCCCTCACCAAAGGCGCAAGGAGGCAAAGAAACAAGCCAGGGAATCGTAAACGAGCTTCCTCCTCTTCAGCTTGTGGGGGCAGGTGGGAGTCTCCCTGCCTCACCCCACCTGCAGAGGCCAGCAGCCCCTGCCCTTTAGGAAGGCCCTTGGGTCAGTCCGGACACCCTGCAGGAAGTCCAGAGTGAGGACAGAGTGGGCACCACGAGGCCTCCTGCCCGTCGAAGGCTGTCATCCGAGTTCCCTCTACTGGCCGCACCTGATCCTTTTCCCGGTTGATAGGCCCCGGGAAGAGCCCCGCCCCACGCACAGGGGTGCGTGCTTAGCCTAATTGCCGCTGAAGGTGGGCAGGCGCAGAGGGGTGAAGGTGGGAAGCGTTCCTGAGGGCAGGAAGGAAGGGCCCAGAGGGGAACGGGCACTGCCTGCTTCCTGGATGTCACAGCCTGGCCAGGTGACCTCCACAGCTAAGCTGAGGACATTCTTCAAGGACTCGAGGCCGATGCCGTTGCCCCCATTTTACAGTAACCTACCTGGGCCTCACAGCTGGTAAGTGACAAAGTCGGGATTCCGACTCAGCTCTGTTTGACTCCAAAGGGCCTGTTTTTAAAGTTCCTTAAGGGAGAGACTCATAATTAAGAAAAGACACAGGAAAACTTGTACAGGAGAGATATCAAGTGCTATGTGAATCAGAGGAAGAGAGTATGTTTTCACCTGGCGGCAAAGCTGAGGCGTCTTCCTGGGGAAGGTGTCTCTGAGCTGGGACTTGAATGGGCAGGACTGGAGATGTGGAGGGTGCACGGGAGATGGCATTCTGGGCAGGGGACTGAGGACAAGGTGTGGAGGAGGGAAGGGTTCTGTATGGGCCACTTTGGCAAGAGTTTATGACGTGTGGTGGGGAGAAGACTAAACGGAACGCGAGGCCAGATTTTTTTTTTTTTTTTTTGCGGTCCGCGGGCCTCTCACAGCTGTGGCCTCTCCTGTTGCGGAGCACAGGCTCCGGACGCGCAGGCTCAGCGGCCACGGCTCATGGGCCCAGCCGCTCTGCGGCATGTGGGATCTTCCCGGACCAGGGCACAAACCCGTGTCCCCTGCATCGGCAGGCGGACTGTCAACCACTGTGCCACCAGGGAAGCCCCGAGGCCAGATCTTAAACAGCAGCTGGCTAAGGAGCTGGGAGGCTGTTCTGCAGGCTTTGTGCAAAGCAGAGGAAGAGGCTGCAGCCCTAGTGCACCGGGGAGCCTGGAAAGGAAAGTGCAGGTTCACACTGGTCCCTGAGGAAGAGATGAGGTCGGGAGTGGAACAGCGGTGGGCATGGGGGGGCGGGGACATGGGTCTTCCCCTGAGGAGCAGGCCCCTGGAGCACTTCCAGGGTGAGCTGGAGGCCCAGCAAGTTTGGGGGAACTGGTGGGAGGAGAGGAAGGGAAGCTCTGGGAGGGACTAAGAGCTCAGCTGTAATGGGTGTTATAGGCCCAGACTCCTGTTTAAATCCATCTGAAACTTATTACTGGTGTGACTTTGGGCAAGTTACTTGACCTCCCCTGAGCCTCAGTTTCCATATCTGAAAAATGGGGATATTTCTACCTACCTCGTAATATCATCATAAAGATGAAATGAAATATTGTGTATATGTGGCAAGTCTCCTCTTCCTCACCATCATCATCTGTGGTGGCCAAGCTTCTCTGGGAGATGGCAGCATTTGGGGAGTTCCCAGACCACTTCTCTGTGCCCAGATAGAGTGACAGCCCTCAGCCAAGCACGAGGAGGCCCCTTTGCATGAACAACACCCAAAGATGGACATGAGTTCAGACGCCAGGGCCTGCCGAAGAGTGGGAGTGCGGGGAGACCCAGCCACTGCTGAGAAGCAGTCCACGGGCCTAAAAGCGGAGGTGGGAGGACCCTCCCTGGCGAGGAGTTTGCTGGGCATAAAAGAAGCCACCCGTGGGGATGGGGGGATGACCTTGACTTTCAGGGTCAAACCGCACAAGGCAGGTTTCACCTGGACTTTCGGTTCTGAGGCGCTTAATGTTGCCGCCTTAGCAAGCTGAGCTGCCATCAGTAGTCAGTGGTGGAAGATGGGCTCGCCTACATGCACTGCTGCCTTTATTGTGATGAATTATGTAATTAAACGATTCTTGTTGCTGGTGGGGAGCGTGAGGACTCAGGTTTTACTGTGATAAGGAGTGCAGTTGGCCTAGAACGTGTCAAGCAGATAAGGAGGCCTGTGGAAAACAAGTGACCTTGACAAAGGCAGGGAGTGGGGGAGGGTTGGAGGGTGCGGGGTGGTTAATGCAAAAGGGACGGGCCCGGGAGCACTTCCTGCAGCCTCCTGCTCTCTGGAAACTGCTTGGGAGGCTGAGTAGCCAACTGATCTGGCAGTGGCCCCAGCAGCACACAGACCAAGGAAAGCAGGTGGCAGAGGGCCGGAGTGGCCAGGCCCCCAGTCACTGCAGGCTGGGGCCTGGGCACAGCAAGGACGACCTTTTTGTTTGTTTGTTTGTTTGTTTGTTTTGCGGTACGCGGGCCTCTCACTGTTGTGGCCTCTCCCGTCGCGGAGCACAGGCTCCGGACGCGCAGGCTCAGCGGCCACGGACCATGGACCATGGACCCAGCCGCTCCACGGCATGTGGGATCCTCCCGGACCGGGGCACGAACCCGTGTCCCCTGCATCGGCAGGCGGACTTTCAACCACTGCGCCACCAGGGAAGCCCCAAGGACGAGCTTTGAAGGCAGAGGTGAGGTGTGGTCTGGGGCACCCTGGGGTCTCCATTCCTCCCTTCACCCCAGGGTAGGGACTGGAGGGGACACACTGTCTTCTCAGAACTCTGTGCCCAGGGGGTCAGGTTGGGCGTGGTAGCATGGGAAGTCTCTCGGTGAGAGCAGTGACATCCAAAGGCTAAAGAGCAGCAGGAGTAGAGGGCAGTGCCTCGTTCCCAGAGAGCTCGGTCCTGGTGCACAGGTGGTCCCAGGTAGCCTGGGCAGGAGGGAGCCAGGGGAGAGAAAAGGCCCCCGAAGAGATTCCCCACCTGCTGGCATTCCCTTGCCTTGGGCACACAGGGCAGGCTGCAGTTGGTGCCTTTGGTTCTGGGGTGCCTAATAGTGTCTGCTTAGCAAGCCAAGCTCCCATCAGTGGTCAGTGGTGGAAGAGGGGCTCTCGTAAGCACCCTGCCGCCTCCATTAGGATGAATTATGTAATTAAACGATTCTTGTTGCTGGTGGGGAGCATTAAGGACTCAGGTTTACTGTGATGACGAATGAAGGCAATTGGCCGGCCTTGTGTGATTGCATCAGAACCGGCTGCTTTGGACTGAGCCCAAGTCTGCAGCTGGAGGAGGGTGTCAGGCCAGTGGGCCCAGGCCCGCTGTGTATCCCGTGCTAGTTTCTTCGCTCTGAGTTCAGAGATGTCCTGAAGTGGAATTTTTATTTATTTACTTACTTATTTGGTTTTTTTTATTTTAAATGTTTATTTTATTTTGCAGTATAGTTGATTTACAATGTTGTGTTAGTTTCAGGTGTATAGCAAAGTGATTCAGTTATACATATACATGTATCTATTCTTTTTCAAATTCTTTTCCCATTTAGGTTATAGAATATTGAGTAGAGGTCCCTGTGCTATACAGTAGGTCCTTGTTGATTTGTCTATTTTATATATAGTAGTGTGAATGTCAATCCCAAACTCCTAACTTATCCCTTCCCACCTCCACCTTTCCCCTTTGGTAGCCATTAGTTTGTTTTTAAAGAGTCTGTTTCTGTTTTGTAAATAAGGTCATTTCTATCATCTTTTTAGAATCCACATATAAGTGATATCCTATGATATTTGTCTTTGTCTGACACTTCACTTAGTATGATCATCTCTAGGTTCATCCATGTTGCTGCAAATGACATTATTTCATTCTTCTTAATGGCTGAGTAATATTCCATTGTATATATGTACCAGATCTTCTTTATCCATTCCTCTGTCAATGGACATTTAGGTTGCTTCCATGTTTTGACTATTGTGAACAGTGCTACAATGAACATTGGGATGCAGGTATCCTTTCGGACCATGTTTCTCTCTGGATATATGCCCAGGAGTGGGATTGCACGATCATACGGTAGCTCTATTTTCAGTTTTTTAAGGAACCTCTATACTGTTTTCCATAGTGGCTGTACCAATTTACATTCCCACCAACAGTGTAGGAGGGTTCCCTTTTCTCCACACTCTCTCCAGCATTTATTGTTTGTAGACTTTTTGATGATGGCCATTCTGACTGGTATGAGGTGATATCTCATTGTAGTTTTGACGTGCATTTTTCTAATAATTAGGGATGTTGAATATCTTTTCATGTGCCTCTTGGCCACTTGTATGTCTTCTTTGGAGAAATATCTCTTTAGGTCTTCTGCCCATTTTTTGATTGGGTTTTTTGTTTAGAGATTGAGCTGTTTGTAAATTTGGAGATTAATCCTTTGTCAGTCGCCTCATTTGCAAATATTGTCTCCCATTCTGTGGGTTGTCTTTTCATTTGTTTATGGTTTCCTTTGCTGTGCAAAAACTTTTGAGTTTAATTAGGTCCCATTTGTTTTTGTTTTTATTTCCATTACTCTAGGAGACGGATCAAAAAAAAGATGTGGCTGCGATTTATGTCAGAGTGTTCTGCCTATGTTTTCCTCTAAGAATTTTATATTGATAGTATCCAGTCTTACATTTAAATCTTTAATCACATTGGAACTGTGAAGTGGCATTTTTAAACAGAGATTCCTGAGATGGCTTTACCTCTTAGCCAACAGGGCACCATCCCTGTTCTGTGCTTCAAGGAGTCCTATGAATTTTCTACACTATAAAATTCCCCCCATTCACTGACTCTAAAAGCCCAGGCACAGGTTGTCAAGAAAGGCCAAGACGAGGCCCAGCTCCAACCACAGGCTTGCTGGGTCCTGGGGGGCCACTTGTGAACTGCATTTCCCAGGCCCTCAGTTTCTATCCTGCTCTAAAGTGTTACATCTTACTGAGCTATCAAAGAAGGAGCATTTCTCTCCTGGGCAGTGGGGCTCCCACTTCAGTGCATGAAAGTATCTCCCTAGGAGCTCGCTGGCATGCAGGTTCCTCAACCCTGATTGTGGGAGTCTGATGCTGGAATGCTGATTAGGTCTGCCTGTGGCCCAGCTGGGTCGATGAAGGTGCCCCAAGACACACACTTTGAGAAATACCGATGTGGAGGGGACTTTGTTTAAACAGAGTGCCGAGAAATGTGGCTGAACCCACTATAAATAATACCCCAAGATAGAGATGGGGTGACTGAAGCTTCAAGAAATGCACTAGTTTATAAGAATTTTAGTGTGGCTTTCACTGACTAGGTAAGGGATTCCTTCAGCAGGGCTAATAACTACCTGGGTCTATGAAGGAGATCAACAGGGTGCTCAACACATGAAGGGTCACAGGTGACACATGGCAGGAGAGCCACTGTGCCGGTGACTGTTTTATCAAGAGTGTGAGTCCTTGGCTTGCTGTCCCAATGGAGCTGGCAGAGAGGATCTTTCATTACTTTAATTACCAAACACAAGACCAGCTTTCAAAGACTGATGTGGGTAAATCCTTATTATTTATAGAACTGGTAAGCAACTGGAGCTCTAGGACTTTTTCTGAACTCTTCTGAATTTTTCTGAATGTATCATTCATTTACTTATCCAAGTCCAAATTACCAGAGGATTTTTTAGAAGTCCAGTCTTTTCATATGTATCTCACAGAGGGGTCCTATGCACCTGCTGGCAAGCAGGCGTCAGACTGAGTGGTTTTGATGCTGAGGCCAGCTGGTGCAGTGCATGCCTGGGAGGATGAGACCCGCCAGCCTTTACAGGCAGCTTCCAGCTGGACTCTGAAGGCAAGGGCCCCGCTTCTCATCGGAAGCATACAGATGTTCATGTTCTCAAAGCATAGAATTGTCCCTGACAAATCTAGTCACACATCTAAGCCCGAAACACCTCAGGTGTTTCCCAAAGGCTCTCAGGAATCCCAGTTTATAGGAGATCTTTTTACCTGGTGAATGGGGTGAGAGGGGGCTAGACCTCTGTGTGATTTCCAGTATTTTATTTGAAGATAAACCACAAGTTTAAAGGGTCTGAAGGCTGCATTGTCAGTGGGTGTCTTGGGTCTGGGACAAAACCTGAAGACCCACAGAACTGTTGTGTATCAAAGCAAGATGGTGTTAAGATGAGAAGAAGTCATCAATTCCCTAGACTCACCTGTGTGTGATCCAGAAACAATGGGGACCCCAGGTTTTAGGCCATTGTTAGCTGCTGAGCTGAGAAATCTCTTTGGCCAGAGGATCTGGTGTCTTTTCTCTCTCATTTCTCTAA
Organism: Mesoplodon mirus; assembly: GCF_964341445.2. NCBI lineage: Eukaryota > Metazoa > Chordata > Mammalia > Artiodactyla > Ziphiidae > Mesoplodon > Mesoplodon mirus. The sequence continues at coordinate 74,105,590 of NC_138985.1, forward strand.
AAGGAAAACAGTGGTTTTCCTGAGAAGTGTCTTAGGTAATTATGTTAGGAAGCTGTGGTAAGATAAAATAGCATCTGAATATCAAATTGCTCACATTTCACATAGATATTGCTTATTTAAAATAGACACGTTAAAATGTTATTGAAGATCTCTCTCAAGACTGTAAATAGTATATACTTTAGCATAGAATAGACTGTATATTTATATACAGAGTATGTATTTTGCTTTTCAGCCCAACTCATCTCAAGGAATTTTATGACAAACTTGTCAGTGAGTGGTTTAAATTGGACGAAGAGGAAGCAGATTTTGGAACAGGCCTGCAGGACACTTCAGAAGGCTCAAGCCTTCTCTTGAGCTCTTTAAAGGGACATGAAAATTTTTCCTAGAAAAGTTATGTTTGCTTAAAATCAGAGTGTATAGGGTGTAGCTCCAAGGGTCAATCAGCGAGATTAATCATCTTGAGGGCCTCCAGCCTGAAAAAAGGAAACGAGTTGCAAGAGAAGGGGAAAAGAAGAGCTTGTGGTCCCTCTGCTGGACAGTTGTGGAGTGGCACCCAGAAATTCATGCCAGAACTCTTTCTGGTGCTCAAATAGCTCACCATCAAGAGAACTAGATCTTCCAACACAAAAAAGAGCAACTGTTCTACTAGATCCAAGGTCAGTTTACATGTAAAATCCAAGCTACGTAATACAGTAATTAAGTAGGAAAATACTGTAAATATGATAGAGGTTTTTTTTTTAAAAGGCAAGAAAACCAAATATCTGATTAATCTAAATTTTAGAGTTTACTCCTTAGGTCATCACATATTTGCTGCTCTTAAGAACTTTGATATATATGGTGTTGGGATTTTTTCACATTTAGCTCATCCCCGTGTCAGAGAAAAACCTCCAGAACTTTACAATCTCTTGAAATTGTCAGCCACCTAAATTCTACTTTAAAAAAAATTGAAATATAGTTGACGTACAATATTATGTTCATTTCAGGTATGCTACATAGCAATTTGATATTTGCATACATTATGAAATGATCACCTCAGTAAGCCTAGTCCCCATACAAGGTTATTACAATATTACTGACCATATTCTTTATGCTGTACATTACATCCCTATGGCTTATTTATTTTACAACTGGAGGTTTGTATCCATACCTCTTAATCCCCTTAACCTATTTCACCCACTCCCCCAACCGCATGCCCTCTGACACCACCCATTTGTTCTCTATGAGTGTATTTTCATTTTTTAAAATTTGCTTTGTTCTTTAGATTCTGCATATTGGTGAGATCATACAGTATATGTGTCTTTGTCTGTCTGACTTATTTCACTTAGCATAATACCCTCCAGTTCCATCCATGTTGTTGTAAATGGCCAGATTTCCTTTTTTCCAAGGCTGGATAACATTCCATTGCATATATATACCACATCTTCTTTATCCATTCATTGATTGATGGACACTTACATTGCTTCCATATCTTGGCTATTGTAAATAATGCTGCAATGAACATCGGGTGCATATATCTTTTCAAATTAATGTTTTTGTTTTCTTTGGGAAAATACCCAGAAGTGATATTGCTGGAACATATGGCAGCTCTATTTTTAATTTTTTTGAGAAAACTCCATACTGTTTTCCATAGTGGCTACGTCAATTTACAATCCCACCAACAGTACACGAGGGTTCCCTTTTCTGTACGTCCTTGACACTGCTTGTTATTTTTTGTCTTTTTCATAATAGCCATTCTGACAGGTGTGAGGCATTATCTCACTGTGGGTTTTTTTTGTTTTACATCTTTATTGGAGTATAATTGCTTTACAATGGTGTGCTAGTTTCTGCTTTATAACAAAGTGAATCAGTTATACATATACATATGTTCCCATCTCTCTTCCCTCTTGCTTCTCCCTCCCTCTCACCCTCCCTATCCCACCCCTCCAGGCGGTCACAGAGCACCGAGCTGATCTCCCTGTGCTATGCTGCTGCTTCCCACTAGCTATCTATTTTACGTTTGGTAGTGTATATATGTCCGTGCCACTCTCTCGCTTTGTCACAGCTTACCCTTCCCCCTCCCCATATCCTCAAGTCCATTCTCAGGTAGGTCTGTGTCTTTATTCCTGTCTTACTCCTAGGTTCTTCATGACATTTTTTTTTCTTAAATTCCATATATATGTGTTAGCATATGGTATTTGTCTTTCTCTTTCTGACTGACTTCACTCTGTATGACAGACTCTAGGTCCATCCACCTCATTACAAATAGCTCAATTTCATTTCTTTTTATGGCTGAGTAATATTCCATTGTATATATGTGCCACATCTTCTTTATCCACTCATCCGATGATGGACACTTAGGTTGTTTCCATCTCCGGGCTATTGTAAATAGAGCTGCAATGAACATTTTGGTACATGACGCTTTTTGAATTATGGTTTTCTCAGGGTATATGCCCAGTAGTGGGATTGCTGGGTCATATGGTAGTTCTATTTGTAGTTTTTTAAGGAACCTCCATACTGTTCTCCATAGTGGCTGTACCAATTCACATTCCCACCAGCAGTGCAAGAGTGTTCCCTTTCCTCCACACCCTCTCCAGCATTTATTGTTTCTAGATTTTTTGATGATGGCCATTCTGACTGGTGTGAGATGATATCTCATTGTAGTTATGATTTGCATTTCTCTAATGATTAATATGTTGAGCATCCTTTCATGTGTTTGTTGGCAGTCTGTATATCTTCTTTGGAGAAATGTCTATTTAGGTCTTCTGCCCATTTTTGGATTGGGTTGTTTGTTTTTTTGTTATTGAGCTGCATGAGCTGCTTGTAAGAATTTGGAGATTAATCCTTTGTCAGTTGCTTCATTTGCAAATACTTTCTCCCATTCTGAGGGCTGTCTTTTGGTCTTGTTTATGGTTTCCTTTGCTGTGCAAAAGCTTTGAAGTTTCATTAGGTCCCATTTGTTTATTTTTGTTTTTATATCCATTTCTCTGGGAGGTGGGTCAAAAAGGATCTTGCTGTGATTTATGTCATAGAGTGTTCTGCCTATGTTTTCCTCTAAGAGTTTGATCGTTTCTGGCCTTACATTTAGGTCTTTAATCCATTTTGAGCTTATTTTTGTGGATGGTGTTAGGGAGTGATCTAATCTCATACTTTTACATGTACCTGTCCAGTTTTCCCAGCACCACTTATTGAATAGGCTGTCCTTTCTCCACTGTACATTCCTGCCTCCTTTATCAAAGATAAGGTGACCATATGCGCATGGGTGTATCTCTGGGCTTTCTATCCTGTTCCCTTTATCTATATTTCTGTTTTTGTGCCAGGACCATACTGTCTTGATTACTGTAGCTTTGTAGCATAGTGAAGTCCGGGAGCCTGATTCCTCCAGCTCCGTTTTTCGTTCTCAAGATTGCTATGGCTATTCGGGGCCTTCTGTGTTTCCATAGAAATTGTGAAATGTTTTGTTCTAGTTCTGTGAAAAATGCCAGTGGTAGTTTGATAGGGATTGCATTGAATCTGTAGATTGCTTTGGGTAGTAGTCATTTTCACGATGTTGATTCTTCCAATCCAAGAACGTGGTATATCTCTCCATCTATTTGTATCATCTTTAATTTCTTCCATTGGTGTCTTATAATTTTCTGCATACAGGTCTTTTGTCTCCTTAGGTAGGTTTATTCCTAGATAGCTTATTCTTTTTGTTTCAATGGTAAATGGGAGTGTTTTCTGGATTTCACTTTCAGATTTTTCATCATTAGTGTACAGGAATGCAAGAGATTTCTGTGCATTAATTTTGTATCCTGCTACTTTACCAAATTCATTGATTAGCCCTTGTAGTTTTCTGGTAGCATCTTTAGGATTCTCTATGTATAGTATCATGTCATCTGCAAACAGTGACAGCTTTACATCTTCTTTTCCGATTTGGATTCCTTTTATTTTCTTTTCTTCTCTGGCTGCTGTGGCTAAAACTTCCAAAAATGTTGAATAAAAGTGGTGAGAGTGGGCCACCTTGTCTTTTTCCTGATCTTAGTGGAAATGCTTTCAGTTTTTCACCATTGAGGACGATGTTGGCTGTGGTTTTGTCATATATGGCCTTTATTATGTTGAGGAAAGTTCCCTCTATGCCTACTTTCTGTAGGGTTTTTATCATAAATGGGTGTTGAATTTTGTCGAAAGCTTTCTCTGCATCTATTGAGATGATCATATGGTTTTTCTCCTTCAGTTTGTGAATATGGCGTATCACGTTGATTGATTTGCGTATACTGACGAATCCTTGCCTTCCTAGAATAAACCCCACTTGATCATGGTGTATGATCCTTTTAATGTGCTGTTGGATTCTGTTTGCTAGTATTTTGTTGAGGATTTTTGCATCTGTGTTCATCAATGATATGGCCCTGTAATTTTCTTTCTTTGTGACATCCTTGTCTGGTTTTGGTATCAGGGTGATGGTGGCCTTGTAGAATGAGTTTGGGAGTGTTCCTCCCTCTGCTATATTTTGGAAGAGTTTGAGAAGGATAGGTGTTAGCCCTTCTCTAAATGTTTGATAGAATTCGCCTGTGAAGCCATCTGGTCCTGGGCTTTTGTTTGTTGGAAGATTTTTAATCACAGCTTCAATTTCAGTGCTTGTGACTGGTGTGTTCATATTTTCTATTTCTTCCTGATTCAGTCTTGGCAGGTTGTGTTTTTCTAAGAATTTGTCCATTTCTTCCAGGTTGTCCATTTTATTGGCATAGAGTTGCTTGTAGTAATCTCTCATGATCTTTTGTATTTCTGCAGTGTCAGTTGTTATATCTCCTTTTTCATTTCTAATTCTATTGACTTGAGTCTTCTCCCATTTTTCTTGATGAGTCTGGCTAATGGTTTATCAATTTTGTTTATCTTCTCAAAGAACCAGCTTTTAGTTTTATTGATCTTTGCTATCGTTTCCTTCTTTTTCATTTATTTCTGATCTCATCTTTGTGATTTGTTTCCTTCTGCTAACTTTGGGGTTTTATTGTTCTTCTTTCTCTAATTGCTTTAGGTGCAAGGTTAGGTTGTTTATTCGAGATGTTTCCTGTTTCTTAAGGTAGGATTGTATTGCTATAAAGTTCCCTCTTAGCACTGCTTTTGATGCATCCCATAGGTTTTGGGTCGTCGTGTCTGCATTGTCATTTGTTTCTAGGTATTTTTTAATTTCCTCTTTGATTTCTTCAGTGATCACTTTGTTATTAAGTAGTGTATTGTTTAGCTTCCATGTGTTTGTATTTTTTTACAGATCTTTTCCTGTAATTGGTATCAAGTCTCACAGCATTGTTGTCGGAAAAGATACTTGATACAATTTCAATTTTCTTAAATTTACCAAGGCTTGATTTGTGACCCAAGATATGATCTATCCTGGAGAATGTTCCATGCGCACTTGAGAAAAATGTGTATTCTGTTATTTTTGGATGGAATGTCCTGTAAATATCAATTAAGTCCTTCTTGTTTAATGTATCATTTAAAGCTTGTGTTTCCTTATTTATATGCATTTTGGATGATCTGTCCATTGGTGAAAGTGGGGTGTTCAAGTCCCCTACTATGAATGTGTTACTGTCGATTTCCCCTTTTCTGGTTGTTAGTATTTGCCTTATGTATTGAGGTGCTCCTATGTTGGGTGCATAAATATTTACAATTGTTATATCTTCTTCTTGGATCGATCCCTTGATCATTATGTAGTGTCCTTCTTTGTCTCTTCTAATAGTCTTTATTTTAAAGTCTACTTTGTCTGATATGAGAATTGCTACTCCCGCTTCCTTTTGGTTGCCATTTGCATGGAATATCTTTTTCCATCCCCTCACTTTCATTGTGTATGTGTCTCTAGGTGTGAAGTGGGTCTCTTGTAGACAGCATATATATGGGTCTTATTTTTGTATCCATTCAGCCAGTCTGTCTTTTCGTTGGAGCATTTAATCCATTTACAGTTAAGGTAATTATTGATATGTATGTTCCTATTCCCATTTTCTTAATTGTTTTCGGTTTGTTATTGTAGGTCTTTTCCTCCTCTTGTGTTTCTTGCCTAGAGAAGGTCCTTTAGCATTTGTTGTAAAGCTGGTTTGGTGGTGCTGAACTCTCTCAGCTTTGGCTTGTCTGTAAAGGTTTTAATTTCTCCATGAAATCTGAATGAGATCCTTGCTGGGTAAAGTAATCTTGGTTGTAGGTTTTTCTCCTTCATCACTTTCAATATGTCTTGCCAGTCCCTTCTGGCTTGCAGAGTTTCTGCTGAAAGATCAGCTGTTAACTTTAAGGGGATTCCCTTGTGTGTTATTTGTTGTTTTTCCCTTGCTGATTTTAATATATTTTCTTTGTATTTAATTTTTGACATTTCGATTAATATGTGTCTTGGCGTGTTTTTCCTTGGATTTATCCTGTATAGGATTCTCTGTGCTTCCTGGACTTGATTCACTATTTCCTTTCCCTTATTAGGCCTTCTTATGGGTTTAGGCAGCCTCTGTGCTAATGGATGGGGTTGTGTTCCTGTCTTGCTAGTTGTTTGGCATAGGGTGTCCAGCAGCTGTAAGGACCTGGACGTGTGGGGTCCCCAGTGTTCTCCATTCTCCTCTTGGTGAGCCTGGAAGGGGGCAGCAGGGTCTCCCTGGAAGGGGCAGCCTGCAGGGATCTGCGTGCTAGGCCATCGGGAAGCTCGCCTCTCTCTCTCCTGGCTCTGGGAAGCCTCTTGCAGAAGCCAGACAAAGCGGTTCATTTCTGCATCTTCCATCTTGTCAGAAAACCATGGGCCCCTTAATAAAACAGAACCCTGAGCCCCCAGGCTGGTGACGCCTGGAGACAGTGCTCCGTGGGAGAGGGCCAGTCCCTTGCAGCCAGGCTCTCTGCCCAGTCCCCTTGCTGCTGCCCCCTGGCCTCAAGGCACTCACCTGGGAGTGCTCCCACCCACCACACAGGTGAGCAGGTAAACAGCCCTTACCAAAGGCATAAGGAGGCAAAGAAACAAGCCAGGGAATCGTAAACGAGCTTCCTCCTCTTCAGCTTGTGGGGGCAGGTGGGAGTCTCCCTGCCTCACCCCACCTGCAGAGGCCAGCAGCCCCTGCCCTTTAGGAAGACCCTTGGGTCAGTCCAGACACCCTGCAGGAAGTCCAGAGTGAGGACAGAGTGGGCACCACGAGGCCTCCTGCCCGTCGAAGGCTGTCATCCGAGTTCCCTCTACTGGCCGCACCTGATCCTTTTCCCGGTTGATAGGCCCCGGGAAGAGCCCCGCGCCATGCACAGGGGTGCGTGCTTAGCCTAATTGCCACTGAAGGTGGGCAGGCGCAGAGGGGTGAAGGTGGGAAGCGTTCCTGAGGGCAGGAAGGAAGGGCCCAGAGGGGAACGGGCACTGCCTGCTTCCTGGATGTCACAGCCTGGCCAGGTGACCTCCACAGCTAAGCTGAGTGCATTCTTCAAGGACTCGAGGCCGATGCCGTCGCCCCCATTTTACAGTAACCTACCTGGGCCTCACAGCTGGTAAGTGACAAAGTCGGGATTCCGACTCAGCTCTGTTTGACTCCAAAGGGCCTGTTTTTAAAGTTCCTTAAGGGAGAGGCTCATAATTAAGAAAAAACACAGGAAAACTTGTACAGGAGGGATACCAAGTGCTATGTGAATCAGAGGAAGAGAGTATGTTTTCACCTGGCGGCAAAGCTGAGGCGTCTTCCTGGGGAAGGTGTCTCTGAGCTGGGACTTGAATGGGCAGGACTGGAGATGTGGAGGGTGCACGGGAGATGGCATTCTGGGCAGGGGACTGAGGACAAGGTGTGGAGGACGGAAGGGTTCTATATGGGCCACTTTGGCAAGAGTTTATGACGTGTGGTGGGGAGAAGACTAAACGGAACGCGAGGCCAGATTTTTTTTTTTTTTTTTTGCGGTCCGCGGGCCTCTCACAGCTGTGGCCTCTCCTGTTGCGGAGCACAGGCTCCGGACGCGCAGGCTCAGCGGCCACGGCTCATGGGCCCAGCCGCTCTGCGGCATGTGGGATCTTCCCGGACCAGGGCACGAACTCGCGTTCCCTGCATTGGCAGGCGGACTCTCAACCAGTCCGCCACCAGGGAAGCCCCGAGGCCAGATCTTAAAGGGCAGCTGGCTAAGGAGCTGGGAGGCTGTTCTGCAGGCTTTGTGCAAAGCAGAGGAAGAGGCTGCAGCCCTAGTGCACCGGGGAGCCTGGAAAGGAAAGTGCAGGTCTTCACACTGGTCCCTGAGGAAGAGATGAGGTCGGGAGTGGAACAGCGGTGGGCATGGAGGGGCGGGGACATGGGTCTTCCCCTGAGGAGCAGGCCCCTGGAGCACTTCCAGGGTGAGCTGGAGGCCCAGCAAGTTTGGGGGAACTGGTGGGAGGAGAGGAAGGGAAGCTCTGGGAGGGACTAAGAGCTCAGCTGTAATGGGTGTTATAGGCCCAGACTCCTGTTTAAATCCATCTGAAACTTATTACTGGTGTGACTTTGGGCAAGTTACTTGACTTCCCCTGAGCCTCAGTTTCCATATCTGAAAAATGGGGATATTTCTACCTACTTCGTAATACTGTCATAAAGATGAAATGAAATATTGGGTGTATGTGGCAAGCCTCCTCTTCCTCACCATCATCATCTGTGGTGGCCAAGCTTCTCTGGGAGATGGTAGCATTTGGGGAGTTCCCAGACCACTTCTCTGTGCCCAGATACAGTGACAGCCGTCAGCCAAGCAAGAGGAGGCCCCTTTGCAAGAACAACACCATAATGATGGACATGAGTTCAGACGCCAGGGCGTGCCGAAGAGTGGGAGTGCGGGGAGACCCAGCCACCGCTGAGAAGCAGGCCACGGGCCTAAAAGCGGAGGTGGGAGGACCCTCATTGGGGAGGAGTTTGCTGGGCATAAAATAAGCCACCCGTGGCGATGGGGGGATGACCTTGACTTTCAGGGTCACACCACACAAGGCAGGTTTCACCTGGCACTTTCGGTTCTGAGGCGCTTAATGGTGCCGCCTTAGCAAGCCGAGCTCCCATCAGTGGTCAGTGGTGGAAGAGGGGCTCTCGTAAGCACCCTGCCGCCTCCATTAGGATGAATTATGTAATTAAACGATTCTTGTTGCTGGTGGGGAGCATTAAGGATTCAGGTTTTACTGTGATGACGAATGAAGGCAATTGGCCGGCCTTGTGTGATTGCATCAGAACCGGCTGCTTTGGACTGAGCCCAAGTCTGCAGCTGGAAGAGGGTGTCAGGCCAGTGGGCCCAGGCCCACTGTGTACCCTGTGCTAGTTTCTTTGCTCTGAGTTCAGAGAATGCCTGAAGTGGCATTTTTATTTATTTATTTACTTATTTGGCTTTTTCATTTTAAATGTTTATTTTATATTGGAGTATAGTTGATTTACAATGTTGTGTTAGTTTCAGGTGTATAGCAAAGTGATTCAGTTATACATATACATGTATCTATTCTTTTTCAAATTCTTTTCCCATTTAGGTTATAGAATATTGAGTAGAGTTCCCTGTGCTATACAGTAGGTCCTTGTTGATTTGTCTATTTTATATATAGTAGTGTGAATGTCAGTCCCAAACTCCTAACTTATCCCTTCCCACCTCCACCTTTCCCGTTTGGTAGCCATCAGTTTGTTTTTGAAGAGTCTGTTTCTGTTTTGTAAATAAGGTCATTTCTATCATCTTTTTAGAATCCACATATAAGTGATGTCTTATGATATTTGTCTTTGTCTGACACTTCACTTAGTATGATAATCTCTAGGGTCATCCATGTTGCTGCAAATGGCATAATTTCATTCTTCTTAATGGCTGAATAATATTCCATTGTATATATGTACCAGATCTTCTTTATCCTTTCCTCCGTCAATGGACATTTAGGTTGCTTCCATGTTTTGGCTATTGTCAACAGTGCTGCAATGCATATTGGGGTGCATGTATCCTTTCGGACCATGTTTCTCTCTGGATATATGCCCAGGAGTGGGATTGCATGATCATACGGTAGCTCTATTTTCAGTTTTTTAAGGAACCTCTATACTGTTTTCCATAGTGGCTGCACCAATTTACATTCCCACCAACAGTGTAGGAGAGTTCCCTTTTCTCCACACCCTCTCCAGCATTTATTTTAGACTTTTTGATGATGGCCCTTCTGACTGGTATGAGGTGATATCTCATTGTAGTTTTGATTTGCATTTCTCTAATAATTAGGCATGTTGAACATCTTTTCATGTGCCTCTTGGCCACTTGTATGTCTTCTCTGGAGAAATATCTCTTTAGGTCTTCTGCCCATTTTTTGATTGGGTTGTTTGTTTTGATATTGAGCTGCTTGTAAATTTGGAGATTAATCCTTTGTCAATCGCATCGTTTGCAAATATTGTCTCCCATTCTGTGGGTTGTCTTTTCATTTTGTTTATGGTTTCCTTGGCTGTGCAAAAACTTTTGAGTTTAATTAGGTCCCATTTGTTTATTTTTGTTTTTATTTCCATTACTCAAGGAGACGGATCAAAAAAAGATGTGGCTGCGATTTATGTCAGAATGTTCTGCCTATGTTTTCCTCTAAGAATTTTATATTGATAGTATCCGGTCTTACATTTAAATCTTTAATGACATTGGAACTGTGAAGTGGCATTTTTTTTTTTTTTTTTTTTTTTTTATTTATTTATTTTTTTTTTGAAAGTCTTTAATTTTAATTTATTTTATTTTTTTGCTTTATAACAAATTTAATCAGTTATACATATACATATGTTTCCATATCCCCTCCCTTTTGCGTCTCCCTCCCACCCTCCCTATCCCACCCCTCCAGGCAGTCACAAAGTACCGAGCTGATCTCCCTGTGCTATGCGGCTGCTTCCCACTAGCTATCTACCTCACGTTTGGTAGTGTATATATGTCCATGCCGCTCTTTCACTTTGTCACAGCTTACCCTTCCCCCTCCCCATATCCTCAAGTCCATTCTCTAGTAGGTCTGTGTCTTTATTCCTGTCTTACCCCTATGTTCTTCATGACATTTTTTTTTCTTAAATTCCATATATATGTGTTAGCATACAGTATTTGTCTTTCTCTTTCTGACTTACTTCACTCTGTATGACAGACTCTAGGTCTATCCACCCCATTACAAATAGCTCAATTTCATTTCTTTTTATGGCTGAGTAATATTCCATTGTATATATGTGCCACATCTTCTTTATCCATTCATCCGATGATGGACACTTAGGTTGTTTCCATCTCCGGGCTATTGTAAATAGGGCTGCTATGAACATTTTGGTACATGTCTCTTTTTGAATTATGGTTTTCTCAGGGTATATGCCCAGTAGTGGGATTGCTGGGTCATATGGTAGTTCTATTTGTAGTTTTTTAAGGAACCTCCATACCGTTCTCCATAGCGGCTGTACCAATTCACATTCCCACCAGCAGTGCAAGAGTGTTCCCTTTTTTCCACACCCTCTCCAGCATTTATTGTTTCTAGATTTTTTGATGATGGCCATTCTGACTGGTGTGAGATGATATCTCATTGTAGTTTTGATTTGCATTTCTCTAATGAGTAAAGATGTTGAGCATCCTTTCATGTGTTTGTTGGCAGTCTGTATATCTTCTGTGGAGAAATGTCTATTTAGGTCTTCTGCCCATTTTTGGATTGGGTTGTTTGTTTTTTTGTTATTGAGCTGCATGAGCTGCTTATAAATTTTGGAGATTAATCCTTTGTCAGTTGCTTCATTTGCAAATATTTTCTCCCATTCTGAGGGTTGTCTTTTGGTCTTGTTTATGGTTTCCTTTGCTGTGCAAAAGCTTTTAAGTTTCATTAGGTCCCATGTGTTTATTTTTGTCTTTATTTCCATTTCTCTAGGAGGTGGGTCAAAAAGGATCTTGCTGTGATTTATGTCATAGAGTGTTCTGCCTATGTTTTCCTCTAAGAGTTTGATAGTGTCTGGCCTTACATTTAGGTCTTTAATCCATTTTGAGCTTATTTTTGTGTATGGTGTTAGGGAGTGATCTAATCTCATACTTTTACATGTCCCTATCCAGTTTTCCCAGCACCACTTATTGAAGAGACTGTCCTTTCTCCACTGTACATTCCTGCCTCCTTTATCAAAGATAAGGTGACCATATGTCCGTGGGTTTAACTCTGGGCTTTCTATCCTGTTCCATTGATCTATCTTTCTGTTTTTGTGCCAGTACCATACTGTCTTGATTACTGTAGCTTTGTAGTATAGTCTGAAGTCAGGGAGCCTGATTCCTCCAGCTCCATTTTTCGTTCTCAAGATTGCTTTGGCTATTCGGGGTCTTTTGTGTTTCCATACAAATTGTGAAATTTTTTGTTCTAGTTCTGTGAAAAATGCCAGTGGTAGTTTGATAGGGATTGCATTGAACCTGTAGATTGCTTTGGGTAGTAGAGTCATTTTCACAATGTTGATTCTTCCAATCCAAGAACATGGTACATCTCTCCATCTATTTGTATCATCTTTAATTTCTTTCATCAGTGTCTTATAATTTTCTGCATACAGGTCTTTTGTGTCCTTAGGTAGGTTTATTCCTAGATATTTTATTCTTTTTGTTGCAATGGTAAATGGGAGTGTTTCCTTGATTTCACTTTCAGATTTTTCATCATCAGTATATAGGAATGCCAGAGATTTCTGTGCATTAATTTTGTATCCTGCAACTTTACCAAATTCATTGATTAACTCTAGTAGTTTTCTGGTAGCATCTTTAGGATTCTCTATGTATAGTATCATGTCATCTGCAAAGAGTGACAGCTTTACTTCTTCTTTTCCAATTTGGATTCCTTTTATTTCCTTTTCTTCTCTGATTGCTGTGGCTAAAACTTCCAAAACTAGGTTGAATAAGAGTGGTGAAAGTGGGCAACCTTGTCTAGTTCCTGATCTTAGTGGAAATGGTTTCAGTTTTTCACCATTGAGGACGATGCTGGCTGTGGGTTTGTCATATATGGCCTTTATTATGTTGAGGAAAGTTCCCTCTATGCCTACTTTCTGCAGGGTTTTTATCATAAATGGGTGTTGAATTTTGTCGAAAGCTTTCTCTGCATCTATTGAGATGATCATATGGTTTTTCTCCTTCAGTTTGTTAATATGGTGTATCACGTTGATTGATTTGCGTATATTGAAGAATCCTTGCATTCCTGGAATAAACCCCACTTGATCATGGTGTATGATCCTTTTAATGTGCTGTTGGATTCTGTTTGCTAGTATTTTGTTGAAGATTTTTGCATCTATGTTCATCAGTGATATTGGCCTGTAGTTTTCTTTCTTTGTGACATCCTTGCCTGGTTTTGGTATCAAGGTGATGGTGGCCTCGTAGAATGAGTTTGGGAGTGTTCCTCCCTCTGCTATATTTTGGAAGAGTTTCAGAAGGATAGGTGTTAGCTCTTCTCTAAATGTTTGATAGAATTCGCCTGTGAAGCCATCTGGTCCTGGGCTTTTGTTTGTTGGAAGATTTTTTATCACAGTTTCAATTTCAGTGCTTGTGATTGGTCTGTTCATATTTTCTATTTCTTCCTGATTCAGTCTTGGCAGGTTGTGCATTTCTAAGAATTTGTCCATTTCTTCCAGGTTGTCCATTTTATTGGCATAGAGTTGCTTATAGTAATCTCTCATGATCTTTTGTATTTCTGTAGTGTCAGTTGTTACTTCTCCTTTTTCATTTCTAATTCTATTGATTTGAGTCTTCTCCCTTTTTTTCTTGATGAGTCTGGCTAATGGTTTATCAATTTTGTTTATCTTCTCAAAGAACCAGCTTTTAGTTTTATTGATCTTTGCTATCGTTTCCTTCATTTCTTTTTCATTTATTTCTGATCTGATTTTTATGATTTCTTTCCTTCTGCTAACTTTGGGATGTTTTTGTTCTTCTTTCTCTAATTGCTTTAGGTGCAAGGTTAGGTTGTTTATTCGAGATGTTTCCTGTTTCTTAAGGTGGGATTGTATTGCTATAAACTTCCCTCTTAGAACTGCTTTTGCTGCATCCCATAGGTTTTGGGTCGTCGTGTCTCCATTGTCATTTGTTTCTAGGTATTTTTTAATTTCCTCTTTGATTTCTTCAGTGATCACTTCGTTATTAAGTAGTGTATTGTTTAGCCTCCATGTGTTTGTATTTTTTACAGCTCTTTTCCTGTAATTGATATCTAGTCTCATAGCATTGTGGTCGGAAAAGATACTTGATACAATTTCAATTTTCTTAAATTTACCAAGGCTTGATTTGTGACCCAAGATATGATCTATCCTGGAGAATGTTCCATGAGCACTTGAGAAAAATGTGTATTCTGTTGTTTTTGGATGGAATGTCCTATAAATGTCAATTAAGTCCATCTTGTTTAATGTATCATTTAAAGCTTGTGTTTCCTTATTTATTTTCATTTTGGATGATCTGTCCATTGGTGAAAGTGGGGTGTTAAAGTCCCCTACTATGAGTGTGTTACTGTCGATTTCTCCTTTTATGGATGTTAGTATTTGCCTTATGTATTGAGGTGCTCCTATGTTGGGTGCATAAATATTTACAATTGTTATATCTTCTTCTTGGATCGATCCCTTGATCATTATGTAGTGTCCTTCTTTGTCTCTTCTAGTAGTCCTTATTTTAAAGTCTATTTTGTCTGATATGAGAATTGCTACTCCAGCTTTCTTTTGGTTTCCATTTGCATGGAATATCTTTTTCCATCCCCTTACTTTCAGTCTGTATGTGTCTCTAGGTCTGAAGTGGGTCTCTTGTAGACAGCATATAGATGGGTCTTGTTTTTGTATCCATTCAGCCACTCTGTGTCTTTTGGTGGGAGCATTTAGTCCATTTACATTTAAGGTAATTATCGATATGTATGTTCCTATTCCCATTTTCTTAATTGTTTTGGGTTCATTATTGTAGGTCTTTTACTTCTGTTGTGTTTCTTGCCTAGAGAAGTTCCTTTAGCATTTGTTGTAAAGCTGGTTTGGTGGTGCTGAACTCTCTCAGCTTTTGCTTGTCTGTAAACGTTTTAATTTCTCCATCAAATCTGAATGAGATCCTTGCTGGGTAGAGTAATCTTGGTTGCAGGTTTTTCTCCTTCATCACTTTAAGTATGTCCTGCCACTCCCTTCTGGCTTGTAGAGTTTCTGCTGAGAGATCAGCTGTTATCCTGATGGGGATTCCCTTGTGTGTTATTTGTTGTTTTTGCCTTGCTGCTTTTAATAGGATTTCTTTGTGTTTAATTTTTGACAGTTTGATTAATATGTGTCTTGGCGTATTTCTCCTTGGATTTATTCTGTATGGGACTCTCTGTGCCTCCTGGACTTGATTAACTATTTCCTTTCCCATATTAGGGAAGTTTTCAACTATAATCTCTTCAAATAGTTTCTCAGTCCCTTTCTTTTTCTCTTCTTCTTCTGGAACCCCTATAATTCGAATGTTGGTGCGTTTAATGTTGTCCCAGAGGTCTCTGAGACTGTCCTCTGTTCTTTTCATTCTTTTTTCTTTATTTTGCTCTGCAGCAGTTATTTCCACTATTTTATCTTCCACCTCACTTATCCGTTCTTCTGCCTCAGTTATTCTGCTATTGATCCCATCTAGAGTATTTTTTATTTCATGTATTGTGTTTTTAATCGATGTTTGATTCATCTTTAGTTCTTCTAGGTCCTTGTTAACTGTTTCTTGCATTTTGTCTATTCTATTTCCAAGATTTTGGATCTGGGAAATAGAATCTTGGATCATCTTTACCATCATTATTCTGAATTCTTTTTCAGGTAGAGTGCCTATTACCTCTTCATTTGTTAGGTCTGGTGGGTTTTTATCTTGCTCCTTCTCCTGCTGTGTGTTTTTCTGTCTTCTCATTTTGCTTATGTTACTGTGTTTGGGGTCTCCTTTTTGCAGGCTGCAGGTTCGTAGTTCCTGTTGTTTTTGGTGTCTGTCCCCAGTGGCTAAGGTTGGTTTAGTGGGTTGTGTAGGCTTCCTGGTGGAGGGGACTAGTGCCTGTGTTCTGGTGGATGAGGCTGGATCTTGTCTTTCTGGTGGGCAGGTCCACGTCTGATGGTGTGTTTTGGGGTGTCTGTGGACTTTTTATGATTTTAGGCCACCTCTCTGCTAATGGGTGGCGTTGTGTTCCTGTCTTGCTAGTTGTTTGGCTCAGGGTGTCCAGCACTGTAGCCTGCTGGTCGTTGAGTGAAGCTGGGTGCTGGTGTTGAGATGGAGATCTCTGGAAGATTTTCGCCGTTTGATATTATGTGGAGCTGGGAGGTCTCTTGTGGACCAGTGTCCTGAAGTTGGCTCTCCCACCTCAGAGGGACAGCACTGACTCCGGGCTCCTCAATTTGGGATGATGTGTTGTCTATTCATGTATTCCACAGATGCAGGGTACATCAAGTTGATTGTGGAGCTTTAATCCGCTGCTTCTGAGGCTGCTGGGAGAGGTTTCCCTTTCTCTTCTTTGTTCTCACAGCTCCTGGGTCTCAGCTTTGCATTTGGCCCCGCCTCTGCGTGTAGGTCGCTGGAGGGCGTCTGTTCTTCGCTCAGATAGGACAGGGTTAAAGGAGAAGCCTCTTCGGGGACTCTGGCTCACTCAGGCCGGGCGGGAGGGAGGGGCACGGAGTGCGGGGCAAGCCTGCAGCGGCAGAGGTCGGCGTGACGTTGCACCAGCCCGAGGCGCGCCGTGCGTTCTCCCAGGGAAGCCGCCCCTGGATCCCGGGACCCCGGCAGTGGCGGGCTGCACAGGCTCCCGGAAGGGCGGTGTGGGCAGTGACCTGCGCTCGCACACAGGCTTCTTGGCGGCGGCAGCAGCAGCCCCAGCGTCCCACGCCTGTCACTGGGCTCCGCGCTTTCAGTCGCGACTCGCGCCCGTCCGTGGAGCCCCTTTAAGCAGCGCTCTTAATCCCCTCTCCTCGCGCACCAGGAAACCAAGAGGGGAGAAAAAGTCTCTTGCCTCTTCGGCAGCTCCAGAGTTTTCCCGGACTCCCTCCCGGCTAGCTGTGGCACATTAGCCCCCTTCAGGCTGAGTTCTCGCCGCCAGCCCCAGTCCTCTCCCTGCGCTCTGACCGAAGCCCGAGCCTCAGCTTCCAACGCTGCGCGCCCCGGCGGGCGAGCAGACAAGCCTTTCGGGCTGGTGAGTGCCGCTCGGCACCGATCCTCTGTGCGCGGATCTCTCCGCTTTGCCCTACCCAGGTATGTGGGGAGTTTCTTGCCTTTTGGGAGGTCTGGGGTCTTCTGCCAGCGTTCAGTAGGTGTTCTGTAGGAGTTGTTCCACGTGTAGCTGTATTTCTGGTGTATCCGTGGGGAGGAAGGTGATCTCCGCGTCTTACTCTTCCGCCATCTTACCCGGAAGTCCCTGAAGTGGCATTTTAAAACAGAGATTCCTGAGATGGCTTTACCTCTTAGCCAACAGGGCACCATCCCTGTTCTGTGCTTCAAGGAATCCTATGAATTTTCTACACTATAAAATTCCCCCCATTCACTGACTCTAAAAGCCCAGGCACAGGTTGTCAAGAAAGGCCAAGACGAGGCCCAGCTCCAACCACAGACTTGTTGGGTCTTGGGGGACCACCTGTGAACTGCATTTCCCAGGCCCTCAGTTTCTATCCTGCTCTAAAGTGTTACATCTTACTGAGCTATCAAAGAAGGAGCATTTCTCTCCTGGGCAGTGGGGCTCCCACTTCAGTGCATGGAAGTTATCTCCCTAGGAGCTTGCTGGCATGCAGGTTCCTCAGCCCTGACTGTGGGAGTCTGATGCTGGAACGCTGATTAGGTCTGCCTTTGGTCCAGCTGGGTCGATGAAGGTGCCCCGAGACACACACCTTGAGAAATACCGACGTGGAGGGGACTTCGTTTAAACAGAGTGCCGAGAAATGTGGCTGAACCCACTATAAATAATACCCCAAGATAGAGCTGGGGTAACAGAAGCTTCAAGAAATGCACTAGTTTATAAGAATTTTAGTGTGGCTTTCACTGACTAGGTAAGGGATTCCTTCAGCAGGGCTAATAACTACCTGGGTCTATGAAGGAGATCAACAGGGTGCTCAACACATGAAGGGTCAAAGGTGACAAACGGCAGGAGAGCCACTGTGCCGGTGACTGTTTTATCAAGAGTGTGAGTCCTTGGCTTGCTGTCCCAATGGAGCTGGCAGAGAGGATCTTTCATTACTTTAATTACCAAACACAAGACCAGCTTTCAAAGACTGATGTTGGGTAAATCCTTATTATTTATAGAACTGGTAAGCAACTGGAGCTCTAGGAATTTTTCTGAACTTTTCTTGTGAATTTTTCTGAACGTATCATTCTTCATTTACTTATCCAAGTCCAAATTACCAGAGGATTTTTTAGAAGTCCAGTCTTTTCATATGTATCTCACAGAGGGGTCCTATGCACCTGCTGGCAAGCAGGAGTCAGACTGAGTGGTTTTGGTGCTGAGGCCAGCTGGTGCAGTGCATGCCTGGGAGGATGAGACCCGCCAGCCTTCACAGGCAGCTTCCAGCTGGACTCTGAAGGCAAGGGCCCCACTTCTCATCGGAAGCATACAGATGTTCATGTTCTCAAAGCATAGAATTGTCCCTGACAAATCTAGTCACACATCTAAGCCCGAAACACCTCAGGTGTTTCCCAAAGGCTCTCAGGAATCCCAGTTTATAGGAGATCTGTTTACCTGGCGAATGGGGTGAGAGGGGGCTAGACCTCTGTGTGGTTTCCAGTATTTTATTTGAAGATAACCCACAAGTTTAAAGGGTCTGAAGGCTGCATTGTCAGTGGGTGTCTTGGGTCTGGGACAAAACCTGAAGACAGAGCTGTTGTGTATCAAAGCAAGGATGGTGTTAAGATGAGAAGTCATCAGTTCCCTAGACTCACCTGTGTGTGATCCAGAAACAATGGGGATCCCACGTTGTAGGTCATTGTCAGCTGCTGAGCTGAGAAATCTCTTTGGCCAGAGGGTCTGGTGTCTTTTCTCTCTTACTTCTCTAAAAGGAAAACAGTGGTTTTCCTGAGAAGTATCTTAGGTAATTATGATAGGAAGCCGTGGTAAGATAAAATAGCATCTGAATATCAAATTGCTCACATTTCACATAGATATTGCTTATTTGAAATAGACACGTTAAAATGTTATTGAAGATCTCTCCCAAGACTGTAAATAGTATATACTTTAGCATAGAATAGACTCTGTGTATTTATATACAGAGTATGTATTTTGCTTTTCAGCCCAACTCATCTCAAGGAATTTTATGACAAACTTGTCAGTGAGTGGTTTAAATTGGACGAAGAGGAAGCAGATTTTGGAACAGGCCTGCAGGACACTTCAGAAGGCTCAAGCCTTCTCTTGAGCTCTGTAAAGGGACATGAAAATTTTTCCTAGAAAAGTTATGTTTGCTTAAAATCAGAGTGTATAGGGTGTAGCTCCAAGGGTCAATCAGCGAGATTAATCATCTTGAGGGCCTCCAGCCTGAAAAAAGGAAACGAGTTGCAAGAGAAGGGGAAAAGAAGAGCTTGTGGTCCCCCTGCTGGACAGTTGTGGAGTGGCACCCAGAAATTCATGCCAGAACACTTTCTGGTGCTCAAATAGCTCACCATCAAGAGAACTAAATCTTCCAACAGAAAAAAGAGCAACTGTTCTACTAGATCCAAGGTCAGTTTACATGTAAAATCCAAGCTACATAATACAGTAATTAAGTAGGAAAATACTGTAAATATGATAGAGGTTATTTTCAAAAGGCAAGAAAACCAAATATCTGATTAATCTAAATTTTAGAGTTTACTCCTTAGGTCATCACATATTTGCTGCTCTTAAGAACTTTGATATATATGGTGTTGGGATTTTTTCACATTTAGCTCATCCCCATGTCAGAGAAAAACCTCCAGAACTTTACAATCTCTTGAAATTGTCAGCCACTGAAATTCTACTTTACAAAAAATTGAAATATAGTTGACGTACAATATTATGTTCATTTCAGGTATGCTACATAGCAATTTGATATTTGCATACATTATGAAATGATCACCTCAGTAAGCCTAGTCCCCATACAAGGTTATTACAATATTACTGACCATATTCTTTATGCTGTACATTACATCCCTATGGCTTATTTATTTTACAACTGGAGGTTTGTATCAATACCTCTTAATCCCCTTAACCTATTTCACCCACTCCCCCAACCACATGCCCTCTGACACCACTCATTTGTTCTCTATATGAGTGTATTTTCATTTTTTTAAAATTTGCTTTGTTCTTTAGATTCTGCATATTGGTGAGATCATACAGTATATGTGTCTTTGTCTGTCTGACTTATTTCACTTAGCATAATACCCTCTAGTTCCATCCATGTTGTTGTAAATGGCCAGATTTCCTTTTTTCCAAGGCTGGATAACATTCCATTGCATATATATACCACATCTTCTTTATCCATTCATTGATTGATGAACACTTACATTGCTTCCATATGTTGGCTATTGTAAGTAATGCTGCAATGAACATTGGGTGCATATATCTTTTCAAATTAATGTTTTTGTTTTCTTTGGGGAAATACCCAGAAGTGATATTGCTGGATCATATGGCAGCTCTATTTTTAAATTTTTTGAGAAAACTCCATATTGTTTTCCATAGTGGCTACATCAATTTACAATCCCACAAACAGTACACGAGGGTTCCCTTTTCTGTACATCCTTGACACTGCTTGTTATTTTTTGTCTTTTTCATAATAGCCATTCTGACAGGTGTGAGGCATTATCTCACTGTGTTTTTTTGTTTTTAACATCTTTATTGGACTATAATTGCTTTACAATGGTGTGCTAGTTTCTGCTTTATAACAAAGTGAATCAGTTATACATATACATATGTTCCCATCTCTCTTCCGTCTTGCGTCTCCCTCCCTCCCACCCTCCCTATCCCACCCCTCTAGGTGGTCACAAAGCACCGAGCTGATCTCCCTGTGCTATGCGGCTGCTTCCCACTAGCTATTTATTTTACGTTTGGTAGTGTATATATGTCCATGCCACTCTCTCGCTTTGTCACAGCTTACCCTTCCCCCTCGCCATATCCTCAAGTCCATTCTCTAGTAGGTCTGTGTCTTTATTCCTGTCTTACTCCTAGGTTCTTCATGACATTTTTTTTCTTAAATTCCATATATATGTGTTAGCATATGGTATTTGTCTTTCTCTTTCTGACTTACTTCACTCTGTATGACAGACTCTAGGTCCATCCACCTCATTACAAACACCTCAATTTCGTTTCTTTTTATGGCTGAGTAATATTCCATTGTATATATGTGCCACATCTTCTTTATCCATTCATCCGATGATGGACATTTAGATTGTTTCCATCTCCTGGCTATTGTACATAGTGCTGCAATGAACATTTTGGTACATGTCTCTTTTTGAATTATGGTTTTCTCAGGGTATATACCCAGTAGTCGGATTGCTGGGTCATATGGTAGTTCTATTTGTAGCTTTTACAGAACCTCCATACTGTTCTCCATAGTGGCTGTACCAATTCACATTCCCACCAGCAGTACAACAGGGTTCCCTTTTCTCCACACCCTCTCCAGCATTTATTATTTCTAGATTTTTTGATGATGGCCATTCTGACTGGTGTGAGATGATACCTCATTGTAGTTTTGATTTGCATTTCTCTAATGATTAATGATGTTGAGCATCCTTTCATGTGTTTGTTGGCAGTCTGTATATCTTCTTTGGAGAAATGTCTATTTAGATATTCTGCCCATTTTTGGATTAGTTTGTTTGTTTTTTTGTTATTGAGCTGCATGAGCTGCTTGTAAATTTTGGAGATTAATCCTTTGTCAGTTGCTTCATTTCAAATATTTTCTCCCATTCTGAGGGCTGTCTTTTGGTCTTCTTTATGGTTTCCTTTGCTGTGCAAAAGCTTTGAAGTTTCAGTAGGTCCCATTTATTTATTTTTGTTTTTATTTCCATTTCTCTGGGAGGTGGGTCAAAAAGGATCTTGCTGTGATTTATGTCATAGAGTGTTCTGCCTATGTTTTCCTCTAAGAGTTTGATCGTTTCTGGCCTTACATTTAGGTCTTTAATCCATTTTGAGCTTATTTTTGTGGATGGTGTTAGGGAGTGATCTAATCTCATACTTTTACACGTACCTGTCCAGTTTTCCCAGCACCACTTATTGAATAGGCTGTCCTTTCTCCACTGTACATTCCTGCCTCCTTTATCAAAGATAAGGTGACCATATGCGCATGGGTGTATCTCTGGACTTTCTATCCTGTTCCCTTTATCTATATTTCTGTTTTTGTGCCAGGACCATACTGTCTTGATTACTGTAGCTTTGTAGCATAGTGAAGTCTGGGAGCCTGATTCCTCCAGCTCCGTTTTTCGTTCTCAAGATTGCTATGGCTATTCGGGGCCTTTTGTGTTTCCATAGAAATTGTGAAATGTTTTGTTCTAGTTCTGTGAAAAATGCCAGTGGTAGTTTGATAGGGATTGCATTG
The DNA here is from genome assembly GCF_964341445.2 of Mesoplodon mirus. Classification (NCBI taxonomy): domain Eukaryota; kingdom Metazoa; phylum Chordata; class Mammalia; order Artiodactyla; family Ziphiidae; genus Mesoplodon; species Mesoplodon mirus. Next base: position 74,127,918 of record NC_138985.1, read on the forward strand.
AATCTGTAGATTGCTTTGGGTAGTAGAGTCATTTTCACAATGTTGATTCTTCCAATCCAAGAACATGGTATATCTCTCCATCTATTTGTATCATCTTTAATTTCTTCCATCAGTGTCTTATAATTTTCTGCATACAGGTCTTTTGTCTCCTTAGGGAGGTTTATTCCTAGATATTTTATTCTTTTTGTTGCAGTGGTAAATGGGAGTGTTTTCTTGATTTCACTTTCAGATTTTTCATCATTAGTCTGTAGGAATGCCAGAGATTTCTGTGCATTAATTTTGTATCCTGCTACTTTATCAAATTCATTGATTAGCCCTAGTAGTCTTCTGTTAGCATCTTTAGGATTCTCTATGTATAGTATCATGTCATCTGCAAACAGTGACAGCTTTACTTCTTCTTTTCTGATTTGGATTCCTTTTATTTTCTTTTCTTCTCTGGTTGCTGTGGCTAAAACTTCCAAAACTGTTGAATAAGAGTGGTGAGAGGGGGCAACCTTGTCTTGTTCCTGATCTTAGTGGAAATGCTTTCAGTTTTTCACCATTGAGGATGATGTTGGCTGTGGGTTTGTCATATATGGCCTTTCTTATGTTGAGGAAAGTTCCCTCTATGCCTACTTTCTGTAGGGTTTTTATCATAAATGGGTGTTGAATTTTGTCGAAAGCTTTCTCTGCTTCTATTGAGATGATCATATGGATTTTCTCCTTCAGTTTGTTAATATGGTGTATCACATTGATTGATTTGCGTATATTGAAGAATCCTTGCCTTCCTAGAATAAACCCCACTTGATCATGGTGTATGATCCTTTTAATGTGCTGTTGGATTCTGTTTGCTAGTATTTTGTTGAGGATTTTTGCATCTATGTTCATCAATGATATGGGCCTGTAGTTTTCTTTCTTTGTGACCTCCTTGTCTGGTTTTGGTATCAGGGTGATGGTTGCCTTGTACAATGAGTTTGGGAGTGTTCCTCCCTCTGCTATATTTTGGAAGAGTTTGAGAAGGATAGGTGTTAGCCCTTCTCTAAATGTTTGATAGAATTCGCCTGTGAAGCCATCTGGTCCTGGGCTTTTGGTTGTTGGAAGATTTTAATCACAGTTTCAATTTCAGTGCTTGTGATTGGTCTTTTCATACTTTCTATTTCTTCCTGATTCAGTCTTGGCAAGTTGTGCTTTTCTGAGAATTTGTCCATTTCTTCCAGGTTGTCCATTTTATTGGCATAGAGTTGCTTGTAGTAATCTCTCATGATCTTTTGTATTTCTGCAGTGTCAGTTGTTATATCTCCTTTTTCATTTCTAATTCTATTGACTTGAGTCTTCTCCCATTTTTCTTGATGAGTCTGGCTAATGGTTTATCAATTTTGTTTATCTTCTCAAAGAACCAGCTTTTAGTTTTATTGATCTTTGCTATCGTTTCCTTCATTTCTTTTTCATTTATTTCTGATCTCATCTTTATGATTTCTTTTCTTCTGCTAACTTTGGGGTTTTATTGTTCTTCTTTCTCTAATTGCTTTAGGTGCAAGGTTAGGTTGTTTATTCGAGATGTTTCCTGTTTCTTAAGGTAGGATTGTATTGCTATAATCTTCCCTCTTAGAACTGCTTTTGCTCCATCCCATAGGTTTTGGGTCATCGTGTCTGCACTGTCATTTGTTTCTAGGTATTTTTTGATTTCCTCTTTGATTTCTTCAGTGAGTACTTCGTTATTAAGTAGTGTATTGTTTAGCTTCCATGTGTTTGTATTTTTTACAGATCTTTTCCTGTAATTGGTATCAAGTCTCATAGCGCTGTGGTCGGAAAAGATGCTTGATACAATTTCAATTTTCTTAAATTTACCAAGGCTTGATTTGTGACCCACGATAGATCTATCCTGGAGAATGTTCCATGCACACTTGAGAAAAATGTGTATTCTGTTATTTTTGGATGGAATGTCCTGTAAATATCAATTAAGTCCTTCTTGTTTAATGTATCATTTATAGCTTGTGTTTCCTTATTTATTTTCATTTTGGATGATCTGTCCATTGGTGAAAGTGGGGTGTTCAAGTCCCCTACTATGAATGTGTTACTGTCGATTTCCCCTTTTCTGGCTGTTAGTATTTGCCTTATGTATTGAGGTGCTCCTATGTTGGGTGCATAAATATTTACAATTGTTATATCTTCTTCTTGGATCGATCCCTTGATCATTATGTAGTGTCCTTCTTTGTCTCTTCTAATAGTCTTTATTTTAAAGTCTATTTTGTCTGATATGAGAATTGCTACTCCAGCTTTCTTTTGATTTCCATTTGCATGGAATTTCTTTTTCCATCCCCTTACTTTCAGTCTGTATGTGTCTCTCTAGGTCTGAGGTGGGTCTCTTGTAGACAGCATATATATGGGTCTTGTTTTTGTATCCATTCAGCAAGTCTGTCTGTTGCTTGGAGCATTTAATCCATTTACATTTAAGATAATTATTGATATGAATGTTCCTATTGCCATTTTCTTAATTGTTTTCGGTTTGTTATTGTACGTCTTTTCCTTCTGTTGTGTTTCTTGCCTAGAGAAGGTCCTTTAGCATTTGTTGTAAACCTGGTTTTGTGATTCTGAACTCTCTCAGCTTTTGCTTCTCTGTAAAGGTTTGAATTTCTCCATGAAATCTGAATGAGATCCTTGCTGGGTAAAGTAATCTTAGTTGTAGGATTTTCTCCTTCATCACTTTCAATATGTCCTGCCAGTCCCTTCTGGCTTGCAGAGTTTCTGCTGAAAGATCAGCTGTTAACTTTAAGGGGATTCCCTTGTGTGTTATTTGTTGTTTTTCCCTTGCTGATTTTAATATGTTTTCTTTGTATTTAATTTTTGACATTTCGATTAATATGTGTCTTGGCGTGTTTTTCCTTGGATTTATCCTGTATAGGATTCTCTGTGCTTCCTGGACTTGATTCACTATTTCCTTTCCCTTATTAGGCCTTCTTATGGGTTTAGGCAGCCTCTGTGCTAATGGATGGGGTTGTGTTCCTGTCTTGCTAGTTGTTTGGCATAGGGTGTCCAGCAGCTGTAAGGTCCTGGACGTATGGGATCCCCAGTATTCTCCATTCTCCTCTTGGTGAGCCTGGAAGGGGGCAGCAGGGTCTCCCTGGAAGGGGCAGCCTGCAGGGATCTGCGTGCTAGGCCATCGGGAAGCTCGCCTCTCTCTCTCCCAGCTCTGGGAAGCCTCTTGCAGAAGCCAGACAAAGCGGTTCATTTCTGCATCTTCCATCTTGTAAGAAAACCATGGGCCCCTTAATAAAACAGAACCCTGAGCCCCCAGGCTGGTGACGCCTGGAGACAGTGCTCCGTGGGAGAGGGCCAGTCCCTTGCAGCCAGGCTCTCTGCCCAGTCCCCTTGCTGCTGCCCCCTGGCCTCAAGGCACTCACCTGGGAGTGCTCCCACCCACCACACAGGTGAGCAGGTAAACAGCCCTCACCAAAGGCGCAAGGAGGCAAAGAAACAAGCCAGGGAATCGTAAACGAGCTTCCTCCTCTTCAGCTTGTGGGGGCAGGTGGGAGTCTCCCTGGCTCACCCCACCTGCAGAGGCCAGCAGCCCCTGCCCTTTAGGAAGACCCTTGGGTCAATCCGGACACCCTGCAGGAAGTCCAGAGTGAGGACAGAGTGGGCACCACGAGGCCTCCTGCCCGTCGAAGGCTGTCATCCGAGTTCCCTCTACTGGCCGGCACCTGATTCTTTTCCCGGTTGATAGGCCCAGGGAAGAGCCCCGCGCCATGCACAGGGGTGCGTGCTTAGCCTAATTGCCGCTGAAGGTGGGCAGGCGCAGAGGGGTGAAGGTGGGAAGCGTTCCTGAGGGCAGGAAGGAAGGGCCCAGAGGGGAACGGGCACTGCCTGCTTCCTGGATGTCACAGCCTGGCCAGGTGACCTCCACAGCTAAGCTGAGGACATTCTTCAAGGACTCGAGGCCGATGCCGTCGCCCCCATTTTACAGTAACCTACCTGGGCCTCACAGCTGGTAAGTGACAAAGTCGGGATTCCGACTCAGCTCTGTTTGACTCCAAAGGGCCTGTTTTTAAAGTTCCTTAAGGGAGAGGCTCATAATTAAGAAAAAACACAGGAAAACTTGTACAGGAGAGATATCAAGTGCTATGTGAATCAGAGGAAGGGTGTATGTTTTCACCTGGCGGCAAAGCTGAGGCATCTTCCTGGGGAAGGTGTCTCTGAGCTGGGACTTGAATGCGCAGGACTGGAGATGTGGAGGGCGAGCGGGAGATGGCATTCTGGGCAGGGGACTGAGGACAAGGTGTGGAGGAGGGAAGGGTTCTGTATGGGCCACTTTGGCAAGAGTTTATGATGTTTGGTGGGGAGAAGACTAAACGGAACCCGAGGCCAGATTTTTTGGGGTTTTTTGCGGTCCGCGGGCCTCTCACAGCTGTGGCCTCTCCCGTTGCAGAGCACAGGCTCCAGACGCGCAGGCTGAGCGGCCATGGCTCACGGGCCCAGCCGCTCCGCGCCATGTGGGATCTTCCCAGACCGGGGCACGAACTCGTATCCCCTGCATTGGCAGGCGGACTCTCAACCACTGTGCCACCAGGGAAGCCCCGAGGCCAGATCTTAAACAGCAGCTGGCTAAGGAGCTGGGAGGCTGTTCTGCAGGCTTTGTGCAAAGCAGAGGAAGAGGCTGCAGCCCTAGTGCACCGGGGAGCCTGGAAAGGAAAGTGCAGGTTCACACTGGTCCCTGAGGAAGAGATGAGGTCGGGAGTGGAACAGCGGTGGGCATGGGGGGGCGGGGACATGGGTCTTCCCCTGAGGAGCAGGCCCCTGGAGCACTTCCAGGGTGAGCTGGAGGCCCAGCAAGTTTGGGGGAACTGGTGGGAGGAGAGGAAGGGAAGCTCTGGGAGGGACTAAGAGCTCAGCTGTAATGGGTGTTATAGGCCCAGACTCCTGTTTAAATCCATCTGAAACTTATTACTGGTGTGACTTTGGGCAAGTTACTTGACTTCCCCTGAGCCTCAGTTTCCATATCTGAAAAATGGGGATATTTCTACCTACTTCGTAATACTGTCATAAAGATGGAATGAAATATTGGGTGTATGTGGCAAGCCTCCTCTTTCTCACCATCATCATCTGTGGTGGCCAAGCTTCTCTGGGAGATGGCAGCATTTGGGGAGTTCCCAGACCTCTTCCCTGTGCCGATAGAGTGACAGCCCTCAGCCAAGCACGAGGAGGCCCCTTTGCATGAACAACACCCTAAAGATGGACATGAGTTCAGACGCCAGGGCCTGCCGAAGAGTGGGAGTGCGCGGAGACCCAGCCACTGCGAGAAGCAGGCCACGGGCCTAAAAGCTGAGGTGGGAGGACCCTCCCTGGCGAGGAGTTTGCTGGGCATAAAAGAAGCCACCTGTGGGGATGGGGTGATGATTGTGACTTTCAGGGTCAAACCGCACAAGGCAGGTTTCACCTGGACTTTCGGTTCTGAGGTGCTTAATGGTGCCGGCTGAGCAAGCTGAGCTCCCATCAGTAGTCAGTGGTGGAAGATGGGCTCGCCTACATGCACTGCTGCCTTTATTGTGATGAATCATGTAATTAAACGATTCTTGTTGCTGGTGGGGAGCGTGAGGCCTCAGGTTTTACTGTGATAAGGAGTGCAGTTGGCCTAGAACGTGTCAAGCAGATAAGGAGGCCTGTGGAAAACAAGTGACCTTGACAAAGGCAGGGAGTGGGGGAGGGTTGGAGGGTGCGGGGTGGTTAATGCAAAAGGGACGGGCCCGGGAGCACTTCCTGCAGCCTCCTGCTCTCTGGAAACTGCTTGGGAGGCTGAGTAGCCAACTGATCTGGCAGTGGCCCCAGCAGCACACAGACCAAGGAAAGCAGGTGGCAGAGGGCCGGAGTGGCCAGGCCCCCAGTCACTGCAGGCTGGGGCCTGGGCACAGCAAGGACGACCTTTTTGTTTGTTTGTTTGTTTGTTTGTTTTGTGGTACGCGGGCCTCTCACTGTTGTGGCCTCTCCCGTCACGGAGCACAGGCTCCGGACGCGCAGGCTCAGCGGCCATGGCTCACGGGCCCAGCCGCTCCGCGGCATGTGGGATCCTCCCGGACTGGGGCACGAACCCGTGTCCCCAGCATCGGCAGGCAGACTCTCAACCACTGCGCCACCAGGGAAGCCCCAAGGACGAGCTTTGAAGGCAGAGGTGAGGTGTGGTCTGGGGCACCCTGGGGTCTCCATTCCTCCCTTCACCCCAGGGTAGGGACTGGAGGGGACACACTGTCTTCTCAGATCTGGGTGCCCAGGGGGTCAGGTTGGGCGTCTCTCGGTGAGAGCAGTGACATCCGTAGGCTAAAGAGCAGCAGGAGAAGACGGCAGTGCCTCGTTCCCAGAGAGCTCGGTCCTGGTGCACAGGTGGTCCCAGGTAGCCTGGGCAGGAGGGAGCCAGGGGAGAGAAAAGGCCCCCGAAGAGATTCCCCACCTGCTGGCATTCCCTTGCCTTGGGCACACAGGGCAGGCTGCAGTTGGTGCCTTTGGTTCTGGGGTGCCTAATAGTGTCTGCTTAGCAAGCCGAGCTCCCATCAGTGGTCAGTGGTGGAAGAGGGGCTCTCGTAAGCACCCTGCCGCCTCCATTAGGATGAATTATGTAATTAAATGATTCTTGTTGCTGGTGGGGAGCATTAAGGACTCAGGTTTTACTGTGATGACGAATGAAGGCAATTGGCCGGCCTTGTGTGATTGCATCAGAACCGGCTGCTTTGGACTGAGCCCAAGTCTGCAGCTGGAGGAGGGTGTCAGGCCAGTGGGCCCAGGCCCACTGTGTATCCTGTGCTAGTTTCTTCGCTCTGAGTTCAGAGATGACCTGAAGTGGAATTTTTATTTATTTATTTACTTATTTGGTTTTTTCATTTTAAATGTTTATTTTATATTGCAGTATAGTTGATTTACAATGTTGTGTTAGTTTCAGGTGTATAGTAAAGTGATTCAGTTATACATATACATGTATCTATTCTTTTTCAAATTCTTTTCCCATTTAGGTTATAGAATATTGAGTAGAGGTCCCTGTGCTATACAGTAGGTCCTTGTTGATTTGTCTATTTTATATATAGTAGTGTGAATGTCAATCCCAAACTCCTAACTTATCCCTTCCCACCTCCACCTTTCCCCTTTGGTAGCCATAAGTTTGTTTTTAAAGAGTCTGTTTCTGTTTTGTAAATAAGGTCATTTGTATCATCTTTTTAGATTCCACATATAAGTGATATCCTATGATATTTGTCTTTGTCTGACACTTCACTTAGTATGATAATCTCTAGGTTCATCTATGTAAATGACATTATTTCATTCTTCTTAATGGCTGAGTAATATTCCATTGTATATATGTACCAGATCTTCTTTATCCTTTCCTCTGTCAATGGACATTTACGTTGCTTCCATGTTTTGGCTATTGTCAACAGTGCTGCAATGCATATTGGGGTGCATGTATCCTTTCGGACCATGTTTCTCTCTGGATATATGCCCAGGAGTGGGATTGCATGATCATACGGTAGCTCTATTTTCAGTTTTTTAAGGAACCTCTATACTGTTTTCCATAGTGGCTGTACCAATTTACATTCCCACCAACAGTGCAGGAGGGTTCCCTTTTCTCCACACCCTCTCCAGCATTTATTGGTTGTAGACTTTTTGATGATGGCCATTCTGACTGGTATGAGGTGATATCTCATTGTAGTTTTGATTTGCATTTCTCTAATAATTAGGGATGTTGAACATCTTTTCATGTGACTCTTGGCCACTTGTATGTCTTCTTTGGAGAAATGTCTATTTAGGTCTTCTGCCCATTTTTTGATTGGGTTGTTTGTTTAGATATTGAGCTGTTTGTAAATTTGGAGATTAATCCTTTGTCATTCGCATCATTTGCAAATATTTTCTCCCATTCTGTGGGTTGTCTTTTCATTTTGTTTATGGTTTCCTTCGCTGTGCAATAACTTTTAGTATGCGGGCCTCTCACTGTTGTGGCCTTTCCCATTGCAGAGCACAGGCTCCGGATGCACAGGCTCAGCGGCCATGGCTCACGGGCCCTGCTGCTCTGTGGCATGTGGGATCTTCCCTGACTCGGGCACGAACCTGTGTCCCCTGCATCGGCAGGCGGACTCACAACCACTGCGCCACCAGGGAAGCCCTGTGCAAAAACTTTTGAGTTTAATTAGGTCCCATTTGTTTACTTTTGTTTTTATTTCCATTACTCTAGGAGACGGACCAAAAAAAGATGTGACTGCGATTTATGTCAGAGTATTCTGCCTATGTTTTCCTCTGAGAATTTTATATTGATAGTATCCAGTCTTACATTTAGATCTTTAATCACATTAGAACTGTGAAGTCACATTTTTAAACGGAGATTCCTGAGATGGCTTTACCTCTTAGCCAACAGGGCACCATCCCAGTTCTGTGCTTCAAGGAATCCTATGAATTTTCTACACTATAAAATTCCCCCCATTCACTGACTCTAAAAGTCCAGGCACAGGGAGTCAAGAAAGGCCAAGACGAGGCCCAGCTCCAACCACAGACTTGCTGGGTCCTGGGGGGCCACTTGTGAACTGCATTTCCCAGGAGCTCAGTTTCTATCCTGCTCTAAAGTGTTACATCTTACTGAGCTATCAAACAAGGAACATTTCTCTCCTGGGCAGTGGGGCTCCCACTTCAGTGCATGGAAGTATCTCCCTAAGAGCTCGCTGGCACGCAGGTTCCTCAGCCCTGACTGTGAGAGTCTGATGCTGGAACGCTGATTAGGTCTGCCTTTGGTCCAGCTGGGTCGATGAAGGTGCCCCGAGATACACACTTTGAGAAATACCGACGTGGAGGAGACTTCGTTTAAACACAGTGCCAAGAAATGTGGCTGAACCCACTATAAATAATACCCCAAGATAGAGATGGGGTGACTGAAGCTTCAAGAAATGCACTAGTTTATAAGAATTTTAGTGTGGCTTTCACTGACTAGATAAGGGATTCCTTCAGCAGGGCTAATAACTACCTGGATCTATGAAGGAGATCAACAGGGTGCTTAACACATGAAGAGTCCAAGGTGACAAATGGCAGGAGAGCCACTGTGACAGTGACTGTTTTATCAAGAGTCTGAGTCCTTACCTTGCTGTCCCGATGGAGCTGGCAGTGAGGATCTTTCATTACTTTAATTACCAAACACAAGACCAGCTTTCAAAGGCTGATGTTGGGTAAATCCTTATTATTTATAGAACTGGTAAGCAACTGGAGCTCTAGGAATTTTTCTGAACTTCTGAATTTTTCTGAACGTATCATTCTTCATTTACTAATCCAAGTCCAAATTACCAGAGGATTTTCTAGAAGTCCAGTCTTTTCATATGTATCTCACAGAGGGGTCCTATGCACCTGCTGGCAAGCAGGCGTCAGACTGAGTGGTTTTGGTGCTGAAGCCAGCTGGTGCAGTGAATGCCTGGGAGGATCAGACCCACCAGCCTTCACAGGCAGCTTCCAGCTGGACTCTGAAGGCAGGGGCCCCGCTTCTCATCGGAAGCATACAGATGTTCATGTCCGCATAGAATTGTCCCTGACAAATCTAGTCACACATCTAACCCCGAAACGCCACAGATGTTTCCCAAAGCCTCTCAGGAATCCCAGTTTATAGGAGATCTGTTTACCTGGCGAATGGGGTGAGAGGGGGCTAGACCTCTGTGTGGTTTCCAGTATTTTATTTGAAGATAAACCACAAGTTTAAAGGGTCTGAAGGCTGCACTGTCAGTGGGTGTCTTGGGTCTGGGACAAAACCTGAAGACCCACAGAGCTGTTGTGTATCAAAGCAAGACGGTGTTAAGATGAGAAGTCATCAATTCCCTAGACTCACCTGTGTGTGATCCAGAAACAATGGGAACCCCAGGTTGTAGGCCGTTGTTAGCTGCTGAGCTGAGAAATCTCTTTGGCCAGAGGATCTGGTGTCTTTTCTCTTTCATTTCTCTAAAAGGAAAACAGTGGTTTTCCTGAGAAGTATCTTAGGTAATTATGTTAGGAGGCTGTGGTAAGATAAAATAGCATCTGAATATCAAATTGCTCACATTTCACATAGATATTGCTTATTTGAAATAGACACGTTAAAATGTTATTGAAGATCTCTCCCAAGACTGTAAATAGTATATACTTTAGCATAGAATAGACTCTGTGTATTTATATACAGAGTATGTATTTTGCTTTTCAGCCCAACTCATCTCAAGGAATTTTATGACAAACTTGTCAGTGAGTGATTTAAATTGGACAAAGAGGAAACAGATTTTGGAACAGGCCTGCAGGACACTTCAGAAGGCTCAAGCCTTCTCTTGAGCTCTGTAAAGGGACATGAAAATTTTTCCTAGAAAAGTTATGTTTGCTTAAAATCAGAGTGTATAGGGTGTAGCTCCAAGGGTCAATCAGCGAGATTAATCATCTTGAGGGCCTCCAGCCTGAAAAAAGGAAACGAGTTGCAAGAGAAGGGGAAAAGAAGAGCTTGTGGTCCCCCTGCTGGACAGTTGTGGAGTGGCACCCAGAAATTCACGCCAGAAATCTTTCTGGTGCTCAAATAGCTCACCATCAAGAGAACTAAATCTTCCAACACAAAAAAGAGCTACTGTTCTACTAAATCCAAGGTCAGTTTACATGTAAAATCCAAGCTACATAATACAATAATTAAGTAGGAAAATACTGTAAATATGATAGAGGTTTTTTTTAAAAGGCAAGAAAACCAAATATCTGATTAATCTAAATTTTAGAGTTTACTCCTTAGGTCATCACATATTTGCTGCTCTTAAGAACTTTGATATATATGGTGTGGGATTTTTTCACATTTAGCTCATCCCGGTGTCAGGAAAAAACCTCCAGAGCTTTACAATCTCTTGAAATTATCAGCCACTGAATCTGCTTTTAAAAAATTTAAATATAGTTGACATACAATATTATCTTCATTTCAGGTATGCTACATAGCAATTTGATATTTGCATACATTATGAAATGATCACCTCAGTAAGCCTAGTCCCCAAAGTTATTACAATATTACTAACCATATTCCTTATGCTGTATATTACATCCCTATGGCTTAATTATTTTACAACTGGAGGTTTGTATCAATACCTCTTAATCCCCTTAACCTATTTTACCCACTCCCCCAACCGCATGCCCTCTGACACCACCCATTAGTTCTCTATATGAGTCTGTTTTCATTTTATTTATTTGCTTTGTTCTTTAGATTCTGCGTGCTGGTGAGATCATGCAGTATATGTGTCTTTGTCTGTCTGACTTATTTCACTTAGCATAATACCCTCCAGTTCCATCCATGTTGTTGTAAATAGCCAGATTTCCTTTATTCCAAGGCTGGATAACATTCCATTGCACATATATACCACATTTTCTTTATCCGTTCATTGATTGATGGACACTTACATTGCTTCCATATCTTGGCTATTGTAAATAATGCTGCAATGAACATCGGGTGCATATATCTTTTCAAATTAATGTTTTTGTTTTTTTTGGGAAAATACCCAGAAGTGATATTGCTGGATCATATGGCAGCTCTATTTTTAATTTTTTTGAGAGAACTCCATACTGTTTTCCATAGTGGCTACATCAATTTACAATCCCACCAACAGTACACGAGGGTTCCCTTTTCTGTACGTCCTTGACACTGCTTGTTATTTTTTGTCTTTTTCATAATAGCCATTCTGACAGGTGTGAGGCATTATCTCACTGTGTTTTTTTGTTTTTAACATCTTTATTGGACTATAATTGCTTTACAATGGTGTGCTAGTTTCTGCTTTATAACAAAGTGAATCAGTTATACATATACATATGTTCCCATCTCTCTTCCCTCTTGCGTCTCCCACCCTCCCTATCCCACCCCTCTAGGTGGTCACAGAGCACCGAGCTGATCTCCCTGTGCTATGCTGCTGCTTCCCACTAGCTATCAATTTTACGTTTGGTAGTGTATATATGTCCATGCCACTCTCTCGCTTTGTCACAGCTTACCCTTCCCCCTCCCCATATTCTCAAGTCCATTCTCTAGTAGGTCTGTGTCTTTATTCCTGTCTTACCCCTAGGTTCTTCATGACACTTTTTTTCTTAAATTCCATATATATGTGTTAGCATACGGTATTTGTCTTTCTCTTTCTGACTGACTTCACTCTGTATGACAGACTCTAGGTCCATCCACCTCATTACAAACACCTCAATTTCGTTTCTTTTTATGGCTGAGTAATATTCCATTGTATTTATGTGCCACATCTTCTTTATCCATTCATCCGATGATGGACACTCAGGTTGTTTCCATCTCCTGGCTATTGTAAAAAGAGCTGCAATGAACATTTGTTACATGACTCTTTTTGAATTATGTTTTTTTCGGGGTCTATGCCCAGTAGTGGGAATACTGGGTCATATGGTAGTTCTATTTGCAGTTTTTTAAGGAACCTCCATACTGTTCTCCATAGTGGCTGTACCAATTCACATTCCCACCAGCAGTGCAAGAGTGTTCCCTTTCCTCCACACCCTCTCCAGCATTTATTGTTTCTAGATTTTTTGATGATGGCCATTCTGACTGGTGTGAGATGATATCTCATTGTAGTTATGATTTGCATTTCTCTAATGATTAATATGTTGAGCATCCTTTCATGTGTTTGTTGGCAGTCTGTATATCTTCTTTGGAGAAATGTCTATTTAGGTCTTCTGCCCATTTTTGGATTGGGTTGTTTGTTTTTTTGTTATTGAGCTGCATGAGCTGCTTGTAAGAATTTGGAGATTAATCCTTTGTCAGTTGCTTCATTTGCAAATATTTTCTCCCATTCTGAGGGCTGTCTTTTGGTCTTGTTTATGGTTTCCTTTGCTGTGCAAAAGCTTTGAAGTTTCATTAGGTCCCATTTGTTTATTTTTGTTTTTATTTCCATTTCTCTGGGAGGTGGGTCGAAAAGGATCTTGCTGTGATTTATGTCATAGAGTGTTTTGCCTATGTTTTCCTCTAAGAGTTTGATCATTTCTGGCCTTACATTTAGGTCTTTAATCCATTTTGAGCTTACTTTTGTGGATGGTGTTAGGGAGTGATCTAATCTCATACTTTTAAATGTACCTGTCCAGTTTTTCCAGCACCACTTATTGAAGAGGCTGTCCTTTCTCCACTGTACATTCCTGCCTCCTTTATCAAAGATAAGGTGACCATATGTGCGTGGGTTTATCCCTGGGCTTTCTATCCTATTCCATTGATCTATCTTTCTGTTTTTGTGCCAGGACCATACTGTCTTGATTACTGTAGCTTTGTAGCATAGTGAAGTCCGGGAGCCTGATTCCTCCAGCTCCATTTTTCGTTCTCAAGATTGCTTTGGCTATTCCGGGTCTTTTGTGTTTCCATACAAATTGTGAAATGTTTTGTTCTAGTTCTGTGAAAAATGCCAGTGGTAGTTTGATAGGGATTGCATTGAATCTGTAGATTGCTTTGGGTAGTAGAGTCATTTTCACAATGTTGATTCTTCCAATCCAAGAACATGGTATATCTCTCCATCTATTTGTATCATCTTTAATTTCTTCCATCAGTGTCTTATAATTTTCTGCATACAGGTCTTTTGTCTCCTTAGGTAGGTTTATCCCTAGATATTTTATTCTTTTTGTTGCCATGGTAAATGGGAGTGTTTTCTTGGTTTCACTTTCAGAGTATTCATCATTAGTGTACAGGAATGCAAGAGATTTCTGTGCATTAATTTTGTATCCTGCTACTTTACCAAATTCATTGATTAGCTCTAGTAGTTTTCTGGTAGCATCTTTAGGATTCTCTATGTATAGTATCATGTCATCTGTAAAAAGTGACAGCTTTACTTCTTCTTTTCCGATTTGGATTTCTTTTATTTCCTTTTTTTCTCTGATTGCTGTGGCTAAAACTTCAAAAACTATGTTGAATAAGAGTGGTCAGAGTGGGCAACCTTGTCTTATTCCTGATCTTAATGGAAATGCTTTCAGTTTTTCACCATTGAGGATGATGTTGGCTGTGGGTTTGTCATATATGACCTTCATTATGCTGAGGAACGTTCCCTCTATGCCTACTTTCTGCAGGGTTTTTATCATAAATGGGTGTTGAATTTTGTCGAAAGCATTCTCTGCATCTATTGAGATGATCATATGGTTTTTCTCCTTCAGTTTGTTAATATGGTGTATCACGTTGATTGATTTGCGTATATTGAAGAATCCTTGCATTCCTGGAATGAACCCCACTTGATCATGGCGTATGATCCTCTTAATGTGCTGTTGGATTCTGTTTGCTAGTATTTTGGTGAGGATTTTTTCATCTATGTTCATCAGTGATATGGGCCTGTAGTATTCTGTCTGTGTGACATCCTTGTCTGCTTTTGGTATCAGGGTGATGGTGGCCTCATAGAATGAGTTTGGGAGTGTTCCTCCCTCTGCTATATTTTGGAAGAGTTTGAGAAGGATAGGTGTTAGCTCTTCTCTAAATGTTTGATGGAATTCGCCTGTGAAGCCATCTGGTCCTGGGCTTTTGTTTGTTGGAAGATTTTTAATCACAGTTTCAATTTCAGTGCTTGTGACTGGTGTGTTCATATTTTCTATTTCTTCCTGATTCAGTCTTGGCAGGTTGTGCTTTTCTGAGAATTTGTCCATTTCTTCCAGGTTGTCCATTTTATTGGCATAGAGTTGCTTGTAGTAATCTCTCATGATCTTTTGTATTTCTGCAGTGTCAGTTGTTACTTCTCCTTTTTCATTTCTAATTCTATTGACTTGAGTCTTCTCCCTTTTTTTCTTGATGAGTCTGGCTAATGGATTATCAATTTTGTTTATCTTCTCAAAGAACCATCTTTTAGTTTTATTGATGTTTGCTGTCGTTTCCTTCATTTCTTTTTCATTTATTTCTGATCTCATCTTTATGATTTCTTTCCTTCTGCTAACTTTGAGATTTTATTGTTCTTCTTTCTCTAATTGCTTTAGGTGCAAGGTTAAGTTGTTTATTTAACATGTTTCCTGTTTCTTAAGGTAGGATTGTATTGCTATAATCTTCCCTGTTAGAACTGCTTTTGCTGCATCCCATAGGTTTTGGGTCGTCGTGTCTGCATTGTCATTTGTTTCTAGGTATTTTTTGATTTCCTCTTTGATTTCTTCAGTGATCACTTCGTTATTAAGTAGTGTATTGTTTAGCTTCCGTGTGTTTGTATTTTTTACAGACCTTTTCCTGTAATTGGTATCAAGTCTTATAGCATTGTTGTCAGAAAAGATACTTGATACAATTTCAATTTTCTTAAATTTACCAAGGCTTGATTTGTGACCCAAGATATGATCTATACTGGAGAATGTTCCATGAGCACTTGAGAAAACTGTGTATTCTGTTGTTTTTGGATGGAATGTCCTATAAATATCAATTAAGTCCATCTTGTTTAATGTATCATTTAAAGCTTGTGTTTCCTTATTTATTTTCATTTTGGATGATCTGTCCATTGGTGAAAGTGGGGTGTTGAAGTCCCCTACTATGTGTGTTACTGTCGATTTCCCCTTTTCTGGCTGTATTTGCCTTATGTATTGAGGTGCTCCTATGTTGGGTGCATAAATATTTACAATTGTTTTATCTTCTTCTTGGATCGATCCGTTGAGCATTATGTTGCGTCCTTCTTTATCTCTTCTAGTAGTCGTTATTTTAAAGTCTGTTTTGTCTGATTTGAGAATTGCTACTCCAGCTTTCTTTTGGTTGCCATTTGCATGGAATATCGTTTTGCATCCCCTCACTTTCAGTCTGTATGTATCTCTAGGTGTGAAGTGGGTCTCTTGTAGACAGCAAATATATGGGTCTTGTTTTTGTATCCATTCAGCCAGTCTGTCTTTTGGTTGGAGCATTTAATCCATTTACATTTAAGGTAATTATTGATATGTATGTTTCTATTCCCATTTTCTGAATTGTTTTTGGTTTGTTTTTGTAGGTCCTTTTCTTCTCTTGTGTTTCTTGCCTAGAGAAGGTCCTTTAGCAATTGTTGTAAAGCTGGTTTGGTGGTGCTGAACTCTCTCAGCTTTTGCTTGTCTGTAAAGGTTTTAATTTCTCCATGAAATCTGAATGAGATCCTTGCTGGGTAGAGTGATCTTGGTTGTAGGTTTCTCTCCTTCATCACTTTAAATATGTCCTGCCAGTCCCTTCTGGCTTGCAGAGTTTCTGCTGAAAGATCAGCTGTTAACCTTATGGGGATTCCCTTGTGTATTTGTTGTTTTTCCCTTGCTGCTTTTAATATGTTTTCTTTGTGTTTAATTTTTGACAGTTTGATTAATTGGCGTGTTTTTCCTTGGATTTATCCTGTATGGGAGTCTCTGTGCTTCCTGGACTTGATTAACTATTTCCTTTCCCATATTAGGGAAGTTTTCAACTATAATCTCTTCAAATATTTTCTCAGTCCCTTTCTTTTTCTCTTCTTCTTCTGGAACCCCTATAATTCGAATGTTGGTGCATTTAATGTTGTTCCAGAGGTCTCTGAGACTGTGCTGAGTTCTTTTCATTCTTTTTTCTTTATTCTGCTCTGCAGTAGTTATTTCCACTATTTTATCTTTCACAGCACTTATCCGTTCTTCTGCCTCAGTTATTCTGCTATTGATCCCATCTAGAGTATTTTAAATTTTATTTATTGTGTTCTTCATCATTGCTTGTTTCATCTTTAGTTCTTCTAGGTCCTTGTTAAATGTTTCTTGCATTTTCTCTATTCCATTTCCAAGATTTTGGATCATCTTTACTGTCATTATTCTGAATTCCTTTTTCAGGTAGACTGCCTATTTCCTCTTCATTTGTTAGGTCTGGTGGGTTTTTATCTTGCCCCTTCATCTGCTGTGTGTTTTTCTGTCTTCTCATTTTGCTTATGTTACTGTGTTTGGGGTCTCCTTTTTGAAGGCTGCAGGTTCGTAGTTCTCGTTGTTTTTGGTGTCTGTCCCCAGTGGCTAAAGTTGTGTCAATGGGTTGTGTAGGCTTCCTGGTGGAGGGGAGTAGTGCCTGTGTTCTGGTGGATGAGGCTGGATCTTGTCTTTCTGGTGGGCAGGTCCATGTCTGGTGGTGTGTTTTGGGGTGTCTGTGGACTTATTATGATTTTAAGCAGCCTCTCTGCTAACGGGTGGGGTTGTGTTTCTCTCTTGCTAGTTGTTTGGCATAGGGTGTCCAGCACTGTAGCTTGCTGGTCGTTGTATGAAGCTGGGTGCTGGTGTTGAGATGGAGATATCTGGGAGATTTTTGCCGTTTGATAATATGTGGACCTGGGAGGTCTCTTGTGGACCAGTGTCTTGAAGTTGGCTCTCCCACCTCAGAGGCACAGCACTGACTCCTGGCTGCAGCACCAAGAGCCTTTCATCCACACGGCTCAGAATAAAATGGAGAAAAAGAAGAAAAAGAAAGAAAGAAGGAAAGGAAGGAAGAAAGGAAGGAGGGAAGGAAGGAAGAAAAGAAAGAGGAAAGAGGATAAAATAAAATAAAGTAAGATAAAATAAAATAGTTATTAAAATAAAAAATAATTATTAAGAAAAAAAATTTTTTTAAGAAAAAAAAAACGGACAGATAGAACCCTAGGACAAATGGTGACAGCAAAGCTATACAGACGAAATCTCACATAGAAGCATACACATATACACTCACAAAAAGAGGAAAAGTGGAAAAAATAGTAAATCTTGCTCTCAAAGTCCACCTCCTCAATTTGGGATGATTCGTTGTCTAATCAGGTATTCCACAGATGCAGGATACATCACGTTGATTGTGGAGATTTAATCCGCTGCTTCTGAGGCTGCTGGGAGAGATTTCTCTTTCTCTTCTTTGTTCGCACCGCTCTGGGGGCTCAGCTTTGGATTTGGCCCTGCCTCTGTGTGTAGGTCGCCGAAGGGCATCTGTTCTTCACTCAGACAGGATGGGGTTAAAGGAGCAGCTGTTTCGGGGACTCTGGCTCACTCAGGCCGGGGGGAGGGAAGGATGCGGATGGGGGCCGAGCCTGCGGCGGCAGAGGCCGGCGGGACGTTGCACCAGCCTGAGGCATGCCGTGCATTTTCCCTGGGAAGTTGTCCCTGGATCCCGGGACCCAGGCAGTGGGGGGCTGCACAGGCTCCCCGGAAGAGAGGTGTGG
This sequence comes from Mesoplodon mirus, assembly GCF_964341445.2. NCBI lineage: Eukaryota > Metazoa > Chordata > Mammalia > Artiodactyla > Ziphiidae > Mesoplodon > Mesoplodon mirus. Next base: position 74,145,962 of record NC_138985.1, read on the forward strand.
ATAGTGACCTGTGCTCGCACACAGGCTTCTTGGTGGCGGCAGCAGCAGCCTTAGCATCTTATGCCCGTCTCTGGGGTCCATGCTTTTAGCCGCGGCTCGCGCCGTCTCTGGACTCTGGAGCTCCTTTAAGTAGTGATCTTAATCCCCTCTTCTCGCACACCAGGAAACAGAGAGGGAAGAAAAAGTCTCTTGCCTCTTCAGCAAGTCCAGACTTTTCCCTGGACTCTCTCCCGGCTAGCCGTGGTGCACTAACCCCCTGCAGGCTGTGTTCACGCCACCAACCCCAGTCCTCTCCCTGCGATCCGACCAAAGTCCAAGCCTCGGCTCCCAGCCCTGCCCACTCCGGTGGGTGAGCAGACAAGCCTCTCGGGCTGGTGAGTGCCAGTCGGCACCAATCCTCTGTGCAGGAATCTCTCCTCTTTGCCCTCCGCACCCCTGTTGCTGTGCTCTCCTTCGCAGCTCAGAAGCTTCCCCCTCTGCCACCCACAGTCTCCGTGTGTGGAAACTTTTCCTCCTTCACAGCTCCCTCCCACTGGTGCACACTGGTGCAGGTCTCGTCCCTATTCTTTTGTCTCTGTTTATTCTTTTTCCTTTTGCCCTACCCAGGTACGTGGGGAGTTTCTTGCCTTTTGGGAGGTCTGAGGTCTTCTGCCAGTGTTCAGTAGGTGTTCTGTAGGAGTTGTTCCACGTGTAGATGTATTTCTGGTGTATCTGTGGGGAGGAAGGTGATCTCCGCATCTTACTCTTCAGCTATCTTCCCGATCTCTCAACCCTCACTGTGGTTTTGATTTGCATTTCCCTGATGATTAGTGATGTTGAACATCTTTTCATGTGTCTGTTGGCCATCTGTATGTCATCTTTGGAAAAAATGTTCAGTTCCTCTGCCCATTTTTTTAATTGGTTTTTTTTTAAATGTTGAGTTGTATGATTTCTTTGTATATTTTGGATATTAACTTTTTATCAGATACATTGTCTGCAAATATCTTCTCCCATTTGGTAGACTGCCTTTTTAAAAAATTAATTAATTAATTAATTATGGCTGCGTTGGGTCTCGTTGCTGCACGCAGGCTTTCTCTAGTTGCAGTGAGCGGGGGCTACTCTTCATTGTGGTGTGTGGGCTTCTCATTGCAGTGGCTTCTCGTTGTGGAGCACAGGCTCTAGGTGTGCGGGCTTCAGAAGTTGTGGTTCGCAGGCTCTAGAGAGCAGCCTCAGTAGTTGTGGCACATGGGCTTAGTTGCTCCGCAGTATGTGGGATCTTCCTGAACCAGGGCTCGAATCCATGTCCCCTACATTGGCAGGTAGATTCTGAACCACTGTGCCACCAGGGAAGTCCCTGCCTTTTTGTTTTGTTGATAGTTTCCTTTGCTGTGCAAAAGCTTTTTACTTTGATGTAGTCCCATTTAGTTATTTTTGCTTTTGTTTCTCTTGATGGAGACAGATCCCAAAAAAAATATTGCTAAGACCAATGTCAAAGAGTGTACTGCCAATGTTTTCTTGTAATGGTTTTATGGTTTCGGGTCTTACATGTAATTCTTTAATCTATTTTGAGTTTATTTTTGTATATGGTGTGAGCAGTCCAGTTTCATTCTTTTGCATGTAGCTGTGCAGGTTTTCCAACACCATTTATTGAAGAGGCTGTCTTTACCCCATTGTATATTCTTGCCTCCTTTGTCATAGATTAATTGGCCATGTAAGCCTGGGTTTGTTTCTGGGCTCTCTATTCCATTGATCTGTACGTTTTTTTTTTCTGCCACTATTATGCTCTTTTGATCACTATAGCTTTGTAGTATAATTGGAAATTAGGGAGTCTTATGCCTCTAGTTTTGTTCTTCTTTAAGATTGTTTTAGCTATTTGGGGTCTTTGTGTTTCCATACAAATTTTAGAATTACTTGTTCTAGTTCTGTGAAAAATGCCATTGTTATTCTGATAAGGATTACATTGAATCTGTAGATTGCCTTGGGTAGTATAATCATTTTAACAACATTAATTCTTCCAATCCATTTGTGTCATCTTCAATTTCTTTCATCAATGTTTTATGGTTTTCCAAGTCTTTTACCTTCTTGGTTAGATTTATTCCTAGATGTTGTTTTCTTTTTGATGCAATTATAAACGGGATTGTTTTCTTAATTTCTTTTCTCTATTGTTTACTAGTGTATAGAAATGCAACAGATTTCTGTATATTAATTTTATATTCTAAAACTTTACTGTAATTATTAGTTTTAAGTTTTTTGATGTCTTTAGGATTTTCTATATATAGTATCATGTCATGTGCAATCTACAAACAGTGACAGTTTAACTTCTTTTCAATTTGGATTCCTTCTGATTATTTTTCTTGTTTGATTACTGTGGCTAGGACTTCCAGTACTACGTTGAGCAAAAGTGGTGAGAGTGAGCATCTTTGTCTTGCTCCTGATCTTAGAGGAAATGCCTTCAGCTTTTCATATTGAATATGATGTTGGCTGTGGATTTGTCATATATGGCCTTAATATGTTGAGGTATGTTCCTTCTATACTCTGTATTTGAGTGTTTATCATGAAGGGATTTTGAAATTTGTCAAAAGCTTTCTCTGTATCTATTGAGATAATCCTTTGGTTTTCATTCTTCAGTTTGTTAATATGGTATATCACATTGGTTGATTCATGGATGTTGAACCATCCTTGAACCCCTGGGATAAATCCCACTTGATCATGGTATGATCCTTTCAATGTGCTATTAATTTGGTTTGTTAATAATTTTTTGAGAATTTTTGCATTTATATTCATCACAATAGTGGCCTTTAGTTTTCTCTGTAATGCTGCCTCATAGAATGAGTTTGGAAATGTTCCCTGTTCTTCAATTCTATGGAAGAGTGTGAGGAGGAGTGACATTATTTTTTCTTTAAATGTTTGGTAGATTTCATTAGGGAAACCATCTGGTCCTAGGCTTTTCTTTGTTAGAGTTTTGATTACTAATTCAATCTCCTTACTCAGTATTCGTCTGTTTAGATTCTCCATTTCTTCCTTATTCAGTCTTGGTAGGTTGTGTGTTTCTAGGAATTTATCCATTTCTTATAGGTTATCCAATTTGTTGGTGTATAATTGTTCATGGTAGTCTAAAATTATCCTTTGTATTTCTGTGGTATCAGTTGTAATATCATTTTCATGTCTGATTTTTTTTTCTTAGTCTAGCTAAAGGTTTAATTTCTTCTTTAACCCACTGGTTGTTCAGAAGCATGTTGTTTAATTTCCACATACTTGTGAATTTTCCAGTTTTCCCCTCGTTATTGATTTCTAGGTCATACCATTTTGGTCAGAAAAGCTATTTGGTATTATCTCAATCTTCTTAAAGTTTCTAAGACTTTGTGATATGAACTCTATCTTGGAGAATGTTCTGTATGCACTTGAGAAGAATGTGTATTCTGCTTTTGGATAGAATGTTCTGTATTTGTGTTACATAAATTTTGTCCAAAGTATAGTTCAAGTACATTTCCTTATTGATTTTCTGTCTGAATGAACTACCCATTGTTGAAAGTGGGATACTGGAAGTCCCCAACTATTATTTATTGTTGTCTATTTCTCTAGTCAAATCTATTAGTATTTTCTTAATATATTTGGGTGTTCCAATGTTGGATACACATGTTTGTTATATTCTCTTGAATTGACCTCTTTATCATTATATAGTGACCTTCCTTGTGTCCTGCTACAATTTTGGCTTAAAGTCTATTTTGTCTAATATAAGCGTAGTTACTCCTGCTCTTTTTGGTTTCCACTTACATGGAATATCTTTTTCCATCCCTTCACTTTGAGCCTATGTATGACCTTAAAGCTGGAGTGAGTCTCTTGTAGGCAACATATGGTTGGGTCTTGTTTTTTACCCATCCATCCACTGCCTTTTGTTTGAGGAATTTAATCTATTTACATCCTGAGTCATTATTGATAGGAACGAATTTATTAATGCCATCTTACTGTTTTCTAGAAGCTTTGTAGTTCCCTTGTTCCTTTCTCCCTCTCTTGGTGCCGTCCTTTGTGAATTGATGATTTTCCATAGTGATATGTTTTGATTCCCTTCTTATCTTGTGAATTTACTGTAGGTTTTTGCTTTGTGGTTATCATGAGGTTTACATAAAACATCTTATAGATATAAAAGTCTATTTATGCTGATAACTTCAACTGCATACAAAACCTCTATCCTTTAACTCCTTCCACTTTTACATTTTTGATGTCACAATTTACCTCTTTTTATGTTGTGTATTTATTAACAAATTATTGTAGTTACAGTTATTTTAATACTCGTCCTTTAACCTTTGTACTAGGGTTATGTGATTAACACACCACCATATTACAATATTAGAATATTCTAAATTTGGCTATATGTTTACTTTTACCAGTATGTTACTAATTAGTGTCCTTTCATTTCGGCTTGAAGAATTCCTTTCAGCATTTATATTATTGAATTTTGAGTTCTTTATATAGTCTAGATACAAGTCCCTTATCAGATACATGACTTAAAAACTATTCTTCTATTCTGTGGGTCATATGTTCATTTTTTTTGATGGTATCCTTTTATGAACAGGAGTATTTAATTAACTTATTTTTTCTAATCACCTTTTCATATTAATTATAGATGTTTCCTTATTTTAGGTTTTTTTAAAACTTAATTTTTATTTTATATTGGGTTATAGTTGATTGACAATGTTGTTTTAGTTTCAGGTGTACAGCAAAGTGATTCAGTTATACATATGCATATATCCATTCTTTTTCCATATACGTTATTACAGAATATTGAGTTCCCTCTGCTATACAATAGATCCTTGTTGATTATTTTATGTATAGTAGTATGTATATGTTAATCCCCCAAATTCCTAATTTATCCCTCCTCTCCACCTTTCCCCTTTGATAACCAGAAGTTTGTTTTCTAAGTGTGTAAGTCTGTTTCTGTTTTGTAAATAAGACCAGAATTTGTATTTTTTATTTGTGTCATCTTTTTAGATTCCACATATAAGTAATATCATATGATATTTGTCTTTCTATGACTTACTCCACTTATTATGATAACCTCAAGGTCCATCCATGTTACTGCAAATGGCATTATTTCATTCTTTTTTAGGGCTGAATAATATTTCATTGTATCTATGTATCACATCGTCTTTATCCATTCCTTTGTCAATGGATATTTAGGTTGCTCCCATGTCTTGGCTATTGTAAATAGTGCTGCAGTGAACATTGGGGTGCACGTATATTTTTGAATTATGGTTTTCTCCGGATATATGCCCAGGAGTGGGATTGCTGGATCATATGGCAACTCAATTTTTAGTTTTTTAAGGAACCTCCATATTGTTCTCCATAGTGGTTCTACCAATTTACATTGCCACCAACAGTGTAGATTTTCTCCACACTCTCTCCAGCATTTATTATTTGTAGACTTTTTGATGATGGCCATTCTGACTGGTGTGAGGTGATATCTTATTTTAGTTTTGATTTGCATTTCTCTAATAATTAGCGATCTTGAGCATCTCTTCATGTGCCTCTTGGCCATCTGTATGTCTTCTTTGGAGAAATGTCTATTTAGGTCTTCTGCCCATTTTTTGATTGGGTTGTTTGCTTTTTTTTGATATTGAGCTGCATGAGCTGTTTGTAAATTTTGGAGATTAATCCCTTGTCAGTTGCATCATTTGCAAATATTTTCTCCCATTCTGTGGGTTGTCTTTTTGTTTATGGTTTCCTTTGACATGCAAAAGCTTTTAAGTTTAATTAGACCCCATTTGTTTATTTTTGTGTTTATTTCCATTACTATAGGAGATGGATCAAAAAAGATATTGCTGAGATTTATGTCAAAGAGTGTTCTGCCTATGTTTTCCTCTAAGAGTTTTTATAGTGTCAGGTCTTACATTTAGGTCTTTAATCCATTTTGAGTTTATTTTTGTGTATGGTGTTAGAAAATGTTCTAATTTCATTCTTTTACATGCGACTGTCCAGTTTTCCCAGCACCAATTATTGAAGATTGTATTTTCTCCATAGTCTTGCCTCCTTTGTCATAGATTAATTGACCGTGTGTGGGTTTATTTCTGGGGCTTCTATGCTGTTCCATTGATCTATATTTCTATTTTTGTGCCAGTACCATACTATTTTGATTAATGTAGCTTTGTATTATAGTCTGAAATCAGGGAGCCTAATTCCTCCAGCTCCATTTTTCTTTCTCAGTATTGCTTTAGCTCTTTGGGGTCTTCTGTGTTGCCATACAAGTTAAAAAAATTTTTTTGTTCTAGTTCTGAGAAAAATGTTATTGGTAATTTGATAGAGATCGCATTGAATCTGTAGATTAGCTAGTGTAGTATAGTCATTTTGACAATATTGATTCTTCCAATCCAAGAACATGATATATCCTTCCATCTGTTTGTGCCATCTTCGATTTCTTTCATCAGCATCTTATAGTTTTCAGAGTACAGGCCTTTTGCCTCTTTAGGTAGGTTTATTCCTAGGTATTTTATTCTTTTTTTTTTTTTTTTGCGGTATGCGGGCCTCTCACTGTTGTGGCCTCTCCCGTTGCGGAGCACAGGCTCCGGATGCGCAGGCCCAGCGGCCATGGCTCACGGGCCCAGCCGCTCCGCGGCACATGGGATCCTCCCAGACCGGGGCACGAACCCGCATCCCCTGCATCAGCAGGCGGACTCTCAACCACTGCGCCACCAGGGAGGCCCTATTCTTTTTGATGCGATGGTAAATGGGATTGTTTCCTTAATTTCTCTTTCTGATCTTTTCGTTGTTAGTGTATAGAAATTCAAGAGATTTCTTTGTATTAATTTTTTTATCCTGCAACCTTACCAAATTCATTGATGAGCTCTAGTAGTTTTCTGGTAGCATTTTTAGGATTTTCTATGCATAGTATCATGTCATCTGCAAATGGTGACAGTTCTTCTTCTTTTCCAATTTGGTTTCCTTATATTTGTTTTTCTTCTCTGATTGCCATGGCTACAACTTCCAAAACTATGTTGTATAGAAGTGGTGAGAGTGGACAACCTTGTCTTTTTCCTGATCTTAGAGGAAATGCTTTCAGCTCATTAAGTATGATGTTAGCTGTGGGTTTGTCATATATGGTCTTTATTATGTTGAGGTAGGTTCCCTCTATGCCCACTCTCTGGAGGGTTTTTATAAATCAGTGCTGAATTTTGTCAAAACCTTTTGCTGCTTTTGAGATGATCACATGGTTCTTATTCTTCAATTTGTTGATGTGGTGTAATACACTGATTTGTGAATATTGAAAACTTGCATCCCTGGGATAAATCCCAGTTGATCATGTTGTATGATCCTTTTAATATATTGTTGGATTTGGTTTCCTAGTATTTTGTTGAGGATTTTCATGTCTAAGTTCATCAGTGATATTGGCCTGTAATTTTCTTTTTTGTGTGGTTTATCTTTGGTTTTGGTATTAGGGTGATGGTGGCCTCATAGAATGAGTTTGGGAGTGTTCTTTCCTCTGCAATTTTTTGGAATAGCTTGAGAAGGACAGGTGTTGACTATTCTCTAAATGTTTGATCGAATTCACCTGTGAAGCCATCTGGTCCTGTACTTGTGTTTGTTGGGATCTTTTAAATCACAGTTTCAATTTCAGTACTTGTGACTTGTCTGTTCATATTTTCTATTTCTTCCTGGTGCAATCTTGGAAAGTTGTACCCTTCTAAGAATTTGTCCATTTCTTCTATATTGGTATATAGTTGCTTGTAGTAGTCTCTTATGATCCTTTGTATTTCTGTGGTGTCCACTGTAGCATCTTTTTCATTTCTAATTTTATTGATTTGATCCTTCTCTTTTTTTTCTTGAGTCTGGCTAAAGGTTTCTCAATTTTATTTACCTTTTCAAAGAACCAGCTCTTACGTTTCATTGATCTTTTTAATTGTTTTCTTCATCTCTATTTCATTTATTTCTGCTCTGATGTTTATGATTTCTTTCCTTCTACTAACTTTGGGGTTTTGTCTGTTCTTCTTTCTTTAGTTGCTTTAGGTGTAAGTTTTGGTTGTTTGAGATTCTTCTTGTTTTCTGAGGTAAAATTATATTGCTATAAACTTCCTCTTATAACTGCTTTTGCTGCATCTGATAGGTTTTGGATCATTGTGCTTTCATTTTCATTTGTCTCTAGGTATTTTTTGGTTTCATCTTTGATTTCTTCAGTAATCCATTGGTTGTTTAGTAGCATATTGTTTAGCCTCCATGTATTTGTGATTTTTACATTTTTCTTCTCATGTAGTTGATTTCTAATCTCATAGTATTGTGGTCAGAAAAGATGCTTGATATGATTTTAATTTTCTTAAATTTACCAAGGCTTGTTTTCTGGCCCCCAGCATGTGACCTATCCTGGAGAATGTTCTGTGTGCACTTGAGAAGAATGTGTATTCTGCTGCTTTCGGATGAAATGTTCTATAAATATCAATTACATTCATCTGGTCTAATGTGTCATTTAAGGCCTTTTTTTACTTATGGATTTTCTGTCTGGGTGATCTGTCCATTTATGTAAGTGGGATGCTGAAGTCCCCCACTATTGTTCTCTTACTGTGATTTTTTTTCCTTTTATGTCTGTTAACATTTGCCTTATGTATTGAGTTGCTCCTGTGTTGCCTGCATATATATTTACAATTGTTATATCTTCTTCTTGGATTGGTCCCTTGATCATTATGTAGTGTCCTTCTTTGTCTCTTATAACAGTCTTTATTTTAAAGTCTATTTTGTCTGATATGAGTATTCCTACTCCAGCTTTCTTTTGATTTCCATTTACATGGAATACTTTTTTCCATCCCCTCACTTTCATCTTTATGTGTCTCTAGATCTGAAGTGGGTGTATCCATTCAGCCACTCTGTCTTTTGGTTGGAGCATTTAATCTATTTACATTTGAGGTAATTTATCAATATGTATGTTTTTACTGCAATTTTGTTAATTGTCTTGGGTTTGTTTTTGTAGGTCTTTTTCTTACCTTCCTTTTGCGTTCTCTTCTCTTGTGATTTGATGACTATCTTCAATGTTGTGTTTGGATTGCTTTTTCTTTTTTGTGTGTGTATCTACTGTCGGTTTCTGGTTTGTGGTTACCATGAGATGTAGCAGCCTATATATAAAGAAGATTGTTTTAAGTTGCTGGCCTTTTATTTTATTTTTATTTTTTCTTTTTGCGATATGCGGGCCTCTCACTGTTGTGGCCTCTCCCGTTGCGGAGCACAGGCTCCGGATGCGCAGGCCCAGCAGCCATGGCTCACGGGCCCAGCCGCTCCGCGGCATATGGGATCCTCCCAGACCGGGGCACGAACCCGTATCCCCTGCATCGGCAGGCGGACTCTCAACCACTGCGCCACCAGGGAGGCCCAAGTTGCTGGCCTTTTAATTTCAAATGCATTTCCAATATCCCACATTTTTATCCTCCTCTACCCACGATTGCTGGTTTTGATATTTTATTTGTGTGTGGACAAATATGTATGTTTACTTTTACTGGTGAGCTTTACCATTCATAATTTTGTTTCTAGTTGTGGCCTTTTCTTTTTATTTTATTTTTTGCTGCTTTGGATCTTTGTTGCTGCATGTGGGCTTTCTCTAGTTGTGGCAAGCAGGGGCTACTCTTCATTGCGGTGCACAGGCTGTAGGCACATAGTCTTCAGTAGTTGTAGCACACAGGCTCAGTAGTTGTGGCATATGGGCTTAGTTGCTCTACAGCATGTGCGATCTTCCTGGACCAGGCATCGAACTAGTGTCCCCTGCATTGGCAGGAGGATTCTTAACCACTGCACCATCAGGGAAGTCCGCTGTGGCCTTTTCTTTTCCGCCTAGAGAAGTTCCTTTAGCATTTCTTGTAAGGCTGGTTTGGTGGTGCTGAATTCTCTCAGCTTTTGCTTGTCTGTAAAGCTTTTGATTTCTCTGTCGAATATGATCTAGAGCCTTGCTGAACTACAGTATTCTTGGTTGTAGGTTTCCCCCTTTCATCACTTTAAATATATCATACCACTCCCTTCTGGCCTGCAGTTTCTGCTGAAAAATCAGCTGATAACCGTATGGGGACTCCCTGGTATGTTTTTATTGCTGTTCCCTTGTTGCTTTTAATATTTTCTCTTTGTCATTAATTTTTGTCATTTTGATTAATGTGTGTCTCGGCATGTTCCTCCTTGGGTTTATCCTGTAAGGGACTCTCTGCACTTCCTGGACTTGTTTCCTTTCCCATGTTAGGGAAGTTTTTAAGCTACCATCTCTTCAAACATTTTTTCAGGCCCTTTCTCTCTTCTCTTTCTGGGACCCCTATAATGTGAATGTTGGTGTGTTTAATGTTGTCTCAGTGGTCTCTTAGACTGTCCTTTCTTTTCATTCTTTATTCTGTTCCACAGCAGTGATTTCCACCAACCTGTCTTCCAGTTCACTTATTCTTCTGCCTCATTTATTTTGCTATTAATTCCTTCTAATGTATTTTTCATTTCAGTTACTGTATTGTTCACCTGTTTGTTCTTTAAATCTTCTAGTCTTTGTTAAACATTTCTTGTATCTTCTCAGTCTGTACTTCCACTCTTTCTCTAAGATCTTGGATCAACTTTACTATCAACTTTACTTTACTTGGATCAACTACTATTACTCTGAATTCTTATTCAGGCAGATTGCCTATCTCCACTTCACCTAGTTGTTTCTGGGGTTTTACCTTGTTCCTTCATCTGGACCATATTTCTTTGCCATCTAATTTTGTTGATCTTTGTTTGTGATCTCCATCTCAGGCTACAGGTTTGTAGTTCCTCTTGCTTCTGCTGTCTGTCCCCTCGTGGGTGAGGTTGTTCCAGGGGTTTGTGCAGGCTTCCTGGTGGGAGGGACTGGTGCCTACTCCTGGTGGGTGGAGCTGGGTCTTGTACCTCTGGTGTGCAGGGCCACTTCAAGGGGTGTGTTTAGAGGCAGCTGTGGACTCATGACTTTAGACAGCCTGCCTGCTATATGTGGGGCTGTGTTCCCACTCTGTTGGTTGTTTGGCCTGAGGTGGCCCAGCACTGAAGCCTACAGGCTGTTGGGTAGGGCCATGTCTCACTGCCAAAATGGCAACCTCTGGGAGAGCTCACACTGATGAATACTCCCTGTGGCCTCCACCACCAGTGTCTTTACCCCCACAGTGAGCCACAGCTGACTCCTGCCTCCCCAGGAGACCCTCCAAGACCTGCAGGTAGGTCTGGCCCAGGCTCCTATGGAGTCACTACTTTGCAGTGGTTCCCAGTGCTCATGATACCTTATGTGTGTGTGCTCCCCAAGAGTGCAGTCTCTGTTTCCCTCAGTGCTGTGGAGCTCCTGCACTCAAGCCCCGCTGGCCTTCAAAGTGAAATGCTCTGTGAGCTTCTCCTCCTGATGCCAGACCCCAGGCTGGAGCTCAGAACTCTCAGTCCTGTGGGAGAGCCCCTGTGATGTAATTATTTTCCTGTGTGTGTCGCCTACCTGGCAGGTATGGGATTTGATATCACAAAAGTGCCCCTCCTACCATCTCATTGTGGCTTTGTCTTTGGATGTAGAGTACCTTTTTTGGTAGGTTCCAGTTTTTTTGTCTATGGTTGTTCACCAGTTAGTTGTGATTTTGGTGTTTTTGTGATAGGAGGTGAGTTCAAGTCCTTCTACTCTGCCATCTTGTCTCCTCCTTCAAGAGTATTTAATTTTAAAAATGTCCAGTTTGTTTTCTTGGCTTGTGATTTTGGTTCTAAGGTATGTAACTAACTGGAAATAGCAGTGCATGCAGAATTATTTATACAATAGTAATCTATCATTGTAAAAAATGATGATGAGGAGGAGATATATATACATATATTTGTGTTTGCCTGTGTATGCACAAACTAATGACTACTATTTTCAGTTTCTTATAAAACTTATCTCTGGTGGGAGAGAACAGGGATGGGAGCCACAGGTGGGAAGGAGAATTTGTATCATTTTATTTCATTTATTACTATGAAATTTTAAAAATTTCAAAATGCAGTGATTAAATATAGAATTCTGCTAACACACTGAATAAACATGAACTCAAAAATGCAAGAAAAATTTAAAGACCATATGTGCATATAGTAAAGTCAAATAAAAATAGTATGGAGTAAAAGTGAGTTTCTTTCTTACTCCTGACTCCTAGTCCTTCAATGTCACCACTCTTACCTGTATCTCGTGTAGCCTACCAGAGATGTTCTGTGACTATACAAGTGTACAGGTACATACACATACCGTCCCCCCACCCCTTTTTAAAAAAATCAAATAGAAACTGACTTCAAACACCATTCTGAAACATGCTTTTTACTTAACAATAGAGTTTGAGATTGTTCTACAATGATGTAGAATCTAAATCAATATGTACAGGCGTACCTTATTTTTAAATAGGCTATATAGTTTTAACATATAAATATGTCATCTAACTAGTTCCTTGCTAATGAATTTTAAGGTTGCTTCCACTCTATTTTTACCACAATGTTGCAGTGCAAAGATACATATCTTTGCACAAAGATATATGTGTACATATATTTTTGCATATGTGTGCAATGTATATATGATGAATAAGTGTGTGATAGTGTGTGTGTGTACTTATTGTGGAATTGTTGGGTTAAGGATATATATGCTTTTAACATTTTCATGTATTTTCTAATAGAGCTCTAGAATCAACTTATCAAAAACATCCTTTTGAGATTGTGCTTGGAAGCACTTCTTGGAAGGCAGATCTAGTGGTAATGAACTCTCTCAGCTTTAGTCTGTGTGGGCAAGTCTTTATCTCTCTCCTTCATTTCTGATGGAAAACTTTGCCAGAGTATTCTTCGTTGGCAGTTTTCTCTCAGCACTTTGAATATATCGCCCCACTGTCTCCTGGCCTGTAAGGTTTTCACTGAGAAATCTGCTAATAACAGTATGGAGGGTCCCTTTTAAGTTACAAGCTTCTTTTCTCTTGCTGCTTTTAAGATTCTCTTTGTCTTTTACAGTTTTATTATAGCATGTCTTGAAGAGGATCTCTTTGAGTTTGGTGACCTTATGAACTTGGATATCCAAAATTTTCCCTCAGATTTGGGAAGTTCTCAGCCATTATTTCTTTAATAAGTTGTCTGCCCCCTTCTCCTTCTGAAACTCTAATAATTTTCAAGTTGTTTCTTTTGATTGTATCCCATAGATCACATAGGCTTTCATTATTCTTTTTCATTCTTTTTTGTTTTCCTCTGACTGAATAATCTCAAAGTTCCCACCTTCTACCTCACAGATTCTTTCTTCTGATTGACACATTCTGATACTGATGCTACTATATTTTTCATTTCATTCACTGTATTTTTCTACTTCAGAATTTCTGTTTGGTCCTTTATGATTTTTCTTTGTTAAACTGCTCATTTTATTCAAGTATTTTCTTGATTTCATCAAATTGTCTATTCTTGTACCTCACTGAGCTTCCTTAAACAGTTATTTTTCATTCTTTATCAGGTAAATCACAGATCTCCATGTCTTTGGGATCAATTACTGGAAGATTATCATAATCCTTTGGTAGTGTCATGTTTTCTTAAGTTTTGCTTTGTTGTCTTTGTATCTGAAATAGCAGTTGCTTCCTCTAGTCTTTACTAACTGCTTCAGCAGAGAAGTAACTTCAGTCATCCCTGCTGGAGATTCTGAGGCTTCCTCAGATCAGCTACGGGTAAGCCTGCCCCATACTTCTTCACCTCTTATGGCAGAATACTTAAACTTGTATGTCTTCTCTTGAGTCTGCAATGCAAAAGGTTAGGTGCTGACAGTCTCCCTTCTGCTTTCCCAAGTGTGGGGCTAAAGCTCACATTTGTGGTCTCCCTTGGGCCTGCAGATTCAGTTTGGCTTTTTTTGCATGTTCACTAGCTGTCTGCCAAAGCAAAGCTTGCTCTTGATGCTATCAGGAGTGTGACAGGAAGCGACAGGGTGTGTGTGTGGGTGAGGCACATGGAGCACTACTGGTTCCCATGGGCTGGTCAGGGAGACCCACAGGTTAGGTGTCCCCAGTGCCATGTGGGCTAGCTTCTTGATGGGACTGTGAGTTAGTAGGCTCTGTGACTCTTTAATGCCCTCCAAGAGTCCTATCCACTATTCTCCTAGCACCTTCCCACCCCCTCATCACGCAGCTCAAGATTCAGTAGTCTGGATGAGGCAAGAGAGAAATGGGCCTCTCTGGTGGCTTCCCACATAGTTGGAGAAGCTGGGTACTCAGTCACTTGCATTTTCCCCTCCAGGAGAAATCACGGGCTGAGAAGGTCTCTCTTGGCCCTGAACTGTGCCACCCTGAGGGAAGAATAATGAGGATAAAATCAAACTGTTCCTCCTCAAAGCATCTAAACTCATTTATTGCTCCAAAAATGTGCTGAAAATTCTCCACTGGAAACCCAGACTTTCACAAAGGTGCTCTTGTCTGTGGGTGATTGTCTGTCTAAGGTAGTACTTTCCAGGGGTTTCCACACTGCAGCCGAGAGGGCCTGGAGCTGGTTCGCAGGCCACTGCAGGGTCCAAGCCAGGACCTAAGTCTGTATGCCCATAAGCCAGTGCATGGGCAGGAAAGATTCCTACCAGGTTGCTTGGTGATTCCTACAAAGTTGCTTGGTGTTGGATCCCTAAGCTCCCACCAGGTCATTTCTGTCTGTATATGGATACCAAATCCTGGGGGTGGAGGACACAAATGAGGGAAAGCTTTTTCAGCCATGTTGATGTCACTTCTGAAGCTGGTCACCTTTTGTTAGGATAACTGGATAGCTGGGAAGAAATGAATGCTCAGTAATCTCCTCTTAGTGGTCAGATTTCTGCTCTTTGCTTTGTCCTCTTTCTTTAGGTACAATTCTTTTCAGTTCTGAAGGCTAGAAGTTCAAGATCAAGGTGCTGGAAAGCTTGATTTTTCCTGAGAACCATAAGGGAAGGATCTGTTCTGGGCCTCTCTCCTTGGCTTGCAGATGGCTGCCCTCTTGCTTCCTCTTCATATGCTTTTCCCTCTGCATACTTGAAATTCCACATATTCTTAAAGCTAGCTAACAAACACTGGTATTTCTCATCCTGGCAGTTTCAAGATATTAATTCCTTTAGCCACTGGAATCAGAGTGAACAAAAATGAATGAAATCATAGCCAGCTGAAAAGCCTTTCACAAGTGCCATAAAGGTTTGAATTCAAAGACCAAGACACTTAAGAATAAAGTGCTGACTCCCTTGGGCATCTGCTGAAGGGCTCAAGGGATCTCCTCAGGGCCTGTGATGACCCAAGCAACTGTATTCTTGGTCTACTCCTTCCCCTAGGCTAAAGTTACTCAGGTTCCAAACAAGCCTTGCAAAGAGTGGTAATAAAATACTGTAAATACTCACTACTTTGCAAGTGATCTTTGTCTCTGTACTTCAAACACATGAACAGGCCCATCTACTACGGTTTACATTCTTTTGGTAACACTTTTTGGGTATGGTACCGGCAGTGCTGTAACCTGGGTCTGTGCCACTCTTCCTCACTGGACTGTGGAACATTTCTTGTCTTCACCAGAGGACCTCTGACACTCAGCACAGATTCTGCTCCTCAATTGGTTCTGCATAAAAGTTTATTCAATAAACAAACAGGGTAGTAAATTAAGACAGAATTTCCCTCTCTCCTTTTCCCTATGCCCCATGGGAGTATATGCTGAACTAATTAGGGGAAAGGTAGAGTGTGGCAAATATAATATTTCTCTATAAATAAGAATACTAGAAGACAAACATGATTGATGGTATTTTCAATAATTACAATTAAAAAACCCAGAAATACCACAATAAAAAATATAATTAGGTTTTAAAAGAACAGAAGTTTGCAGGCATATATATCCAAATAGTTCATTTGAGAACCTCAGTGCTATTTATTTCTATTACAGCTAGACACAAAATGCTCAAAGATTGAAAATATAAAGAAATGAAGACTATGGATTTATGTTTGCAGACTATTTTACTTTGAAACTGTCTGGTGTGAAAACCTAACAAACAGTTTATTAGAATTTGTATTTGATACAACTATATGTTAGAATTTCAGTGGAAAAAATTGATGAAATCCTAATGATCAATAGCCTATAGTAAATGACTATTCTAGTTAAAACGAATATGATCTTCAACTATTCTGCTAAGTACTGCTGCTATAATTTTCTATTTATAAAAACTTTCATTTTAGAGAAAACTGACCTTAATGCTATTTCAAGAAAGAGAATAAACATTAAATCTTCAATCTCAACTTTTAAAGCTTAGAGCTCTTTATTTAAGTATTTCTGCTAATCTTAAACTACTTTTGGTTCATTGCTAACTTTTGAAATATCTTAATGTGATTTAAGGTCTTTTTTTTTTGTCTGGATAGTGCTCATGTTTTTTGTCTTTATACCAAAGCAGTAAGGCAAGAAAGTTTTTCCTTTTTCAGATCATATAATATCTATCCATTTTAAAATTCAGGGACTATAACCACTACAAACAGTCCTACCAATAGGAAATTAAGGCTGCTGTGATTTTCCTTTATATTTAAACCATAACATAAGATTAGCAGTGTTATTGCCTACAAATGCTGAATTTAGAATCATTTGACCTTAAGTCACAGGACATAAATATTGCCATTTCTGTCTGTACTTCAATTCCAGCTAATAAGACATTGTTTTCACAGTTACCTTTGATAAGATGAAGTCAGAAAAAACTACACAAAGCTGAAACTGGATGACTCTGCTACAAAGAAATAATGCTTGAGAGGACAAGAGTGGTCTTCTGGCATCTGGTTAGTGTTGGCGCACTGTGCCCCCAGTGCAGGTCACACTCCAGCCAGCATGACACAGGTATGGGCACCTTCAGTACTCTAAAGGGCCTTGCATGCTACTGCCAAAGGTGAAATGCATGGCGTTGCAAGAACTACCAGGTGCCAGTTAGAGTATATCATGTTTGTTGGAGGTTTGTTGAAGTATATCATTCTTTGAGGCGCCCTTCCAGATACGTGAAAGAGAAAAATCCCATAACCTTGTCTGCAAAAGAGTTTCTAAAATGTGAATGTGAACCAGGCTTTGCAGTATACATCTACCAGTGTTAGCACCATATTTAAGTCTGAATTGAGGTAAAGATAAACTCTCAGATAGACTTTGGGTAGAAATTACAGTAGCAATTTTGAATGGGGTGTTTACAGCAGTATTCTTTCTGATTAAAGTAAGTTTGAAAAACTACTTGATCCCAAGTATACCTATTATACCTATCCAAGTATATACTGAAATTGATAAATTATAAAGCTAGGTATAAGCTTTTAGCAGGAGAAATGTAGTAAAACAGAACTCACATTCTTGAAATTCAAAGTATGTCATTATTGGCTTGATGAAGTCAAAGATTTTGATAAAATACTGAGCCAATATCACAAAGCCAGTTTATCAAATGGCAAGGCCCAGAAATTCTGTTTCTCAGAGTATATAGTCAAGCTTACTGTAGATGCTACCCAGTCAACATCCAGCTCCTACATGATTTATCCCCTGCTCATTGCTCCATTTAATAAAACAGGTAAGTAGCTTCTCTCTTTCCCAACTATTTTGATTTATGTAGAAAAACCTCTGAGACTTGGGAAGGAAAGACCCCAAAACTTGGTTAAAAATTTGAAGGTGTCCAGTATGTTTCAGCAGATGAAAACCAAGTTTAGTTAAGGGATAACTGGACAAAATACAGTAATCCTCTACTTTAGTTCCTATAAGTTGATAAGGTGAAACAATAATGTATAAAATAAATAACTATGAAAACTTTTCAAATTGCTTTTCCCCTCCCTTTAACATTACTTAACATATAAGAAAATAAGAAATCTTAAATTTCTTATTTTCTAGCTTTTGGGAGCATAACACAGACTAATTTTTCAAAGGACAGTAATTACCATTATTTATTAAATAAAATATTACCTTGAAGTTTGAACAGCACAGGAATTCCATCTCTAGTAAGAGCTGGTCTTGGTGCTCAGGCAGAAGTTTATCACTCAATTTGACCAAGATTCCTCAAAAACGCCCATCAGCAGTATTTTCATCTGACTCTGTTGAGATTCAGATGAAAACAGGAGGAACTTTCCACTGTAGCCTACAGAAACATTTTAGGGAAACAGTTTAAAGTTTGTTCTTAACCTAAATATTCAGCTGAGTACTGCAGACCATTCTTCAGAAAACTCATGTAAACAGTCATTCTCCTTTTATAAATCTGCTGGTGCTAACTGCACCTAATTGGTAATATACATGGAGGTATAGCTTAGCTATGTTTCCGAGAATGCTAATTAATATATAAGATCTTTCAGTTCCCTGTCAGTCAGTTCATTCACTTCCATGATCTTCTCTAAGTGTTCCATATATCGGCCATGGTCCTGCAGAAAGTGAGGGACCCTCATGTTTTCAGTAACTGCCAATCCTTTTAAGCGATCCACATCTTCATAAGAGACCTGAAAAAAGGAAGATTGGTTACTTTTTAAGTGTGACGACCAGTTACATTTTGAAGAGCAATTTCTTCCTTTGGTCTTAAGTGAAACTTTATGTAGACTGTTTTTGAAATTACTCCCTAATACCTGGAAAATAACGAAATTTACTGTGTTAAATAAGAATGTATTTATCTACCCCTTCATACCATGACTGTATTTTTAAAAATCTAGTCAGTATTTGATTTAATAATCTATTGTGGATCTACCGTTTGTCTAGAAATTAAACAACTAAACTTAAAGACTGAACCTAAACAAATCTCCTGCCTAAATCTAAATATAAGAATTGGGACTTCTCTGGCAGTCCAGTGGGTAAGACTCCATGCTCCCAATGCAGGAGGCCCAGGTTCGATCCCTGGTTGGGGAACTAGATCCTGCATGCTGCAACTAAGAAGCCCGCATGCCACAATGAAGATCCTGCGTGCTGCAACTAAGACCCAGTGCAGCCAAAGTAAATAAATAAGTAAATAAATAAGAAAATAATTGGAATGTAAATACTGTATTATTAAGTTAGGAAAATCAGCACAATTATACATTAAATTCCTTTTTCTATTTGATTTGAGAAATAAAATAACGTTTTGTGTTAAAAATATCAAAATAAGAGAATTTAAGTATTTTTTAAAATTTCATATCTCTTTCATTCACTCAAGAAGCCAGTCTTTCATAAATATTATATTAATTTATAGAACTTAAAGTTTCACCCCTAAACTTATCTTTCAACTTTTAAATTCCAAAACATAGCTGGCTTTAAGTACTATTATCTTCTGATCAACACTCTTCCTGGTTCAGTAGGAAGGCTTTAAGTAAATCATGTTCATACTAAGTTTTATTTATATTTCAGTTAAAATTGAGTATTTATATCACTAAGTGTTATAGGAAATAGGTTTGGTGTTGATATTGGCATGGTTTTGTAATTTATCTTAAATCACTCTGACTTTATTATAAGGAGGGAATGAGTAAATATACTGATGTTGGGAAATAAGGTTCTCATTTTAAGAAAAGAGATACACATATGGAATGGGAAGGGAGATGTAAAAAGACCTTGTGATGTCTGATTTGAATTAGAATGCCCTTATGATTTAAAACAGATGTATGATATACTCATTGAAAAGGTCTAGAAGCATCAGCAGTCGAGTAGTGATGTGCACACCTCGTCCTCAAGTCTTGTTTTCTAAATACCATTTCCCACTAAAAAGAATCAAGACTTCCTTGGAGAAACATCTAATCTTAGATTTGGGCAGGAAAAGTGTAAGGTGAGCCCAGAATGTTTTACTTTACTTGAAAGCATGTAGACATGTTTTAAAAAACACAGGAGTAGCCATTGGAAGCGCTGAATAAAAAAGTGGAGGGAAATGTAACAGAATTCAAAGATCTCTATTTTGCTACCACCAGTGTAGTAACTGATTTGGGCAAAAATCATCAATTGATGTTAAAATCACTTCTGGAAAGGCTGTTAGACAATAGTACATTTGAAGGTATCATCCCACAAATTACTTATTAATGGAGGAAAGGTACCTTTATAATGGAGAGATCGGGCAGTAACTACCCCAGGTGATTATACACAGTATCACCAATAATGGGACAAAATCTCTCTCTAATGTGATGCACTGAAAAATGCATGACTCACTTTAGTATTCTTGGCAAAAATGTTTAACCTAAAGCTAATTACAAGGAAACAATCTGATAGTCCAGATTCTAGGAATTCTCAAGGAAATTTTCTTGGATTCTTAAAAATGTCATAAGAAAAGACTAGGGTGAGGGGGACTGTTATAAATTAAGAGATTAAAGATGATAAGTGAATGCAAGGCATAAATCTTGACTGGATCCTGGGTCATGAAAAAGAGCTACAAAAAGGACATTTTGGAGATAATCTGGGGAGTATAAAAGACTTTTTTTAGATATTATATAGAATCAATGATAAATTTCTTTAGAAAACATATGGTCATGTCAGAATATCCTCATTCTTGGGAGATAATTACTGAAGTATGAAGGGGAGTAGAGTTATACCTGCAGCTTACTTTAAAATACTTCAGGAAAGTATGCATATAAAAACTAATAATATATTCCCCAATTTCCTATTCCCTTCTTTATCTCTTATTGTCCACAAAGAAATATTGTAATTTGGTTCTGTGACAGAACCTCATTTCTTCCCTCCTGTTATCACATAAAGGAAAACTACTCCAACAATAAAATAAAAACAGTTTCAACTTGAGTCTTATTTAATCATGAAATGAGCTGAAGGAAGGGTTGACCTGGTACGTTTGCAGACTCTGTGCCATTGGTTTCACTCACCTTCCCCAGGGCCGTCAGTAGATGAAAGTCAATAGTCTCTCTATATCGGAGGATTTGCAGGATACCATCCAAGTATACCTGGTCTTTACTGAAACACCCTGGGGGAACCAGAAAAGTGTTTACTTTCTGATGTTTAAAAAAAATTATTAAGTAACTAAATACCAGCCCATTCACTTAAAAAATAAATAGGGCAAATTAGAAATTTAACTATAATCATAACATAAAATGTAAGGTCTTGAGAAGTACCACAATAACTACAGCCTAGTAGCTTCCCTTTAAGAATTCCTTCTCCCTGGCTCCCCACTCCCCATAATTAAAACAGCATTTTTCCCTAAAGAAACACTAGAGCAGAAACTAATACAACATTGTAAAGCAATTATATTCCAATAAAGATGTTAAAAAATATATATGACTCTTAAAATTATCCCATCCTCACCTCTACCATTTGATCATAAACTTAACTTCCATGATTAACTGAAGGCATTTGGGTGGGGAGGGCTGGGAGAGGATAGTTGTAGAGTAGTTAGGTTTCAAAAGGGGCCAATGTGGAGACATGGGATTTCAGAAATTCCTGGGTTTTTTATAAGAAATAATACCCTTTACCCCATTAAAGTTAACTATAGGTGATTTTGATACTATTTCTCCCTATAAAAACAAGAAATAGAACTGGATTTTAAAGCATATGAAAAAATATGAACTAGACATGAAAATTAGGAATAGTTCATGAGATCTGTGCTTAGATAAAAAATGGTATTCTGCTTACAAAGAAAACCTTTCTCCCATCATGACATAAATTATGTAAATTTTTAAAAATTTTGCTCTAGAATTAAATGGACTAGAATTCTACCAAATGGAGAGTCATACAATAAGAAATTATTGTTGAAGAGTTCCCAAGATGGTGGACTAAGAGGACCCTGAACTCACCTCCTCTCATGGGCATACCAAAATTACAACTATTTACAGAGCAACTACAAGTGAGAAAGACTGGAACCTATCAGAAAAGATTTCTATAACTCAAGATATAAAGAAGGAACCACAACTAGATGGGTAGGAGGGGAGAAACTGCAGTATAGTCAGGACCCATATCCTGAGGTGAGAGACCTACAAATGGGAAGATAATTATAAGTATAGAGGTTCTCCAGAAGGAGCAAGAGGTAAGAGACCCACATCAAGCTCCCAAGCCCAGGGGTCCTGTGCTGGGAAGACGAGACCCCAGAATGTTTGGTTTTGAAGGTCAGAGGAACTTACTTTCGGGAGACCCAGAGGGCTGTGGAAAAGAAAGACCCCACTCTTAAAGGGTGCACACAAAATTTCACATGCTCTGGGACACAGGGAAGCAGCAGTAATTTGAACAGAGCCTGGGTCAGACCTACTGGTGATCTTGAAGAGTCTCCCAGAGAGGCAGGAGGCAAATGGAGCTCACCTGGGGACACAGGCACTGGTGGCAACCATTTTGGGGAGTTAATTCTACCACACTGAAACTGGCACTGCAAAGCACCATTTTGGAATCCTCCCTCTAGCTTACTAGGCGTGGGACCCAGCCCTGCCCCCACTCACCAGCCTACAGGCACAAGTACTGGATCACCTCAGATCAAGCAATTAGCTGGGTGGAAATATAACCCCAGACAGACACCAGCCCCAGAACAACCACGGCATGCTATGCCAGGACCCGGCCCAGCCACCAGCAGTTGGCACCAGTCCCAGGACATGCTGGTCCTCAGCCCCAACCACCAGGGGGACAATAAAAGCTCTGAGACAACTTGGGCCCCTTAGAAATTACCCCAGGATCAGACCGCACTTAACAGTGGGCCAACACAACCTTTGGGACACCCCAGGCCCCATAGCCAGCTGTGTCAGGAACCAGCCAACCCACCAATGGTCCAAAACCAGTTCTGAGAATGTAGGCCTGGAAGCCAGAGGCCCCAGGACATGGCTCAGCTAGCCAATGGGCCTGCACTATCTCCATGACCCAGCTTTATCCACCAGTGGGCCTGACAAAGCCCCAGGATCTCCTGTATCCTGATGCTGCCCACCAGCGGGCAGACACCAGCCCCAGGATTCACCCAAGCCCTAGCTCTGTCTACCAGCCAACACAAGCTTTGGGACACCTCGGACCCCATACCCAACTGTGTCAGGATCTCTCCACCTCCTGCTCAGCAATGTGACAACAGCTCTGAAATTCCTGGGCCCTGTTGTCAGACTCTGGGACCCAGCTCTGCCTGCCACTAGTCCGACACTAACCCCGGAACCTGGCTTCACCCACCAGTGGTAGGGCAACAGCCCTGGAGTCTTATGGACCCTGATTCTGTACACCAGTGAGCCAGCACTAGGCCTGGGGACCCTGGGGTTTTGTAATCTGCTACCTTGTGACCAGGTCCCACTAACCAGAAGCATCTGCACAAGGCAGGTGCCTGGCAACCAACTGGGCTAGGGGCCAACAAACCTACCAGACTACCAAAACAGAAGGACCAATGCAGCCCTCTTAGGGGGAAACTATAGAGCATATAGCATGGGTGACGAGAGGGGAGTGCGCAGTGGGATGCATAAGACATCTACAGTAGACTACTTCTTCAAGGTACAGAAACATAACTAGCCTACCACATACATAAAAATAGAAATAGCAACTTAGACAAAATGAAGCCACAAAGAAACATGTTCCAGACGAGGAAACAAGATAATACCCCAGAAGAACAACTAAGTGAGGTGGAGATAGGCAATCTACCTGAGAAAGAGTTCAGACTAATGACTGTAAAGATGATGAAAGAACCTGTTAAAAGAATGGACGTACAGAGCAAAAAGTCATAAGTTTTTAACAAAGAGTTAGTAAATAAAGAACTACCAAACAGAGATGTAGAATATAACTGAAATGAAAAATACACTAGAAGGAATCAACATTAGACTAAATGATACACAGCAACAGATCAGTGAGGTGAAGACAGATTAGTGGAAAGCACTGCTACTGAAAAGAAAAAAGAATGAAAAGATATTAGGAGCCCTGTAGGACAATATCAAGCACACTAATATTCACACTGTAGGGGTCCCACAGGGACGAGAGAGAGAGAGAGGGGCTGAAAGAGAGAGACTGAAAGAGAGAGAGAGGGAGGCTGACAGAGGCTGAGAGACGCTGAAAGACAGGGTGAGAGAGAGAGGCGAAAAGAGAGAGAGAGGCTGAAAGAGAGGCTGAAGGGGAGAGAGAGGCTGAGAGAGAGAGGCTGAGAGAGAGAGAGGCTGAAACAGAGGCAGAGAGAGAGAGAGAGAGGCTGAAAGAGAGGGTGAAAGAAAGAGAAAGGCTGAAAGAGAGAGAGGCTGAAGGAGAGAGAGGCTGAGAGAGTGAGAGGCTGCAAGAGAGAGAGAGAGGCTGAAAGAGAGAGAGAGGCTGATAGAGGCTGAAACAGAGAGACAGAGAGGCAGAGAGAGAGAGAGAGGGTGAAAGAGAGAGAGAAAGAGAAAGGCTGAAAGAGGCTGAAGGAGAGAGGCTGAGAGAGTGAGAGGCTGCAAGAGAGAGAGAGGCTGAGAGAGAGGCTGAAAGAGCAGCTGAATGAGAGAGAGGCTGAAAGAGAGAGGCTGAAAGGGTGAAAGAGAGAGGCTGAAAGAATGAGAGAGAGAAGCTGAAAGAGACTGAAAGAGAGGCTGACAGAGAGAGAGGCGGAAAGAGAGAGAAAGGCTGCAAGAGAGAGAGAGAGGGGGGCTGAAAGAGAGAGGCTGAAAGTGTGTGAGTGAGAGAGAGAGAGAGAGAGGCTGAGAGGCTGAAAGAGTGTGAAAGAGAGAGAGGCAGAGAGAGAAAGAGAGGCTGAAAGAGGGTGAGAGAGAGAGACTGAGAGGCTGACAGAGGCGGAAACAGAGGCTGCAAGAGAGAGAGAGGCTGAAAGAGAGGCTGAAAGAGAGAGAGGCTGAAAGAGAAAGAGGGTGAAAGAGAGGCTGAAACAGAGAGAGGCTGAAGGAGAGAGAGAGAGGCTGAGAGAGAGAGAGGCTGAAACAGAGAGAGGCTGAAAGACAGAGAGAGAGAGAGACTGAAAGAGAGAGAGAGGGGCTGAATGAGAGAGATATATATATAGAGAGAGAGAGGCTGAAAGAGAGAGGCTGAAAGAGAGAGAGAGAGAGAGCCTGAAAGAGAAAGAGGGTGAAAGAGAGAGAGAGGGTGCAAGAGAGAGGCTGAAAGAGCGAGAGAGGCTGAGAGAGAGAGAGAGAGAGAAGCTGAAAGACTGAAAGAGAGAGGCTGACAAAGAGAGGCGGAAACAGAGAGAGGCTGCAAGAGAGAGAGAGAGAGGCTGCAAGAGGTTGAAAGAGAGAGAGGAGGAGAGAGAGAGAAGAGAGAAGCTGAAAGAGAGAGGCTGAAAGAGAGAGAGAGGCTGAGAGAGAGAGAAAGGCTGAGAGAGAGGGAGAGGCTGAAATAGAAAGAAGAGAGGCTGAAAGAAAGGCTGAAAGAGAGAGGCTGAGAGAGGCTGAAAGAGAGAGAGCAGCTGAAAGAGAGGCTGAAAGAGAGAGAGAGCAGCTGAAAGAGGGTGCAAGAGAGAGGCTGAAAGAGAGAGAAAGAGAAAGGCTGAAAGAGAGAGCAGCTGAAAGAGAGGCTGAAAGAGAGCGAGAGAGGCTGAAAGAGAGAGAGAAAGAGAAAGGCTGAAAGAGAGAGAGAGAGGCTGAAGGAGAGAGAGAAAGAGGCTGAAGGAGAGAGGCTGAAAGAGAGAGAGGCTGAAAGAGAAAGAGAAAGAGAGGCTGAAAGAGAGAGAGGGAGAGGGAGAGACAGGCTGAAAGAGAGAGAGGGAGAGGGAGAGAGAGAGGCTGAAAGAGAGAGGGAGAGAGAGAGGCTGAAAGAGACAGAGACAGAGACTGAGAGAGGCTGAAAGAGAGACAGAGGCTAAAAGAGAGAGAGAGAGAAAGAGAGAGAGGCTGATAGGCTGAAAGAGAGAGATGCTGAAAGAGAGAGAGAGAGAGGCTGAGAGAGCCTGAAAGAGAGAGAAAGAGAGGCTGAAAGAGAGAGAGAGGCTGAAAGAGAGAGAAAGAGAGGGAGAGAGGCTGGGAGACAGAGAGGCTGAGAGACAGAGAGGCTGAAACAGAGAGAGAGAGGCTGAAATAGAAAGAAGAGAGGCTGAAAGAAAGAGAGAGGCTGAAAGAGAGAGGCTGAGAGAGAGAGAGGCTGAAAGAGAGAGAGATGGAGTGTGTCAGAGTCAGAGAGAGGCTGAGAGAGAGAGGCTGAAAGAGAGGCTGAGAGAGAGAGGCAGAGAGAAATAGAGTCAGAGAGAGAGAGAGAGAGAACCTGAAAGAGAGAGAGAGAGAGGGAGAGAGACTGAAAGAGAGAGAGAGGCTGAAAGAGAGGCTGAAAGAGAGAGACAAAGAGGCTGAGAGAGAGAGAGAGGCTGAAAGAGAGTGAGCCTGAAAGAGAGAAAGAGCGAGGCGGAAAAAGAGAGAGAGAGAGGCTGAGAGGGTGAAAGAGAAAGAGAGACAGAGAGAGCGACCCTGAAAGAGAGAGAGGCTGAAAGAGAGAGACAGAGAGAGAGGCTGAAAGAGAGAGGCTGAGAGAGAGAGAGAGAGGGATAGAGAGAGGCTGAAAGAGAGGCTGAGAGAGAGGCTGAAAGAGGCTGAAAGAGAGAGAGAGAGGCTAAAAGAGAGTGTGAGAGAGGCTGAAAGAGAGAGAGAGGCTGAAAGAAGGAGAGAGGTGAAAGAGAGAGAGAGAGAGGGTGAAGGAGAGAGAGAGAGAAAGAGAGAGGCTGAAAACATAACAGGTGAAAACTTCCCTAACCTGGGAAAGGAACAGACACTCAAGTCTAGAAAGTACAGAGTCCCATAAAGGATTAACCCAAAGAGAAACCAAGGCACACTGTAATTAAAATGACAAACATTAAATATAAAGAAAATATTAAAAGCAGGAAGGGAAAATCAACAAATAGCATACAACAGAATTCCCATTAAGTTATTTGCGATTTTTCAGCGGAAACTCTGAAGGCCAGAATGGAGTAGAAAGATATATTTAAAGTGATGAAAGGGAATAACCTACCACCAAGAATAATCTACCCAGGAAGGCTCTCATTCAGATTTGATGGAGAGATCAAAAGCTTTACAGACAAGCAAAAGCTACGAGTCCAGCACCATCAAACCAAGTTTACAACCAATGTTAAAGGAACTTCTCCTGATGAAAAAGGCCACAACTAAAAACAAAAAATTATAAAATCAAAATGATCATCAACAAAAGCAAACATACAGAAAATGTAGGAAATCATCCACACACATAGCTAGTAGGGTGGTTAAAAGACAAAAGTAGTAAAATAATCTGTAACCACAATGAGCAGTTAAGAGATACACAAAACAATTGGATGTAAAATATGATATGAAAAACAGCAATCATGAAGGAAGGAGAGTACAAATGTAAGATTTTTAAAATGCATTTGAAATTAAGAGGTCAGCAACTTAAATCAGACACACACACACACACACACGGACTGCTATATAAAAAGCTCACGGTAACCTCAAAACAAACACCTGTAATAGATATACACACAGAAAAAGAAAAAAGAATCCAAACAACACTAAAGATAGTCATCAAATCACAGGAGACAAGAACAAAAGAAGGGGGGAAAAAGACCTATAAAAACAAACCCCAAACAATTAACAAAACAGCAGTAAGAACATACGTATCAATAATTATCTTAAATGTAAATGGACTAAATGCTCCAACCAAAAGATAGGGTGGCTGAGTGGATACAAAAATAAGAACCATATATACGTTCCTACAGAAGACTCATTTCAGATCTAGAGACACACACAGACTGAAAGTGAGAGAATGGAAAAAGGTATTCCATGCAAATGGAAATCAAAGGAAAGCTGGAATAATAATACTCATATGAGACTAAATAGACTTTAAAGTAAAGACTATGGGGTGAAGTCAAGATGGCAGACTAAGAGGATGTGGAGTTTGCATCTCTGCACAACTAGGGCACCTACCAGGCACTGGTGGGGGACCATGGACACCTACGGGGATGGGACGAACCCCTGAGCAACTGGGTAGGACATGGGAAGGAGTAAGGGGGGAGGATAAGTGGAGGCGAGACAGACCAGTGCCCCTGTGGGGTGGCTGGGGGAGGCAAGGGGTTCCCATGCCCAGAGGGGCCAACCCATGGTTAGGGGATCAAAAGGGACGGGGGAGGCACTTAGAGAGTGGATTATCAGAAGGGAACAGGGTCAGCATTTCCCCTGCCCACTAGGGTCCCGGGGAGGCCCAAGTGAGGTCCCCAGGCCTCATCCTCTGCCCTCCAAGACACCCTCCTACTACGCTGGGCCTAAACCCTGCCTCCACGGCCCCAACCATGACCTTACCTCTGAACCCACACTCCAAGGCGCCCCTCCAGCCGTGCTGCCTTTCGCGGCTGAGCAGGTCCTGAGCCTAAACCCCACCCCTGCCTAAGCTCCACCACCCCACACTGCCCTCCACAGCCAAGGTCTTTTCTAGCCTTTCTTTTTTTTTAGGTTGTGGTTCTGCTTTACCTTGTTTTTCTTTCATTTATATAGATATTTTTCTAATACATTTTAAAATTTTCTAATTTTATTTTATTCTTTATACCTTGTTATTGTTCTGCAACTTCTGGCTTGTCCCCCCAGCTTTCTTTTTCTTTTTTTTTTTATTGTGGTGCTGTTTTACCTTCTTGCAGTTGTTTCACTTATATTTTAATTTTTCCTGATATACTTTTTATTTTTCTAACTGTATTTTACTTTTTATTCTGTTATTCTACTGCTCCGCTTCTTTCCCTTTCTTTTCTTGTGCCACACTGAGCAGCTTGTGGGATATACTGGATCCCAGGCTGGGGGTCAGGCCTGAGCTCCTGTGGTGGGAGTGCTGAGTCCAAACTGCTGTACTAACAGAGAACCTCAGACCCCAGGGAATAATAATTGGAGTGAGGTCTTGCAGAGGTCCTCATCTCGGCACCAAGACACAGCTCTACCCAACTGCCTTCAACCTCCAGTGCTGGACATGTCAGGCCAAACAACCAGTAAGACAGGAATACAGCCCCACCCATCAAAAAAATGAGGCAACAAAAAAATATGTTACAGACGAAGGACCAAGGTAAAAACCTACAAGACCGAGAGGGCAGACAGCAGAAGCAAGAAGAACTACAATCCTGCAGCCTGTGGAACAAAAACCACATTCACAGAAAGCCAGAGAAGATGAAAAGGCAGAGAGCTATGTATCAGATGCAGGAACAAGATAAAACCCCAGAAAACCTACTAAATGAAGTGGAGATAGGCAAACTTCCAGAAAAAGAACCTTCCAGAATGAAAGTGAAGATGATCCAAGACCTCGGAAAAAGAATGGAGGTAAAGATGAAGAAGATGCAAGAAGTGTTTAACAAAGACCTAAAAGAATTAAAGAACAAACAAACAGAGATGAACAATACAATAACTGAAATGAAGACTACACTAGCAAGAATCAACAGCAGAATAACTGAGGCGGAAAACCAGATAAGTGACCTGGAAGACAGAACGGTGGAATTCACTGCTGCGGAAGAGAATAAAGAAAAAAGAATGAAAAGAAATGAAGACAGACTAAGAGACCTCTGGGACTACATTAACTGCAACAACATTCATATTATAGGGGTCCCAGAAGGAAAGGAGAGAGAGAAAGGACCAGAGAAAATATTTGAAGAGATTATAGTCAAAAACTTCCCTAACATGGGAAAGGAAACAGCCACCGAAGTCCAGGAAGCGCAGAGAGTCCCATACAGGAGAAACCTAAGGAGAAACACACCAAGACACATAGTAATCAAATAGGAAAAATTTAAAGACAAACAAAAATTATTGAAAGCAGCAAAGGAAAAATAACAAATAACATACAAGGGAACTCCCATAAGATTAACAGCTCATTTCTCAGCAGAAACTCTACAAGCTAGAAGGAAGTGGCATGATATACTTAAAGTGATGAAAGGGAAGAAACTACAACCAAGATTATCCTACCCGGCAAGGATCTCATTCAGATTTTTTTTTTATTAGTTTCTGCTTTATAACAAAGTGAATCAGTCATACATATACATCTGTTCCCACATCCCTTCCCTCATGCATCTCCCTCCCTCCCACCCTCCCCATCCCACCCCTCCAGGAAGTCACAAAGCACCGAGCTGATCTCCCTGTGCTCTGCGGCTGCTTCCCACTATCTATCTACCTTACGTTTGGTAGTGTATATATGTCCATGCCTCTCTTTCGCTTTGTCACAGCTTACCCTTCCCTCTCCCCATATCCTCAAGTCCATTCTCAAGTAGGTTTGTGTCTTTATTCCCGTTTTACCGCTAGGTTCTTCATGACATTTTTTTTTTTAGTTCCATATATATGTGTTAGCATACGGTATTTGTCTTTCTCTTTCTGACTTACTTCACTCTGTATGACAGACTCTAGGTCTATCCACCTCATTACAAATAGCTCAGTTTCGTTTCTTTTTATGGCTGAGTAATATTCCATTGTATATATGTGCCACCACAAACAAGACCAAAAGACAAACCTCAGAATGGGAGAAAATATTTGCAAATGAAGCAACTGACAAAGGATTAATCTCCAAAATTTATAAACAGCTCATGCAGCTCAATAGCAAAAAAGCAAACAACCCAATCCAAAAATGGGCAGAAGACTTAAATAGGCATTTCTCCAAGGAAGATATACAGACTGCCAACAAACACATGAAAGAATGCTCAACATCATTAATCATTAGAGAAATGCAAATCAAAACTACAATGAGATATCATCTCACACCAGTCAGAATGGCCATCATCAAGAAATCTACAAACAATAAATGCTGGAGAGGGTGTGGAGAAAAGGAAACACTCTTGCACTGCTGGTGGGAATGTGAATTGGTACAGCCACTATGGAGAACAGTATGGAGGTTCCTTAAAAAACTAAAAATAGAACCACCATATGACCCAGCAATCCCACTACTAGGCATATACCCTGAGAAAACCATAATTCAAAAAGAGACATGTACCAGAATGTTCATTGCAGCTCCATTCACAATAGCCCAGAGATGGAAACAACCTAAGTGTCCATCATCTCATTCAGATTTGATGGAGAAATCAAAAGCTTTACAGACAAGCAAAAGCTAAGAGAATTCAGCACCACCAAACCAGTTCTACAACAAATGCTAAAGGAATTTCTCTATGTGGGAAACACAAGAGAAGAAAACGACCTAGAAAAACAAACCCAAAACAATTAAGAAAATGGTCATAAGAACATACATATAGATAAGTACTTTAAACGTGAATGGATTAAATGCTCCAACCAAAAGACACAGGCTTGCTGGATGGATACAAAAACAAGAACCATATATATACTGTCTACAAGAGACTCACTACAGACCTAGGGACACATACAGCCTGAAAGTGAGGGGATGGAAAAAGATATTCCCTGCAAATGGAAATCAAAAGAAAGCTGGAGTAGCAATACTGATATCACTTATCTCGCTTAAAGATAAAATAGACTTTAAAATAAAGAATGTTACAAGAGACAAGGAAGAACACTACATAATGATCAAGGGAGGAAGAAGATATAACGATTATAAATATATATGCACCCAACATAGGAGCACCTCAATACATAAGGCAACTGCTAACAGCAAAAAAGAGGAAATTGACAGTAACACAATAATAGTGGGGGACTTTAACACCTCATTTACATCAATGGACAGAGCATATAAAATGCAAATAAATAAGGAAACAGAAGCTCTAAATGACACAATAGACCAGATAGAGTTAATTGACATTTATAGGACATTCCATCCAAAAACAGCAGATTACACTTTCTTCTCAAGTGCGCACAGAACATTGTCCAGGATAGATCACATCTTGGGTCACAAATCAAGCCTCAGTAAATTTAAGAAAACTGAAATCATATAAAGTATCTTTTCTAACCACAACACTATGAGATTAGAAATGAATTACAGGGAAAAAAACATAAAAAACACAAAAACCTGGAGGCTAAACAATACGTTACTAAATAACCAAGAGATCACTGAAGAAATCAAAGAGGAAATCAAAAAATACCTAGAGACAAATGACAATGAAAACACGACGATCCAAAACCTATGGGATGCAGCAAAAGCAGTTCTAAGAGGGAAGTTTATAACTATACAAGCCTACCACAAGAAACAAGAAAAATCTCAAATAAACAATCTAACCTTACGCCTAAAGGAACTACAGAAGGAAGAACAAACAAAACCAGAAGTTAGCAGAAGGAAAGAAATCATAATGATCAGAGCAGAAATAAATGAAATAGAAACAAAGAAAACAATAGCAAAGATCAATAAAACTAAAAGCTGGTTATTTGAGAAAATAAACCAAAGTCAGACTAATTGATAAACCATTAGCCAGGCTCATCAAGAAAAAGAGGGAGAGGACTCAAATCAATAAAATTAGAAATGAAAAAGGAGAAGTTACAACAGACACCACAGAAATACAAAGCATCCTAAGAGACTACTACAAGCAACTGTATGCCAAAAAAATGGATAACCTGGAAGAAATGGACAAATTTTTAGAAAGGTATAACCTTCCAAGACTGAACCAGGAAGAAGTAGAAAATATGAACAGACCAATCAAAAGTAATGAAATTGAAACTGTGATAAAAAATATTCCAACAAACAAAAGTCCAGGACCAGATGGCTTCACAGGTGAATTCTATCAAACATTTAGAGAAGAGCTAACACCCATCCTTCTCAAACTCTTGCAGAGGAAGGAACACTCCCAAACACATTCTATGAGGCCACCATCACCCGGATACCAAAACCAGACAAAGATACTACAAAAAAAGAAAATTACAGACCAATATCACTGATGAATATAGATTCAAAAATCCTCAACAAAATACTACCAAACAGAATCCAACAACACATTAAAAGGATCATACACCATGATCAAGTGGGATTTATCCCAGGGATGCAAGGATTCTTCAGTATACACAAATCAATAAATGTGATACACCATATTAACAAACTGAAGGAGAAAAACCATATGATCATCTCAACAGATGCAGAAAAAGCTTTTGATAAATTTCAACACCCATTTATGATAAAAACTCTGAAGAAAGTAGCCAGAGAGGGAACCTACCTCAACATAATAAAGGCCATATATGACCAACCCACAGCCAACATCATTCTCAATGGTGAAAAACTGAAAGCATTTACTCTAAGATCAGGAACAAGACAAGGATGTCTACTCTCACCACTATTATTCAACACAGTGTTGGAAGTCCTAGCCATGGCAATCAGAGAAGAAAAAGAAATGAATACAAATTGGAAAAGAAGAAGTAAAACTGTCACTGTTTGCAGATGACATGATACTCTACATAGAGAATCCTAAAGATGCCACCAGAAAACTACTAGAGCTAATCAATGAATTTGGTAAAGTTGCAGGATACAAAATTAATGCACAGAAATCTCTTGTATACCTATACACTAATGATGCAAAATCTGAAAGAGAAATTTAGGAAACACTCCCATTTACCACTGCAGCAAAAAGAATAAAATACCTAGGAATAAACCTACCTAGGGAGACAAAAGACCTGTATGCAGAAAACTATAAGACACTGATGAAAAAAATTAAAGATGATACCAACAGATGGAGAGATATACCATGTTCTTGGATTGGAAGAATCAACATTGTGAAAATGACTATACTACCCAAAGCAATCTACAGATTCAATGCAATCCCTATCAAATTACCAATGGCATTTTTTACGGAACTAGAACAAAAAATCTTAAAATTTGTGTGGAGACACAAAAGACCCCGAATAGCCAAAGCAGTCTTGAGGGAAGAAAATGGAGCAGGAAGAATCAGACTCCCTGACTTCAGACTATACTACAAAGCTACAGTAAGCAAGACAATAGGGTACTGGCACAAAAACAGAAACATACATCAATGGAACAAGACTGAAAGCCCAGAGATAACCCACGGACCTATGGCCAACTAATCTACGTCAAAGGAAGCAAGGATATACAATGGGGAAAAGACAGCCTCTTCAATAAGTGGTGCTGGGAAAACTGGACAGCTACATGTAAAAGAATGCAATTAGAACACTCCCTAACACCATACAGAAAAATACTCATAATGGATTAGAGACCTAGATGTAAGACCGGACACTATAAACTCTTATAGGAAAACACAGGAAGAACACTCTGTCACATAAATCACAGCAAGATCTTTTTTGATCCATCTCCTAGAGTAATGGAAATAAAAATAAACAAATGGGACCTAATGAAACTTCAAAGCTTTTGCACAGCAAAGGAAACCATAAACAAGACCAAAAGACAATCCTCAGAATGGGAGAAAATATTTGCAAATGAAGCAACTGACAAAGGATTAATCTCCAAAATTTATAAGCAGCTCATGCAGCTCAATAACAAAAAAAACAAACAACCCAATCCAAAAATGGGCAGAAGACCTAAATAGACATTTCTCCAAAGAAGATATACAGACTGCCAACAAACACATGAAAGAATGCTCAACATCATTAATCATTAGAGAAATGCAAATCAAAACTACAATGAGATATCATATCACACCAGTCAGAATGGCCATCATCAAAAAGTCTAGAAACAATAAATGCTGGAGAGGGTGTGGAGAAAAGGGAACACTCTTGCACTGATGGTTGAATGTGAATTGGTACAGCCGCTATGGAGAACAGTATGGAGGTTCCTCAAAAAACTACAAATAGAACTACCATATGACCCAGCAATCCCACTACTGGGCATATACCCTGAGAAAACCATAATTCAAAAAGCGTCATGTACCAAAATGTTCATTGCAGCTCTATTTACAATAGCCCAGAGATGGAAACAACCTAAGTGTCCATCATCGGATGAATGGATAAAGAAGATGTGGCACATATATACAATGGAATATTACTCAGCCATAAAAAGAAACGAAATTGAGCTATTTGTAATGAGGTGGATGGACCTAGAGTCTGTCATACAGAGTGAAGTAAGTCAGAAAGAGAAAGACAAATACCGTATGCTAACACATATATATGGAATTTAAGAAAAAAAAATGTCATGAAGAACCTAGGGGTAAGACAGGAATAGACACAGATCTACTAGAGAATGGACTTGAGGATATGCGGAGGGGGAAGGATAAGCTCTGACAAAGTGAGAGAGTGGCATGGACATATATACACTACTAAACGTAAAATAGATAGCTAGTGGGAAGCAGCCACAGCACAGGGAGATCAGCTAGGTGCTTTGTCACCACCTAGAGGGGTAGGATAGGGAGGGTGGGAGGGAGGGAGACGCAAGAGGGAAGAGATATGGGAACATATGTATATGTATAACTGATTCACTTTGATATAAAGCAGAAACTAACACACCATTTTAAAGCAATTATACTCCAATAAATATGTAAAAAAAAATCAAAAGAAAAGACAACGATCCTACAAGACCAAATAAATGAAAAGGAAATGAAAAGGAAATAGGCAACCTACCTGAAAAAGAATTCAGAATAATGATTGTAAAGATTATCCAAAATCTCGGGAACAGAATGGAGGCACAGACTGAGAAAATAGAAGAAATGTTTAACAAAGAACTAGAGGAACTACAGAGCAAAGAACCAGTGATGAACAACACAATAACTGAAATGAAAAATACATGGGAAGGAATCAATAGTAGAATAACTGAGGCAGAAGAGCGAGTAAGTGAGCTGGAACATAGAATGGTAGAAGTAACTGCTGAGGAGCAGAATAAAGAAAACAGAATGAAAAGAATTGACGACAGTCTCAGAGACCTCCAGGACAACAATAATGCACCAACATTTGGATTATAGGTGTCCAAGAAAAAGAAGAGAAAAAGAAAGGGTCTGAGAAAACATTTGAAGAGATTATAGTCGAAGACTTCCCTAACATGGAAAAGGAAATAGCCACCCAATTCCAGGAAGCGCAGAGTCCCATACAGGATAAACCCTAGGAAAAACACACCAAGACACATATTAATTAAACTAACAAAAATTAAATTCAGAGAAGAAATATTAAAAGGAGCAAGGGAAAAGCAACAAATAACATACAAGGGAACCCCATAAAGTTATCAGCTGATTTATCAGCAGAAACTGTGCAGGTGATAAGGAAGTGGCATGATATATTTAAAGTGAAAAAAGGGAAGAACCGACAACCAAGAATATTCTACGCAGCAAGGCTCTCATTCAGATTCCACAGAGAAATCAAAAGCTTTACAGATGGGATTTCCCTGGTGGTACAGCGATTAAGAATCTGCCTGCCAACACAGGGACATTGGTTCGATACCTGGTCTAAGAAGATCCCACATGCTGTGGAGCAACTAAGCCCATGTGCCACAACTACTGAAGCCTGCATGCCCTAGAGCCCATGTGCTTCAACTGCTGAGCCCACATGCCTCAACTACTGAAGCTCGTGTGCTCTAGGGCCCGCATGCTGCAACTACTGAGCCTGTGTGCTGCAACTACTGAAGCCCGGGCGCCTAGAGCCCATGCTCCACAACAAGAGAAGGCACCGCAATGAGAAGCCCACACACCGCAACAAAGAGTAGCCCCCGCTGGCCACAACTAGAGAAAGCCTGCATGCAGCAATGAAGACCCAATGTAGCTAAAAAAAAAAAAAAAAAAAAAAAAAGCTTTACAAACAACCAAAAGGTAAGAGAATTCAGCACCACCAGGCCAGCTTTGCGACAAATGCTAAAGGAACTTATTTAGGCAGAAAAGACCAAAACTAGAAACAAACAAAAAACCCTAAAAGCTCAGCAGGAAAGGAAAGCATAGAGTAAAGGTATTAAAGGTATTAAATCATCCACACACAAACATGATATCAAAACAAGCAATTGTGAGAAGAGGAGAGTACAAATGCAGGATACTGGAAATGCATTTGAAATTAAAAGACCAGCAACTTAAAACAATATTTTTGTATAGAGACTGCTACATCAACAACTCTTGGTAACTGCAAACTAAAAATCAACAATAGGTACACACACAAAAGAAAAAGGAATCCAAAAACACAACACTAAAGTTAGTCATCAAATAACAAAAGAAGAGAACAGAAGAGGAAGGGAAGAAAAAAGACTTACAAAAACCCAAAACAATTAAGAAAATGGTAACATGAACATACATATCGATAACTACCTTAAACATAAATGGATAAAATGCTCCAACCAAAACACATAGACTGGCTGAATAGATAGAAAAAGAAGACCCATATATATGCTGTCTACAACAGACCCACTTCAGACCTACAGAAACATATAGACTGAAACTGAGGGAATGGAAAAAGATACTCCATGCAAATGGAAATGAAAAGAAAGTAGCAACACTAATATCAGACAAATAGACTTTAAAATAAAGACTGTTTCAAGACATAAAGAACAATACTACATAATGATCAAGGAATCTATCCAAGAAGATAAAACAATACATATGCACCCAACATAGCAGCACCTCAATATACAAGGCAAATACTATCAGCCATAAAAGGAGAAATCGACAGTAAAATAATACTAGTGGGGGACTTTAACACCCCACTTGCATCAATGGACAGATCACCCAGACAGAAAAGCCACAAGAAAACAAAGGCCTGAAATGACAATTAGAACAGATGGACGTAATTGATATATATAAAGC
Source organism: Mesoplodon mirus (assembly GCF_964341445.2). NCBI lineage: Eukaryota > Metazoa > Chordata > Mammalia > Artiodactyla > Ziphiidae > Mesoplodon > Mesoplodon mirus. The sequence goes on from NC_138985.1 coordinate 74,183,235, forward strand.
ATTCCATTTAAAAGCACCAGAATACATGTTCTTCTCAAGTGCACATGCAACATTTTCCAGGATAGATCACATGCTGGGCTGCAAAGCAAGCCTCAGTAAACTGAAGAAAACCAAAGTCATATCGAGCATCTTTTCCAACCACAATACTATAAGATTAGAAATCAACTACAAGATAAACACTGTAAAAACCACAAACACGTGGAGGCTAAACAGTATACTATTAAATGACCAATGGATCACTGAAGAAGTCAAAGAGGAAATGAAAAAATGTCCTAGAGACAAAAGAAAACAAAAACACAACAATCTAAAACCTATGGGACGCAGCAAAAGCTGTTTTAAGAGGAAAGTTTATGGCAATACAATCTTACCTCAGGAGACAAGGAAAGTCTCAAAGAGCATACTCTAACACCTAAACTATAGAAAGAAGAACAAACAAAGCCAAAGTTAGTAGAAGAAATCATAAAGATCAGAGTGGACATAAAAGAATTATAGATGAAGAAAACAACAGAAAAGATCAAAGAAACTAAAAGCTAGTTCTTTGAAAAGATAAAGGAAATTGATAAAACTTTATCCAAACTCATAAACAAAGAAGGGGAGAGAGCTCAAATCAATAAAATTAGAAATTAAAAAGAAGTTAAAACAGACACCACAGAAATACAAAGGATCATAAGAGACTACTACAAGCAACTACATGCCAATAAAATGGACAACCTGAAAGAAATGGACAAATTCTTAGAAAGGTACAATCTCCCAAGACTGAACCAGGAAGAAATACAAAATATGAACACACCAATCACAAGGTACTGAAATTGAAACTGTAATTAAAAAACTCCCAACAAACAAAAGTTCAAGGCAAGATGGCTTCACAGGTCAATTCTATCAAACATTTAGAGAAGAGTTAACACCTATCCTCAAACTATTCCAAAAACAAACTGCAGAGGAAAGAACACTCCCAAACTCATTCTATGAGGCCACCATCACCCTGATACCAAAACCATACAAAGGTACCACAAAAAAAGAAAATTACAGGCTAATATCACTGATGAACATAGATGCAAAAAATTAAATGAAATACTAGGAAACTAAATCCAACGTACATTAAAAAAATCATACAGAACTTCCCTGGTGGCACAGTGGTTAAGAATCCGCCTGCCAATGCAGGGGACACGGGTTTGAGCCCTGGTCTGGGAAGATCCCACATACCTTGAAGCAACTAAGCCCGTGTGCTGCAACTACTGAGTCCGTGTGCCACAACTACTGAGCCTGTGTGCCACAACTACTGAGCCTGTGAGCCACAACTACTGAGCCTGCGTGCCACAACTACTGAGCCTGCATGCCACAACTACTGAAGCCTGTGTACCTAGAGCCCGTGCACTGCAACGAAGAGTAGACCCCGCATGCTGCAACTAGAGAAAGCCCGTGCACAGCAACAAAGACCCAACAACGAAGACCCAATGCAGCCAAAAATAAATAAATAAATTTATTTAAAAAGAGAAGAATCATACAACATGATCAACTGGGATTTATCTCAGGGATGCAAGGATTTTTCAGTATCTGCAAATCAATCAGTGCATTACACCACATCAACAAACTGAAGAATGAAAACAACATGATCATCTCAAAAGATCCAGAAAAAGCTTTTGACAAAATTCAACACCCATTTATGATAAAAACTCTCCAGAGGGTGGGCATAAAGGGAACCTACCTCAACATAATAAAGGCCATATATGTCAAGCCCACTGCCAACATCATTCTGAGTGGTAAAAACTGAAAGCATTTCCTCTAAGATCAGGAACAAGACAAGGATGTCCACTCTCACCACTTTTATACAACATAGTTTTGGAAGTCCTAGCCACGGCAATCAGAGAAGAAAAAAAATAACAGGAATCCAAGTTGGAAAGGAAGAAATAAAACTGCCACTGTTTGCAGAAGAAATGATACTATACATAGAAAATCTGAAAGATGCTTCCAGAAAACTGCTGAAGTTCAGTGAACTAGGTTAGATTGCAGGATGAAACAATTAATAAACACAAATCCTTTGCATTTCTATACACTAACAAGGAAAAACCTCAAAAAGAAATTAAGGAAACAATCCCATTTACCATTGCATCAAAAAAAAAAAAACCTAGAAATAAACCTACCTAAGGAGACAAAACACCAGTACTCTGAAAACTATTAGACACTGATGAAAGAAATCAAAGATGACACAAACAGATGGAAGGATATATCATGCTCTTGCACTGGAAGAATAAATATTGTCAAAATAACTACACTACCCAAGGCAATCTACACATTCAATGCAATCCCTATTAAATTATGAATAACATTTTTCACAGAACTAGAACAAAAAAAATTTTTAATCTATATGAAAACACAAAACACCACAAATAGCCAAAGTAATCTTAAGGGGGGAAAAACAATGGACCTGGAGGAATCAGTCTCCCTGTTTTTAGACTATACTACAAAGTTACAATAATCAAAACACTATGGTACAGGTACAAAAACAAAAATATAGATCAATGGAACAGGACAGAAGCCCAGAAATAAACACACACACCTGTGGTCAATTGATCTACAATAAAAAACGTAAGACTATACAATGGAGAAACGAGTCTCTTCAATAAATGGTGTTGAAAAAACTGGACAGCTATAGGAAAAGAATGAAATTAGAACATTCTTTTACACCATACACAAAAATAAACTCAATGAATTAAAGAACTAAATGTAAGACATGATGTTATAAAACTCTTAGAAGAAAATATAGGAAGAATACTCTGTGAAATAAATCGCAGCAATATCTTCTTCAATCTGTTTCCCAGAGCACCATATGATTCAGGAATCCCACTCTTAGGCATATATCTTGCAAAAACCCTGGTTTGAAAGGATACAGGTACCCCAGTGTCCACTGCAGCCCTGTTTACAGTATCCAAGACATGGAAGCAACCTCCATGTCCATCGACAGAAGAGTGGATAAAGAAGATGTGGTACCTATGTCCAATGGAATATTACTCAGCCATTAAAAAGGATGAAATAATGCCATTAGCAGCAACATGAATGGACCTGGAAATTATCGTAGTAAGTGAAGTAAGTCAGACAGAGGAAAAACAAATATCATCTGACATTGCTTACATGAAAAATCTAAAAAAAATCATAAAAATGAACATATTTACAAAACAGAGACAGACTCGCGGACTTAGAAAGCACACTTAGGTTAACAAAGAGCAAAGATGGAGGTCAGGGATAAATTGGGAGTTTGGGATTGAAATATACACACTATTCTATTGAAAACAGATAACCAGGAAGGACCTACTGCATAGCATAGGGAACAACTCTGCTTAACATTCTCTAATAACCTAAATGTGAAAAGAACTTGAGAAACAATAGATACATGTATATGTACAACTGAATCACTTTGCTGTACACCTGAAACTAAGACAACATTGTTGTTAATCAACTATACTCCAATTTAAAATAAAAATGAAAAAACAAATGGGACCTAATGAAACTCAAAAGCTTTTGTGCAGCAGAGGAAACCACAAACAAAAGACAACCCACACAATGAAAGGAAAGATTGGCAAATTATTTGACTGACAAGTGATTAATCTCCAAAATTTATAAACAGTTTATGCAGCACAATATCAAAAAAAACCCAACAAACAACCCAATCAAAAAATGGGCGGAAGACCTAAATAGACATTTCACTAAAGGAGACATACAGATGGCCAACAAACACATGAAAAGAGGCTCAACATCAATAATTATCAGAGAAATTGAAACCAAAACTACAGTGAGGTATCACCTCACACCAGTCAGAATGGTCATCATCAAAAAATCTATAAGAAGTAAATACTGGAGAGGGTGTGGAGAAAAGGGAACCCTCCTACACTGTTGGTGGGAATGTAAATTGGTACAGCCAGTGGGGAGAACAGTATGGCGGTTCCTTAAAAAACTAAAAACAGAGCTACCATATGACCCAGCAATCCCACTCCTAGGCATGTATCTGGAGAAAACCATTATTTGAAAGGATGCATGCACCCTGATGTTCATTGCAGCACTATTTACAACAGCCAGGACATGGAAGCAACCTAAATGTCCATCAACACAGGAATGGATAAAGAAGATGTGGTATATATACACAATGGAATAGTACTCAGCCATAAAAAGGAACAAAACAGTGCCATTTGCTGAGACATGGATGGAACCAGAGATTGTCATACAGAGTGAAGTAAGTCAGAGAGAGAAAAACAAATACCATATAATATCGCTTACATGTGGAATCTAGAAAAATGGTACATATGAACTTATTTGCAAAGCAAAAATACAGTCACAGATGTAGAGAAGTTATGGTTACCAAGGGGGAAAGGGCGTGGGTGGGATGAATTGGGAGATTGGGATTGACATATATACACTACTATGTATAAAACAGATAACTAATGAGAACCTACTGTATAGCACAGGGAACTGTACTCAATGATCTGTGGTGACCTAAATGGAAAGGAAATTTTAAAAAGAGTGGATATATGTATATGTATAACTGATTCACTTTGTTGTCAGCAGAAACTAACACAACATTGTAAAGCAACTATACTCCAATAAAAAAAAAAAAAACTAAATAGACATTCCACCAAAGAAGACATACAGATGGCAAAGAGGCACATGGAGAGAGGCTCAACATCACTAACTATTTAGAGAAATGCAAATCAAAACTACAGTGAGATATCACCTCACACCAGACAGAATGGCCATCATCAAAAAGTCTACCAACAATGAGTGCTGGAGCGGGTGTAGAGAAAAGGGAACCCTCCTACTTGGTGGGAATGTAAATTGGTATAGCTGCTATGAAGAACAGTATGGAGGTTCCTCAAAAAACTAAAAGGAGGGCCTCCCTGGTGGCGCAGTGGTTGAGGGTCCGCCTGCCGATGCAGGGGATGCGGGTTCGTGCCCCGGTCTGGGAGGATCCCATATGCCGCGGGGCGGCTGGGCCCGTGAGCCATGGCCACTGGGCCTGCGCGTCCGGAGTCTGTGCTCCGCAGCGGGAGAGGCCGCAGCAGTGGGAGGCCCGCGTACCGCAAAAAGAAAAAAAAAAAAAAAAAAAAAAAAAAAACTAAAAGGAGAGCTACCATGTGATACAGCAATCCCACTGTTGGGCATATATCTGGCAAAAACCATGGTTTGAAAGGGTACAGGCACCCCAGTGTTCACTGCAGCATTGTCTACAATAACCAAGACATGGAAGGAACCTAAATGTCCATCGACAGAAGAGTGGATAAAGAAGATGTGGTACGTATGTCCAATGGAATATTACTTAGCCATTAAAAAGAATGAAATAATGCCATTGGCAGCAACATGAATGGACCTGGAGATTATCGTGCTAAGTGAAGCAAGTCAGACAGAGAAAGACAAATATCATCTGATATCACTTATATGCAGAATATTAAAAAATGATACAAATGAACATATTTACAAAACAGAAACAGACTCACAGACTTAGAATACACACTTAGAGTTACCAAAAGGGGAAGGTGGAGGGCAGGGATAAATTGGTAGTTTGGGATTGACATATACATACTACAATAATGAAATCAGATAACCAACAAGGACCTACTGTATAACACAGGGATTTCTGCTCAATATTCTCCAGTAACATAAATAGGAAAAGATTTTGAGAAACAATACATACAGGTATAGGTATAACTGAATTGGTTTGCTGTACATCTGAAACTAACACAACACTGTTAATCAACTATACTCCAGTTTAAAATAAAAATTAAAAATGGGGGAGACCTTCAAGACGGCGGAAGAGTAAGACAGGGACATCACCTTCCTCCCCACAAATACATCAAAAATACAACTACACGTGGAACACCTCCTGTAGAACACCTACTGAATGCTGGTAGAAGACCTCAGACTCCCCAAAAGGCAAGAAAATCCCCATGTACCTGGGTAGGGCAAAAGAAAAAAGAAAAAACAGAGACAAAAGAGTAGGGATGGGACCTGCACCTCTGGGAGGGAGCTGTGAAGGAGGAAAGGTTTCCACACACTAGGAAGAGCCCTCACTGGCAGGGAAGTCGGGGTAGAGTTTCGGAGCCACAGAGAAGACTGAAGTAACAGGGGTGCAGAGGGCAAGCTGAGATATCCCCACACAGAGGATCAGTGCTGACTACCACTCACTAACCTGAGAGGCTTCTCTGCTCACCTGCCAGGGCGGGTGGAGGCTGGGAGCTGAGGCTCAGGCTTCGGAGGTCAGACCCCAGGGAAAGGACTGGGGTTGGCTGTGTGAAGACAGCCTGAAGGGGTCTAGTGCACCACAGCTAGCCGGGAGGGAGCCTGGGAAAAAGTCTGGAACTGCCTAAGAGGCAAGAGACCATTGTCTCAGGGTGTGTCAGAAGAGGGGCTTCCTGCTCTGTGTGTCCTCAGACGACAGAGCACTGCCTAAGTGAGCTCCAGAGATGGGAGTGAGCTGCAGCTATCATCACGGATGCTAGAGGCGGGCATGGACTGCTACCACTGCTGCCGCTGCCACTAAGAATCCTGTGTGCAAGCGTAGGTCACTACCCACACCCTCCCGAGAGCCTGTACAGAATGCCACTGCCAGGGTCCCGTGATCCAGGGCCAACTTCCCCAGGAGAACACATGGCACACCTCAGGCTGCTGCAACGTCACGCCAGCCTCTACCGCCACAGGCACACCCTGCATTCCAATTGTGACTACTGTACCCCTCCCTCTCCCCGACCTGAGTGAGCAAAAGAGTTCTAATAAGCCGCTGCTTTAACCCACTCCTGTCTGGGAAGGGAACAGACGCCTGAGGGCAGCCTACACGCAGAGGCAAGGCCAAAACCAAACTGAACCTTGGAGCTGTGCAAACAAAGAAGAGGAAGGGAACTGTCTCCTGAGGTGCAGCCTCAGAAGCAGCAGACTCAATCACCCCAGTCAGCTTGGTAAACCCGGGAATATCAGAATAGACAATGAGTGTTCCCAAAATTGAGGCGGTGGACTTTGGGGGCAACTGTGGACCTGGGTTTGCTTTCTGCATTTGATCTGTTTTTGGTTTTATGTTCATGTTACTTTACTTTTTAGTGATTGCTTTTATTTGTGTGTTTATTGGTTTGGTTGCTCTCTTCCTTTTTCTTTCGTTCTTCTTTTGTGAGTGTGTGTGTATGTTTGTGTGATTTTGTCTGTTTAGTTTTGCTTTTACCATTTGTCTTGGAGTTCTGTCCGTTTTTTTTTTTTTTCTTCTTCCTTTTCTTCTGAGTCGTGTGGCTGGCAGTGTCGGTGTTCTGGCTGGGCGTCAGGCCTGAGCCCCTGAGGTGAGAGAGCTGAGTCCAGGACTTTGGACCACCAGAGACCTTCCATCCCCATGTAATATTAATCAGCAAGAGTTCTCCCAGAGATCTCCATCTCAACACTAAGACCCAGCTCCACTCAATGGCCAGCAAGCTCCAGTGCTGGACGCCCCATGCCAAACGACTAGCAAGACAGGAACACAACCCCACCCATTAGCAGAGAGGCTGCATAACGTCATATTAAGTTCACAGACACCCCAAAACACACCACCGGATGTGGCCCTGCTCACCAGAGGGTCAAGATCCAGCCTCATCTTCTAGAACACAGGCACCAGGCCCTCCAACAAGGAAGCCTACATAAGCCACTGAACCAACCTCACCCACTGGGGGCAGACACCAGAAATAAGAGGAACTATGAACCTGCAGCCTGTGAAAAGAAGACCCCAAACACAGTAAGTTAAACAAAATGAGAAGACAGAGAAATACGCAGCAGATGACGGAGCAAGGTAAAAAACCTACCAGATCAAACAAATGAACAGGAAATAGGCAGTCTACCTGAAAAAGAATTCAGAGAAATGATAGTAAAGATGATCCAAAAATCTCCGAAATAGAATGGAGAAAATACAAGAAACGTTTAACAAGGACCTAGAAGAACTGAAGAGCAAACAAACAATGAGGAACATCACAATAAATGAAATTAAAAATTCTCTAGAAGGAATCAACAGCAGAATAACTGAGGCAGAAGAATGGATAAGTAACCTGGAAGATAGAATAGTGGAAATAACTGAGGCAGAACAGAAAAAAGAAAAAAGAATGAAAAGAATTGAGAACAGTCTCAGAGACCTCTGGGACAACATTAAATGCTCCAACGTTCAAATTACAGGGGTCCCAGAGAAGCAGAGAAAAAGAAAGGGTCAGAAAAAATATTTGAAGAGATTATAGTTGAAAACTTCCCTAACATGGGAAAGGAAATAGTCAATCAAGTCCAGGAAGTGCAGAGAGTCCCATACAGGATAAATCCAAGGAGAAACATACCAAGGCACATATTAATCAAACTACCAAAAATTAAACACAAAGAAAAAATATTAAAAGGAGCAAGGGAAAAGCAACAAATAACATACAAGGGAATCCCCATAAGGTTAACAGCAGATCTTTCAGCAGAAACTCTGCAAGCCAGAAGGGGGTGGCAGGACATATTTAAAGTGATGAAAGGGAAAAACCTACAACCAATATTACTCTACCCGACAAGGATATCATTCAGATTCGACAGAGAAATTAAAACCTTTACAGGCTAGCAAAAGTTAAGAGAATTCAGCACCAACAAACCAGCTTTACAACAAATGCTAAAGGTACTTCTCTAGGCAGGAAACAGAAGAGAAGGAAAAGACGTATAAAAACAACTGAACAAGTAAGAAATTGGTAATAGGAACATACATATTGTTAATTACCTTAAATGTAAATGGATTAAATGCTCCAAATAAAAGACACACACTGGCTCAATGGATACAAAAACAAGACCCATATATATGCTGTCTACAAGATACCCACTTCAGACGTAGGGTCACATACAGACTGAAAGTGAGGGGATGGAAAAAGATATTCCATGCAAATGGAAATCAAAAGAAAGCTGGAGTAGCAATTCTCATATCAGACAAAATAGACTTTAAAGTAAAGACTATTACAAGGCAAAAAAGGACACTACATAATGATCAAGGGATCAATCCAAGAAGAAGATATAGCAATTGTAAATATTTATGCACCCAACATAGGAGCACCTCAATACATAAGGCAAATGCTAACAGCCATAAAAGAGGAAATCGACAGTAACACAATCACAGTAGGGGACTTTAACACCCCATTTTCACCAATGGAGAGATCATCCAAAATGGAAATAAATAAGGAAACACAAGCTTTAAATGATACATTAAGCAAGATAGAAACTCTCCAGAAAGTGGGCATACAGGGAACCTACCTCAACATAATAAAGGCCATATATGACAAACCCACAGTCAACATCATTCTCAATGGTGAAAAACTGAAAGCATTTACTCTAAGATCAGGAACAAGAGAAGGGTGCCCACTCTCACCACTATTATTCAACATAGTTTTGGAAGTTTTAGCCACAGCAATAAGAAAAAGAAACAGAAGGAATACAAATTGGAAAAGAAGAAGTAAAACTGTCACTGTTTGCAGATGACATGATACTACACATAGAGAATCCTAAAGATGTTACCAGAAAACTACTAGAGCTAATCAATGAATTTGATAAACTAGGACACAAAATTAATGCACAGAAATCTCTTGCATTCCTATACACTCATGATGAAAAATCTGAAAGAGAAATTAAGGAAACACTCCCATTTAGCTCTGCAACAAAAAGAATAGAATACCTAGGAATAAACCTACCTAAGGAGACGAAAGACTTGTATGCAGAAAACTATAAGACACTGATGAAAGAAATCAAAGATGATACAAACAGATGGAGCGATATACCATGTTCTTGGATCAGGATACTCAACAATGTGAAAATGGCTATACTACCCAAAGCAATCTACAGATTCAATGCAATCCCTATCAAACTACCAATGGCATTTTTCACAGAACTAGAACAAAAAATTTTACAATTGGTATGGAAACACAGAAGACGCGAATAGCCAAAGCAATCGTGAGAAAGAAAAACGGAGCTGGAGGAATCAGGCTCCCTGACTTCAGACTATACTACAAAGCTACAGTAATCAAGACTGTATGGTACTGGCACAAAAACAGAAATATAGATCAATGGAACAAGATAGAAAGCCCAGAGATAAAGCCATGTACATATGGTCACCTTATTTTTGATAAAGGAGGCAAGAATATACAATGGAGAAAAGACAGCCTCTTCAATAAGTGGTGCTGGGAAAACTGGACAGCTACATTTAAAAGAATGAAATCAGAACACTCCCTAACACCATACACAAAAATAAACTCATAATGGATTAGAGACCTAAATATAAAACCGGACACTATAAAACTCTTAGAGGAAAACACAGGAAGAATACTCTTTGACATAAATCACGGCAAGATCTTTTTTGATCCACCTCCTAGAGTAATGGAAATAAAAACAAAAATAAACAAATGGGACCTAATGAAACTTAAAAGCTTTTGCATAGCAAAGGAAACTACAAACAAGACAAAGACAACCCTCAGAATGGGAGAAAATATTTGCGAACGAATCAACGGACAAAGGATTAATCTCCAAAATATATAAACAACTCATGCAGCTCGATATTAAAAAAACTAACAACCCAATCCAAAAATGGGCAGAAGACCTAAATAGACATTTCTCCAAAGAAGACATTCAGATGGCCAAGAAGCACGTGAAAACCTGCTCAACATCCCTAATTATTAGAGAAATGCAAATCAAAACTACAATGAGGTATCACCTCACACCAGTTAGAATGGGCATCATCAGAAAATCTACAAACAACAAATGCTGGAGAGGCTGTGGAGAAAAGGGAACCCTCTAGCACTGTTGCTGGGAATGTAAATTGATACAGCCACTATGGAGAACAGTATGGAGGGGCCTTAAAAAACCAAAAATAGAACTACCATATGACCCAGCAATTCCACTACTGGGCATATACCCAGAGAAAACCATAATTCAAAAAGATACATGCACCCCAATGTTCATTGCAGCGCTATTTACAATAGCCAGGTCACGGAAGCAACGTAAATGTACATCAACAGACGAATGGATAAAGAAGATGTGGTACATATATACGATGGAATATTACTCAGCCATTAAAAGGAACGAAATTGGGTCATTCGTTGAGAGGTGGGTGGATCTAGAGACTGTCATACAGAATGAAGTAAGTCAGAAAGAGAAAAACAAATATCATATATTAACGCATGTATGTGGAAGCTAGAAAAATGGTACAGATGAACCGGTTTGCAGGGCAGAAATAGAGACACAGATGTAGAGAACAAACGTATGGACACCAAGGGGGGAAAGCGGCCCAGGGGGTGGTGGTGGTGGTGTGATGAATTGTGCGATTGGGATTGACATGTATACACTGATGTGTATAAAACTGATGACTAGTAAGAACCTGCGGTATAAAAAAATAAATAAAATAAAATTCAAGAATTAAATAAATAAATAAACATATAAAAATAAAAAGAAACGAAATTGAGTTATTTGTAGTGAGGTGGATGGACGTAGAGTCTGTCACACAGAGTGAAGTAAGTCAGAAAGAGAAAAACAAATACCATATGCTAACACAGATATATGAAATAAAAAAAAAAGGTTCTGAAGAACCTAGGGGCAGGACAGGAATAAAGATGCAGACGTAGAGAATGGACTTGAGGACACAGGTGCGGGGGGAAAGGCAAGCTGGAGTAAAGTGAGAGAGTAGTATATATATACTACCAAATGTAAAATAGATAGCTACTGGGAAGCAGCTGCATTGCACAGGGAGATCCGCTCAGTGCTTTGTGACCACCTAAAGAGGTGGGATAGGGAGGGTGGGAGGGAGGCTCAAGAGGGAGGTATTATGGGGATGTATGTATACATACAGTGGATTCACTTTGTTATACAGCAGAAACTAACAACACTGTAAAGCAATTATACTCCAACAAGATGTAAAAAATACATAAATAGTATTACAAAGTAAAAAAAAAAAGGGACCTAATGAAACTCAAAAGCTTTTCCACAGCAGAGGAAATCATAAACAAAAGGAAAGACAACCCACACAATGGGAGAAAATACTGGCAAATGATGCATCCGACAAGGGATTAATCTCCAAAATTTACAAACATCTCATGAATCTCAATATCAAAACAAGCAAACAACACAATCAAAAAATGGGCAGAGGGCTTCCCTGGTGGCGCAGTGGTTGAGAGTCCGCCTGCCGATGCAGGGGACACGGGTTCGTGCCCCGGTCCGGGAAGATCCCACATGCCGCAGAGCAGCTGGGCCCATGAGCCATGGCCGCTGAGCCTGCGCATCTGGAGCCTGTGCTCCGCAATGGGAGAGGCCACAACAGTGAGAGGCCTGCGTACCGCAAAAAAAAAAAAAAAAGAGCAGAAGACTGAAACAGACATTTCTCCAAAGACAGACAGATGGCCACAAGGCACATGGAGAGACGCTCAACTTTGCTAATCATTAGATAAATGTAAATCAAAACTACAATGAGATATCACCTCACACCAGTCAGAATGGCCATCATCAAAAATGTACAAACATGGGATCCAGAACTCGACTTCCTGTATATGTAAAATAAAACAGCTGAATAGAACCTGAAAAAAAAAATCTACAAACAATAAATGCTGAAGAGGGTGTTGAGAAGAGAACCCTCCTAGACTGTAGGTGGGAATGTAAATTGGTACAGCCATTATGGAGAACAATATGGAAGTTCCTTAAAAAAATGAAAAATAGAGCTACTATATGATACAGCAATGCCACTCCTGGGCACATATCTGGCAAAAACCACGGTTTGAAAGGATACATGCACCCCGATGTTCATTGCCGCACTGCTTACAGTAACCAAGACATGGAAGCAACCTAAATGTCCATCAACAGAAGAGTGGATAAAGAGGATGTGGTAAATATGTCCAATGGAATATTCAGCCATTAAAAAGAATGAAATAATGCCACTGGCAGCAACATGAATGGACCTGGAGATGATCATACTTTGTGAAGTCAGTCAGACAGAGAAAGACAAATATATTGTGATGTCACTATATGGGGAATCAAGAAAATGATACAAATAAAGTTATTTCCAAAACAGAAACAGATTCACAGACTGAGAATACAAACTTATGGTTAACAAAGGGGAACCGTAGGGGGCAGGAATAAACTAGCAGTTTGGGACTGACATATATACACTACAATAATGAAAATAAATAACCAACAAGGACCTACTGTATAGCAAAGGGAACTGTGGTCAAATTCTGTAATAACTAAGTGAGTAAAGAACTTTAAAAAGGATAAATGTATACGTATAACTGAAGCACTTCACTGTACACCTGAAACTAACAACATTGTTAACCAACTATGCTCCAATATAAAATAAATACTAAAATTTTTTTAAAAAAACAGAAAAACAGTCAGTATGATGAGAAACAAAAAATACGGTGTTCAAGATCTCTCCCTATTAAAAGTGGCTAAAGGGACATTGCCACCAAAACTAATGCATGAACCCTGATTGGACCTAGATTTTTTTTTTTTAACACCTATAAAGACATTTTTGGAACAGTTGGGGAAATTTAAATACCGTATATGGGGTAGTTGATATTGCTGAATTACCACTCACTTTCTTAAGTATGATAATGATACTGTTTTAAGTAGAAGAGAATGCTTTTAGTCTAGGAGATGCATGCTCAAGTTTTTAAGGAATGAAATGCCAAGTGTACAACTTGCTTTTAAAAAGTCACAGAGAATAGCATCAAGAAAGTGAAAAGACTACAGAGTAGTAGGAAATATTTGTAAATGATTATCTGACAAGAGATTTTTATCTAGAATACACAAAAAACTCTTACACCTCAATAATAAAAAGTAAACCAATTAAAAATGGGTAAATGATCTAAACAGACGGTTCTCCAAAGAAAATACATAAATAGCCAGTAATCACATGAAAAGATACTCAACATCACTAGTCACCAGGAAAATTCAAATCTAAACCAGAATGAGTTAACCACTTCACACCCACTAGGGATGGTTATAATATTAATTTAAAAAATGAAAATAGTAGGTGTTGGTGAGGATTTGGAGAAACAGAAATCATCATACACTGCAGTGGGAATGTAAAATATTGCATTCACTTTGGAAACGGTGGCAGTTCCTCAAAAGGTTGAGCACAGAGTTATCATATAACCCCCAAATTCCACTCTTAAGCATATACTCAAGAAAATTACCAGCATAAACTTATGAATGAAGGATCATAATAGCATTATTCATAATAGCCAAAAAGTGGAAACAACCCAAATGCCCATTAACTGGTGAAAGGATAAATAAAAGGTGTCATATCAATGCACTGGATTATTATTCAGCAATAAAAAGGACTGATACACTGATACATGCTACAATATGAACAAACTTTAAAAATATTATGCTAAGTAAAAATAAATAAATAAATAAATATTATGCTAAGTAAAAGAAGCCAGCCACAAAGGATCACATATTATATGATTTCATTTGAAATGTTCAAAACAGGCAAAACTAATAAAAGCAGATTAATGGTTATTTATCACTAGGAGCAATGGGGAGAGAGAATAGGTAATGACTGCTAATGGGTACAAATTTCTTTTTGGGTGATGAGACGTTCTGAATTAGATAGTGGTGTTGGCTGCGCAACTCCACAAATATTATAAAAATCACTAAACTGTACATTTTAAATGGGTGAACTATATGTCATGTGAATTATATATCTCAATAAAGCTGTTTTTAAAGTCAGAGAGGAAGAGAGAAAGCAAAAATGGCAAAATATTAACAATTGGTGAATCCAGAGGAAGAGTATAGAAGTGTTCATTCTTTCATTATTTCCCTATTTCTGAAGGTTTGAAAATTTTCAAAATGAGATTGGAAAAATAATGCTAACAAAATGTGGTTTGCGAAAACTAGCATTGACCTCAAGTAACAAAGGTTTAATTTTTTATAGTTGAGTGGATTCTCTGATGGGAAGATTAGGATATATCCAAAATCAATAGACAATTACCCAGTCCTGCATCCAGTGAGCCGGGCGCAGAGCCGCCCACTTGCACTGTGCTCACCGCAGCTGAACCCAGCTCCTGCAGGAGCCAAACGGAGAGCGGGGATCGTGAGCCCCGGCCAGAGCGAGTGTGCACGGCCGCCGCTGAGTCGGCACCTGGAGGACATGGAGAAATGGATGGAAGATAAGAGCAAAGCGAGACTTAGGCTTAAAAGCAGGTTGCTTGCTGCTTGAGGGCCAAATGCAAGTTTGAACTCTGTTCTCAGAAGACACAAGGGACTCCTTTCCTAAGCCTGTAAATAAGCCCTGCCCTTGGTGCCTAAGGAAGGGGTTAGTGAAAGTCAGCCTGAGAGTCAACTAACTCCTGAACAATCGACAGTAAGACACTGGAACTCATCAAAAAAGATACCCCACATCCAAAGACAAAGGAGAAGCCACAATGAGACAGTACAAGGGGAGCAATCACAATAAAATCAAATCCCATAACTGCTGAGTGGGTGACTCACAAACTGGAGAACACTTATACCACAGAAGTCCACCCACTGGAGTGAAGGTTCTCAGCCCCACGTCAGGCTTCCCAACCTGGGGGTCCAGCAACGGGAAGAGAAATTCCTAGAGAATCATACTTTGAAGGCTAGCGGGATTTGACTGCAGGACTTCAACAGGACTGGGGGAAACAAAGACTCCACTCTTGGAGGGCACACACAAAGTAGGGTGTGCATCTGGACCCAGCGGAAGGAGCAGTGACCCCAAAAGAGACTGATCCAGACCTACGTGCTAGTGTTGGAGGGTCTCCTGCAGAGGCGCTGGGTAGCTTTGTCTCACCGTGAGGACAAGGACACTGGCAGCAGAAGTTCTGGGAAGTACTCCTTGGTGTGAGCCCTCCCAGAGTCTGCCATTAGCCCCACCAAAGATGCTCAGGCCAAACAACCAACAGGGAGGGAACCCAGCCCCCCATCAGCAGACAAGTGGATTAAAGTTTTACTGAGCTCTGCCTAGCAGAGCAACAGCCAACACTACCCACCACAGTCCCTCCCAACAGGAAACTTGCTCAAGCCTCTTAGATAGCCTCATGCACCAGACAGCAGACAGCAGAAGCAAGAACTACAGTCCTGCAGCCTGTGGAACAAAAAACACATTCACAGAAAGATATACAAGATGAAAATGCAGAGGGCTATGTACCAGATGAAGGAACAATATAAAACCCCAGGAAAACAATGAAATGAAGTGGAGATAGACAACCTTCCAGAAAAAGTATTGAGAATAATGATAGTGAAGATGATTTAGGACCTTGGAAAAAGAATGGAGGCAAAGATCGAGATGATGCAAGAAATGTTTAACAAAGACCTAGAAGAATTAAACAACAAACACTTAGAAGAATTAAAGAACAAACAAAGAGATGAACAATACAATAACTGAAATGAAAAATACACTAGAAGGAATCAATAGTAGAATAACTGAGGCAGAAGAACGGATAAGTGACCTGGAAGACAGAATGGTGGAATTCACTGCTGCAGAAGAGAATAAAGAAAAAAGAATGAAAAGAAATGAAGACAGACTAAGAGACCTCTGGGACAACATTAAATGCAACAACATTCACATTATAGGGTCCCAGAAGGAGGAGAGAGAGAGAAAGGACCCAAGAAAATATTTGAAGAGATACAGTTGAAAACTTCCTTAATATGGGAAAGGATATAGCTACCTAAACCCAGGAAGTGCAGACAGTCCCATACAGGATAAACCCAAGGAGAAACACGTCGAGACACATAGTAATCAAACTGGAAAAAATTAAAGACAAACAAAAATTACTGAAAGCATCAAGGGAAAAAACAACAAATAACATACAAGGGAACTCCCATAAGGTTAACAGCTGATTTCTCAGCAGAAACTCTACAAACCAGAAGGGAGTGGCATGATATATTTAAAGTGACGAAAGGGAAGAAACTACAACCAAGATTACTCTACCAGGCAAGGATCTCATTCAGATTCCATGGAGAAATCAAAAGCTTTACAGACAAGCAAAAGCTAAGAGAATTCAGCACCACCAAACCAGCTCTACAACAAATGCTAAAGGAACTTCTTTAAGTGGGAAACACAAGTAAAGGACCTACAATAACAAACACAAAACAATTAAGAAAATGGTAATAGGAACATACATATCGAAATTACCTTAAACGTGAATGGATTAAATGCTCCAACCAAAAGACACAAGCTCGCTGAATGGATACAAAAACAATACCCATTTATGTGCTGTCTCCAAGAGACTACATACCTAGGGACACATACAGGCTTAAAGTGAGGGGATGGAAAAAGATATTCCCTGCAAATGGAAATCAAAAGAAAGCTGGAGTAGCAATACTCATGCCAGATAAAATAGACTTTAAAATAAAGAATGTTACAAGAGGCAAGGAAGAACACTACATAATGATCAAGGGATCAATCCAAGAAGAAGATATAACAATTATAAACATATATGCACCCAACATAGGAGCACCTCAATATGTAAGGCAACTGCTAACAGCTATAGAAGAGGAAATCGATATTAACCCAATAATAGCGGGAGACTTTAACACCTCACTCACACCAATGGACAAATCATCCAAACAGAAAATTAATATGGAAACACAAGCTTTAAATGACACAATAGACTAGATAGATTTAATTGATATTTATAGGACATTCCATCCAAAAACAGCAGATTACACTTTCTTCTCAAGTGCGCACGGAACATTGTCCAGGATAGATCACATCTTGGGTCACAAATCAAGCCTCAGTAAATTTAAAAAAACTGAAATCATATAAAGTATCTTTTCTGACCACAACGCTATGAGAGTAGAAAACAATTATAGGGAAAAAAACATAAACAACACAAAAACATGGAGGCTAAACAATACGTTACTAAATAACCAAGAGATCACAGAAGAAATCAAAGAGGAAATCAAAAAGTACCTAGAGACAAATGACAATAAAAACACAACGATCCAAAACCTATGGGATACAGCAAAAACAGTTGTAAGAGGGAAGTTTATAGCAATACAAGCCTACCTCAAGAAACAAGAAAAGTCTCAAATAAACAATCTAAACTTACACCTAAAGGAACTGGAGAGAGAAGAACAAACAAAACCTAAAGTTAGGAGAAGGAAAGAAATCATAAAGATCAGAGCAGAAATATATGAAATAGAAACAAACAAAACAATAGCAAAGATCAATAAAACTAAAAGCTGCTTCTTTGAGAAGATAAATAAAATTGATAAACCATTAGCCAGGCTCATCAAGAAAAAAGGAGAAGACTCAAATCAATAGAATTAGAAATGGAAAAGGAGAAGTAACAACTGACACTGCAGAAATACAAAAGATCATGAGAGATTACTACAAGCAACTCTATGCCAATAAAATGGACAACCTGGAAGAAATGGACAAATTTTTAGAAAAGCACAACCTTCTGAGGCTGAACCAGGAAGAAATAGAAAATATAAACAGACCATTCACAAGTAATGAAATTGAGACTGCGATTAAAAATCTTCCAACAAACAAAAGCCCAGGACCAGATGGCTTCACAGGCGAATTCTATCAAACATTTAGAGAAGAGCTAACACCTATCCTTCTCAAAGTCTTCCAAAATACAGCAGAGGGAGGAACACTCCCAAACTCATTCTACGAGGCCACTATCACCCTGATACCAAAACCAGACAAAGATGTCACAAAGAAAGAAAACTACAGACCAATATCACTGATGAACACAGATGCAAAAATCCTCAACTAAATACTAGCAAACAGAATCCAAAAACACATTAAAAGGATCATATACCATGATCAAGTGGGATTTAACCCAGGGATGCAAGGATTCTTCAGCATACACAAATCAATCAATGTGATACACCATATTAACAAATTGAAGAATAAAAACCATATGATCATCTCAATAGATGCAGAAAAAGCTTTTAACAAAATTCAACAACCATTTATGATAAAAACTCTCCAGAAAGTGGGCAGAGAGGGAACCTACCTCAACATAATAAAGGCCACATATGACCAACCCACAGCCAACATCATTCTCAATGGTGAAAAACTGAAAGCATTTCCTCTCAGATCAGGAACAAGACAAGGATGTCCACTCTCACCACTATTATTCAACACAGTTTTGGAAGTCCTAGCCACGGCAATCAGAGAAGATAAATAAAAGGAATACAAATTGGAAAAGAAGAAGTAAAACTGTCACTGTTTGCAGATGACATGGTACTCTACATAGAGAATCCTAAAGATACCACCAGAAAATTACTAGAGCTAATCAATGAATCTGGTAGAGTTGCAGGATACAAAATTAATGCATAGAAATCTCCTACATTCCTATACACTAATGATGCAAAATCTGAAAGAGAAATTAAGAAAACACTCCCATTTACCACTGCAACAAAAAGAATAAAATTCCTAGGAATAAACCTACCTAGGGAGACAAAAGACCTGTATGCAGAAAACTATAAGACACTGATGAAAGAAACTAAAGATGATACAAACAGATGGAGAGATATATCGTATTCTTGGATTGGAGAATCAACATTGTGAAAATGACTATACTACCCAAAGCAATCTACAGATTCAGTCAAATCCCTATCAAACTACCAATGGCATTTTTCAGAGACCTAGAACAAAAAATTTCACAATTTGTATGGAAACACAAAAGACCCCAAATAGACAAAGCAATCTTGAGAACGAAAAATGGAGCTGGAGGAATCAGGCTCCTGGACTTCAGACTATACTACAAAGCTACAGTAATCAAGACAGTGTGGTAATGGCCCCAAAACAGAAATATAGATCAATAGAACAGCATAGAAATCCCAGAGATAAACCCACACACATATGGTCAACTAATCTATGACAAAGGAGGCAAGGATATACAATGGAGAAAAGACAGCCTCTTCAATAAGTGGTGTTGGGAAAACTGGACAGCTACATGTAAAAGAATGAAATCAGAACACTCCCTAACATCGTACACAAAAATAAATTCATAATGGATTAGAGACCTAAATGTAAGACCGGACACTATAAAACTCTTAGAGGAAAACACAGGAAGAACACTCTGTCACATAAATCACAGCAAGATCTTTTTTGATCCACCTCCTAGGGTAATGGAAATAAAAACAAAAATAAGCTAATGGGACCTAATGAAACTTCAAAACATTTGCACAGCAAAAGAAACCATAAACAAATGAAAAGACAACCCTCACAATGGAAGAAAATATTTGCAAATGAAGCAACTGGCAAAGGATTAATCTCCAAAATTTACAAGCAGCTCATGCAGCTCAATATTAAAAAAACAAACAACCCAATCCAAAAATGGGCAGAAGACCTAAATAGACAGTTCTCCAAAGAAGACATTCAGATGGCAAAGATGCACATGAAAAGCTGCTCAAGATCACTAATTATTAGAGACAATGCAAATCAAAACTACAATGAGGTATCACCTCACACCAGTTAGAATGGGCATCATCAAAAAATCTACAAACAACATATGCTGGAGAGGGTGTGGGGAAAAGGGAACCCTCTTGCGCTGTTGGTGGGAATGTAAATTGGTACAGCCATTATGGAGAACAGTATGGAAGTTCCTTAAAAAACTAAAAATAGAATTACCATATGACCCACCAATCACACTACTGGGCATATACCCACAGAAAACTATAATTCAAAAAGACACATGCACCCCAATGTTCATTGCAGCACTATTTACAATAGCCCGGTCATGGAAGCAACCTAAATGCCCATCAACAGATGAATGGATAAAGAAAATGTGGTACATATATACAATGGAATATTACTCAGCTATAAAAAGGAATGAAATTGGGTCATTTGTAGAGACGTGGATCAATCTAGAGACTGTCATACAGAGTGAAGTAAGAAAGAGAAAAACAAATATCGTATATTAACACATATATGTGGAACTTAGAAAAATGGTAGAAAGGAACCAGTCTGCAGGGCAGAAATTGAGAGACAGATGTAGAGAACAAACGTATGGACACCAAGGAGGGAAAGCGGCACAAGGGTGGTGGTGGTGGTGTGATGAATTGGGAGATTGGGATTGACATATATACACTAATATGTATAAAATGGATAACTAGTGAGAACCTGCTCTTTTAGGAAATAAAATTCTGCTGTTTTATAAAATAAAATTCAAAAATTCAAAAAAAAAAAAAGACAATTACCCAATAAATCAGAAAATCTACTGTCAAGGGACACACACCTGGTTGGGAGGTATCAGTCCATCCCCTCTTGGCTCGTACACAATAATCCCATCTTGTATTGGGGTCCTTGACAAACTTTCCAATATCTTTGAATAATGCACAAAAAGACATGTGGCTGGCTCGATAAACAGTGTAGTAGAGGAGGGCAGCCCTCCATAAAAAGGGGTCTTTTCTAAACAGGACACTGTGAATACTTGCCAGTCCTTCCTCTGTGGGATTGTTTGGCTTTAGGTCATGTTTTTTACGGCCAGTCCAACTGTTCCATGGCTGCTGAAGGTTGTTAATACCTCGAAAATAATGTGTGCCTATGGAGAAGAAAAGGCACATGAAAAGTAAGAAATGCCATTCTTATTTTAATTCTTTTCCAAAAAAAGATTCTACCAACAGTTCGAAAACAAAATTGATGTGTACCTACAAATCAAAACAAAGTAGAAAATGATCTGACACTAATGCCCTTTGGTTTGAAGGAGTACACAGCCTTCAGAAGGATTACATGTCTCATTAGAAGAGGTATAACTTTACAGCAATTTATTTTCTTTTTAAGAGTCGAATTATAGACTTGATATTTGAAAAGAATCTTAGAGATCACTTAATTCAATTCCCTTAGTTGAAGATGGGGGAACTGAAATCCAGAGGAGTTAAGTGACTCTCCAAGCTTAATACAGCTATACGGTACACTAAAAAATCTAATTTGAAATGAGACATTAATATCTTAGCTTTAGTTCAACTGACACCTAACAATTTCATTACTTTTTGCCAAATATTACTAAGAAAAAATGCATTATGAATGATCAAGTCCTTGAAGTAATTTCTGCTATTACAACTGAATAAATGGAGAAGGGTTGCCCCTTACCTATTTCATGCCTCAGCATTCCTTCCAGCCAATGCTCACGTGCAGTGCAAACATTGATGGTCAGTGTTGGACATCCATTTACTACTGTCATGGAAGCTCGGGAAAGCAGGTCCTCAGTGAGATGAACTACAATCTAAAGAGCAAGAGTTAAAAAAATATATTTTTTATATATATATATAATATATTAAAATAAATTATATATATTAAAATATATATATATATATATATATAAAAGACAAAACATAGAAGGCAGGGGGTGAAAGTTTTCACAGAAAACAATGCACCCATAAATTAACACCTTTTTCTTTTGTTTACACCATCTTGAATCTCCCAGAAACCAAGAAGATGAAATGCAGACCCTTGCAATTTTGAGCCTTTGGGAACTCAAGAACCTTTACTGGATTGAAAAAAAAGTAGATAGCTGTGCGGAGGAAGACACAGAGAACTGAAATTGTGCCTCTGCAGTGCTCTCAAATATAGTTCCCCGGGCTGGAATAATGCAAAGGAAGGTACAGGAGCCAGAGTCCTGGTCACTGCTGGGCCAAAGCTTATTTTGAGGCTGAACACTAGGAACTGGACATTAATAAGAGAAGTAGCTGTGCCAAATCTCTTCATTAATAATTTTCATAAGCCAATTCACATAATCCTACAAGCTATACAAAAATGGTAGTAAGAAAAAAGGAAAAACAGAAAAAAACTGAACATTAACAATTCAATGCAACAAAAACTTAGACTTATATATAGTAAGAAATCTGGGTGACTTATTTAATGAGTAAAATAGTGTTGGGAAAACAAAACCTGCAGAAAAAACAAACACGTGGCAGTGACTGAGAGTTAAAATGCTCAATCAAATTGTCATGCTCACTCATGATTCATACCTCACCCATGCAGCCTTCTTTCATCATGTATTTCCTAACATGACTCCAGATTCGAGTTTTAGATAGCAGGCTACCACCGGTGGCCTGTTCAAATTTTTCATAGCTTCCATACTTTTGTAAAGTCAGTTCCATAATATTGATGGACTGTAAAAGAAACAGAGATAATGAAAGTAAACAGCCTCCTATTACTTCGACATGAGTAATGACCTAGTTATATTCTTATTTATCATGACTTGTTCTGTGTTTACTGATTTCCAAATTAAATTGCAGCTACGGTAACATATTTTTCTAGTCCTAAACAGCTTTCATTCATTTTCATAAATTTTTACAAACACCTGTGTACGTACTTATTTCTTTTTTTTTTTTTTTTTTTTTTTTTTTTCTTTTTTGCGGTATGCGGGCCTCTCACTGTTGTGGCCTCCCCCGTTGCGGAGCACAGGCTCCGGACGCGCAGGCCCAGCGGCCATGGCTCACGGGCCCAGCCGCTCCGCGGCATATGGGATCCTCCCAGACCGGGGCACGAACCCGTATCCCCTGCATCGGCAGGCGGACTCTCAACCACTTGCGCCACCAGGGAGGCCCCGTACTTATTTCTTAACATGGGATAAAGGCTCAAGCACTGCACAACTGTCAACATCTAACAGGCTGAGAAGCTAAGGCAGAGTTCTCAGTTTCTCTCGGCTTCTCTAAGACCATCCAGTGGTTTTGCAGGAGAACTCAGAAGGTATGTCTCCAGACTAATTACTAGAATATAATTACCATTTGGATAATGAAAAAAATTCCCAATTTTTAAGAACACACAGAAGAATCAACCATTCTTTTGTGATGATCCTATAGAACCTGATGTTTTCCTGGGCTACAACTCTTTGGCAGAAACACATAGTCTCAACATTACTAAAAACACTTTTATCTTTCATTCTGGGCAGGGTACTATCTACTTTTCATTCTTCATAAATTTTCATATCAAAAGAATATGAAAGTTGAGATCTTTTTCTCTAAGCATAAATATATAAAAAGGAAGACTAAAAAAACTGGTAACAAAGGGCTTCCCTGGTGGTGCAGTGGTTGAGAGTCCACCTGTCGATGCAGGGGACACGGGTTCGTGCCCTGGTCCAGGAAGATCCCACATGCCGCGGAGCGTCTGGGCCCGTGAGCCATGGCCGTTGAGCCTGCGCGTCCGGAGCCTGTGTTCCGCAACGGGAGAGGCCACAACAGTGAGAAGCCCGCATACCGCAAAAAAAAAAAAAAAAAAAGGCTCTGACGGGGCTTCCCTGGTGGCGCAGTGGTTGAGAGTCCGCCTGCCGATGCAGGGGACACGGGTTCGTGCCCCGATCCCGGAGGATCCCACATGCCGCGGAGCGGCTGGGCCCGCGAGCCATGGCCGCGGAGCCTGTGTGTCCGGAGCCTGTGCTCCGCAACGGGAGAGGCCACAGCAGTGAGAGGCCCGCGTACAGAAAAAAAAAAAAAAAAAAAAAACTGGTAACAAATCACAGATCATCAGTATCTACGGGAAAGCCACAAAAAAAGGAAAACATAAGGAAGGAAAATGCTATTCAAAGGTCTTTTGGGAAAAAGCTAGAAATTTCAAATATATCTTATATGAATGGTGACAGAAGCTAGAAAATTCAGATACCTGATATTATATTAAGCCTATGCTTTCTAGCTGTTGTCAGACTAGTAAAGAGATTAAAAGTACAAGCTCTAGAGTCAGACGACCTGAGCTGACGTCCTGGCTCTGCCACCTTCTGGTTGTGTGACTCTGGGCAAGTCACTAAACTTGTTACCAAGCCTCCTCATTAGTAAATGGGGATAACAACAATAATGTCTACTGCATGGTTTTGTTGAGAAAATTTAGCCAAACTTTGTAAAGCACAGTGTCAGACATAAGTAGTCAATACATGTCAATTACTACTTCATCATCAACAGTATGTTACCATTCTTTATAAATACCACTGTAGATGACATGCCCAACACAAAAACTACAGTAAAACTCATGTGCTACAAGTTATAAGTAAATATATATATCCCCACAGGAAAAATATATATTACTAATAAACTAGAGTGAATCATAAAGTTATCATAACAAGGAATGGCTTCAACAAGTTTGCCTGGCTTGCATTCCCAAAGTTGCTATTACAAGCCTTGATATTCAAAATGTGGTCGAAAAGCCAGCAGCATTGGCACTGACATTGTCCTGGAAGCTGGCTTCAAACTTGGAATTTTGCCTGCCTCCAAACTACATGCATACGGAATCAGAATCTGCATTTTAACAAGATTCCCCAGGTGATTCATATGCACAGTAGAAAGCCAGAAGGATCTCAGAGAATGGGAACACAGCAAATACCCCAGAGACTAATTTATTTATATGACAACTAGGATAATTAAAAGAACAAATTAGCACATAATTAAAAGCCCATTTAGCAGATTAGCTAAGGTATTTGCCTACACCAGTCTAATGGTCACTAGTCATCAATATATCAGAGTTAGAAGAATCTGAGAAATTTTGCCTTAATTCCATAAGAGACAGAAGTGGTACCTTCTATACTGAACTTATAATTAGACCTAAAAAAAGTTAAAGAAATTTTTTATTATAACTTGTGTGTATAGGTTTTTTAAAGTATGTACTTAACTTAGGATAAAACTAGCTTTTCTAGCATATGCTTACTCAGTAGGAAAATGTGGTTATCTGGTTACTATTTATTATAACAGTCTAGAGACTTTAGAAAAACTTAAATACAGGTGACCCTTGTTATCATCAATAAATGGTACTTAGTAGAAGGCTATTAAGTATTCACACTCATAATAAGTATTCATTCATATTCATAATAGGGAACAAAGATTTGATTGAAAATTTACCCTGAAAAAGTACCCTATAAGATTAAAAAAAATTACCTTGGCAGTTTAACAACACTGAGGCAACCTATATACCTATCAACTAATTATTAGATAATCAAAGAATGAATAAAAATAGTGGGAGTTTTTTTGGGGGGGATGTAATTTTTCTATCAAAATGATATGCAATAGCACATCATTTTCCATTGCGTGACTTACACGGCACCATCATGGCAGCAATCCTTCATGAGAGCTACATGGATGTTCCCAAAAGCTTATCTTAATATGTCATGTACAGTCATTCTTCACTGAAGTGCCCATCCTGTTGTCATCTCTAGATATTTTTCTTTATTAGTTTTTCAACTGGTCCAACCTAGACAAATTTGTCAGTGACCACACAGATCTCCAGTATCCTTCACTGACCTCCCAATCCATCTGCATTAAATAGACCCCAGCACAGAGAGAGAGACCGTCGTTGGATAGGTGAATAAATTCAAGTTTTAAGAGAGGTCAGGAATGTTCAGCGGTTACTTCATCAGTGAACATTTTTGTGTTACAACAATTTCTGCTTCCTTATGCAACCTCTTGCAGGTAATAAAAATTTTACAGGTATGATCTCAATTTTCGGGAAAAAAAAGGCAATAAGCAATTTTTAAAAAGCACAAGGAAGCCTGGAAGGATATACCCAAAGGCTACATGACATCATGTTCATGTTTGAGAAGGGATAATGTGTTGCACTGATGTTTAATTATTTGCACTATACAGAAGTTTTCAAAATGGTTTACAATATGCAAAGGAAAAAGTCATTTTTTCCAGCTTCATTGAAGTATATTGACAGATAAAAATTGTATATATTTAGGTTCTACAATCAGGTGTTTAAGGTGTACAATGCGATGACTTAATATGTATATACACTATGAAATGATTACTACAATCAAGTTAATTTACAAATCCATCACCTCATATAGTTACATTTTTTTAATGTGGTGGGAACATCTAAGGTCTTAGCAAATTTCAAGTATACAATATGCTATTATTACCTATAATCATCACGCTATATATTAGATACGCAGAACTTATTCAGTTTATAACTGAAAGTTGGTACCCTTTGACCCACATCTCCTTACAAGTTTTTGTTTTTACAGGAAAAAAGAATTCATCCTCTCCCCCTAGAGCTCAGAGAATCAATATCTGTATCACTTTAAGAATCAAGCTTTAGGTGGCTTCCCTGGTGGCGCAGTGGTTGAGAGTCCGCCTGCCCATGCAGGGGACACGGGTTCGTGCCCCGGTCAGGGAGGATCCCACATGCCGCGGAACGGCTGGGCCCGGGACCCATGGCCGCTGAGCCTGCGTGTCTGGAGCCTGTGTTCCACAGCGGGAGAGGCCACAACAATGAGAGGCCCGCGTACCGCAAAAAAAAAAAAAAAAAATCAAGCTTTCACACACCTCCGCATGGTTAACACTTTTAAGAGGCAATAAATTTTACATCAAATCTCTCTTCTCCATTAATATCATCATTTAAGTTAATCAGAAAACTACATCTCCCAATATTACTTGGTGGGAGATTCAAACAAGCAGCAGCTTGATTATTTTTCTCCAATCATCACTTTTTTGGGGGGGCCGTGCCTTGCAGCTTGCAGGATCCTAGTTCCCTGACCAGGGCTTGAAGCCGGGCCCTTGGCAGTGAAAGCCCAGAGTCCCAACAACTGACCTCCAGGGAATTCCCCAATCATCACTTTCAATTTGCCATCCAGCATATCCCTTTCTTATCTTCAAATAAACCTCAACCAATTTAACTTCCAAAAAC
This sequence comes from Mesoplodon mirus, assembly GCF_964341445.2. Lineage (NCBI taxonomy): Eukaryota > Metazoa > Chordata > Mammalia > Artiodactyla > Ziphiidae > Mesoplodon > Mesoplodon mirus. Next base: position 74,210,809 of record NC_138985.1, read on the forward strand.
GTTCAAGTATTAAAAGAAAAAAAAAGTCCACTTCAAGTTAATTTAACACAATTTAAAACATAAATCACATATCCAATTAAAGCTCTTTCCCCTCCCCTAGGCAGGGCCTGGCCTGAGGCCTAAAGAACCTTCACTGGGAAAAGAAGGCATAATCAGTGATTTGATTCCTTCTCATCTCTCCCCTATTTTCATGGCCTCTCTTGCCCTTCAGTATATTGATAGCTGGGAGGAAGGAACGAACAATTCCCATATAACTGGTTCAGCTGTGGTCCTCCTCCTTTGACTCTAATGCTGGGGCGGGCCTATTATAGCAGGTGCCTCCACTGCACAGCTTACTGACTAGCCTCCTTCCAACAGAATCTATGCAAGAAGCTCTCCTGGAGTGGACAACTACCAAAACTATTTCTATGAAATTTAAAAGCACAAGAGGAACAACCTAAAGATTTAACTTAATCTAATTACTATATACCCATTGCATGAAATATATGCAGTCAGTTAAAATAATGCTGACAAAAAAGAAACGCTGACAGCTTTTAATGGCATGAAAAAATATAGACATGTAAACAAAAGTATGTTAACTCAACCATGAACATTAGGCATGGAACAAGGAAAACACACTAAAATGTATTTTCCTTTTCTTTTTCCTTGAAGTATCATTGATTTACAATGTTGTGTCCATTTCCGGTGTACAGCAAAGTGATTCAGTTACACATACATATCTATTTTTTTCAGATTCTTTTCCCTTATATGTTATTACAAAATATTGAGTATAGTTCCCTGTGCTATACAGTAGGTCCTTGTTAGTTATCTATTTTATACACAGCAGGGAAAACGCACTAAAATGTTAAAAGTCGCGACCTAGAGGTGGTGGAATTATAATAATTATTCTCTTCTCCATACTTTTCTAAGTTTCTGCACTAAACACATATTTCTTTTACAACTGGAAAATATAAAACTGCTTAAGTACCCTCTACTTTGGAATCTCCAGGCCTTTCTTTTCACTATCTAGTTACCTTCTCCCACTTGCCAGTTAGTCATTGATATCTCTTCTCCAGAGTATTTGTATTTAAAAAGGAAACACATGAAAATATTTAAAAATTCAAAAAATATCTTCTATGGTAGATTTTTAGGCAAAGCAGTTTGCTGGTATACAGAACTGGTATGGCTCACATTCTTGAGGTCTACTCGAGCAAGCAGCCACTTCCCTCTTCCATGTGGAAATCTAGCCCCAATTTATCCATCAACATCAAATATATTCTCCGCTTCCTTCCATTTCTAAGAATAACAAATATATACAGTAAGCAATGCAACATAACAGTTTCGTTAATCAGTTTTAAAACTCCTGAAACCAGAACATCTTAATATATACCTATCCTACTGTCCAGGTCTTGGATCCCTAGTCTGCATGAATCTGACTTTGCACTTTTCCATTTTCCTACTTAACCAACTCCTCCATCACTATGTTAGAAAATCGTATAATATAATCTACTTTTGAGTTCCATAAGAACAGTTATCAGGTGGGATGTTTCTTGCTGAAAATGGATTGAAACAGGCTACCAAACATACTTTTACCTTTTTAAAAACATTGGACCAAAAAGATTACATATTTTCCCTAAATTATGAATCAATATATTATCTCTGCTCACAAATCAATCATCCCTAAATCCTTCCTCTTTGTAAGAGAATATTTTAAAGCTTTGTATATCTTACAGGCATCAAAACAAATTGATTTTCAGAGAACTCAAACAGAGGAAATAAATGCAAAATGAGCAGTTGTTCAGTGTGAATGAAATGGTCTTATCTCTCTCCAGATCTGGATGTCATACATAATGCTACACAAAACAGAACATCAGCATTCTTCACAATGTTACTGCCAGCTCATGACTTTGAAGCATTCTTATTTTCTTCTATTAAAACAAGAGTAATCAAATTATTTTCAATAAATGGTGCTGGGACAACTGGATACAAATAAAAGAATAAAATTGGACCCCTACCACATATCATATACAAAAAATTAACTGAAAATGGATCAAAGACCTAAATGTAAGAGCTAAAGCTATAGAACTTGTAGAAGAAAGCAGATGCATACATTTTCATGACCTTGGATTAGGCAGTGCTTTCCTAGATTTGTACACCAGAAGTACAAATAACAAAATAGATAAGTTGGATTTCATCCAAATTAAAAACTTTTATGCTTCAAAGGACACCATCAAGAAAGTGAAAAGACAACCCACAGGAGAAAATGTTTGCAAATTTCATACCTGAAAAGTGACATATCTAAAATATATAGAGAACTCTAACTCAATAATAAAAACACAAATAATCCAATTAAAATATGGGCAAAAGATCCAAATAGTTTTCCAAAGAAGATATACAAATGGCCAATAAGCACATGAAAAGATGCTCAACATCATTAGTCATCAGAGAAATGCAAGTCAAAACCACAAGATACCACTTCATACCCACTAGGATGGCTATAAAAACAAGAGTTGATAAAAAAAAAAAGAGTTGGTAACAATGTGGAGAAACTGGAACTCATATATGGCTGGTGGGAATGTAAAATGATGCAGTCACTTTGGAAAAGAGTCTTCCTCAAAAGGTTAGACACAGAATTCCCGTATGACCCACTACTATATGATCTATGATCTCCTACCATATGACCAACTACCACATGATCTACTACTAGGTATATACCCAAGATACCTAAAAACATGTCCACACAAAAATGTGTACACAAATGTTCATAGCAGCATTGTTCATAATAGCCAAAAAGTGGAAACAACCCAAATGTCTATCAAATGGTGAATGGATAAATAAAATCTAAAATATACATACATGGAATATTATTCAACAATAAAAAGCACTGATACATGCTACTATATGGATTAATCTTGAAAACATGCTAAGTAAAAGAAGCTAGTCACAATGCACCACATATCATATGACTCCATTTATATGAAATGTCCAGAACAGAAAAATCCATAGAGAGATAAAGTATCCATAGATTGATGGTTGTCTAGGGCTGGAACGGGGTGGGGCTGGGGGTATCACTTGTAATGAATACAGGGTTTTCTTTTGGGGATGATGAAATTCCTCAAATTTGATAGTGGTAATGATTGCATAATCCTAAATATATTGACAATCACTTAACTGTACACTTTAGATGGGTGAACTACATGGCATGTGAATTATATCCTCATAAAGCCATCATTTAAAAAAGCAATAGCAATCAAACAGCACAGTGTAATATTTAAACCACTAATTCAGAAAAGGAAAAATCTGGATATAAAACTTACAGCACTGTCCTGTATGATATAACAAACTTTCTGAAAAATCTCAACACTGTTTAGTAATCTACTTTTGGTTGACTTGCTGATTCTGTTTGCTGTTTAGCAATTTGGAAATCTGACCATCAATCACAAGTCACTTCACAGTCATGTGCTAAAAACCTATTTCTCTTTTCAAATGCAGTTTTCACTCAGTGAAAAACTATATACAATAGGGACACTAATACGATATGAGTCTGGGTGATACTGTGGAAAGACTAGAAGTCAAAAGATCTGGTTTTACGTTGGTGCCCTACCTTTTACTGACTGTGTGATCTTAGGTATGTCATTTTACCTTTCTCAGGTTTAGTTTCTTCAGTGGCAAAGTGGAGATGAAAATCTTTGTGCTACTTACCTCACAGGGTTGGTGTGAGGATGAAATCAGAGATAGAGACAGAGAGTAAAAGATGGGGGAGGAGAGAGAGAGAAAATGAGAAACTATGAATGTGTTTTATAGTCTGTTTCCCAAATGACTGTATGCAGTATTTAAGGTAATTGATTTGACCTGTATTCAATCCCAACCCTCTCTTCATTCCTCTCATTTTTAGTAAATTCTAATATCTAGAACTCTGACCCTCTTCACCCCCCAAATACTGAATAACCCCTAGGAGATCACATAGTCCTTTTCTTTAAGCCAGTGTTTTCCAAACTGTTTTTTTTTTTGGAAAAGTGGTTGACGAGATAGTATTTTTAAAAAGGTCCCATGGCCAAATGTGTTTGGACTAAACAAAGTGAAACAAGACTCTTCTAAGCCTTTATTATGATACTACATGGGGTGAATATAACAGTTTGTGTTTTCTACCTTATACGGCCATCTTTTTCTCATGCAGTATTCCTCAGAACAGTTTGAAAATGCTTACTTCAGATAAGGATGAGGTACACACACATTCTGGTACTTTGAGATTCCCAGAATGAAATAAAAAATTCAAAATATTGAATGAATTTTTCAATGGTGGCTATTTCTTCTTGGTAGCAAACTGGATATATAAAGATTTGGATTACTCTATCAGGTCTTTAGGCCTCCATTTAAGGTACTGTAGCCACAAAATGATGGGACACTAGAGCAGTCGTTACACACTCAAATACCTTCAGCTGCAAGCAGTAACCTCTCTGTAAAGCTACTGAGTAGATGACATCCGGGAGAGGAAACAGAAGAGCATCCTTATATACCAATGTTTTAAAAAAACACTGAGCTGACCCCCCTCTCCCCCAAAAAAAACAGATGTGCAAGCTGAACTTGACCCTTGAGCCACAAATTTGGATCCACTGTTTGCAGACTACTTTACTAAATTTCTAGCATACCATTAATAAGGATCATTCATTCACTCATCTCTATGGTTACCTTCTTTGTGCCAATCACTGCTTTTATTTATATATTTTAGAATCTAAGTCCCTGTCTGACCATTAGACAGAGATTACATTGAAATTAACATAATTTAATAATACCCTGTTGGATATATGAATAAAGTGTTGTGAAAACATAGAGAAAGGTAAACTGAAGTGGGGGCATAGAGGAAATAGACGGCATTCCAGGTAAAAGGGGATAATATTGTCAAAAGCATACACAAAACAAAGAAAGTGAAATACACAGTTCCTACATCTCCAGCCTAGGAACAAGGAGACTCATTCATTTAGTACTAGGAACTCTGCTAGATTCTGGGAACAGGTGAAAGACATAAAATACACTTTTATAAAAGAGGTTAGTCTAATGGTAAAGGCAAAAAAAGAAACTTAAGGATGATAACAGTGTGATAAATGTCATGACAGATAATTTGCACAAGATGCTGTGGGAGTATAGAGTTGACTTTGGAAACCTCAGCATGACCCAGATAATGAAAGATCAAAGGCCTGTAGGCCATGATAAAGATTTTGGACTTTATCCTGAATTATGAGGAGCCCTAAAGTTTTTCGGGAAGGAAAGTGACACAATCAGATTTGTACCTTAGACACTGACAGCAACGTGGACAGCAGGAGAAACTGAAGCAAAAACACTTTTGCCAGTAGTTCAGTTTTCTATAAGACAGACTGCAAACTATGACCAGATTATAATAAAGAGAAAAATGTTTCAATAAATTATATTCTACATATGCAGAACCTAGGAAATAGATTCAAGAAATTGAGTCTGCCTTCAATGACGGAACAAATGAAAGTACACAGTGGGACAAAGAAAAATGTCACTTGCAGCCATCCCCCCATTCCCTTTTCCCTCTTCTGCACATTTGTGTCATCAGGGTTGGGGGTAGTTTGGATGTATACAATGATAAGTGGGAAAGTGATAGGGTAACTGCTACCAGGCGAAGATATTCATAAATAGCTTAGTACTGCAAACTCTTCTTTCACTACCTACAAGGAAGAAGCAGACATTCAAACTGTTTTGGAGGAAAAACCCTGTTAAGATAAGAACCTGAGAGTGCACGTTAGGCAAGTTTTCAAAGGCAAATCAATGAAGTGTTGTTTCAAAGAGTCATCAAGGTCATACCTTCTTCCAAGGACATACAATCTGATTGGGGTGTTTCCATCTCTGACTGTAAGAAAATCTTTCTTGCTATTAGGTTAAGAAATGATCTCACTTCTCCAGTTTAAGACTCACAACTACTATGGATGTACTAAACTCAAAATAATTTTATAGCTTTAATGTATCTGGGAAAAGTCTGTGATCTGCTAAGCAAAAAATCAAGTCACCTAGGGAGAGGTATAGTTTAAAGGCTTGCTTTTCCCTCCCCTTCACTGTTTGGACAACTTGAGGTCTACCAAGACAAAATACCTTCAATACTAGTACAATTAAAACTTAGCCTTGGACTTCCCTGGTGGCACAGTGGTTAAGAATCTGCCTGCCAATGCAGGGGACACGGGTTCGAGCCCTGGTCCGGGAAGATCCCACATGCCGCGGAGCAACCAAGCCCGTGCGCCACAACTATTGAGCCTGCGCTCTAGAGCTTGTGAGCCATAACTACTGAGCCCGCATGCCACAACTACTGAAGCCCGCGTGCCTAGAGCCCGTGCTCCGCAACAAGAGAAGCCCCCGCAATGAAAAGCCCCTGCTCACTGCAACTAGAGAAAGCTCGTGCAGAGCAAGGAAGACCCAACGCAGCCAAGAATGAATGAATGAATGAATGAATGAATAAATAAATAAATAAATAAATAAACTTAGCCTTAAAGAAATTTTATATCAAGACATACTGCTATCAGTGAAGGTATTTGATTTCCAATTGTGTTATTTCTATCAAAAAAGGAAAATGAACACTTGCCTTGCTTTAGAATACAACGTGATTTTATGTATTTATTATGCATGCATTTTAATATAACAATGAACTACCTATTCCATTTTCACTATAAACTCTAAAACCAAGACATTATTTTCTGAGGACCACAGTTAAAAGTCTTTATGTTATGCTATTATTGGCCTCAATAAAACAGAGCTTATGTTTAATAGATCTGGTCAATCAGAGGTGGCAAACTGGCAACCCAAGGGATGAATGTGGCCCACAAACAGGTTTTCGTTGGTCTGAACAACCTTTGTTTGAAATAGCTGTCAACATTTACAAATTAGAAGGCTTGGTATAAAATTCAGGTTACCTACCTTCTCTTAAAAATTCTGAGGGTATGATAACACTAGATCCAAACTGTAGCCCAAGTTAGATAACTGCTGGTTTTTAGTCTCCTACTGTGCCCAGCCAGCTCCCTGCAATCATTTATGATCCCTGCTCAAATCCTATAGGTATGTGACCCTTGAGATAAAGTTGTATAAAGTTTGCTAACTAGGAAGAAAATCAGAATTTCCTAACATAATAAAGTTGGTCCATCTTGGTACTTACTTTGAATATCTGAACTCTATAAATGAAAATGCAATGCTATGCCACAGAATGTTATGCGTTACATTGTTTCAATGCAGGAAAAAAGTTGACGTCAGAGTTCTTTTCTCTAAATACCTCTGAGATTTTACAATAACTCTATCAAGTACCTTTTATAGCATGGACCATTAACTTCCATTCAGTAATGAAGAAATTTAGGATACTCTAATTACATAAGCAGAACAGTTTTTTTGGTTAAGTAGATGTAGGATATCTTAATATCAAATAATATCCTAATTCTTAAATAATATGGTTATGATGGAAATGGCCTTTTTGAGAGACATCAAATACCTTTAAAAAATGAACTTTTTCTTGCATCTTGCTTTCCAACTATACTGTTTCACTTGTGGATGTAACTTTTTATAAGAAATCAAGTTTATGACACTCAAAGTTTTATTAAGACAATATGCTTGAATTTGGTAAAATTATGACTTTTTACGTCTCCAAGCCGTTGGAACCCTTTCTTGCTGAGTCATATAGCGCCCCGTTGACTACTCTCCTTCCCAGAAGGTGCCTTGTCTGTGCTTTCCCCTCAAGATGCTACTGGACTTTTGGTGACAAGAGTTAATTTTACAAACCAATAATGTTAATGTGTAATACCTCAGTACTAAGTTTCAGTTTCTCACATTGGGGAAGAATAGACAGGTTGCCAGAGAGAGTCCATAAGCAATTTACATTTTTCTATATTAGAATAAAGATACATTGTGAAGTTTAATGTGACATTCACATGAATTTAAGATAAAACATTTTTTTTGCTCACACCTTGATTTCCTTGGTTATGCTTTACACTTCTGCTGTTAGGTTACTGTCTTAGTAACCTTAGTTTGAAAAGTATACTCCTGAATCATCAAGGTCAATATACATTGTAGAAAGAACTGCATTGAAATGTTTTTTTCCACTAGGTTTTGTAGTTAGAGAAACAAGTTTCACTTAATTTGGAAAGTTAATTTTAACAAACCAAAATGTTTGCCAATTACGTTGAGTTAATAAAGCACTGATGTCTGAAGTAAAAGAATTTTCAGTTAACACAGCTGGCAGAAACTCTGAGCTTTTCTGTGATTAACATGTAACGTGGAAGGATAGCTAAATGTTTTTACAAAATACCTGACAACTGGATACATAATATGACATGAAATGGAATCTTGATTTGATTAGCCATAGTATTTTGGGGCCTAGAACTTAGGAGAGATGTGTGTGGTCCTAGAAAGGGCTCTCAAGGATCATTTAGTCTATCTCCCTCAATATATATACAGGGAAAATGAAGCAGACACTGTGCAATGTTTACATGAGTACATACCATGGGGGCAAAAATAAAAATAGAAACAGACATTCTGCAACATAGTGTGCAAGGGAAACCTCAGAGATCGAGTCCATCTCTCTCCTATAGAGCAAGAGTCCTAAAAATCAATCATAAGTCAAAGAATATTTTTAAAAGAAGGCAATTCCTGAATTTCTTAATTACATTTACAAGTCTAACAAACCTCTTATTTAAGACAGTAATTCTTACAAACAGTTATAAGACCCATTTCTCTATTGGCTAAGAGGGTTATATTTCAAGATATTGTAAAGATTAACAAGAACATCTTTAAGGAGTGCTTTGATATGCTAAGATGGAAGGATGAAAAAGATATTTTACTGTATGTTTCTGACATCGATTTTTTGGCAAATATATCTGCACATTTCTTCTGGTAACTACAAGTCTAACATCTGTTCTTCTTCACACTACCACTCCTCAGTACTTAATCCCCCATCTTTCCTAACTGCATCTTTTCCTCCAGAGGTTACAATATAAGATGCCTGGAACCAAATAAAAGATTCCAAAAAGCTTTCTGCTTTATAAATCACTTCAGTGGATTATTTTCACTTAGATGGTGGAATTTAAACATCACTTCCTTCTACAATCTCCATTTCATGCCACTGTTTGTGGCTTTTGCTATTGCTGTGTTTCCTACTTACTATGGCTGGTATACCATTGCCACACCAGGAAAGCTAACATGACTGCCCTAATGAGAACTATTTGATAGGGAGGGAACAGGGAATAATCTTTCCATTTTAGCTAATCCATACAAATATTTCCTTCTATTAATAAGGGTAATCAAAAACTGACTGTATTTGCAAATAACTATTTTGAAAAATATAAAGTCTTAGGAATAGGAAAACAATGGATACACTACTTCACTGAAGAAATTTTTGAAAGCTCTTTTTAATTATTTTGTTTCAGTTGAAAATACCTAATTTTATCTTAACCCTCTTGTCAATACTTGGTTGTGTATACTCCACATGAAACAGAAAGGAAATACATGAAATGCAATGATGAGGACAGTGGTCAACAGAGAAAAGGTATCTATTGTGGGAGCTGTAATGGAAGGGATGTTTCTGCTTTGTTCCCTGGCAGAGTCAAAGGGGCATGAAGAGAGAAATTAGCCACCTACACGTTGTAGACAGCCTTTTGGGGGCACCCTTGTATTTGCTTCTTTCAAATATTTACTCAGTTTACACACTAGGCACCCAGTTTTAACTTTGTTACTCTTCCTAAGGCACTAAATAACTATTACTATGAGTTGAGATTGAAGCTGTAGCTGAAAGATGAGGATGGGTGCCTGAACAGGAAGAAGGTAAATACGCTTGTCTTAAAGCTTCCGAAAGACAGTAATCACTACTTCATAGGTGTATCACAAAGAGCAAAAAAAAAAAATCTTCCAAGTCCCTATAATCAGCTTCTACCAAAGGCATCCTTGCCAGCTAAGTGAGGCTCTTTTGACCTGGTACCCTTTGAGTGCAGGGGGTGCACTGGGGTTAGAAAAGCCTGGTTGAAACCATTTTGTGAAACAGTGGTATGCTGGAGTCCGGCCATGCTGTCTTGTCAGAGCTGACTGAATTTTTATTAATTTGCATGACAGTGATGTTACATTGCTTGAAACTGGTCCTGGTGGAAGTATTTATATTTATACCACGGAAATGGAGAGCTAGTTTGCCAACATACCTTTGTGTGGAAGACAATAGAGTGCTTGAGAAAGACTCCTGGTTCTGCAACTTGAGATCCAAGTCAAGAAAGTGACTGCACTTCTCTAGATAGTACTAGTATTGTACCTCATAATAGGTGAAAAGTACGCAGCATACAGAGTAACGAGCAAATATTAAGCACTCTATCACTGTTAGTTATAATTTTTCATATATAGATAGTTCATATGACTTTGTCCTTAAATTTCAAAGCAATTTTAATGGAATAACAAAGGCGTAAGAGTCCTGAAAAGAAGGCAGTGTGAACAATTTCATAATAAAACAAATATGCTTTTTTTGTTCATTCTTTCCCAGCTACCCTCCATGCAACATTTCTAACTTAGCATACATTTAATTTACTTGAACTTCTAAGACAAATATCATACAACTAAAAAGTATTAGAGGAGTACTGTATTATAATGCCAAAGAAGAACCCCATGCTTATGGTAAACATCAACTCTATTGTATGAATGTAAGGCCCAGGCTCAATTTGTGAATGGCACCCCATGGAATGGTGCAACACAATGGCCCTTTATAAAGCTGTAAGAAGCCAGACCTTGTAACTGATCAGGAATCTCAAACTGACAACTAATACAGCCCATGGAGATGTTTTATTTGGACAGTACAGAGTTTTTTCTTCTTTTTCTAAAATCTGAAGGTTAGATGCCTTTAAAAAAAAATCAACTTAAGCCCACCACTCCCCATTTCTTACATCCAGGAAAGTCTGGAGGAAACAAGAAGCAGCTTCAAAAGAGTCTTCTCACAATGAAGTCACAGAATGCAATTAACTTCTCCAGCAACTGAGTTGTAAGAACATGTAAAGATTTGTCTACCAAAGAAACTTATTACACACTCAGTGCCCAAGGTTTTTATTATCAGCTGGTCACATAAGCACCCCTATGTCTAGCACAGTCTAAGATTCCAGACTCCCTAAAGGAAAAGAAGTATTTAACATAAAACATACTGTTTGCACAATTTAGGCACAGCAAGCTACTCTTATCATTTAGGGAAAGTTTTATTTCAGTGTAGGAAACTGTTTACCAGTCAAGTTCCCAGACGCCAGGCTCAGGTTAATCTTGCAAGTAGGCCTTTCTAAGGATGGCAGTCTCAGGCCTGTTCTGTTAACTCCTTCTGCACCCCTTTAACTTTTCTTCCCTGACAGCCAGAGGGGTAGCCTCAGCCCAGGGTCTCTACCCAACACCGCAAAGTCTCCCTTCTCTCCCCATTTACCAATCACTAATGATCCCCACTGCTCCAGTTTTGTTAACAAATAAGAACATAATTCAAACTTCACCTTATCAAGCCAAACAAAAGTTGACTTATTTCCCATATGTTATTAAATATCACTCTACCAATCAGGGCTTCCAGTTAGCAGGATCCTAGCCATAATCTACAATGAGACACCACTCCAGCTAGAGGTGGAAAATCAGTCACTTAAACTACACATTGGCTTTATCACATAAATATGTAATTTCCATTTGACTGTTGGAAATACTGCCAAGGACTCCCAACACTGCCCTGAAGACCCTTCTCATCTCTCACTTCCAATCTTGTTCAACAATGTGCTGGGTCTAAGGCCATATGGATTTTATATCTAGGTTTCCCAGGATGGGCAGCCACAGAGAAGTAAGGCAGAAAGTGTACTGGCTGCCAGTTGACTGCTCAAATGTGCCACTAAGGATTTACTTCTGACCCACTAGTGAGCAGGCACCTGACGCTGGATAGCTTTCAGCATTCTCTCATCCCAGATCCCTTCTTCAGCATCCAGGAAGCACTGCACTCTTTCCTGCAAAGGTCCACAATCTCAGAAAACAGACATTTTCAGTTTCTGTCCCACGGGTCGGGGAGCTGAGGCCCACCATGGCTGCCAGCAAGAGGCTAAGCAGGGTTCAGCAGGCTCCACCTGGAGTTATATTCAAGTCCTGCAGCCCATGCTAGATGCTCTGAACCATCTAAAGGGCCTAAGTGCCTCCTGAGGAACCTACTGCCTGGACCAGAAACAAACTGAGTCCTGAAACTCCTTGACATTGACAGGGCAATCAATTAGGAATGACCAGAACCTGAGACCTACCTTAGTTCCACTATGGTAGACTTATCTCTGCCTGGATTTAGCATTGTTCTGCCTATCTTACACTAAAGAGGACCGCGGTCACTCTCCAACAACAATATAGATTGCCTGCCTTGGAAAGATCCAGATCGTGAAACTTGAGAGACTGTCAGCTAGGGATTGGCCAGTCCTCAAGGGTGGAGGCCAGAGATGAATGGGCTACTCAGCCATCCTGGCCCCTCTGCGCAGCGCATTTCTGAATCCTGAAACCAGCCCTGAAGCTGCTGCTTTAGCTTCACAGCTGGGGAGGGGAAGGATGTATCATGTCAGAATTCATTCAGATGCTAAGTAGGAACTTAAGCATATTTTATGGGGGTCTTGTTCCGATAAATCTCCCTTATTTGATTAAAGAGGCTTGAAAAGTACATTTGGAATTTGCTGCAATCATTCTCCCAAATGGTGGCATTTGAAGTACAGCCAGCTAAGATTGCTGGTGCTGTTTAGAAGCCTCAAATAACCCAAGCATAAGAAGCTGGAATTGGGTTAAAATAAAGATTGTAGAGCCAGAAACCAAGCACTGTCAATTCTCAATCTTTGGAGCTGCTGATGCTTCCTAACTACCATCCAAGAAAAATGAAGAGCATTCATTTTGACCTAATGGTGGGAAATCCCTTTCCCAACTGGTAGGGCTTGCAGTAGGACTCCAAATTAAAGAAATCTGGTAAAGAAATCTCAGCTGTCTCTTTCAGCATTAAGGGGGAAAAAAACAAATAGCATTTTTATAATTACCATAAATTTTAAGTGAGTGAAAGCCCTATTCAATCAATTGCAATTTCCACACCAAAAAAAAGAAATCATAAAATCACTGCCAAAATAATAGCTGACCTTTTTATTAGTGTTTAGCACAATTTCATATTTCAATAAAAAGGGAATGTAATACACACTACTATATATAAAACAGATAACTAATAAGGACCTACTGTATAGCACAAGGAACTCTACTCAATACTCTGTAATGGCCTATATGGGAAAAGAATCTAAAAAGGAGCGTATATATGTATATGTATAACTGACTCACTTTGCTGTACACCTGAAATGAACACAACATTGTAAATCAACTATACTCCAATTTAAAAAAAGGGGGGGTGTACCTTCAGAAAAAAGCAGCAGTAGAAAAGGTTTCTTCTAACAAAGGAAAATAAATAGCAAGATTAAAATTGTTTTAATCTTAGAATAAGCTTTACATAATGGCTTTAAAAGACTGGTCAGATTCCATGTAATTTATAACAAACAATAAAAAATTTGCTGGCTGCAAGTTCAAAGAACTTGCACTGCAGCAAAATGCTAAAATAGGGCATTTGCCACAGGCAAATGGAATCACGCAGCTTCACCTAGCCTACAGACAGATTTTCAATCACTGACAAAGCCAAGTTGAACCTAATGCATTATAAAAACCTGTACAAAATTAATTTAATCAAATGTAGTCTGCTTTTATGATCTCAACTCTGTGCCCTGAAGGTAAACATCAGCCAACTTCTCCTCAAATAAAGTGGATTTTGAAGTTTATTAAGACCTTAACACACAAAACTGTGTGCTAAGTATCTAAACTGAGCAATTTGGAAAGTGCTGCTTATATCATCCACATCATGATTTGCTAACCTTGAAGATAATTTTTTAAATTCCATTATTTTCTTCTTTAAATGAGTACTTAAATATTTGATGATTATTAACAATTTCAGTAAAGCATTAAAAAGTTCTCTGGCAAGTATCAAGCCTAGTCCCCAAAATGCCTTTAGGGGCCTAAGCAAGCTGAGAATGTAATATAACAGGGAGAACCGGAGATACTGCATGCTCCATCTAACGCATTCAAAATCAAAAAGAAAGCAAACACTTGTCTGTGGGCTGACGAATGGGCCATAAGTTTGTAACTCCCAAATGAAAGCTTGGAACCAGAATCTGAAGCTTTTTCCTAATATAGTTGCTTCCTAACACAACGTCTATATGATAGATTCTTTATTGAGTTTGATTAGTGCAAAGTAGTTTACATATGAACTGTGACACTCACCTGGAGATTTCTTGTCACATATTTAGATGTCCTGGATGGGAGTTAACTATAAATAATTGGAATATTTTAAAACAACTTTTTTTGGCTTTCTATACGATGGCAAATAATTGTTTTCATTACATAAAATGAAATACCACTACTGAAGTAGCATTTTACCTGCTTAAGAAACCGGTCAGTGGCGTTGCTGTGCTTGGCTAACACACTTGGCAGAGAAGGATTAGCATATTCAAACTGAGGATTGTAGGTATAGTCAGACTTAAAGAATCTCACTTTTTCTTTCTCCAAGTTGGTGGGCTTTATAGCACTCAGTATACAAAATTTCTTTCCAGAAAAGTCATCTCCTTTTTCAAAACTTCTAGACAGCTGAGGCTGCAGCTTTGGCTTTGGAAGAGTGGAGAAATGGCGTCGCTTGACCTTTCTTTCATTTTTGGGTTTAGGTGGCAGTACTGTGCTGTTTCCTGTAACAGAGATATCATGTGTAAACTTTACAGGACTTGACACTGAACTAGTGACAAAAACAGCAGGCTGCCTTTCTAGGCAGTACCAAGTATCACTGCTCATCACAGGCACTGGGGCTTTCATCTTGCGAAGATCTTTACTACGTGAAGAGCTAGATTTGCTGGGTTTTCTACATCTTTTGGAGTAGGTGGAGGAAGACTGTTTTTGTGAATGATGCTTTTTCTCCTCTTTGCTCTGTAGTAGGACATTGTAACTACTGGTTCCAGTTGTGAAAATGTCCTTTAGTATTCCAGGAGATAATTGTGACATGCTTCCTTTGCTGTCAATGATCAAGGACTCTTCTGCATTTAGAATAGACTTCTTAGCAAGTTCTTGCTCAGGCCAGTGAAGCTTTTCTGTGTTAATAAACAGAATCAAAACAAAAGAAATAACAAAAGATACCAGATGAAGCAAATTGCTTATTATATGAAAAGTATTCTGAAGGTTCTGTAAACTTTATAATTTTGCAACAATTTTTAGAAAAGACATTTTAAATATTAAAAGACTATATTACTAAAATTTGGTCAAGCTAGACACAGTCACTTCTGTAAGAATGTACATATGCTAAATTATCTATAAAAATCCTCAGCTTCAAACCATTTAGACGACCAAAGTCTAATCTAGATGTGAGATAATATACATAAATAATCTGAACACTCAACTCTACCAAGAATGTGGATTTTGTAGAAAGAATATAGTTTAATAGTATTACCAATATCAAAGTAAAATCCAAGGCATTTTCAAAGCAAATACAATCTTGAAATCTGACACCATATATAAAGGTAGCCATCAGTAAAAGAAGGACAACACTGTGTTACATATATCAAAAAAAATTTTTTTAATTAAATAAATGATATGTGCACATTCAAGCATGTTTTAGTAATGTCACTCAATATTTATTAGTTGCTTTTCTTAATTTTAGGCTATGGGTTAAGATTAAAGAAAATCAAGTTTTGTCTTGCCAAGACTTAAAAAAATAATTACTATGTAAGATATCAGTATATCAAATGCCAAATTAAGGAGAGGTCAGTTTTGCCTTTAGATCTCAAAAGTGCTTTAAAGAGGTAAGAATAACTTGAAATATTGTTGCTTGTGTACTGTTTTAAAACTGTGCTGATTTGCATTCTTTCATTCCACAAATACAGGAATACTGCTAATAGGTACATGGATCTGAAAAACATCTGTATAAATACATTGTTCTTGCCTTCAACCAGCTTCTAATCTGGCTCTGAAGGTAAGGCAGTCCTATGAAGATTTGAGTACTAATACGAGGTAGTATAAGCTTAAATGTGAAAAACAAAAGATACAGACAATAACCTAGGGTTCAGGGAAGGAAGAGAAACATTGAGAGGATTTCAGGTAAACCCTTAAGAGCTTTCAGATTCAATTCTAAACTGACAAAGTGTTTGAGTTTGTCTTAAATCCTGTTATTTGAACTCCTATCTGATCATGTCTGCTTATAAACCTTTTCTAAATCCTTTCTGCAAATGTGATACATGATTCTCTCAACCACCTCTCTTTTCTAAGTCTCATGGATCCTTATGCCTCTAGCCCTCAACCTCTGGCTCCTACTATGGAGGCAATTTCAACGCTAGCTGACTGGGACAGCTGCCTTCCTTGCCAAGAAAGAGACAATTTATTTAATTCCATTTTTTTAAAACTGTTTATCCACATAGATCTGTCGCTCACTCACTCAAGATTAGACATTCAGGAATCCTTTCTATAATAAGTAGTAATAAATAATAATAATAGCAGCCACTATTTGTTGACACATTTATGTGAGTTTGGGATTTCACCAAAAACTGTGCACGTTATATCACTTAAGCTTCAGAAATGTTAAGTAATGTGCTCAAGGTTATACGACAAGAAAGTAGTGAAGAGCAAACTGTGAGTCGAATGCAGATGTGTCTGATTACAGAGTCCATGCTCATTCTATTATATAAGGTCATTCATTCAATTATCAGACATTCAGTATTAAGTCTGCTACACGCACAGCACTACATCTTTTCTTCCTCTGTACAAACACAGCACCCTAGTAAGACACAGTAATCTGAATAACTGATGTATTCAATACTAAGATAGGTACCAGGACCATGTGTTATTCATGTTTCTCTTTCCAACATCTAGCATGGTATCTGGTAGACATTCAATAAATGTTCACTGAATAAATAAATGAATGAATGAATGGCACGACCCTAAACATGCCATTCTCTGACCACTTTAGATACACAGTTATTTGTAGTTCTGGAACCATTCTATACTTCTATGAGGAGATGACTGTAGAAGTGGAAATATAACCTGGAAGACCTTGAACCACTGGTTCTCAAATGAGAGCAACTGTGTCCTCCAGGAGACTTCTGGTTGTCACAGTTAGGGAGGGATGCTACTAGCATCTTGTGGGTAGAGGCCAGGGATGAGGTTAAACATCCTTCAATACATAGGACAGCCTCCTACAACAAAAATATTCGTCCTAAAATAATGCCACGGTAGGGAAACCCTGCACTAAAAGTTTTTAAAGCCCAGAAGTCTTAGGGTTTAGGGTAAAGAAACAGTATGAGGTCAAAAGTAGATAATAAACAATCCAAATATGTAAGGTACTTAGAAGTCCTTCTAGTTAACATTTTCTAGGCCAACATATGAAATTTGAATTCTGCTGTCTAAAGGTAACATGAAAGTATAAACTTGCAGGGGTTAAATAAAATGTCTACTACATGGACAAGCTGAGAGATAGGAACTAGACTGCACAGGGTCATGTTGAAGGTTGATTGTACAAAGAAGCCATTCAATAATGTGAATAAACAGAACAAACAAAACTTTCATCGATGGCTTGTAAGTCCCAGATCCTCAGGGGTTTCATACTTAAGTGTTGCCAACTGATAGTCAAAATTGGGTAGGATGGGCAAACATAGGCTGAGGAACACAAGCTGCAGTCCAAATGCCCAAGAACAATGTCGGTGTCGCTAACAAGACACCACAAGTTTAGGAGGCAAGAGGTGATAAAGAAAGTCGGACTGAAACGGACACTGAAAGGAAAAGAGCAAGAGAACTGAGATAAGAATAAGGGTATCACAAACCGAGAAAAGTTGGGTAAGGACTAGGCACAGCCAGGAAGGTAAAAGGAGGTAATCAGGTTTTTCTCGTTTGGTCTTCATAATAAAAAGGGGGAATTTACCTCAAATTAAAATCAGTTAACAAAACTACTCTGAAGAATTCCTAATTTGGGTGGTTTGTTACAGGTATATTGATTTTTTTTTTTAAAAGAATATTCAATGTAAAAAGTGCTTTCTTTGGTTCCTAAGACTCAGTAGCTCTGTTGATCAAAGAGCTGCGTTCATAGAGTTTTCTGTTGTTTTGTCATAAAGCATCTAAATTTTTAATTCTGTCCCATCTCAAACAAACTATACACTTCAGGATACTTAAACAAAAGTCCTAAACCAGCTGCCAAAACACTCAAGGAGGAATGGGGGGAGTGGGAGAGAAATTACAGTGTGTGCATGACAGAACCCCTTCCCCCCTCTCAGGAGTTGCAGCATTTCAGTTCACTTGCTAATTATCTACTACCTGAGAGGTTTAGCATCAGTCCTTTTTAAGCTCCATCTGCTCATAAGTAGTCTGGGAGTACCAATGGTGTATCTACTTAGTAAATGTCAGTCCTGCCAAATGCTGATATCCCATGAAGTTCATAAATGTGGGGCAGGTGGACCTTCAAACAACTCTTACGAGATAGATATAAATTAATTTCTCAGAGTCATGCTAATCTTATTTTAGTTGTATTAAGTATTAGAAAACCTAAAATACTGTTTTTGTCATTTTAAATACTACTACTGTTTAAGAAAAACAACCTTTAAAACAGGCTTAAGAACATAATAAAAGGACAAGAAGAAGAGTTCAATGAAGAACATCCTATTCTCCTAACTCCTTTTTTCCTGAAAAATCAAAACTTTAAGCATAAGCAGACTTCTTTGGGGGCAAGTGTAACTCACTTTCTCTCATAAAAGTAATAAAATAAATAAAAATCATACTCTCATATTAAAAGTCACTATTTAATGTAACATTTTAGCCACCAGCAATCTGCTTCACTATAACCTTGGAGAAAATGAAAATAATTTGTTGATCAAAGAAGTCATTCACCCCAAAATGATTACCCATATTGAGGGAAAAAAGGAAAATAATATTACATTAAAATTGATAGTATATTCACAAGTGGATGACTATACTGAAATTACTAACACAATGAAAGCTGAATCTGTATCTAGAACAGGAGTAAAGAATACCAGGATTCCTGGCTTCCATTCCCAACTCTTTCAATAACCTCTCTGTAACAGTGGCTTCATCACTAAACCCATCAGCGTCTCCTGATCCTCATCTAAAGGAATGGAAGAAAGAGGGGAACACTGCTCACTAAATTCTTAGTATTTCACAACTGAATAGGTGAGGTTTCACAGAAGTTACAAGGTCTCTGGCTGAAAGGAAGATCAGATCATCAGAAACAAAGCCTGCTGGAAAATACCATTCAACCAATTTTGACCCATAAAATGGCAATTTCATATGGTTCACTTATACTTATGAAACCTGAGAACCCGGGGTAATTTTATACCACAAAATGATAGGCTGCTTGATTACAAACAGAAGAAGAGGCAAAATAAAACAATTCCCAAACAAGATAAACACTTTAGTTTTACCAAGCTGTTCATCATTACTTAAACTCAAATGATCTAACATCTGTCAACAGCAGAAAGGATACGTAAATTGTGGTATATTCATACAACAGAATACTACATTGCAATGAAAAAGAACAAACTGAGTTTGCAAGCAACAATATAGATGAATCTCACAGACAATACTGAGCAAACAAAGCCAGATCAAGAGAATACATACTGTATAATTCCACTTATATGTGGTTCAAAAACAGGCAAAACTTGGGACTTCCCTTGTGGTGCAGTGGTTAAGAATCTGCCTGCCAATGCAGGGGACACGGGTTCAATCCCTGGTCCGGGAAGATCCCACATACTGTGGAGCAATTATGCCCGTGTGCTACAACTACTGAGCCTGCGGGCCTAGAGCCCGTGCTCCTCAATAAGAGAAGCCACCGCAAGGAGAAGCCCGAGCACCACAACTAGAGAAAAGCCTTTCCACAGCAATGAAGACCCAACGCAGCCCAAAATAAATAAATTAAAAAAAAAAAACCAAATAAAACAGGCAAAACTAATTTATGGTATTAGAAGGCAGAATAGTGCTTATCTTTGAGGGAGGGGTTATAACCTGGGAGGAGGTACCAGGGTACTGGGGGCTAGAAAGCTATCTTGTTCTGCGCAGTGGTTACATATGTACAGATTCATCAGGCTGCCCATTTAAGACTCAAGCACTTTACTGAATGTAAGTTACACTATAATTTTTAAACTGGTATATTTAAAATATCAGTATCTTTGAAAACATTCATTGCCCAATTTGTCTGCATTATAACAGGTAATCTTTTAATTATAATACCTCCAAATTCAACATTATCCAATATAGTTTCTCAACTGTAAGTAAACAGAGAGATGAAAAGGCATTGCTAGTATCATTCAAGAACTGAGAAACTCAACTATACTTCAGGATTCTTAAAAATGTCACAGCCCCAGTTAGGGGCGCTTCAGTGTTACTCTATCAGCAGCAAGGACTCTTATAATGTGATACTATTGTTTTTTGGTCAGAAACTGCTTGTGGTGGTGGTGATGGTGTGGTTTTGCAGTTAGAAGCATGCAGGGTATTCTATAATGCTGGGAAATGATGGTCTGTGGTAAAAGAAAATGCATTCAATACCACCTAAAACAACAGTGAACATGCGAGAAACACTTCCCCAGGCTTTCCACTTAGGGTGAAGACAAATCCTAATCATGGCACCTGAGGTCACTCATGGTCAGGTCACTCTGCCTCTCTGGCCCCATCATGCACAATGTTCCCCCTTCATCAGTCCACTCTCGCTTCCCTTCATTTTGTCAATCCCTCACACTCACCACTCCCTCTCCCGACACAAAACATCCTCATATTCTGTTCCCTGTGTTTGAAGAGCCCTCCCCTCTCCTCTCTGTTAGATTAATCCCTATTCATCCTTCAGTTCAAGTATCACTTGTTCAGGAAAACTTCCCCTGGAAGGTTCTTTGACTCACTTGTCATGGTTGCAGTCTTACATTTGTTTATATGATGGCCTTCCTCATCACTGAAATTATAAGTCCCATTATGGCATACATCTATGTTTGTTTCTGCTCACTCACTGCCCTGAGAGGGAGCCAAGGAAACAGAATATTTGAAAGGACAGAAAGGATGCAGGACTTGAATGCCTGAAGGTTGAGGCAAAAATCATACCAGGATGCATAAAAATGTGAAACAATTAGTGATGTTGAAGATAAATTTTAATGGCAGGTGCCTACTGCTGTAGGACAGACAGGAGCTATGTGCCTAAGTGTATTCATCCCACATGGCCAAACACTGCTCTTAAGACTTTTGTCTCCAGTATTTTTAAACATTCACTTTTGTTACAAAGGAGCTTCATTTCCAGATGATTAATCACTTTTATATCACATACAAGATACAGGCAGTAGGAACTCATAAAATAACATAATCTTATATGGCTTCTGTTAGCATTTTGTTACTCACTTAATGAGCTAGGTGTCTTCTTCTATTTTGAAAACAATTTTATAGTCAAGTAAAATATGATCTTTCCAGGCAAAAATTACAGACTTGCCTGTGATAAAAACTTAAAAGCACCTGGAGTAAACTATCAGCTAATGTACCACTGATGTTAAATGAGATCCTCATGTTGAATTTCGTGGCTTAAATCAACATATAGTCATTTAAACAAGGGTTCTGACTTTCCTAGTGGTTGAGAAAATGGGCTTTGGA
The DNA here is from genome assembly GCF_964341445.2 of Mesoplodon mirus. Classification (NCBI taxonomy): domain Eukaryota; kingdom Metazoa; phylum Chordata; class Mammalia; order Artiodactyla; family Ziphiidae; genus Mesoplodon; species Mesoplodon mirus. The sequence goes on from NC_138985.1 coordinate 74,232,478, forward strand.
ATGGAGCTTCTCTGATTTGAATCTTGGCTGTTTATTAGCAGCTGTGACCTTGAGCAAGTTACTTAACATCTTTGTGCTGCAGTTTCCCTATCTGTAAAATGGGATACTACTACTATATAACTCACAGTGTTGGTAGGAGGATCAAAAAAGGTAATATATGTGAAGTGCTGAGAACAATGATGGCCTGTACTAAGCAGCAGGTGTTAACTATCAGTATTATTATATTCAATACTATATTCAGCTCCTATAGAAATACTCCATGGAATAATGTAAATGGGAAGATATTCAGAATCATGAAATTTGGATTTCCAAGGTAAATTTAACATTAAGTAATAAATTCTACATTCTAAAATCAACATTTTAGTGGCTTTAGTATAATAAACCATCTTCTTTAAAAAGCTATGAGAAGGTAAAGAAATCTCTTCTGATTTGATCCCATTTCAAACAGCATATATAACATACAAATCTTATTTTATTTTACTCCTCCAATCAGTTCACCAGGATGTTATATTTAGATTATATTAAATCATGACTAATAAATCAACAGTGAGTAAAAGACCATATTGGAAGTGATTTCAGAAGCAAGTAACTGCTTCAGTCCTGAAATAAAACAATCAGTTTGCTCTATACCTATTTTAAAGCTGAAAAGAAATAAACACATTTCCATCAGTACCCTTACCACAAACAAGCATGCTCTTGATGCTAATCAGAAGAACATGGGCTTCTAAGATATCAATGAATGACGGGATAGTGAGGGAAAAGGAGGGCATGCTTTCAGCTAAACTCTCTTCGTAAAGTTTCTGGCCGTGAAACTGGGCTTTCTGATATGTCAGCAAAATGCTAGGCATGGGGTTCTAGAACTATCCTTTTAACTGGTCAAGAAATTTATAAAAGAAATGGAGAAACTGTTTTGAAAAACAACCAGTCAGGTTTTTGGTTTTTTTTTTTTGTGGTACGCGGGCCTCTTACTGTTGTGGCCTCTCCCGTTGCGGAGCACAGGCTCCGGGCACGCAGGCTCAGCAGCCATGGCTCACGGGTCCAGCCGCTCCGCGGCATGTGGGATCCTCCCGGACTGGGGCACGAACCCACGTCCCCTGCATCGGTAGGCAGACTCTCAACCACTGCGCCACCAGGGAAGCCCCAGTCAGTTGTTTTAAATGAAGCTTGAATTGTCTCAAATGACTATTTGAATTTTTATTGAACTACAGAAATACACTGCCAGATTATCTTATCTCAGGAAATGCAACATGCAGAGTTGGACTGATAAGTCTATTGCCACTAAATTATGGGAAGAGAGTTGAGGCAGGAGGAGTGGGTCTACTATTTTAGAAAGTATCTCTCCTCAAACTTCCAACTCTGCATATTGAAAAACAGGAGATCCACTTTGTATTGCTAACTGGTCAGAATACCCACTTTCTAAAACGAATATTATCATAATTGTATTTTTCCTCTACCATGATTGTTATGCTTTGGGGAAATCATCTTAATTGCTGTTATTTCTAAATCGTTATCTAATAACCTTCACTAGGATATTTTTCTAACTAGTATATTTTTTCTCCAGGGCAGTGGTTCTCAAATGGGGCGGGGGCGGGTTAATTTTGCCCTCCAGGAGACATTTGACAATGTCTGGAGATATTTCTGTTTGTCACAACTGTGCGTGTGTGTGTGTGGGGGGGTGTTACTAGCTTCTAGTGGAAGAGGCCTGGGATGCTGCTAAACATTCTGCAATGCACAGGACAGCCCACCGCAACAGTTATCCACTGACTCAACATTAATAGTGCCACGGTTGAGAGACTCTGTTCCAATACAAAAAGAAGATATGGTACTTTAAAATAGCTTTCGGGACTTCCCTGGTGGCGCAGTGGTTAAGAATCCGCCTGCCAAGGCACGGGACACGGGTTCGAGCCCTGGTCCAGGAAGATCCCACATGCCACGGAGCAACTAAGCCCGTGCACCACAACTACTGAGCTTGCGCTCTAGAGCCTGCGAACCACAACTACTGAGCCCACGTGCCACAACTACTGAAGCCCGCGCGCCTAGAGCCCATGCTCCACAACAAGAGAAGCCACTGCAATGAGAAGCCCGAGCACCGCAACCAAGAGTAGCCCCCGCTCGCCGCAACTTCAGAAAGCCCGTGTGCAACAAAGACCCAACGCAGCCCAAAATAAATTTTAAAAAATAATAATAACTTTCTATTTTCATTGTATTTTAAGATGAAAAAACAGGATCTACATCAAATCACTTTAAGAAAAAAATTTAATGCCAATTTAAGTTGCCTCTTAAATCTTAGATCTTGTAATTGTCTGTTTCCTGACAACATAAATAACAATGAGATAAATCACAGCAATGTCATGACTGCACAAAATCAACTCCTCATTTTATAACCTGGAACATGAAATATAAAATTAAGACCATAAATATTTTCATTAAAAGTGAATTTCGTTATACAATTTAAAATTTTGCAGAAAAATGGTCTATTAGGTACAGCGATGCCTTAAAGTAAAAAAATCTGTTCTTATTTTGAAGCCAGTTTCAAGATGAGACATTTCCCTTTACTCTGCTGTTCTTCGGTGTTTTTAGTCATGATACTAGGTTATCAAGAACGCTGTCTTGCCGGAATGTTAGGCAGAATCAAATGACGGGAAAATGGCCTAGGAAATTATTCTAGTATTGTGTAAGATAAGTTTCAAATGATTAATATACACAATTATTTTCCAAAAATAACAAAAGGCAAACACAACTTTCTGGTCTAAACAAACATTTTTTTGCGCTTGGTATAATACTTACTATAAAGTGACCTCTTAATATCAACTCAAAACGTTCTGATTTAAGAATAAAAGCATACATACAAAGAGTATAAATACTGATATACAGAGATGTGCTCTTTTGCTTAGCTCTGACTTTTCTGAACATTCTAGAAAACTAGATCCTAGTGCACTACAATGCCTAATTACGTATCTAATAAGCCTTGAAACGGAATTTAACAATATTCAGGTTGTACATTTGTAGGGCCAATCTATTATACTTTACCTCACTACAGTCCACAGCACGCGCTTACTGATAATAAGTGACAAAAGGAAAAGGAACCGTTTTCTCTCTTCCCTGCACACCTTTTCCCTAAGCACCTTCCGCGCGTTCCGCACTGTTTCAGGGCGCCGCGTTGAGCACAGAAGCCCACATCCTCCCGTCACCTCGGCCTCCAGGTACTCGCCGCAAGCGGCCGGGACGACGCTGGCCGCTCCCGCCAGCCCAGGGGCCACCCTTCCTGGCACTCACCCGTCACGCGAATGGACTCCAGCATCGTCCCGCTGAGGCCGCGGGCGGCGGGCTCCGCGGGCGCTGGGGGCGAGGGCCAGACAGGAACCCGGCGGGCCGCCTCTAGCCTCCGGCCGTGCCTCAGACGCGGGGTCGCGGAAGAAGGTTGCTCTCGGCGACCGGGTGCAGGATAAGCCGGGTAAGGACAGACGGAGACGTGCGGACGGAGAGCTGCAAGCAGCGTTCCCTCCAACCCACAGGTGCTGAAAGGTACTCAAAGCCGCCCAACACTGGGCAGCTGCTCTTAGCGCCCGCCGGCGTGACGTTGCCGCTCCCCCGTTGCTAGGAAACGCGTGCCGTCCGCGTGCGCCGCGCTTCACGGAGCCTGCGCGCCTTTGGAGGCGCCAGAGATACGGCGTCCTGGCTCGCAGGAAGAGAGAAGGAACTACAACTCCCGGCGTGCACAGCGCAGGCCCGTGCCTCGGGAGCTTGTGGGCTGGGCCCTAGGAGAGGCTCCGGTCTCCAGCCTTACGTTTAGACGCATTTTGACTGATCATCCCTGTAGACATTTGTGCGCTGTTGAAGAGGGCGTTAACTCCTCAGTAGATTTTACAAGAGACAGGTGGCGTGACACTCAGTCCCAGATGCGAATTACAAAGCCAGTCTCCTCCGCCTTTTACTTACCTTTCCAGGTGCAAAAAAGCTAACACAACTTAAGATTGCAGGTGGTAGTAATGAAGGTGCTGGAAGCTCAACTACATTTACCCAATGAGTACCCCGGCATAATATACTAAATACTAAAATACAAACTTTAATTTATGATTGTGCAGTTGATAGGGGCTAATTGTTGTTTTTGTTCATTATTGCGTGGGAAATGTGGAGACTATACCATTTAACGAACATTTTCTGAGAGCCTAACGTGTGCAAGGTTCTGAGACAGGCCTTGAGAACGTCAACAAGGGAAATGAAATAAGGCTGGAGCTTACAGTTGAGAAACTCATAAGACAGCATTGGCACTGTCAATTTTCAAAGCCACATTTTCTCTTTACCTTTCCTCAAGGTTGAGATAGGACATAGAAATAATTGTGGGATGTGTTTTCAAACTCAGGAACAAAAGGAAAGTTGAAGTTATGTCAGGGAACATCATACTCTAAAAATGACAGAACAAGTGAGAATTTGTATCTTTTTCACCAATTAGGAGCATACGATGGAAATTTGACAGTATCACAGATAGTGCATAACTCCACATCCTAGTTTGTCAGAAAATCCTGTGAACACTATTTTCAGAATATATCCAGGATCCAGCCACTTCTCACTATCACCACTGCCACTTGTCTGGCTCAAGCCACCACCAGCTTTTGTCTGGATTATAACTGTAGCCTCCTAAATGAACCCCGTGTTTCCACTCTTGCCCTCTTCACTTTACTCTCAAAACTCAGTAGCCAGCATGATCCTGTTAAAAAGTCAGATAATGTCAGTTCTCTGTGAAAAACACTTCAATGGCTTCCTTTTTTACCTATGAGGTCCTTTATGACCTAGCCTCCTGCCATCTCTTTGGGCTCATCTCCCACTGCTCTCCTCCTTGGTCTCCTCCAGACACACTGGCCTCCTAGATATTCGTCAGCTATGCCAAGCACTGTTTCACCTCATGACCAATGCAATTTGAGACCTCCCCTACCTGGAAGGCTCCCCCACCCCTAGCACCCACCCTGGCCTTAAGCCCATGGGACTAGCTCCTCCACTTCTCAGGAATTAATCCAAATGTCACTTCTCACTGAGGCCTTTCTTGGCCACTCAATTTAAAATTCCATTCCTTTCTCAGATTTCCCATACCCTTTCTCTGCTTTATTTTTTTTTCCTTAGCACTTAACATTATATAATTTATTACATATTTTACTGATTTCTTTTTTTTAAACATCTTTATTGGAGTATAATTGCTTTACCATAGTTAGTTTCTGCTTTATAACAAAGTGGTTCAGCTATACATATACAACTATCCCCGTATCTCCTCCCTCTTGTGTCTCCCTCCCACAATACCTATCCCACCCTTCTAGGTGGTCACAAAGCACTGAGCTGATCTCCCTGTGCTATGCGGCTACTTCCCACTAGCTATTTTACATTTGGTAGTGTATATATGTCCATACCACTCTCTCACTTCGTCCCAGCTTACCCTTCCCCCTCCCCATGTCCTTAAGTCCATTCTCTACGACTGCATCATTATTCCTGTCCTGCCCCTGGGTACTTCAGAAACACGTGTTTTTTTTTTTTTTTTTAGATTTGAAAAAAAACTGGACAGCTACATTTAAAAGAATGTAGATTCTTTTTTTTTTTTTTTACATTCCATATATATGTGTTAGCATACGGTATTTGTTTTTCTCTTTCTGACTTACTTCACTCTGTATGACAGACTCTAGGTCCATCCACCTCATAAAGAACTCAGTTTCGTTTCTTTTTATGGCTGAGTAATATTCCATTACATATATGTGCCACATCTTCTTTATCCATTCACCTGTCAATGGACACTTAGGTTGCTTCCATGTTCTATTTACAATAAATAGAGCTGCAATGAACATTGTGGTACATGACTCTTTTTGAATTATGGTTTTCTCAGGGTATATGCCCAGTAGTGGGATTGCTGGGTCATATGGTACTTCTATTTTTACTTTTTTAAGGAAGCCTTATTCTGTTCTCCATAGTGGCTGTATCAATTTACATTCCCAGCAACAGTGCAAGAGGGTTCCCTTATCTCCACACCCTCTCCATTTATTGTTTGTAGATTTTTTCATGATGGCCATTCTGACTGGTATAAAGTGACACCTCATTGTAGTTTTGATTTGCATTTCTCTAATGATTAGTGATTAGTGATGTTGAGCATCCTTCCATGTGTTTGTTGGCAATCTGCATATCTTCTTTGGAGAAATGTCTATTTAGGTCTTCTGCCCATTTTTGGATTGGGTTGTTTGTTTTTTTGATATTAAGCTGCATGAGCTGCTTGTAAATTTTGGAAATTAATCCTTTGTCATTTGCTTCATTTGCAAATATTTTCTCCCATTCTGAGGGTTGCCTTTTCAACTTGTTTATGTTTTCCTTTGCTGTGCAAAAGCTTTTAAGTTTCATTAGGTCCCATTTGTTTATTTTTGTTTTTATTTCCATTTCTCTAGGAGGTGGGTCAAAAAGGATCTTCCTGTGATTTATGTCATACAGTGTTCTGCCTATGTTTTCCTCTAAGAGTTTTATAGTGTCGGGCCTTAAATTTAGGTCTTTAATCCATTTTAAGTTTATTTCTGTGTATGGTGTTAGGGAGTGGTCTAATTTCATTCTTTTAAATGGAGCTGTCCAGTTTTCCTTGCACCACTTACTGAAGAGGCTGTCTTTTTTCCATTGTATATTCTTGCCTCCTTTATCAAAAATAAGGTGACCATATGTACGTGGGTTAATCTATGGGCTTTCTATCTTGTTCCATTGACCTATATTTCTGTTTTTGTGCCAGGACCATACTGTCTTGATTACTGTAGCTTTGTAGCATAGTCTGAAGTCTGGGAGCCTGATTCCTCCAGCTCCATTTTTCTTTCTCAAGATTGCTTTGGCTATTTGGGGTCTTTTGTGTTTCCATACAAATTGTGAAATTTTTTGTTCTAGTTCTGTGAAAAGTGCCAGTGGTAGTTTGATAAGGATTGCATTGAATCTGTAGATTGCTTTGGGTAGTAGAGTCATTTTCACAATGTTGATTCTCCAATCCAAGAATATGGTATATCTCTCCATCTGTTTGTATCATCTTTGATTTCTTTCATCAGTGTCTTATAGTTTTCTACATACAGGTCTTTTGTCTCCTTAGGTAGGTTTATTCCTAGGTATTTTATTCTTTTTGTTGCAATGGTAAATGGGAGTGTTTCCTTAATTTCTCTTTTAGATTTCTCATCATTAGTGTATAGGAATGCAAGAGATTTCTGTGCATTGATTTTGTATCCTGCTACTTTACCAAATTCACTGATTAGCTCTAGTAGTTTTTTGGTAGCGTCTTTAGGATTCTCTATATATAGTATCATGTCTTCTGCAAACAGTGACAGCTTTACTTCTTCTTTTCCGATTTGGATTCCTTTTATTTCTTTTTCTTCTCTGATTGCCATGGCTAGGACTTCCAAAACTATTTTGAATAATATTGATGACAGTGGACAACCTTGTCTTGTTCCTGATCTTGGAGAAAATGGTTTCAGTTTTTCACCATTGAGAATGATGTTGACTGTGGGTTTGTCATATATGGCCTTTATTATGTTGAAGTAAGTTCCCTCTATGCCTACTTTCTGGAGAATTTTTATCATAAATAGGTGTTAAATTTGGTCAAAAAATTTCTGCATCTATTGAGATGATCATATGGTTTTTCTCCTTCAATTTGTTAATATGGTGTATCACATTGATTAATTTGCATATATTGAAGAATCCTTGCATTCCTGGGATAAATCCCACTTGATCATGGTGTATGATCCTTTTAATGTGCTGTTGGAATCTGTTTGCTTGTATTTTGTTGAGGATTTTTTCTTTTTTTTTTTTTTTTTTTTTTTTTTTTTTTTTTTTTTTTTTTTTTTTTTTTGCTGTACGCGGGCCTCTCACTGCTGCGGCCTCCCCCGTCGCGGAGCACAGGCTCCGGACACACAGGCTCCGCGGCCATGGCTCGCGGGCCCAGCCGCTCCACGGCACGTGGGAACCTCCGGGACCGGGGCACGAACCCGTGTCCCCTGCATCGGCAGGCGGACTCTCAACCACTGCGCCACCAGGGAAGCCCGAGGATTTTTTCATCTGTGTTCATCAGTGATACTGGCCTGTAGTTTTCTTTCTTTGTGACATCTTTGACTGGTTTTGGTATCAGGGTGATGGTGGTCTCGTAGAATGAGTTTGGGAGTGTTCCTCCCTCTGCTATATTTTGGAAGAGTTTGAGAAGGATAGGTGTTAGCTCTTCTCTAAATGTTTCATAGAATTCGCCTGTGAAGCCATCTGGTCCTGGGCTTTTGTTTTTTGGAAGATTTTTAACCACAGTCTCAATTTCAGTACTTGTGATTGGTCTGTTTATATTTTCTATTTCCTCCTGGTTCAGTCTCGGAAGGTTGTGCTTTTCTGAGAATTTGTCCATTTCTTCCAGGTTGTCCATTTTATTGGCTTGTAGTTGCTTGTAGTAATCTCTCATGATCCTTGTTTGTTTGCTCTTTAGTTCTTCTAGGTCCTTGTTAAATGTTTCTTGTATTTTCTCCATTCTATTTCTAAGATTTTGGATCATCTTTACTATCATTATTCTGAATTCTTTTTCAGGTAGACTGCCTATTTCCTCTTCATTTGTTTGGTCTGGTGGGTTTTTACCTTGCTCCTTAATCTGCTGTGTGTTTCTCTGTCTTCTCATTTTGCTTAACTTACTGAGTTTGGGCTCTCCTCTCGCAGGCTGCAGGTTCGTAGTTCCTGTTGTTTTTAGTGTCTGCCCCCAGTGGCTAAGGTTGGTTCAGTATGTTGTGTAGGCTTCCTGGTGGAGGGGACTGGTGCATGTGTTCTGGTGGGTGAGGCTAGATCTTGTCTTTCTGGTGGGCAGGACTGCATCTGCTGGTGTGTTTTGGGGTGTCTGTGACCTTATTATGATTTTAGGCAGCATCTCTGCTAATGGGTTGGGTTGTGCTCCTGTCTTGGTAGTTGTTTGCCATAGGGTGTCCAGCACTGTAGCTTGCTGGTCGTTGAGTGGAGCTGGGTCTTAGCATTGAAATGGAGATCTCTGGGAGAGCTTTTGCCATTTGATATTACGTGTAGCTGGGAGGTCTGTGGTGGACCAGTGTCCTGAACTCGGCTCTCCCACCTCAGAGGCACAGGCCTGACGCCCAGCTGGAGCACCAAGACCCTGTCAGTCACACGGCTTGGTCTATAGAAGCCAAACCTCTAGACAGACAGATTAAGGGAGTGAACATGTTGGGAATATCCAGTCGCGTCTTCTCGCTTGCATATCCACGTAAGAAAGATGAAGGATAAATAAAAGGAGGATTATTTAAAATCCAATAAAGCATGAATTTTGTTTTAATCTTGTGTCTTAAAGAGATGCAAATTCAACCAACTTCAAAGGTAATCAGGGTTTGGAGAGCAGCTCACAATGCAGGATCCAGAGTGCTTATTTCATTTGCATATGAGGTTAGTGGCTGGACTTTTTTTTTTTTTTAATGATTCTTCTGGCAATTACAGTTTTTGATTTTTGGAGCTTTAGTGGACGAGGCTTTGTGTAGAGAAGCTGGGGGCTGGCTCTGTCCCTTGTGGAGCACGGTCATTCCCAAAGTGTCCCCTTCTGGCTTGGAGTGCCTGGGCGATAGCAGGGTCTCTGGAAAGGGGTGGCCAGTGGCCGAGGATGGAGGGTTTTCCTTTCCTGCAAAGCAGGATTAATAATCCATCTCGGAGGGTTTTGAAGTTCACGACTCTTCTTTGCAAAGCAAAGGCAAATGCATCGGACGCCAGCACTTCTGGATGGTGGTGCTCAAGAACCACCCAGATGAGCACTTTCAATAGACCAAAGCCCCAAGATTTCCTCTTACACATTGCTCTGGTGGGAGGAGAATCCCACGAAGCTAGGGAAGATGTTCCTGCTCCTAGGGTGTGTGTGCGCACGTTTTCTCTTTCTGCACACCCCCAAACTCCTTTACCCCCTCACTCCTAATTCTAAGTCTCTGGCGGAGGCAGCTTCCCACATCATGTGCTGCAGGAAATCTTACTGATTTATCTTGATTATTGTCTGTCTCCATCTCTAGAATAAAATTTCCACAAGTGCAGTGATTTTTGACTGTTCACTGCTATACTTACAGCAACTAGAATAGTGTCTAGCACACAGTATGTACTCAATTATTTGTAAGTTAAGGAATAAGTAGATAATAGAAAGCATGCATTTTCAATGATAATTCAAAGAAAAATCGAATGATATAAAATGGGCATGTAGGTAAGGAATACATCTTCAGGTTAAACACTTGATATAGTAATAAGCAATGAATCCTTTGCATTCAGAAGAGCAGTTGTTCTTGCAACATATGTCCTAAGGAAAAAGCATGTAAATGAAACTTATATACCTAACTTCCTTACATACCTTCTTTAACTTCCTTATATACCTTAAACTCTGAAACCTGCTTTCCAAGTTTGCTATAAGTACATCTGTTACCTCTGCAAATTTCTAATTTTTCAAGTCACTGCAGTTTAAGAACTGTAATTCTCAAAAAAATAAAGACTCCTAAAAGATGTTTCCAAGTCATATGTTCAGCATCTAAAGAATTTACTCTGAATGTTTTTACTAAAGCATGGGTAGTCAGATTGTCCATTTTCATTATATTTTGAAGAAACCAAGATGTATTATTTTATTAATTTCAGAGCTATTTATTTATATACAAGAGACAGGGCTTCGTGCTTTTAGAGTACATAAAAGACACAATAATTATCCTCAAGACACTTACAAGCATGGAGGGATATATATATATATATATATATATATATATATATATATACACACACACACATACATATATATATAAACACACACACACATAATACAAGTTAGAAAATGATGTACACTAAAGGTATACCTCCCTCTTCAACATTTCATTAAACTTAAGAATTCTAAAAATAAACAATTTGATGCCCCTGTAGTTAGCCCATCTAGAATATTATTTCATTGCTTACTTTAAAAATTATTTTTATGTTCACCCTACCAGTATTTTCTTGTGGATCATTTTGATTTATAAACATCTTCAGTGATAAATAGTATATAAAGGTGAATATCAATTAATTCAAAATTTAAAAAAGATATTCTTTGTGTACTATTAGGCACTGAAGTACACTTGCTAACAAATTCATGAAAACAAGTTTATCTAATTTCTTACAAAACTAGTACTGTTATAAGCTTCTTTTACCACTCCAGCCTATGCAATTATTCATCCTCATCAAGCTTTGTGCATCTGCTTTGTTAATTATTGATTCGTTCTACGCCTGTTTAGTATTTCCATTGGGTAAGGCATCTGCAGCTGTCCACTTGGCTGCTTTTGAGTCAGCATTGTTTTTACATATCTGCCAGAACAATGAACAATTCCATCTTTCTGAGAAAATTTCCTTTATACCTGTTTCTATATAAACTCCATTTTCAAAGCACTGATTGCAAAATAAAGTTAAGAAGTATTAAAACTGTTTTTAATAATTTGCTTATCTCTAAGGATACACGTCCCCCCTTTTTAAAGTTTTACTAAAGTTTTCCAAAAATAGCCAAGAATGCTATTGTAGTTATCCTACTGCAGCATTATACTTCACTTTTTAATGGTTATTTTTATGTTCACTACCAGCACTGTATTGTGGATCATTTCAATTTCTGATTCTCTTTAATGATGATTTCCATTAAATTTTAGATACAAAAATGATAGGAAAATAGATATTTTCAGAGAAATATTGGTTTTTTTATGTGTGGTGAGATTTTTATGTTATGGATAAAGAACTTATATTTTTCTTATTTTTTTCAGTAACTTTTGTTTAATTAACTCAGATGTTAATGTGTATATTCCATGTACAAACTATTGATACATGGCAAGCTACTCACAGTCAATGGAGTTTCAGGACAAAAGAAGTCAGTCGAAATATCTCTGTAGTAAGAGAGGATGGGATATTTTTTTTTTTTTTAAGAAAAAAGATCAACATCTTCCTTTTTAAAGACTTAGAACACATTTGATCATTAACCTGGGTAGTAAAGGCCAAGAAAGAGGAACGGTGAAGACTGGAGAAGGTTGCTAATAAGCATTGTTAGTGCTGGTGGAGAGACAAATAACTGTAATATTTCACTTACTATAGCAAAAGTTCATTTTGTTGAGAGCAGATCAAGTATATATTATGCTTGAAACTGAGAAAAAGTTTAATTTCTTAAGGAGAAGTTATCTCAGGAACTAGAAAAAAAATAGAACATTAAAATAATATTTGTTTACTTTTACATTTCAGATGAGAGTTTAAAAGCATAAGGGAAGGAGAGGCTTCTAGAAAATACTTTTGACTTTCCTCCCTGTTCTCTTGGAAACAATTTATAACATTCTATGTCATTGGAAATTTATGAATCGAGGAAAATTAATCTGCAGCTTGCCATTATAAAAGAACAGAGAAACTGGTTGCAACATCCCAGATTCTAACAAGCATTAAAGGGAGCCTCAGGGCAGCTGTAAACAGTGTTCCTTGACTCTGGAAGAAAAAAAGAGCCAGGGAAAGTTGGTTTCTGTAGCTTTAAAAATTTTTTTTTCAGTGCAGTTTGAATGCTTTTGGGATGTCTGTATTGAGAGAATGGAATGTTTTCAGTATGTCTTTTTCAGGAGAATGAAAAACATGAAGTGGAAGCCAAATAAAAGAATGCTTTGTGAAACTGCCTCCGCCTTTCACCTCATTGAAAATAGTCAGGACAGCACAAAAATCCTGGGAAACCCTGTGGTATTTTTTTGATAGGATGTTTTATTGTAAATGACTGAGGGGGGGAGGATATTTTTTATTAATCAGACATCAAAAATATTCCCTATCTTAATTACATTTTGAAGAAATCAAGATGTGCATTAATTTACTCCTTCCACAGATGTTTATTAAGTATTTGTTACTACTGGTAGTGCATACGTACATATGTAAATATGATATACATATATCAGGCAGTCCCTGTGCGCATACATCAGGGATGCTGGGTGAGTAAATCAGATAGAGTCCCAGTTCTCTTGGAACTTATAGTGGGAGAAACAAATAACAATCAAGTAAATAAATGATGTAATAGATACAAATAGGTGCTATGAAGTACAGTAAATCAGAGAAGTATACTAGAGATGGTGACTTGGGGCACGGAGGGGTCAGGAAAAGCCTCCTTGAGGAAGTGACTTTTGAGACTTGAAGGATAAGCAAGAGTCAGCCATGAGAAATTTGGGGCGGGGTTGGGCGGGGAAGACAAGCATTCAAAGTAGAGGGAATTGCAAAGGCAAAAGCCCTGGGATGGGATTGATCTTGTCCTGACCCTGGGGCTATGTGAAGGTCAGCGTGGTTGGAGTCCAGTGAGCTGGGGGAAAGTGAAAAGATTTCAGAGGTAGCAGGGGCTAAGGAAAGGAATTTGGACTTTTTTCTAAGTACAATCAGAAGCCACTAAAACAGGGCAGTGACATAATATGGCTTTTTTTTCTTTAAAGATTGCATTGACTGCTCTGAGAACGATGGATAAGAGGATGAGAGTGGAAGCAGGGAAACCAGACAGGAGACTCTTGCAGTAGGTCCAGTGAGGGTGATGATGGCTTAAAGTGGAATGGAAGCTGTAGAGAGGGAGAGAAGTAAAAGATATATTTGGAGGCAGAGATGATGGTAGGTTGGGTATGTGGATAGAGTAGGAGGAAAAGAAGAAAGAACTGAATATGACCCCTAGGTTTTTGGTTTGAGCAACTGGGTAGATAGTGGTGCCATTTATGGAAATGGAGAAGACTGGGGAAAGAATAGGTTTAGTGGGGAAATTCCATTTTGGATTTGTTAAGTTTAATACACCAGTTAAAAGTCCAAGTCAAGATTTCACATAGGTGGTTGGATATTAGTGTTCCGAGTTCAAGGAAGAGATCATGCCAAAGAAATAAATTTGGGAACCATCAGTATACAGATGTGTTTTTTTTTGTTTTGTTTTTTTTTTTGCAGTACGCGGGCCTCTCACTGTTGTGGCCTCTCCCGTTGCGGAGCACAGGCTCCAGACACGCAGGCTCAGTGGCCATGGCTCACTGGCCCAGCCGCTCTGCGGCATGTGGGATCTTCCCGGACCGGGGCACGAACCCGTGTCCCCTGCATCGGCAGGCGGACTCTCAACCACTGCGCCACCAGGGAAGCCCTATACAAATGGTATTTTAAGTCAGTGGAACTGATGAGATCATCTGGGGGTGTGTGTGTAGATAGACAAGAGCACCCAGGGTAGAATTTATAGTTCTTAGTTACTTAGTTTGGGGCAGAGGAAAAGGAGCCAACAAAGTTATACACACACACACACACCATCTTCTTCAACTTATGATTGGGTTATGTCCCGATAAACCCATCCTAAGTCAAAAAAGCATTTAACGCACCTAACCTACCAAACATTATAGCTTAGCCTAGCCTAGCTTAAACATACTTAGAACAATTATATTAGGCAAAATAACACAAAGCCTATTTTATTATAAAATGATGAATATCTCATGTAATTTATTGAGTACTGTACTGGAAATGAAAAACAGAATGGTTGTATGGGTTTTGATTGTTTATCCCCCTGATCACATGGCTGACTGGGAGCTGCATCTTGGTGCAGCTGCCTAGCATCATGAGCATTGAACTGCTTATTGCTAGCCCAAGAAAAGATCAAAATTGGGCAGTGTTTGGGGAAGAGACCTGGGAAGGGCCAATGACAGGTTCTGGAAATCTCTGACTAGTCACAATCTTCTTGGTTCCTCATCTGCTATTTTAGGGGGCTGAATTAGGGGATCCCTGCCAGCTCCTACCTTTTTTTTTAACTTGCTTGGCCACCTTTTAAGAATAGATGAACTACTTATCATGTGGCCTCATAGACAAGGGCAGGGTGGGAAGTCAGGGCTAATACATAGGGATGGCTACAAATGAACTATGACATTTTTAATTTGACCAAAAGTTGGGAAAGGAGAATAAACTGAAGATTAGGGTTAGAGGGGACTTGCAGGTTAAGTAGGCGAGAGCAGCAGTAGAGAAAAGATAAGAATTTTAGATTACAATCAGAAGCCAGTTTGGGGATTTGAAATCTTGGAGATGGAGCACTTCCTGGTTGTGTTTAGCGTTCAAGTGTGGCCATATATGTGGTGGACAAGCAGAAGAGAGGAGGAGGTCAGTAGAGTTGGAAGGTTTGCGGAATGGTGAGGTCAGAGCGTAGGAGGCTGTGGTCACTGAGAATTCATCAGCAAACATTTCTTGAGGGCCTAGTACCTGCCAGGCATGAATGGTGCTGACGAATGCGGATGGTGTCAGGCTGTGAGAAGCAGGGCAGAGAGTGAAAGCAGATGTCATGAACGCCAACATTTGGAAGGGCTAATGAGCCAGGGGAAGAACCAAGGTCTGGAAAGAGTATGTGAAGAGAAATTTTTGAAGTGTTTGAAAGATAAAGAAGTTCATGACAGATGTCAGTGGAGTACAATGAACCTTCTTGTTTCAAACTTAAGGGGAAGATTTTGGGACTTCTCTGGAGGTCCGGTGGTTAAGATTCTTCCTTTCCACTGCAGCGGGCACGGGTTTGGTCCCTGGTCTGGCCCCTGGTCGGGGAACTAAGATCCCACATGCCGCATGGCCAAAAAATAAAAGGAGAAGAATTTATTTTTGATGTTCAATAAAGAGATTTTGATGTTTAAGAAACAATGACTTCTGCTATTTTTTAATATTTAAGAGCTACTTTTCTTTTATATGGGATTGCTAAAAATTAAAAAATAGGTTCTGTGAATATAGCTTTGAGAAATCTAGGTATGGAAAAGTAAAGATAGCATATGTAAATTATAGGGCGATAAGTACATAAAAGAATTATTGTCTTTATGAAAGGATTTACCATGGTCCTTTAAATATGAATTCTCTTAATACCGTATTAACCACTTGAGAAAGTAAAAAGGAGATTAGAGCTGTATACATTTTGAGAATACTCTATTGAATAAAGGAAATATGACTGTAGTTGCATTGGTTTTGGGAAACAATACAATATGTTAGAAAGCACACACATGATCTATTTTTCCTCACTTTGGAATATGCAACATTTTCATTGATTAACTTAGAAAAGAAAAAAATCTGTTGCTAAAGACCACCAAAACTGTTTAAAACCTTTAAAATGTGATGCTAGTGACCATTAATAGGAGATACTGTAACAAATAAAATAGCCCTTTAGTAACATGTATATAACATCTTTTGATAGTTCTTATTTCTTCATTATAATGAATGTGTAAAAGAAGTGGCCCTGCAGCCAGATAACCTGAAGTAGAGAACTTGACCTTAGTCCTTCTTGCCACTGCCTTATGGTTAGATCTTGGCCTTTTTGAGTCCTGTAAAAATAAGAATATTTAGGTAATTGTTTTATTTTGTGAATGAAATGAGAATGTGTGTGAATATACTTTGAAAAATTAACTGTACATACATAACATATGGAGTGTCCTTATTGAAGTAAATGTTTTTGACTTTTTGTGTTTTTCAGCCCTCCATCAATTTTATCTGTGAAAACATGATTACTATTTCCTTTGTTGAAAAGGATCTTAGAAGGAGCAAATATTCATTTACTTGGGCTACCTTTAGTCTCCAGTTATCTCTTCTTCAGAGCCTTGATTCTATTCTTTTTTAAAAAATAAATACATAAATAAATTATTTATTTATTTTTGGCTGCATTGGGTCTTTGTTGCTGAGCAGGCTTTCTCTAGTTTCGGCGAGCGGGGGCTACTCTTCATTGCAGTCAGCAGGCTTCTCATTGCGGTGGCTTCTCATGTTGCACAGCATGGGCTCTAGGCACATGGGCTTCAGTAGTTGTGGCTCACAGGCTCAGTAGTTGTGGCTCGTGGGCTCTAGAGCGCATAGCCTTGATTCTATTCTTAAATTAATATAATAAGCTGTGGTCTTTACCTAAATAACTTGAGAAATCGTGGTTTTTATTTGAATAACTAGAGAAGACACTTTTGATGACTTTCAGAATACTATCATCGTTAGGCCAAACTGTATAACTAACTGGTAATAATCATATGAATATAATATATTTATTTTCCTTCCTAACTTAGTAGTTAAAAATTTTTTTTAAAACAATTTTAAGAGAAAAACATGGTTGCTATGTATTCAGCACTTTAGATATAGCTCAAGAGCACAGTTAGATCATTATTGTGTCTTTGGTGATCAAAATAAATAAATTAACTGAAATGTCAAGATCATAAACAGGATTTGAAGTCAGGCAGATCTGGTTCAAATTATAGGTGATGGACTTAGAGCAATTACTTAGCCTCTTTGCATCTCAGTTTCTTCATCTCTAAAAAAGGAATAATAGTTATCTTACATTCATTCATTCAACAAATATCTACTGAACTCGTGTGCCCTGAAGTTGCTAGGTTACAATTACCAACAAAACAAGTCCCTGCCATTCCATCGCTTACAGTCTAGTAGAAGAGGTAGATGATAAACTTAAACACATATCTAAAATGATCCCACGGGGCTTCCCTGGTGGCGCAGTGGTTGAGAGTCCACCTGCCGATGCAGGGGACACAGGTTCGTGCCCCGATCCGGGAAGATCCCACATGCCGTGGAGCGTCTGGGCCCGTGAGCCATGGCCGCTGAGCCTGTGCGTCCGGAGCCTGTGCTCCGCAACGGGAGAGGCCACAACAGTGAGGGGCCCGCGTAAAGCAAAAAAATAAAATAAAATAAAATAAAAATAAAATGATCCCACGTAAGTGGTAAATGCAAGGAGGAAAATATAACAGAGTAATGGGATAGAACATGACTTGGGGGGTAGAGAAGAGGGGTGTGGCCACCTGATCAGACAAGTCTTCTTGAGGAGATAGCACATTTGAGCTTAGACCCAATTAATGAGCAGCCAGCCATGGGTAGATCTACGAATATGCAGGAGATGGAAAGTTCTTGAGGCAGGAAGAAATTTGGCCTATTTTTATGACTAGAAAAAAGTCCTATGAGGCTGGAGACTAGTGGGAAAAAGAAGGGAGAGTACTGTGATATCTGGAGAATATTAGGATACTAGGAGAGGCAGGCAAGGTTTAAGTCATGTAGGGCCCTGTAGGTATGATAAAGAATTTGGATGTTATTCTAATTGCAACAGAAGACATAAACTGGCTCAAAACAAGAAATTGACACCGTACAATTTACATTTTAAAAAGCTCTCACTCTATGAATAAATTGTTAAAACTAATAAGATTGCTCAATAGGTTTGCAATAATCATGTTCCTATATATCAATAACAGAGTTTTAAAATATAATTTAAAAGATACCACTTATAAAAGCAATAACAACACAAAAGATACATAGGAACAAATTAAAGAGTTTAAAGATCTTTATGGAAGTACATTATAAACATTTTTGGACGATATTAAAGAAGGCTTAAATTAATGAAGATATATCCATGTTCAGGAATGGAAAGGCTTGATATCACAAAGATGTCATTTTCCTCCAAATTATTTGATAAATTCAGTACGATTCCAATTACAAATCTCAAGAGGATTTTTTTTTCCTTTGTGGTACTTGACAATCTGGCCCCAAAATTTATATGGAAGAATAAGGGGACAAAATTAACCACATCAATTTTTAATTTGCCCTATCAGATATCAACACATAATGAAAACAGTTCGATACTGGGTGAGAAATAGACAAATAAACCAGTAGAACAGAATAAAGAGTTCCTAAATAGATCTACATATATAGGAGAAGTTGGTACATGATAAAAGTGGCATTAAGGTCAGTGGGGAAAGGATGGACAATTAAATAACTGCTGCTAAGACATCTGGTTATCCAAACAAAAAACAAGATCAATCCAGATAATTTAAAGATAAAACCATGAAAAACCCATGCTTTTTAGAAGAAAATATGAGAGAATATATTTACAACCTCAGGATAGGGAAAGGGAAGGATTTCTTGAGACATAAAAAGCACAAACCCTACTGGAAAATATACATATATTTAATTATATTAATAGGAAACATTTCTGTACACCCAAGACATCCTAAAGTGAAAAGACAAACCATAAACCAGGAAAAGATATTTGCCAGCCAAAAAACCAAAAAGAGTTATTTTCCCGGAAAATAGTAAACAAACAACAAAAGCCTACAAATCAATAAGAAAAAGCAACCACACAGAAAAATGGGCAAAGGATATGAATTTGAAAGTCACAGAAAATGAAAACTTAAAGGCCAATAAACACATGAAATAATGTTCACTTCCATTAGTAATAGGATAAATGCATACAAACAAGAATGACAGAATCCAAAAAGTATCCAAGTACTAGGGAGGCACTAGAGTAGCAGGCATGCTCATTTAAAGCTGACTGGAATATAAATTGTTACAATCCTTTTTGAAGAGCAATTTATTTTTAATATCTGGCAATAATATTGAAATATATTTATTGAAATGATCCTCTAATTCCTAGGTATATTATTCTAGAGAAAGTTTTGCATGTATGTATAAGGAGACATAAAAATATTCATGGCATCATGGGGTCTTTGGAATGAAAAACTGGAAATGAGCTAAATGTCCATTAACAGGATAATGGATACATAAATTATAAGTATATTAATACAATAGAATACAGCAGTGAGAATGAATAAAATGCAGCTATACCTGTTAGTGAGGATGAATCTCATAAAGAGAATATTCAGAAAAGAAACCAACTGCAGAAATTTTTACTTACAATAAAAATAAAATGTATGTAAAACACTATATATTGATATGGATATATATGTAGATGTAATAAAAGTACATACATTTCATGGGAATGATAAACATGAAAATCAGGATAGTTTTACCCCTGGGGATTGGGATTAAGGAGGAATACACAGGAGACTTCAATTATAAAATTACATATTTTTTAAGCTAGGTGGAACACAGTTATCTGTTCCATTCATTAATTTTTTGGTAAAGTGGAAATATTTTATAACAATTTTCAAGAGGAGAAAAGTAATTCTAGCTTATAAACTGAAGCGTGAACTATCAGAGGGTAAGAAGGGAAATAGGGAGAACTGTTAGCAGACAGTTGCAGTATTCTAAGAGAGTAGACTTGAATCTCTAGCACAGCTTCGGGCACATTGTAGGTGTTTAACGAACTTCAGCTATCGTGTGGTGGTTTGCTATTATCATCAGGGTAAAGACAGGGGTATTGCGAAGAAAGATAAACTAAATGTTTTGGGTAGTTATATTGAGTGACTTGCTGTATTTATCTCTTTTAGTCTTGACTTGGATCTGGTCATAAAGAATCTAAGGCTCTCAGAGGCCAAAGCCGGAAGGCGCAAGGCTTCACAAATTTCTATTGACTCATTTTCCAATGTCGCCTAAACTTCCTCCTGAACCCACACTCCTCAATACACCCACCACTTTCTGGTCCAGCACTGGAAAAAAATTCAAGCGGCTTTTCTCTTTGGTTCATAAGTAGCATATTTTGAGTTAAATATTAATAATTTGATACAGCAAACACTTGGATAGGGGCTTATTACTTATTACAGAATACTTTTGGATCTCTTTTAATTTTTCACCTGATCCTCCTAACAACTCTGAGGACTAGCAGGGCAGCTGATTATTCCTGTTTACCGATGAGTAAACTAAGAACCAAAGAGGCTAACCTGGTGACCATGAACTTCATGGAATCATATCTTAAACATTTTGTGATTGAGTGGGCATTTTTCAGCTTTAATTGTACTTTCAAAGGAGACTATGACTCCCCAGAAAGGTCTAAGAAATACTGAGTTAAATGATTTGCCTAAAGCCTAAGGTCACATGGTCTTGGTGGAGCCAAGACTCAAGGAATTTCTTCTTATCCTACACTCAGAATTCTTTCCATTACAACGTATGGAAAGCACCAAAATTCAAATTAGAGATATTATTAGTGAAATACTTTTTGTAATGTTTACTGACTGCTAAGATGGAAACATTATTAAATACACCGAAACTTCTTACTTGGGAGAAACAGTTTTGGCCTGTTCAGCTGTTGGGCAGTCACTCAGCAATCTACTCTGTGTTACAGATGAAGAAGTCCAAACCTGTTTGTTGTCTTTATAACAAGTCCTAGTACAGACTTACTAAATAAGAAATGAATCTGATACAGTAACTATAAAACGTACTTTACAATTCTCAGTAATCTACAGAGAATAATCATGAACTACAGCTTGAGTCAGCGGTGGAAAGCAGACTATGAGCTGAGAATGGGATTTTCATTTCTCCTGGACCAATCACTTAATGTCTCAGGGTCTCCCTGCTCTTAGCTGTAAAAGGGAGGATTAAAGTGGGTAGCTTCTCAGCTCTAACACTGCATGCAGTTTGATGGGATTAAAATTGAAAGGAACGACAGGAGTTTCGTGTATAAACTCTTTACACACGGTCTGTTAATGTTAACCTTATTTTCCCAATGAGAAAGGCCAGTGCCCAAGGTGGCTAACTGGTCATTAGCCGCAAGTGTCCTTCTTGGCCCTCAAGAAGGCCAAGCCTGAGTCCCCCTTGGAGTGAAGTAGGGGCGGGCGGGCAGGTGGACAGAAAGCTATGTCAGGTCTATGGTCCAGTGGGATTTCAAACAGAAGGGCCCTTAATCCTAAATTTAGGAATGAAGGAAAGTGGAAACGCCCAAGCACAGGCGCGAAGGGACCTGCTTAAACAGGCTGGGGTGTGCGAGCGTTTTGGGTGGGGCTTCGAGCCGGGAGGCAGTTGAAGGGCCGAGCGCAGCACCTACCTCCGCATCTCCGCCGCCATGGGTGGACTATCACTGCGAAGGCTAAGCCACCCTTGGGATCCTCCCAGCCCGGGTAAGGCCAAGTGATCCAGCGCCGGCGCGGGGAGAGGCGTGTCCTGCCCCCGCCCCGCCCCGCGCGCATGCGCGCGGCTCCCGGCGCTGAAATTCAAATTTGAACCGCAGCAGAAGGCCGAGCGTGACACTGGAGGCTGTGGGGAAGAAGAGAGTAGGTTGGAAGAGTTCCCCTGCCCCGGACTTCTTGTTTTCTCCAAGTGACACACTGAGCCGGCACTCACTTCTTTTCTTTTTCCGAATTTGAACCACCGTTTCGGTCGTCTCGCAATAGACACGCGAAGCCCGGGGCGATGGACCCATTTACCGAGGTGAGAAAACTTGCGGGCAGAGCCAGCCATGACCCCTCTCGGCCCCCACCCTCCCTTCCCACCTTCTGTCTACCTTCGGACCCACCGGGCGGAGAGCGCGTGCGCGCGCGTGCGCAGAGGGTGCGTGCGGGTGTCGGACTGGGGAAGCCAGGAGGGGGCCGCCGGTTATCCATGTTCTGCGGCTGCAGTTCTTCTGCGGTTTTCTTGTTCTTATCCTGTAGATGAAGCTCTGGGGGGGAAAGCTTTGAGTCTGTCCTCAGTAACAGTAGTGAAAAAACCTCCTGTCAGCCCCGGTTATTATATCCCTCTCTGGAGTGGATCCCTGTCCCTTGCGAGGGTGAGGTGGGGGCCTGACCAAAAGATCCCGCTGGAAGTAAAAGCCGGGATAACTTGCAAGGTGGAGTCCGGTGTCCGAGTGACTCAGTGCTGTGTGTGCAGCCGCCGCCCGGAAATGGAATGGAATGTGATTTGCAGGGTTCGTGTGGCCCTCAGAGGAGCCGTGCATTTAAGGATTCTGTGAACGAAGTGACAGCAAAACGTTAAAATAAGCCGGTGCCTGAAACCATTGCATCCGTTCTTATAAAGTCAATAGTTCCTTCAGATTCTATTGCTCAGCTAACTAGCAAAGAAGATTCATACCTGAGATTGATACAAATTGAAAGGAAACAAGTGTTAGCCGAATACGTACAAACCAAAATTAATAGCCCACGATTTAAAAAAAATAGTAAAGAAATAAACCTTTTTGGGTATGTTTATGGAGCATACCATTACAGCAATACTTCACTCATCTTTTGTTCTTTGGAAATTAAATATGGATTAATTACATCGTTATTGTGTCGATTATTTGTCTAGCTTTGGCTTCTTGTTGACAAGGTACTTTGACACACTCAGGAATTTCCACTCCCTTTTCTTCCAGGACAGTTCCTCATTTTTTAGGTTGTTGTGCAAGTTTCAGCTCAAAAAATAACAGTTGTTGCAAAGTGAGCCTAAAAATGTCTCTGCACTAGATTGAAAAATTGAATGGAGAGTGGTAATACTTTTTTTTTTTTGAGATGTACTTACAATCCTAAGATATTAAAAGTTTCAACAATTAGAGTTTACTTGGGTTCAAACACAACAGTGTTTATTTTTGTTTACAAATTCTCAATCATCTCTGGGGGAAAACACATCAATTCGTTAACCTTAACCTTAACCTTAATTCTAACAGAAAAATCCTGAACACATTTTTGTATTAGCTTTAACGAATAGAGCTGGTCGTGCACTACATATTTTTCACTTACATTGAAGTTAAAAAGGATACATTATGTTCCAACTTAGAATAGGATTCCTTAAAATATTAGCCCTGTGTGTTCTGAATATTTTCATTCTCCTAGGTGACTGACAGGACAAAGCATTTTGAAAGTTGGCTGAAAATTGTACTTTGTTTTACTTAAAAATGTTATTCTGAAGCTAGTACAAATCTCAGTTGAAAGAAACTTTTCTCTAAAAGAAACTTTTCATTTTAGAGTGTGCTCAGAAATATGTATGGTTTATGTTATAAAAAGTTAGATCGGTTGCAGTTGGAATAAACAGCTTTGACATCTTTTCCTTAATTGGTAATGAGTGAACAATTTGAATTGGTTCCAAAGATTAGGTGCTTAATTATAGCATTCATAACATTTTTGCACAGTGAAACTAACTGGTACAGTTCCTTGTCTGAAAAAAAAATGGAAGTCAGTTAAAATGACTTTCTCAACGAGAGTTCCTTATCAGAACCATAGAACAGGGAAAATTATTTGAGAGAACTGTTTTCTCAGTTTTCCCAAGGGTGATTCTTAACCAGACCACCCTACAGGCATAAGAGAGATGTTAATTCATTACATTAATGCCAGGGCGTTAGGGATTAATTCTCTTGTTAACTCTAGTTGAGAAAGGCTACAACTATCCTAAACT
This sequence comes from Mesoplodon mirus, assembly GCF_964341445.2. Lineage (NCBI taxonomy): Eukaryota > Metazoa > Chordata > Mammalia > Artiodactyla > Ziphiidae > Mesoplodon > Mesoplodon mirus. Next base: position 74,256,466 of record NC_138985.1, read on the forward strand.
CTTGTTTCCTCAAACTAGGCTGTTGTGCAGTGGTTCTCTTCCCTGCTGTCACTAGTGCTGTCTGGCACACTCTTCCTCTCCCTGCCTCTTCTGCCTGGCAAGCTCTGTTTCAACCTGCAGCTCACAGTTTGATTCCCCTTCTTCAGAGGGGAGATCACCTTTCACAGTACCCATCTCACTTGCATTTATTTACCCGTTGAACATGTTTTCTGTTAGAATGTAAGCGTCTTGAAGTAGGACTGTTGTTTCCTATTCAGAGAGATGTTTCCCTAACATCAAGCACATCCAATAATGTTCTGCTGAACTGATACGGAAGAGAGCCATTCAGTGCAAATTATTTTACAGGCAAATAATTATATACAACAGTAACTGTTAGGACATTTTAGCAATATTGTTTTCTCTGTTGTAGAAGATTTCAAATATAATGCATCCACCACCCAGCAACACGTGGCCATACTGTTTTACTGTATCCTCTTCTAATCCCTCCCTCTGAATTATTTGGAAGCAAGTTCTAGAGATCATATAATTTTATATGTAAGCACTTAAGTATTTATCACTGAACAATAAAGACTTTAAAAAAATCATAATGCTACTATCACACCTAAAAAATCAACAGCAGTTCCTTAATATCATTGAACACTGTAAGTGTCCAGGTTTCCTTAAGTGTCTCATGTTTTTGCAGTTTGTTTGAATCAGCATCTAGACAGGGTCCACAGGACCATGTCTTCCTAATGTTCTTCATGGACCAACCGGAGATAAAGAATCCATCTTGATTTATGGATGAACAAACAGTTAAGACACACGTTTATTATTATGATCAGCAGATAGTATTTAAAAAGTTATATTGATTGTATGAATTTGGTTAGTTTTGCGGATGATAAGTTCTTTAAAAGAGCAATTGGATTTAGTCAAAAGATAGTTTATAGCAAAGTAGTTAAGAGTCCAGGCTCTGGAGCCTGGTTCTGAATCTTGGCTTGCCACTGTTTGTTTGTTTTTTTTAATTTTTGTCCATGTTGGGTCTTTTCTTGCTGCACGCTGGCTTTCTCTAGTTGCAGCCAGTGGTAGCTTCTCTTGTTGCAGAGCACAGGCTCTAGGCACACGGGCTTAGTAGTTGTGGCTCGTGGGCTCAGTAGTTGTGGTTCGTGGGCTTAGTTGCTCTGCGGCATATGGGATCTTCCTGGACCAGGGCTTGAACCCGTGTCCCCTGCATTGGCAGATGAATTTTTGACCACTGCGCCACCAGGGAAGTCCCTGCCTTGACACTTTTTAACTGTGTGACCTGTGGCTTGTTATTTAACCCCTGCCTGAGTTTCTTCATCTGTAAAACAGTAGTAAAAACAGAATTTTAACAAATCATATTTTGAAGATGAAATGAGTTAGTGCATGCCGACACTGAAAGTACTTTATATTAAGTCCTGTATAAGCATTAGTGATTGTTGTAATTGTTGTTAGGTGGATTTAAAACCATCAACTTACTACTCATGATATCAGTATTAGCCTCTTAGTGTGAAGATCTGCTCACGAGTGATGGTCATCCCACTCCAAGACTAGCACAGAGAAACCCAGAGCTAGGTGTGCCAAGTCAGAGCTTTCTATGTAGGAACCTTAAAAGAGAAAAAGCTACAATTAAAATACATAAAGCATCTTTTCTTGTGATATAAATAGACATACATGCTATCACTGTTTTAGATAGAGTTTCTCTAATTTTCCAGAACTAAGCGAAATCTCTGTGATGACCTGGGAAAGAATGCTGCTACAGCATTTTGAAAATAATAAGTTAATTGTTATTGAGTCTACTTTGTTTAAGAAGGCAAGAAAATCAGTAGTATCTCCTAGAAAAAATTTCTGTCAGAAATAGTTTGAGGGATATGGGGCAGAAATTGCTTTAGGACTATATGCTTCAGTTATCTTAGATTCAGCCATGTGGAATACCTTCCTGATTATGTTAGTAATTGCAGTGTTTTATTTTTTTTAATGCCTCTGTTATTTGAAGAAGGAAGTGTGATATTTGAAGGAATGTACCTTATAAATAAAAGACCCCTTAAAATTCCTGTCACACTTTTATAAGGAAGGGAGACTTACTTGAGTTTATGTATTTTAGATACATCATTTCTTTACATTAATAGTCTTTGGTGCTTATTAGTTTTATTTTACAGATTAGGGAAATTTTTTGCTTATCTACTTTAATATGTTTTAATCTTGAAATTTTTGAATCTAATGTAGCAAAAGAACACTTGTGTATATTTGAATGGCAAAACCACATTCTTCTGTGACCGATTACTCATAGTAACCGAAGATATACGGACTCATAAGTATTCTAACTGACCAGAATGGAATGTGGGCGTGTCCATGAATGAATATAGTTAGTCTAGTTTTGTATCCTGGGAGTGATATATTTTATTGTGGGGGAAATTATCAGACATATATGAATTTGTGTAATACTATCACTTTTGAGTTTGTTGAAGACTTTTATTTAAAGGGTGAAGGTCTTGTGTTTTGGAAGGCATTTGGCTCATAAATTACTCTTTCAGTGACATAGCATTTAGGTTTAGTGTTACTTCTTTCAATGAGAAATCATTCCTAAGTAGAGAGTTGTGCCTTCTTCCAAATTTAGCTCTTGCTTCTTTTGCATACTCAGAAGGATTAAAAAGATTATTATTCTGTTTTAATTAAGCAACTAAAAAGGTCAGATGGAGTTTAATTCCTTAGTCTGCACTAACTGCTATATCTGTGTTTGCAGGGCAGTCTGTAAACTCCAGCCAGTAATCTGCATGCCTCCTTTGGTTGTGTTCATTTGAAAGAGAATGAATTGTTTTACAGGGTCTTGTGTTTGCTATACTACACTGATTCGAATTAGGAGCACACATTGGGGTTAGAAAAGAGTAGTATTCACGATTCTGTGGAATGGCTAAGATTTAAACTTAAAACTATTTTATTATATATTGATATTTAATTAAATAAAACATAAGATTATTTACGCTTATTTATTTTTCTCTTAGGAAGTGTCTTATGTCTTCAAAGGACTATTATGCCAGTTATCTCATGCCATCACCCCAAATCTTAGTGGTTGTATTAGTTTTGCTGCTACAACAAATTATTACAAATTTACTGGCTTAACATCACACATATTAATTATCTTCTGTAGGTCAGAAGTCTGATAGGTTTTGCTGGGTTCAAATCAAAGTGTTAGCAGGATTGTGTTCCTTTTGGACGCTCTAGGGAGAATCTGTTTCCTCGCCTTTTCCAGCTGATAGAGGCCGCCTGCGTTTTTTGGCCCGTGGCCAAAAAATGTCCATCACTCTGACCTCTGCTTCCCTTGTCACATCTTCTCTGACTCTGAGCTTCTGGGCCTCTCTTCCCTCATAAGGACAATTGCCCTTTTGAGGCCCACCCAGAAAATCCAGGATAATCTCTCCATCTCAAGGTCATTCATTTAATCAAGTCAGCAAAGTCTCTTTTGCCATGTAAGGTAACATATTCACAGGTTCATGGGATTAGGACACTGAACAACTTTGGGGGACCATTACTCTGCCTACCATAGTGGTTACAACAACCACCACGTTATTTTCCCTGATTCAATGGCTTAGCATTTGGGCTCAGCTGGGCTGGACTTCTGGTGTCCCCTGCAGTCGTATAGGAGTCTGCTGTGATATACAAATTATCTGGGACTGGATGGTCTAAAATAACCTTCCTCTCAGGTCTGGTGGTTGATGCTGGCTGTCAGCTGGGCCCTGTGTCTAGCAGGCTTAACCTGGGCTTCTTCTTGTGGAGGCAGTGTTCCAAGAGAGTGAGAGGAGAAACTGCAAGACCTCTTGAGGCCTGGGACTGGAAGTCACATACACAGTATCACTTCTGCTGCGTTTTAATGGTCAAAGTGAATCATAAGGCCATCCCAATTCCAGTAGCTTTTGATGGTAGCAGAAAAAAATTTGTGGCCATTTAAAGTCTCATACAACTAACTTAACACATTTTATTCCCCCTTTAATGTTCATATTACGTCTGTAATTAAATTTTGACATGGGGGTGTTCATTTGGTGAATCTTGACTTAATTACTTAGGATTTCACTTTTGAAATGTATTTAACTGTTATCGTACATGATGGCAATTAGTGATTTTAGAAGATACCCGAAGTGTTCTGAACCTTTGACGAAACTTGTGTTTTAACGCTCTGATATACGTAGAAACTGCTTGAACGAACCCGTGCCAGACGCGAGAATCTTCAGAGGAAAATGGCTGAGCGGCCCACCCCAGCAGCAAGGTCTGCGATTCACGCCAAGCGAGTCAGGGAGCCGCTTTCAGAAGCAAGTAACCAGCAGCCCCTGTCTGATGGTGAAGGTAAAAGGCTTTGTGGGGAAAAGTAAACTTGGCATTTTTTAAAAGGAGATAAGCGCCAAGCATTTTATTGTTCATGCAGAAGAACCAAGGTCTTTGGGAGACAGATGGAATAGCCTCTGGGAGAAAGATCAGCCTTTTGATGGGTTTATGCAATCAAGTATTGAGTACTATGTACTTGAAAACTAGTGGTTGGAACTGTGTTTTGATGCTTACATGGAAAGGTTTACTGTTATAAGTAATGTAAACTCGAAGAATTCTTTACTTCCAGATAGTGAAGCATGTTAAATAGGAACACGTCCAAAAAATGATTAGATAAGTTCGTTGAAAATATACCCTTAAATGAGTTGCAGAAGACTGGAAATTTTCATGCTGTACATTTAATTAGATTGATGTTTATGAGGGCAGTCATAACTTCCCACTAATCATACTTCGGTTACTACCAGAACAAGAACACTTGGTTAGACAGCCAATGAAACTGACCTCTTAGGTATTTACATTCCTACCTTTTAAAGTATTAGTTTTCCAGGAGATATATTAAAACTCATTCTTGGGTAACAATTATATGCCTTGTGTTTGAATAGCTCCTTTTTCTTTTAGGACTTTTAAATTTATTTTATAGGTGTTCGTGGAAGTTTAAAATGTAAAATATTGCTAAACACTTGTGCCAGTGAATTTGTTTGGTATTGACCAGATAATTCAGTCATTTTTTGGTTCTCTGCCTCCTAAACCTCAAGCCAGGTGCCCTTCTACCCTTGCTTACTATTGTTCATGAAAGATTGTTTTTAAAAGCAGAAAGCTTGTATCTACCCTTAGCTCAGCTATGTCACTTTAAGCAGGTAACTTGATTTCTCTGGACCTGATTTTTCTTATTTAAAAATGTGGTGATTGGGCTGTATGATCTTTAAAATCCCTTAGAATATTTGTTTGTTCTGTGTGTGTGCACTTTTTATTTCCTAGTGTCTTAAGACCACATAGAATATTATGCTTATCTCTTGAGGATGTTATTTTTTTCATTAAGGGTTTTTAAACCATAAATTATATGTTTGTTTAAAGAGAAATCTCTTATATCAGATTTCTAAGTTACCAAAAGAAAGTAGAATTTTACGTATTTCTTGTGAGTAAAATCATTTAAAGGAACAGAGAGACAGTGTTTTATTAATTTGTACCTACTGTAAGTTTTTCATGCTGTGAGGAATTACAGAATTTTTATTTTTTTGTCCTTTTTAATCTAGAGAAATCTTGCACAAAACCATCACCGTCAAAAAAACGCTGTTCTGACAACACTGAAGTAGAAGTTTCTAACTTGGAAAATGAAAAACCGGTTGCGTCAGCTTCTGCAAAACCTTGTTCTCCAAGTCCTATGTCTCCTCAGGCGCAGCCACAAGCGCCACAAATGCCAGCTGGTGTCAGTGATTCCGTGGCCGCCCCGGCATCGCTGCTGGGAGTGAGGAGAGGGCTAAACTCAAGACTGGAAGGAACTGCAGCCTCCTCAGTCAGAACACGAATGCAAAAGCTGGCTGAGCAGCGACGTCACTGGGATAATGATGATATGACAGGTATAAACTATGTGAATGGTGTGGTCCTTAAATCTGTGTCAGTACGATTCACCTTGGTATGTTGAAAATTTTATGTATCAGTTAACACATGAAAGGTAAATGCTTTTGATCTATATCCTGAGTATCCATTGCTCGCAAATGGTTTGTATATCAGTATATATTTATCAGTTGGTTGTGTTCTCATCGAAGTAGATGATGATGAGGTTCTTAGACTGGTTCACAAAACCCTGATCTTGTAGCGGAACCATCTTATATTTGCAATAAAAACAGGAGAGAATAAACTGTACTCGGCATTATCAGCATTCCTGCCCTTCAGCTCTGTATTCAAGAAATCCTATTTCGTGGATTCACTAATTAAATAAACTTGAGTGACTAAGGTATGCAATGCTGTTCAATAGGGGAGAAAGAAAACTTCAGAAAACATTTCTCAAGCATCTGCAAAGCATGTTTTCATGCTAAGATGCCAGAGACAGATAAAGTGACCTGACCTTTGCCTTTCATGGGTCCATAATCTGATGGAGAGCTTACTCCTACCTCGTTACAAAAAAAGCCTTGGGATGACTTACAAAAATACCTATATTAAAAATGGGAAAAATGAAGAAATCAAGGTGAAGAGAAGGAAAAACAAAGTGAAGGGTAAAGTTACTTTATTAAATACAGGCCTTAAGGTTCTTCTCACTTGCTAGAGATGGTTCTGAACTTGCTAGCAGCCAATGCAGAGAGGTGAAATGCTATCAATTACATGACTAATGTTTATTAAAAAAAAAAACAAAAAAAAAACAGAGCCGTGGTTGGCACTAAGACCTAAGAGAACTTTTTCTTCCCTGGGTCCTAAAGATAACTGTGGGAGCTAGTGAAGGTGTAAGGTTTCTCAAGGTAGGCAGATAGCTGGCTCCAGGCTCAGTTCAGTAAATGCAGTTCTAAAGTGAGCCAACACAGTGCAGGTAGACAGCTCGGTGACGACTGGGCCTTACCCGAGGAAGCGTTCCTCAAGCTTTGGCTTTCAGCCCAGCTCCTATGTATCAGAATCATTCAGACCACTGGATTGGAATCTCAGGAGTGCGGTGGAACCCTGAAATTTGCTTTTTATCCCTTCCTTCCTTCCTTCCTTTCTTCCTCCCTCCCTCCCTCCCTCTCTCCCTCTCTCTCTCCCTTCCTTTCTTCCTTCCTTCCTTCCTTCCTTTCTCTTTTTTTAAAGCTCTGTAGGTAATTCTGACACATAGCCAGAATTAAGACCAAGTGATCTGAGGGAATGGATGGGCTACATATATTGCAGGCAGTCTTTCATAAATATCAATTCTTTTAACTGAAATTTTGATAAGTATTGGATAGAAAAACATTTAAGATGATCCCTTCTAGCAGTGATGATAATCTCAAGAGAAAACACTTACTGTGTGAAATGCTAGGCATTCTAAATATTTCAAAATTCTAATGTAATATAGCATTTAATTCTTACAACAATCTTATGACATACATACTACTTTTTCTTCATGTTGTAGAAGAGAAGACTGGGTTCAGAGAGACTAAGGCACCTGCCCACAGTCAGTAGCAGCTAAAATTCAAACCCCAGTTGTCTGACTCTAGGGCTCAACTTTTATGACCTGCCTGATGTTTTGGGGTGTGTTAACAGGGCGCTGATAGTCCACGTTGTAAATTATAACTATTTATTTTAGTAGTGGGTGGGGTTAACCATGCTTCTTTATAATGTCTGAGGAGGCTAACCAGTAAATGTGCCTGAATAGAAGAATGTTCCATTTCTGTTTTGTAGGAAATATCTATGGGCAGAGGACTGGAGATTTTCCTTTTAAAAAAAAGAAAGAGTGTTGTGATTTAGGGCATGATCAAGAATACAACCAAGGCCCTAAACATTCTAGAGAAGGAAGCTTTGCAGCAGTGATTTCTAACATGTTGAAAGCAAATGTTAACAAATGTCCACCTCGACCTTGAAAATAAATCTCATTAAGGCATCATAGCCTGTCTAATTTTAAGCATTGAAACTTATGAATAAAGTGTTTGTGATGAATGATTTAGTGAGTACTATACAGGACTGTGGGTATAGCCAATTAAAGGTTTGAGGGATTATTCTAAAATATAATTTATCTGAAGGCTTTCTTTCAGAATAGTTAGAGGAGCTAGAGGTCTATTAAGCCCATTCCTAAAACATAACAGTAAAACTGTCGTCTACTTAGAGGACAGTGCTTATTCTAAAGAAAATGATGAAGGTATGCAGAAAGGTATTGTAGGGAGGGTGGTGGTCAGGAAATCTTTTCTGGAGGAGGCAGAGATAATTAACCTGGACTTTGAGGGGCAGCTGGCTTCAGACAGTGGAGATATTCTAGGCAAAAACAACAGAACGGATGAAAAGCACAGAGGTACCGTGAGCATACTGTGTGTATAAAGAGTAGGTATTCTGGTATATAGTTCATGTGGTAGAAAAGCAAGAGATAAATCTGAAAAAGCAGCAGGGTCCAGAGCATTTGGAATTTAACCAGGAGGTGATGGAGAGGAACTGAGAGAGTTTAAGCAGGCAAATGTTTTAGAAAGATCACTCTGGCATCGGAATATAGGAGGGATTGACGAGGGCAGAGATTCCAAGCAGGAACACCAGTTAGAAGGCCAATGCTGTAATTCAGGCATAAGGATGAAGGCCTGTGAAAGTGAAGAGGAGGCTGGATATGAGATTTAGGAGATAGAATCTGTGGGACTTAATGACTGGGTGGTGGATGGTAAGGGAGAAGGGAGGAAGAGGCATGATAAGGAGGAATGTGTTGGGGGCAGTTTCAACTTCAGATATATTATTTGGGGTGTCCGTGGGATAGTCAAATGGAGGTAGCTGGTAGTTAGAAGGAGACCATGAAGGACAGGCCGCAAAGACAGAACTAATAGAGGATGATGTCACGTGGAAATACAAGGCCCGCAAAGTGTGTGGGCATCTGGTGAAAATAGCAAAAGCAACTTCAGGGCAGTGGTGTAGGCAGAAGGCAGGTTGAAGGGAGTTGAGTGGTGAGTGAATATAGTGCAGGGAAAGAGGGACATTACCTAAAAGGGCATATACATTGATGAGAGGATGTTTGGTTTTAGCTTTAAGATGAGAGAGACTTGAGCATACTTATGTGTAGAAAAAAAAGTTTGTAGAAAGGAAGAAGGGGTTATTTGGAGCAAGATCCCTGAGGAGGTTTTGGAGGAGGAGAACTGAGAATTCAGGCAGAATTATAAGCCTTGGACAGCAGGAGGGCTATCTGTTCCACTGACTGAATTTTTGGAATAGAAAGTGCCATGAACTTTGACTGCCTATATACTCTTTATGCATACAGGCCTTCGTAAGTTAAGTATTGCTTATTTGAGATTTATCTCCAAATGAAGTAACTGTGCAGAAAAACATATTCGTCTAACCCTGTGCTATCCAATACCATAACCACTAGCAATATGTAGCTTTTAAACTTAAATTAATTAAAATGAAATGAAGTTTCTTATTGCTCTTACCACAATTCAAATGCTCACTAGCCATATGTGGCTAGTTGTTACTGTATTAGACACCACGGATATAGAACATCTCCATCATTGCAGAAAGTTCTGTTGTACTGCACGGGTCTAATACATTTTTAAAACAAATATGTTGAATATGTAATCTTCAGTTGTGCAGTGTTATAACATCCTAAATTAATCCTAAAAATATAACCTAAATCTACGGTGTCTTATAGATTCATAATCCATCAAATAATTGAAAAAAATAGGGGTAACAAAGTGTTCTTTTTTTTTCTTTTTTTAAATTTGGATTAAGTATCTGATTTGAAAATATATTGTCAAATTTAAGCAGTTTGGTAGTTTCATGCATATGAGAAAAGCTTTTTTTTTTTGAGTGATCCCTTTATTACACACATATATAACTCATGAACTTTAACTTCTAAAACATTTTCAGATGATATACACGAAAGCTCACCCATCTCAGCAACGCCATCAGAGGCTACCTCCCCTCCCAAACCATCCCTTTCAGATGCCTCAGCAACTCCAGTTGGGAGAAGGGGCCGTCTAGCCAACCTTGCTGCAACTATTTGCTCCTGGGAAGATGATGTGAAAAACTCATCTGCAAAGCAAAACAGTGTACAGGAACAGCCTGGTACCACTTGTTTATCCAAATTTTCCTCTGCAAGTGGAGCATCTGCTAGGATCAATAGCAGCAGTGTTAAGCAGGAAGCTACATGCTGTTCCCAAAGGGATGGCGATGCCTCTTTGAATAAAGCCTCATCCTCGAGTGCTGTGGATGCATCTTTGATTAATGTTGCAATTTCCAGCTCTGGGGTAAGTATATATAATTTTGGTCTTTGGAAAACTTTCGTTGTTGTTGTTATGAGTAATAATTTATATATGTGTAGATATGCATTTTATAACTTATATATAGGATGTTTATATGTATTTTTAGAGTATTTCATAGAAAGTAAAAATCATAAATTTGGTATTCTGTCCCAAGATAAATGAGCAATTGACAACTAAATTACACTAATTTAATGTAACTCCAAAGTATATACTATGGAATGGTGGAACCTCTTCTTAGTCATCAGGGAGAGCCTGAAAATTACTTTCTCTATTAGAATGCTCTATGTATGTGTATAAATACAAGAAAGACATCAAATATCTCTGGAAGCTAGTAGCAGTAGTTACCTCTAGAAGGCAACTGTCAAGGGTGGGCATGATACCTTTACTGTATATCGTTTTGAAATGTTTGAAAGATTACCTTGCCTATGTGATATCTCAACGGTTTTTTTTAAAAAAATGAAAAAACCAAAACAGAGAAAAATGTTGTGTTTCTGAGCATTATCTTTAAGTGTAGAGCCAGGTTTTGGAATTAGACAGACCTGCATTCAATCCCAGCCCTTCCACATAATTAGAAGTGTGGCTTTGGAGAGTTACTTAATCTTGCAAAACTTTATTTTTCCATTTGTAAATTGGGAAAGAAAGGGTTTGGGAGGATTAAATGAGATAATGTGCATAAAGCACTTAGTATGGTGCTTGGCACATAGTAAGTACTTAATAACTTATAGTTCACCTTCAAGTACATGATACAATTTTGTCAAGTTAATATTGATTTAATTAAAATGCAAATATATAGGTAATTTGACCTAATACAGTTAACATTTATAAAGGTACTAGTGTGATAATATAAAAGAAATTGTTTTTTAAAATAGTGAGTGACCCTATCCCTCGTAGTAAATTACCCATCAGTATATTATGCAGACTAAACTACATATTATAATTTGAATAATGGCATTTTCTAAGTTAATTTTTTTCAAACCTTTCAAATTGGTTTGATCTATTAGAGAGTAAGAAACTTTTTTTCATTAGTTTACATAAAGGCTACCAAGCATATAGGATTTGAGTTGTTTTTTTATAGGATTTGAGTGCTTTTTATAGAACTACCTTTAGATATTGTGAATGTTGTTATTTACCCTAAGTATTATCATGTTTCAGAAAGCTACTTCTTCCCCAGTGAAATCTTCTACTACATCCATCACCAGCGCTAAAAATTGTAAGGTACAAAATCCTGAACTACTTCAAAAAACCTCTGTTAGTCCTCTTAAAACAGAGGTGTCAAAATCAACTGAGAGGTCAACTCTATCCCGGACAGTTCGGCCCAAGGAAGAATTAAACAGAGAAATTTGTCTGCAATCTCAACCTAAGGACAAATCTACAACACCAGGTAACATATTTTTTAAAAAATCTAAAGTACTGCTGACTATTTTCAGTGTGTCTGTTCTTAGCATTTTAAATATCCAATTGTTCATGGTACAGTGTTGGTTTGCCAGGGCAAATGCCTGAACGTATCAAGTGAGACTTATTCAAAGTCAGCTTTAATTGATTGAATGAATGTTCATTAATGTAGACTAGCCCAGTTACTGGTCAAAGTGTTTAACTTGTCACATTTTAACAGTTTAAACATGCTTTTTTCTAGAATGACCATGCTAGATACTTTCTTCTATACTTTTTGATGCAGACAAAGCATATACAACTGGAAATCACATTTTAAGGATATAATGGAGAAGTGTTCTTATAACCAAGCGTGCAAAGCAATGCTTCTCAAACTTCACTATGAAAGCACCCATAGTAGCAAAGGGAAGGAAATATGTATACAAATGACTCCACTCCCATTTAATTTATATGTGTTTATATTGTATGTGAATGTATACACATGAAAATTCAATTTTACTATGGTAAACTGATGCTTCAGGAAGTCCATAGTTATCTTGTGGTGACTTACACCTTCTGGTACACCCCCGCATGCTATTGGTTGAGAAACATAGGACTAAAAAATTATGGTCCAAATATAGGGTAATATAGTGTACTTTGAGCTATATTCTTTTTCATTAGAATTGCTTTCAGAAAGACTGTTAATTCTACATCTTAACTTCTTAAAAATACAATCTCTCCAGAAATAATAGTTCATCATAAAAGAGACGTAGTCAGAGAGATGAGAGTGGGGAATCCATTAGTTATGGGGTAAGTAGAAACCAGCAGTCAGTTTCCAGATGAGCCAAAATGAGAATTGGAAACAATAGCAAAATCCCCATGTGAAATTGGACTATGACTCCCAATTTTCTAAAGACTTATGGCGTAGATAAAACGACATAAGGGGCATTTTTGGGAATTCCCTGGTGGTATAGTGGTTAGGACTCGGCGCTTTCACTGCTGATCATGGATCTGATTCTGCCCTTCACCTGTTTTTGCAAATAAAGTTTTATTGGAACACAGCCAGACCCATTTACTGTCTGTGGCTGCTTTCATGCTTCAATGCAGAGTTGAGTAGTTGTGACAATGGCCATATGGCCTGCAAAGCCCCAAATATTTACTCTTTGGCTATTTATGGGAAAATGTTTGCCAGTTAATGATATAGGTAACCTCCTTTTATGTGGTGCAACCCTAGCATTCTTATAATGGAGGTGGTATATATCCCATTTGTTCTATTTTAAATGGATCTCATACTACTTTAAATGAGTACTGTTTTAAGACTTTATAAAATCAAGACATCCTTTGATAAAGTAAGTTATCCCTAATTATTATTTTTGAAAGAGAAAAAGGATTTAATCACTGGATTTTCATGTTAGACTTCCTAAAAGCAAGAAAATAAATTGGGCTGTAGAAATATTAGTAGCTGGGTTATCATGGCCAGGATACTTGGTTGTTAGGGTATATTATTAATGCACATACAGTCAATTTCCAATCATCTAGGTTCTGATTATTTAGTTTAAGGGTTTTCTAATCCCTACTGTCCTCTTACTCTACTTTTTAAAAATTCTTCTTCTTGTTTTTTTTAAAGAATTAAATCCTATAAAACAAATTTTAGGACATGGAATTAAATAGTGTGGTAAAAAATCTTTTTTTTTTAAGTTTTTTTTTTTTTTTTTTTTTTGCGGTACACGGGCCTCTCACTGTTGTGGCCTCTCCCATGGCAGAGCACAGGCTCCGGACGCGCAGGCTCAGTGACCATTGCTCACGGGCCCAGCCGCTCCGCGACATGTGGGATCTTCCCGGACTGGGGCACGAGCCCGCGTCCCCTGCATCGGCAGGCAGACCCTTAACCACTGTGCCACCAGGGAAGCCCTTTTCTAAGTTTTTTGAACTATTTTCTTTCTGTTTACTTTCTGAATGAATATTCCTGGTAGAATCAAAACATTTTGGAGCTGAACTGGATTTAGAACTTTTCCCATAGAAATCGTAATTGTTACTTATTCTAAACAGCCTCCCTGAAATGTGTGCATTATCTTTAGGAGGAGCAGGAATTAAGCCTTTCCTGGAACGCTTTGGAGAGCGTTGTCAAGAGCACAGCAAAGAAAGTCCAGCTCGTAGCACACCCCATAGAACTCCCATTATCACTCCAAATACAAAGGCCATACAAGAAAGATTATTCAAGCAAAACTCATCTTCATCTACTACTCATTTAGCACAACAGCTCAAGCAGGTATGGCTTACTGCTTTTAACATTATTCATTACATGGTCTGAGCATAGAACCTAGAAGTCAAACTGTGAATTCTGACTCCAGTCTTTTTGACTGGAGATAAATAGCATCTTGATTCTCTGTATCACTTATTTCAAATTAGAAATATTATTGTCCTATTCTGTGTGTATTGTGAATTTTTTAATCTGAAAACTGAGGACAAGGTTAGTAGAATTTGAATATTATTAAACATACTTTTGGCTCTTGTGTAAAATAGAACTTTTGATGATTTCAGGAACGTCAAAAAGAACTAGCATGTCTTCGTGGCCGATTTGACAAGGGCAATTTATGGAGTGTAGAAAAAGGCGAAAACTCAAGAAGCAAACAACTAGAAACCAAACAGGTAATGTAAACAAGAAATGTAAAAGTGAACTTGTTACCAAAGTAACAAGGGATTTAACTTGTGGTTCTGTATTGTAAAATAATTCTTTATATACTATCTCATTCCAATTAACTATGCAGCTTTCCATTCATAAACTCCTTAAATGTTCATACCAACTTTGCTTTTCTCTTGTGATATTTTGCCATTTAATGGAACTTTTAACCATGTTTACTGATGACCTACTTAAAATCAAATTTAAGAGGTATTCTCATTCAATTGATTTCAGATTCCTTTTAACATTCTATTTAGATGCTGGTTTTCAAATGTTTCTCAGAATCTACTTTTCTCATTAATGATTATATATCTCTCCCCAAATACCATACTTTTAGACTATCTGTAATTCTTTCAGTCACCAAATACCTCCCAGATTTCTCTTTACTCATATTACTTCTGGTCAAATTTCATTGATAAGCCTTCAACAAAATCCCTACTGTGTTAAACTATCTTCTGTTTCATCTACATGCCTACTGTGTACAAAATACTGTGTTAGGAGATATACATATGTGTATATATATATATATATATATATATATATATATATATATATATATACACACACACATTTTACTTTCAGTTTTATTGAGATATAATTGACATACAGCACTATAAATGTTTAGTGATTTGACTTACATACATTATGAAATGATTACCACAATAAGTTTAGTGAACCTCCATCATCTCATAGATAAAAAATTAAAGAAATAGAGAAAAACATATTTTCCTTGTGATGTGAACTCTTAGGATTTACTCTTATAACATACAGCAGTGTTAATTATGTTAATCAGGTTGTACATTATATCTCTAGTACTTATTCATCTCATAACTGGAAGTTTATACCTTTTGACCACTTTCATCCAATTCCCCCTTCCCCTACCCCCTCCTTTGGTAACCACAAAGATGATCATTTTTTCCATGAGTTAGTTTGTTTGTTTTTGAAGTATAATTGACCTACACCACTATGTTAGTTCTTGTTGCACAGTACAGTGATTCGATGTTTCTATACATTACAAAATGATCACTACAATAAGTCTAGTTACCATCTGTCACCATACGAAGATATTACATTATTATTGACTGTATTCCCAGTGCTGTACCTTTCATCCCTGTGATTCATTTATTTTAGAGCTGGAAGTTTGTACCTCTTAATTTTCCTGTGTTAGGATATATTTTTAAGCTAAAAATAATAGAACTATATTTAACGTGGGTACCAGTAGAAATAGAATAATACATTTATCCTTTGTTCTTTGAGAAGGATCTATTTGATTTTGTTTTTTTTTTATCAGTTCCCTTGCTTAACAAATCATGTTTCTCAAGGTCCTGATCTCACCATTTTTTTTGTCTCACTTGTCCTGGAACATCTCTTTCCCATCCTCATATCTAGCTTCAGTCAATCACAGAAATGCTGGTAATGCTTGGCTATTCTGCCCTCATCTCTCTCCTGAACTCTAGTTGAGCTTTGGTTGGCTGGCAGAGCTTTCTATGCTTTGCTGGAATATCTTCCTCATGTAGTCTCTGTCTTCACTTAGTGCTTTACTCTATACTTCCACATCTAAAACAATCTGGCAGGACCTCCTCGGCTCCTTCCTCTTGTTACTATGTCTTCCCACCCGCTGGCCTCTAACACATGCACACGTAAGCACACACACATCCAGTGATACATTTTCTAAGTATGTCACCAAGCTTCCTTGTATATTTTCCTCTGCCATTGCCTTAATCATTAACATAGCTTTGTGTGAACACCCTGCTTTTAGTCTGGCTTCTCTCCAGTCCGTCTAACCCACTGCTGCTAGAAAAATATTTCTAAAAGGCAGATAGGCATGTATTCCCTTGCTTAAAATCCTGGAGAGCTCCGCATAGCTAACATCAGAAAAATGTCTAAAGTACTTGGCTTGATATCTAGAATCATTCAGAAATCTGGCTTCTCTTCCCTGCTCCTCCACATGTGTGCTTCAGTCCTGCCATGCAGACTATTTGTAGTCTCTCAAATGTACCCATATTTTCAGATCTCTTTGTCTTTGCCTTGCTAGTCTCTCTGGATGAAATATCTCTGTGGTGAGTTCCTGCTTCATTAAGAATAGGTTAAATTTTAATTCCCTCTGGAATTTTTTACTTGGCCTTTTCCCAGTCCCCCTCCTGCTTTTTTGGGCCCATGTCATCCTGTTTTGTTTTGTTTTTTTGCGGTATGTGGGCCTCTCACTGTTGTGACCTCTCCCGTTGCGGAGCACAGGCTCCGGACGCGCAGGCTCACCGGCCATGGCTCACAGGCCCAGCCGCTCTGTGGCATGTGGGATCTTCCCGGACTGGGGCACGAACCCGTGTCCCCTGCATCAGCAGGCGGACTCTCAACCACTGAACCACCAGGGAAGCCCTGTCATCCTGTTTTTACCTCACTGGAATATTTATCTTCCTATAATTGTTTTAATTTTGTTTTTCACCACTGTCTATGAGAGCCTTATCCATCTCTGTCTATGTTCTCAGTGCTTGACTCACAGTAGGAACACAGTAAATTTGTCTTCTGAAGAAGGAATGAATGGGCTAATCCTTCCCATCAGCATAGAGCAAGCTATTATCTGTGATCTTAAAACAAAAACAACTCTTTTGATCTCCTATTCCCCTCCCTTTCTTTGCCTCCTTTTCATCCAGACTCTTCCAAAAGGGTGTGTCTCTTTGTATCTTCCAGTTTTTCTCTTCCCTTCTCTCTTGATCTCTCCACTCAGGCTTTCACCACTACCCATATCAAATTCACCAGTGATCTTCAGTAATCAGTTTTCAGGTGTTTAACTTGACCTATTATTAGCAGCATTGGACATTGTGAATCACTGTCTCCTGTTTGAAGGACCTTCTTCACTGGGTTGCCGGTAGGTCATAGTCTCATGGTTTTCCTTCTACATCTCTGGAAAATAAAAAGCAACCGTTCTTAAATGATTTTTTTGTTAAATGATTCCTGATAAACCTGTGGAATCCCTCCCCAGACAGTTGTACATATACATGTAAAGAAAATTCTGAACACAATAATGGGGAGTTCAGGGGTCTCCCCACTTCAGAACTCATCTGTGGTACCCACAGAAAGAGCAGCCTAAAAGGTGGGAGGGAAAAGCAGTTGAGTATGGTGTAGCTGAAGTCAAGGGAAGAAAGAGCCTTTCAGAAGGGAGGAGTGGTTGGTATTGCCAAGTGTTTGTTGTCAGACGTAGGCTGGACTGAGACCACTGGGTTTTGAAATAAGGAGCTTGTTGTGACTTGGCAGAGCCTTTTAATGAAGTGGTGAGGGTAGAATGCAGGTAGTAGTGGGTGAAGAGCAGAGTCCAGGAGTATAGGCAGTCCTCAGAAGTTTGGTTCTAAAGGGAAGGGAACAAGGAGGTGGTGGCTAGAAAGAGATAAGGAAGTGGCGTGTGGGTTTTTTTTTTTTTTTTTTTTTTTTGTGGTACGCGGGCCTCTCACTGCTGTGGCCTCTCCCATTGCGGAGCACAGGCTCCGGACGCGCAGGCTCAGCAGCCATGGCTCACGGGCCCAGCCGCTCCGTGGCATGTGGGGTCTTCCCCGACCGGGGCACGAACCCGTGTCCCCTGCATCGGCAGGCGGACTCTCAAGCACTGCGCCACCAGGGAAGCCCTAGCGTGTGGTTTTGCTTGTATTTGTTTTGTTCCTTCTGAGGAGACAGTTATTTTTTCCCAATATGTGGCTTTCACCTGAATTGGTTTATCTAAAACTGAACTCTGATGTGGATTTTCATTCTCTCTTGCCTACTGGTCTCTAAAAAAGGTTTTACATACTATGAATTACCAAGAATATGAACTAGTACCGAGGCCT
This sequence comes from Mesoplodon mirus, assembly GCF_964341445.2. Taxonomy (NCBI): domain Eukaryota; kingdom Metazoa; phylum Chordata; class Mammalia; order Artiodactyla; family Ziphiidae; genus Mesoplodon; species Mesoplodon mirus. Next base: position 74,274,534 of record NC_138985.1, read on the forward strand.
TTTGTGTTCTAAACATGGCTGGACCCTTTCACATTCATTATCTGTTTTGTTCTGAGGAAGCTTGTATAGAACAATGACTCTTACTTGTTTCATTTAGTAACATGTAAAAAGACAAAATTTATAGTTTTGAGAGATAAAGTTTATCTCTTCTTTTGCTTTTTGCAGGAAATTCACTGTCAGAACACTCCCCTCAGAAAACAAGTTGGTCCAAATACCCCATCACTTCCAGTAACAGAAAAGGTGACAGAAAATCAGACACCAGCAAAACCTTCTAGTAGAGAACCTACAGGTAAGCGTTTTCTATTTCTACTTCACTTAAAATGTAGATTTCAGTCTACCATAGTTTTGGAAATTGGATTGGAAAGCAGAAATGCTGTTCTACTGTAAAAAGACAGATTCATTTCTTCATTTCCACTTACCTTTTCATTTCTAGCCATGCAATATCCTTCTTCCTTAGTTATCTTTCCAGAGTGAGAACGCATACACTTGATGAGAGTGTAAATTACTATAAGTACTTTTTGGAGAAAAATTCAGTAATATCTATTGAATTGTAAAGTGTGTGTGCTCTGCAAGTATTTCTGTAAGTTGAATTCTTAGAACTAGTGTGCACAGGTGTATGTACAAATATATTAATTGTAGCACCATTTGTAATAGTAATAAGATTTAAATGAGCTAAATGCACATCAGTAGAAGACTGTAAATAAATTGTGCTAAATCCATGTAATCAAGTATTATGTAGCTGCTTAAAATGAATAAAGTAGCTTTGTATGTAATGACATTTAATATATCATAGGCAGTTAAATTTAAAAAAAACAATAGTGGTAAAAAAACATATTACTGAAATTCGCCATCTTAACAATTTTTTTTTTGCGGTATGCGGGCCTCTCACTGTTGCGACCTCTCCCGTTGCGGAGCACAGGCTCCGGACACACAGGCTCAGCGGCCATGGCTCACGGGCCTAGCCACTCCGCGGCATGTGGGATCTTCCCAGACCGGGGCACAAACCTGTGTCCCCTGCATTGGCAGGCGGACTCTCAACCACTGCGCCACCACGGAAGCCCCATCTTAACAATTTTTAAGTGTACGGTTCAGTTGTGTTAAGTATATTCACACTGTTGAGGAACAGATCTCTGGAACTTTCATTTGGCAAAACTGAAACTCTATACCCATTAAACAACAACTCCCCTTTTCCCTCTCCTGAGCCTCTGGTCACCAGCATTCTACATTCTGTTTCTATGAGTTTGACTACCTCATATAGATTAGATACCTCGTATAAGTGCGATAATATAGTATTTGTCTTTTTGTGGCTAGTGTATTTAATTTAGCATAATGTCCCAGGGTTCATCCATGTTGACATGTCACATGTCAAATGTGTGACAGGACTGCCTTCCTTTTTAAGGCTGAATAATATTTTATTGTGTAGATATACCATATTTTGTTTATCCATTATCAATTGATGGACATGTGGGTTGTTTCCACCTCTTGGCCATTGTGGATAGTGTTGTTATGAACATGGGTATGCAAATATCTCTTTGAGACCCTGCTTTCAATTCTTTTGGCTGTATACCCAGAAGTGGGATTGCTTGATCATGCACTAGTTCTATTTTTAATATTTTGAGGAACTATTATGCTCGTTTCCATAGTGGTCACACTATTTACCGTCTCACCAACAGTGCACAGGCGTTCTAATTTCTCCACACCCTCATCAACACTTGTTATTTTTTGTTTTCTTGACAGTAGCTATCCTAATAGGTATGAGTTATTAGCTCATTATGATTTTGATTTGCATTTCTCCTATGATTAGAAATGTTGAGCATCTTTTCGCATGCTTGTTGGCCATTTGTATATCATCTTTGGAGAAGCGTCTGTTCATGTCCTTTGCCCATTTTTAAATCAGGTTGATTTTTTGTTATTGAGTTGTAGGAGTTCTTATATTCTGAATATTAACCCCTTGTCAAATATATGATTTGCAAATATTTTCTCACATTCAGTAGGTTGATACACAAAACTTTTTTTTTTAATTGAGGTATAGTTGATTGACAATATTATATTAGTTTTAGGTGTACAACATAATGATTAAACACTTTTATAGATTATACTCCATTTTAGTTATCATAAAATATTTTCCATGTGCTGGACAATATATCCTTGAAACTTACTTATTTTATACATAGTGGTTTGTACCTCTTAATCCCCTACTCCTACCTTGCCCCCTCTCCCACAAAAGTTTTTAAGTTTGATGTAGTCCCGTTTGTCTATTTTTGCTTTTGTTGCCTGCTTTGTGCTATACCCAGGAAATCATCACCAAATCCAATGTCATGAAGCTTTCTTTCTCTCTGTGTTTTCTTCTGGGAGTTTTATAGTTTTGAGTCTTACATTATGTCTTTAATCCATTTTGAGTTGATTTTTGGATATGACACCAGATAGAGGTCCAACTTAATTCTTTTCTTGTAAATATCCAGTTTTCCCAACATCATTTGTCCTTTCCCCAACATCATTTGTCCTTTCCCCATTGAATTATCTTGTCAGCCTTGTTAAAGATCATTTGACCATATATGTGAAGTTTTATTTCTGGGCTCTCTCTTCTTTTCCATTGGTCTATATGTCTATCTTTATGCTAGTATCATACTGTATTGATTATTATAGCTGTGTAATATGTTTTGAAATCAGGAAATGTCAGTCTTCTAACTTTGTTCTCTTTCAAAATTGTTTTGGATATTCAGGGTCTCTTGAAGTTCCATATGAATTTTAGGACAGACTTTCTATTTCTCCAAAAAGTACTGTTGGGATTTTGATAAGAATTGCATTGAATCTGTAGATTGCTTTGGGTAGTATTGGCATCTTAACAATATTAAGTCTTCCAGTCCATGAACATGGGATGTCTTTCCATCTATTTGTGTTTTTTTTTAATGTCTTTCAGCAATATTTTGTACTTTTCAGTATATAAGTCTATCACCTCCTTGGTTAGGTTTATTCCTAAGTATTTTATTCTGTTTCATGCTATTGTAAATGGAATTGTTTTCTTAATTTGCTCTTCAGATTGTTCCTTGTTAGTATATAGAAATGCAACTGGTTTTTTTTGTGTTGATTTTGTATTCTGCATCTTTACTGAATTTGTGTATTATTTAACAGTTTTTTCTTGTGGAATCTTCAGAGTTTTCTATATATAAGATCATGTTATCTGTGAACAGAGATAATTTTACTTCTTTTAAAATTTGGATTCTTTTAATTTCTTTTTCTTGCCTATTGCTCTAACTAGGACTTTTAAAAAGCTATGTTGCCAAGAAATGGTGAGAGTGGGCTTATCTCTAGCTTGTCTTGTTCCTGATCTTAGAAGAAAAGCTTTCAGTCTTTTACCATTAAGTATAATGTTAGCTGTGGGCTTCTCATATATGGTCTTTATTATGTTGAAGTAGTGTTTTTCTATTGCTAGTTAAGTGTTTTTATTGACACTTTTTTAAAAGTGAAAAACAAAATGCAGAACAGCATGTATAGTATGATCACACTATTTACAATAGCCAGGACATGGAAGCAACCTAAGTGTCCATCAACAGATGAATGGATGAAGAAGATGTGGCACATATATACAATGGAATATTACTCAGCCATAAAAAGAAACGAAATTGAGTTATTTGTAGTGAGTTGGATGCACCTAGAGTCTGTCATACAGAGTGAAGTAAGTCAGAAAGAGAAAAACAAATACCATATGCTAACACATATATATGGAATCTAAAAAAAAAAAAAAATGTTCTGCTGAACCTAGGGGCAGGGGCAGGACAAGAATAAAGATGCAGATGTAGAGAACGGACTTGAGGACACGGGGAGGGGGAAGGGTGAGCTGGGATGAAGTGAGAGAGTGGCATTGACATATATAGACTACCAAATGTAAAATAGATAGCTAGTGGGAAGCAGCGCATAGCATAGGGATATCAGCTTGGTGCTCTGTGACCACCTAGAGGGGTGGAATAGGGAGGGTGGGAAGGAGACTCCAGAAGGAGGGGATGTGGGGATGTATGTATATGTATAGCTGATTCACTTTGTTATACAGCAGGAACTAACACACCACTGTAAAGCAATTATACCCCAACAAAGATGTTAAAGAATAAAATAAGATAAAATAATGGAAAAAAATTTTAAAAGGATATATACATATGTATACATAGGGGGAAAACTGGAAGAACAAACAATAACCTGGTAATATTAGTGTCCCCTTTCTCTTCTAAGGAAGAAGAGAGAGATGGGAAAGTTAAGAGAAGACAGATGCTTTGGGGGATTCTCTACTTTATGCATTTCTGGATTTGAAATGCATAGCTTTATAATCAGAAAACAAGATATGTAAGATTCCTTAATTGAAAAACTCTAAGTTTTTATATATATATTCATATGGTTTTTCCTAAAATTTTTCTAGGTTTTACTGAATGTGAAATGACGAAGTCTAGCCCTTTGAAAATAACATTGTTTTTAGAAGAGGAAAAGTCCTTAAAAGTAACATCAGACCCAAAGGTTGAACAGCTGACTGGTTGGTTTTCGTTGTTTTTATTCTTTGTCTCTTATCAACTCTGGACACGCTAGGAGAATTATTATTCTCCTATTCAAATATGCAGTGTTCTATATTTCAGAGTATGATTTTATAATACTCTTTTTTTTTTTCCCACTAGGAAATACTCTAGCTTTCACAAAATACAGTACTGTTAACAGTTATCTTTAGGTCCCAGGCCCCTGTGAAAATCTGATTAAGGCTATCACTCAGTTTCACAGGGAAAGGAAATGTGCTGCCCCTTCACACTCTGCATGTATGGTTAGAGGAATCAGTAGCCCTTGAAGTTTATTTGTGAACCCTGCCCTAAGTGATGTTAATATTTTCCTATTATTGACTGCAATGTGAAAGGGCAGTTCCCAACAATAGAAAAAGAATTATTTGAAAAAATACTTTTTGTAAATCTGAAGCTTTTGGCTATTATCTTGCAGTCTGGGTTTTTAATATTCTTTCTTAAACCCGAAGAATTGAATCAGCTTTTGATAGTTCCCACCTTTATTACTTAGAAAATGTTATTGGAACTTTATATTAGTAGTATTCTATTTCTTTTTGTTTTGTTTGTTTAGGAGGTACTTTTTCATAGGGCTTTTTCTTCCTGTTTATTGAGTAAGCATATGAATGTTAGGTCTTCTGTGTTATCCGTTTAATTCTTAAAGGTCTGAATCACAGTATTTACCTGTTGGAATATTTTTCAGAGGTGGTACGTGAAAGTGAGATTGAGATGAGTGTGGATGATGATGATGATATCAACAGTTCAAAAGTAATTAATGACATCTTCAGTGATGTCCTAGAGGAAGGTGAACTAGATGTGGAAAAGAGCCAGGAGGAGGTGGATCACGCAGATGCAGAAAGCAGCGAAGAACAGGAAGATGCACTGAATATCTCCTCGATGTCTTTACTTGCTCCATTAGCACAGACAGTTGGTGTGGTAAGTCCAGAGGTAAGAAAGGACTAAATGTGAACAGGCCCAGCACATAAAGAAACTAAGTAGAATTGGGGTCCCTTTTTGTTTTAGTTGGTGCATGGGGATTTGGCACTCTGTAGCCAGGGGTATTTTGCAAACCTGATGTTAATTCTCTTAAAAGAGAGCTTAAAACTCTTCAGTGGTTTCCTTTTGGCCTTAGATGAAATCCAAACTGTAACATGGCTTAAAAGGTCAGACATTTGGGCTCAAATCCTGGCTCTGCCATTAAGCGATGTTTATGGGTCAGGTTATTTAACCTCTTTGCCACAGTTAAATGTTAAATTAGGTTAAAAATAGTACCCACATCATGGGGGTGAAGTGCATATTAGGTCATATTAGCATATTAGTATTTAGCACCAGATAGATAACTAACATTTATTGAGAGCTAACTCTACTGTTATAAGCTATCACCCTAAATTGAATAGCTGCACCTTTTTTTGGAGATTGATTCAATTAGAAATATTTTTTAAAAAGAGTTACAAGTGTAAGCTTCAGCTGTCTTTGAACTTTTATTCGTATACCTTTTAGGAACTTATTTAAGTTTGCCTTGTTGACGAATTGGTCAACTTATTGGATGTTTATTTTCTAATAATAAAGTCATTCAATTCCTCAGATTTCTCATTTAGAATCAATGTCATCCATAAAATCTAATATCTGATGTGCCTTCCTGCAGAATTTAGTTTCTTCGCCTAGCTGGGAATTGAAAGACACCAGCATAAGTGATGAAAGTCCAAAGCCAGGAAAATTCCAAAGAACCCGTGTCCCTCGAGCTGAGTCTGGTGATAGTATGGGTTCTGAAGATCGTGATCTTCTTTATAGGTGAGAACATCTTAGAAGACATTCACTCACTAAGGGTCATGGTTTAGATTGACATAACAAGTTTTGTTATTTATAATTATAGTGTTATTAGCATTAATCTTTATAAAACTTTGAAATAGCTTTGGTAAGCCTCCCTTTCACCCAAAGGCATTTTCCATTCTAGTGAAGTGTTCTACTGATATGTTGCAGTATCAATATTCTGCTGATATGTTCAACAAAGGATAGTGCTTAGTGTGTTGCTGGATTTCTAATAGAATATAACTTATTTCCTGAAGCATTGATGCATATAGATCTCAAAGAGTCAAAGAAACAGACTGTCCTTCAATAAAGCAGGTGATTGTTCGGAAGGAAGATGTTACTTCAAAATTGAATGAAAAAAAGAATGGCTTTCCTTGTCAGGTTAACATCAAACAGAAAATGCAGGTATGTACCGTGGAAAGGGGATTTGGAAGGTTGACAGCACAAGATGGTGAGCCCCTTGAGGACAAGAGCCCAGCCTTATTCATCTCTGTATCCTGAGTGACTAGGACAGTGTGTGACATGTAGGAGCTCAGGAGCTAACTCCTGAATTCAGTTTGAGAAAAGTCCTCTTTTTTGGTGCATAGTCTAGAAACTTGAACAGTGAAACTGTAACATTTTGACTTCCCTCTCTGGAGATTTTGGAAATTACCCAATTGGATAAATTATAATTAAAGTTTAAATAAAGTGAAAATGGTGATTAAAAATGTGAGTTTTTTTCCTCCTTTCATTGGTTTCACTAGGAACTCAATAATGAAATAAATTTGCAGCAGACAGTGATCTATCAGGCTAGCCAGGCTCTTAACTGTTGTGTTGATGAAGACCATGGAAAAGGGTCACTGGAAGAAGCTGAAGCAGAAAGACTTCTTCTAATTGCAAGTATGTGTGATACACCTGAAACAATTCCAACACAATTTCAAACCAGGAAAAACTCATTTTGTCTAGTATACTCAGAAATTTCTAATTTTAGGGAAAGGGATTTTTTGATAATCTGTTTCAGCTGATCTATTTTTTGTTTCTTACAAGTTTTGTGAAAACACTACATGTAAAGTAAGGTGTAGTTTGCATGAAAAGGTGAAAGAACCTGGAATGCAGTTGAAGAAATGTAGTGTAAAGAGTATGCTAAGAATGAATACATGAACTCACACACATACATACTCTTTATGCACACACACGTACACGCTCTGTCTCTGTACCTGTCTATGTATGTATAGCTAAAAATAAGTATGTGAATTTTGTTGTGTGTATGTGTGGTGATGGATGACAGGGCATGTTAGGATGGAGAGATTAACCATGCAAGAAAACTGACCAAAAGTTGAAGTATTAAATTACAAGGATTTTGTGAACAGGTTGAGCAATCAAGGTTTTACCTAACTACCTACCATCTATTTATATGAAGGAAGAGTTACTGATTTTGTCTTTGGTGTTGTATACAGTTGCCACATGAATGCATTTTCTTGAATTGGTTTCATTTAGAAACAATTGCAGTTTTAATATTTGAAATATTAACTTGCATATTTCTACATAGCTGAGAAGAGAACACTTTTGATTGATGAGTTGAATAAGTTGAAGAATGAAGGGCCTCAGAGGAAGAATAAGGCTGGTCCCATATCCCAAAGTGAATTTGTCCCTTCCAAAGGATCGATTACTTTGTCAGAAATCCGCTTGCCTCTAAAAGCAGATTTTGTCTGCAGTACAGTTCAGAAACCAGGTATGGTAATTTTTATTTACTCACTTCTAGATCATATGTTAAATTATGAACTTCACCTAGATTGGAATTGTGCAAATGGGAACAAGTAGAGCATGCATAAAGACACAAGGTTTGTATCTCGGGCCTTTAGTTCCTTTTATGTAGATGTGTGTATAAAGATAACCAAGGAAAAATTTCATATATGTCCTTACTGATCCATGCAATAACAGACATAGGTCTAACTGAAAGTAAGGCTTGTTAAACATAATATTGAACATAAAATAAATTACTAAGATGAGTTATTCTGACACAGCAGACCATTTGACTTTCATTAATTTTATTGTGGAAAGTATTGGGCATCTAAAAGAACTTATTTTACTTACTCTATTCTATTTAAAATTCACTCCATCATGTAAATTTGTTCTTTGAATCCTGAATTACTGGTTGTGGAAGTGAAGAGCATCACAGTGTAGATACTGCTATTCAAATTTTATACCCTTTATTCCTCTAGATTGAATAAGTAAACTTTTCTAAGCTATGTATTCTACTTAAAATCATATTTAAACAAAGTGGGTAAAGGACGTTATGGCACCAGTACCTGAAAAATAGGGCAGGATGGTAACTTTCACAGAAATATAGTATTTTAATCTCGGTTTTGAAATAACAAACCAGAATTTACCCTTTTGAGATGTATACTATTAGCTAAAGAATTTCGGGTCAATAGGTAAAATTTGAAGTCAGCAGAAACTGAGGAATGTGTAGCGAAGTTATTTCAATTCACTTAAAATGAAGAGACCTTGATGCTGTTCCAGGAACATGTCTGTCTGCTTATGTCTTGTCTTTTTGTGTCTGAAAAGTTGACTTTAGAAAATTTAAAATGAATTTTATGTAAATCAGTTGCAGTATTACTTTATTCATTTGGTCTTCCAGAATGCTGATTAGCTAAATCTGATTTTGCTTGTGCTTATTAGGTAATGTGATTATTTCTTACAGATGCAGCAAATTACTATTTCTTAATTATACTAAAAGCAGGAGCTGAAAATATGGTAGCCACACCATTAGCAAGTACCTCAAATTCTCTTAATGGCGATGCTCTAACATTCACTACTACATTTACTTTGTAAGTAAATTAGGCTTTTGATGGTTCAAACATACTTTTCTTTTTTAATAGAGTTAATACAGTCTAAGCATCCAGGTAGAATGTATAATCTTTGAAATGCAGTAAGTTTATTGTTTTTATATGGACAAATAACTCATTTTTCAATTTGTTGGTTTAACTCTTATGTTTCCGATCTTTTCTTCCATTGAGTAGCATGTTTCTTCCACGTGGCTGTAGGTATTTGATGTTTTGAAGTGTTTTAACATATATATTTACCACACACACACACACACACCCCCATACACATGCAAAATCTGGACCACAATTTTTTAATATATACTTTAAATCTCTTAATGTACTTAACATTAAGTCTCAGTGAAAGACATTTATATTTAGTGTCAGAGATTTATTTTGAAACTAGAGTCAAAATCTAGTTTGGAAGAAAAACTACTTTTATTATTTAAGATCTTGAGTTGTAAAATGCTGAAGAAAATGTTTGACCTGTATTATAGGAAAAAATAGATTGTTCTTACCAGTTTTTATATTCTTTAATAGTTTGTAACTATTGTCTTTAGTTTTAAAACACAGTGAATTCCTTTACTCTCAGTCTTGTAACAGTATTTGTGGCATAATTTTTAATGGCATAATTTGATATTTTTATTTTTCCAGGCGGGATGTGTCAAATGACTTTGAAATAAATATTGAAGTTTACAGCTTGGTAAGCAGTTAAAGCTTTCTAAAGTAACTAATAGTGTATTTTTCTTAAAGACATCAGATTTTAAGTTACTTATGCTTTGGATTTGTGTGTAGGTACAAAAGAAAGATCCCTCAGGCCCTGATAAGAAGAAAAAAGCATACAAGTCAAAGGTTAGAATGAAAGAAACCAGTAGAAATATAATCAGAAATAGAAGATATAATGTCTGTTTAAAATTATGTATAATTTTTAATAATTATCAAGCTTTTGGGTCATTTTTATGCCTTACATTTCTATTTACTGCACATAATAGGTATAGGTATGAATACTGAGAGTAAACTTGCAGTGAGTGACCATGACCCTAAGTATAAGCTACCGATATTACTCAGGCTAGACAATTCTGTTTTCTCCATATCTGCTTGACAACTATTATTATCTCTTTAAACTTTTCTCATGCCTTTCCTCTGAACTCTTGTCTTACTAGCTCCTCTAAACCAGACTTAAAAATGATATGGTCACTGTAGGCATGAGGAATAGAAACAGCTTTGTTTCTGTCCTTCCTAGCCTTTGCTCTTTTGTTCTTTGTCTAAATCATCATTTAAAAGAATTTTATTTAGCTTTAACAAAAAAAGGAATAACAGTATGGGTAAAGCCAGAAAAAAAGACTCAAGTATAATGTATTGATATTTAAGAATTATTTTCTGTGTGGGAGAATCTCAAGTTTGGTTAGTTTTAATCATAATGTTTAATAGGAAATATACTAAGTTATCTTTTCTTCCAGGCTATTACTCCTAAGCGACTTCTCACATCTGTAACCACAGTAAGTAGAATTTTTTGAAAGTTGAAGTTCCTTGAGAAATCTTCATCTTACACATACGATTGGAAATTGGTTAACCATTTCTAAACCCTTAGTGCTTTGGGAATCTTTAAAATATCCTAAAAATAAAAAATAATGTTTTCTGAAATATAGTCCTTGTAGTGTTTGTACTTAATATTTAAATCTTTGTATCAAATAAAGAAAATAACTTATGTTCTTCTTCACACCTTTTTTTTAGAAAAGCACCCTTCATTCTTCAGGTGAGTGAATCTTGAACTATTTGAAACGTTAGGATATAAGCAAGTGCATACTTATACATATAGCCATCTTGATTTATGAGTGTTTACCTTACTCTCCTTTGAATAATATTTTCTGTATGGTAGTAACATATAAGATTACTGGCGAGAATAACCTGCAGTCTGAAACCACCACAGGCCACCAAACAGCACATTGCTCAGGCTCTAGCAGGCAGTACACATAGGATACCTAGTCACTTGACAACTGCAGCAGGTAGCATTACTCTTCACCCTATCTTCTCTTGTTCTGTAGATTTGTTTTGTGCTATCCACACTGAGGAGTTCACCTGTTTTAACTTAACTGATCATGACTGGCATTGCATCATGTCAGAAAAGCATCTTTCTAGTTCACTGGAAACTGGAGTGCCAGTAGGCCAGGGAAGACTTTTCCAGAGTGACTTTAGGCCTAAATTTTCCAAAGGGGATTAGGATTGAGCTGGTTTCACTCACCTTTGGACTTTTGATCTCTGTTTCTTGGCACAAGAGAATAACTAAGAAGAACCGTGCAGATAAAGTCCTGCTGCTCATTGTCATCCTAGACTACAGCAATGAGGGTTTTCATATCTCTGATAGGAAAATTGCTTTTTATGCACACATTTTTAGGTTCTATATCTTTAAAAACACATCTGTCTCAAATGTTAAGATGTGCCTGTACCTCACTTACGTTAAATATAAATACTTAACAGTTTTCTTTCATTAGGAAATATGTTGATGTTTTATTCCCCCCCCCCCCGCCGCCATGTTTAGAGATAGAGGAAAATGAAGCAGTTTTTTCTGTGGCATTTTAATTTCATTCTGTTAGAGTGGGGTGAGGAATTGTTATTTATACTTACCAAAGTCACTCTGAATGAAACTTCATTTCCTTTTTCTTTAGTTATGGCCAGTCTCAATGCTGTGCGTACCAGTAACTTTGCCTTTGTTGGATCTTACACACTGTCATTATCTTCAGTAGGAAACACAAAATTTGCTCTGGACAAGGTAATCCAAATTTATTTATTTATTTATAGAAAAACTAGGTCCATGAAAATGTCCTAGTACTTTCAAGTATTTGAAATCTTTGGCTGAATATGTATGTTCTTAGAATTGTACATTTTAATTAGACATGGGTTTAGCTGCATGATATGTTTTTTGATGTTGGAAGTATTTCTCCCCTGTATCTTAATAGTTAAGTCTTCAAAGCAGCATATACTGGTTTATTCTAAATGTCAATTCTGACTAAGAAAGTATTGCTTCTTGCATATAGATGTTAAGCTTACAGTTTTAAACATAGTTTCTTGCCCATTTGAAACCAATATTTTGAAAGGACTAACATTTTTTGGATTTAGTTTTGACAAGATAGGGAAAGATAGAATAATTTCTTGGAAAAGTACTCATGAATCTAAGGGATTTCCTTCCCATGCTTTCCTCTCCAAGTTTAAGACTTCATAGTTCAGATCTGTGTAGTGTCACCACCATATTGAGTGCTTTTTCACCACACTGTAAAGACTAAATATTTAATAGCTAACAAGACCATTTTAAGTAGTAAGAGAAGTAGAGGCAAACTTTAGTCCTAGTGTTGGCTTCTGCTGTATAATACAGACTATTTAAAAATATTATAAGAGATTTCTGTAGTTAGAATATAGCAATGTTTAAAAAAATTCATGTAACTTTTAATTTAGTAATTCAGCTAGTTTAACAAATTGAGTGATTCTGGGTCTTTTTTTCTCTTTGTCTTTTATTTTGTTTGTTTTAGATAAATTATGATGTAAAAGAGCGAGAGCTACTGGGCTATATGTTCCAGGAAAAGGTTGCCATATTTTCTTTGCTTGAAACTAATGAGCTTAAAAATTAGTCCTTAATTTTTGGCCCTTATGTATTTGTTTTACTAACCACTCTCATGTCTTCTTGGTTATTTTGACTAATTAAGGACATTATTTAAATTATTCCTTCTTTAGATCCATGTAGATGGCCATCTTTTTCTTTACTCTCATAATTCTTTAAAGCTTTCTTTAAAAGTTCTCTAGTTTTTTTCATGCCTGTTTGGTATTTGGGCTTTTATATTCTTTTTTCATGTTATAATTCTTTAAGATTCTATAGTCACTTCAGCATTGATTTTTCCGGGTACCAAATGCCAAATTAATTACTATGTCTAAAACTAAAATTTATTCAGTATTGTTGACCTCCTCTTTATTGAAAGAACTATTAGTAATGTTTTAAGTAAAAATAGAAAACTCCTGTGGTCTTAATTGGCTAATAGGTATGTTGCTATGTAGGTGATGCTCTGTTTATTAATTTTAAAATTAAAATTCATTTAATGCTAAAATTATACTAAATATATTCATATATTTTAGAAATTTTTTTAGGATTTTTAATATCTTTGTGAATATCAATCACAGGCATCTTGTGGGTATATAGATATGATTTGCAAAATGCTGGATAGTAATTTTTGTTTTATTTTAAATTCTTTTTTTTCTTTTTTAATTTTTCTTTTTGGCTGCATTGTGTCTTCGTTGCAGCAAGCAGGCTTTACCTAGTTGTGGCGAGTGGTGGCTACTCTTCGTTGTGGTGCATGGGCTTCTCGTGGTGGCTTCTCTTGTTGCAGAGCATGGGCTCTAGGCACGCAGGATTCAGTAGTTGCAGCGTGTGGGCTCAGTAGTTGTGGCTCACGGGCTCTAGAGCGCAGGCTCAGTAGTTGTGGCGCATGGGCTTAGTTGCTCCACGACATGTGGGATCTTCCCAGACCTGGGATCGAACCCGTGTCCCCTGCATTGAGAGGTGGATTCTTAACCACTGCACCAACAGAGAAGTCGTATTTTAAATTCTTAAAACAAGATTTGCAAATTAGGTAAACATAAGAACTGGGGTTCTGTGAACTGTATTCCTTACTCAGTGTTGTCCCATAGCCAATTTCTATATATGTAAGAGATTTCATGAATCTCTAAAATGAAAGAGATTTCAATGACATATGTTAAATATAGACTGATGGCTCTTTAAAAATTTTTTTCACTGCCATTTTAATTTAAAACGTCACACAAATTAAAAATAAATTATATGTCCATTCTCTTAAAAATTTTTTTGAAATTATAACTTAAATGTACAGCCACCTGATTTGAGTGTAAAATCAAATCAGTTTAATGGTTGTGTCCAATACTGTAAAGTCTCTTCCTGAGTCAAATACAATACAATTTAGCTGTAAAATTTGTCATAGATGTGCTTTTTTGAGTGGCAAGGGGGAGCAAATATTTGTTCTAATACCTTGTGGTTATGTAGGAGAATATTTAAGATAGTTAAGTTTAGATGTTCTTTAAATTGGTGGGAAAAATGGAAGACCTTGTATATTCACATAATAATCCCATTTGATTAAATTTGAGAGAGTAAACACGTCTCCCATATCCTACCAGAGACCATCAGTGCAAGGGAACGTTTGCTTATTTTACTGGTGTCTTGACCAATAAAGATAAGTCACGGGGTTATCTCTGAGATCCCCTTCAGAATGAGATTTCTGTTGAGGTTAACCCAGAGTGTTTGCTCTATAAATTTAGGATACCACTAATAACGGATTGCTTTCTTATTTGAGGTTATAGATATCGGATGTAAAGTCTGACGTCCTAGAATTTAAATTACGAATTTCAATGAGTCACACTCTCAAATCCTTTCTTAGAATAGAGAATCCAAAATAATCATAGGTTTTACTATACTTTTATGGGAAAAGGGAGAAGCATATCCCACAACTCATCGTCTGACTTAAAGAAATGTCATAGATATTTATACCTTCCAGGAAATAGGGATGTCAATTTAAATAGTATTAGGGCAAACACCTGTGAGGTAAAACAACTGATTAGCACTGTAGAATTTTGAGGTTGTAGGAAGAGTGATTAGGTGTTCTGGTGTGTCCAAAGCTATCCTGGTTTATGCCTGTTGGTCTGGTTTAATTATTAACAGGTATAATTATTCTCGCTCAGAAATATCCTGACGTATAAAAAATTATACAGTCACCCTGATTATAGGGTACATTTTACACCTCTTAACGATAATCTTTGAGGTGTTGATAAACTTAAAGGACCATTTTGTTAAACAGAAAACAGAATAGGATCATATATTTTCGCACGTCTCCACACTTGACAGGGCATAGTAACATTGACTCTTCTGTGAATATTCTCAGTTCACTTCAGGACAAGCTTCTAACCAAGAATATTGTCTACTTTTCACAGTTGTAGAGTAAGAGGGAACATTTTCTTCTCATCTTTCCGAGATTCTTCTTACCAGGAGCGTTCTCTGGGCTAAATGGTAGAATTCTATTAATTAGCATTGAGGGGCTAAGGAACTTAACATTGACAATATAGAAAAGAAAAACGGCAAGGGAATTTATAACAAATATAATAATGAGGCGTATGATGTTTTGACTCTACATTATAGATGCCTTTGAAATTCAGAAAGTTGAAGTTTTATTTTATGGAGTTAGTCTCTTGAAATCCATACTTTCTGGCCAAGAATCCCCCCTTTAACTTATCTTTATTAGGTTGGAGGACTAAATTTTTGGAAACTAACCTTACAGTAAAAACTTTCGAATTTAGACTGAACTAAGATTATTCCAACCAGGGTGTCATTCTTCTTCACTGGGCAGCAGGAATGACAGACTAAAGCATCCCCCTTTCTATCTTGACCCAGAAGTCATATGACTTTAAATATTTGGATGTTACCATTTTACTCTAATGATACAACTTCTCCAATTGAATTTTTCTTATATTTGTAATCTTTAATTCACATTCAGAATCATTTTAAATTATCACATGTACTTAAGCAGCTTTTATAATTTAAAAGATACTTTTGACATGAGGTCTCTTCATTATTAATAGACTGATAAGAATGATTTGTTTAAAAATATTTCTTATGTGAATATTTTCATGCTAGACAGGAAGCATGATTTTATTGGGAAGAATATATCAGTCCCTCAAACGTCCAACTAGTAAGAGCAACATAGTCTCAATTTTAGGCACTTAGTTTTTGTTCTGTCAGCTTATGCTTCATGTATTTTAAAGCTATGCTATTAGGTGCATAAATATTTAAGATTATTATATCTTCTTGATGAATTGTTAACACTTCATCTTTGGTAGTCATCTTTATCTTAAGGTCTACTTTGTTATTAATAGAGTCACATCAGCTTTCTTATGATTAGTGTTGGTATGGTATATCTTTTTCCATTCTTTTTTTATCCCCCCTAGCCATGCCACGTAGCATGCAGGATCTTAGGTCCCCGATCAGGGAACCCATGCCCCCTGCAGTGGAAGCGCACAGCCCTAACCACTGGACTGCCAGGGAATTTTCTCTTTTTCCATTCTTTATTCTCAACTTGTCCATATATGTCAAATTAGTGTATCATAAGCATATTTTATGGTCATACTTTGTTATTCAGTTTAACAATTTTTTGTCTTTTCATTAGAGTGTTTAGTATGTTTATATTAATGCAATACTAATATGGTTGGGTTTAGTCTACCACAAAGCAAGCATACTTATAGCCTACAGGCAAATCTGGCTTTTGGCCTGTTTGGTTTTTTTTTAAGTTACTTTTGTCACAATTAATGAACTGATATTGATATATTATTAACAAAAGTTCAGCAGCCTGTTTTTGTAACTAAAGTTTTTGACACAATCATGACCATTTATGTATTGTCTGTGGCTGCTTTCATGCTACAATGGCAGATGGAATAGTTGTGACAGAGACTGTATGGTCTGCAAAGTCTAAAATATTAATTGTCTGGGCCATTACACGAAAAGTTAACAGACATTGGTCCTACTATTTTGTTCTTTATTTTTTATTTGTCTCATCTGTTCTTTGTCATTTGTTTTTCCTTTCTTGACTACTTCTAATTGAGTATTTTGGTAATCATTTTTATCTTTTCTGTTGGCTTTTTAGCTATACTTCCCTGTATCCTTTTTCAGTTATTGCTAAGGATTACAATATGCATCCTTAGCCTATTACTATTACTACAGTCTATCTTGAAATACAATTATTCCACTTCATGTACCTTACAACAGTTAGAACCTTGCAACAGTATAATTCCATTTGCCCATCCCATTATGTTTTAATTCTACCCTTGTTATAAACCCCAATGCACTGTTATTTTTTAATCAATTTTTAAAAGAAATTTTAAAAATATATTTTAAAGAATTGTCATTTATATTTATTGGTTCTTATGTTCTTCATTCCATCTTGTAGAGCCAGGCTTCCATCCAGGATTATTGCCTTCTCAGGAAGAAGTTTTTTGTTTGTTTGTTTGTTTTTTAATTTTTTGTAATATACTTCTGCTGGAAATGAATTCTCTAACTTTTGTTTATCCAAAGATGTCTCTCTTTACATTGTCTTAATTTCTGAAGGACATTCTTCTTGGATATAGACTGCTAGGTTGGCAGGTTTTTTCTTTCACCCACCCCTTTAAAGATGCCATTTTATTATTTTCTGGCTTTGATTGTTTCTGATAAGAAGTCAGCCATCATTCTTACCTTTTCTGCTTTTATTTATTTATTTTTTTTTTTTTTTTGCGGTACGCGGGCTTCTCACTGCCGTGGCCTCTCCCGTTGCAGAGCACAGGCTCCGGACGCGCAGGCTCAGCGGCCATGGCTCACGGGCCCAGCTGCTCCGCGGCATGTGGGATCTTCCCAGACCGGGGCACGAACCCGTGTCCCCTGCATCAGCAGGCGGACTCTCAACCACTGCGCCACCAGGGAAGCCCCATCTGCTTTTATTTTTTATTTTTATTTTTTTATATTGTCGGCCACACTGCTCGGCTTGCAGGATCTTAGTTTCCTGATCAGGGATCAAGCCCAGGCCCCCGGCAGTGAAAGTGCCTAGTCCTCACCACTGGACCGCTGGGGAATTCCCCTTTTCTGCTGTTAATATTTTAAAATATTTTGATTTGTGACAGTTTGACCCTAATCTGCCTAGGTGTGGTTTTCTCTGTCATACTGGGTTATTTCTTTATCATACTAAGTTTCAATGACCTTTATGGAGCCATAGTTCATGTGTTTCATACGTTTTGGCAAATTCTCAGCCATTATCTTGTCAAGTATTTCTTCTACACTGTTTTCTCTTCTTTCTAGGGCTCCAGTTAAATGTATGTTGGACTCTTGACTATGTTCCTACAGGTCTATGGCACTCTTTTTGTTTTTAATTTTCCTTTGTGTTTCATTTTGGATCATTTCTATTTACCAGTCTTTGAGTTCATCTATCTTTTTTTCTAATGTACCCCGGTTTCCTGTAAAGCCCATCCAATGAATCAATTTCAACTTTTTTTTATTGTAAAATTTCTATTTGGATCTTTTTTAGAGCTTCTATTTCTCTGTCAAAATTCTCTCTCTTCTCACCCATTTTTGTCCATCTTTTCCTCTAAATTCTTTAACAAATTATAAATGTCTCTGTCTTGTAATTCTAACATCTAGATCATCTGTGGATCTGCTATTGACAGGGTTTGTTTTGTTTTCTTTTGATTAAAGGCCACCTTTTCCTGCTTTTTCATGTCTTGTAAAACTTTTAAACCGTAGGCTAGATGTGATGTGATGTTATGTTATGTTGTTATGTTATATGTTATGTTATGTTATGTTATGTTATGTTATGTTATGTTATGTTATGTTATAAAAGAACAGTAGAGACTGAAGTAGGTGGTAATAACACCCTCTTGTCTCTCAGTATAATCAGAAGTTGAGCTGAGATAGTGCTTTAGTTAGTTGGGTTCAACTCTTGTTTCAAATGCCTTGAGAGTGAAGTTAGGCCCCTCCTTCCAGTAGAACTTTGAGATCTAAATTCTGAAAGTCTACAAGATTTCTTTTTGCTTTCCAGATCTGCCTCTGGCTTGTGGCATTAGCACTTACTCAGCAAAATTCTGAGGAGTGGGGGAGATTGGCAGGTAGGGAAGGCTAGCTCTGACCCTGGGCTCTTTTGAGATGCTCATCTAGGTAGACAGTCTTCATTTAGCTGTTAAAGACTTCACTGGTTTTTCCTTTGCCCTGCAAAATTCATTGCCTGTTGCCAGCATGCTCCTCTGTCAGTTCTTGCTCCCAGGGAATAAAGTGGTCACCCCTGATTTGGCTCAGCCAGGAAGGGTACATTCCTTACTGGAATTTGGTCCATTAAATTTTTTTTGCTTGCACAACTCTTAGGTAGCTTTAAGGGAAATAAGATATTCTTAGCTTATCCATTGTTTTCTAGTTGTTGCAGTAGAAATGGTGGTCTTTTGTGACCTTTCACATCCTAAGTGGAAGTGGAGCTCTGAGCATGTAATGGAAGTCGAACTCCTTTCTGTGTATCCCCCTAACCAAGCACACTGTAGTGGATTTAATGGACAGAATTTAGATATACTTTTGTGTGTGTCTCTGTAGCTAGCAAATCAGCCATGGTTGGGAGTGAAGAGTCATTACATCATGACAGTAATTGCATCTGGTGTGGATTTAGGGCATTCCAGACCATCTTCATATTGAACTTAAATGTCTTTGTCAGATAGATTTCAACATTGACTTTCACTACTAGGTCTATGTTTGTGGCTTTCTACCCTCTCTGTAATGCAGACTCGTGTTTGATATGGGGTCCTTAGTTTTAGAAATCTGCCTGGAAGTAAAATGGTACAAACATTTGATGAAAATTATTGTTGATTAGCTCTATATTATATACATTATAGAGCAACTTAATTTTTCTCTATGTATAACCTACTAGGTAATTATTGCTCAGATAACTTTTGTTCCTTGGCGGTAAATTTATATGTGTGTATATGTATGTGTGGATGTATATGTAGATGATGTGGCATGTATCAGTACTTCATTACTTTCGATGGCTGAGTACTATTGCATTATGTTATACACTACACTTTGTCCACTCATCTGCTGATGGACATTTGGTCTGTTTCTTTTTTGGCTATTGTGAATAACGCTGCTATAAACTTGGGCGTACATATACCTGTTTGAATACCTGTTTTCAGTCTTTGGGGATATATATCTAGGAGAGGAATTGTGTGGTTATATGTTAATTCTGTTTAACTTTTTGAGGAGCCACCAAACTGTTTCTCATAGTTCCTGAACCATTTGACATTCCTATCAGTAATGTCGGTTCCAGTGTCTCCACATCCTTGCTAAAGCTTGTTATTTTCCATGTTTTTGATTATGGCCATCATAGTGGGTATGAAGTGGCACCTCACTGTGGTTTTGATTTGCATTTCCCTAATGACTAATTTTTGGGTTTGGAGGGGGGGTTTTTTTTGGCTTATACAACAAAAGTTTATTTTTTTCACAGTTCTGGAGGCTAGAAGTCTAAGATTAGGGCACTGGGAGGGTTGATTTTTTTCTAAACCCTCTCTGTTTAGCTTGTAGATAGCTGTATTATGTGTCTTCACATGGTCTTTCTCGGTATGTGTGTCCAAATCTTCTCTTTCTATGAGGACACAAGTTACATTGGATTAGGGCTCATCCCAATGAACTAAATTAACCCTAATTACTTCTTTAAAGACCCTATCTCCAAATACAGTCACATTTTGTGGTATGGGGAGTTAGAACTTCAACATGTGAATTTGGTTAGGGATGGGGAGGGGACACAATTTAGTCATAGCATGGTTTAAGCTATAGCATGAGTTTTGGGATTATCAATGTTGGAAACATACTTGTATCTAAGAAATAAGGAAAGCTTTATAGATACAGAATGACTCAACTTTAAAACAAGCAATAAAAAAATCTGCTTTCAATAACTTATTGTTGGTTTTGTAATTTAGCTTATGTTTATTTTGGTTCAAAGCAATGTGCTTCCAATAAAAGAATCAGATTCCTTTTTACTCGTTCCTCAGTAAATGGTTCTGGACACAATGGCAACTTGAGATTTCCGTTGAAATCTTCGTCCTTATCCTCACCTTCATCATTATTGTCACCATCGTCATCAAGCTAACAATTATTATCTAAAGACTATTGATGTTGAACATCTTTTCATGTGTTTGTTGGCTATTAGTATATCGTCTTTGAAGAAATGTCTATTCAAGTCTTTTGCCAATTTTTAAGTTGGATTGTTTGGAATGTTTTAATTGAGTTGTCTTTTTATTGTTGAGTTATAAGAGTTCTTAATGTATTCTAGATACTAAACCATTATTAGATACATGATTTGCAAATATTTTCTCCTGTTTTGTACATTGTCTTTTCACTTTCTTATGCTTTGATACACAGAAGTTTAAAATTCTTTATTGTAATAAATAATACATAACATGAGGTCTACCCTCAACAAATTTTTAAGTGTACAATATTATTAACTATAAGCACAATGTTGTGCAGCAGATCTCTAGAATTTTTTCATCTTGGATGAGTGAAATTCTATACCCATTGAATAGCAACTCCCTTTCCCCCCACTCCTACCAGTCCCTGGCATCCACCACTCTACTTTCTGCTTCTGTTGAGTTGGCTACTCTTGATACCTCATACAAATGGAATCATGTAGTATTTGTCCTTTTGTGACTGACTTATTTCACTTAGCATAACGTCCTCAAGGTTCATCCGTGCTGTAACACCTGACAGGATTTCCTCCTTTTTTATGACCGAATAATACTCTATTGTTTGTATGTACTATATCCCCCCACCTCCCCCGGCTGCCTTCTTTTTTTTCAATAGGAGTATTTGGGTACTATTTGACAAAACAAACAGTGTTCTTTAAGCAAACATTTATTGAATGTCTGGATATGATTTGGCAATAGGATATGGAAACAAACATGAGAAGGACATGATAATTGACCTCAAGGATCTGCTGTGCAGAGGTGTGGGGCTTTGGGTTAGGACACATAAGAAAATATACACTGAGAGTCTCAAGGCATAAAAGGCAAACTTTGGGCTCTGAGAAGAACAGGATCTGGATGGCCTAGAGTAGTTTCATATACAGAAGTGGGGAGAAAGGAGGCTATACCACATTTTCTTTGTCTGTTCAGCTGTTGATGGGCATGTAGATTGTTTCCACCTCTTGGCTGTTATAAAGAATGCTACAATGAACATGGGAGTGCAGATATCCCTTTAAGAGCCTGATTTTGATTCTTTTGGATAAATTCCCAGAAGTGGGGTTGATTGATTATACGGTAGTTCTATTTTTAATTTTTTGAGGAACCTCCATACTGAAAAGTTTTTCATTTTGATGAAGTTTAATTTATCTGTTTTTTCTTTTGTTGCTCATGGTTTGGTATATATCTGAGAAGCCATTGCCAAATTCATGATCATTGAAGATTTACTCCTCTGTTTTTCTTCTAAGAGTTGTATGGTTTTAGCTCTCACATTTAGGTCATTGATCCATTTTGAGTTAATTTTTGTATGTGGTATGAGGTAGGGATCCAACTTTACTCTTTTGCATGTGGCTCTCCAGTTTCCCCAGCACCATTTGTTGAAAATATTGCTCTTTCCTCATTGAATGGTTTTGGTACCCTTGCTGAAAATCAATCTGGCATATATGTATGGGTTTATTTCTGGACTCTCAGTTCTATTCCTGTGGTCTATATGTCTATCCTTATGCCAGTACCACACTGTTCTGATTACTGTAGCTTTGGATTGGTTTGAAATTGGGAAGTATGATTCTTTCAACTTTGTTTTTCTTTTTCAAGATTGTTTTGGTTATTTGGAGCCTCTTGCAATTCCATGTGAATTTGAGGATCAACGTTTCCATTCTGCGGTTCACTATTCTTTATTGCTGAATAATATTATATTGTATTAATATGCCAGTTGGTTTATCCCATCTTCTATCAAGTATATTCTGTTGATAGGGAATGGATAAACACATGTATTCTCTTCTTAAATCTGTGTTTTCTTTATCACATTACTTGGGACTTAGGGTTCTGCCTTAAGCAGGCTCTACATTGAATGAATTTATTCTTCAAAAGCATTTGTTGCTAAGGAACCAGTGGCTTTTGGGCCACCTATATTATATTCCAGCTTTAGAAAATACTGTGTTTTCAAGACATAATCTCTATTCATGATTTATAGATGTTTTATCAAGAAAAACTGTTTTACAAATAATCTACTCTCTTTCTTCACAGGTACCCTTTCTATCTCCTTTGGAAGGTCATATTTACTTAAAAATAAAGTGTCAAGTGAACTCAAGTGTTGAAGAAAGAGGTTTTCTAGTAAGTAACATCACTGGATCTATATTTTCTTTTTTCCATTTTGTGAAGCATAGACTTGGTTTCCCATAGGAATGAAAGTCTGTGTGACTAAGTGATAAATTGGTTCAGATTTGTTGCATGTCCACTATATGCTAATCACTGTGCTGGTGTTAGAATATAATAGGCCACAGAAAATAATCCCTGCACTCAGGAACTTTTAGTATAATAGGAAGAAATACAAGTGAACAGCTAAGTACAATACAGTACTATAATGGGAGAAAGCATAGAGTGCATGGGTGTAAATTGGTGGGACACCAGGTCTTAGGTATGAGTGGGAAGGCTTAAAGAAAGGTATTGGAAATAACTTGTAAACTGCTAGCTGAACAAGTTAGCCAGAGGGAGAGAAGAGGGAGATATGCTCCAGATGAAGGGAAAAGCATTACAATGGCCTGGAGGGCCCTTCCCTCTCTCACCCCCACCAGAGTAAAAGATGACACATTTAGATAGTGACAGGTATTTCAGGGTAGCTAGAGCTTAGAGTCTGAGTGTGTGTGTGGAGAAGGGGTAGTGAGAGGAGTGACTGGGGAGGAAGGTGGGGTTAGGGGAAATGGAGCCAAGTGTTAGAGGGCCTTTTAAAGACTTCCGACTTTATCCTGAAGTCGGTTGGGTACTCTTGTAGGATTTTAAGCAGAGGATTAACATCAATTTTGGGGGTTTAGGAAAGTCATTCTGACTAACATGTGGAAGTGGACTGGGGAGTGGCAGAACTGAAGAAGATTAGTGAAGAAACTGAGTTACTCCATGAGAGAGGGGATGGGGGCTGGCAGTCAGGGTGGAGAGAAGGACCCACCGTGGATAGGTGAAGGAGGAAGAAGTGCAGACCCTAGTGGTTTGGCTGTAGGGGTGGAGAAGCAGAAGTAAGGATGTCACCCAGATCCCTGCCTTGCACAGCTTGTTGGGTGGCAGTGATTATACTGAGATAAGGGGCCCTGGAGGGGGGGAGCAAGTGTCCATGTTTGGGGTGGAAACCGTTTTTCCCCAAAATTTTATTGTGGTAAATTGCAAGCATACAGCAATGTTGATAGAATTTTATAATGAACGCCCGTATAGCCAGCATCTAGATTTTGCCTTTAACATTTTTTACTGTCCTTGCTGTATCATGTATCTACTACCTAGCTATCCTTCTAGCCAGTCCTGAAAATATCATATTTTGAGGGGAAGAATTTCAAAGTATATTGTGGACATTAGCATGTTCCCGTGAATCTTAAGTGTACATCCCCTGA
The DNA here is from genome assembly GCF_964341445.2 of Mesoplodon mirus. NCBI lineage: Eukaryota > Metazoa > Chordata > Mammalia > Artiodactyla > Ziphiidae > Mesoplodon > Mesoplodon mirus. The sequence goes on from NC_138985.1 coordinate 74,298,828, forward strand.
GTTCTGACACAGGCATACATCTATGTAACCCAAATTTCTATTAAAATAGACAATTTTACCCCAGAAAGTTCCCTCATGCCCCTTGTCAGTCAGTCCCCACCCAAGGTAGGAAGTTTGAATGAGTTAAGTTTTAAATAACTTGAATTTTAGATGTGTACAGGCACGTTTCAGAGTTTGAGTTTGGAGCTCAAGATAGACATTTTAGATGAGGTGAAGGTTTGGAAATCTGCAGCAGAGAGATAGTAATGGAAGCTCAGGTGGCGTTGAATAGCCAGGGAACACTAACATTTAAGCCACAGACCTAGGAAGAGAAGCTCTCAAGGGAGACTATAGGGAGGGCAATGGAGAACTTCGTTTCATGGTTGCCAGGGGAAGAGTCTGCACGAGGGAGTGGTCAAATTAGATAAGCATCTATTAGAGATGGTTGGACTTATTAATGAAGTGGTCATTCTAGTCTTGTTGAGAGCAGGAGCTAGATTGCAAATGGTTACAAAGGGAGTGGAGGGTGAAGAATGGGGGTGCAACAACTCTGAAACAAAGTTTGGCTGCAGAGGGGTAAAGAGAGTGTGGTACCTGCAGAGGTCTGTAGGGTGAAAGAAGGATTTTGTTGACATTTTATTAAGATTGGAGAGATTTGAGCATCTTTAAATTCAAATGGGTAGCTTCTAATAGGGCCAAAGAGGGCAAAGGTAGAGGCAATGGGGAACCTGCACTTTAAGGAATAACACATGGAACAAGGTCATGAGAGTGAGAACAAATAAGACCCAAGCCACGGTTCATGATCTTGTACAGAATTATACTTTTTCCATTATCAGAGGAGGAAAGTATGTGTAGAATACACAGAAGGTTGTGGGTGTGGTACCAGAAGTAGAGAAAATCTAATAGCTTTGATTTTCTTTGTGAAGCAAGAATTTGAGCTATACAAAAGATATCACAGGTCAATTTGCAGTTGCTGACAAAGGGCAAGAGAAAGAAGAGCTAGATTGTACAGAAAGTCCAAGCAGCCAAGGTGACTGTAAATCATACTTCGTAGCTTTTTTCACATGTAAATCCAGCAGGTGGCACTAGATATTCTTGGAAAAGTGTCTATAAATTTCTGACTTGAAAGCAGTGTTTACTTACTGACCTTTTCCTTTAATGTAAATATTTCCATATTTTACTCTAGGTACCTTTAGCCCCTGATATACTCTTAGGACATTCATTTGCCTAAAATGTCTGACCTACTTAATGTTTGAGCAGGGCTCTTAACTACTTTAGAGTTAGATCTTTTCAGGTTTACTCTATCTTGAATCCTATAGGCCATTCTTATCACATCCACACTTACAGAAATGTGGTAAAAAAAAAAGTTAACTCAGGACTCCCCCAAATAACTTCTGTCCCCTGTCTAAGCAATGCCTTTTAATTACTTCTAACCTCTATAAAAAATAGAGGTAGTAATTGAAATGGTTCAGTTGCTTGGTTCAGTTTTCCTTCCTGATGTGCCAGGGACAGCTGGAAGGAAGGAGACTACCAACCAGAGAAACTTGCTAAGTGATTCTAAAATGGTACTAGCCTAACTCTGCCAAGACTGATGAGCAGCAAGAAAAGTACGTTCTGGTTTAGCTAGAAGGTTCCAGTTCTGCTTTGTGACCGTGTGTTGTCATCTAATTTCCTTGGCCTTCAGTTTCCCCAGCTATAAAAATGAAAAAGCTATCCTCTTGTTATTTTTCTCTGATTATAGTAGGGGGTAATGATAACTTGTATTATTTTTATCCATCAAATTTTTCCTTTTCTATTACCTTTATGATGTAAAAGGTGAACGTAAACACAAAAGGGAGCTGGTGAGTCATTTGTACTAACTTTGTGCTTGAGATTGAAATAACAAGATTCCTGGCCTTGATACAGAGTAGAATAAAAATAAACTTAAGTACTTTATAAAAGAGAGAAAAAAAATCATGCAAGTAGATTTTGAAGTATGAAATATGTCAACATACTGAGGTTTAATGTATAGAAAACATTTAATTGATCCTCAGGTTTCTAAAGTCAGTATTTCATTGACTTTTCCAGACCATATTTGAAGATATTAGTGGTTTCGGTGCGTGGCATCGAAGATGGTGTGTTCTTTCTGGAAACTGTATCTCTTATTGGACTTATCCAGATGATGAGAAACGAAAGGTAATATTAATATTGATGGTCAGTGGTGAAAGCCCTAACTGACTTTCAGGGAATATTTCATGCAAGTGTTCCCCATGGCCCCCATTAACCACCCAAATGCCCCGTTAAAAATATTTACTAAGCCATTAAAAATGTTCTTGTTGAAAGACTAGTGAGTGTGTGTGTGTGCATGTGTGTGTATTTGTGTAAAAATTTTATATCTTATCCATTCCCTGTGATTTGACCACTCTTGAAATACCTTTAGGAATATATTTTTCTTTTTTTCTGGAATGTTTCATAATATTTTTTAATTGACACTTTTAATCAGAAATATTTTCAATTCACTTTTGTATTTTATTAACAGTTGATTTACCTAACTCTGAGATAAAACAGAAAGGAAAAACCACCATAGGAATATAGTGGTTTTGGTTTTGTTTCTAAATTTGATAATAGAATTTTATGGATACATTACATCTTGTTTTTAAAGAATTTAATGTTATGGCCCAAGTGTGGTAATTTATTATCCAAAAACTGGAAAATAAAAATAAGCAGAAATATAAAGTAAAATCATCTATAACAGAGATAACTACTGTTCACATTTTGCTGTGTATCCTTCTAAGTTTTTTAACTGTATATGTAATAATAGTTATATATCCATTTATGAATCTTTTTTAAACAGAAAGTATCATGTTTTTTACAACTTAATTTTTACTTGATAATATCCTATCTTTCCACATCAATAAAAATACATCTGTGATATTGCATTAGATAGCTATATGTATGACATTGTAGCTATATAAAATTTTATTTTGAAGTTTATTGTGAAATATTTAGAACCTTCAAATAGACAAAAAAAAAAAAAACAAGTAATTTCTATCAACCTCTGTGTTATCAGTCCAATTAAAGCTCCTCATGTAATTTTCTCTCCCTCATAGAGATAACCCCTATCCTGAAATTATTTTGTTCCTATGTATTTCTTTAAATTTTTATTATATATTATATATAGGCAGTATATTATTGCAATTGCATATTTTGAAGCATTATACAAATAGATCATACTGTATATACTATTCTGCAACTTGCATGTTTTAAGTCAACATGATTTGTGACATTAGTCTAGGCTGGTGTGTGTAGCTCTAATTTGTAGAGCTCTAGCCATCTTTCTCTGTACTAAAGTATTCCATTGTAAGAATGTATCACAATTAATTTATCCACTTCTCCTATTTATGGGCACTTAGATTATTTCTAAATTGTTGCTATTATAAACAGCTCTGCTATAACTTAGCTACATGGATCAAAGCTCTTTCTTGAGTTTGTATCTAGTAGCAGAATTACTGGTTTGTAGGGTTTCGCACATCTTCAATTTAGCTAGATTTTGTCCAGTTATTCTTGAAATTGGTTGTACAGTGTTCTGTTCCCACCAGGAGTACATGAGAGTTCTCAGTGTTCCACATCCCACCAACACTTGATATGTCAGCCTTTTAAACTCTTGTCAGTGTGATACGTGTGAAAGGTTATTTCACTGTGTTTTTATTTTGGTTTTCCTTGATTGAACATTAAGAGTAAGCATCTTTTCTTATGTGTTTTAGCCATTTATTTCCCTAGTCTTTTGCTTGGCATATGTTTTAATTTATCTTTATAATATCTTTTCATAAACAGAAATTTTTAATGCTAAGATAAATCTGTCAGTTTATTGCTTTATTGTTTACTTTTTTGAATCTTAGTTAAGAAAATCATCTCTATAGTCATAAAGATATTCTCCTATACCTCCTTATAACTTCTGAAAGTTATAAAGATTTATATTTCATATTTAATTTACCTGGAATTGATTTTTTTCCCCAATCTGGAAACCCAACTGTACCAGCCCCATTGGATGGTCCATTCTTTCCCCACTGATCCACATGCTGTTTCTGACATGTATCAAGATATCATTATATATGTAGGTCTATATTTAGGCTTTCTATTCTGTTTCCTTTGGTATGTATCTCTCAGTCTCAATTACCATAGCTTTAAAATAAATCTTAATGTCTGGTAAGGTAAGTCTCCTAACTTGTGTTTTTATTCAATAATGTATTATTTATTCTTGGTCCTTCATTTTACACACACACACACACACACACGGAAATACGTGTACCTGTATATTTAACTTTTTATAATTGAAAATGTTCAAATGTACACAAAACAGAGAGAAATAGTATACTGAACTCCTAGCTTCAACAATTATTAACTTTCATGTTTCATTTCTCTCTCCACAGCACACACACTTTTTTGTTCTTATTGGTTTGCTGAGGTATTTTAAAGCAAATATCACACTTCATATTATATCATTTAACCTGTGTGAGTCAAGGTTGCCAGTTCCTAACATTCATTGGTCAGTACCCCAAGGAAGCCAGATTTCAGGCTAGCTTACCGTTCTACACTCTCTCTTCCTCATTGATTTTGGCCTTTGAAGGTTTCTTTCACCTTCTTGTGAGTTCAGTTATTTGGCAATTGGGGAATTATGGGAGGACTTTTAGACTATTTAGTCTGCCATACTTGCTGGAGACATAATATTATTATTTCTTTAAATAGTCCCCAATTACTGTCATTTAATTTGTTTCAATCTTTTCACTATTATGAAAAAATAGGGACTATACCCATATAAACATCTTTGTGCACCTATAAATTTCTTTTAGGTGAAGTTGTAGGATCAGGGTATGCCCATTTTGAATGTTTTTTGATTGCTCTTATCAAATTGTCTACCAGTAGTAGACCATTTATGCTTTCACCAGCAGTGTATGAGAGTTTCTATCACCACCCCAACCAACCAACATAGGTTATTACCATTCTTTCCAGACTTGGCCAATCTAATGTTTAAAAATGGTATATTTCATTCTAATTTCTTCTTAAAATTACTGATAGAGTTAACACTTTTACTGGCTTTTTTTTTTTTTTTTTTTTTTGCGGTATGCCGGCCTCTCACTGCTGTGGCCTCTCCCATTGCGGAGCACAGGCTCCGGACGCGCAGGCTCAGCGGCCATGGCGCACGGGCCCAGCCGCTCTGCAGCATGTGGGATCCTCCCAGACCGGGGCATGAACCCGTGTCCCCTGCATCGGCAGGCGGACTCTCAACCATACTTGTGCCCATACTTGTCCCTTTTCCAATTTTTCAGGACCATTTAGTCTTATGAATTTTTATCTTTGACTGTCATACCATAGGAATAACATGGCTTCCAACAATCCAAAGCAATAGTTTAGCCTGGTCTTTTAGAGATACATAAAAAATATTTACAAATGAAATCTGATGTCTAGGTTTCTGTTTATAGAAAGGGAGGAATTAAGTGGGCTATAGACAAAAGGTGGTTGAATGTGTGTTTCTAATTGTTAGAGCTGATTAATGGGTACATGGAAGTTCATTATGCTATTCTTTTTATTTTGTATCTGTTTGAAGTTTTCCATAACGAAAAGTTTGTTTTTTAAGTTGACTAAGAGCTCCAGTTGACATCTTTGGTTTCTATTTTTATGACCAGCAAAAAACAATAATAAATGTTAAATATGTTTCTCTAAACTCAGTGTAATTAAACTTTAACTTTTAAATTAATGCCTTTTTAATTTTAAATTTGTATCAACTGGAATACTGCTTAATGCTTACTGACTTAAATGGTCTTGTTTATTTTCTACCAATCATGTTTTTTAAAAATTTGTTTTTAAAGAATCCCATAGGAAGATTAAATTTGGCCAATTGTACCAGTCGGCAGATAGAACCAGCCAACAGAGAATTTTGTGCAAGACGCAACACTTTTGAATTAATTACTGTCCGACCACAAAGAGAAGATGACCGAGAGACTCTGGTCAGCCAATGCAGGGACACACTCTGTGTCACCAAGTATGTATTGGGCTATAAATATTTCTATCAACTAAGTGATTGCCCACTATGTTCTTACCACTGTAAGAAATATCAGAGATGATCCTTGTCTTTGAAAAGGGTACAGTCTTAATGAGGAAACAAAACACATACACATCAGTAAGAGAGTAAGCTAATAATTAAGTCAATATAGTTAAGAAAAATACAGCATTCAAGTTATATCTTAGCTTATCATGTTTTCTAGTATACTCACAGTATAGCCATTTTCAGGACAGTTATCTAATATTCTTTGGGCTGAGTTTGAAGATTTCACATGTAATTGAGAAATCAAGTATTTTTTAAAGCAATTTGACACATCCCTTCCTGTCTATTCCCCAAATACCCTCGATTAACCTGCTGACTTACAAAACAATTTACTCTGCAAATTTCTGGTTGGAGATTAACAGAATAAACTACTGGGAGTGTCACTTTTCCTTAACCCTAATCTTAAGTATAAGATGCAAAAGCTTATTGCTAAGAGTCTAAGGTTTTTTTGCTTGGATGCCCAAGAGAAGCTTGCAGACCAACTTCAATGTACAAAATTATGATTAGGGACAAAAGTTAGAATTTGACAGAATCTCTGTTAATCAGACTGTTGCTGGATATTGCAGACAGGGAGATGGGTAGAACTGGCTTCATAAGTTTCTGATGTGGAAATATCAGAAAGTTCAGCCAAGAGACACTCTATTAAAATAGAACAAAGTTGCCCAGATACCGCCAGTTGGTTTTAAAACAGAGAAATAGGGGACGCATTCTTTGGAAATTCTTGATGTCTAGATTACTTTCAGATTAATTTAGTTGAACTCATCCACTCCTTTCCTTCGGGGGCCTTCTGTGCAGCAGTGACATCAGACAGGACAGGAGAGGCAAATTGGATTTATAGTCACTTTCTTTAGTAGCTACCCTGTTCATGGCCACAGTCAGTGAGGGAACCAACCAAAATTCAGTCCCCAAGTACTTCCTGACCACAATGGCCCTTTTTAAACATTACTCACATTTTTCATATAATCTTATCTTTTACTTGTTACATAAACCCTCCCAGACTTCGACCTTCTCCTGCGGTAGAAATAGTTATATCACATATTGCTCTAATTACTCTGTAGTTCACCTGCATGCAGTTTTTCTTATTATAACATTATTGTAACTTGAGTGAACACTTTATCCAAGCATTTGAGAGAGGCCCATTCTCAGCTCAGTCTTGGCTGAGTCTTTAGCTTTGCTTGGTGGCTTCTTAAAACTTATTTCACTTTTTGATCATATATTTTGCAGAGTATATACATTTTACAGTTCTGCATTCTCCTTTGTATTATTTATCTGTTTCTCCCCAGGGCCTTTTTGACCTATGCCTTTTATCTAAATTTAATGTATCTCATTTTTATTTCTACTAACCAACCTTGCTATCTTTCCCTCCTTCAATACTAAATATTTATCATCTGATCAATATTGCCTACTTTGAAATATAGATTATACATTTGAACTAGAAATGTTTCATCACGTGGGGAGGCAGTATTACACAGTTGAACTTTGAAGTCAACAGACCTATGTTTAAATCCTGACTCAGTGACTTACCAAATGTGACCATGGCAAGTTACTTAACTTTGCTAGCCCTCTGAAATCTCCTGTGTCAGAGGAGAAGAATAAACTCCAATGAATGACAGTAGAGGTTAATGAGTAGACACACTTAGCATGGTGTCACGCACATGGAATGAGCTCAACGAATGGTCACTATCATTACTGTAAGTATTGTTCTGTCTGTTGACTAATAGATGATCAACTCACTGTTTATTCACACTTATACCATTTCTAATACCAATGGGGAGAAATTATAAAGATGGAGAATGAGTACAATACAACATACTTCTAACACCCAGCTGTCCTCTAGAAGAATGGTCTGGCTTGTGAATTAGGGAATTCCGTTCCCCCCCGACCCTCACCTGCTGCATCAACTGGATATTCAACTTGTAGCTAAATATGGATACAAAGAAGAGATTCCTGATATGAACAAAGAGATTAGGATAGACAAAGTCTTAGGATCTTCAGATCATTTACTGTAAATACTGTGCTCTACTAATACAAGAATTAGTAGAGCACAGTATTCTTGGGACAAGAATAATGGGAGACAGTACAAAATAGTATTATCTATAGGCCAGGTGAAGGTTCATGAGTCTGTGATTCCAGCTCTTGGGGACCCTGAGTCTGAGGGATCTGGGGGGGCTCCCATATTCAGGCCTGTGGTGCGCTTGCTCTTCTAGGAAGTGACCCATGCTCAGTGGCTGTCTTGCACCACCAAATTGCCCAGTCAGACCACCTGTACAAGATTAGTTACTGTCTTTGGTTTGAAACTCCATCATTTCCCAAATGTAATCAGTGTGAGTTATGGTTCAGCTAACCAACCTGCAAGATGATTGATTCTCTTTTGTTGTAATTGGAGAAGCACTTTACTATGGGTCTCTTGATTTAGCATCCATTAAAACAGGGGTCCCCAAGCCCTGGTCTGTGGCCTGTTAGGAACCAGGCCGCACAGCAGGAGGTGAGCGGCGGGTGACCAAGCGAAGCTCCCTCTGCTGCTCCCCATCGCTCACATTACCACCTGAACCACCCCCCCGCCAGCCGTGGAAAAATTGTCTTCCATGAAACCGGTCCCTGGTGCGAAAAAGATTGGGGACTGCTGCATTAAAAGGTGGTAGAGAGTTACTCCTTTTACTATTTAGGCTCCGCCCCCCACCCCGCAACCCCCATCCCGCCCCAGCAAGAATACTTGGAGATATGGAATGGGGGAAAGGATCCTGATCTTTTTGTTTGTTCATGTAGGAACTGGCTGTCTGCAGATACCAAGGAAGAGCGGGATCTCTGGATGCAAAAACTCAATCAAGTTCTTGTTGATATTCGCCTCTGGCAACCTGATGCTTGCTATAAACCTATTGGAAAGCCTTAAACTGTGGGACATTTCCAAGTTGTATAGAGGTTTACTGACTTATGTCATAAATGTTTCTTAAGAGCATCAGTTTTGCTGGTTGCATTTTATGCTTTAAATACAAAAGGGTATGTGCCAATATTCATTCACTACATATTATGCAGTATTTATATCTTTTGTATGTAAAACTTCACCCGATTTCTCTTCTGTTATTCATAAATGATTGGAAGAAAAAATGTATTATAGTTGATTTTGCTAAATTTTAATTTAAAAGCCTCATTTTCCTAGAAATCTAATTATTCAATTATTCATGTTAAAATATTTTTTTTTAAGTAAGGAATTTTGAGTTGTCTTCCTGGAGCTGTGGGTCTCAAAGTAGAAAGGTCTTCCAGGGCTGGAGACAGAAACCTCACACTTGATCATTCTTTCTCTAGCCTCAGTACTTTTTTCTAAAGGTTGTGGTCATTTATTGATCATGATATATCTTGTTATTAGAGTACTGAAAAAAAAATCTAAGGGACCTTGCAGAAACATTTTTGGTAATGGAGGTAAGAACTTTTTCAAAATAGCAAATGTTTATTAGTCTGAAGCTTAAGGCTGCCTTCAAATAAGAGATGTGGGCATTGTGTGAGATTTGGGGGTTAAATGTTTTATTTAGAAGACTTAATAATCACATGGTTTACATTTACTCAGTTACTATAAATGCTGTGTGGTGCATATTTTCATGGAATACAGGCTTTTAAAAGTAACTATTTTTGCTCTATAGCTTACAGACTCCTCAGATATACTTGGCAAATTAGTTCTTTCTGTTCCTGTAACAAGAACAAATGTAAATTGAAGAATCTTTATATAAGAAAAGTAAACGTTACCAAGCTACTATGACTAATACTTTGCTTGCCTAAGTTCTTGTCTTTTTTCTTTTTCACATCAAGAGTATGACAGCGTCTAGTCACCCATTATGAAAATCACTTGAGAAACTGTTAACTCATGTATTACCTTTAAAAGCCTAATGCCTTTTTTTAAATTATAAAATATTGTAAATGTAGAGCATGGTCTCAACTTTAAATACACTTTCACTTTCTTCTCTGAATTGTTAAAGTTATTGATGGCCTCATTTATAAACACTAAATTCTGTCACCTCCTGTCATTTTATTTTTTACTCATTCAAATGTGTTTTTTCTTATGTGTATTATAAAAATATATTTTATGATCTCCTACCTAAATAAATACTTGCAAATGGCTTAAGGACTCAGCTATTTAAGAAATATTATTAAAATGTGCCATGCGGCTGCCCTGCATCGTAGGCTGCGGGCTTCTTGAGGGGATTGTACTGACTTGGTGAGGGTATTTCATTCATCTTTTTACCTCTAGCCCAGTGCTCAGCCCACTGTGTGTTCTTAGAGTCACTGTTGAATCAGGAGGTGGATGAAGGATCCATTTCTGAGGCATTTCAATAGAATATGGTACTCGGACGCACATTCGAGGAGATGGAGGATGATTCCCAAGTGCTTAGCAGAGACTGAGTAGATAAGTAACATCACCAGCCAAAAGAGGGTATAGGTTTGGTGGGATTGATGACAGGGCCTCTTTTATTTATTTGTAGATTTGTTTTTATTTTTTAAATTTCTTTTTAAATAAATAAATTTATTTATTTATTTATGGCTGCGTTGCTGTGCGTGGGTTTTCTCTAGTTGCAGTGAGCGGGGGCTACTCTTCGTTGCCGTGTGTGGGCTTCTCGTTGTGGTGGCTTCTCTTGTTGCGGAGCACGGGCTCTAGGCTCATGGGCTTCAGTAGTTGTGGCGCGCGGGATTCAGTAGTTGTGGCTCGCGGGCTCTAGAGCGCAGGCTCAGTAGTTGTGGCACACGGGCTTAGTTGCTCCGCGGCATGTGGGATTTTCCTGGACCAGGGCTCGAACCCGTGTGCCCTGAATTGGCAGGCGGATTCTTAACCACTGCATCACCAGGGAAGCCCTTGTGTTTATTTTTGAATAGACATTTTATGTCATTATACAAAGTTCAAAAGACACAAAGAAGTTAAGGTGAAAATTATGTCTCTTCCTCTTGTCACAGCCACTTTTGCCAATTTTGCCGTGTCCTCCTAGAGAGATTCTGTGCATATTACATCAACATATTTCTATTCTTTTGTTCATTAAATATATTTCACGCATACTGTTTGTTGTAAGTGAAAGAAAAAGGCATAACAGTATTCCTTAGCAAACATTATATCTTAGTATATGTATAGAGGGTATATAAAGTTCAGCTTTAGAAGAAATTTAAGGTAATTGTGGAACATACGTTAGAAATACCTCATAAAAGGGAACCCTCTTGCACTGTTGGTGGGAATGTAAATTGATACAGCCACTATGGAGAACAGTATGGAGGTTCCTTAAAAAGTAAAACTAGAACTACCATATGACCCAGCAATCCCACTACTGGGCATATACCCTGAGAAAACCGTAATTCAAAAAGACACATGAACCCCAATGTTCATTGCAGCACTAGTTACAATAACCAGGTCATGGAAGCAACCTAAATGCCCATCAACAGAGGAATGGATAAAGAAGATGTGGCACATATATACAATGGAATATTAGCCATAAAAAGGAATGAAATTATGCCATTTGCAGAGACATGGATGGACCTAGAGATTTTCATACAGAGTGAAGTAAGTCAGAAAGAGAAAAACAAATATCGTATAATGTTGCTTATATGTGGAATCTAGAAAAATGATACAGATGAACTTATTTGCAAAGCAGAAATAGAGACACAGGTGTAGAGAACAAACGTATGGATACCAAGGGGGGAAGGGGGGGGTGAGATGAATTGGGAGATTGGGATTGACATATATACACTACTATGTATAATATAGATAACTAATGAGAACCTACTGTATACCAGGGGGAACTCTGCTCAGTGCTCTGTGGTGACCTAAATGGGAAGGAAATCCAAAAAAGAGGGGATATATATATATGTATAGCTGATTCACTTTGCTGTACAGCAGAAACTAATGCAACATTGTAAAGGAACTATACTCCAATAAAGATTAATAAAAGAAAAAAAAGAAATACATCATAAACCATGGGAAATACTGCTCTGAAAATTTCAGTGTTTTGTGCCTAGGGGGATTGTTGAAACCATTAGAGTTGATAAGATCATCCAGGGAGTATGATGGTGGAAAGAGAAGCAAGAACAAAAAGAACATGATCTTTAGGGGAAAAGTGAAAAAGGAGTGGCTGATGATTATCTTCCATGAAAGAAATACAAGAGTGATGTCTGCTGAGACCAAAAAAGGCCCTTAAGATTTGACCACAAAATCAAAAAGTGGGTTAAAGAAAACAACTGAAATTTGAAATGGTCAATTCAATAAAATGGTTCAGGTGAAAAATCAGGTTACACAGAGGAAAAGAATGACAGATTTGACTGCATAAAAAATTTCCTTCCTGATAAATTTAAACAAAGTTTAAGCAAAGTTAAAACATAAGCCCCAGACTAGGAGAAAATATTCACAAAACATTTAATAATCAAAGAATTAATACACAAAATATATAAAGAGCTCCTTTGGCTGGTTATCATCGTTTAAGCATTTACTGTGTACCAGATTATATTCTTGGTGTTTTGCATGCATTATCTCATAATCTTCACATGACCTTATGGTATGGGCATTCAATGAGGAAACTAGCACTTAGGTAACTTTTCTAAGGCAACATGCCTGTTAGCAAGTGGAAAAATCAGGATTTGAACCTAGAACCTACATACTTTATCATTATAGTATGATGTTTCTCAAATTAATAAGAGTAAGAAAATTTAACCTAAGAAAGAGGAGCAAATAATACTAGTAGAAAATGTGTGCGCGCACACACACACACACACGCAGATCTGAAGAACCAACAAATGAAAAAATGATATTAATAAACAAAAATACGAATTTAAATGGCAGTGGGTTATTGGCCCTTGAATTGTTGGAACTAGTCAGTGTTGCTGAGAAACCCATACTCTTGGTGAGAATAGAAACTGCTACAGCCTTCTTGGATGGTAACGATAAACTCCAGTAATCTCTGAGCTAACACACAGGATCAGACTGTCACATCAGACTTGCATGCATCAGAGGTTTTATCCATATAGAGCTTTACTCATAATTTCAAGAACACAAGTGATCAAGGCACTGGCTAAGCAGGAAGTCTACAAAATCCTGCATACCTCCTGGGTCTTTCATTCCTACTTTGGACAAGTAATAGATAAGATCTCACATGAGGTTTGTGGTACATCTCACACAGCAGGGAGCCTGGAGGTAAGGCAAAGTTACCATTTTATACCCTATATAGTTATACAGCATGTGTGACTTTCTCAGGAGTCTTGCCTCATGAATCCATAAATTCTAACTTTATTTACCATAAACCATTCTTCACCAGCCATATCCTACTAAGAGCATTCCATAGATAAGAGATCTCCTAGCAAATATCATTAGTCTATTAGCCATGAGGTCAAGTTTTCAGCACATTTACAAGGAGTTTATGGGTCACCTGCCTTCTTCCTTTCCTCAGAACAAAAGGCCCGGTACTTTAACTCCTTCTTCCCCACTCTCCTCATTTGAACTTTGAGGTGAGCAAAGTTACATAGAAGGCTGATCATTATGATACTGTTTTTAAGGGGAAAAATAGAGGTAACCTGAAAGTCCACCAACAGGAAAGAAAATTGGAAATAATCTCAAGCCCATTAATAGGAAATCATGGTGCACCCTTTCTACAACACACCATGCAATGTTCAAGAAGAAAAGGAATCCATATATATATATAACTTTTCAGAACAATTCATGGGAAAGAGGGATATGCCGTGCAACATGAAACTATATATGTAACATACCTGTGTATAAATACCTAGATGAAAGTGTGGAAGGAACCACACCAAATTTTGTATTGGAAGTGTAATGGAAAGGTTGGGAGTAGCACTGGGTGGAGAAATGCTTTGACTGTTGACTCTATTTCTAGAATATTTGATATGTTTACAATGAAAATATTTTCATTTTGCTCATGTTTGTGCACTTATGAACACTTTAAAATTTAAAATCGGAATGAAACTTTGAGTGAGTGGAAGACTGAGTAGAGACTACAGGTTGTTGGATTGAGACGGGAAAGGTGCAATGGGACAGTAGTTTGGTGGGGAAATATTGAGGCAGGATATTTGTTACTGCACTGATGGGGAAGAGCTAAAGGTGAGGAAGGCCCCGAGGATAGTGGTAAAAAGGAATATAAGAGCCGGGGGAGGAGGAATTTGTGGAGCAGGGTGAAGGGTGATAGGACCCAGATGATAGGTGCAGTTTAGACCCCATCCCAGCAGTCAGCATGTTCGTGGGAACTTTGTGAACAAGTATGGTAGAATTGGGGCACCCAAACTATGCAATCATGGGGGACTGGACAGCGATCTGTAGGTTTTACTCCTTATTCATGAAATATGCTGGCTACTGGGAGCCTTGTAGAGGCTGGAGCAATTGCAATGTGGAAAACTGCACAACGGTTTCAAATATGAAGTCAGAGCGTGACCAGCTATAGCAGAGAAGGAGACTCTGCACAGGCCTCTATGGTAGTAATCCCTAAACCCTAACAGTTTATACCCTAAAAAGAGTCTGAACCCTAAAAGACTGTATGACCCCCTCCCATTTGCAGGGACTGCCAGCAGGCCCTGCCACTACTTCTAACTCCTTTGTTTTGGTTGAAAGCAGAGATATGAGAACCACCTGACTTGCAAAAGGATTTGTTATTCTGCCTTGAGAGTCCAGGAAAACTGCTATTTGAATTGTCCCTTTTCTTTTAGTTTGGGAGGTTTTTACATACCAGGAAAATGACATGGACCCTACCGACAGTAGGGTCTGTCAGTACAGACCTCCAGTTGCCAGCTGGAGGAAGAGAGCCAGGTCCTAGGGTGTTGAGCCACCTGGGAGCAGAAAGGTGCTCCATTGGTTTGTACCAGTGGCAACTATTGTTATGATCTGAACTTCACATCTTGTTGAGGCTTGGGATACATTTTTTCTTGGGACTCCACAGCCTTCTCTTGAGACTTCCTCTTGAAATCTGTCTTCTGTCATTCCTCCTGCCCACTCACTCTTGGCAGGCAGTTTTCCATGGTTCTGTGGTGTTTCTGCACAACTTGCACTTACCTTGCAAATTTGTTCTAGACTATCTTTTCACAGATGTTGTAGAAAGGTTTTGGAAGATGAAGTCGCAGCCTCTGGAGCAAAGAACAGGTTTGCTTACAACCTTGGAAGCTAGAGATAGTGTCTTTCTTGAGAGCAAAAGGCAGACGTACTGCTCATTATAAAAGATGCAGTTTTCCTAAACACAGAGTATCTCAACCCAGAGTACGTGCAGGTGTCACCTGGCCTTCGTTGCATTGTCCTATGGGAATGAGGTTTGGCGAACGAGCACAAATGCTGATGCTCTGACTACTGTTGTCGCTGTGATACAGTCCTTTGTCCCTAACCCAGGATTGTCTTCTGTCAGCACACATGAAACTGTGGCCGGCTAAATGGTTAGCCTGCAAGTAGGATAAAAATCTCAGCCCCTTTGCCTACCTGAGTTTGTCTGATCTGCCTCATGTTTCTAAATCCCAACCTGGGGTAAGTATGGAGATGCAAGAAAAAATAAAATCCCAGGTGGTGAGAAGCAACGCTCATCAAGGACTGATTGAAAGACAAGCATTTTTAATGTTACCCTTGGAACATGCACTTTCGGCTCAGGCACTTATTCTAAATTGTGTTTCCATTTTTTTTGCCATCCGCCTATTTTGATGGACAAGATAAGAAAGAGCAATGGGGCTTCCCTGGTGGCGCAGTGGTTGGGAGTCCGCCTGCCGATGCAGGGGACACGAGTTCGTGCCTCGGTCCGGGAAGATCCCACATGCCATGGAGCGGCTGGGCCCGTGAGGCATGGCTGCTGAGCCTGCACGTCCGGAGCCTGTGCTCCACAACGGGAGAGGCCACAACAGTGAGAGGCCTGCGTACCACAAAAAAAAAAAGAAAGAAAGAAAGAGCAATGGGAAAATTTACTGATCTTTGGGATAGTTTCAAGTACACCGACTACAACATTATGCAGTGGCCTTTTTATGAGGACCTACGGGAAGAATTTGTCTCAGGTATTAGGAAAAGCTGCATTTCTGTTGAACAGCTGTGGTGTGTTTGTCCTATGGACACAATAAATCTTGTAACTGACTGTGTATCTCAGCACCTTGGAAGAGAATGAAGACAAATTTGTGGTCTAGCTCTTGGAATTAATTGAGGCCAGACAGTATGCATTTGAGATATTAAGTTTACCCCAGGGCCTCCCTGGTGGCGCAGTGGTTGAGAGTCCGCCTGCCGATGCAGGGGATACGGGTTCGTGCCCCGGTCTGGGAGGATCCCATATGCCGCGGAGCGGCTGGGCCCGTGAGCCACGGCCGCTGGGCCTGCGCATCCGGAGCCTGTGCTCCGCAACGGGGGAGGCCACAACAGTGAGAGGCCCGCATACCGCAAAAAAAAAAAAAAAAAGTTTACCCCAGGTTGTTTTCTTCAATCCGTTTCCTCATTTATTTATTCTTCTGTTTTTACAATATGCCTATTTTTCCATTTTTATTTTAATCAAATCTTAAGGGTGTGATATTTCTACAAAGTTTATTATAAGACCAGTTCTTCCTGCCTCCCCTGTCCCCATCCCCGTGGCTCCTGAATCCTGTCTCTTCCTCTCCCAGGGTTAAAGTCCTGGTTTTGTTGAAGCATCTGAGAATGATGCTGGGAGGTACATTCCTGAGAGCTAACTGGTCTAATGTCATTAGTCTACCATCCTACTTCACTGATAATTTGGCCAGTTCTAGAATTCTAGGCTAGAAGTAGTTTTTCCTTAGATTTTGAGGACTTTGGCCCATTGGTTTCTAGGTTCCAGCATTTCAGCTGTGAAGTCCAAAGCCATTCTGATTTGGATCCTTTGATGTGACTTGTTTTTTCTCTCTAGAGGCTTTTTTGGGTTTTCTTTCTGTTCCGAGTGTTCTGAAATTTCAGGAAAATAATGGGCATTTCTGGGGTCTTTTTCCATCCACTGTGTTGGGCTTTTGTAATGTGAGAACTCACGTCCTTCAAATGAAGATCATTTTTCTTTTCTTGTCTTTTTATTTTTATTTTACACTGGAATATGGTTGATTAACAATGTTGTGTTAATTTCAGGTGTACAGAAAAGTGATTCAGTTCTACATATACATGCATCTATTCTTTTTCAAATTCTTTTCCCATTTAGGTTATTACAGAGCATTGATCAGAGTTCCCTGTGCTATACAGTAGGTCCTTGTTGGTTACCTATTTTAAATATAGCAGTGTGTACATGTCAATTCCAGACTCCCAATCTATCCCTCCCCCCACCACCCCACTGAAGGGCATTTTTCTCTGTTTCTTCAATAATCTCCTCTCTTGCATTTTCTGAGTTCCCTTTTTAATGACTTTATTTAGGTTTTAGACCTTCTGGGTCAGTCCTCTCATGGAATCTCATGACTCTGGTTTTCCTTCTCTCTATTATTAATTTCTGTTTCTTGGAGGGTCTCAATGTATTAGCTTCCTATTGCTGCCATAACAAATTACTATAAACTTAGAGGTTTGAAACAACACCCATTTATGATCTTAGTTTCTAGGAGTCAGAAGTCTGGGCACAGCATGGCTCATTTGGGTCTTTGCTTAGTGTCTCACAAGGTGGAAATCAAGTTGTTGGCTGGTTGAGCTCTTATCTGAAGGTTTGGGAAGAATCTGCTTCCAAGCTCATTGAGGTTGGTGGCAGAATTCCATTCCTTGTGGTTGTAGGACTGGAGTCAGTCCCCTTTTCCTTACTGGCTGTCAGCCAGGAGCTGATCTTTGCTCCTAGAGGCTGCCCACATTCCTTCTCATGCTTCCCATGAGCACCTTTCTCAGGTAGTGTCCTTACCTGAGGCCCGTACACTGCACAGCCCTTTCACATCTCAAATCTCACTTAATCATTGGGATTCTTCTTCTGTAGTTAAGGGCTCGTGTGATTACTTTGGGACTTACTTGGTAATCCAGGATCATTTCCCTTCTTTAAGATTGGCTGATTAGTAACCTTAATTGCACATGTAAGTCCTTTCACAGTAGTACCAAGGTTAGTGTGTGCATAACTGGAGGGTGGGGATCTTGTGGGGACATTTTTGGAAGTCTGTTTATGACACTCCTCAACTGTATATTGCAGCTCTCCTGTTTCCTGAGGTTTTTTTTTAATAACATTCTGTTCTTGGGACCTCTGGAAAATATCTTCTCTTCCTTTGAAGATCTTAGTGAAATTATTTTCTTTTGTCTCCCCCTGCCCCTCCCCACATATTTTCTGTTTCTTCTAAGTTTCTTTCTTCTGTTTATTAGTTTGGAGCTTTCTTTTTTCACATTAGAAGCTTTCCCCAAGTGTTCAATTTCAGTCTGTGGCTCTCTGTCCATGTTTACGAATGAGGGACTAAATGCTGACTGCAAACTCTGTATGTGGCAGACTCCACTTAAGTATCATGGGGTGGCACATTTCACTGTGGGTCTACAGTGTCAGTATATGTGGGATTATTTTCTATGACCAGAGAATGTCCCAGTCCTTGGTGGAGGACCTGGCTGCCAGTGAGGGAGGAGCCTGGGAGCATCTCCAGATTCAGCGGACAGCCTTCCCAAAGCCTCCTGTTTCCAGTATGGTATCTCAAACCTCACTCTGCCTGGCGTTCTGGGGCAGAGTCTCTCTGGCTCACCATTTTCTCAAGATAAACATACACCATTTTGCTGAGGTTGGGGAAGGAATCTACTGTTTCTTAACAGATTTTTCAAGCCACCATCCTGTTTTTGACTCTGATTTTACCCTCGATTTCAGAGGTACCTGGTGCTGCTTGTTTCTGAGATTTTGTGAAATTCTGCAAGGCAATGCTGGTGGTTTCTGGGCTTCCCCTCCTCTGGCTTGGCTCTTGGCTCTCTTGAGTTGACCAAGCCAGCTGCTTTTTACCACTTTCCACATGCTGTTGCTGCTGTTTCCTCTCCCACTGACTTTGTGTAAATTATGAGTCTCTTTAACAGAACTCCATTGCTGTCTTTTTGTGGGCCTCCATGAGAGAGCCAAAGTAAACACATCTGTCCAATGCACCATCATTACTCAGAAACTCCATACATTAGATGTAGGATTTTATTTTTAATGGAAAAGCCTTAAATCCTTTTTGGAATGTGATGAGGAAAAAAAATCAATTCACTAAATTAATATTGTGTCTGGGAGTCTGGGAAGTTTGCTTCTGAAATGAATTTTCTCATTTGTAAACAACCTGAAAGGTTTGCTATAAAGATAAAATGTGATAATATTTGAGAGTACCTAGGACAGTACTTGACATGCAGTCGACATAAAATATATGCTTGTTGAATAAAGGAATCAAATGCATTCACATGAAACCAAAAGATAATATATACCTATATTGGGGCAGGGGGGTAGATATGGTGAGCCAGGGCTGGTTATAGACATGTGGTGCCCAAAGTAGGGTAGCAATATGGAACTCCCCCAAACCAACGGACTTCCCATGTTTGTTCAACATTTATTTAGTTTGTGGTTGAAGGGAAGACATGAATTTTCTCTTTAAAAAATTGTATATCTCTTTCGAATTAAGGGCTTGTTATTTAGAATAAATGTAACATTTTATTTTAACTTTCTTAGAAATGTCTTTTTTGGGGCTTCCCTGGTGGTGCAGTGATTAAGAATCTGCCTGCCAATTCGGGGGACACAGGTTCGAGCCCTGGTCCGGGAAGATCCCACATACCGTGGAGCAACTAAGCCCGTGTGCCGAGCTACTGAAACCCGCGCACCTAGAGCCCATGGTCTGCAACAAAAGAAGCAACCAGGATGAGAAGCCTGCGCACCGCAACAAAGAGTAGCCCCTGCTCTCTGCAGCTAGAGAAAGCCCGCACGCAGCAACGGAGACCCAACGCAGCCAAAAATAAATAAATAAATAAAATTTTAAAAATAAGAGGAAATGTCTTTCTTTTCCCCATGCCATGTGGCACGTGGGATCTTAGTTCCCTAATCAGGGATTGAACCTGCGCTCCCTGCAGTAGAAGCGTGGAGTCTTAACCACTGGACCCACAGGGAAGTCCCAGAAATGTCTTTTATTTCACAATTCTTCCATAGCATTATTCATGTTCACTAATTATAAGGGAGAACGAATGAATGTAGTTGTAAAGTTTTATTAAAATATGTTTAGGGCTTCCCTGGTGGCGCAATGGTTGGGAGTCTGCCTGCCAATGCAGGGGACATGGGTTCGTGCCCAGGTCCGGGAGGATCCCACATGCCGCGGAGCGGCTAGGCCCGTGAGCCATGGCCGCTGAGCCTGCGCGTCTGTAGCCTGTGCTCTGCAACGGGAGAGGCCACAGCAGTGAGAGGCCCGCGTACCGCCAAAAAAAAAAAAATTGTTTAAAGCCTTTTTATAACTTTCACAATGGCAAACGTTTTTCATTTTTTTGGTAGATGTTGTATTCCTTCACTTTTATTTTTTCCTGAACCGGACAATGTTTTGGGAGGCCTATTAGAGGGTTAAGACACATACAGTAAAGCAGAACCCTCATTCTTTGTTGACTGCACCAGGTCAAAACTCACCTGGTGCCAGAGCTTAGGTTGACTTTGTCCTCATTGTAGGACTGTCAGCCTATCCACGTTCCATCACTGATGGAGAGGCTGAAACAACAACAAGCAGTTGGCCTATGGGAGGATGGCTTTTCAAATGCCCACTTGTACTTTGGGCAATTGGTGAGAGCAGGACCCATTAGCTTCCCAATAAAGCAAGAAACTACATGTGGAAATCTCAGCTAACTGGCACAATATTTCCTCCTATTCCAGTGATGTCTTGGTGCCCATTATGGGGTGGCACCATGGGTAGCTGCCAGCCTGGCTTGCCCCTTGATCTATTTCTGCCCTCAGCCTCTGCGTTTTTTACTTTTCCCACTGGTGCCCAGTGTCCTGATAATCTCTCTCCTGCACTCCACGAAATAGCTGTCAGTGACTTCATTCACATTCAGGTATAAGCATTTGATAACACCATAAAGACCTTTATTTCTCGTGACGTTTGGAACTTTAATAAAGTACCATACTTACAGCTATACAGTTGGCATTTGTAGGGTGGATTTTCAGTTATCAGCCCAAAGAAGAACATTGGTCAGAGTGACTATTTCCCATTGTCATTGAAATGCACACTGTAGACCCTCTCTCCCCACTCTCTGGCCCTGCATCACTTCTCTAAGTGATGCCATTTGCTCAGGAAACACCTTGGACCACATGAAGGTAAGCTCCAGGGTATATTTTCCATTTAACACTGTGAATCACCTTTGATCACTTTCTAACTCCTTATTCTGCTCTGCAGCCAACCTTCCAAACACTGTTTTTGCTACTTTTTCTTCCATTTTCATCTCGGCCCCTCTTTAAGAGGTTTAATACTTGACTCTATTTGGCTTCTGTGAGCAGTAATTCTGACTCTTCACTCTGGCTAAGCTTCCTTGATGAGCATCCTTCCTGATTTCACTTGGCCTCTTATCTTGACTTCCCCAGGTCTTGTGAGTGGGGCTTGGGCAGCATGTGAAGCAAAGCCAGAATATGCACCAGAGAGCCCCAGTCATGTAGAACACATTACATGCCAGGGTAATGTTTAGACAGTCTGTCTGAGGGACCATTGGCTTATCTTCTGGGCTGCTGAACCAATGGTGGTATGTACTGCTAGATGCCTACGAACATTCATTCTTCCTTTCTTATATCAGAACCACTGTATAACTTGGCTGGGGGTAGGGGCTTGAAGGGGGGACAGTGTGCTCAACTAAATATAAGACTATATCTCCTAAACTTCCTTGTATCTAGATATGACCATGTGAATTGTTTCTGGTCAGTGATATGTAAGAAAGTTTCATTAAGAGGGACAGACACTAAGGAAATGTTTTTTCTCCTTCCAGCTCCTTAAAATAAATGCATGATGACTGGAGCTGCAGCAGTGATATTGGATCAAGAGGATAGAGGCTGTGTCCTGAACACAGTAAAACATAAAGATAAAATAGGGCCTCCCTGGTGGTGCAGTGGTTAAGAATCCACCTGCCAATGCAGGGAACAAGTGTTCAAGCCCTGGTCCGGGGGGATCCCCCATGCCGCAGAGCAGCTGGTCCCATGTGCCACAATTACTGAGGCCCAGGCACCTAGAGCCCATGCTCCGCAACAAGAGAAGCCACCACAATGAGAAACTCATGCATCACAACTAAGAGTAGCCCCTGCTCGCTGCAGCTAGAGAAAGCCCGATGCAGCAACGAAGACCCAAAGCAGCCAAAAATAAATAAATAAATAAATAAATAAAATTTATTTAAAAAAATAAAATAAACATAGTTCTCTGATAGATTAATGATGTCACCTTCTTAGACTATTTCTGAACTTCTTTTATGTGAAGATAATAAACATTTGCAGGTTTAAGTCATTGTCACCTGTGTTTTCTGTTATATGTTGCCAAACCTAAGCTAAACATATATACCAACAGCTTCCCTTCCCTTACTTTTATCTTGTTGCCACCTCTGAAAGGGAGAGGAATACCCTCTAGAATTGGTGATGACAACCCAAAATCTGGGATTACTCTTCTAGGCTGTTGCTGCCACCAGGGCTGTTGAAGCAAAAGGGAAACATACTGTTTTGCTAAAAGTAATAATAACATCCATGGCCATAGCTTCCAAATCCCAGGTGCCCAACACGTTGACATCTACCAGCAATAAATAAGTACTACTCCTCACCTCCACCCTTTACCTGTGGAAGTGTCTCCTTCTTAGAAAATGTGCACAAAATCTTTGCATGCAAAGATTTGAAAATCACTTTATCAAAATAAAATAATTTGAAATCACTTTATCAAAGTCAATGTATGAATAGACCTTTAGTGGGAATTCATAGATATATGCTGAAAAGAGTCTCTTGCTCAGATTCACTCTTCCTCCAGCCTTCAACATTTAATTTTTAAAAATTTTCAAAAATACAGAAAAGTTGAAAGAATGTTACAGTGAATTTTACTCATACTCCTACCAAGGAGATTCAATAGCCATTAACATTTGCTGCATTTGCTTTGCCTATACTTATATATATTTAAAGTTAAATCTATATCTAGAGCAACTTTTTTTTGGCTTACTATTTGAAAGTGAGTTGCAGACATCATTTTTTCACTCAACATATTCAAAATTCCCTAATTGTGTTTTATGTGGTCACGAGAGGGCCAAAGGCATATTTTCTAAGTGTTTTCAGCCCAAGAGTGTGTGTGGCTTGGAAGGAGGTCTTCAGCTTTGGTGTGGGTCAGGTGAAGGAAGAGTATGAAGAAGCAGTGTTACAAAGTGAACAGCAAGGCTATCTGTATTTTGTTGGCCCAAATTAGGGAACTATTTCCTTTGTCCCTAAAATACTGAAAAGTCAACTAAACTCCACCAAATCAGTTCAAACACATCTGAGCCTATAATGTTGACTCCTGGATATTTCTGGAAAGCCGTTGTTAAGTAGGGTGACCAAGTCGTCCTGTTTTGCCCGGGACTTGGTTTTAGCATTAAAATCCTGGGAGAGGGCTTCCCTGGTGGCACAGTGGTTGAGAGTCCGCCTGCCGATGCAGGGGACACGGGTTCTTGCCCCGGTCCGGGAAGATCCCACACACCGCGGAGCGGCTGGGCCCGTGAGCCATGGCCGCTGAGCCTGCACGTCCGGAGCCTGTGCTCCACAACGGGAGAGGCCACAACAGTGAGAGGCCTGCGTACCGCAAAAAAAAAAATCCTGGGAGAGCCTTCTGTCCCAGACCAAACTGGGTGGTTGGCTACCCTACTTAAAATAATTCTCTGACTTAACCACCCTAGTGAAAGAGTTGGCAATTATTTCTTCATTCACTTAACAAACCCTTACTGAACAGCTGTTGAGGTGGACCCCGGGCTAGGGTTGGCCATGTATTGGACTGTGACATGGTCTTGCTCTGCAAGGATTTGACACTATCTGCTGTATTTGCCATGGGTAGTTAAACACAAATCTCTGTGTTTTAGAATTGAAATTTCTCTTCTTTTCAGGGTTGCAGGTAAGAGAAAGAATGAGGATGGCTTTACAGAGAGAATAATCTGGATACCTAAACACACTTTGTCCAACTGTGGGGAGATTTAGCTGTCTTAACCTTACATTTCCAACCATGGTTCCTTAACACAGAAAAGTTAGTGAGGAAGATAAACTTGTGGCTACAATCTCTCATTGTCTCCTGAGAGCCTTCAAGCTATTAAGTTGCTCAGTGTCCTTTGAAGTAAAAGCAGGTTTTTCACAATCCAACAGTCCATTTGTGAAAAAAAAACTGATGACAGATTCCTAGCAGGTTGTGCTTATGGCTTATAATCAGTGTCTCTGTCCCTGAAGAAAGTGACAGTGTCACAAGTGCCACATTCTAGGCTTTATGGCCCAGGAGCTTTGAGCTTCTTTACGAAAGGGTACTACTTCTGAGGTAGGAAAATGTTCGCAGCCACCATGTCTTATTGTTTTAAAATGCTGAGAGCTGTCTGATCACTACAAGGCCAGGTGTTGGGTTTCTTCATGCCTGTGTTTCCAGCTCCAGCCCAGCACCTGGCTGGGAGGAGAGTCTCACTGAAGTTGTTGTATCAAATAGATTTGGATGAAAAAGGGGAAAAAAAAAGAATTTAGATCACTTTACTAAGTAAAAAGTACAAATTGAAAAAAATATAAGACAAATATTTCAGTTAAAGTCTAGCATGGGTGTGAGCTGGCGAGACTGTAAGGATTAGATGATGATTCCTGGTGAATTTATCTCCTGCTCTGAGTTGATTAGGTTTCTGTTGAAAATATTTAAGCAAAGATGCAAAGATTACTGTTCTCTTGTTTAACTAAACAAACAAAAGCCCCAGGCAAAAATTTGAAGAGCCTAAATTTGCACATTTTTACCCCTATCGGGCTGCTGTGCATTCTGCTTCTGTGGGTGAAAGGCCAGTTCTATGCTTCAGTTCTCAAATTCAAAACCTCTGAGGAGCTTTCTGCCCGTGGATGCAGCCGAGTAAGCATCGGTGAAGTCTCCCCCCTCCGCTGCCATCATGTCTAAGTCAGAGTCACCCAAAGAGCCCGAACAGCTGCAGAAGCTCTTCATCGGAGGTTTGAGCTTTGAGACAACCGATGACAGTCTGAGGAGCCATTCTGAGCAGTGGGGAACGCTCACAGATTGTGTGGTAAAGAGGGATCCAAACACCAGGCGCTCCAGAGGCTTCGGGTTTGTCACATATGCCACTGTGGAAGAGGTGGATGCGGCCATGGATGCAAGGCCACACGAGGTGGATGGAAGAGCTGTGGAACCAAAGAGGGCCGTCTCAAGAGAAGATTCTCAAAGACCTGGTGCCCACTTAACTGTGAAAAAGATTTTTGTTGGTGGCATTAAAGAAGACACTGAAGAACATCACCGAAGAGATTACTTTTGAACAGTATGGGAAAAATTGAAGTGATTGAAATCATGACTGACCGAGGCGGTGGCAAAAAGAGAGGCTTTGTTTTCGTAACCTTTGATGACCATGACTCCGTAGACAAGATTGCCATTCAGAAACGCCACACTGTAAATGGCCACAACTGTGAAGTAAGGAAAGCCTAAGCGAGAGATGGCTGGTGCTTCATCCAGCCAAAGAGGTCGAAGTGGTTCTGGAAACTTTGGTGGTGGTCGTGGCGGTGGTTTTGGTGGGAATGGCAGCTTTGGTCGTGGAGGAAACGTCAGTGGTCGAGCTGGCTTTGGTGGCAGCTGCGGTGGCGGTGGATATGGTGGCATCAGAATGGCTATAATGGCTTCGGTAATGATGGAAGCAGTTTTGGAAGTAGTTTTGGAGGTGGTGGAAGCTACAATGATTTTGGCAGTTACAACAATCAATCTGCAAATTTTGGACCCGTGAAAGGAGGAAACTTTGGAGGCAGAAGTTCTCGCCTCTATGGTGGTGGAGGTCAATACTTTGCCAAACCCCGAAATCAAGGTGGCTATCGCGGTTCCAGCAGCAGCAGGAGCTATGGCAGTGGCAGAAGGTTGTAATTACTGCCAGGAAATACAGCTTAGCAGGAGAGGAGAACCAGAGAAGTGACAGGGAAGCTACAGGCTGCAACAGATTTGTGAACTCAGCCAAGCACAGCGGTGGCAGGGCCTAGCTGTTACAAAGAAGACACGTTTTAGACAATACTCATGTGTATGGGCAAAAAATCTCAAGGACTGTATTTGTGACATTGTATAACAGGTTATTTTAGTTTTTGTTCTGTGGAAAGTGTAAAGCATTCCAACAAAGGGTTTTAATGTAGATTTTTTTTTTTTTGCACCCATGCTGTTGATTGCTAAATGTAATAGTCTGATCATGATGCTGAATAAATGTGTCTTTTTTAAAAACAAAAACCTCTGAGGAATCCTATTACCAGCTCCCCTTCATGGAAACCCGCAGCTTTTGTTACAAAAGCTTAAGAGCTGTCAGTAAACAGCTTGGGGACAAAGATATTCACTCACTGAGCCTGTTCCATGCCCTTGTTTGACTCTCACAACTATTATTATTCCCTGCAGACAAGGCACTACTATTACTCCCACTTAACAGATGAGGAAGCTGAGCCTCAAGGAGCTTATGTGATTTGCTGAAGTTCATGCAGCTAGTAAGTGATAGAATCTAGGTGTTTTAGTTCCCAAATCAGTGGTCATTCCATCAAGTTTCTCCTATTTTACACTGGAGACATGATGACGGATAAAGTATGGTTTTCAAGAAGGAAAAAATCATGACTCATATAAATATAAAATGAACATATGTCAAAGGTTTTCTGTAACTCACTAATTAATGAGGAACTGGTAAGACACTAAAACCAGTTTAAAGAGCACTGAAGAAGTAAGATATTTAGAGGCAGTGTTTGGTAAGATTGCTGGGTTAGATGTAAAACTGGTCAATGTCCAACAGGGCAATAAACTATTGCCTTTGAGGTTATCTATTCTAATGAACATAAATTATTTACATCTCCACTGAACAAAATTCTACAGATTAACCTCTGTCCCCAAAGATTTGTGAAATAGCTCAATCAATAGGAAGTCAAGTCAGCACCACAGTATAAGAACACCTTGTAATCTTTTCTGCCTATTTACAAGTTTCAGATAATTTCAGAGGGTCTTTCAAACATGACTTTTGATTGAATTTGACAGATACCTAAGAAAAAACTTTTTCTCCCTTTTAAGGAAGAAGGTACTTGTGGCATTCTCCTTACACACTGTAGAGTTTCCTTTCTTATGCCATTATTATTGTTGATATCTGATACATTATTATTGTTGACAAGTAATACACATGCCAGTTCAAAACCTGCAGGAAATCTGTCATCAGCTTTCTTATGTAAAGATAAAGCTGTGAGGGCCTCCCTGGTGGCGCAGTGGTTGAGAGTCCGCCTGCCGATGCGGGGGATACGGGTTCGTGCCCCGGTCTGGGAGGATCCCATATGCCGCGGAGCGGCTGGGCCCGTGAGCCATGGCCGCTGGGCCTGCGCATCCGGAGCCTGTGCTCCGCAACGGGAGAGGCCACAACAGTGAGAGGCCCGCATACCGCAAAAAAAAAAAAAAAAAAAAAAAAAAAAAAGATAAAGCTGTGAAAAGCCTTCACATTTGGTAAGAAAACTGACTTTTGAAACACTATATGGTTACTACCCGAAAAGTCTTATGCTCTTGTAGTAACTCACTGAATTTCTAATTAATTGAAATTCTAAGGACAAAAAGTGGATCTTTTCCTATATTAGACAACTAGTATTTACCTGATTAGATTTCTCTGTTATAGTGGAAAGACAGACCAGAGTTGGACTATCTGATTTTTGCCAGTTACGTTAACTTATTTGAACCTTAATTTCGTTATCTCTAAACTGGTAATAATGCTAAACCACATGCATTCCTCAGTTTAAAAGTATTACTAAGTGTTCTTTATCTCTGTATCGTAAGTAGAAAAGTATTTAACCAAATATAACTGGACCATTTTGATTTTTAAATATCATGCTATTTTCTGGTAAGATCTTCTTGGGGGCATATAACTGCTTTGACCAACTAGCCACAGCTGATGAGGGTCCATCCATTTAACTTCCCCATAAAGTTAAAGGTTAACTTATAAAAGGTGATATGGTGTGTGTGTGTGTTTGACCTGATAGAAGATAACCCTAAATGTTATGGTATTATTGCTCTAAAGGAAGTTAATCAGCTTTATATCTAATCTGACATTCTCATTTTTGCATTGTTTTCCCACTATTATGGCTTTATTTCTCAAATGCTCTTCTTGCCAGCTCTTTTGTCTTTCTGCTGATCCCCTCATTAAGTAGTTAAGTAAAGCTTTATGTTTTCTAATGGTATGAAAATTTGGGTTGTTTTAGAAGTAGGTTTTTTTTTTTAATCAGTTTGAGAATTAAGCTTTTAACAAACTAAACAGAAACAAACAAAAAACCCAACAACCCAAACTTGATTCCAGAATCTTGGAAGAATAACACAGATTTTCACTGAATAGTCCCAGAGACAGAGTGGAGGGGATTATCATGCCCAACTGCTAAAACGTGCCCTGTAAGTTTCTCTGTCTCCCCAGAGTCCCAGACACGTAAGTAGCTGCCTAAATTCTGTTTGTCCCTCTCCCAGCTCAGTCTTCCAGTCCCCACAGTCCCCAGGCTCTGCTGTTCTCACCTCTCTCCCCTCCTCTGGCAGACATACCCTAAGGCGACCCCCACTGAATGACATTGAATTTTATAATCTTCTCCTTGGGTGAGTGTGGGAGGAACCTGTGACTTGTTTCTAAGCAATAAAATATGGCTGATGTGATGAGATGTATTCCTGTGATTTCGTTTCATTATCTAAGACTGTTTTAGCAGATTGGAAGGAGACTCGCCTACTGGCCTCAAAGAAGCCAGCTGCTATTATGTGAACTGGCTATGGAGAGAGCCACATGGCAGAAAATGGCAGAGTCCTCTAGGAGCTAAGGGCCTCCATCCCATCACCACAAGGAACTCAATTCTCCCGACACCCACTTGAGCTCGAAAAAGGCCCCCAAGTACCAGGAAGGAACGGAAGCTGACCGGCTCTCAATGCAGCTGGTGAGACCCTAAGCCAGCTAAGCCAGCCTGGACTCGATCCTTTGTGAGTAGATCAAGTGAGATAAATCCACAGTGAGGTAATAAATGGGTGAGGTTTCAAGCTGCTTAGTTTGGGTTAATTTGTTACAGAGCAAAACCCTGTCGTTCTCTTGGCTTCTTTCATTTGCATCCCCATAAACTTCCCCTTCTCAGGAAAACTAAAGGATCTTCCTTAGCACCACACTCCTGAGGAACCAGAGGGATGTGTGTGTGTGTGTGTGTGTGTGTGTGTGTGTGTATGCATGCATCAGAAACAGACCATAAGTCTCACTTCACCATCTCACTACATTAAGTTGCTCATTCCCCTGGTAAAATCTATTGACTAATAACCATCCAGATGCCAGTAGGCTGCTCTCCAATATGTGTGTGCATTTCTGCTTCCACAAGCAAATGGCAGAAGAGTCAATGTTGTTTGTTCCCAAATCTGATCATACCAGTTGTAAATGTTATTGTAAATGACATAGTTAAATATTACATAAACTGAAAGTGGGAAAAGGGAATTTTTTTTTCCTTTGAGAACTAGGAGAGGTTCTATAAGGAAAGTGCTGTCATATTAAGTAGAAAAGAGGAAAATAATAGAAATCTAGAAGGATATTGCTCTGAGATTACTTCACAATGTCTTTAAATTCTGGTTCTTTTTAGGGACCTGAACATTGCACATTGGATGTTTATGTAAGGAAGAAGCTGTATAGCTCATTCTGCACTTCAGTTAAAGTGAAAGGCCTTGGGCTTCCCTGGTGGCGCAGTGGTTGACAGTCCACCTGCAGATGCAGGGGACACGGGTTCGTGCCCCGGTCTGGGAGGATCCCACATGCCGCGGAGCGGCTGGGCCCGTGAGCCATGGCCGCTGAGCCTGTGCGTCTGGAGCCTGTGCTCTGCAACGGGAGAGGCCACAACAGTGAGAGGCCCGCGTACCACAAAAAAACCAAAAAAACCCCCAAACAAACAAACAAACAAAATGAAAGGCCTTGTCCTTACAATACATTTGATGAATGAAAATGAATATTTGAGATGTGTGTGTAATCTTTTATAATGCTTTCCCACTTTAATTGACTTTTTCAATTATTTGATAGCGCTAGATAAAAGGCTCCTTCTGAATTTTAATTTTAACACTTTTTCCGCTGTCACAGTAAGATTGCATACAAGAATTCTGTTTTTAAGAAAAGGAATGTTTTGAGCTTACTGGCTGAAAGTATTTTAGGAAAAATCTAAGGCCTTGTCGTAAAGCTAACTCTTGAATTCTACTGTTTATCTTAGAGCAGCAGCAAAAAGAGCTGAAAAGTTAAATGAGAGGTTTGACAACAAAACAGGAAAGTTATCTCCACGTGGTGGCTCTTGACATGTTTTCAAATGCATAACGTAACAGGGTTGGAAGATACTGTTATTGCTGACCTTGGCAAAGAATAACTGGCTATTGCGAATTAATTTATAAAAGGTAAATAACAAAGGACTCCCAGAGAGGACTTCCTCCCTCCGTCCCTCCTCCCTCCTCCCTCCCTTCCTTCCTTCCATCCTTCTTCTTAGATCTATGGTTTACAACCCATATTTATCTTAAGGCATAATGAGATCCCAAATTTATTCCCGACGGCCAGTACAAGCACATACAACGATCATATCCCTGGAACTAAAAATTCAGACAATTGGTTTACCAGTGGGGACAGACTAATTGAAACTGGGACATTAAATTCTCTTCTGCTTTGGATTTATATAAAGAAGGGCTTGTGACTATTGCTAACAGCATTAAGAATCTGAATTCAGGACACTGCCTGAAGAGTTGCCTGTAATATTTCTATTTTGTCCTTGGACAGGCCTTTGGAGAAGACAAATACCTCTCTTAGCCAAGGGAGTATTCAAACTCCCGCTCCAGAATCTGCAGAAAGGAGGCTGTTAGGAAGTGGGAAAAGAGCAGAGTAGATTTGCTTCTGAGATTACTTTGCTTTCTGAGATTACAAAGACTCATGAAAGTGGCTTTCCAGACAATAGGCTCCTTCTTGGGCTCCAAGCTCTAGACACCTGTCCCTTCTTGCCCTGGTCCACCTCCAACCATGCACCTCCTCTGTGAGGCCAAGGGGACATGCCCACCCACAGCCTGCACCTCCCCTTCTAGACCGTGCTCCTGGCCTCCGGGTCCTCAAAATCCCCACCCAATAGGCCACGGTCTGCTTCTGGGGGCTGTGCGGGACTTTCTCTCTGGTCATCCTCTCAAGGATTGACCATGACACCTGTGCTTCCTTGACCCTGAGGGGTGGCTGTTCATAGGGTGACATGAATAGAGTTTAGAGGTGTGGGTATCTGCATGTGTGAGTGCAAGGCCCCCTGAGTGTGGGACTGAGATAGGGATTGAGAGAGAGAGGAGCAGCTGCAGGCTGGAGGCTGTTCACCATCTTCTGATGCAGAACGCTGAGAAACCCATGATTTCTAAATTCAGCCTGGAAGTCCAGGTCCTTATGAAGGTATATTTATCATGGCAGTAGAATAGAATGTACACACTTTATTTAGCAGCTTGTTACCTTAATTGATAAGTTTTACATATACTTTTCTGTAAATAGCATGCAGGTCTTCACTGCACTTTGTCCCACACTCTGCATATAGTTGTACTGCTGATAACAATACAAATTAATACAACCCCTGTGGAGCAAGCTGGCAACATCTATCAAAATTAGGAGACACTGCTTTGGGAAACATTCCCAGTGTTCTCCTTACTTGCTGCAAGTAATAAATTCTTCCTTCTACCCGCCAAAAAATCTATCGAAATTATAAATGTGTACTCTATGGCTCAGAAATTCCACTTCTTGGAATTGCACAGATGAATTTGTACAATTGCAAAACAAACTACATACAATGCAATTTTGAAATAACAACTGAAAACAACACATGTTCATCAATAAGAGGTAGTTAAATAAGTTAGGGTACAGCCATACAATGGAATATCATGCAGCTGTAAAAGAAGATGTGGAAGTTCTCTATGAACTGATGTGGAAAGATTTTCGACATTTATTGTTAAACATAAGAGCAATCTACAGAGCAGGGAGGGAGAAAAGACAATGGATTCATATTTGTTTGTACTTGCAAAAAAAAGATTGGAAAAAATGAATAGAAATTATTACTTTTGTTTATTTGGGGATGTGAGCAAGATTATATACCTTTGTATGTTATTTTTAAACTCCATGAATGTATTATCTATTAAAAATATAGGTATATGTTTTTCATTTTTATTTTAAAAATAAATGTTATTTTTCTAAAAGTTAACAAATAAAATATTTTCCATTTTTATTTCTCAAAGGAAGCAATATATATATATTATAAAAGAAAACTGATTTCCAAAATGTGGTTTGAGCCCTGGAACTCTCAATAAAATGAGCACCTCTGTAAGCCAAGGCAGGCGGCTCTACCACTGGGGAGCAATCTCTGACCTCACCCAGGTTCCAGGCAGCGCGGGGCTCCTGGGCACACCACGACTGCACTGTACCCTCACTCGGCCCCTCAGTCTTGGGACCCTCCCCCCGGTGTCCTGTCTCGTTTCTCCCCTCCTCAAAGCTCCCCGCACCCTCTCTCCACCCAGGGGCTCATGCACGATCTCCTAAAGAGGCCAGAAGAGGGAGCCTCTGAGCAGCTTCTCCTAAACCCAGGGCCTGGTTATCCTCTCAGCATGGGGTGGGGCTGGGAGCCAGGAAAAAGCTCCCAGAACACAAATAGTCTCCTTCATTCTGATCCTTCTGCAGCAGCAAACACCGAGCATGACTGAATATCGGAATAAAATTGTGTACTTTACGTAGACGAGGAGCTGCTCTAGGGGATTCTAAAAGCCTCTTCACAGCCTTTTTGGCTGAGAACATGGACTTAAAGAACTCCCGTTTCCAAGAAAACCACTGTTGCGGGAGAGTCGGCTACTTCTGTTTGGCACCCAGGGCCCAGAAGGGGCCTCTGGAGGCCTGAGGGAAGTGGGTGGAGTAGGACTGTATCCAGGAAGCCTGGGTCTCCGGCCACTGCCTTGGTGGCCGCTCCCAGCCCAGGCCTCCGGGGCGTCCCCGCCCCCATCCTGGGCAGAGGCTGCTGGCAACAGCACATAGGGAGGCACTGAGACCCAGAAACTCAAGACAATGACCAGTTTCTCCAAGGGATGCCGCTTCCTGCTTCCCTAGGGCTCAAAGCAGCATGGAGAGGAGGGGCGGCCAGTAGGAGCACGTTTGGTCTGATGAATTCCTTCCTACACAAGGACCCATGAGTCTCCCTGCTCTGAGAGGGAAGGGGGCTTGAGCCTCCTTGGTTAAGTTCCTCAGAGGAGAAGCTAGAATTTTTTTTTTTTTTGGTGGTACGCGGGCCTCTCCCGTTGCGGAGCACAGGCTCCGGACGCGCAGGCTCAGTGGCCATGGCTCACGGGCCCAGCCGCTCCACGGCATGTGGGATCCTCCCGGGCCGGGGCACAAACCCGTGTCCCCTGCATCGGCAGGCGGACTCTCAACCACTGCGCCACCAAGGAAGCCCGAGAAGCTAGAATTTTAACAGAGCTGGTGGTGTAGAGGGTGGTTACCATTGCTCTAGGTGAGAGTAACACTGCTGGGGGGGGGGGCTTTTTATGCTGTTTTGCACATTTAAATATTGTATGTTTCATTCTACATCCTATTTGTTGTTTCTTCCTTAGTTCATCACATCCTTCTTCACTGTCTCATAGAAGGATCAAGAGATGGCCTTTAACAGACTCCAGTCTTGTCTGCTCAAGGGGAACCTAGTGCAGGGATGTAAACCCAGGACTGGGCATTGCTCTTCACTCATGCCAGGGCCCCTGCTTCTCAAGGTCCAACTTCCTGGCTGTTGCCTTTGGTGTGAGAGCCTGAATACACAAAACAGACAATGACCAGACTACACATAAGAATAGAACTCTGACCCACAATCTGCAGCAACCAGCGGAGAAAACCAGCTCATTATCTACAATAAGCAGCCCAGGAAGCCAGTTTGCTATCTATGGGTCAGGCCGTATCTCTAGTCATTGCTCCAGGAAGCCAAACAGTAAGCCCTGGAACAATCGACCCCAGATGGCCAGGACTTGATTAATAACTGACAGCTTCCCTAATTTTTGTCCCCACTTCCAATTTAGGACCAACCTGAGAAAGTGAAATACGCACTTCTAACCAATCGTAAGGTGCTGTGCTTCTAGGTAGCCTGCCATAGCTTCCCCATGCCAGCCGCCTCCATTCAGGGCACACTGGAAGACTTCCCCCTTTCCAAAGCTCTCCCACTCCTCTGCCTGCCTTTGAGTCTCAGCCAACACAAGTGAGAGACCAGTGGCTGACTCCCTTGTTGTAGCAATCCCTGAGTAAATTGTCTTTGCCTGTTTCACATTTGGGCAGCCTTTGTTTACTTCCATGATTGCAACAGTTTTCCAAATCTCCCTAATTCTCACATCTAACCCAAAGGCAACACTTGAAGGCTAACAATGATTACTCAAAATATTTATGTCTTTATTATTTACTTAATACATGTAAATATTTTTTAAAGTTTTCTGAGGTGGGGGAAAAGGATTAAAAGTATTTGAATGTTGGGAACCTGGAAGTATATACACGTGTGTCTGTATTTGGATTCTTATAAAATAGTTCCTCATAAAACTTTTTTTATGTATGTTTTCTTTTAACGTAAACATGACAATATCTCAGTCTACTGGTGTGAATTTACAGAGCTGATTATAGACATTTTGGAAGGAGGTCAGCACTGGAGGAAATAACACTGGCTTGTTGATCAGTAACCTCTTTCAGTTTAAGGACTGAGTTTGTAGCAGCTGAAAGTGGTACATGCACAGTTGCAGTTTTCAGTTTCACCAGAGGATGGCACCCATACTTCTCTGATAGGTTTTGCCAGGCTGCTTCGGCATCCTCTCAAGCGGCATCTGAGAGACACTTTAAAGACTGGTTACCTAAACTGTTAACCAAATTAAGGTTTTTATTATTAATTCAGCTTTATATACAGTTAAAAATGAGTATAAGTCTATAACATCTTCAGAACAATTTATGCCAAAGAATAAAGCAGCCTGAAATGAATGGAAAGCTACTTATTTCCTGTAACTGTACTCTCACTTTATATTTAATTTATACAACACTCAAAAACCAGTTTCTACAAGTCAGATCTTTCAAAATTTCCATTTTCTTGCCATCTGCTGCTTTGTAGATCAGTCATTTAATATTAAAACTTGCTCAGAAGCTGTACTCTTTAATGCACGTACTAGCTCATCAGGTGATTCCTCAAACAGTTGAGCTGTTTGCTCCTAAGCTGAGGGAGAGTGCAAGTCACCGGTCTGTCTTCTCGGCTTCCCTGGCGGACTTGAGACAAAGGTATGGTCATTTTCTGGTCTCCTCTTCCTTGACTCCCCTCATTTGTTCAGTGGTGTCTTCTGAACAGGAGTGACCATAATTTTTCCTCCTTAAACTTTGTATCCTGGAGACTCGAGAGCTGTCTGGAGGTAGTAGAAGTCTTTGCTCGGAAACTGTGCTTCTCTTTGGGAAGATGACCCCAACCTCACGTATATTATATAATCCACTCAAAAGCAACCACAATCAATGCACATAAACTCTTTTAACATAAGTTGAATCCATACCTGGGAGGTTTTGATGTGCCATGAAGTGGGAACAGTGAATTTATAAAGTGCTAATAAAATGAGGATGTCATAGAGGTTCACAATCCTTTATCTGAAATTCTTGGGGTCAGATGTGCTTTGGAATTCAGAACGTTTTGAATTCTTAGATTTAATCCAGTGTATATACTGCATATTCTGTAATACTCCAGAAGGGTCTAGGGCAACTCCCCATAATCAAAACATTACTACTTCTACGGAGAAACATGACTATTCACATTAAGTGGGATGAAGACTAGATGGCCTCATGTCATGTCATGTCAGGTTTTGCCTCCAAATGAGCTAGGAAAAACCTTTGGTTATAGGAGATTTTTGGATTTGGGGAATGCAGATAAGGTATTGTGGAGCTATATTAGGTGATTTTCATGTGCTATGTCATTTAATCCTCACAGGTGTCCTATGTTAACCATAAGGATATAAGAATATGGGGAACCTGAGTGGTTAAGTAACTTTCCTCAGGTCACACAGCAGAGCCAACATTCAAACCTTGGCCTGATTCCAAAAGGCCAAATGTTGCATTATCTCCCACATTTACTAAAAATACTAAATATTCTAAAATACTAAAAGAACTTTAACTTCCTTGCCAATTTTGTTTTTTTCACCCATATTTTGCACTATTCTCTATTTTCTTTGGGGTCCATGACAGAGAATATGAAGGCATAGTGAATTATTCCACCATGATGGATGGAGGTAAAGCCCCTCCCTGGCATCTTCATGGAGCAGCCTTGCCTGGCTGCAATGCTGAAAAGCAAACAGTCAACACTGCAAATGGCAGATTTTCCAGTGGTTAGAGATTCCTGTTGTGCCCTTGGTCCACACAGCTAATCAGCCTTGACATTGTCAGCAATATAATCCAGCATCTAATTAATGTCCCCCACCTTCTTTTGCAAATTTTGCACCACCCTGGCCTCCCATAAAGGTATTCTGTTTCTTTGAACGGGGACTTCAGAAGTCACTTGGCTTAATAAAGTTGTCAGCAGGCCAGGGAGGAACTGTTGGCTTTATTCTGTACATTTTCTCAGGATGGGAATGAATTAAGATAATTGTATTTTAAAACTGCTTTCAAGGTAATTCAGGAGCTATGTTCTTTTTTTGCGTCGTAATTATCCTTTTTTCGCATCCTAATTATCCTTTTTTCTCTTTTCCCTTATGTCTTTCTTTCTTCCAAGTTAGGAGCCCATTTATACTCTAAAGTTTAGGAGCTTACAGTCTTTTTTTCTCTGCTGTTTCTTTCTTGTAATTGAACCAATAGCTTAGCAATTGCATGAACCCACAACTCTTTTTATATGCCTGTAAAAATATTACAGTTCTCAATAAACTGTGAAACATTTTAATGGATTCTTCCAGTGACATTTTATAGATTTTCAAGATTTGTTCAAAAAATGATTCGTCTATAGATGTACATATATCTATACGTCATCCTTAAGGTATTAAAAAATCACACTTGACTTATTTTTATAAAGGTTAATAGCAGATACAGGTATTAATGCCTTCACACCTAGCTTCCTACCTGTCCATAAAATTTACCTACAGTGAAGTGCACAAATCACATTGTACTTTAAATATATTACAATTTTATCTGTCAATTATTCCTTGACAAAACTGGAAACCCCCCACACAATAGGATACAACTTCATACACATTTGGCTGGCTGTTATTTAAAATGAAGAAAAAATGGAAGTTAACAAGTGTTGGTTGAAGATGTGGAGAAATTGGAAGCTTTGTGCATTGCTGGTAGAAATGTAAAATGTTGCAGCCACTGTGAAAAATAGTTTGGTTGTTCCTCAAAAAGTTAAACATAGAATTATCATATGATCCAGAAATTCCCCACTCCAAAGTATATACTCAAAAGAATTGAAGACAGGGACTCAAACAGATACTATTAATTCAATGTTCACAGCATCATTATTCACAATAACCAAAAGGCAGAAGCAACCCAGATGTCCATCAACAGATGAATGAATTAGAAAAATGTGGTTATATGCATACAAGCTGAATATTGTTCAGCTCTAAAAAGGGATAAAATTCTGATACATGCTACAACATAGATGAACCTTGAAAACATGATGTTAAGTGAAATAAGCCAGACAAAGTAGGACAAATATTGCATGATTCCACTGATATGAGGTACCTAGAATAGGCAAATTCATAGAGACAGAAAGTCAAATACAGTAGAGGTCACCAGGGACTGGGGAAAGGAGGAAATGGGGAGTTATTGTTCAGTCAGTACAGAGTTTTAGTTTGGGATGATGAAAAAGTCCTGGAAATGGATAGTGGTGATGGTTGCACGACATTGTGAATGTACTTAATGCCACTGAATTGTAAATTTTAAAATGGTTAAAATGGAAATTATTATAAATATTTAAACAGAATAAAAAGGGCAAAAAGAAGAAAGTTTCCATTTATTTCAATTAAAGAAGCATCCTTAGGGCTTTATTATATGTATGTTTATATTGAGATATAAGTTACATATAGCATTGTTTTTTTTTTCTTTCTTTCTGCGGTACGCGGGCCTCTCACCGTTGTGGCCTCTCCCGTTGTGGAGCACAGGCTCCGGACACGCAGGCTCAGCGGCCATGGCTCACGGGCCCAGCCGCTCCGCGGCATGTGGGATCCTCCCGGACTGGGGCACGAACCTGTGTCCCCTGCATCGGTAGGCGGACTCTCAACCACTGAGCCACCAGGGAAGTCCACATATAGCATTATATTAGCTTCAGGTGTACAACATAATGACTCAATATATATACATATTGTGAAATGATCACCACAATAAGTCTAGTTAACGTCCATCACCACGTATAGTTACAACTTTTTTTTTCTTGTGATGAGGATTTTTAAGATCTACTCTCTCAACAACTTTCAAATATACAATATACAATACAAATGAAGATATACAATACACACAGTGACTATTAACTATAGTCACCATGCTGCACTTACAGCACCAGGACTTATTTATTTTGTAACTGGAAGTTTGCACCTTTTAACCATTGCCACCCACTTTGCCCATTGCCCACCCTCTGCCTCTGGTAACCAACAATCTGTTCTCTGTATCTATAAGTTCAATTTTTTTTTTAAATTCCACATATGAGATCATATGATATTTGTTTTTCTCTGTCTGACTTATTTCACTTAATATAATGCCCTCAAGGCCCATCCATGTGTTGCAAATGGCAGGATTTTCTTTTTTTACAGCTGAATAATGTTTCACTGTGTGTATATATAACACATTTTCTTTATTCATTCATCCGTGGGTGGACACTTAGTATTTTCCCCACATCTTGGCTATTGTACATAATGCTGCAGTGAACATGGGGGACTAGATATCTTTTCAAGTTAGTGTTTACATTTCCTTCAGATAATTACCCAGAATTCGAATTTCTGGATCTTATGGTAGCTCTAGTTTTAATTTTTTTGAGGAGCCTCCATACCGTATTCCATAGTGGCTGCACTAATTTACATTCTCACCAACAGTGAACAAGGGTTCCCTTGTTTCTACATTCTTGCCAACATTTGTTATTTCTTGTCTTTTTTTTTTTTTTTCTTTCTTTCTTTGTGGTACGCGGGCCTCTCACTGTTGTGGCCTCTCCCGTTGCGAAGCACAGGCTCCGGAAGCGCAGGCTCAGCGGCCATGGCTCACGGGCCCAGCCACTCCGTGGCATGTGGGATCCTCCCAGACCGGGTCTTGTCTTTTTGATGATGGCCATTCTAACAGGTGTGAGGGGATATCTCATTGTAGTTTTGATTTGCATTTCCCTGATGATTAGTGATGTTGAGCACCTTTTCATGTACCTGTTGACCATCTGCATGCCTTGTTTGGGACATGTTACAGAGTATTTTCATGCCCTAAATATATTGCATGTGCTCCACTTATTCATCCCTCCCTACTCCCCCACAACCCCTGGCAACTGTTGGTATCCATAGTTTTGCCTGTTCCAAAATGTCATGTAGTTGGAATGATATAATATGTACCCTCTTCAGGGACTTCCCTGGTGGCACAGTGGTTAAGAATCCACCTGCCAGTGCAGGGGACACGGGTTCAAGCCCTGGTTTGGGAAGATCCCACATGTCGTGGAGAACTAAGCCCGTGTGCCAAAACTACTGATCCTGTGCTCTAGAGCCCTCAAGCCACAACTACTGAAGCCTGCATGCCTAGAGCCCGTGCTCCACGACAAGAGAAGCCACTGCAAAGAGAAGCCCGCGCACCACAACAAAGAGTAGCCCCCACTCACCACAACTAGAGAAAGCCCGCGTGCAGCAACAAAGACCCAACGCAGCCAAAAATAATTAATTAATTAATTTTTAAAAAGTACCCTTTTCAGATTGGCTTCTTTCACTTAGTAAAATGCATTTAAGATTCCCCCATAGCTTTTTATGGCTCAATAGCTCATTTCTTTCTAGCACTGAATAATATTCCATTGTCTGGATGTACCACAGCTTATTTATCCATTCACCTACTGAAGAGCATCTTGTTTGCTTCCAAGTTCTGGCAATTATGAATAAAGTTGCTATAAAAATCCATGTGCAGGTTTTTGTGTGGACGTAAGTTTTCAACTCTTTTGGGCAAATACCAAGGAGTGGGATCACTGAATTGTGTGTGGTTTTGTAAGAAACTGCCAAATTGTCTTCCAAAATAGCTGTACCATTTTATATTCCCAGCAGCAGTGATGAACGAGAGTTCCTGTTATTCCACATCCTCACCAGCATTGGGCGTTGTCAGTGTTTTGGACTTTTGTCATTCTAATAGGTTTTCAGCGGTGTCACATTGTTTTAATTTGCAGTTCCCTAATGACATATGTTGTTGAGACTCTCTTCATATGCTATTTGCCATGTATGTATTTTCTTTGCTGAGGTGTCTGTTCAGATTTTTGGGTTTTTCTTTTTCTTACTGTCAAGTTTTAAGAGTTCTTTTGGATAACAGTCCTGTATCAGATATGTATTTTGTAAATAGTTTCTCCCAGTCTAGCTTGTATTCTCATTCTCTTCATGGAGTCCTTCACAGAGCAGACATTTTAAATTTTAATGAAGTCCAGCTTACCAACAGTTTTTTTCATGGATTGTGCCTTTGGTGTTGCATCTAAAATGTCTTTGTCAAACCCAAGGTCATCCAGATTTTCTCCTATGTTATGTATTACAGTTTTGTGTTTTACATTTAGGTCTATGACCCATTTCAAGTTAATTTTTGTGAAGAATGTAAGGTCTGTGTCTAGATTCATTTTTTTGCATGTGAGTATCCAGTTATTCCAGCACCATGTGCTGTTGTTTTCCACTGGCTTCTTTCAGAATTTTTCTTTATCTTTTACTTTTTGCAATTTTAAAATGATATGCCTCTGTGTAGCTTTTTTTGGTGTGGAGGGTGGCATTTATCCTATTTGGTGTTCTCTGAGTCTCCTAGATCTGTGCTTTGATGTCTGACACTAATTTGGGAGAAATTCTTAGTCATTGTTGTTTCAAATACTTCTTCTGTTCTCTCTTTCTCTTTCTTCTCCTGGTATTCCTATTATGTGTATATTATACCTTTTGTAGTTGTCTTACAGTTCTTGGATATTCTGTTCTTTTTTTTTTCTGTCTTTTTTCTTTAGCCTTTACTTTAAAATTATAGTTATTTTAAATTCCCAGTTTGATAATTTCAACATCCTTGCCATATCTGAGGTTTGTCTGATGCTCACTCTGTCTCTTCAAACTGTGTGGGTTTTTTTGCCTTTTAGTATGTCTTCTAGTTTTTGATTGAAATCCAGACGTGATGCACTCAGTATTAGTTTCCATGGAGGTTTCTTGAGTAAGTTGTGATTCTCTGTATCTGCATGTCTATCTCTCCAACTCTGGGGGCAGTGGTTTGCTCTGTGACCTCAGATTTTATGACAGATATAAGAGGAGTTGTTGGTTTTCAGTTTGTTCAGCTTTTTTACTTGTTATTAGGATGGAGTGACAACTTACAAACTCATTACATGCCAGACCAGAAACCAGAAGTCTCTCAGTGCAGTTTTATTTTGTATTTATCTAATTATGATTGAAGTGGAGCATATTTTCCTATCTTCCTATGTGTAAGGGGCATTTGATCCTTCTGTGAACTATGTCCATTCATATTCTCTGCCAGTTTCAATCTTGAATTATCGTTTTTTCCTTCTTTATTTCAAGAACTCTTTATACGTTGGAGAGATGATTAGCTCTTTGTGAAATGAGTTGCATTCCCCCTCCTCCATTTTTCCATTTGCCTTTTGACTCTACTTATGGTATATTTTTGCCTTACAAAGCTTTTTACTTTCAAGAAGTAAATTTATAAATATGTCAGTGGTTTCTAGAATCTGAGACAGATATGGAATCTAAAAGATTTTGAAATGCATGAACGTAAAGAGGAATTATTTACGATTATTTTTCAAAACACCGTCTTCCATAGCCACTTCTGTCTCCCAAGGGAGTGGGGGTCTTTCTCTTCAGAGGAGATTTTTTGGCAATTTCCCTAATGAATCCTGTAATGTGAAAAGACAGACCTCAGCAGAGTAAGGTGAAGAGAGGAGAAATAACTTGCGCTGCATAATGAAGTAAGAATAGGTACATTTCCAGGAGTACCTCAGACAGGGACTCAGGGGAGGAGCTGAGGAATAACAGAACAGTAGGTGGCAGTGAGCCTGGAGAAGGACACCCAGTGGAGGATTTCCAGGTGGGGCGAGGAGGGGAGTGTTGAAAGGCAGGGATGTGGGACGCACAGTTTTATGTCGTCTTCTATACCGCACTACAGTGCAACCTCCTGCATTACTTCCAAACCATTATCAAGTAGGCACAGACACAGCCAAAATAGAGTGGGGTGAGGTATGATCAAGAGAGCAGAAGCCCCAAACAAATTTCCAGAGAGGCAGATGAGATGCTGCAGCCTGGGTGACTCAGGAGTTACTGTGAGACAAATTCTTTCCCCCAAAAAGCCTAGAGCCACAGTTTGCCAAACTTGGTTATACATTAGAATCGCCAGAGGGAGGTTTTTAGAATCACAAATGCCTGGATTTCACCAAGGCCAATTAAATTAGGTGCTCTGTAGGTAGGACCCAGGCACCAGGAGGCTTTAGAAAGTTTCCCAGGTGACGCTGATGTACAACCAGGGTTGAAAACCATTGTTTTAGATCAGTTCCTCCCAGACTGAAGTGCTTCCCAAACGATTTGAAGTGTGCAACTAAATCACCCGAGGCTATCGTTATGATACAAATTACAAATCATTAGCAGGCAGCCCAAGATTTTGCATTTTTAACAAGCTTCTGGGTGACGCTGATGATGCTGTCTGAGAACCACATTTTGAGTAGCAAGGGGTGGAGGTAGCTGACGTGTGGATTACTGCTACTGCTCAATTGCCTTCCTGGAGGCTTCTAATTTACTCTGAGTTGAGACTGCTACTTGTCCTACTATCTCCATCCTCCCTTCTCTCCTGGTAGTAGAACTTCCTAGTTTCAGCTGCACACTTGTCTAGACAGAATTTTTAGCCTCCTTTACAGCTGGGTGGTCCTGTGACTATGCTTGGCCTACTGAGGTGCGAGTAGAAGTCATTGTCTGGGAGGGGCTGTGGCCATTCCTCTCCCCGCACGTCTTCCCGCAGGCCCAGGTGCAGTCAAGGCAGTGGTTGCCCAGGAAGCCTTCTTGAGCCACAAAGTGGAAGCTACATGCTGAAAGTGGTGGCAACGAGATAGAAGGGGCCTGGGTCCCTGGCCACACGGAGTCTCCTTCTAACCCTGCACCACCTGCCACTGGAAATCTTTTATGTGAAAAATAACTTTCTCTCTTTTTAAAGCCTTGTTCTTTTGCATTTCACTCATAAAAGCTGAACCTAATCCTAGAAATACTTATGCCCTCTGGCAGACTGTGTGTGTCTGTATCTTCCCATCCCTGACAACAACGGGGTGAGACGGGTCTTTTTTATTTTATTTTATTTTATTTATTTTTTAAACATCTTTATTGAAGTATAATTGCTTTACAATGCTGTGTTAGTTTCCACTTTATAACAAAGTGAATCAGCTATACCTATGCATATATCCCCATATCTCCTCCCTCCTGCATTTCCCTCCCACCCTCCCTATCCCACCTCTCAGGTCACAAAGCACTGAACTGATCTCCCTGTGCTATGTGGCTGCTTCCCACTAGCTATCTACCTTACGTTTGGTAGTGTATATATGTCCATGCCACTCTCTCACTTCATCCCGGCTTACCCTTCCCCCTCCCCGTGTCCTCAATCCATTCTCTACGTCTGCGTCTTTATTCCTGTCCTGCCCCTAGGTTCTTCAGAACCATTTCTTTCTTTTTCTTTTTTTTTTTTAGAT
Source organism: Mesoplodon mirus (assembly GCF_964341445.2). Lineage (NCBI taxonomy): Eukaryota > Metazoa > Chordata > Mammalia > Artiodactyla > Ziphiidae > Mesoplodon > Mesoplodon mirus. Next base: position 74,342,820 of record NC_138985.1, read on the forward strand.
TCCATATATATGTGTTAGCATACAGTATTTGTTTCTCTTTTTCTGACTTACTCCACCCTGTATGACAGACTCTAGATCCATCCACCTCACTACAAATAACTCAATTTCATTTCTTTTTATGGCTGAGTAATATTCCATTGTATATATGTGCCACATCTTCTTTATCCATTCATCTGTCAGTGGACACTTAGGCTGCTTCCATGTCCTGGCTATTGTAAATAGAGCTGCAATGAACATTGTGGTACGTGATTCTTTTTGAATTATGGTTTTCTCAGGATATATGCCCAGTAGTGGGATTGCTGGGTCATATGGTAGTTCTATTTTTAGTTTTTTAAGGAGAACAGAACACCATACTGTTCTCCATAGTGGCTGTATCAATTTACATTCCCACCAACAGTGCAAGAGGGTTCCCTTTTCTCCACACCCTGTCCAGCATTTATTGTTTGTAGATTTTTTGATGATGGCCATGGTGAGCTGGATCTTGAAGAATGAGTAGGAGTGTTCCAGTCAGAGAAGGAAGGGAAGGCTGAGGAGACAGCACATGGAAAGACATGGAGCTGTGAGAGGGCCTGGCCTGTGTTCAGGTCACCATTGCTGCAGAACAACACCCTGGAAAACTCAGGCTTGAAATGAGAAGAGTGTACAATATCCCATGATTCTGTGGGCTGACTGGGCTCCATGTGGTCTTGGCGGGAAATGCCTATGTGGCTGCATTCAGCTGGTGGAGGGCTGGTCTGGAAGTTCCAAGAAAGCCTCTTTCGCACCTCTGAGGCCTTGGTGTGGGCTGGGGTGCCTCGGTTCTTCTCCGTGTGGCCTCTGTCTTCCACATGGTGTCTCACTCCCAGGGTCTCTCTCGCAGCAGCATTGCCTCAACTTCCCTCCAAGATGAAAGTGGCAGCTCAGCTTCCTTGTATTAGGCCTGGATGTGGCCATCTCACCTGCACCTCCTTCTCTGGGCCAGGCTGGCTTGGAAGCATGGACACAGATGCTGTCTCTCCCTGGAAGGAACGGCACACGTGGGCAGGGAGGGCAGCCGTTGGTGACTTACCCACTGCCTGTGCTTGTAATGACAAGTTTCCTGTGGCCAGGATGTAGGCTAAAAGAAATGGGCAGGGAAAGAGTGAGCCTGCAGAGGCACAGGCTGTGGGTGTTGATGAGTTCCGGTTTTACTCTATAGACAGACTCCAGCCTGCGTGGTGGCTAAACTATACCCTGGGTGTAGAGACAATGAGAGAAAGTATTGATCCATCACTCGTCATGTTGTACTAGCATTATCTTACATAATAAAGGCGGGGTCACCTCGTGGCTAACAGCACGGAGCCTGGAGCCAGACGGCCCGGCTGCAAACTCCTGATTCATCATTTATTAGCTGTGCAATCTCCAGCAAGTTACTTAACTGCTCTCTGCTTCTATTTCTCTATCTGTAAAAGCAGATAATCATGGCCGACCTGCCTAATGTAGTTGTTGTAAGGATTAAGTGAGATAATCCACGTCACGTAGCCCTCTGTAAGCATGAGCTCTTGTCGTTAGTGCTCCCAGGAGCGCTAGGAAACAGGTGTTATTGCTCTCATTCGAAAGAGAAAGTAGCTGAGGCACCAGGAGCTTAAACAAGATTCAAACCCAGACAAGTGACTCCAAAACCTGCTGCTTCCTGAATTTCCCACTGGTTGTGCTTTGATGTGTCCCCCAGCCAGGAGGCAGCAGGGACAGAGTTTTGTTCTTTCCCACCTCTCATTTCTCAAAAGCTCTCTGCTCCCCTAGCAGCCTCGTACAACGTCCAGGCTCCCGCTGATACTTGCAGAGGTACAATGCGGGGGATCACTGTAAAAATACTAACACCTGGTGTTTTTCTGAGCCTGTGCAAAGTGTGCATCTCAGAGGGTAGAGTCCTCAGGGGAGACTGAAAGTCTCCGGGGTCTGAAGCTGCCTTGAGCGTGGGCCTCCATGAAAGCCCTTGGTGTGTCCTCTTGCCCATCTTTCTGCTGCAGTTTATTGACATCAGCTTTGTGAACCCGTGAGTTACATTTGCAGCATTCTGAGGCCGAAAGCGTTCCTGTAAATACTCCATGTAATTAATTATAAACAAAGCAGCCAGCCAGGAGCACAATGCCCAAACAAATCCTTAGCAAGCCTCATTGTGTGCTCTTTACCTCTCCTCTGCATTTCTATCCATCCAAGAGCTTCAAAAGTGTAATCCCCAGAGGAATTAGCCTCTAACACACTCACCGGGCAGTGTGAGGAACTTCCCAGACTAGATTCAGACTAGAATCCCCACTTCTCATCTTTTGTATAAAACAGGATGTCTTTGGAATTCTTCTCACTGCAACAACAGCTTTTCTGGTAGAACTAAAAATGGCAAAGGCAGCATCTCCCAAGGTGTTTCTGTAGAGCACGAAGACCACAGAGTGTTAATACCTCTCATAGGAGGAGAAGGGGCTCTAGGTCAAAAGTGTTGGGTAAATAATGAGCTGAACACACTTCTCTACTGCAGAACTTTCACGCTGTGACTTTCCAGGAAGCAGAGAAATTATGCTGTGCTTCCAGACTTTTTAGACTGTGGAGTTCTTTTTAGACTGTGGAGTTCTTCCTTCTCAAAGCAACACATCCCAGAACATACAACTCTGTGTGTCATGTACCCCCTTGGCAGGCTGGGGAAGCTGGGGATCCCTTCTCAGAATAACGTGTTTTTTTTTTTTTTTTGGGGGGGTGGTATGCGGGCCTTTCACTGCTGTGGCCTCTCCCATTGCAGAGCACAGGCTCCGGACGCGCAGGCTCAGCGGCCATGGCTCACGGGCCCAGCCGCTCTGCGGCATGTGGGATCTTCCCGGCCCGGGGCACGAACCCGCGTCCCCTGCATCGGCAGGCGGACTCTCAACCACTGCGCCACCAGGGAAGCCCCAGAATAACGTTTTTAAGTGCAAAAAATAAAACACATAGGATTACAAGGAAACCATTTGTATCAAAACCAAATATCACATTACTAAAAATATTATGAAATATTTAAAAATGGGCATGTATTAATATATGTATTTCTTTTTTTAATGGATCTAATAATTACAGGTGTTTCAAAGTACTCATGGCCATAAATGATATTTCAAGATAAAGTCATTCCTCATTATTCACAAATTCTATATCTGTGAATTCACGTACTTGCTAAAATTTATCTGCAACCCCCAAATCAATACTCATGGCATTTTTGTGGTCATTTGAGCGATGAGAAATTTCAATCACCTGACCTGCACGTTCCCAGCTGAGGTTGAAAAAGGCAGGGCTCTGCCTTGTTTCAGCTCTCACACTGTAAAAAAAAGATGTCTTTTTCACGGTGTATTTACTGCCACATTTTGGACACTTTTATGCTTTTCGTTGGTGACTTCACTGTTTAAAACGGTCTCCGAGTGCAGTGCTGAAGTACCACCTTGTGTGCTTAAGTTCAGGAGACTGTGATGCGCCTTATGAAGAAAATAGATGGGTAGTTAAGCTTCATTTAGATGCAAGTTGTCGTGCTGTTGGCTGAGTTCAACATTAACTATAAATTAAATAAGGTGTCTTTAAACAAAAACCACACATTAAAAAAAGATTGTGTATTGATTGGTTGATGATAATGTTGTGACCAGAGGCTCACAGGAATGTAAGCCCGTATTTCCATCAGGCACAGTGGTTCAGCGTTTGCTAATTCAGTATTCAAGGTGACTATAGCACATAACTGTCCTGAGTAATGAGAATTGACTGTATCTGCAACAAATGTAATGTGATGTGAAAATATTTGTGACAGACAGCTATGAATACAGTTGCAAGCATACAGTGTTTTGTAAAAAAAAAATACAGTGTTTTGTTGCCTACGTTCATAATTAAAGGAAATGGTGAATTTTACTTAGAGGGTAGTAAAGACAATTTTTCCCATTCAAGTTCATAGGCACTCTTAATTCTGGGAGAGGGTGGTTCCCATAGACTGCAGTTCAGAATCCCTTCTTTAGTGGGACTAACTCAGGAGAGGGTAGAGCGGGGTAGCTGGTGAAAATTCCTGGGGGCTCCAGTCCCTGCTATGTTGTGGGTCAATAAGTCTCAGATTTTTTAGCTGATTTGCTCTTGCTGGGGGGGTCTGAATTTTTTTTCCACCAGGTCCTGAACCCAAAAGGCTCTATGATAGTTCTTGATAATTATTCATGTGGAAAATGAAGAGTCCCATTCCAATAGCAAAGGGTAAGAGAGGTCTTTAATCTGAAAATAGGAGAAACAAATGACAATATAGTATTGGGGCGTTTAGATGAAAGTCATGTCTTCTGACCAAGGGTGTCCAGAAAGGAAAGCATCCCCTGTGTTGATTGCTTTTCTTTCTTACCCTTCACACCACAAGGAGTATGATTCAACAGGGCTAATTCAAATGTGTCAAAAAGAGGCTTTTTTTCCCCCTAAATAGCAAGATATAAGGAAGTGTGCCCTGGAGAGCAACTCTAATATTCATTCATTAATTCAATCAGTACTACTTATTGAGCATCTTTCATGGGCTAGGCATTGTTGTAGGGCTGTTGATACAGGAGTGAACCTGACTGGCCTGGTTCTCATCTCCTGGAGTTTCTGTTCAGGTTCTGGCTCTTCTCTCCAGGAGGCCAGTCCAGGAAATGGGGAAGGGGATGGAGAGGGGTGCAAGCCACCCCAAGAAGGTCCTTCAGGTGTCTGCCAAAGGACAGCACTCATACACTATGATTCTGAAAAATTAGAGGCTGAAGACAGTAGCTCAAGGGGCACCAGTGCAGAAATACTGGATAGAAACTGTCCCCCATGGCTCTACCATAAATTCTGGACACACAGAAGCTATCAGAAGTATATACAACACCTTACAGGGACAGAATATCCCCAAGCCAGAGAGAAAGACATGGTTGAATCTCAAAGAAAGAACATGTCTGATGGGAGTACAGAAAATGGAGGCAGAAGTGGACAGTCCTCACCCATGCGCTCCCAATCCAGGGAAGTGGGCCTGGCCTGGGACTCCAGTTCTCATGGAGACAATGGTGATACCTAGTATTTCGTGCAGCATTAGTGTTTTATAAAAAAATTGAGATGGGAGCACCATCTTCTCCCACCCTTTGATTTCTTGGTGCTTTGCCCCAGGAATGAGGTCAGGGCTCAGAACCCAGGTACCTCCATCCTCCCATCTGAACTTGTTCAGGTGGACAATGAGGAAGATGGAACTGGTTAAATTATCCCCAAGGTGGGGGGTTCAGTCTTAAGAGAATTTAAACAGGAAAAAGATGGCAGGGACAGATGACATCTAGGGTGGGAGATGGAAGTGTTCGGGCTCGGGAGGTGGTCAGGCTCAAGAGGATCCAACCTGGGAACCCCCTCCCTGTACCTTCCAAATCTCCCTATACACTCCCTCTAGTTTCCCCCAACTTTTAAAATAACTATATTCCTTCAGGGCCTTCTGGAAAAAGATCAGGGCCTAAAATGAATTCTCCGTCCCCCCAACAACAGCAAAAGCAATACAAGATTATTGACTTCACTAGTACTCGGAAATAAAAATTAGAATAGCAATAACTTGGAAGCATTTTAAACGGGGGGGATTGAATAGAATTTTCTTAAGGAATACAAAATTTTAGTGCACTGTTCTCTGGGTATATTTTGAGCCTAAATGATTAAGATTTCAGATTAAAAAAACAATAACAACACTGCAACAAGTATTGGTATTTTAGTCCTTAGAAATAAGATGGGATGTTGGAACACCAAAACCAGGAGGAGATGGATATACCAGGTGTCCACAGCCCCACACCTCCACACCTCACACCTTCAATCTATACTCCGAGTTTGTATTTCCTGCTTGAAACAAGCAGCCTCCTGGGGGCTTGTTGGTCCTCTGTTGATCGGCCTCCTGGGGACATGTGCTGGTCATGCTGAGCCAAGGATTCTGCCCAGGTGAAAGAAATTAATGGGTTCACAACATTTTAAGTGTGTTGGCCTCCCAAACTGAAGTTCACACAAATCTGGCCAGTTCATCTTGTGAGTAGAGGTGGATTTACCATAAGTCTAAGAAAGATTAAATTTTAGGGTTCCTTCCAAAGCCCTGGAAAGGGCCCCAACAATGAGTTCACATGGTCCTATGCTTTGTAAAATTTGCAAAAGTAAGATATTTTAAACACTATTGCTTCCTCTCTGTCACAATTTCCCTTATATCCAGTGGCTCTGGAAAAGCCATGGGAATTTTGGGGAAGTTGAAATGGAGATCTGTTTAGGCTGTATTTAGGTTGGACTATTTATGTGGTTAGCTGTCATTTCTGTGCACAGTTACGGTACCGCTAGCCATCCTGGTGCAGGAAAGGGCTTCCAGGTATGCCTCTTTTGTCTACCAGCACCGTGACAAAGGTTCAGGGATAGTGGTCAGATCACAGTATGAGAGTGTCCTATAGCTCCCGGCACAGGAAGTGTGTGGATCGTGGAGGAGAAACACGGTGTGAAATGCACAAAGCCAGAAGCTAGTCTGTGGTAAGGTCTTCCAGTCATTGATACGATGAGTGGGAGATTTGGTTCACACTGGTGCCTAGCCAAAATAGAAGTATTAATATCTCCCTATCAGGAATAAACAAATAAATTTAAAAATAATAAAATAATAAAGCATACATAATTATACACACACTGTCATTATAATTTTGTCTTTATTGAGACAAAGATTTGGGTGCTGGTGGTTTATTTGGGAAGCCATCCCCAAAAGTGGGAAAGGGGAAGTGAAGAGAGTGACACTAGGCTCTTAAATGGGAGAAAAGCATTTTGCAAAGATGCTGTTGAAGAGGGGCCTGTGAGTTTGTGACACAGCCGCCCCCATAACCATTTCTTGAATGAGTTTACCCAAGTTTCTGCCTTCCTGAGCTCCCCAGGAGCAGGTGTCCCTGAGGACTTAGTGCCCCCCTTGGTCTCCAAACACCTGCTCAATCTGGGGGTTGAATGGATTCTCCTTTCCCAGGACCTGGGGCCACTGGAGCTCCACCTTCTTCCAGAAGCGATCTGCCAACAGCTGTAAAGCCACCTGCAAGAGAGAACCCAAAGGAGGAGTAAAAGGGAAATAACAAAGTAAAGAAGTTACCAGCAAGATTTACTCTATTCCTTGTGCAGTGGACAGACTCTAGGATGGTTCCCCAGGATTCCTACCTTTGGGTCTTTGTATGATCCCCTTCCCTTGATGTGGATGGAACCTATCATTTGGTTTTAAGCAATAGAACATGGTAAAGGTGAAAGAATGTCCGTTTGGTGATTATGTTACATTATCTAAGGCTCTGCTTTGCTGGCAGACTTGCTCTGGAGACTCGCTGATGGGCTGATGATGTAAGAAGCCATGTTGGAAAGCCCACATGGCAGGGAACAGAGGGTGGCCTCCAGCTGACATCTAGTAAGAAGTTGGGTCTTCAGTCCTACAACCACAAGGAGATAAATTCTGCTAACTCAAGTGAGTCTGAAATCAAATCTTCCCCAGTTGAGTCTCCTGGTGAGAATGTAGATTTTAGCCTCTGAGACTCTAAGTAGAGAACCCAATTAAACTATGCCAGCACTCCTGACCCACAGAAACTGTGAGACAACAAGTGTGTATTGTATTAAGCTGCTACGTTTGTGGTAATTTGTTATTTAGTAATAGACAGCAAATACACTTTCTCAGAAAGGCATTTATTCACTTACCTATGGATAGCTAACACTTACTGCAGGCTTAAGGCTTGGGTTTTGGAGGTGAACAGGATGAATCCTTCCTTGAAGGAACTCCCAGTCTAGTGAGGGACCCAGACATGCAGAATGACACCACCAAACCCACAGGGAGGACTGTGAGGGATGCACATGGCTGGAAGGGGAAGAGGTGGCAATTCTGCTGGATGCGAAGAAAGGATAGGTCCTCTCTGAAGAGTGTGATGGCTGAGCTGAATTTTCAAGGAGGAATTCACCAGATGGATCATGAGGAAAGCAGTGTACGTGGTAGAGGACACAGCACATGCAAAAGCTTAGAGACGTGGAAGAGAAAGTCATGGAGGGGGACTACGGGTGCCTGGGAGATGAAGCTGAACCGGTCCCCTGGCAGGGCTGGGCTCCTGAAGGAGGCTGTGGGCACGGAGAGAGTGGTTGGAATGCCAGGGTGTGGAATGTACAGGCTTAATTCACAATAGGCTTGTCCCTCTCTCTCTTGGCCTGATGCCCGCTCTCTGGTTGCATTGTTGTATGTCCCTTTATTCACAATGTCAGCAGGATCCATTCTTGGTTGTTCGGTCCTCTGGCTTGTCATTAACATGCCTTTGATGAGGGGTCTTTCTCTGCAGATAATGCCCTCATTTAGCAAATGGGCCCTGGACAGGCCTTCAGGCCCCAGATGGCTACATCTCCATGGGAGGGGGGTGTGGGGGGGTTAATGCTGAATGATAAGAGAAACGTGACTGCTGAAGGCCTCAGAGGGGAACACACTGTTCAGGGCAGATGCTCAGGGATGTAGCTGACTTTATACAGAAGCACATGGACATTGTCTTCAAAGGGCACATGCTCTTCATCATTCCAGCAAGCAGTGCAGCCAGCTCCCTGCGTGATGCTGGGCAGCCCTCTTCAGCCTTCTTCTCTGGGCTGAAATTCTCTCATTTGCAAAATGAGTAAATGATCTAAAGACTTTTCTGGGTCTAAATTGTGTGTAAGATTTTAGCAGTTATTAGAAAAAAATAGAACTGGTTGAGTCGATACATTAAATATCCCCAGTATTTTAATACATTCCTGAGCCTTCTGAGGTGGACCCCAAATTCCATCTATCCAACAATGTAATCTTGATCATATCCATGTGGTGTCTAACACACATACACACCCCACTTGCCACCAACACACACAACACGTACCACATACCCCCCCCCCACACACACACACCACCACCACCCCCCGCCCCAGACCTAAAGAGGCTGATTGTCAAGCCAGCAGGTTTCCAGGAAGGGCCTGATCATCTCTCACACTATAAGCAGTCATGTCTTCAAAAACAGAGGACTGGTTTTGGGCTGTTTTTCCTGCTACTTCTCAACAAAGTAGGCTGCTTCCAAGTCTGTGGAAAATTACTGGTTCTTCTTTTGTTTTTTGCCTTTCACTTTGATATACCTAAGCAGTCTTCCTAACAATTATGTGGTACCAATACATTTGTAGTCATTTATTTCCCAATGTGAATTAATAGAGGAGGAGATGGGGGTGAGGATAAGCAGAGGAAAGTTAAAATAAAAGTTAAAATAAAACTATTTGGTTTGAAAGCAATTAGTTGGCTGTCACTCTAATGGAGACTAAAATATTCATGTGTGCATTGCCAATATTTTGGGTCTAAAATGAGAATGGTATTGTTATTACTAAACTAGATACTTGTGATAAAATGACCTAATATAATTGTTCATTCATCTGAGAAACATTTACTGAGCACCTATTGTGGGCTTCTTATAACCAACCTCCTCTTGTAACTCCCATGATGCTCTGCACAGGGCAAGGCCCAGTCATCCTCATTACTCCAAGCGAGGTGTTCCTTGAACACAAATATCTTTTGTGCTTCCTTTTTCACAATTAAAAATATTAAAGCAATATCTATTCATTTGGGAAAAAATTAAAGGACAATTAAGCAAAAAGAAAAACAGAAAAAAATTTATCTTAATTATAATAGAGATAGTCACTGTTAACATTGAGCCTTTCTGAGGCACACACACATGCACACACACATACATTTGATCCCTCTGTAAATATTTTATAATCTGCTCTTTTGGAGGTATAATTTACACACAGTAAAATGAACTCTTTTTGGTAAACAGTTCCATGAGTGTTGACAAATGCATTCAGTTGAGTAATCATCCCAACAATCTCTAATCTGCTTTTTATTTACTTTGCTCTATATTACAAACATATTTCTGTGCCACTAAAAGTAGATCTGTATCGTTTTTATGTGAGGCATGATATTCCATCAGATACATGCAAGCTAATTTATTTCACTGATGCATTTTTTTCGCACACATCTCCCTAACATTTGTCCTCAGGACAGGGGTGGAGACAGTTTCCTGTTGCCAGTGTGCCCAACATCTGCAGCCCAGGAGGGGTTCACAGGCTGCCTCATTTACTAACCCTACTAGACATGCGCACGGAAAGAAATCTGGTCCAGCAGAACGCTAGGGAATGTGGAGTTCTGGTTAAGTGGAATATTCTGGTTAACAGGGTTAGGCCCTTCCTTGTCTCTTCCTTTGCAGTTGATTCAGCTGCCTGTGCTCTTGAAGGGCCCCAGCTGCAGAGTCCAGATGGTGGCCACACTGGCGGTGCTGCTTTTGTCTAGGTGCCACTCAGTTCTAGCAGGTGTGGCCCTTCCTCTGGGTAAGTCCACATCTGATGGGCACTGGTGCTGTTCTGCAGGCATCCCTGCAGCTCCAGTGCTTCTGTGGGGGCATTGCCACCCACCCATCTGTCTACTGCTGCTACTCAGAAGCCCTCATGGTGGCAGAACCATGTGATGGTCATTGGCCCACTGTGAAGTTTTCTCTTTGAAACTCTCATAGAAGGGGTGACAAAGTAGGGCAACTTAACACCCCATTGTCTTATGTAAGTCTTTGGTGAAGCAGCTTTTTCAGTTTTTACTTGCAGCCCCTGATCTCCCTAGGATTCAGGCATGAGTCCACGGAGAGGGGAGTTGGAGGGTAGGGACCTGGTGCCATTTCTTGATTCAGCCCTTGGTGACAGCCACCATATGGCTTCTAGAATTTCTCTCCCTTCTAATGACAATTTAAAATTGCGCCACGCTTCTTTGCCTAATCATGTTTGTATTTATGATGAGTTCTAAACCAAGAGAGTACCGGGTCCTCCAAGAAAATATACCATGTCAGATCCAGCCCACATGTTCATGATCTGCTCACATATCCAGACATGATAGAAGCCCAGCAGTGGTCATAGCTGGACATCATCTGTGATTCCTCCACATTCCCACTTTGTAAGCTAACTGTATTATTTTGCTACAAAAATGGAACTCTTTAGTAAGACAATCATAAAAACAAACCCTGAACAGTAACTACATTTTTGTAATATTTTTAAAGAATAAATGCAATTCAGAGCAAGAGTATATAGATTTCACCAACAACTTATCATGACTGATACCTTTTAAGTTGAACTCTTGCTAAATTTAACTCTGGGGTTCTACCAGACCAAAGTAAAAAATCTACTGTGAATTTATTTTTCTTGAAGGGAGAACAATTCCAGGCTGTCTTGTACGATTGCTTTTAAACACCTGCAGGGAAGCCCTCACCACAGGGAAGGCACAGTTTTACTTCTCTGGCCTCTTAATCTGTCCAGAAACACAGTCTATTGGACCTGGTTACTTTTGGTCCCAATTAATTTTAAATTTGTAAACTTACAACATGACAGTGGTATAAGACATATTTAAAAATATTTAAGGAAAAATGTTACGTTTCCAGCTCAAGCCTGTCTGTGCTGGTTCAGGGTGCCACCACCAAAACCACTGCTGCCAGTTGGTGTATAAAGCAAACTAAACAAACATGGTCCCTGATGCATGGGAGGGCCAGCCTAAGTGTCTGTTATTTGAGGGTTCCCTGGCCCAGGAGGCCCTCCCTCCTCTCTCTCCCCACTGCCAGCTTAACTGCCTTTTTTGAGGGGCTCCACCAGTCTGTCAAGGACCTAGGGTCCCAGGGGCTTACATGTTGAGACAAATAAAGACCTAGAGACTGTTAACTTATTTAAAGCCAATCCACTGGTTATATATCTGATGTCTGCCACCAGCAGTGTATAAGGATCAGGGCTCAAGAAAGAAGAGGGGATTGATGTCATGGAAAATTCACTGCCTGTAGGAAGAGTTTTAAGAGGATTGGTTTCAGTTGCTACTTCCATGAGGAGGGGAGAGGAGAGGAGGCTGTTTTGCAGAGAGCTTTGTTGGGCAAAGCTTCTAAGGCAGGAGGTATCAGGAATGTTTAGCTAGGTGGTCTCAGCATAGCCAAGGAAAGCAGACTTGTATGTTCGTGGCTCTTTCAACGTTTTCTGTTTACTATTGTCTGATTTTAGGCCTAGAGATCTTTTACGTGCCTTTTCAGATACTTAACTTTGCAAAGATTTTAAAAAGTGAGTGTTTGAACAGGTAGAATTGCTACAGCTTCAACAGGCCACAAATCTGGGTCTCGGGTCTTTGCAATGACATTTCTTTTCTAAGAAAAACTTTCTTTGCATTTTGTCAGCAGTTTGACTGCTATTCCCAACTCTCGGATACACCTGCTCTCTCTGGAGGCATCTAGTGATCTCCTAGGACTTCTTTCCAGCGGGTCCTGCTGAGATGGGCAATGGTTCCCACTTTGTGGTAGTCACAGCTGCGTAATCCCTCTCCTTTGAGTGTGGTAGGACTTGTAACTTGCTTTTAACTTCTAAAATATGGCAAAGGTGATGGAATGTTACTCTGTGATTAGGTTACGTAGTGACTGACATAACTGGCAGACTCTCTCTGTTGCCATTTTGCACTCATTGATGAAGCAGGTGGCTCAGGTGGCCTCTGAGCAACAACCGATTAGGAACTGAGACCCTCAGTTCAACAGGTCTCGAGGAACTACATTCTGCCAACAAATTTGAGCTTCCAAGTCAAGCTTTCTGATGAGACCCAGCCCTGGCAGGCACCTTGATGGAAACTTGGGAGAGTCAGTGGAGCAGGATACCCAGCCTATCTATGCCTGGATTCCTGGCCACAGAAACTGTGAGACAAGAAATGTGTCTCCGGGGCTTCCCTGGTGGTGCAGTGATTGGGAGTCTGCCTGCCGATGCAGGGGACATGGGTTCGTGCCCCGGACCGGGAAGATCCCACATGCCGCGGAGCGGCTGGGCCTGTGAGCCATGGCCGCTGAGCCTGAGCGTCTGGAGCCTGTGCTCCACAGCAGGAGAGGCCACAACAGTGAGAGACCTGTGTACCGCAAAAAAAACCAAAAAAACAAGAAATGTGTCTCTTACACTGTTGGTGGGAATGTAAATTGGTACAGCCATTATGGAGAACAGTATGGAGGTTCCATAACAAACTAAAAATAGAGCTACCGTATGACCCTGCAATGCCACTCCTGGGCATATATCTGGAGAGAAACATGGTCTAAAAGGATACTTGCACCCCAATGTTCACTGCAGTACAGTTTACAATACCCAAAATATGGAAGCAGCCTAAAAGTCCATCGACAGGGGAATGGATAAAGAAGATGTGGCACATATACAATGGAATACTACTCAGTCATTAAAAAGAATGAAATAATGCCATTTGCAGCAACATGAGTGGACCTAGAGATTGTCATACTGAGTGAAGTAAGTCAGACAGAGAAGAGAAATATCGTATGATATTGCTTATATGTGGAATCTAAAAAGAAATGATACAAATGAACATGTTTACAAAACAGAAACAGACTCACAGACTTAGAGAACGAAGCTATGGTTACTGGGGCAGGGGGTGGGAAGGGTGGAGGGAAGGGATAGTTACGGAGTTAGGGATTGACATGTACACACTGCTGTATTTAAAAAGGATAACCAACAAGGACCTACTGTATAGCACAGGGAACTCTGCTCAATGTTATGCGGCAGCCTGGATGGGAGGGGAGTCTGGGGGAGAAAGGATACATGTGTATGTATGGCTGGGTCCCTTTGCTGTGCATCTGAAACTATCACAACATTGTTAATCAGCTATACTCCAATATAAAATAAAAAGTTAAAAAGGAATGTGTGTGGTTTTTAAGTCATTTGGTATGCAACAATAGATAACTAAAATACCTTCTCAGTCTTAATTCTCTTTGATCTTTATTTTTCTTCATAATTTGATCCCTTGGGTCAATTTCATCCCTGCCAGTGTCTCCTGCTCTCAGCTAGAAGCTGGTGATTCCCAAACCTGTGTCTCCTGAGATCAGAACCCATAAATACGATCTAATGGCTGGATACTGTGCAGGAACCCCTAATTCAGAATGTTCAAATCTGCTCCTTCTTCTGAGTTCCTTCACTTTATATTTTCACCTCCCTTCATCCAGTTGTTGAATCCTGTGAGTCGTCTCACTCCCACCCACCAAATCCAATCAATCAGCAAGTCTAGCCTTATATATATTTCTTAAAATTCTGGTTCTACACTTTGGAAATGAGATGAAAATGTAAAGCGGTTGTCAGTCTATTGATATACAAGAATCTTTATATGCTTATTTATTTTCCATTAAAATATAAGAATTTAGGTGGTGAATATAATCTGGCTTAAAAATTAATATCTATCAATCATAAATTTGAACTGTTCAACATAGCCCATATTTATACGTAAACTTGTCTGCCTAAGAAAACTGGAGCAGTTGAATCAGTAGTGGTTACACACTCCCCCCCCCTGCTTCTCTAGCAGGGTTTTAGGAAGAAATAGGCCAATAAAATAAAGCCTGCTCACTCCTTGGTGGTGAGGGGCCAGTATCAACTGTTTTTGCTCAGATGTACAGGATTGGTGAGGGGGCACTTGAAAAAGGTCCGAGTCTACTCTTTTGGTTGGTATTATGTCTGTGCCATAAGGATGAGGTCCTGAGACTCAGCCTTGCCCATCTGACTCTTTCAAGATGGAAAAGATGTGGACTCCCATAGCTGCCCCATGGTCTAGAAGGATCCCTTCACACTGCTTCTGCTGTAGGGTACACCATCGGGAGGCAAGTATGCAGGGCCATCCAGCGGCCCCTCTTCAAGTCACAACCCTGTCCTGATGGTGCTCACATCTGTATCTCCAGCTCAGATCCCTTCCTGAGCTCTAAGCTCGTATATTATCTGCTGCAGGGACATCCCCATATGGACGTCCTAGAGGCTCTTTAAATCCAACATGTACCAAACTCATCCTCAAACCACCCTATCCCCCTAAAGGTATTCTTGACCTCAGCAGGCAATGAAATCATCTATCCAGTTTCCCATGTCACTAAAGAAGTATAATGCTTAGCATCTCTTTCTCTTTCACCTTGACATCCAATAAATGACCATGTTCTGTTGATTCAACTATCCGAATCTCTCCAATACAGGCCCTTCTCTTTCTCCTCACTAGCTCTGTTCAGGTCATCACCCTCTTGTGCACAGGAGTGTCCACACCCCTGCTAGACCAAACCGTTCTTCATGCTGCTACCACAGGTATCTTTGTAGAGAACAAGTCTAGGTATTTTTCCCTCTTGCTGAAAAACCTTCAACGGCTCTCTGTTCTCCACAGTTGAAAAGGTCAAACCCCATTCAGACCTTATGTGACCTGTCCCTGAATATCTCTCTTGCTCCTTCTCTCTCCACTCCACTCTCGTGTTCTATGTCCCAGCCACACTGAAGCACTTTTATTACCTCCAATGTGCCATGCTTCCTTTTGTATTCAGGTCCTTGCCCCTGCACTTTCCTCAGCTCAACACTTTCTGCAGCCCCTCCCCTCTTCCTTTCACTTGACTAGTTCATGGTCTTCGTTCTGAGTTCCCTCCTCTGAAAATCTTTTCTTGCACCCCTCTCTCCCATTCCGTCCCCCATAATGCTCCCATAGCATCTGTGCTTGCACAGTTTGGAGGCATTGACTACTTTTTACATTTAATTATCTATTTATTTGTCATTCTCCCACTCTACCCTATAATCTCCTTAACCAGCAGGGGTGGTTTCCTGTTCACCCTTCTCACTGTGTTTGATACCGCGTAGGCACTCAATAGACATTCTAGGATGGCAATTTGCTATCTAGATTGCTCAGCTCAACATACATGATAACTAGGCAGGCTTTAGGCATATCTATCCATTGTCACCCACTTTAGATGTGGCTCCACCACTGTTGCCCACTCTATCACCCACTCTCAGCATGTAAACAAATCTCTCAAGAATAACATAAGATTATGACACACCGATTTTCAGCTTTTGACTCTGTTCTCAACAATTAGTTAACGGTGAAGCTGTTTGAGTGCAAGAAAGAGCCCCAATTTGACAGACCTTGAACCCTAATACTATTTTAAGAGTCAGGGACAGAATAGTCTTTTGATAGATCAGACAAATATGTCCCAAGGGATACAACAAAGCTGTCTTTGACTCTCTTCTTTTTAGTTTGTTCCTCATTGCTCTCTCTCTGACCATCTCCTCTCGTCCCCATTCTCTGTAGAATCAGAAGGGTAAAATTATGTAATGTACAAAGAATGACAAGAACTACTACCTAATTATTGCCAGAAAGCAGGTCTCCACATTAACTATTCTAAAACCAAAGACATCATTTTTTTTGGTGGGAGGGCAAACTCTAATATTTAACCAGCTTCTAGCCAATAATTCTCTTGGATCAACCCATCCAAGTGATACACAGGAAACAGATATTCTGAGGTGCATTACTTAGATTGTTTGGGTTGTTGTTACTTAACACAGTAAGATGCGCATTTACTACTCACTTTAAAATTTACCCAGCATCTGTGAGACTCTACTCTCCATCCATCTGATCTTGGAGTGGCACTCTTTTCTTTTTAATTAATTAATTAATTTTTATTTTTGGCTGCATTGGGTCTTCGTTGCTGCATGTGGGCTTTCTCTAGTTGTGGCGAGTGGGGGCTACTCTTCATTGTGGTGGTTTCTCTTGTTGCGGAGCATGGGCTCTAGGCTCTCGGGCTTCAGTAGTTGTGGCACGTGGGCTCAGTAGTTGTGGCTCGTGGGCTCTAGAGCGCAGGCTCAGTAGTTGTGGCTCACGGGCTTAGTTGCTCCGTGACATGTGGGATCTTCCTGGACCAGGGCTTGAACCCGTGTCCCCTGCATTGGCAGGCGGATTCTTAACCTCTGTACCACCAGGGAAGTCCCTCTTCCTTTTCTTTTGAGACAGTTCTTAGCCCTGCCCATGGGTACTCATGGCACCTAGAGCTCAGGGGGAGGGAGGACTATGGTTCCCTTCATGTTTCTTAGGGGATGATCAGCCCTTCCTGTAGCCTGGCTGACCATGGAGATCAAGGCTACAAGGAGTGCTTCTCACTGTTTGGACGCTTGTCAATGCCACAAAGGCCGTATCAGAAAGACAATAACCACAGAGGATTGCCTGTGGGGAAATGGCCCATCCCTCTTGCAGGGGACTGGCTTTCAAAATGTTAGAAGCAGCAGAGCTACTCCCCCACTTCTTCTTCTATTTTTTATACAAAGAAATACCATGAGCAAGTCCAGTATGTAGAACAGATAAAAGTGGAACTTCCCTGGCTGCAGCCAGGACAATGGACAGGGGAGGGGGAGGGGACAGAATCCCACCGTCTAGCTCCCTTGCTCTGTGAAGAGGCCAGAGTAGAACTACTTTCCAGATTGTTCCTCGGAATCCTAAATGAGAAACAGCTCTTACTGCAGGATATTGCTAAGGACACTGTTCTCCTCTCGTATGGTTCTTTTTTTCTAGAAGGATCCACAGAAGGAATTTCTCACAGGGCTCACTTCCAGGAGTCCTTCTGATTTTTTTTTTTTTTTTGAGTACTTAATTTATTTTTTGTCTTCTTAAGGCTATGACTTATGCCCTTCTTTGCATCAGCCATGTAGGAAGCGTGGAGCTGATTTCGTGGGCCCTTGCAGGCAGTTTCTTAGGACTTCCTGGGACACATTGTGAATTGTAGACATTAAGTCAGGAATTCAGGTATCATTTCTACCTTATTTTCTTTTTACTCTGATTTTCACTTTATTATTTTATTTATATTTTATCAATTTAATTTATATTTATTTATCTTCTATCTTACACATGTGTGCACATCACCTCAAATTCTTTCTGGAATAAAATAGGATAAAAACGAATGCATGGGTGCATAGTTATATTACAAAGATAACGTAACAGACTGCCCTCAGTAGCCATCGTGTGACTGCACTTACCTCACTAGGGTGGAATCCATCCACAGGTTCAATGAGTTGCCAGGGCTGCCCTCCGCTCCTCTGCCACTCCTCCGTGACTGCGGGGCGTGCACACACACACACACACACAGGGTTAGAGACATGCTTTCCTGAGCAACAGTCAACACCCAAGAGCAAGGCTGTGAAGGAGGCTCCTCCTGGGCCCATGCTTACCCAGCCATGTCTGCCTCTGCTGGGGGCTTTCTGAACAGAAATAATCTTTCCATTGTGTCATTATTTTTTCTCTAACTCAGGAAGACAAATGTGTGAGAGTGTTGGATGAATGTGGTTTGTAAAGTGAGGAGGGTGGTGGGGAAGGGTGAGCTCGAAAATATTCAGCATCGATTTAAGTCCATCTCATTTCTCAGTGGCCAGGAGGACAGAATTTCAGGAGTAGGAGGAAAATATTAAGCATTTTGTTAACATCTCCTTTCATTGGCTGCCATTTCCACACACTGCCTGCACATGTCAAGCAATCATCATTAAAACTCACACAGTTCGTCAGAAATATAATTACCTAAAATGATCTGGACATCACATTTAGAGTGAGTATGGCTACAGAGAAAACGTTATGAGCCCCAAAATGATGAACAGCAATAAAACTGTCCTTCAACAGGGGTGAGACCAAGAATGTCAGTTGCTCCAAGGCAAAGGCATAATGAACTCTACATTATAATATCATACAGTCAATAAGAACTCCTCAAGGAAACTTCAAATCCCTAGAGAGCCTCCAGAGAGAAAAATGTGAAACCTACCATTCCCAGTGTAGCCCATGTCCTCATGTCCCTGGTGTCCAGAGAGGGGAACCGGCACAGCTGAGATTCCTCTAGTTCTTTCCTCTTCACTTCACAAAAACTCAAGGGCAGGGATCTGTTCCCTCTTGCTCTCTTTGTTTATCTCTCTTTTGCCCCAAGGGAAGGAATGGAAATGCTATTAGGGGCTTTAACTGGATGAGAGAAGCTGGACTTTCCCAGGGCTGGATCAATACTATGCTGCTTTTGTAATTAGTCCTAATATCACGCCAGGCCGTCCACACTTGCTACCCAATCCTTGTCCCCAGAGGGGCTGCAAATACTGCTGTCCTTCTCAGAGCACAGGAAACAATTCCTGCTGCTGGTTTGGAGTCCTATACTGGATCACCAATTCCTGTTGGCTTTTTCTCTGCCAGAATGGCCACCACTGAGCCACTCTCTTATACTTTATACCTGGGTTTTATTGGAGGTTGCTAGAAAAAGCAGCTAATGGAAAGTGGCCTTTGCATTTCTTGTGAAACTCAAATCAAGGCTATTGTCCACTGTGTCCTCCACATGTGGTCACAAGGGAGAGATTGCTTCATGCTGGTAAACGGTGTATCTCTCTGAAGGAATGTTATGTATCTGCTCTTCTGATAGGAAGCTCAGAATTACAATGATACTGAAACCACATTAACCCTTATGAAGGCTTATTTGTTCTGCTGAACCAGCTTGCAGACCTCACAGTTTCCTGCCATTGGCCCTAGGTACCCCGTAAAAGAGCCTTGGGGAAGCTTGCCTGGCTCTAGCTTCAGTTTACCTGGCTGTTCTGTTTTTTAGGCATGACCTCGGAACCAGATTTTCTGCTTCAGGTTCAATTCTGGGTGCTTCACCTTCCCCTCTGGATCTGACACTTTGAAGCACCTGTGGGTCCCTCCTGTCTTTCTGGGTGTGCCATACTGCTCCAGCCCAGCTCTGCTCATCCTGGCTCACCTGTCGTGCATTCCCCATGCTTGGTTCAGACTGTTCTTTCTCCCCCTTGGTCGGGAGAGAATGGGTCACTTTCCTACTTGTTTTTTGGGTTCTGCTGTTCTACTTTCTAACTTTATGCTGATTCTCTGAGCCATTTCCAATCTGAACATCCAATCAATTACCCTTAATGGAGCACCAGGCATTGGAAGGGTTTCTTCAAATACAAAGTCAATGTCACCCCCACTGAGCCCCCTCAGTGCTTTTTGTTCTTTTGTACTATTTGTCTCATCTCTACTTTGCAGCCCCACAGGTTTTCTAATACAGAAATCAACACTGATGCAGAAAGGTCCAGCCCAGGCAAGAAGTCAGCCTCCTAGGCTCCTCTGTGACTTCAGAGGTGACCTCGCTTCCATTCTATTTGCACTCCTTTCCTTCACGCAAATCCTCAATGAACTTTTCAATCCTTTCTCCTGCTTCTCCCTTATTTTCAGTTTGGTTTCACCTTATGCTATACAAATGTTAAAAAGAGAAAGAAAAGAAAGAATGAAAGAAAATCTCAATCAGATGTTAAGTTAACTCCCAGGCCTGTTAGACAATGGGAACCAAGCCCAGTCAAGACCTGAGAAAGGGTTGTATTAAAGAGATAGACAGCAAGCCATGGGCCTGACCTGGACCGCTCACACATCCTCTGACCCAGCAGGGGTAGGAAGTTCCTCATAACACTTTTTGACTCTTCACATTGGCAGAAAAAGTTGTGTGACAAATTGAACCTAAACTTGTGCCTTCACTGGCCAAGAGAATGTTCAGAAAGGAATTACAGTGATCTGGAGATCTGGAAAGTCAACAGTGGAAAGCAAATTTGAGCTTATAAATGAAACACAGTTTAAGCCAAAATCGTGTTCCTGGAGAGGAATGTTTGTTAAGAGCTCCACAATAAAAAGACCAGACTTTCTTATACCCGTGTTTCCTCTAGTGTGATTCAATGCTAGTCTTACAAGGCTTAAAGTTAGTCTAGGCTGTTTCCATTTTGATTTGAATTTTATGTGCATTACTAACTACCAAACTAAAAACTATCACCCTTAGAGAAAGGGAGAGGTGGTGATAGATATTATACTTCATGGAACAGATGGACATAATTTAGTCATCAGAATTAATGACTATTTTTCAAAGTGAGAAGGAATGGTGATTCTTCTACTCCCCTTGGAGGCTTGATCCCATAACGTAGGATATTCTCTCATATGATTATTGTGTCTCTGAGGCTTACCAGCCACTGAATATCTGTAGACATAAGAATTATAACACTTGGGGCCTCCCTGGTGGCGCAGTGGTTGAGAGTCCGCCTGCCGATGCAGGGGATACGGGTTCGTGCCCCGGTCTGGGAGGATCCCATAGGCCGCGGAGCGGCTGGGCCCGTGAGCCATGGCCGCTGGGCCTGTGCATCCGGAGCCTGTGCTCCGCAACGGGAGAGGCCACAACAGTGAGAGGCCCGCATACCGCAAAAAGAAAGAAAAAAAAAAAAAAAAAAAAAAAAGAATTATAACACTTACAGGAAGAGTCAGTAACTCACAGGCAAGAGTTTAAGGTCTTACCTGTATTATGACCAGTGCTAGACAGAGTGACCCTTTTTAGTTTGTTTATCTCAGGGTGACATTTTGCTTTCTTAGAATAAATGCAATACCAGACAGTGGTCTCTACTTCTTCCCTGATTTAGACTGGGTGGTCCAAGCAGGGTATTATGGTAGGTTGGTCAGTTCCCTTCCTGCCTGGGGCCATAATTAAAAATAGGCAGATAAATTCCTGTTTGTTCTTTGGAACACTTGAATTAAAATAAAGCTCTTGAAAGATCATGAGCAATCTCTTTGGATTTGGTACGTAATGTATTTCCTTTATTTGTAAAGTCAAAGAAGCTCTGCTAATGACCAGTTTTTCAGAGATGCAATAGAAATCACAGGAGTTTCATAGAACATTTGGTAGCTCCTTGATGATTAGCAGATATTTAAAAAGAGAAATTTGAATTCTGGTCAGCACTATGAAATCACTGGTCATTTTGACGAACATACACTTGAGGGGAGGGGAACTAAGAACCAAAACTCTAACTGAGTTGTCTTAGAAGCTGAGGGGAGCTGGTGGTATATTTAAAGTGTCAGTGAAAAAATGGTCTTGTCAGCCAAATGGCATGCTCCTTCCTCTGTTTGGGAGGTGTGGTGGAGATGAAGAAAAAGGACATCACCTGTTCAAGCTGGCATTTCCTGAAGGGAAAAAAAATTGCTGCCTCTGTTTAGCTCATAACCAGTTGGAGGATGAGTCAGCAAGAGATAAAAAAGAGTCTTTGAGGTGAGCAGTCATCTTTTGGTGCTGGACTGAGGCTGTCAGAGCGGAGAGCAGATAGGTCTCGTGTCTACTCTCAAGGGACAGGGACCCTCAACTGTCATTTGCTCTGTCACAGGGTGTAAAATTGTAAATCTCATGTGAAAAGTGATATTTGTGATGCAATAGCTCAAATACAGTATAGAAATGAGAGCAGAGATTTTCGTGTGACTAGTGAGACTGCAGATTTAATCAGTGACTCTATAGGGTTTTTATTTCTGATAAAAGGAAACTGTGATAAGGAGATGCATTTCTACCATAGCTTCCTGTGAGGAACTCAAAGTGATGCACAGGCTCAGGTGGTGATGGGGAGAGTTAGACATTGAAAAAGAATAAACATTTATTATCCATCTATCATAAGCCCTGGAAGAATGTAGTAGGTGCTTTACATACAGTGATGGTGGTGGCGATGGGAGGGTGTCAGCTAATAGGTATCGGAGTCCTTACTACATGACAAGCACTGTCTCTATCCTTACATAGAGCCCACGGTTTAGTTACTGTTACCTTACACAAAAGGAAGCTAAACCTGAACGGTTATTTCATTTGCTCGAGGTTACACAGCTATTCTATGTCTGAGTTAAGATAGGAATCCAGGTCTATCTGGTTGTAAATTCTGGGCTCTTTGTATAATAACATATTCGCCTACATGAGGTAGGCCAGATTTCAAGGATGAAGAGCTACCCAGCTGGGGCAGCTTATCCACGGAGATGGATCTGGGAGTGGATGCGCCCTCTGCCTACTCTGGAAAATGCTAAAATCTCAACGTAGGCATGCCCTTTGCAGTAGTCTAACATTGGGTGTAAGTTAAGACCTTACCACAGTTCTTGAAAACTAGATAAAAACGCCAGCTCTCTCAGAAGCACACGATAGCATGTAGCCATTAAATGCACGATGCTGTACTGGATGTTTCTGGAGGCAGATCCCAGAGTACCATTTCCTCTGCCTCCACTCTCCCTCCCACTGTATCTTCTCTAGTGGAGACTAACTTCATGTGGAGAAGGTGAAGAAGGCCCTGGACCAAAACTGGACCTTCATTTTTAAGAAACGTCAGGGAATTACAAAAGTCTCAGCAAATTCCTTGAACTGCTGATGAGAAGTGCCAAACAAGGAGAGATACCTAGGAGGTTTCTCAGTAAGGTGACCAACTGCCATGTTGATGTAGAGTGTTCAGGTTAACTGAACTTTTTGCTATTTTATTGCATTTATTGTTGCTCTGAGGATAAGAACGAGCTGAGGAACCTCTGTTTCCAAGCATGTGGAATGCTGGCCAGTATGGGGGTCCAGGAGAAAGCTCTTTTCCCTGTATCTTTCATGAAGAGAGGACTGTTCTGTTTTGTTAACAACCATATTCCCAGCACCTACACAGCACACAGGAGGGCTTAGTAAAAATCTGATGACTAAATGACTAAGTTCTTAACCTTGGAGCAGTACAGGAGCCCTATTTATTAAATTTTAATGTGTGTTTTAATTTTAATACATCATCTATGGATTATGTATAGATGCAGACTCTGATTAGGTACGTCCTAATTAGGAGTGGGGCCTGGGGCTCTCTGCATTTATAACCAGTCCCCAGGTGTATAGTTGCTCATTTTGAACTATGTATTAAGTGGCAAGGGTGTGAGGGAATGGTGCTCTTTCCTGGATGCTGGCTATGTACCAGGCATGACATTTGGGAGGATTACACATTATTTGACATAATCATCACAAAGACCTGTTATGTAGATATAGTGTCTCCATTTCCAGGTCTGGAAAGGAGGGTTTAGAAATGTTCAGGGAATCGCCAACAGTCCCAAAGATAATACATGACAGAGCTAGAGATTACGGTGGAAAATGAAAAAGTCTCAAGTGAATGCTGGGCAATATTATATTTTTTAAAACTTTATCTATATTCAGGGTGGGTGATGATCAAAGATCACTTGGTGGTGCATCTGTTTACACCAGGAATTCATTAATGAGGCTTTAACTCTGCATTTTAATGACAGGTTATTTATCAAAATGTCTCTCCCCATGAGAGAAATACATATCACCTAGGCAGGAAATCTAGTTAACGGAGATCAGTCTTGTTGAAAAGATGTTCAGAATTGAAGTACTAGAGTCTACAATGCAAAACGTGTCAGCTAATGTAATATTTGATAATTCATGATGGCCATCTGTCTCATCCCAGATGCTTGAGCTGGGGGAGCTGGTGGTGGGGAGATAGAGATGATAAACTCTGTATGAGAAATCGTCCACTCTTTGCATACACTGCAAAGCTTTTCATTAGCATCATCTCAGCTGGCAGTCAATCAACAGAGACTTTTCTCTCGCAAAACAGTTGCTTAGCAATGAAAATGGGACTGGAAGGATTAAAGTCAATAGATAATAATTTTTCAGAGTCAAGATGTAAAGGATAAATCCAGTAATCATGGCTGTTTTCTTGTGGCCACTCATCAGTGACCCCAATGTTTGGATAGAATGCTAGAAAAGCAGCAGTAATGTTCTTTCCAGAAAGCTGGGATATGGTTTGTCCACTTTGCCATAGGCATCTGAAGTCCTCCCTTTGAGACTCATTAGTTTCATCATGTGTGAGGTCTGGGAATCTGCCTTGTTTTGAGTCCTTAGGTAATCCAGTGGCCCCCAAGGAGAGGCAGTGCCTTACCCCTCATTCCGGTCACACTCATCTTTAGCCCAGCCGTAAGCGGGCCATTGTTAAACTGTCAAGAATAAGTTAGATGATTCCACTGATCTGTTGGCTCCCAGCCCAAAGCTGTTTCCAGCTGGTCACTGGCTCTATTGCTTCAGGGATTCTAAAATAATGGTGAATTAAGGAGGTGATGCTAAGTTTCCACCTTTCCAGAAAGAGTCTCACACTTTATCTTTTTTCAATACTCAGAGCTATTAATGTGTCAGAATGGGCAGAAGCAACCCTGCCCAATATACTGCTTGTTGGCTTGTAAACAAACGCCTTGTCCAGGTAGACTCTAAATGGTAGCTGCTGCTTCTGTCTTGTGTCAATACCTAAACCAAGCAAAACTTACTTTCTTGGAAGTCAAAATCCATGTAGAAAAGATTGAAGTTCGTAAATTTCTGGCTGGTTGCAATTTTTTTCAGCGTATTGGAGAGTTGTTCTGCTCTCTGAATATAAAGGAAACAGGGAGAATTTCATGAAACTTAGACTTGGGCTTTACGGAGACAATTCAGGCAGAACAAAGAAATCAATAGTCCCCACCCCACCCCGACTACAAATCACCAGCAGAGAGCAGCTCTGCATATTAAATTCCATTCATGCACAAATGGCCAACGAGCATACAAAACTGTTCAAATTCATTAGGAACATAATCAGTGCAAATTAAAGTATTAAGATACCACTTTCTCCCCATGGGTTTGGCAAAGAAAAGATGAACAATCATGATAATAAAGAGTACTGCCATGGGATATGTGACTGAGAATGTCAACTTGTTTAACCTTTCTAGAGAGCAATTTGGTGATAGGGATCAAATCGTTAAACATGACGTACTTTTGACCCAATAATTTCCTAGGAATTTGTCTTAAGGAAATAGACATGGTACACAAAGACATACATCTTCATATATACAAAGGTTCATCACAATGTTATTTATCATAGTGGAAAATTAGAAACAATCCATATGTCCAACACCAACGGATGAAATAAATCATGGTACATTCATATGCTCTATTTTCTAAAATGATTACAAAATTATGATGTGGAGGAATGATTATGAACATCAGAAGGTACAAAACAATATGTAGGCAAAACCCCCAAAGTAACTATCTATGAAAATAATATTGGAAAGACATACATACATATTAATTTTGGGTGGTGGGATTTTGAGTGATTTTTTTTTGTATTTTTTACATTTTCTAAGGCTTTTAAAAAATTGAAATATATTTCCCTTGTAAAAAATGTTTACTAAACTCCTTACAAAGAAATTATTTACCATCTGTGAAAGAAATGTGGGAAACTTTCTCAGAGAAGAAAGGAAGGCTCTGGGGCACCTGGTCGTCCCCTACCTTGGAAGAATTCCAGCCCTGCGTACACTTAACCTTCATCACTTCTCTGACTCTACAAATATGCCTAGGACCAGCTTTCAAAGGCGTGTGTGTGTGCATGTACACGCATGTGAGTGTACAAGAGAGACAGGCACACATAGAGACAGTGATCGAGAAACCCAGCAAGAACTACAGACTCAGCGAGGCAGAAGGAGGGAGACAGGTCACCTCGCATTCTCCTGACTCCTCAAGCATCCGGGAGTTTGTTTCTTTTATTCATCAGCTTGGAGGCCATCGCCCTGCCAAAATCCCATCCCCAGTGAAAACCCTGCAGCAAACAGGGAGAGAATGATCAAAGACAGTATCAAAGGGCCTGCGACAGCCCTACCTCGGAAGTGAGAGTCCGGAGCGTCTTATTGGAAGACATCCAGCCGTGGCAGGGGCTGACCTGAGAGCAGGAAAACACTGATTACAGAAGAACAGTGCTGGTTGTGGGAACATAGCTTTGGAACAAGTCAGCGTGAGCTCACCTGGAGACAGTTCAGGAAGGAGTAGAAATGCGCGTAGGTCACGTCCTCGTTCAGCTGGCCTGGAAAACAGAGAGGTCTGGCATGTTGCATGCACTCAGATATAGCAGCCACCTAGGGACCCTGGTGGGTGAGCCTGCCTCTCTTGCAGAAGGCTGGCGCCTCCAGGGACCTGCCCTGGCTTTGCATTCGGCGTTGCTCTTGAAGATGCCTGTGCTTTCCTTCTTTCTGAGCCCCCTAGAAATTCAGACCTGGGGTTGGGGAGCGGCCCCAAGTTTACTCCTATCTCGAGCTCTTCGCAAGGGCTAGGGCAGGGTGTGAGGGGCCTGATCTTATCTGGACCCCAGGTAGAGGGATTCAGGGCACCGTATGGACCAGAACACCACTAACAAAGGACCTGGCAGAGCAGTGGCTTTCTCCTGGCAATGGTATGAAACGCCAAGTCCCTGTGGGGTCCAGGGAGCATTGAAGGTGGGAGTTGACCAAATCCTCCTCCTTTTGTGTTTATGAAACACTCAGGTCTGACCCAATTATCCCATGCTGAGGACCTGGTGGGACTCTGGAGGGTCTGAAGGTCTGACCATGCACTGTCCTGCAGTTTGGTGAACTGAAGTTTTCCACAAGTGCTTGTGTGGCCATCGGACTGGGGAGGCTGGCACGTTCGTTATATCCCTTCGTGGCCCAGTGGTTATCTTATTTGAGCCGTCATTAGTAGCTAGGCTCTATTTTTTTGCTGCAGGTTAAAGAAGTACATACGCATGAAGTGGTAAGCGCCAAATGTGAGTTCATGCAGAGCCTTTCCAAATATCAGCTGTAGACCCAGAATCTGGGGGCGTTATTTATTCTCTCTTCTCACCTCCCACCACCGCCCCTTCTACCGTATCGCACGCCCCACCCCCGAACCGAGGCAATTCAAGTTTCATGCTGTGGCTGAGACACAAAATCCAGGTTCTCCCAAATCTCAGGGGTGAATGACCGATGTCTTATCCATTAACACTTCTCTCACGCTTGAAAAAATAAAGGAAAATAATAGGGCCTATCTCGGAGCGAAGAGAAAGATTGAAGGTGATAGAACACGGTCTTATTTTTCACGTATACCTCAGATCAGTTAGACTGATAGATTCAATTTTCTTGTCATAGGGGAAAAATATATTATCTCTCTGTGTGGGTGAGTGAATCCCAGGACTGGAAAACCACAGGCTCATTATCGCCATTAAAGTCACAGTGACACACTGGGTCTTCTCTGTGCTCCAAAGGTGTCTGCATTTTCACATTTTAGATGAATCCCAAGCCACTGGCTTCTGTCTTCACTTTCATTTTATGGGCTCCACATGGAGCCCTGAGCTCCTTGATCCATCTTTCTCCAAGATCCTGTTTTCCATCACAGAGGCTGCTTTCCCTCTATTTGTGTGTGTGTGTGTGCTTTTGTAATTTGCCTCCTTTCTGTATGTGTCCCTGCCCGACTCAGTCCAGCCCAGCTGCAGTGACTGACACCTTCAACCTGAGTTCCCCACCCTCAATCCTCCATGTGCCCGGAGGACTTGGCTCTCGCCCCCTTCCTAGCAGCAGCCTTCCCTCTGCCATCTTATTTCTTTGTTGGGACGGGGGGCCTTGTAATAAACCTTAGGGAGCTTGGCTGGGGCCCTGACACCCTGCTTGGCCCTGACTCTCACCTGGTGGCCTCTTTTCCCCGCCCAGTGGATGAAGTCTCTTCAACCTGCTGGAGGTGGCACCTCATGCCTGACCATAAATAACACTCCTGCACCCTCTCCCTCCCCACCTGCAAGACTGGACTGCTCTGCTATCCAGAGGGACTGGAAGGTTATCCTGCCCCTGGATACTGGAAGCTCATCTGCTGGCTCCCCTTTGGGGGTTAAGCTGAGCCATAGCCTCGTTGTATCCCAGCTTACTCCCCTCTTCCTACTGTCTTACTGCTGAGGTCCCAGAACATGTTAGGATGAGACCACAAGGCATATCCTCCTTCTGGACCAATCCCTGTTCCCTCCCCTTGAAGTCCTTGCAATTCTGGCACTGGCTCTAATTGGACCAGGTTGATGGAGGGGAAATTCTTAGGTGAGTAGGTGGGTCTGTGGACAGGATAAGCACACATTAGCTGTAGTTAGAAGAAAACTGGGAAAGGTATAATGGGTTGGTTTCCCTTCTCTCTGGTATTTCTGCCTATTAAAGGTCAGGGTGTCTCTGGGGCTGGTCATGTGGAAGGTTGGCTGAGAGTGCTTGTGATGGGTTTATGACGAAGAGGGAAAACAGTTCTTATGCTTTTCTCCACTGATTGGAACTGTCAGTTAGTCATTCGCTCTTTCTTTTTATGTATGACTTTTTATCCTTGTTACTTTAATGGTATTCTTCCATAGCGAGAAGCCCTGGTATAAAGACTGATCCTACCTATATGTTGTACCTACATGCAAAGAGGTGGTGTCTGTGACTCCCTGGTTAGAAAGTGAATCTGGTGAAGAAAGGTGGTCATGAATGCCCAGGACAGGGGCAGAGGGCTGCCCCACAGTGGCCAGGAACCATCAGTGAGTGAGTGAGTGAGTGACTGAGTGAGTGTGTGTGTGTGTGTGTGTGCGTGTAAGGGGGGGAGCCTGTGGGTTGGCCCAGTTGATACCATATGCTCCCTCTGAAGATCAAAGGGATCTACCCCAGCTCCTATAGTAGCAGCTCGAGTCTGTCATGTATATGTTCTTTAGGGCAGAGTCTTTGGCATTTATTTAATGCTGGGACCACAATTGAAATTTTAGCTACCGTAAGAGCTTAGTACTAACAAAGATCAGCCACACCTTCATGAAATACCATCTGAGTGTATTAAACCTTGGTAAAACCACAATTTAGACAGGGAGGAGGCAATAATAAAATTGAAGGCATACTACAAGGTATTTTAAAATACATTAGGTTTCAAGTTTAAGAGTAATTGGGACAAAATGGAGCTTTTGTGGATATTTTGTGGCAGAGGCCCTTCAAGGAAGGCTGACTTGCAGACTTATTTGTAGCCAGCACTCCCAGATTTCTTGATCATAGTCTAACCCTTTGGAAAGCTCCCTGAATGCATATGGCTTAGAAAAGTGTCATTGGCCCTCGGTAATTTCACTGTCAGGATCTATATACTATTTGTCCTTTCCTTAGAGGACAAGGACTTCATCTTAGCATCATTTTTACCCTCAAAGCACGTAATAGTTATCTCAGACATATTAATGGAAAGATTGCCTTCCTTATAGACTGTGCCTGAGAGGACTCATCCCTGGCCAAACATAAACTTTCTTGAAAGATCTATGAATGTATAATCCTAATGTGTGAGACTTACTTTCTGGTAATTCCTCAAAAAGACAAAACATTCTCACCAGGAATTTTAACTGCTGGTAGAGCCTGTGGGGGCTGTCACAGCCCTTGGCAGCCAGGCAGTGACTGGGTCGTGACTCACAGACAAGGCTAAGAGGAATAATGCTAGCCCCTTCCTCCCCAGCAGGAGTCAGCAAGACACCCATTCTTGTTCTGGGCCTCCACTACCTGCAGATCTGATGCTGTGGCATTTAATCTTCTCTTGCCTGAATAGTCAGGCTGAATTCCCACCTGTTTACTGAGGCAGCAGAGAATGTAATCACTGACTCAGGGCTGCTCCCCTGACCCCTTTTGCTCCCTGGCCTCTTTCTTAATCCTTAAGGGGTGGCTAAAGTCAAGTCTACAGATTATCATCATCATGTTTCTTGGCTCAAAGGCAGAAGAAATGGAAAACCCCTTTTATTTGCTTGCCCCACCCTTAGCACAGTGCCCCAGGAATCAGACTCAGGTATGTGGCTATTGATTAAGATGAGATCCACCCTAACCTGGGCAAAGCAACCAGGCCTTGAGGCTGAGCTAGCATTAACCTGCTTCACTGCCGGTTCCTGTCTGTGGGAACGAAGACTCAAAGATTGGATGTGGAGCAGGGCAGAACGGAGGCAATGAGAGGGCAGCAGCCCCCTGTTCAAGCTTCTCACCTTATGTGAGTTAGGAGCCTGCCAAAGGAGGAATGAGGAGGCTGGGTAAATCCCACCTACTTCCCCAGTCTGTTTAGGAAGGACCCTGATGCTTCGTTGAGGAATTTATGATTTATTTCCCATGGCAACCAGGCAGCAGGGATAATTTAGGATGTGAATAACAACTGAAAAACATTAAACAAATTTTAGGTGGTTATAACTTTCTCCCTAATTGGATTCCCCCTACTCCCAAACTAGAGTTGTTTATATAGAACACACTTGTTCCACCCTTTGCTCTTGTGCTGTGAAGTGCTAGTCTAGATCAGCGGCTGGAGGGAGGCCATCTGAGGATAATGCAAAGCCCAGAGCAGGGTTTCTCAACGTTGGTGCTATCGACATTCTCGGTTGTAGGGGGCCGTCCTGTGCATTGTAGGATGTTTAGGAACATTCCTGGATTCTACCCCTTGGATGCTAGTAGCACTCCATCTCCAGGGGTGATATGATAATGGGCGGGTGGGTTGCCCCTGGATGAGAACCACTGGCCAAGAGAATCCACCAAGTGATTGATGAGTCCCCTGATCAATCACCTTTTTCCTTTCCTTGCTCTCTTCCAAGTTACGTGGAGTCATTTTTACATACTGTGGTTGAGTCAAGGGAACGGCCTGGCATATCTGAGAAAATTTATGGAGTCAGTCTAACCGCAGTTCATGGGAAGGGAATGGGATCTAAAGTCAGAAAACCCAAAGTCAAGTCCCTATTGGTGTGACAGAGTAAATTGGGAGCACATCTCCCCTACTCCCAACTTCCCTTTCCCAAGCATTTCTTAGCATGGGAAAAATCTAGGAGTCTGAGAACATCTATTGGGGGAACTGAACTTTTCATCCCCAAATGGCTCAAAGAGACATGATCAGCCCAAGTGGTTGTCCTTCACATGTCCAAGGCAGCCCAGAATGGAGTCAAGTTCACTGTGTGATCAGGTTAAAGGGCATGGTCAAAGCCGTGTGAATAAGAGGAACATGCTTTCCACATGAGAGGCTAGACAGTGTTTCCTTGGAATAATAACATTTGTGGCACATTTCATAATTGAAGAGAAAAATGACTTCAGTCACATCGGTGGGGAGCCTGGAATGTGGACATGTTCCATTGTTCCCCAGTGAAGGGACCCTAGTGGAGGGGTCAGAGCCCTTTGAGAGCTGGTTAAAGGGTCCCTGCTCTTATGTGGGGTGATGTGGAACTTCCTGCGGGAGCTGGTAGGGAGGTTGGCTTAAACAGGAACTACAGGAGGAGGACAAAGGGGGATTGAAAAGGCACAAGGATGTTATGTATGCAAGGGAAAGCTCTCCACCTCTACCCACTAAGGAGGGCGCAAAGGAAGGAGTTTCAGGTCTTCCCCCTCTGAACTGCTCGCCTGACTCATAAGGAACTGCTTGGACCTCCAGGACAGTGTAGCACCTGGGCACTGTCACTTGGGTTGGTCTAAGGAGTGGCTATGGCAATACCAGGGAAAGGGCAGCCCTTTTCCATGAGAGACTGGCACAGGTGCTGTCGATATGGGGCTGAGGGGATGGTCCCCAGGCCCCTCCTTGTAGATGCCTGTCAGAGGGGCCTGAGGCCAGCACTCCCCATCCTCCCTCCCTGCTTAATTTTCTGTAGTAAAACTTATCATCCTCTGACTTTTGGAGTCTTTCTCCCACTGTAACATAAGCCTATGTTGACAGAGATTTTTGACTATTATGTTCACTGATGGTTACACAGTGCCTAGAACAGCGCCTGGCATATAATAAGTATTTTTGGAAGGACATTCTTCCCTGAAACACAGAAAGAGAGCCCTGCTACACCCGGCTTGCATATACAATAAGCTGTGCAACATTTGGCAAGCTACACAACTTCTCTGAGCCTTAGTTTTTTCATCTATCAAATGGAATTAATAGAAACATTTATCTCGCAGAATTGTTTTAAGGATCAGCATGGCAGCCCTTCCCAAGGTGAATTACTACTACTTTCACAATGTTTGTGAAGCATCTGGCATGCTAGAAATTCTATTAGAAATTTCTTGGAACTTTAAAGCATTTCAGAGCCAAGGACTCCAAGAGAGTGTAGAAGCAGGGAGCAAGCCCTCTGGAGGACCCTGTTGTACAGAACTCTAACTGGCCACCAGGGTGCACAGACGTCATTAGAATCCTGGCCACTAGGGGGCACTCACCACCGAGGTTTGGAGAAATCCTTCCCTTTGTCTCTTTCCTATCTCTTGTTTGGGCTTCATTGGCTCCTTCTAGATTTCACCTTCAGTGAAGGAGTTTTAAACTCTTACCTTTCAGTTTGTCCTAATTCTTTGCCAAATACATCTGCCCTTTCTGACTTTGGATCTGGTTCTGGCCACCTTTGGATACTGACCTTTTAGATCCTGTACCTGGGTGCTCTTCCCTTCATCGTTCTGGTGGCATTTTAGGTGTATTCCTGTATGGTTTGAACTACATATATCTGAACTACGAATACATTGACATTGTTAAAGAGTAAAAACATCTTCAAACTGATACCGAGAGGATGATATCTGCTGTGCAAATTATCCCAGAGAAAGGTTCCATCTGGTAAGCCGTTTAAAATAACATGGCTGCCATTTGGCAGGTGGGAATCTAGATACTGCAGAGTCTGCATGACCTTTGAGTAAAATTTTTCAGGAGTGGTCATTGCTGGGACGGGATCAATCTTCCTGTTCACAAAAGAAACAAAGTATCTTAGTATATTATAGGATAAATGCACGCAAATATAAGACCCACCCCCAAAACACACACACACACACACACACACACACACACACACACAGTAGTTATTGGTGTTATTTGCAAAATATTTCTGGTTTCTGGACTCCCTTGTGGTTGGGTGGGCCAGGTCTGGCCTATGAGTTGTGAGCACAAGTGACATGTGTCATGTTTGGTTGTATGAGAGTCTCCAGGATGCCCTTTCTCTTTGCCATGAGTCTGGGCAATGTTCTAGAAAGCAGCTGCTTCACCAATCTGAGTCCTGGAACAGAGCTCCATGGTGATCCCTGATGGACAATGTAGTGCGAGTGAATAAATATTTATTGCTTTATGCTACTAAGATTTAGGGGCTGTTTGTTCCTGCAGCATAATTTCACCTATCCTGACTGTTACTCACAGTTAATAGGATCAAAGGGGTCTGGTATTGCTTATTATTTGTTTGACACTTTGAGCTCTGCAACTTGGTCTTTAAAACTTTTCACATATATAACAGTCAGGGAGATGAAATTTCACTGAGAAATGAAGTGACATTATGTGTCCACATTACATCTTTCCATTCTACAGTGAACTTTTGAACTTTCATGAATTTCCTGATAGACTGCTATTCCAGGCTATACCCCTGCAACAATATCTGTCAACAGATAATTCCAATTTGCATCACTGCCTTTCTCTGTATAGAAGTGCGTGTGCTCTATAGAGGATATGTGAAATTTTAAATTATATTTTAATCTTCTTGTTCCACAAAACTAGTGAAAACAGAAAAAGGAAGTGCTGAAAGTAGTTATAAGAGCACAGTCCTAAAATCAAAGAATTTAAGACAAAGATGTAAATCATAAGTGAAAGTAGCAAATCTTTAGCTTTAATTAGACATTTACTGAATTTAAGCTGGTTGTCTTATTTTCATTTGGTTTGGAAAAGAACAAAAGTGAGGATTGTACAAAATACTAGAAATATATCATTGAAAGTTCCATTTAAATCTCCCTCCCTCCCTCCCTCCCTCCCTTCCTTCCTTCCTTCCTTCCTCCTTTCTTTCTTGTTATCTTTAAAAGGCAAGGTATACACCTGGAGACTGTCATACAGAGTGAAGTAAGCCAGAAAGAGAAAAAAACTATCGTATATTAACACATATATGTGGAATCTAGAAAAATGGGATAGATGACCCAGTTTGCAAGGCAGAAATAGAGAGACAGATGTAGAGAACAAATGTATGGACACCAAGGGGGGAAAGCGGGGGTGGTGATGGTGGTGGTGGGATGAATTGGGAGATTGGGATTGACATGTATACACTAATATGTATAGAATAGATAACTAATAAGAACCTGTTGTATAAAAAATAAATAAATTAAATTAAATTAAAAAAACAAAAAAACAGGGCTTCCCTGGTGGCGCAGTGGTTGAGAGTCCACCTGCCGAAGCAGGGGACATGGGTTCGTGCCCCGGTCTGGGAAGATCCCACATGCCGCGGAGCGGCTGGGCCCGTGAGCCATGGCCGCTGAGCCTGCGCGTCCGGAGCCTGTGCTCCGCAACGGGAGAGGCCACAGCAGTGAGAGGCCTGCGTACCGGAAAAAAAAAAAACCAAAACAACAAACCAACAAACAGAAAAAGATTTAAGGGAATAAAGAAAACTACGGAGTGGCTAATAAATTTACATAATAGCATTTCAGAGGGCAATGATAAAGGCTATCACACTGAAGCCCAGAACCTAAGCGACTGGCAAGTTTAACATAATACTAACATACTTTCTATTGAACTGTTTAATACAACCTTTCCTCCTTCCCTGCCATTAAAAAACACTTTGATGACTCTTATCTACTACAGAATGAAATTCAAACTCTGTGGTTTAGCACTAAGACCCTCTACTGTCTGCTCTTCCCTATCTCTCATTTCTTTTGCTTCTCCCAGGACAGGATGAGCTGTTAATGCCAGTGTTTGTAGATGACCACACCTCATGTTACCCATTTTCTTTATTTTTGAAACTGCTGCCTGGCCAAATGCTCAGTACTGTGAACTATACTAGTAGTTGTAGTAGGTAAACTACACTCCATGTAGGCAGGGATTTTGTTTTGCTTATTGCTGTATTTCTAGTGCTTAGAGCAGAACATTGCATGTAGTAACTATGTGTTGAATAAATGATTAAAGGATTGAATCAATAAATGTAAATACAGGGAAAAAAAGGGCAAGGTATAAATAGGGATTCTAGAATATTTTTTGGCTTTAATATGTAAGTCTATTATTGTTCGTCTTTTGCACCGCTGACTTTTGTACAAGCCTTCAGGAACATATCAAATTTGAATTAAGATACTAACCTGCATTAACCTGGGAGTTGAAAATAGAATTCTCTTTAGGCTTTAAACTGCCTGTTGTTAACCTAAATGGAATCATGCTATAAGTTACCTTCTATTTTAAGTCCTTAAAATTCCAGATTTACCTAATGATCCTGGAGTGGATTGAATAGCCTCCCTCAGAATGTGACCTTATTTGGAAACAGGGTCTCTGCAGATGTAATCAGTTAAGATGAGGTCATACTGGATTAGGTTGGGCCTTAAATACAATGACTAGTGTCCTTTTAAGAAGAGGAGAGACCCACACACATAGGGAAGAAGGCCATGTGAAGCTGGAAGTGGAAATTGAAGTTATGCTGCCACAGCGAGGAATGCTGAGGATTGCAGGGAGCCACTAGAAGGATGAAAAGACAGGAAGGATTTCCCCTAGACACTTCAGAGGGAGCATGGCCCTGCTGACACCTTGATTTTGGACTTCTAGCCTCCAGCACTGTGAAAGAATAAATTTTTGTTTTTTGAACTCACCCAGTTTGTGATATTTTGTCACTGCAGCCCTAGGGAGATTGATACAGCTTCCAAACCAGAAAAAGTAAGTTCATTACTCACAAGCTGGGCACGACACACAAGAGACACGGGAAGAGGAGACAGAAAGAAGCCCCTAGGGGTATCCACTATTGTCACTTTTAAGGGAGCTGCTCCTAAATGGAAATTGGTGTTGTCATTTTGGAAGGAATTTTTCAGAATGTGTCAAAACTTGAAGTTGGTTCAACTTTTGACCTTGACATTTCTCTTTTGGGAAGTTGTCCTATCATAACATTTCCACAAATGTGCAAAAATGTACATACAAGTATGACAACATTTCTTGGAATAGAATAAAATTGGGAAAAGCTAAAAAGCCTGGCTATATAAATTATAGTAGATCCATGCAGTAAACCTCTATACAGCCATTAAAAAGAATGAAGTAACTAGATATAGGTGATGGTTGCACAATATTCTGAATGTACTCAATGCTACTGAATCGTTCACTTTAAAATGCTTAATTTTACATTATGTGAATTTCATTTCAATATAACAAAAATTTTTTAAAAGAATAATCTGTATGTCTTAGCATGGAAAAGACTGCTAAAAGGTATTGTTGAGCGAAGAGAACAAATTACAGGGCAGTGAACATATTATTATTTTATTTCAATGAATATTAATCAGTCTGTAAATTAGAACTTACATAGAAAAAATCTGGCTGCAAATACAGGAAACATCTCTATTGGTTAGCTCTAAGCAGTGGTGCTGGGGTGGTAGGGAGTGATTCTGGAGAAACTTTCACTTCCTAGACCTGTATTATTTGAACTTCTCACAACAGATGTTATTTTGTAATCACAGAAACAGTCAAAATGAAAGGGGTTCTCATATCATTTTTATTCTTTCTAAAATGAGGAAGAAAGCTAAATATTAATGGGAGGGGCAGAAAACATTGTAATTTTATGTCATTTCCCCTCTACCTATGTCACTTAGTGAAATAAAATGACTTTTCACGTTGTTGCTGTCCAGAGGGTGACAGGCTGACCATGGGGGTGAAGGTCACACGGGCCAGGTTGTGAGGGGCAATATGTCGCTGCACAGAGGAAAAGGTGGAGCGAGTCTGATGTTTGGGGCGTTCGGTGTGGTTGGTGTATGTGATTCTGCACTGGGTCATGAGTTCCTTGGACTTTCTGAGAGAGAGAGAGAGATAGGAGGAAAGAGAAAGAGCTGTCCCATTGTACAAAACCCCAGCATGAAGAATAAAATGCTATATTCATGTTTTTCATTACTTTGGCGAAAATTATACGACTTTATGAATAAAAAGCTCTCCAGCCTGCATAAAAAGCACTCAGAAGGATTTGAGAATAGGTTGCCTACCTACTAGGGGCCAAAGGTTGGTTAAGGCTTTGGCTTGATTTGCAGATGCACAGAAGCCCTAGAAGGACCCCAGTTTGCAAAGGGGATTGAGGCTGCCTTGTGCGTTTGTTCAGACCAGGAGAACGAGGTTCAGAGTAACCAGGTTTTCTCTTCACTGTGTGTTTGGAGTGTGACAGCAGGGGTGAAACAAAGCAAGTTGGGTGTCTATATCCTGTCTTCTGTCATTGGTAAAGCTAGAATGCACGGCTATTAACTTTTGCCTTGGCATCTCAGGGTTTTTTTTTTTTTTTTCCTGCTGCTGATACAACAGCTCTTTGGCACAAAGCGATGATGCTGAGCTAAGACTCTCCAACCACCTAAAGGCAAGATGAGTTAAGATGGAGCAAACTCTCCCATACTCCCTATTTAATGATTATTTTTTAATTAGAGACACAACCCTGATGATAAACAAAGAATTTCAGCTAATTTGCATTTATGAAAGGGCACCTCACAAATTAAGCAAGCATAACCAAAATGGCTAATTGCTACGCGAAATCAGAATGTAAGCCTTGGTATATATCCAGAGAAAAACATGGTCTGATAGGATACATGCACCCCAATGTTCATTGCAGCACTGTTTACAATAGCCAAGACATGGAAGCAACATAAATGTCCATCGACAGAGGAATGGATAAAGAAGATGTGGTACATATATACAATGGAATATTACTCAGCCATCAAAAAGAATGGAATAATGCCATTTGTAGCAACATGGATGGACCTAGAGATTGTCATACTGAGTAAAGTAACTCAGACAGAGAAAGAGAAATATCCTATGATATCGCTTATATGTGGAATCTAAAAAGAAATGATACAAATGAGGATATTTACAAAACAGAAACGGACACACAGGCTTAAAGAATGAACTTATGGTTCCTGGGTGGAGGAAAGGGATAGTTAGGGAATTTGGGACTGACATGTACGCACTGCTATATTTAAAAAGGATAACCAACAAGGACCTATTGTATAGGTCCTGCTGGACCTACCTATATAGCACAGGGAACTCTGCTCAATGTTATGCAGCAGCCTGGATGGGAGGGGAGTTTGGGGGAGAATGGATACATGTATATGTATGGTTGAGTTGCTTTGCTGTGCACCTGAAACTATCACAACATTGTTAATCGGCTATACTCCAATATAAAATAAAAAGTTAAAAAAAAAAAGAAGAATGGAAGCCTTGGTGTTTCTGCTGGAACATTCTCCAGTCATCTTTGCTCCATCACGTACAGCTAGACAATTTACATACGCACATCGCCAGGTAAACCCTGTACTGTGTATAGCAAAATTAACCAATTCTTAGTTCAGGCAAGGGCAAAAGGGTCTGAGTGACAGGTGATGGGTCACCTCCTCTGGACGCTATAGATGGTCCTTCTGAGCCTATCCCTGAAAAATTCTCAACACCCTTTGATCTGTGTATTCTTTCTCCTCCAGTGATTTTTTTTTTTTTTTTTTTTGCGGTACGCGGGCCTCTCCCACTGCGGAGCACAGGCTCCAGACGCGCAGACTCAGCGGCCATGGCTCACGGGCCCAGCTGCTCCACGGCATGTGGTATCTTCCTGGACTGGGGCACGAACCCATGTCCCCTGCATCGGCAGGCGGATTCTCATCCACTGTGCCACCAGGGAAGCCCTCCTCTGGTGATTTTTGAGGGGACTTAGCACTAGTATTTTGGGGCCAAAGAGTCCCAGTGGTTTGGGAAACACCTCCTAGGCCTGCCCTGCTGTCAAAGGCCGAATGGGCTGAGCTGAAAGTGTCTAAACCTCTTCACGCAGGTGCTCTGGAGCCCACGTCAGGTTCACTTTGCCATCCCGCGTTTGCCTACCACGGCAGTGCCCTGCACCCTTCCTCACACACCGGTGAGCTCAGGCCGGTCAGTCCTGGGGAGGTGAGGGGTTGAGGGTGCGGGGCTTACAGGGGAGAACTATGAAAGCCAGGTTGAGAGACGTGACGCTCATTCCAGGAAAATAATGGGAGAGAAGACGGTGCCCAGCACCACGCTCTCACAGGTCAGGAACACGTGGTGGGCTTGGAACAGATAAAGAGCCTCATCTTTGGGTGACTCAGAGTCTGTCCCTGTCCGAATGAATTGTGCCTGATCATGTAAGGTAAGCCTCATGACTTGGGTGCAGGGCCAGACGCCATCATTTCATTACCCTGGCGGGTGTTCCAGCCAGATATCACTGATGGCTGATGGCAGGGGTGCCCCCCTCTCAAGGAAGAAGGCAAACGGCCTCTGCAGAAAACATTGCCCAGAACCAGAGTGAAAGCCCAGAGACCTGCTGTGGTTGAGTGCTCAGATTTCACTCACAGCTAGCTTTCGTATTTTTGAAGCATCCAGGTAACAGAGGTAGCCCTTGGCTTCAGGCCCCCCAGCTGTAATCACATTATTGACCTCCCACCCAACCTCCTTGAGGAGGCATCTTGACATAGACTGGGAATGGGGTGGGGTCTCAATGGGCCCACATTACCCGATGCATAGAGATCCTGGGTCCCCTAAAAGAGGATACGGCATGCTGGCTGGTAGAGAAACTCATTATTCCCTTGGCTACCCACACCTTCACTGAGGAGGCTGGGAGAGAAGACTCCTCTGAGCAGCAGAGTTCTAACCTTCCCTTCTCTGCTGGTTTTCTACCCTTGACTGGATAGAGTGGATTGTTTCCTGGCAGTTCAGGCTCCTTGGAGTCTGTGATCTATCAGCATCTTGACTGCTTCCTCTTAATGCAGTGCTGGCCAGCTGTCCTAGGTGACATCTGAAACATCGGCATTGCAGAAAAACACTTGGGGGCCGGCAACACAGACAACCTCTGTAGGGCGGCTCTGGCTCTCTCCATTAGGTGAAAACTGTTCAATTTATAATGTCTAGGTCCACTATAAAAAATGGAACCATGTCCATTTCTGTGGCTAGTGTTAGATGCTTCTATTTTTTTAAATCACATTTCCAGTAATTACAATGTTTTTTTCAGGGATGTTGTAATCGGATATTGGGGAAGGTTTGTCTTCGCCCTTTATGACTTGAGATTCTTGAGGCCATTCCCATCTCTCATTGCTGCCCTTGCTACCCAAGCCTCTGCTGCTGTAGCTCACTCATACTTGCCCTATTTCCAGGAATTTTTCTCCTTCTGTATCACTCACATTCTATAGCTTTTGAAGGCAATGATAGGAAAAGCCCAAAGAAGTTGGGTTAGCGTAGGCCAAATTGAGTAGAGGTACAACAAGAAAGCTAGGTTTGTCTATTTTACCTTTCTTCTTGAATTCCTGATGTTAAAAGCTATCCTGCAATCATGACCTTCATTCATTTAACAAGTATTTATTATCTACGTTTGTTTAGAGAATTGAGAAAGAAGCACATAGCTGCATTATTTTAGTAAAAGCTAGCATCGTTGTAAAAAAAAAAAAGAGAAAAGTCAAGCAAATATCCTAAAAGTTTTTTCAGGATGGACTTATGCAATTCGTGGCTGGCTTGAGGTTTTATGAAATCACTTTGCTCATTTGGGGTAATCTCCTCCACCTCGACATTCTGGCAGATGGGGAGGTATACTTGCCATCTGTCTTTATTTTTCTAACCCCTCCACAGGACGCTGCAAAGTAGGCACCACGGGGACATCCCACACTGCCAACTCCATTCTTTCACCCAAATGCTTGCTGCTTCTCTGCCTGGATCCCCGGCGGGGAGAGAGGCTGGCATGGGTCTCTGGCTGATATGTGCCTGCCCTTTGGCTCCTTGGAAAAGGAAGAGCAGGACTGGGCTGGAGGGCCCTCTGCGTGTACAGCTTCTGCTGAAAAAGTGCAGTTTCAGGGATTTTGGGCTCTTGGACTAAAAGACTCTTTCTGAAGGTATTTTTTACACAGTATAACCAGCTTGCTCTCTGTCCCCTCCAGCGAGACAGGATCCAGAGGTTGGAGAGGCACTGGCTGATCTGACCATAGGTTTGTTCTGTTTTGTGATGGAACTGGGGGTTGAAGCTCATTGCTTCTCCTTCCATAAGCTCCTTGAAGTTAGGGACGGTGGCCTCTTTGCCATCATTTCCCAGAGCCAGGCCAGGCACACGGCTTGGCATTTCATAGGTCGTCAATACGTACGTTTAAAAGTGAATTCATAAAAGAAAGCAAATAAGGCAAGTGTGGACTGTAGAAAGAGTACAGAATTTAGTCAGAGAACCCGGACGGGCTCTCAGCTTTGCTGCTCAATAGCAGCAGAAGCAAGTTCCTTACCTAACCTTGCTGAACCTCAATTTCCTCATCTG
This sequence comes from Mesoplodon mirus, assembly GCF_964341445.2. NCBI lineage: Eukaryota > Metazoa > Chordata > Mammalia > Artiodactyla > Ziphiidae > Mesoplodon > Mesoplodon mirus. The sequence continues at coordinate 74,384,424 of NC_138985.1, forward strand.
TAAAATGGGACCAATCACATTTGCTTCTTACGGCTGCTCTGGGGATGACCTGATATAGAGACTGGTGTGGCTCTTGGCTTACGGAAGGTTTTGGGGGTGTTTACTATTTACTGGAGAGTTCCAGGTGGGTCATTACAGCTACCTTGGGTCCGCAGCATGTAGTCTTGGCAGACTTGGGGTTCTACGGACAGTGGTAAAGCAGTCTAGGGGCTGCCAAGGAAGGGCATATCAGTATCTCTGGATCGCAGTGTGGTATCTCCTGCCCTGAACTCACTACACCTCCTTCACCATAAGAGTTCTGGAGCTCTCATGGAGGTATCCATGAGGGCAAACACACATTCATAATATGGAACCATGTTTTTAACACAGGCTTAGAAACTTGGTGAGTGAAGTACGAGAAAGCAAAAGGTGGGCAGTGAACAGGGTGGCCTGCTTCTAGCACCTCTTGGGTTGGAGTCCAGCTCTGCCATCCGTCGATTAATTGGGCAAGTCATGTCACCTCTCTTGGCTTTGCTTTTCTGTTTTACTAAAATGATGGGTGGGTGGCGACTGGGGAGTTGTTTTAGATCTGATCTCACCTTTTTTTTTTTTTCTTTTTGGCCACGATCACAGGACAGATGGCATTCACATGTGCAGCATATTCTTAGGGGTATGCACAGACTTCGAGAAGCCTTCCAAAATGTTGTGGGGGACTGAAGGCATTCAACATTTTGAAATCACTACTGATATTAGCAGTTTAGCAAAACTACTTTCTTACGATGGGCCATGGGCATAAATAGGATTGGCTGTGAATAACGTGCAGTTTCTTTGCAAAGTTCCAAGTCTATGCTGTCTCGACCACGTGGGTAGGTAAATCAGAATATGAGTGAGGAAGCTGTTCTTATGAGATAGCTGTGATTTTGCCTTATTTTATTTAAAAAGCCATGATTCTCAATCTTGGATTTTTGATTGGCACTAACATATTTCTTGTGGTATAACTTAGAGTTGATCGTGACACACTCCTTTGTTATGAATCAGAGCAAAGAATGAATGGGTCAGATATTCTTAAAGTCTTTCTGCTTTGCAGCTTGGTTTTGTTGATTTCACATGTGTCTAGGACTTGCTAAGACAGGGAAATTCAGTTCCACAGCACGCTACTGTAATGGAGTGGATCGAGTTGAGAGGACAGGGAAACTCAAAGTCAAAGAACTTTCCAAACCTTTCTCAGTAACTCACCTGTTGCAGACATCATTTCCAATCATGGCGTATATGACAATGGCTGGTTGGTCCAACAGCTGGTTCCTAGACAAACTGAGAACCCATAGATGGAATCTGAATGTCAAACACTTGGAAGCCTAGCTGTGAATCTGTGTATGACCATCTTCTTGATAACGTTTTGCTATTTTTCTTTCATTCTAGTATCACCATTCCCATTTCCCCTCTTCTCTATAAATTTTAACCCACTTTTCCATTAGGAAAAGACCACATAAATGCATAGAACTAAAAGAGTAGATTGAAGTCTCCCGTAGGGGGACACACTACCATCTTTATAGCATGTTTCACAGAATTTGTCATGAATAAACACAGGTGAGTTATCTGAGTTACTTGTGTCCAGACGTGTAGGACATTATTACAGCTGTGGACCTGTGGTCAACTTTGAAAAATCAAGGGTTTATCAAGGTTTCTATTCTGGACACCCAAGGCCTTGCTTCTGAATTTTAAGTCCAATACAAGCTCAAACTTGTTTTCTTGTTCATAAAGCAGGATTAAGAAGCAATACTTTGGCCAGAACTAAGTTTTACCCACTTTGTATGCATTTTTATGGACACATGTAAATTAATCACTTCCTATGGTCAAGAAGTGACAACTTCCCAGTGTATGGAAACTGACTAACAAGTTATGGATGCTCAGTATAAGTGGTTACTGGGTAACAACAGAGAGTTTTTATTCATTTTTCAAAATAGAAACCTAACTTAAAAACAACTTCTTATATCCCTCCCTCTTCCACTTACCTTTCTATAAATCTCTCCAGGCTTTGGGAAGATGCACCTTAAAATTAAGAAAATAATTAAAGTTAGTAACTTCAATTCAGCACCATTAGTATGAGAGTTTGATTGATTGCCTGAAATCATGGAGGAAGCATCACTGTACACTCAAAGGTCATCCAAACCATCATGCTGATGGGAATGACTTCATCCTGCACCGCTCCTTAATGGGTCTTCTGTTTGCTTGGCATTATAATTAACATAATCCTAAAAGTTTTAGATTCACAGGTTTCAAGACATTTCCTAAGCATGAATGGGTACACTTTCTAGTAGATGTGAGAAAAAGGTATAAATCTATCAGCAAAGACAGAAACTACCCAAAGATTAAGGAATGAGTTGAGGGATGAGAGGTACAGTAAAAAGGGTTATTTGAGAACTGCCCATCTCCCTAAAAATCCCCATTTAATTGCCTGCCAGCATTCCTGCTCACTCCTGAGGCTCCTCCTGACTGGCTGGCCTGTGCAAGGTTTAGATTGTAGAGCTGAAATATTTCAGCTCCTGTAGTGACATGCATAACCATCCTACCCCCACCCTTGTTACCACCTGTCATGCATCTCCTATATGAAAATTATATTTATTGAATACTCATTTTATTATAGACACTCTGTTAAGCACTTATATTATTAGTTCATTTAGACCTTAGCACCACTGTACGAGGTAGGCATAGTAGTATCCCCATTTTATAGATGAGGAAACTGAAGCTCACTTAAAGTGACTTGCCCACAGGCACACAACTAATCATTCAGAGAGCTGCAATTCAAACTCAGTCCTTTCTGTGAGGCTGAGCTCTGGTTCCTTGTGTGACAGTGCTTCTCTAGACTGGGTGTCTAGAAAGGGTGAACCCAAATAGGTTTAGTGTTTCTTTGTCCCTTGGAAGACAGTCTGCAGCAATTAGTGAGTAATCCTCAGATGGGTGGTACAATTCAAGGGGCAAGGAAGATTTTCCTGTAACTTCCAGCTTTGGAAGCTTGGGGGGAAGGCCAGTGGGTGTTCCTGCAGATCCACATGGGAGAAAGGGCAGTGCACACCCATGAGGAGCGTGCTGGCCCATGTCCCCTCAAAACCGTGTGACCATGCAGGGACTACCTCCTTTTCCACATACTGCTAGATGCAAGCTGTATGGGCAGCACTGATGTTCTCTTGGCTGATTCAGGAATGTTAGTACGATAAATGAATATCGCTTTATTTCCCCTCTTATTGTGGTAAAATATACAACACATAAACGTAACCATTTTAACCCATTCTGAGTGTGCGATTCAGTGGCGTTAAGTATCAATACAGTCATATTGTTGTGCAAACATCACCACTATCCATCTCCAGAATTTTTCTGTCATCCCAAATTGAAGCCCTGTATCCATTAGAGAATACCCCTCCCACAGCCTCTGATAGCACCATTCCACTTTCTGTTGGTATAAATGTAACTATTCTGGGTACCTCATATAGGTGGAATCATACCATATTCGCCTTTTCGTGTCTGGCTTATTTCATTTAGCATAATGTTTTTTTGTTTGTTTGTTTTGTTTTGTTTTTTTGTGGTACGCAGGCCTCTCACTGTTGTGGCCTCTCCTGTTGTGGAGCACAGGCTCCGGACGCGCAGGCTCAGTGGCCATGGCTCACGGGCCCAGCTGCTCCGTGGCATGTGGGATCTTCCTGGACCAGGGCACAAACCCATGTCCCCTGCATCAGCATGCGAACTCTCAACCACTGCATCACCAGGGAAGCCCTAGCATAATGTTTTTAAAGTGCATCCACTTGCAGCATGTGTCAGAATTTCCTTCCTTTTGAAGACTGAATAATATTCCATTGTATGTACATACCACATTTTGTTTATCCATTCATCTGCTGAAGGGCATTTGGGTTGTTTCTACATTTTGCTATCGTGAATATGCTGCTATGAACATTGGTGTGCAAGTATCTGTTTGAGTCCCTACTTTTTAGGTAACTGAAATTGTTGGACCATATGGTAATGCTATGGTTAATTTTTTTTTTAGGAATCATCACACTGTCTTTGTTTCCTTTTTGTAGTGAGGCGGGGTAGTATTAAATATGCACACAGACATACAAGTTAAGGGCAGTCATTTCAGCTCAGCACACGTGCATTCATTCACCCTCTCCATTCATTTGTTGAGCACTTGCCATGTGCCTTGCACATAGTAGGGAATTAGCAGATGAGTTGGACACAGCCTCTATACCTGAGGATTACCATCTGTGGGGTTAGACACATAACTGAGCACTGGTGAAAGGTTTAATGCAACCAAACCCAGAAAACTCAATGTGATTTGAGCCTATTATCTTGCCTCAGAGAAGGTGCCAGATTTCACAACACCGAGTCATAAACATAGAGACCCAAAGTATTTCTGGGTGTGAGATGGCTCCCTCTTGCTCCCAAGAGGGAAGAGAAGGAGGGCAGCCATTGGGAGCCTACGGTGGCTCACTCATCTCATCGTCTGGGCCCTTCATCCAGTGCCAGTCCCAGGACTCTCATCTTCCCATTTTCAGTAAACTAATAAATCAGGAGGTGTTTAATTCTCACTCTGATTTTTCTCTTAATGAGAACTGAACACTAATGAAAGCTCAAGCCATGAGTGGGAAAAAAAATTAAAGGACCAGGTCAGGCCAATAGTTTTCCTCATTATCCAGAGTACAACTGGGCATGTGAGGTGCAGAGCGCCCACAGAGCTTGAGGGAAATGGAAATGAAAACCTGTCATGGCGTGCCGCATGGGCAGCCCCTCCCTGGACCCACATCCCTACACCCCTCTGATGCTCAGGGCAAAGACGGCAGGCCAATGGCAACGGCTTACGGTGGATTTAAAAGCAGCAATCACAAACAGCCACCCAAAGAGAGAGGAAGTGCCCACTCTTCCTTACCCAAATGTTTATTTTTTCTGGTGGGTGTTTACAACAGGAGCACAGAATTTTCTTTGCTCCAGAGTTGGGGCACCTTCCACGATTTCCATTTCCTTTTGGAAAGCTCAGTTTTATGAGATTATGTAATGAGTTTATGTAATTCCCATGTCACTTTCTTTTCTTAGTCCCCCTTTCCTGTTGTTCTGCTATCCCTTTGCCAGCCCCATCATCATTTGCTGTCTCTCTCCCTCCCAAGCTCTCTTTTCTCTCTCCTCCTGTGTAGAGACTTCCTCTCGGCTGCTGATTTTGTTACGGCTGCTGCTACTATTACAGAAAATACTTAATAAAGTAGTTGGAACAGGAAGATGTAAGCAGGAGAGAAAGATAGCTTCTAGCCTGTGGGATGAGACAAAACAAGGTGAGCATTTGAAGAACTGGTGCTACCCTTAAGAGGTCCATACCTGGTCTCTACAATAATAGTTCAGAGAAATGGAAAAGTTTTGACTCTGAAATAGGGACATTTAATTTATTTGTCAAGGTGGTACAATGGAGAATCTACCTGTCCCCAATTAAGAAAAGAATAGGGTCCTTATTGGCCACAAAAGTCTGAATTCTGGCTCATTCAGTCCCTTTTATTTATTTACTTATTATTTTTATTTTTTTTGTGGTTACGCGGGCCTCTCACTGTTGTGGCCTCTCCCGTTGCGGAGCACAGGCTCCGGACGCGCAGGCTTAGCGGTCATGGCTCACAGGCCTAGCCGCTCCGCGGCAAGTGGGATCTTCCTGGACCGGGGCACGAACCCGTGTCCCCTGCATTGGCAGGCAGACTCTCACCCACTGTGCCACCAGGGAAGCCCCTCATTCGGTCCCTTTTAAATAAGGCATAGTGTATTGCAAGTAAAGAAGGGTTTCCCATAATCTCAGCACCGGTTGTCTTTCATGAGTAAATTTCAGCTTACATTCCTACTGCTGGATCAGTGTTGACCACAGAAGCAAGTGCTTCATATTCTGGACATTCGAATCAACTGGTAAGACACTCTTAACGGTCTTCTAAATAAGCCTGTAATTTTTTTGTTTATGTGCCTGGCCCAGAGTACATGCTCAGTCTCAACTTCTTCATGGGGTATATTTAAGTATAAGTATAATAGTTCTTCTTAACTTAATTAGTTCATTCAGCAACATTTATGGAGTACTTACTATGTGCCAGGCATTGTAATAGATGCTGGGGACACATCAGTCAATAGAAAAGATATGGTCCCTGTTTTTGTGAGGCTTAAGAGTTATTCATAAGTAATGAACATCAAGTGTTAGGGATTCTGAAAAGCCCTGAAGAAGTGGTATTAAGCTGAGCACTGAAAGAAAAGTAGGTGCTTCTTCTCTTGAAGTCCTAAGAGAAGAACTTGGCAACGAATTCCCAATAAAATATCTGATGCTTTCTAGACACGACTCAGAAACAAATCTCTAGTTGAATGCCATCTTTGTTATAAACTCTCTGAATAGGACAGAGGCAGATCCAGGTTTTGGGTTCTGAAGATTATACAATTTGGAGGACCCTCTTTAAGGAAAAGAATACAAAACACAAAAATGAGACCTGACACAAAGAGAAGCCAGAGTGCAAAGAGACGCAAGTCTTAATCCATTGTGGTTAAATATCTCAAGTTGGTAAATGTTACAAATCCATATGGTTACCAGGCAAGTGAGGGGCCCTCAGGCTTCAGCATCACTAACCTTATAACTCTGCCTCTTGGCACTCCGTAGACGTTGAGTGCAAAGTCTTGGAGCATCAGTGCTAGGTGGGACCTTTGAGAGTATGTGATCAGGTAGCCCACTTTACAGATGAGGCCCAGAGAGGGAAAGAGGCTTGCTCAAGGTCTAACAGCTAGCAATCAGCATCTCAGCTAGTAACCCATTTCACGTATCAATTACTAGACATTAGTAATGACTGAAACAGATTATTTTAGTTCTTAAATGAGAATATGTGAATTATAAGATCTAGTTCTTATATGAGAGCCCGTAAAAAGGACTTCGAGGTGCATTTTGCAACTACTGCTATAAAATTTTTTATCAGATAGTTCCAACATCTGACATCTGTTAGTTTTCTTTTCCCATGTGAGTTGAGATTTTTCTGGTTCCTTATATGCTGAGTAATTTTGGATTCTATCCTGGGCATCTTGGATATTATAAGACTCTGAGCCTTATACTTTTGTCTTATTAGGCAATCCACCCAGTTAGGTTCAGGTGGCAAGTTCTAACTAGCCTTCTGGGAGGTTATGATTTCAATGTCAGTTCCACTCTCAAAGCCTCTGTAGTGTTATTCTGATTTGTCTCATGTCTGTGCCACTGAGTGGCCATTCTGGGACCTGGGCAGTGGTCTATGTCCAAGTTGAGGTCTCAAAGTCTTTGGTATGCAATTAAGGATCAGATCTGTGCATGTGCAGCTCAAGAGGAAGCCCAGGAGTTCACACACAACTTTCTGGGGTTGCTTTCCCAAGCTCCTCTCTCTCTAGGAGCTCCTCGGTCCTTTCTAGTTCCCTGGGCTCCCCTCTTTGGTCCTTAAGCCCCAACTTCCTTTTCCCCACTCTCCTGTGCACGTCTCACAAATTAACTAGAGATGAGAGGACGGAGTGAGAAAATAAGCAATAGGGGATCTGCTCCACCCTCCAGGGAGCACAGCTCTTCTAACTGGAGAGACTGTTCCCCCACCCAGAATTCTAGACACCTCACTGCTGCGCTGTCACTGCAAAGAGACCCCTTTCCCACTTCCAGAGTGAGAACTAGAGGGTTTCTTCTGATGCCATCTCTCCATGCCACTGTCCACTTCTGGGTTTGGGGCAGCACTGAGTCTAGGTTGGGAGATATCAGAGGACAACAAAATGCCAACTGCTGGTTTGGCTGTACTCCTTATTCTGGTTTGATTCTTCAGTCGGCTACTATTTTCTTTCCAGGGTCCTCCAATACCTTTTCCATATCGTCTGTCCAGGTTTTATAGCTGCATTCAGTGGGACGGACAGGGTGGAGTCTGCTTACTCCATTATACCCGGAACCAGGAACCAAATGCATTATAGAGAGTATAAATAGTTCATGAAAAATGTGGTGTCATACATTGACCTAAAATCAATCTAATAATGCCATTTAACTCTAATTAGATTTTAAATAATACAGATTTTGCTTATAAACTTAGGAAGCATTTTGAAGAGTGCGATTTGTATAATCCAGTTAAAAAATCAGCCATGAGAAACTTAAATTCCTTGTTTTCTCTAAAAATCTTTGCTTGCAATAAGCAGAAATATTCAGACTAATACACTGACCATCAGCTCAAAATAGTAGGTACTTAATAACTGTTTGTTGTGACAATTTCTGATGGTGTTTCTACTACCGAAAATGCTTTCAAATTCACAAGCGTGGTTCTGAATTTCTGTGACAAACTAGATACATGATTCCCCCAAACATGTATTTTTAAAAGAATATAACAGCCTTCCCAGAGCGGCTCTAATCTACCTCCTGGTCTCAAAACTTGACATAATTTCACAAGTAGCCTTCAACCATGCTGAACTTCTCTCTCCTTCTTCCCTAAAGATATTTTGCCCTTGGAGCATCAATGCACTGAGTCACCAACTCCCCATGGTTTCTGGATTGCTATTTTTTTCTGCAAGGCTCTCTGCTCAAATGTATCTTCTCTGAAGTTTTCCACTCCTTCTCCAGGCAGAGCTGTGTCTCTCATCTCCAGAGACCTCAACCTACCTCTATTTATTTTACAAGAACCATAATTTTTCCTTCTTTGTCTCTCTTTTCTGTTTACTTATGATCTCCTTGAAGGCAGGGACTTTGTCTTGTTCACCTTTCTGTTTCTAGGAGCTATTGCAATATTGGAGAGGAAAGAGAGGGAGTGGTGGGGCAAAATCAAATGGAAAATGAGAGGAAGGGAAGTAAAAGAGAAGACCAGAGGTAAAAGGCACCTCCCAAGATGCTTTGAAACTGACAAAACCCCGGCAAGTTCCTTTAAACTATCCACACAAGTAGCAGTGAGCTTTCCCTATGATGTCCTTTATCTCAAGTCCTAAACAAAAGGGATCGATTGAAAGGAGACCCCTTAGGACTTCAGGAGCCCTTGCCATTGACAATCACATACAAAAGTGTAAGATATTTGCTTCTGAATCTGTCCTCTTCAGGTGTGCTGATTCAAGAGGTACAGGATGAAAATCTTGATCTAACAGAAGAATAGAAAGCATACACTCTTCATATTATAATCATTGTCAGATGCCTTGCTCCTACTTGGATGAGTTGCATGGAACAAGCAGAAGCCAGGAAGGGCTGCATAAATAAGTCCTAAGAAATAGTCCCATTGGAATCAGAATGTCTCCATTCTTTAATGATTCTTTGGAATTCCAGAAAGTATTAAAAATTGGAATGATGTCCTCTAATAAAAGGAGGGAAATGTGTCCCTCTGTATAAAATGTGTCACACTGAAATGTTTCTCTTTCAAAAGTTTCTATTATAATTAAACATTGTATCTTGGAGATATTTTTGGTCTTTGAGAGAGAGAACAAGTTTTGATGCCTGTAGCCCTGTAAGCATTTGCCTTTTAGATCAAGCATCTCAAAAATCGGTATTAAAGTCTTTCTTTGTTGTTGTAACCACACTGGATCATGGCTCCCAAACAAAAATGTCCTAGTTGTTTTGTTATAAGTAATTTCTGTTATCTCCTGTCAACATCTTGGGTTGAGACCAAATATTCTGCCCAGTGGTTGGGTTCATTAAATAATTACTGAGGGCCTATTTCTGTTTGGCAAAGGTGACTTCTTTGCTTCTTCTAATACTCTGTGCCTTTAGAAAAAATTGTCTTAACATTTTCATTTTGAAATGATTTCCAAAAAGTTGAAATAATTTCCAAAACTCAAAATAATTTACAAAAAGTTGCAAAAATAGAACAAAGGATTTGCACATACCCTTTCATCCAGATTCCTTAAATGTGAACATCTTTCATAATCATAGTGCAATGATCAAGATCAGGAAATTCACATTGGTACAATATGTTGTCTACACTAAAGACCTCATTCATATTTCACTATTGCCCCATTAATGACCAGGGCCAGGATCCAATTCAGGATCACATGTGTTTAGTTTCATGTCTGTTTAGCCTCGTTTAATCTGGGCTGATTCCTTAGTCCTTCTTTGTCTCTCATGACCTTGACACTTTTGAAGGGTACTGGCCAATTATTTTATAGAATGTCTTCAATTTGGGTTTGTCTTATGTTTCTTCATGATTTAATTCTGGTTATGACTGAATAGAGGCAAGAATACAGTAGCAGTTGCTCAGTTAGTTTAAGGAACAAAACATTTTTTCTTCCAATACAGAGATCTTACGGGGTGGGAGGTGTATAAAAATATAAGCCCTTGTATGTATAACTGAATTCAGCTAAGCCTGGATTAATACTCATTTGCAGTTTTTCTCTTCATCCTTCTTTTACTTTTTCCTTGCCTCTATCCCTTTCTGAGAGGACCACTTTTGATAAAGAAGGCTGACACAGAATGCTGGATCAAGGTATCTAATTCTGACATTCACCTGCCTCCAGGGCAGGTACTGGCTGTCCTAGACAGCAAGATAGTGGTTTTAGCAGCTAGAATCCAAAAGGGGGACAGTATGGCATGGTGGGGAGCAGGGACAGACATGCTCTGGTGTATCTGGTAGGAGATGGACACGAGTTTAAACTCTACCAAGCTAATGGACCTTGGGCAAGTTACTTAACTTTGCTGTGGGGTTTAAATGGGGATAGAGTGTGTAAAGTACTTAGCATAATGTCTGGCTTAGAGAAGGTACTTTCTATGGACTGAATATTTGTTTCTCTCTAATCATACATTGAAATCTAATCCCCATAGTGATGGTATTTGGGGGTGGGGCTTTTGAGAGGTGATTAGATCGTGAAGATGTGCCCTTATAAGAAAAAATGCCGTTCTAAGAAGAAGCCAGAGAGCTGGCTCACTCTCCTTCTGCCATGCCGCCAGGGGCTGCAACGAGAAGTCAGCAGTTTGCAACCTGGAAGAAGGCTCTCATCAGAACCTGCCCATGCAGGCACCCTGAGCCTCCAGACCTGTGGGAAATAAATTTCCGTTTATAAATTACCCACTGTGGTACTTGGTTAAAGCAATCTGAACTAATTAAGCAGTACTTAGTATTAGCTAAAGTCTATAAAAGTAATAATAACAATAGCCACTTCAAACAACTCTCCAGCTGAATCTGTCCATCCTGCTAACAGATGCCTTAGAGGGCTGTGCCCTGACCAACGGTCCTTGGCAGTATTTCTTTCTTTTTTTTTTTGAAGATGTTGGGGGTAGGAGTTTATTAACTTATTTATTTATTTTTGCTGTGTTGGGTCTTCGTTTCTGTGCCAGGGCTTTCTCGAGTTGTGGCAAGCGGGGGCCACTCTTCATCATGGTGCGCTGGCCCCTCACTGTCGTGGCCTCTCTTGTTGCGGAGCACAGGCTCCAGACACACAGGCTCAGTAGTTGTGGCTCACGGGCCTAGTTGCTCTGCGGCATGTGGGATCGTTCCAAACCAGGGCTCGAACCCATGTCCCCTGCATTAGCAGGCAGATTCTCAACCACTGTGCCACTAGGGAAGCCCCGTTGGCAGTATTTCTGAGAGAAACACGATTAGCTGCCTGGAGACTGGAAGGACATCAACCTGTTCCTTCTGGCTTGGAGTAAGGCCTGAAGAGTGGTGTCTCTGTGCCCAGGACAAGCTCCTTCGACAGTTCTTGTGCTTGTTGAGGAATCAAAATCCTCTCAGTCAGGCTTAAGAGCAAGAGGGATTTCTCCCCCATGTCTACTCTTGTTAGAACACCTCCCAGAGGCAGCTTCTGTCCCTCTGCTGGATGCCCAGGGCCTGGTAAACTCTCAAGAGCTATTCCTCACTTTCGAACCCTCTGACCTGTTGTGCATCAAAGTCCTAGTTCACTTTTCCTTGAATAGTTGCTGACCATTAGACTTGGGACGGGGTTGAACTCTCAAATGGCCACAGGGACCAGGTAGCTAAGTCCATGTGCAAATGGAACAGAGTGGGAACCTTGGCCAAACACACAGCACATGATCCACCTGAAGGGGAGGCCACTACTCAGTGCCAGCCCATTGTTGCCAGGCAGAAGCATGGCTGTTTACCAGAACTGCTGATTTTCTAAGATAAATAGGAAATTGGATTTTTATGTAAAATCTCTTGATTATTAAACATCAGCAATAAACCACATTAAAAAAACAAAAAACTTAAACATGGAGTGAGTCTGAGGATTGCTAGTCTAAGACACTCTGATTTAGGATTTCAGAATCATAGAGCTTGGATGGACATTGATTATCCTGTTTAAGTCCTTTATTTCAGGGAAACTGAGGCTCAGAATGGGGAAGGGACTCACTGAGGTTATAGAACCAGCCATTGAGGGGTCAGGACTTGAACATGGTCTAGGCATGCATTAACGTTTAGTCTTTTTATCCTCTGTGTCTATCACAGCGACTGGTGCTCAAAAATAACTGTAGAATTAAGGAAGGCATGAAGGATCATTCTCATGAATCTGGGGCTCGCCTCTCCTGGTTTTTCACTGGAGAGCAACAAGAGAGAGTTGTATTATCGTGTGGGATATGAATAAGGTTGTTTTCTTTGCTCATGTGATTCACATGTGAATCTCATGTGATTCATCCCAGAGCAGCGATGTGTAGGAGAAACAGTCCAAGCATCATGAGAAGGAGCCCTGAGCTGGACTCACAGTTGTCATGGACACGATGTGATGTCCCACATCATGTAGAAATCCCCTCTCCTCTGCCATCCCCTCCCTCACTCTGATTCTGCTCCAAGGCCTCCTCCTCAATTTGCCTTAGAAGCTCTTCCCTCACCCCTTCGCTGCCCAGCTTTCTCTTCTCTTCACCCCACCCACTTAGACTTCCTAAGACTTTATCCTGTAGATGGTCTGAGTATGAATTCTCAGGCTGCCCTGAATTTTGCCCCTTTGTTTCTAGTTTCTCCTGGTCTGTCAGATTCTCTCCCATTCTTCAGATGGTTTAACAAAAGGCTAAACAAGGGAACGAGCAAGATGAAGTTTTTTGGGGGGTGTGAGGGATGGAGGGTGGGTAGAGAAGTTAAGAAGTTCAAGACTGAATTTGGTTTGTAGCAAAGGGATTGGGGTGAGGCTGGGTAGGTGAGGCTGCAAACACATGCACTTTCGCAAGTGTTAAAATTCTCCCTTTTTCATATCTATATACTTGCAGTTAGTCCCTTACTCCCCACTCTCCCACTAAGTGGGTGAGCATATGCGTGCACAGAGAGGGGTGACCTCTCACTGTATGGATGGGCCCCTCCAAGAAGACATGCTCTTCAGCACTTTTGACTTTCTGAAAACAAAACAACCCCAAACAGGTGTTGACACCAAGGTTTTGCTAAACTTGCAAAAATAAAATGAGGAAGGCTGCAAGTGAAAAAGACATTCTGTTTCAAGCCAGTAAAGTCCTGCTTGCAAACTGTAAAGAGATCCTTGGTGTGGCCTCTAAGACCATCAGAGTGCCCTCCCCTGCAGGCTGTGTGGCCATGGAGACTCAAGGCTGGGATTTGCTTGTTTCGTAAGCAGATGAGTCTTGTTTACTTTGGAAGTAGATGCCTTACGAATTTTTCTTTACTTTAAAATACATATTGATATTGAATATCATGTTAACATTTGCTTTTCTTCTACCTTTTATTTTAGATGAAGCATAATCTTGTCCCTCATGGTTTTTGCCCACCATGGAGGTATTCAGTTTGGCAAAAGATTACTGTGTGTGCTCTTCTTCTCTTCAAAGGTTAAATGTAACTCCTGAAAGTTATTTAGTTTAAAAAAAAGTGTGTCAGTGTGACAAGTCCCTACTATGTGCAGCAGAAGCTCAGCTCAGGGCTGGGAGTACAAATTCGGTTCCCATGCAGCTTGTCCTCACCGTCAGACTGGGAAGCCAGACTTAAAGCAAATGACTCAGCTACAGGCGAGGAAAGGCAACAACAGAGGCAGGGACAAAGGGCTTATGTGAGGGCTGAATAAAAGCTAATACTGGGCTTCCCTGGTGGCGCAGTGGTTGAGAGTCCGCCTGCCGATGCAGGGGACACGGGTTCGTGCCCTGGTCTGGGAAGATCCCACATGTTGCGGAGCGGCTGGGCCCGTGAGCCATGGCCGCTGAGCCTGTGCGTCCGGAGCCTGTGCTCCGCAATGGGGGAGGCCGCAGCAGTGAGAGGCCCGCGTACCGCAAAAAAAAAAAAAAAAAAAGCTAATACTTATTGAGTCCTCTCTGAGCACGAGGCCTAAGGCCTGAGAACTTTGATGAGGTCCCAAAGATTGGAACGTGCAGCACGGGTATAGGAGGTGCTTTTGGGGTCCACGTTTGCTGTGTTGGCCTCCCCAGCTGAATATTGACTGGCGTCCACGCCTGAAGCTCTAGTCTCTGAGGGGTGATCATTGCTGGGGAGAAGATGACATCCCTCATCTGCTTCTGCTCCTTCCAACGTGTTCTAGAGCTTCTAGCTCAAGCAGCCAAGGCTTGTTCTCCAGCCCCTTCCACCCACAGCTTCCACCTCTTGCCTCACCCATCAGCAGGGGTCTTCCACTGCCCCACCCTCAGTTCTCACACTGTCCCCTTAACCCTGCCCTTGCCCATTGTCTCCTCCAGCCTCTCTAGGGGAGCCCCGAGCCTGCTCCCCAGGCTGCACCCGCCTCCCATTCCCCAGGGCTCCCTCTGCAGTCCCCTCATTTCTCCTCTAGCCTTCACCCCAGATCCCCTCTGTCAATCTTAGATCTGCCAGCTACCAGTTTCCATCACTGCCCACTCCTATCCCTAGCCCAGCTTCTTCCTCCCAGAGGAAGCCCCTTTCTTTCTGCCAGATTCTCCTGGTGGGGCTGGCAGCCCCTCCCCTATCCCCATTACCTTCCTGCTTGCTACTGTTCCCAGGGGCCAGGAAACTCAATGCTAGATGTCCTTCTTTCTGCCCTTGAACTCTGGAAGCCACAGGCCTTCCCAACATGGACATGTTTTGTTTTGTTTTTTTGCGGTACATGGGCCTCTCACTGTTGTGGCCTCTCCCGTTGCGGAGCACAGGCTCTGGACGCGCAGGCTCAGCGGCCATGGCTCACAGGCCCAGCCGCTCCACAGCATGTGGGATCTTCCCGGACCGGGGCACGAACCCATGTCCCCTGCATCAGCAGGCAGACTCTCAACCACTGCGCCACCAGGGAAGCCCTGGACATGTTTTTTTTTTTTGATTTTTCAAATCTACTTGCTTCTTTAAACAAAAATTTATATTGAAAAAGTGACTGAGTTTTTACAACGCTGAGTAAATAACAGGGCAGGTGGCATGTGAAGTTAGCAAGAAAGATGGACGATCAGGAAGCACTGTATTTCCCCATTCAACCTTACCACGGCCCAGTGAAGTTCAAGTATGGACTGCTATCACCCCCATTTTGCAAAGGGAGCCCCATCTGGGTTTTGTGATGAATTCTTATATGTCATGTGACATAGTTTAAGGAATTGGCTTTATTGGGGGAAAGGACAAACTTACAAGGCTGGGTTTGTCCCCTTAACCCCATCATCCCACTGAGTTTGGGTGCAGCCTTTCCCCCAGGAGGGTGGGGTGAAGAATCCCATTGGAGCTGGCTTGTTGCAACAGCAACAAAGAATGAGATGCCGGCGTCGCCTTGGGCAATTGTGCTCATCCAGCCATGATCCCCGTTTTATAGATGTAGAAACGGACCAGAGAAATTTAACAATTTGTCCAAATCACACACCAATTCCAGGGCCTAAATTCAAAACCAGTCTGCTATTTTATACACAAAGAAAAAAGACTTTATGAAGTAACAAGGAGGGGAAGACCTCTGCTCTCTGTTCTCTGGGCTTCACCTTGTATCTCTGAGAAGTAAGGTGATATTCTGTGAGGACCCAGCCAACCCCCTGGTGTTTTGACCCTTTCCCCCTTCACCGCACTCCCTTCTGCTCCCCACCCAAGCCGTGTTGGCATGTTGGGAGCTGTAAGGGCTGCTGCAACCCATCTCCTTTGCTGATTGTAAAGAAGGCCTAGCAAGAAACTTCCTACGCTTAACCCTCCATGCCAGAGAATTAGTACCCAAATTAAAATGACTTCAACAGTTTACATTTTAAAATACCTTATAATCACTGGCAATGGTTCATGGTAGAGCTATCTATAGAAATTTTTGAGATCTTGTACATAAACCTCAAGAGGAAAATAGGAGCTGTTTCTTTAATTCTTATTACACAATTTTTAAGAAACACTTTCATATTCCATTCAACTCTTTCTTCCCTTTTTCCTCTTTCTCACTGGTTCTGAAAAATAAGTGTAGACATAAAAATGCAGGCTATAGAAAGCTGACTTTTTCTATATCTAATAAAAACCTTAGGGAGTAATTGAAATAATTTGGCACTGGCAGTCAGGTTACATGCTGCATAATATCAAAGGAAAAATCCATAGTGAGGAAAGCAGCAGAAAACAGGAAGATGTGCTGGAGAATACAGCCAGGACATTAACTAATGAGTAACTATGAGAAACTTAAAAAAATTTTTTTATAATTACATCCTTAGAAAAATAGTCAAGAAGCATCTTCAAAGAAGTTATACTAGACAAAGTGTATACTCTCTGTATTTCTAAGGATTTTGAATTTAAAGAAAAGAACAGAAATACTCCTCACCCCCAACTCCACCCCGGCATCTATTCATTAGATAAAAGTCTGACAGAAGCCATGGGTTTCAATCAAATTTTGACACACACATTTTTTCATGATTAGGCTATCCTCCCATCTCCTTTCTCCCTTTTTATCTCCACGATCTGAATTTTAAAGAAATGCTGTCAAGACAGTGTACCACAAAAGGAGAGATGTCTACTATAAATTGTACTGAGTACTTTTCAGAGAATTTTACTTTAGTCTTTTAGATTTTACAGAAGATGGCTGCATTCATGTGGGAGCAAAGTGACGTTGAGATGACACGTCTGGGTCTTGTGAGAGAGAAATGCTGGTGTCACAGGCACACGGGGAGAGCGCAGCCTCCAGCCTGCATTTCTGGCCGAATCCTATTCCTTATTCTGCACCCTAACATGGACTCTTGGCTGGGGACCTTGGGCAAGTTCTTTACTGTTCCTTCACTGTTTCCATCTAGATTTTTTTTGTTTGTTATTTCTATATAAAACCAAAATCTGTGGAAAACAGAAATATTAAAAAAAATGAAAGCTATCACCCATTATTTATCAAACATAATGATTTTGGTGTATTTTCTACCAATTTTCTTATGTACATCTAGTTTTTTCTTTTCTTTTAAAAATATAGTAGAAATTAAATTATACTATCCAATTTTATATGCTAATTTTTCTTTTGGCGGTGTTTTGCCTTTCTAAGTAAAAATATATGGACTTTTAGTCCTCATTTTCTAGAGCTGCATAATATTCCACATGGTGTTTTTCTGTTGTTTTTACAGTCTACACCGACAGAGAGCTTTTGACAGCACTGGGACTGTTTGAATATCTCATTAAAGGAGAAGAAAGAGAGCAACAAGGGGTCAGTATTCACTTTGTGTCTATGATGATTCTTAGCCAGGTTGCATGACAACTTTCCAATAAACTGGTGGTCATGTTCATACGCAGAGAGACAAGGCTGATTTCTTTCTGTGGGTCAATCTCGGATCATAGACCAGTGACTGTATTATCGCTGTTGGTGTCTGAGTGGAGTGAGATAAGCTAGGTACAAATTCCAGCTCTGCAACTTTCTATTCTGTGATCTGGACAGGGCTCTTGGTTCTCTCTATGCCTCTGTTTTCTCAGCTGTAACAGTGTAGATATTATTACAAATTCCCAATTCTGAGAAACGTATTTTAATACATTTGATACTGGGTTGAGTGCTGCAATCAATGTGTACATTGCCATTTTTCTTTCCTTTTTCCACCATTAACACTCTCCAGAGCTAATACAATCAATGATATCTTAGAATTGAAGTAATATATAATATGTAATATAATAAATACTTGCTTTATAGTTTGTTGAAAGGATTAGGTGAAATATTATACATAAATTGTTCTTAGCATTTGGTAAGAGATCAATAATCAGCTATTATATTATTAGTAACAAAAAAACTATGATGTCCTTAGAATAGAACATTTGTTCTGTGTAGAATATATATGATAAACAATACATTATTTGTAGGTCGTATATTTAGATAAAACTTGTACTGCTTGGAAAATTCCTTAGTACTCTGTTGATTAGAGATGGCATAGGGATGGCAAATAGGTTTAACTTTATGTGCCAAGTCTAATCTGTTGATGATGATTGTCAGGTGTGCTGTGTTGTGAGAATCGCTGAACCAGAATAGCAGACAACAGTGCCAAGGTGGGTTAGTTAATATCTTCCCCAGACCTTGGAAGATGGAGTGGCAACACACAGACTAAGTGTTTGCCATCTCTGCATTATGTGTCACAAAACATTACTTGGCAGCTCATTAGGTACTAGCCAGGCCATGGTTTATCAATCAGGAGTTTCACCAAAATCTTGTGGACTGAATCTGGGTCCAAGGTGGGAGGTGAGAACCACACAGGTAAGAAACAAGCCCAGAAGACACAGATGTCTGGGAAAAATGGGAAGCTGATGGAGACAATACCCTGAAAACACGTTCCTTTTTAAAATGGCTTTGGGGGATTTCAGCCACAAACTTTTAGCTATTTTTCTTAAAACTCCAACCCCAGTAGAAATGTGGGAGATTTTGCACCATAAGGGAGGGCAGAGTCTTGGCAATGACCTTGATTTTGCTCAGCCCCTGTTATGCAAATGCTCACTTAGGCCTTGCCTCCTGAGCCTTGATGCCCTGCACCTTGGCCTTTCTAGAGCTTTGCTCTTGGATGACTGAGGTGCCCCCGTGGTCTCTACCTTAACGGCATCTTGTCTTGTTCTCTTTTGCTATGGGTAAAAGGCTTTAAAAGGGCCCCTCTCTCAGAAAAGGAAATGGTATTGAAAAGGGGGACTGTTCATTTTATTCTATGTTCATTATTATCTAATCCCCTGCTTTTGTGGTGCTTACAAAATAAAACCAATCATTAAAGGCACATTGGTGAAAGTTTAAATGGAACACTACATACCATTTCTTGAAATGTTCTGGTAGTCCCTGTGATTGCAGCGGTTTCTTTTCCGTAAACGAAGGTAAATAGAGTTTTCTTTAACTCTGAAAGAAATATATATGTGTATATTTAATGACAGGACATTCACATGATGGAGTTAAAAGAAACATGGTTTTATTATGATTTTTTAAATGTGAAAATGAACTCAGAAAATCAAATCTCTGCAGGTACATTTTCTCTAAACTGTCAATACATTATTAGGAGTTTTTATAAGAAACAGTTCTACAAAATGGGTTGCACTGATGTGATAAGATCAAACTTTTTCTTCTTTTTATGAAGACTTCCAGTCATCCCTTTCTAACCTTTTAACCAAGAGCTGCTGTAAGTCTCTTGAGCAACTGGTCATTTTTACCAACTCGGTTATTTTGAACCTGACCATGTTCCCTTTCTTCTTTCGGTTGCTGTGAAGCTGTGGCAGACACTCCTGTTGTCTTTCAGATCCATTTCTCCCCCTTCATCCATTTTATTAGAAGTTTCAGTAGGACATGCGTCTGCCCCGAATGATGACTGCTTTACTCAGCTTCCCTTGCAGCTAGGAGTGGCCACTTCACTAAATTCTGGACAATAAGATGGAAGGAGAAGTATACAGTGACAGTTTCTGGGAATGTTTCTCAGGAAACAATTGGCAGGTGACCCTTGCTTAGTCCTTTTTCTCCATTCTGCTGCTCACAATAGGAATGCTGTCATCTTAGACTATGGGGATAAGTTCTACACTGAGTAAACAGAGGTGTGAGCTGGAAGGACCCTGGATCCCTGAGGACCAGTGGAGTTGACCTCCCATATCAGACCTGGACTGCACATATGAGAGAAATAAACTCATCTGTCATCTTATTTAAACCACCCATATGTTGAGTTTCTCCGTTACTTATAGCTGAATCTAATACTAATGGACACAGATTTTAGAGACAAATTTTCAACCAGCATCAGGCTGGAACTGCACATATTTTAAGTCACTTTATTGGCTTCTCTTTGTCCCATCTTTGATTTTCTATCTTCTTTTGCCAAACTTTAATTTAACTTAAATGGAATTTAATGTTATGTTCTCTATACTTTTATAGGCTTCCTAAAATCCATTTTGAAACAAGACCAGGTATAAACTAATGAACAATAATTAAACTCAGATATATCTGATTATTCCTCAAATGTATTTTATCTTCTCTTCATTATAATAAACTTCATATCTCACAACCTTACATAAATCATCACTTATTTTTAAGTGTTATGTAAGTCTCACTCATTGTATTATAGTGCTTGCCTACTGTCTAAAGTGCTTCAGGTTTGGGCACTTAGAATGCACTGTAAGTATTGTTCTTTCTGAAGTCTGAGGAAACTAATAATAATAGAAAAAAAAACTTGTGGTTACCAAAGGGGAAAGGGGGAGGGAGGGATAAATTAGGAGTTTGGGATTAACATGTACA
Source organism: Mesoplodon mirus (assembly GCF_964341445.2). Lineage (NCBI taxonomy): Eukaryota > Metazoa > Chordata > Mammalia > Artiodactyla > Ziphiidae > Mesoplodon > Mesoplodon mirus. Next base: position 74,404,878 of record NC_138985.1, read on the forward strand.
CACTACTATATATAAAATAGATAACCAACAAGGACCTACTGTATAGCACATTCTTTTCTCTTATAAGTTATTTTGTAATAACTTATAAGGGAAAAGAATGTAATAAAGAAACTAATACAACACTGTAATCATCTATACTTCAATTAATCCCCCCCCAAAAAGAAACTACTAGTAACATTTCTTAATAGAAGACCAAGATCTCTGAACAATATTTTAATTATGGAATTTTTGCTTTGTGGTAGAGTTTTGAGGTGAGTGATTTATTTTACTTTTTAAAATCAAAGCTACCCATGCGCATAGTTTTAAAAATCAAATTCATTTTACTTGAATAATGTTTATTGAGGCTTACTATGTTCCAGGCGCTATTCAAGGCACCTGGGTCCTACTGGTAAATGAAAAAGACGAAGATCCCTGCCCCTGTGTCATTGACATTCTGGCAGGGAAAAAACCCCACTAAACATCATGAACAGGCAAATTATGGAGCATGCTAGGAGACAGTAAATGCTATGGAAAAAAGGGAGGCAGGGGAGCTAGGATTAGAGTGGTCAGAACAAGGCTTATTGAAAAGGTGGATGTGAGCAAAGACTTGAAGTGATGAGCCTTACAGAACAAAATAGTTGAACTATTTTCGTCTATAAGGCTTGTAGTGATAAACAACAAGCTCACACTCCCCATTCCTCCCCATTTCTCCATTCCCAGAGGCAATTAATTTCAACCTTATTTGACTGAGTCTTTTCATATTTTCTTTCTTATCTCTAAATAACATACTTTCAAGGCTACTTCTTGATTTTTAGTCTTTGGCATTATATATTCACTTCCCACTATCAAGAGGAGGATTTAGCTATTCACAACACATCTGTGATTGTTTTTTCTTCTCTTCACAATGCTTTCATTTCCCTGGAGTTAATAGCTGCCTTTGTTTCTCTGTTTAATTTTCTTAAGTGTTTATCATCAATTCATCCTTAACTCTTTTTACAGTTGTTTGATCTCTTTTCCATATGCTCTGATATATCAGATAGTTTATTAATTTCATCTCCTTGTGGAACTCTCTCCTGGATCCTCTTGCCCTGCTTAATCAGGACTTGTTGCCCTCTCACTCTGCTGCAGAGCAGATATCCTGGGAGCCTTCTTCTTCATATCCTTGGGATTCTTTTCACCTCTTCCTGACTTGTTAGATATCCTATTTCCTGGAAGACCACATTTTTCTTATTTTTGATGGAGAGTACTTTTACATAACGTTTGAAGGATGTGTGTGAAGTAACATTACTTTTTTTAGCATCTGAAAATGTTTTTATTTTTGACTTAGTGAGGTGTAGGGTGGTGAGGTATTGCTGGTGAGGTGTAGGGCAGGCCCAGAAACACAGCTTGCACCATAAATACAAACACAAATAAGGGTTAATAGGACTTGTTGGGGATGAGCTTCAAGTAGAGAAGTAGCAGTGTTCACCTGGTTCCTGAACTCTCATTATCTCATAGAAAAGTGTCTTAGACAGGACATAGCTAGACTGGACACATATGGGACACCCTATATATTTTTAGGGAAAGCAGGTTCTGGTGTTTATAAGTCGCTATATAATAATAATAATAATAATAATAATAATAATAATAATAAATTTCAGGGATAGGTAACTGTTTTGTTAAAAAGGAGGAGTTCCAAACAGGATGAATCAGCTTCTCGTTGAGTACCAATAGGAAAGAGGAAATGGGTCTCCAGAATTATCAGTTTGCCTCTTGTTGACTGGTGTGGTAGATTTAAGAATAGCCTCAACTTCAAAGCTTTTGCACAGCAAAGGAAACCATAAACAAGACCAAAAGACAACCCTCAGAATGGGAGAAAATATTTTCAAATGAAGCAACTGACAAAGGATTAATCTCCAAAATTTATAAACAGCTCATGCAGCTCAATAGCAAAAAAACAAACAACCCAATCCAAAAATGGGCAGAAGACTTAAATAGACATTTCTCCAAAGAAGATATACAGACTGCCAACAAACACATGAAAGAATGCTCAACATCATTAATCATTAGAGAAATGCAAATCAAAACTACAATGAGATATCATCTCACACCAGTCAGAATGGCCATCATCAAGAAATCTAGAAACAATAAATGCTGGAGAGGGTGTGGAAAAAAGGGAACACTCTTGCACTGCTGGTGGGAATGTGAATTGGTACAGCCACTATGGAGAACAGTATGGAGGTTCCTCAAAAAACTAAAAATAGAACCACCATATGACCCAGCAATCCCACTACTAGGCATATACCCTGAGAAAACCGTAATTCAAAAAGAGACATGTACCAAAATGTTCATTGCAGCTCTATTCACAATAGCCCAGAGATGGAAACAACCTAAGTGTCCATCATCGGATGAATGGATAAAGAAGATGTGGCACATATATACAATGGAATATTACTCAGCCATAAAAAGAAACGAAACTGAGCTATTTGTAATGAGGTGGATAGACCTAGAGTCTGTCATACAGAGTGAAGTAAGTCAGAAAGAGAAAGACAAATACCGTATGCTAACACATATATACGGAATTAAAAAAAAAATGTCATGAAGAACCTAGGGGTAAAACGGGAATAAAGACACAGACCTACTAGAGAATGGACTTGAGGATATGGGGAGGGGGAAGGGTAAGCTGTGACAAAGCGAAAGAGAGGCATGGACATATATACACTACCAAACGTAAGGTAGATAGATAGTGGGAAGCAGCTGCATAGCACAGGGAGATCAGCTCGGTGCTTTGTGACCGACTGGAGGGGTGGGATGGGGAGGGTGGGAGGGAGGGAGATGCATGAGGGAAGTGATGTGGGAACAGATGTATATGTATGACTGATTCACTTTGTTATAAAGCAGAAACTAATAAAAAGAAAAAAAAAAGAAATCTAGAAACAATAAATGCTGGAGAGGGTGTGGAAAAAAGGGAACACTCTTGCACTGCTGGTGGGAATGTGAATTGGTACAGCCACTATGGAGGACAGTATGGAGGTTCCTCAAAAAACTAAAAATAGAACCACCATATGACCCAGCAATCCCACTACTAGGCATATACCCTGAGAAAACCGTAATTCAAAAAGAGACATGTACCAAAATGTTCATTGCAGCTCTATTCACAATAGCCCGGAGCTGGAAACAACCTAAGTGTCCATCATCGGATGAATGGATAAAGAAGATGTGGCACATATATACAATGGAATATTACTCAGCCATAAAAAGAAACGAAACTGAGCTATTTGTAATGAGGTGGATAGACCTAGAGTCTGTCATACAGAGTGAAGTAAGTCAGAAAGAGAAAGACAAATACCGTATGCTAACACATATATACGGAATTAAAAAAAAAATGTCATGAAGAACCTAGGGGTAAAACGGGAATAAAGACACAGACCTACTAGAGAATGGACTTGAGGATATGGGGAGGGGGAAGGGTAAGCTGTGACAAAGCGAAAGAGAGGCATGGACATATATACACTACCAAACGTAAGGTAGATAGATAGTGGGAAGCAGCTGCATAGCACAGGGAGATCAGCTCGGTGCTTTGTGACCGACTGGAGGGGTGGGATGGGGAGGGTGGGAGGGAGGGAGATGCATGAGGGAAGGGATGTGGGAACAGATGTATATGTATGACTGATTCACTTTGTTATAAAGCAGAAACTAATTAAAAATAAAAAAAATAAAAAAAAAAGAATAGCCTCATTATCTTTGACACCGCTACCCTTAAATCTTGACTGCCTTGTTACTTCTTTGACCAAAAAGATATGGTGGAAGTGACATTATGCCAGTTTTGGCCTGGCTTTTAAGATTCTTGGCAACTTTGGTCTCTTGGAGCCCTGGTCCACCACCTAAGAAGTCTATCTTTCTGGAGACACCATGTTAAAAAGTCCCTATAGTGGAAGCAACAGTGATGTCCTTCAATAGATGAATAGATAAACAAACCGTGGTACACCCATACAAAGGACTATTATTCAGCAGTAAAAGGAGGTGAGCTATTACGCCATGAAGAGATATAGAGGAAGCTTAAGTGCATATTGTTAAGTAAAAGAAGCCAACCTGAAAAGGCTACATACTGTGTGATTCCAACTATGTGACATTCTGGAAAAGGCAAAACATGGAGACAATTAAAAAATCAGTGGTTTCCAGGGGTTAAGAGGAGGGAGGTGGGTATTAATAGGTGGAGTACAGGGGTTTCTTAGGGCAGTGAAACTAATCTGTACAATACTGTAATGGTGGATATATGTCATTATGCATTTGTCAAAACCCATAGAACGCACAACACAGAGTAAACCCTAATGTAAACTATATACTTCAGTTAAGAATAACGTATCAACGTTGGCTCTTCATTTATAACAAATCTACCACACTAATTTGAGATGTTAATAATAGGGGGAATTGAGGAGATGAGGGAGTATTTGGGAACTCTCAGTACTTTCTGCTCATTTTTTCTGTAAACTTAAAACTGCTCAAAAATTAAAGTTTATTAAAAAAAAAAAAAAAGCCCTACCTGGAAAGGAAAAGAGATCCAGCTAAACCCAGCCTTCTGGTCACCCCTTGTCAGGCACCCACTTCGTGTGAGTGAAGCCATCTTGGACCCTCCAGCCCAGCGCTAAGTGAATACTGTCATGTCCATGGTCAATATTACATGGAGAGGAAGAATTGGCCAGCCAAGCTCTGCCTGAATTCCTGACCTCCCAAACTGTGAGGTATAAAAATGCCTTGTTTTAAGCCACTAAACTTTGGAGTACTTTTTACACAATAATCCACGTCCAGAACAGATGTTTACAGAATTCTGGGTTAATATCGTTTTCCCTCAGAAGTTTGAAGGAATTGATCCATTGGATCCTGACTATGTTGTTGTCTGAAGCCATTCTGTGCCTCAATCCTTTGAGAACCTGAGTAGCATCTCTTCCAAGTGTTCTGAAGTGTCATGAGGACAGGCTTGGTGTGGTTCTATTTCCATTCAGTGTTAGACACCCTTTCAACCTGGTAATTCATGTCACTCAGTTCTGAGAGGTGTTCTTGAATTATTCCATTGATGATTTCTTCCTTTCTTAGAACTCCTATTATTTGGATACTGGGTCACCTAGACTGGTCCTCTAATTTTCCTAGTTTTTCTATCTTAGTTTCCATTTCTTTGTCTTTTGCTCTATTTTCTGGATGATATCCTCAACATGATTTTTCAATACATCCATGAAATTCATCTTATGTCATTAGTATAATCTCCCAATGATCTTTTTTGGTCTCTGAATGTTTCTTTAATTTTAGTATAATGTTTTTATTTCATGAATGTAATATCTCCTCTTATTTTTTTGAAGATATCATTTAAATTATTTTTATAAGTAGGATATTAATTAAAGTTAAAAAAATTTCCCCTTGGAGCACTGTCTCTGTTATCTTGAAGTTGTTTTTCTGTTTATTTTTGTGTTGTTTTTCACATTCGAGGTTGGTCTCAGATATCTGATGATCTTGGGTTGTTGGCTTATGTGTAAAAGTGGAAACTAGCTGAAAACTCAAAAGCTGATTGGAAAGTGGGCCTGCTGGGTGTGGCTTGTTGTCTATGGCCCTTACTAGAGGGTAGACTGGCTGGGCCTTTCTCAGGGAACCCCTGCTGTCGAGTCTTTGGGGCTTTCCTCTTAGGATGTGCAGATTCCCCAGAGAAAGGTCTTCTAGTGTCCAGCTGGGTTGCCAGCCCTCTGGGTCCAGGGGTGGGTGGACTTCAGATTCAGCATGCTTGTGTTTTAGCACAGTGCTCCTACCTCCCCTTGTCTGCTGTCTTCCAGTCCAGAAGCTCTTGATTTTAGCATCTCCAGAGAGAGATGCTATAAATATGCTATAAAACCCTAGTCTTATATCAGAATAAGGGAGGGGAAGAGATCCGAGGATCTAACTACTTCTTCAACAATCTTTCAACCAAGACTTGTTTTTAGCCTCACTTTCATTTCTAGAGCTACCATACGGAGCCAGTTCCCAAGGCCTCTGGGGTTCTGTGGTGTAGACAGGGTTGCTTCTCAGCTGTCCCTCCTCCTAGTTTAGGATGCAACTTTCTTGAATCGACTAAGTCAGTTACCACTTGTCCTTCTGCTTTCTGGCTTCCAACATTTTGTGGCTGTTGGCTCTTCCTGTTCTCTTTGCCCTTGTGGACAAATTCGTTTACTGTCATTTTAGTGGGGTTTCTCAAGGAAGAGAAGTAAATGCTTTGTTCAATCTGCTATCTTACCCAGAAGGCTAAAATGAATACTTTATACACTGCATCATCTACACCCTCTGCCTTGACTATGTTATTATATTTTGAAAAATCAGATGGGAAATGGACATTAGATCTGAGTTCAATACTAAAATAATTTCACAGTCAATAAAGAGGGGTTATTTAACTTTGGGAAAGTAATTATTACCAATATTTAGCCAGAAAGGTATTTTTGATAATTCTAAAAGTGGAATTTATGTACTGAAATATTGTTTTGCTCTTGACCTGCTCATGGAGAGTAAACAGTGTGGATATTAATATTATAGATACAGTTAGTCACACATTACAGAAAGAACATAGAAATCTTTATCAATAGGCAAATAGCTCCATTACTATTTCTGACCAGAAATAGCATCTAGAATTTTGGGATTAAGGTTTTGTAATACTAAGTACTAGAAACTATTTCACCTAAAAAGTTACTATTTTCTTTCATCCCCATTCTCAATACATAACCTCTCTTATAAATCTTAGGAACTGAATTTCTCATGCAGTGCTCAAGAATTCTGAGAAGATAGAGGGATCAGTACAATATGTTGAGAAGCTTGTAATACAACATTTGAGATGCCTATAAATGGAGGAGATTGCTTAATTGAAAGTTATTTACATACAAGGTCAGTGAAACTTGAATTAATAGGCTAAACTGAGGATACCCTGCATAGTAAGGTTAACGGTGATCACCATTCTGGTTTCAAATTCCCCTCTTCTCACTCCCCTCTCCCTACTTGGACTCCAGTTTCCTGTATGATCTTTATTTCTCTTTTTCCTCTGTTGTGCATCAAAACCCAGTCCAACGGGTTAGTAGAAGAGGTAATAGCTTCAGTCCTGTAATTTGAGGGGTGCAGAGAAGGAGTGTTTGAAAGTTCTCTTCCTCACACATTCCCCAGTGTCTAAGGTAGGGGTGCCCTCAGCATTGAGAGTAGGCTTGGAGGTTCACCATATTAAATTCCCAGTTTTATCAGCTCCATCTATTGTAGGGCCTGGGAAGTATAGCCCTTTCACTGAGGACACACTAGTCATATTTTGATTTCTTTTTTTTTTTTTTTTTTTTTTTCGCGGCATGCGGGCCTCTCACTGTCGTGGCCTCTCCCGTTGCGGAGCACAGGCTCCGGACGCGCAGGCCCAGCGGCCACGGCTCACGGGCCCAGCCGCTCCGCGGCACATGGGATCCCCCCAGACCGGGGCACGAACCCGCATCCCCTGCATCGGCAGGCGGACTCTCAACCACCGCGCCACCAGGGAGGCCCCATATTTTGATTTCTAATACCAAAATTCAAAACAGATAAATCTCAGAATGTCTACTAGTTGCTTTCCCCAACATGGTCTCAGGTAACACAAAAACCACTTTCTCTGAGAGCCTTCTAATGACCCCACACACACACCTCATTTCGCTATGGCTGAAAGAAAAACAAAAGAGAGAGTAAAATTAAGAACAAGCCTCAAGAATAATGCAGACAAATTAAAAGGGTTGTTTTAAAATTGAAAAAATTATCACCTCCTATGTTGATTCCAAGCAGAACCCACTTGGAGAGAGGCAACACAACAGTTTCCCAAAGGGCTTAGCATATCAGAGGTTTTTTGGGATAAACCGAGTGAAATATTATTCAAGCAACAGTGATGTATCAGGTCCTGTTTCTGAGTCTATTTCTGACTCTCTTTAGCAGCACAGCTAGTTTGGGTATAAATTCTGAGACCCTGTGAAGCTGAATGGGAATAAGTCACACAAAAAAGGCTGGGGCTTGGAAGGTGAGTGAGAGATAAATGGTAACATTTGATGTGAAGGGTTTGGACAGGGGAGTGGATTGGGATAAAGTTGAATAATTTAGAGACTAGACAGGCTTTATTCAGGGACCTCTACTGCTAGGAAGTTTTAAGACAAGGGTGGATAATTTTCTTTCCGATGTAGATGGAGGTCAGGCCAGCATGGGGCCAGGGAGATGGATTAAAGAACTTTTAAAATTCCTTCTAGCTCTTTGATACTAGCCACATCCCAGAGCCCTGTGTAACCCCTAATTCACTGCATCACAGGAGAGCCAAGATTTCAGCCTCAGAGAGAGATAAACATGCAGAATATGACTCATTGTGTATTCAAAGAGCCTGGCAATGGGCTAATTATGCAGGGGGGCTTTCAGGGTAAGGATGACTGCAGAGGAGGTCCCAGGAGTTCAGACATGAAAAGATTAGCAAGACAGCATGATAGATTTTTGAATTTGGAGCAGCAAAATAGTAGAGGGAAATAGACTTCAGGGGCATCGTGTTCAATAATTCATAAGCTGCTATACTCACACAAGGCTTCTTACCTGTTAACTTTCCACTAAGATTCCTTCCTCTCCCTTCTCTGAGCTTGTGGCATCATAACTCTCTCCATCCTGGCTTTTGCCAGCCTCAGATTTGATTCTAGGCCACTGTATCAGGGTAAACTTTAAACTGTGATAAAACTGAGGGATTTAAGCCTGTGGATGCTTATAAATCTGCAAAGATCATTTGTGGCATAGAAGAAGATTGTTTTAGTAATCTCAACAGTATTTCTCCAAGGATGCTCTGTGCAACACTAGTTTCTTGAGACATATTTTTCTCATAAAACAGACACACATTCTACATGGTTCTGTGGTCAGATTAGTTTAAGAAATGTTTCATATTATACCTTGGAGCTATATACAAAACTTTTGGGGCTTATTGAAGGCTCTGATAAGCCTTACACTGAATAAACCTGTTTCCCTTTATTTAAACCAGCATTTCCAAAATTTATTTGACCTAGAAATCTTTTTTAAAAGTGTGCATAATCCCTTTTAACATCTTGTGGAACTAGCATTTCACAGAAACAGTTTCTGAAGAATATTAATGAACTATCCTCTGTGATCTATATTTGAGCTTTATGAGATGGCCTAAAATCTCAAGTTCAGTTGGTTACAAGAATTCTACTAGAAAAATTTGGAGGTTGTACATTTACTTTGATCAATCTAGATTGCTGTAAGATTATATCATTCTGGACAAAAATTCACATCAATGCTTAATTTATCTATTATTGACCAAATAGCAGATCTCTCCTTTGTTTTACCCTTTCTACCTGACTACTGAATTGATAATTTTACTTTAAACTTATTTTCTCCAATTTGTTGACTGTGCAGTTATCTTAATATTGTGATGAATTTTGCTAATTTCTTGTAGAACATTTATTATCGAACCCACTTAGAAGTCCAAGGGCTTAAGTTACACTGATTTATTTTTATAGGCGTCCCGTTATGCAGCTGGTGATCAAATTCATGCTGTTTACACTCCTCCTCCCGTGTTCCTGGTGTTTTCCCTGAAATGTTAATTCCTGCAAATCTGATTTGATTTAGGCAATCTGAGTAAATGCAAGGGAAGGATGTTTGTAGATCGTACCACACTCTGCAAATATAAAGTGATGTCATTATAAACTTAGTGATTCTTTTATTGAGTACCTACTATGGTGCCATACTCTGTGCCAGGGGCTAGGGCTACAGAGCGAAGTCAAGCCAAATTCTGGCACTCGAGATGCCCAGAGTCTGGTATGGGGTGGGTGGAGTGGGGAGACAGTGAGTAAACAGTTATGACAAGTGAGATGACATTGGTATTGAAGGGGCAAAATAGGAGCACAGGAGAGAATCATATAGTCAGACGGGGGTTAGTATGGAGAGGCCGTCAAAAGGAACTGACCCCTGACTGGTGGTTGTTGAAGCATGAACGGGGGTAACTAGATAAGACAAAGCTGAGGTTCAATACCTATGAAAAATGCTCAAACTCACTAGTAATCAAGGGATTACATATTAGAAGAGCAATAAAATATTTTTTGTTAGATGGGAAAAAAATTAAGAAGATATTTGTCAATATCCGGTATTGACAAAGGTGTGGGGAAACGAGTATTCTTTTTTTTTTTTTTTTTTTTTTTTTTTTTGCGGTACGCGGGCCTCTCACTGTTGTGGCCTCTCCCGTTGCAGAGCACAGGCTCCGGATGCGCAGGCTCAGCGGCCATGGCTCACAGGCCCAGCCGCTCCACGGCATGTGGGATCTTCCTGGACCGGGGCATGAACCCGTGTCCCCTGCATTGGCAGGCAGACTCCCAACCATTGCGCCACCAGGGAAGCCCTCCCCTCTTTTTTAATCCAGGTGGTGTGGAGGTGAAGACCACAGTGACTACTAATATAGTTTGGTGCTACTGCTTTGATTCATGCTCAGATGTAAGCAGTTTTTTACCCACCATTACTTTTTCACCATCAGTTCAAAGGGCTACACAGTGCAAAAGGCAACTGCTGTTTTAGCATTGTTGTGAAATAGTTTTATCCTGTGGGCCCCCTGAAAAAGTCTTAGAGACCCGCCCCCAGGGGTCCATGGACCACACTTGGAGAATCACTGATGTAGACTATCTCTCACTCCAATCAGCCTCACCCAACCTCAAAATGACCAACTCTTTGGCTAATTATTTGTTTTGCAAAGTATAATTATAAGATGGCTAATCATTTGCAATTATATCACATGTAATTTTTGAATAATGGTTTTAATAAGGTTATTAAGCCTATTAGTGCTTCATACTTACATGTCTTTTGTTTTTTAAGCAGGAAATTAGGTTAGCAAATGTTAGCTGCAAATCCCTTCTCTCCAATTTTATGTTTTTAATGCCCCAAGTGACTTGGTTTGGAGTTATACACTGCTTTTCAAAACTGTTCTCTCATATAATGTCTATTGGGTTGGAGAGAATAGATAACCTTTAACACTTAGATTCTAGGACACCTCTCATCAAAGATGTGTGTTTAAATGTCCTTGAATAGCATTACTGTGCCACTTATAACAATGGCTTTATCTATTTCTTTCTAAGCATTTGCTCTGTTTCTGGCCCCAAATAGCAAATTTAAGTCAGAAGCAGAGGGAGCAACAGTTACTCTAGAAAATTCCATCTAGTTTGCACCCACTTATGTTGACCCACTGGTCTCACTCTAACTCTCTAGCTTGATATGGTAACTTTGGTCATTGTTTTTGGTTCTTTTGGCTTTCGTGACTTTTTAAGGCTAACTGCAGGCTTACTTTATTTTTTTTTAAGTTGTGTCTGTTGCCCTGCTCTTCCTCCCAGCTTTGAAGAACTTCTCTATCATTTAGCCCCAGCAGGCAGAACTCCACTGACTGGACCGACTCCTGGCCTCACTTTCAGAAGGGGATTTGGATAACCATAAATTCTCTGGTTAGAGGCGTTGGGTTCAGGTGGTTATTTCTGTTAAGGATTTGGAGTCACCTGTTTCCCTCTCTGGGGGTCGCTTGGAAGAAATAGTACGCGTAAAGGATTATAATGGAGAACCGCTTTAACTAATAAGCTGGTCAAACACCTCATGCAGGGCTTACTATGTATGAGCTTGACCTCTATTGCACAGTATCCCTGGCCCTAGAGAAACATGGTTCCTAGAACATTTCAGGCTCTGACCCATAAACTTAGTCATATCTTTTCTCAAGGTACGGCTAGTTAAGGGTTGGAGAAAGCATATTTGGTGGAGAGAAGCAGCAGCATCTCTCTCCAGCAGTTTCCCCTAATGCTTCTAAATCAAGCAGCAGCATAAAGTAGGATGTGGACTTGAATATCATGTTACCTTACAACAACCAAACTTGAATATCGGAGAGAACGTCGGAGATCGGCAGGTGCAACTCCACTTGATCATATAAATGAAGTCCAGGGATGCTAAATGTTCCACCTAACAGCCACACAGACCAGAACCCTTTCACCTGTAAACACAGACTTCTTCCTACTCTACCACATGGACTCACAGTGCTCTGGAATTTTAGATGTTGCATTTTGTTCTTCCAGTTTCATTGAGATATAACTGACACACATCACCATATAAGTTTAAGGTGTACTGCTTATTGATTTGACTTACATCCATCATGAAATGATTATCATAAGAAGTTCAATGAACAGCCATCATCTCTTATAGATACAGCATAAAAAAATTATTTTCCTTGTGATGAGAATTCTTAGGGTTTATTCTGTTAACAACTGTTATATATAATGTGTAGTAGTGTTAATTATTTTATCATTTCGTACATTACATCCCTAGTACTCATTTATCTTATAACTGTAAGTTTGTACCTTTGTACATTTTGATTGTCTTCATCCAATTCCCCCTCCCCCTACCCTCTGGTAACCACAAATCTGATCTTTTTCCATGAGTTTGTTTGTTTTTGAAGTATAATTGATCTATAACACTCTGTTAGTTCCTGATACACAACATAGTGATTCGATATTTTTATGCATTTCAAAATGATCACCATGATAAGTCTAGTTACCATCTATCACCATACAAAGATATTACATAGTTATTGACTATATTGCCCACACTGTACACTTCATTCCTGAGACTCATTTATTTTGCAGCTGGAAGTCTGTACCTCTTAATCTCCCTTATCTATTTATGTATTGCTTTTTTTTTTTTTTTTTTGCGGTACGCAGGCCTGTCACTGTTGTAGCCTCTCCCGTTGTGGAGCACAGGCTCCGGACCCGCAGGCTCAGCGGCCCTGGCTCACAGGCCCAGCCACTCCACCGCGTGCGGGATCTTCCTGGACCAGGGCACGAACCCGTGTCCCCTGCATCGGCAGGAGGACTCTCAACCACTGCACCACCAGGGAAGCCCTATGTATTGCTTTTAAGCAAGAAGTTCTTCCTTCCTGAAGTTTTGGTATTGTTTTTTATCCTTCTACATGAGTTACTGGGCCTTGGCTTCTTTAACCTAAATAGGATTTTCCTGTTACATTAATTGCTTTTGAAAGTGATCTGAACACAAATAACTATTTTTAATCTTTAAAAAATACTTTTTTCTGGGCTTCCCTGGTGGCGCAGTGGTTGGGAGTCCGCCTGCCGATGCGGGGGACCCGGGTTCGTGCCCCGGTCCGGGGGGATCCCGTGTGCCGCGGAGCGGCTGGGCCCGTGAGCCGTGGTCGCTGGGCCTGCGCGTCCAGAGCCTGTGCTCCGCAACGGAAGAGGCCGCAGCGGTGAGAGGCCCGCGTACCGCAAAAAAACAAAAAACAAAAAACAAAAAACTTTTTTCTTCTCACTTATTGTTAGAGTTCTCCCTATTGTCAACGTCCCAGCCCCCAAGCTGCCAACCTCATAGAGGGCTTTTTGTTTTTGCCTTTGAACTACTCAATTTCTTTCAGAAAGCACATGGTTTTAAGGGATATAACTTTTTGAATTTTCTGAAGGCTGAGAGTCAAGAGAACAGATTTCATTAATGTTGACTCAACTGAAGGATGTGAAGATTTGTGAAACTAAGCGGTTATGTTTGTCTTTTAATACATGCATGTAATTTCAATTAGAGTTATATTCATCTCATATAGGAGATACTAAATTTTGAGGGGGTGGAGGGCATAATGGAAGAAGGAAAGGAAAGCAACCATCTTCTCTTCCAAACTTTCGCTTTCAAAGGTACATTTCCAAAGAACATTGTTAATACACAAAGCATGAGGCTGATCACAGATGATAGGAGGCACTTTCTAGAGATCCAGCTGAACAGAGAAATCCATAAATTCTATCCCATGTTGATAAGCATTTGGACTCAAAGGGACATTTGCTCAAAATGCCTATGGCAGCTGCCACATCTGTCACAAACACTGCCTCTAGGTCAATGTTCTATTTATTCTCCTTATTCCACCAGAAGAGGACCCCCATTCTATGCCAATCTCTCTTTAGTAATTGTTACACACTTGATAGCTCTTTGTTCTTTTAAGGAGACTGGCCTAGCACAGGTTATCTGCAGGTATAATTTACATGAGAGTACATGAGAGTTTAATAGGAGCTACTGCTACAAGGGACATACTGGATGGTGACACACAGGGACTGTCATGCTGCTGTGTTTTTGCTTAATGGGGGATCCACTGCAACTCTGATTCCAGACAAAGAATTTCCTTTTCTATCAAAAGGAGTTAAATATATTCTTCTCCATTCCAGCTAAACAGCAGAGAACACAGGCACAGTACACAGAAACAGGTGGCAAAAGAGCACTAAGAGAGAGATAACTAGATAACTTGGGCCCACAAAAGCATAGAGAAAAAAACCCCTGCAGGGCAGGTGGCCAACCAGCTGAGGTGTGTATCTCCTTAGAAATACAGCTAGTAAGGATAATGCTTAGAGTCAACACTGAGCAAGTTGCACGAGCAGACTGTTTTGTAAATAGCAGTACAGAGACTAATACAAGAAGGTGCTATGTCAGCATAGTGTAGCTCACGATAGAGATGATTTTCACATAAGCTGCACCTAGATGGTTCCCTCCTTCGTGATGTGTGGTCAGAATCTCTCTGCATAGCCCTCGTAAGAATTATAAACCATTTGTGTCTGATGACTTACAACTTTTCCCCTCCCTTTCCCCCCCCTTTTCCCCCCCGCTGCCTTTCTCCTAAGGAAGACCTGTCTGCCTGCTGGTCTCTGATAGGATGATGGGTGGAAACTGCAATAGGATTGGCGAGCTAGCAGGATTTCACATTGACAAAGAAGGAACCCCCTGGTCTGAGGACAGAATAGAGGCAGAAAAGAAAGAGGGACACTGGCTCCTGCTGCCACCGCCCAACAAAAACTGAAAACAACTGAACAGAGTCTGCTTGGGAGCAGGCGCTAAGTTTGGGTAGAGGTTTTAGGAAAATTAGGTTTAGGACATGTGGGGCAACTATTGGTGGGTATGAGCTGTAAGTGGAAAAAGATAAGGAAACAAGTTTTCATCATTTTAGCTGCACATGGGAATGGATTCCCCTTTCATTCTTTGAGTGTCTCCAGTGAAGGTTTAAACTAGTAACAATTAATTTTAAACATCAGACTAGTATTTCTTCAATGGCAACTTCATGAGGCTTTAGGTCAAAAGGTGGGGTTCATATGTAAATTTAAGCTTCCATTAAAAGTATGGTAAACTGTGTCCATTTCTCATTCATAACTAATTCTTTTTGTCTGTCATAAAAGCCTGGATTTAGAGAAATTTCCAAGTACTTTTATACACAGATAGCTGGATTGCGTGGCGGGTACTTAAATAATATTTTCTCAATTTTGATGTTGACAGTGGGGAGATAAACGAGACTGTTGTCCTGAATGCTGCTTTAGGCAGGCTATCTCTGGACGTGTTCCAAGTGACAAAGACCACCTTTGGTCTTTGTCAGGGGCCCCAGACCACTGGGAGTATGGGGGCCCTAGGAAGGGACAATGGGCACATGATCAACGTCTGAAATAATGCATGCCACCTCTTCACGTGGGGAGGGCATCTTTGATTCTTGGTCATTTCCTCATCCTAGAGCTACACTCTCAAACAAAGGGACAATGGCTAAAGGGGGTCGCGTTCCCACAGGTAGAATAAAAACAGCACATAAAAGTTGGAAGTTGTGAGCTAGGAGTGCCTTGGCTCACCAAATTATTCTCTGGTTCCATTATTCACAAGGTTCCATGATGGTGGATCTTACCACTTCTTATTCACCTGTGGCCTTGGTCAAGTTTCTTAGCCTATCTACTTAGCCCTTAGATTCCTCAACTTTGAAATGCATAAAATAATACCACCCACCTCACAAAGAGATGAAATGAGAAAACCTCTAAATAACACTCAGTATAGTGCTTGGTATGTAGGGAATGCCTATGAAGGTTACTTCCTACTATCTCTATTAATCATACTGTAAGTATTGTTACACTAATGACAAGGACTGACCTAATTTGTTTTACATGATTAAACTTGAAAATCTACACCTAAACTTGAAAACGCATTTCTTTTACTTTCCCTTATATTCACGAATATAAGGGAAATTATGATTTCTACATAAATATGAGCGCCATTTCCTGAAGTTTGGTTATCTTTTCTAACTTTTTCTCTACCTTTTTCATTGTCCCCATCTCCTAAATCCTTTCAGGTTTGAGCCCCTTGCCAAACACCCCAAAAGGAGGTGGCTGTTGACCATTTCCATGAATTCTTCTTCCTTTATAGACCCCTGTAGCTCTGTGTTGACAGTTGTCTTTTGGCACATCTAACTCATATTAACATTGTTTGCACATTTCTCTCATCTGCCCTCCTTGATTATAGTTGACTGCAGAGGCAGGATGAGCCTTATTTATCTTTGAAATAGCTACAGCATCTGTGCCTTATTAGGTAGTAAGTATTTAATAAGTATTTTTAAAATGAGTGAGTAAAGATAAGAATAAATTATTCAGGATATGCGATGTCCTCTATTAAATTAAAAAATGGGGTGCTCAAACTCTAATTGGCTGTCCCCAGGCCCCGAGACAACACCCAATCACACACGGCGCACTGGGTTTGTGTGTCACTCAGACTCGCCATGCATCTTCTCTACTGTCAACTCCAGAGCATTAAAACCAGAATGATTCTAGGACCTTGAGACTTGCCTGTTGCCTTTTTTTTTTTTAACAGCTCATGCAGCTCAATATCAAAAAAA
Organism: Mesoplodon mirus; assembly: GCF_964341445.2. NCBI lineage: Eukaryota > Metazoa > Chordata > Mammalia > Artiodactyla > Ziphiidae > Mesoplodon > Mesoplodon mirus. The sequence continues at coordinate 74,421,529 of NC_138985.1, forward strand.
GAAACAACCCAATCCAAAAATGGGCAGAAGACCTAAATAGACATTCTCCAAAGAAGATATACAAATTGCCAACAAACACATGAAAGAATGCTCAACATCATTCATCATTAGAGAAATGCAAATCAAAACTACAATGTGATATCATCTCACACCAGAATGTCCATCATCAAAAAATCTACAAACAATAAATGCTGGAGAGGGTGTGGAGAAAAGAGAACCCTCATGCACTCTTGGTGGGAATGTAAATTGACATAGCCACTATGGAGAACAGTATGGAGGTTCCTTAAAAAACTAAAAATAGAACTGCCTGCTGCCTTTTAAAATGTTAATATAGGAGAGTAAATAAGCAAGTAAGGGCTTCCCTGGTGGCGCAGTGGTTGAGAGTCCACCTGCCGATGCAGGGGACACGGGTTCGTGCCCGGGTCGGGGAGGATCCCGGAGGGGCTAGGCCCGTGAGCCATGGCCGCTGAGCCTGAGCGTCCGGAGCCTGTGCTCCACAACGGGAGAGGCCACAGTGGTGAGAGGCCCGCGTACCGGAAAAAAAAAAAAAAAAAAAAAAAAGCAAGTAAACTTATTTGTCTCTTGAGGCAGAAAAACTCAGTGACGTGCTTGAGTATTTTTCATCGGAGGTCAACTCTAGAGCCCCTGAGCAGGAATACCCCCTCCTTGCCAGCAGGGGTAAAGTCTAATTTGCATAATGCCCCACCACACAGTAGACTCTATGTCAGTGGTGGGTTTGTTGTATGTCACTCATGTTCCAGAAGCAATTTCTAATAATTCTCATTTCAACATCTTGGAGACAAATCTCATCTCCTGTTGTTTCCTTACATAGACATATTGAAATGTTTGAGGGTGTGCAAACACACATACCCGCTAGTGGAGTCCAGAAATCCAGTAGTGCCAGAGAGTTGGGGCCAGTCAAGCTCATTGGTAAGAGCTGTTGGTAAATTGATGAAGGATTTCTAAAGGAAAAATAAAGTAATAATTATCAAAATGATCACTTGTTTTCTATAAGGAGTAAGATTATCTATTGCTCAGGCACTGTGGTCTGTCTGCCTCTCTCTCACTCTCTTTCTTAATCTCTTTCTTTAAGGGCCTTTGCATTTAAAGTATATACCTCTTAAGGTTAACCATCATCAGAAAATTCACAAAGATCAGCATCATTCATGAACTGGCTTCCATTCAGCTCCTGGGAAAAATGTAGAACTCATGGCAGCTCATATTAATCCCTCATCTGAGAGAGGTGCTTCAGTAGACAAGTAAACTTTCCACTCTTTAATTTCTGAGATTTTCTCCATTTCTAAGGCTAGATAATCAGAAAATTGACTGTAGGAAAGTAATAATACCCAAGCCTCCAGCAAATATGCCTTCCCTGGGTTCAAAGCTATGCTTTCAGGCATTAGGATGGTGCCTCCTGACCTCCTTGGGTGGGTGGGGGGTCCTCAGACACCTTTGAAAAATCTAATTGTGGTTCCTTTCTTCATGAAGATGCACATATACTCAGCATGGCCTATGATTTCAAGGGGTTCACAGAACTCCTGCGACTCTTGCATAGACTCCTACTCAAGAACTCCTGACATAGAGCGTTGACAAAATTAGAATTCCTTTGAACCACATTCTATGACTTGTGCAAAATCACAGAAGAAAAATGTTGCCAGCTGTGTCTCCTGATTTTTCCTCCTCCCCTCTGGTCTAATTCCTAGAAAAAGCTTATCTAGATTGATGTGTTCAGAATAGGGTTGCCAGATTTAGCAAATAAAAATACAGATGCTCAGTTAAATTTGAGTTTCTATGAACAAAATGTGGTATATATTTTCGGCAGAATACTACTCAGTCTTAAAAAAGATGGAAATTCTGACACATGCTACAACATGGATGAACCTTGAGGAAATTATGCTTAGTGAAAGAAGCCAGTCACAAAAAGACAAATACTGCATGATTCTATTTGTATGAGCTATCAAGAGTAGTCAAATTCACAGAGACATTAAGTAGAATGGTAGTTGACAGGGACTGGGGGGAGACGAAATGGGGAGTTGCTATTTAATGGGTATAGAGTTTCAGTTTTGCAAGATGAAAAGTTCTGGATGTTGGTTGTATAACAGTATGAATATACTTAACACGACTGAACTGTATGTTTAAAAATGGTAAGATAGCAAATTTCATGTTGTGTGTATTTTACCACAATTTAAAAAAAGGAATATGCAAAAAGTTGAATTGAAATTAAACAGGGAATAATTTTTAGTATTAGTATGTCCTGGGCAATATTTGGAACATACTTATACTTAAAAAATTATTTGTTGTGTATCTAAATTCAAATTTAAGTGGGTGTCCTGAATTTTACTTGGGAATCCCAGTTTGGATAAAATCTCAGAAAGCCAATGATCCCTTTTTGCCTTGGCTGACAGGAAACCTCAGTGCCTGGCTGCAGGAAGCAGTTTATTTCAGGAAATAATGTCATCTCCTCCATGTGCTCTGCGTTTCTCAACCTTGAAAACCCATGCCCCCTTTGGATGAACATGAAAGCTTTAAGTCCACCTTCAATCTTATTTTAAAATGAAAAAGAAATGAAAGATAATGCCTAAGACAAATCACATCAAAGCAATTGTAGCACTGAATATGACTTTTCAAATGGCCTATGGTCCTGCCCCCTGCTCACTTTCTCACCCATGATCATCCTTACCTTGTCTCCTAGGGAGACTCTGAATATGGAGGCTGTGAGGGAAGAAAAAGCCACATTTCTCTCTCCTTAACCATTCAAAAATGTATCTTGTTTTTTTCTGATTACAAAGTAGTACATGCTTCTTATAAAAATTCAAACATTATAGTAATATACAATGTGGAAATGAAAGTCCCCCATCACCTCTCCTTAAGAGATAACTATTATGAGATAACCACTATTAACACTTTGTTTTATTTATATGTATATAATATATAATGGAATCTACTCATTCTTCCTACTTCAGAGTGTGTGATAGTTCCTACTATCATATAGAGAATGAGTACTCAAAAGAAATAAAATAAAATTTGTATTTCTCAGTTTTGGACTGCTACTAGTTGGATGTGTTCCCCCAAAAGTTGGGTTAAAGGCCTAACCATCAACATCTCAGAATGTGACTTTATTTGTAATTGGGTCATTGCAGATGTAATTAGTTAAGTGAGGATGAGGTTGGAGTAGGAAGGGTTCCTAGTCCAATATGATTAGGGGTTCTTATAAGAAGAGGAAGAAGAGAAGCTAGAAAAGAGGCATGGAACAGATTCTCTCTCAGATCCCTCAGGAGGAACCATCTTGCTGACATCTTGATCTCCAACTTCCAACTTCCAAAACTATGAGAATAAATTTCCTTGGTTTTAAGTCACCCAGTTTGTGGTACTTTGCTGTGGCAGCCCTAGAAAATGAGGACATGGCCTGAACTGGACAATTTGCTTATAGTTCTTATGATTCAGGGGTCCAAGGCATAAACCCTTCTATTATGCTGACTTCTCAAAGTAAGTCATATAATAAATATATTCCACATGCACTGGTTATCCCATGGTGCCTTGCACTCTTTTCCATGGCTCTGTGAGCTTCCTTCACTCCCCTTTCCTCAATCACCTCCCCCTTGCACATGTCAATCCCAAGGTCCCCAGCCTTATTCTTCTCCCAAGTGTGATTTCCAGCACAGTAGGAGCTGGAAGTGTATGGGAGGTGGTTGGGAAGGACGGCTTCTTGGAATACATCTGTATTTGTTATGATTTATCCCTGTCAAAGGAGCAGAAACAAACTCATGGGAAGGAGGCTCCCAATAAGTCTCGGAGCACCATGCAATTCCAGTGACTGGCACTTTGTTCCCCCTTAGCAAGAAGCACCCACCACATTACCGTGGTGGAGTTTTGAGCAGGAACTCTCTTTTAGTTTTTGTTCCTCCTGGCACTATAAATCAAATGTTTTCTCTGTTTGTTTATCTTCTTTTTTTCCATAGGCCTTTCTGCTTATAATGTGTGCTTGCTGTAGGATTTGAGAATATTCAATTCTGCTGGAGAAGACAAGAAAAACACATAGAATAGATGACAACCATAAGATGTGGTAAGTCGAGATAGTGAGCAAGCAAGTGGTTTGTGAGATGCAGGCAGAATTTATGAGCTGTGTTAAGTAAGTTAGCAACCTGTAAAAACATGTTAAAACTTAAAAGAACGATACAACACTCCCCCACACCACCCTCTCACATTTTTCTCAGTCATCCGCACAATGACAAGCCCAGATTTGGGAAACTGGGTTTGGAACTGGCCTTCTGATTCTGGGTGGGTCTGCTCTCTCTTTCAGAAGAAGTTGTTAGGCAAGAACTCTGCTGACATAGGGAGGTGTGTCTGATACCCTCTGCAGCCTGGAATAATAATGGCGGGGATGGTAGTTCTGAAGTGTGACAGCAAAGTGGGGAAAGGGCTCTGCTCTAGGAATTAGGAGATCTGACTTCTATGTCTGGCTCTACAAATACAGTAAAACTTCATGGTTTGGATATGACACTCTGGAAGTAGGTTCCATACTTCATGAAGCCCCCATTCTCAATCAGTGGTGGGTAAAAAAATTTTATCTCCCTGGTGGGGGAAGAAAAGATGTTGAGAAAGGGGTAGGACCAGTGAGGAAATGGACAGCCACCCTGTCTTGAGAAGTGGGGCCTCCATGTCCCCAGCATTCTCCCAGCTCAATCTCTCTGGATCAACCTGGAGAAATGGTCTCAACTACCTGGGAGAATCCTGGACCCTTTGCTCTTCAAGAAGCCCCCACCATCTGTGGAATCATCCCTACCAGGTGCTGAATTATAGCTGGGATCAGGGTGGGTTTGCATTCCATAGTTTGAGCCCTAGAAGGCCCAGGAAGGTAAACTGCATAGGTGTATCCTGGTTATTTGATTAACCTTGAAATAACGCAAATTTGTGTTTTCCTGGTTAAATATTTTCGACTTCACTTATGGTGTTATGGCAAGGTTTTACTACTGTTAACTGTGCAAAATCAAGGAAAATGTAGCTTTACCAGCGTTCCAGCTCTGACGTCTCTCATTATATCCTATCTACTTCAATAAGACTGTTGGGAGGATCAAAAGACAGTGAGAGAAGCAGCTTGACAAGCCAAAGGCCTGCACTATGTAAAGCATCATGTTTAGGATGGATCACCTAGTCTCTCCCTTTCCAAGTGGATTGTCCCAGGTTTTAAGAAGAATAAAGTTTATTGCCAGATAATAGAAAAGATCTGAGCAGACAAATGGAAGCCTCAAGATATTTGTTCTTCCTTAGGAAATTTGGTAGCTAAAGATGAGAAGTAACAGCTAAAGGTTTTATAGACCTTAGCAAAAAGAGAATGTTTAAGTCATATCACATTAAACACTAAAAGCCTTATTTAAGCAACATTATACTCAAGATATTTCATGCATTTAAGGCAGGAAATATGCAAATTAAGATCTCCCTCATGAACTCCTGCTTATTCCTCTTAAGCATTTATGTTCTCAGGAAACTCATCTTAAATGTACCTTAAATGTGCATATGTGGAAAGACTTTATATTTACCAAGAAAAAATTTCCAGACTTGTAAAGAGCATCAGAAACTCAATGAGTATTAAATCAACTACTGCATTGCTTCAAGTTTTCTTCTGATTTTATCAATGACATAAAAATGTTTTATGTCATAATTGGCAAGTGTGTACCATTTTTTGTATAATCACTTTTTGAGCAACCACTGTGTATCAGAAGCTGGATATTACCTCTTAAAAAAGAACAAGTACACAGGTCTATGGCTTCCCTGGTGGCACAGTGGTTAAGAATCTGCCTGTCAATGCAGGGGACATGGGTTCAAGCCCTGGTCTGGGAAGATCCCACATGCCACAGAGCAACTAAGCCCGTGTGCAGCAACTACTGAGCCTGTGCTCTAGAGCCCACGAGCCACAACTACTGAGCCCATGTGCCACAACTACTGAGCCCACGCGCCTAGAGCCAGTGCTCTGCAACACGAGAAACCACCACAATGAGAAGGCCGTGCACCGCAACGAAGAGTAGACCCCACTTGCCGCAACTAGAGAAAGCCTGTGCGCAGCAACGAAGACCCAACGCAGCCAAAAATAAATAAATAAAAATAAATTAAAAAAAAAAAAAAACAAGTACCCAGGTCTCATACAAACGGCAGTAAATTAAATGACCATGCCTCAACCCGATTAGAGATATTGAAAAAGGCCCTTTTAAGATGGCACCTCCCATCACTCATTCTGGTCCACGGAGGATTTCTGTATTTTCTGTTGGTGGAAGAATCCCTTACATTGGGCAGCAGGGCCCAGAAAAACTATTGAGAAGGGAACTTAGAGGGAATTTGGATAACTTGCCAAAGTCACAGAGCTGGTAAACAGTGGTGCTGGGATTTGAACCCAGGTTCTGGTGGAACTAATAAAGGAGAGGCTTGGAGCAGGCAGGGGTCCTCATAAGCTCAGCTTTTGATAGCCCTATTGTACCTGGTCCTTGCTTTTCCCTTAAGCTGCCAGATCTCCTGGAAATCACAACATTGGCTAAGCTGGGTTTGCTAGTTTTTGAAAATGAGGCTTCCTGATTGCCTGCTGAGGGGACGGTCTCTCAGACACTGCTTCGGGTAAGAAGTTCAGAAGCCTACAGATATCTCTAGAGTTGTCTCCAACTTTTCCTCCTCTGTGTTTCTCTTTTATGGAAGCCATGCATAATTTATAAAGAATGCAGAATGAATGTTCTGGGGATAAGTACTGAAATGATATGTGGACCCTACACAGACACCTACACACACACCCCACTCACATTCCCAGGGCCTGTTCTGGCCTGACACATGCTGGGGAAAGGCAGCCACAGAGAACAGTGCACTCTGCTGCTCTGGAGGTTTATCTTCCAGTGGGGCCTGGCAGATGAAGTTCTGGGAGAACAAGGAGAGAACAAATCATTGGGTTTCTGCCTCTGTAATCTCAGGCTTAACTAGACCAGGCAGCACTGTTCACTCAGCTAATGCTTTGATATAGACAACTTTAAGAACATAATGTAACTCTGAGATAGATTTGTAAACTTTAGCAACTCATGTGCAGCGAGACGAGTCTGCTGTTGAGGTCCCTGTGGCCCTATAATTCATTACATTCAGAGAGAGAGAGATAGAAGGAGATTGAGAAAAACAGCAAGTGCCAGACTGGCATTCTGTTGACCACTGTGCCTTATTCGTGGAGCTCACAGTCTAGAGGGGCACAGAAAATAAACACTTCCCAGCTAAGTAACCTGGAAGACTTTCTTTAACTCCTGTGTCTCACTCAGTTTCTTATCTATAGAATGGACAAATAACAGCACCTATATCATTGGGTAGTTGAGAGGATTAGAAAAGATAATCTGTGCCTAAAGTTTAGAATTGTAAGTGCTCAATAAAAGTTAGCTATTAGTGGTATTGATAAGAAGTCCAGGGTAATAGAAAAGATACCTATTCCACATGTGGAGATTTGGGGAAGGAATCTTGAAAGAAATGTTATCCAGTGTAAGTCCTGTAAGGTTAGTGAGAGGGAGCCAGCGGAAGAGGGGTAGGGAAAAAAAGTTTAAGCATTGGCTATGCCATATGTAAAACCACAAGGTTAAATCCATCATATTATATACAAGGAAGACCAACAAACTCCCCCACTCCGACCAACCCCAAACACAAAATTGGCCAGTTATCTATTGCTATGTAACAAATTGCCTCTAAATTCAGCAGCCTACCACATACTACATATAAGCAGATCAGTGACAGTAACTGCTCAGCTCCAGGGATGATGTCTATTCAATGTACATTTAAACTTCGACTTGAGCTAAATAAGTGATTTTCAGGGAAAAGGTACAGCATTTCATCTTTGACCCTCTGCCAGTCCAAAAACTTATGCAGCAGTGAAGATAAAGTCAAATAAAGAATTCTAGCAAATATGACCAGTAAATATAAAGAGGACAGAATGGCAGGCAACAATCTTTCATCATTTTGCCTGAAAATAGCTCTTTTTATTTTTTTTATTTTTACCTTGTCAGCTTCTCTTAGTCTTTTCCTTTTTCTATTATTTACTATTTAACCTCTAACCCCATGATTTATTTATTCAATGAATGAGTGGAGGGATGCTTTTATCTAACTGCCCCATATCCAGTGAAAATGCATTGTGTAGTTGGACTTTTTCTACAAATTCAATTCCTTCCATCATCATTTCCAGAAGGATTGGAGAACTGTATCCAAATTCATAAAAGTGAGAAAACAAGAGTTTAAAATGTGAGCCCACCTGCCACAACTAAGACCCGGTGCAACCAAATCAATCTATCAATCAGTCAATATTTTTAAAAAATATCATGTTCACAAATCAATCTTTCATGGGGCCAATGAAAAAAATTCTTTCACAAACAGAAAAAATAACTCCTCTAATGGCCAGAAACAGCAACAAAGGGTGCTTATCATAAAAGTCTACTCGAGATACCATCATTGGATTTTGCTAAGGTTTAGTCATTCCTGAAGCAGTAGGGCTGCTATTTGTCTGAAGCGGGGGTAGTTTTCCTTTGAGAGGTAAAATCCAGGCTTAGATTCTAGAAGAAGCCCAAAGTCCACAGTCAAGCTACAGAGGTGAGGACATGGGAAGCCATTCCTGGGCCACCTAATGACCAGGCCTGAGCTGGGCTCTCCAACCCACTATCTCACTCATAAAAATGATCTCATTTTCTTTCTCTCCTCTGTTTCACCTTCTACCAAGAAGCTGTCACAAAACCTCGCTCTTTCTATCCTTCCAACTTGAGTTAGTGTCAGTCTTCAGCGGCGTATCCCAGAATCTCGTGGGGAGGTTCTTTAAAATATGGATCCTGTTTCGGTAGGTTTGTGGTGGGGCCCTAGACTTCTTATTTTTAAGAAGTGCCCTAAATGGCTGCAGTGACTGGCCGAGTTTGGGAAAGGCTGCTCTACAGGCTACTGCCGCTATTCAACATCATCCTCCATGTGGCACCACCAAGTGCCCCAGCCTCTTCTCCCAGCCCTGTCTCTCCCACCACTCAACCACCTGCAGCCCCTCAGACCTCCAGGCTTGTCACAAGTTCTTCCTCTTCCTTCACTGTCTTTATTGATCACTTGCTACTCATCAGTCAAGCTTTAGCTAAATGCTGACCTTCTTGACTGCCCTGACCTTCCTCTGTGAGGTACCCTCCTCTGACTCTCGTCACAACTTATTATATGAGAGAAAAGCACATTTCCATCTTAAGTCACTAATTTGGAGATTCTTTCTTTCACAGCAGCTGAGCCTATACCCTGCTTAATTAATAATTAGTCCTTTAAGAAGTGCTGACCTACCCTCCCTTCTTGCTGGCTAATATGTTATCAATGTGAGAGCATGACCTCTTTGGTGTTTCTTTTTTAAAAAATTGAATTATAGCTCATTTACAATGCTGTGCTAGTTTCAGGTGTGCAGCAAAGTGATTCAGTTATACATACATACATTCATATATATACATATATACACATATATATTCTTTTTCAGATTCTTTTCCATTATAGGTTATTATAAGATATTGAATAAAGCTCTCTGTGCTATACAGTAGGTCCTGTTGTTTATCTATTTTACATATAGTAGTTCGTATATGTTAATCCCAAACTCCTAACTTATGCCCCCCCACCCCCTTTGGTAACCGTAAGTTTGTTTTCTATGTCTGTGAGTCTATTTCTGTTTTGTAAATAAGTTCACTTATATCATTTTTTAGATTTCACATATAAGTGATATCATGATATTTGTCTTTCTCTGACTTACTCCACTTAGTATGATAATCTCTAGGTCCATCTATGTTGCTGCAAATGGCATGATTTCATTCTTTTTTATGGCTGAGTAATATTCCATTGTGTATATATACTCTTTGGTTCTTCTTGATCTACTTACTTTTGGGCTCTTTATCAATCAGTCTTTAAATTCTTGGTGATGCTGTCCTCAATTTCTGCTTCTGGAATCTTTGGACCTTGTATTTCATAATTTCCCTCTAGGAATGATGGTTTAGCTCCTACCTCTGACCAATCCTCCAGTCATTACCTTAAGCAGGAAATCTCCAGGAAATCACACAGAGGCCAGTCTTGACCCCCAGACCTTGGCAAGGGCTGGGCTGGGTAACTGCTGTCCTCATCATTCCCCCAGGAGTGGCATGGAGGGAACTAGTTGAAGGAACCAATGAGTGAATGGTATGTAGCAATCAATTCCAACTATCCAAAATTATTTTTAAATGCTAGGATTGTCCTCTTCCCACATGCCAACTGATTTGAGATTCTAAATGTCCCCCTATGAAGAGTCACTTCCATGAAACCTATTTTATGGCTGAGGAACTTGAGGGAGAGTATAGCAAAATGGTAGATATAATTAACTAGAGGGCAAGAGATTGTTCTCTGGTCTTAGCAACACACTGGATTGCACAGGTGTTTACTGACTCACACTATCTAAGCGGAGATGTCTATCTAATGTGCTGGGGGAACTGGCATGTGGGCTGAGTAATTATAAATGCCTTTCAGAAGTATGGAGCTTAAAATAATTTCCTCTTGTAGTTTTTCATAACAACCAGTGTTTATGTCTTTTTAATTCTTGCAGAAGGCAGTGAGGGCTAAGATCACTGATGTTTTCAGAAGAATGAGCCTGCAAGAGCCCCTGACTTTGCTGGCAGGTAAGAGACCCAGATGCTCACCTTGAGCAAGAAGAAAAGGGCATTGAATTGATCAGGACTCAAGATGACAGCCCGTCTGGCCTGTGCCCGTGAACAGGGAAAGGGAACACAAGAACATTCTGTCTCTTGTGGCCTGATTGCTATTGGAGAAAAGGATTCACCATGGGGCACACAACTCTCTTTTTCTGACAGAATAAATGAGAAGTAACTAGGATTGGGGCTTCTCTCCTCATTGTTTAGCATCTTTAATCTGCCAGCCTGCAAGATGTCTGAGGAGCAGAAAATGTAATTTTGTCCAGTTTTACTAAACAACAGCTTTTCCTCATCAGAAAAAATAATAAAAAAGTACTCTAACTCTTAATATTTCTGGAGTTGACATGACGTTAGCAGAGAGATAATTTCCATATTTTATTATGCACCATGAAAATCAGCCTTTATGGTTAATGGAAGCTTTATGCTCACTGCTAAATCCAGAGAGCGGAGGCAGGGCGGGATAGCGAGAGGCAGGGTGAGAACTCAGACACTGCCTGTGTCACCTGTGGGCTAATAAAGAGTAGCCTAGGCTGATTTACAAAATCATCTCAGAGAGGAAAAAACTGCATAGGGGCTTAAAAGATCGGAGCCGCTTTGCTCTCAGGTGAATATGCATTTTCTGCAGCCAGATTAAGGATACATTTTGTCCTTGACAGCACGAAATTCAATCTGTGCCTACTTACCCTACAGACAACAGCTTGCCAGGGGTCGTGCTAAGATTTTATAATAGTACAGGCACCAGCCTTTGCTAGCAAAATAAACATTTGGGAAATTGTATTTCAGAATCACTTCTCCTTCCTTCCTGTCCGCCTCCCCGCAACTTGACATGCAATTCTGGTTCAGTGAAGTGCAGCATTTAATATTTTGGAAATAATTTTCAAGCAGATGGGGAAGAGGCAGGAGGGCAGCATCTACTGCTGGCCTTGATGATCTCTCTACCTCCCCTTCTTCTGCAACAAAGCAACTCGAGCAGTGATTGTTTTTCCTTTGAAAGAAAAAAAAATAAGACAGCATGAAAGTGTTTTCAGATTTGCTCTTTGTTTTTTGTTGAAACCTTTCTAAGTTGAGGTCTTCTGTGTGATATGGGAAGCTCATTTTGAACCTGACTGCTAAGGACATCTTGGACAGACGCTAAGGTGTTTTTAAGGAGGAAAAGGGCGAGGGAGGTTCAGAACCCTTAGTTGCTGTGGAACCACGAGGGTGATTCTTCACACTCTCTATTGAACTACAGATATCTTTCCAGATGAACACACTCCTAATCTAATTAGCTGTAAACAGGCCTCTCGGGTGCCGCAGTGCTTTAATTAGAGGATGGCATGAGCAGAAGGGGAGGTGGGCTGGTGCAGGAAAGATACCCAAGACTGTGAAGTCCTTTTCAATGGGCACAGTTGGGATGGGGTGATGTATCGGCAGGAGTGTTTTCTGCCTTATAGGGAGACAAAAGCAAAGACATGTTGACTAGTCTCATAAAGGGCAGAATGGCCTATTATGAACAATGAATCCTTGTTTCTCTACAGCACTTACTGCTCTTCCCAGAATATGATTTACTACTTGGTGCAGCAAAGGAATGGCACCAAACACGCTGGGGGTTCCTGAAGGGTCTTGGTTGATAATATGCATTCCCATGGTCAGACCCTGAGAAAGACCACCCAGCCAAATGTTCACTTTGGAAGAGGTGGTCCCATTACTATTCCTCGTGGAACATGAGATCGTGGAGGGATTATAGGGTGGGGTTAGGGGTCAGCGGGTACTTTCAAGTTTCACAGTCAGTGGTACAGAATCCAAATTCAGAACCTCTTTCTGCTGAACAGGTTGGAGAAAGGTCACACAGCTTCATTTTAAAAGACAACTTCTGGCTGTTGCCCTCTTCTGTCATTATGGGAAGGTTTCCTAAAGGCAGTTGAGGAGGGGACGATCTGGCATTAACTGAATAACAACCAGTGTGCGTGCTCCCTGGGTGAGGCAGGTCCCAGGTTAATAAGGACGTAAAGAAACGAGGCTTTACTGGGTTGAGGCCATGCTGACCACCAACCAGGCCTCTGATTCCACAGGGCCCATGAGGTTGAGTAATCAGCACTGGCCTCTGGCAGCTGTTTCCCTTCAGTCACCCAGCCTTGAGCCAACACATAAGATTTCTGCTGCACTTCAATGCCCTTGGACATCTTTGCTTTCTGGTGTCCAGTGCTGGCTGGAACTGATTCCAGACTTGACCTGAAAGGGTTTGAGTGGCATGTGCTGGGTAAACACCAATGGCCTCTGGGCTCCAAGCCCACCCCTCTAATCTCTGCTCTGTGCACTCTGCAAACTACACTTCCCAGATTCCTCTGAGTCTCCCTGCCAATGAGAGGTGCAGGTGGGAGATGGGCAAGTGGGGGTGAGAGAAGGAGAGGAGGAACTATTTTCTGGTGTCTAGTTGAGGTCGATATCCCCCAGCAGCTTCCAGCCTCCAGCCTTCTGTGCTACTTCCAGCTCCTCTCCACACTCCTCAGTGGTTCAGTAGCAGGTGGTTTGTGTGCCCTTGGCAGTCAGAGTACAGGCTGTGCAGTAGTCCAAACACCAGCTGCACCCCTCCCTCTAGCTTCTGGTAATACCTCTTCCTCCTTGTTGTTCCTTAGCCCTGCAGTCAGCAGCTGCTTTTTGCAATGATTAATCTCTGATAACTTCAGCATCCCCCTTTTTGTTCTAATACCTGTGTAATCAGTTCCCTGTATTAAATCTACCAGGGTAGCCAATCCCCTATATTAAATCCCCTCTGTTGGAATGCTTTCATTTTCCTGACTGACCCCTCATAAATGGTGACTCTGACAGTGACAAGAAACACAGTTTAAAAGGGTTCCACATGCTGAATTAGCCAAAATATTGGAGGCTTTCTCTCTTTGCGGTGACATCACTAAAAGGCTCTCAAATAGGGGAACCTGTGGGCAGAGTGAGGCCTGAGGATAGTCTGATGGGCAGAGATGCTCTCTTGGGGAACCTTGCACTTTCCAATGTGCTCCAGAAATACTTTGGTTGAGGGACTAGCCCACACCATGCTGAAGGCTTCCCCATTTTGCCCTGCAGCGGTCTGTCTTAGAGTGCAAGCTCTTCCCTGACATGTGAAGAATTTTGAAAACTACACTGCAGTATCCCACAACCACATCTTTCTTTTGTAAATCCTCAAAGTTTGGACATTGGAGGCAGTGGGGAAATCCTATGACAGTGGTTCTCAAAGTCTGGGGACCCCTGGGGATCTTTGAGACCCTCAGAGAGTGTCCATGAGATCACTATTATCATCATAATACTAAGACTTGATTTATCTTTTCTATTTTAATTCACTCATAAGGGTACAATGGAGTTTTCAAGAGGCCACATACATGGATACAGAAATAGATTGAACGCAGAAGCAGATAGGGGAATTTAGGTGTCTTCTATCCAGATATCAAGGAGATTCACAAAAGTAGAAGAGAATGCTATTATTTTAGCCTATTTTTTTGTTTCAGAAAATAAAGTTGTTATAAAAATGTTATTCATGTTAATGTGTTTCTTATTGTTATTTTCTAATGAATTAATAAATCCCATTGTGGAGTTGGTACATTCCCTTCACCCTCACTAGTCACTTAAGTTTCATGCTCCAGCCCCTGGTCATCTGGAGTTTAATCCCCACATTGAGGTCAAATCCAGGCAGTCCTCTCCAGGATTTTCAATGGCCCATGTTGGCTCTCCCTTCCTGGGGTCCATATCCTTGCCCCAGGACGCACACTCTTTCTGTCCTGATGACTCAGTCACCACCCTTACATTACTCACAAGAGTGTCAGACTCCAGCTTTTTTGACCCCAGTCTCCGAAGACACCTGTCCAAGTCTCTTAGTGGCCTCCTACAATGAGGGGAAGCATCCTGCCCTTCCCCCATGGGGAGAGCGGAACCCCACTGCCACACTGACACTAGCGATTCTCAGCCTCAAGCTACAGGTTGCAGAAATGGTTTTCACTCCCTTCTTCTGCAGGTCCTGCTGAAGTCCTTCTAATATTTGACTGTGGAAGGTGGGACTAGTTGGCCCACATTGTCTTAGGGTCTCACTTGAAAGTTAGGTAGAAATAAATAGTCCAGTTTTTAACATTTGTTACAAAATCATCCTGAATTTCTAATGAAATATCTATCATTATTTATATTTTATACACAAGGAAATTAAAGCTCAGAGAAAATAAGTAAAGGTAAGTGGCTAAGCCAGGATTTGAACACAGGTATGTCTGATTCAAAGTCCAAGATTATTTTATACAGAGATAATTTAGGGGCTTGAAATTCCCCTCTGGGTTCATGGTGTCAGTTTCACAAATGGCTTCTGTGCCATCAGTAGGGTGGCTATATATCCCAATATGTCTGGGCTGGTCTGGGTTAATGCCTATTGTCCTCACATAATTAACAGTAATGATCCCTCTTCTCTCAAGTTTGGGCAATAAATTATAAGACCACCACAACCGCTAGGGTTAGGGGAGTTTGGTGCAGAGGAACCAGAAGCACCAGAAGTTTTGTAGGAGGGCAGACTCTTCCAGTAGAGTCTCCAAAGCCTGGCTTAGACCCTGCAGGGAAGATATGCACTGGGGAGATGAAGTCCAGGCAGCCTCCCCAGATGCAAGGATGCTGGGAACAGCCCTGGGTTAACCGCAGCCTGAGATACCTGGCTGGAGGAGGGTGGTCCATTCAGAAACTGGATGTAAAGTCCACAGAGCAGGCAGGGTGTGAGAAAACTACATATCCATTGTTGATTCTAGATAACTTCTGAGTTTGTCCATTTCTTTTATTCCCAATGTACTCTTCTAGCTTAGGACACATTTACTAGAATAATAACAAACTCCTAGCTGAGTTTCTTGCCTGCTCCCCCTTCCTCCCCCACACCCCCCCACCAATGTAATCCATCCTGCCCATTGAAACCGGAGTGATTTTTCTGAAATTCAAGTCAGACTGCTGCTATTTCTTAGTTTAAACCCCTTTGTCAGCTTCCTATTGCCTTCAGGATAAACTCTGAGTTCCTTAATGTGGCTTTGAGGTCCTTTGAGATCAGCTCCTATGCACCTTCCTAGGCTCTTCTCTTACATTCAGACCTTGTGCTGGATCAATGTCAGTTCAGCCCCACCAAACTTCTCATAATTCTGCACCCTCTTACTTGTGAGCCTTTGCACGTGCTCTTTCAGCCCCTAAGACACTCCTTCCTAGGTCTGCTGGGACGGATGCCTCCGATGCCTTCTTCCTCCCAGTTTGGGAAGCACGTGTGCATCACAGCAGCTCACACTCTGGAATTGCCTATTTGCTTAGCTGCATTTCCCCACAAGGCCTGAAACTCTCTGAGGACCTGGGCTCTTTCCATCCTCTTCACCTCTGTGTCATTAGCTCCTATCACAGGGTTTGGCACTTGGTAGGTCCTGGGTTAGGATTTAGTGATATTTTGCTTACACACATTAAAAGCCAAAAAACCAAAACAGGAGACATCTGAGCTCAACATACATCATGGGTGTCCGCTAGGCATGGTACTTATACCTAACCTGATTCTCTGTGCAAATGAAGAGACTCTATAGATAATAAGTTTGAAAAACTGGAAGTCTTTTTTAAAAAGGAACATTTAAAAAATATTCCATATATGAGTGAAATCATATGGTATTTGTTTTTTTTCCATCTGACTTATTTCACTTAGCCTAATACCCTCAAGATCCATCCATGTTGTGGCTAATGGCAAGATTTCATCTTTTTATTTTTATGGCTGGGTAGTATTCTATTGTATATATATACCACATCTTCTTCTTTTTTTTTTTCCTAATCATGGTTTTGATCTTTATTATCTGATTGATCTTGGGCAGGATCCTTAATTTCTCTATGCTTCCATTTCTTTTTTTTTTTTACATCTTTATTGGAGTATAATTGCTTTACAATGTTCTGTTAGTTGCTGCTGTATAACAAAGTGAATCAGCTATACGTATATATATATCCTTATATGCCCTCCCTCTTGCATCTCCCTCCTACCCGCCCTATCCCACTTCTCTAGGTGGTCACAAAGCACCGAGCTGATCTCCCTGTGCTATGTGGCTGCTTCCCACTAGTTATCTATTTTACATTTGGTAGTGTATATATGTCAATGCCACTCTCTCACTTCGTCTCAGCTTACCCTCCCCCCTCCCTGTGTCCTCAAGTCCATTCTCTACGCCTGCATCTTTATTCCTGTCCTGCCCTTAGGTTCGTCAGAACCTTTTTTTTTTTTAGATTCCATATATCTATGTTAGCATATGGTATTTGTTTTTCTCTTTCTGGCTTACTTCACTCTGTATGACAGACTCTAGGTCCATCCACCTCACTACAAATAACTCAATTTCGTTTCTTTTTGTGGCTGAGTAATACTTCACTGTATATATGTGCCACATCTTCTTTATCCATGCACCTGCCGATGGGTACTGGGTAAAGGGGTTCAACTGTATGATGATGGATAGAAACTAAATTTTTGGCGGTGAACATGCTGTAGTGTATACAGAAGTTGTAATATAATGTTGTACATATGAAGCATATATAATGTTATAAACTGATGTTACTTCAATAAAAAATAAGTAAAAAAAAAAGGAGTATGATCTATACTGGCCAGAAAATGAAACCATGAATCAGCTTAATATCCAGTTGTGGATTATGGCTTGTACACTGAAAAGGACAGTATGAAACACTGACAGATATAATGAGTAAAAAGACTAAGTAGCAATGTGGAAAAATGATTATGATTAGTACTAATTTTAAAAAAAAGGAGCATTGCCAATTGCTTACTTGCTATTCTTGTGACTACATAGTGTGTGCGTGTGTGTGTGTGTGTGTGTGTGTATGCGTAGTGAGGGTAGAGTACTGGGGAAGAGAAAAGTTTAAGATAGTAGGGATAATTTTTAAAAATATTCTCATAATTGGTTCTAATGTTGACTTTATATCTTCTTTTTTCCCCAATAGGAAGAAGATTAAAAGAATATTTCAAAACAAATCTGATACTCCAAAATGTTAAAATGATTCTCTCTGGGTGGTAGCACAAGGGAAATTTTAATAATTTCTTCATAATTTCTGTATTTGCTTATTTTTCTCCACTGAATATTTAACATATCTGATTAGATAAAAGCAACAGAGCAAACATTCCCTCTCTTCCCTCTTTCACTTTGGGCAGATTACTTCCTTCCCTATTGGTCTTGGCCATGTGACTTGCTTTGCCTATGGGTTGATGGTGGACATGATGCAGCAAATATGTTTGTGTGAGGGCCTTGCCCTCTTGCACTTCTGACATTATCATGAAAAGTGCATGCTCTGGATAGATTGCCCAACCAAGGAAAAATGAGAGACATGTGGAGCAGACCTGGACCCAAGCTTCAGCTTGGAGCGAAGACCAACAGAGCCCAGCCTAGAACAGCTGTGTGAGTGAGATGAAATGACGATTGTTTTAAGTCATTGAGATTTGGGTGGTGTATACAGCATTATTTTGACAATAACTCAGTGATAAATCTTCATTTTCAACATCAACTTTCTGAGCAAAATCTCTGTCTTTTATTCTTCTTGTCCCATCTTTCATTCTTATCAAATGGTATCCCACAGAAGTGGCCCAGGCTGGGAGCGCCCAGGCTAACTTTTAGCTTGGAGAGGAATGTTAACCTGGAGAGATATTTTAAGAATTCTAGAACATCAAAGGCTTGAAATAGATGACTAACACTAAAACGGTAGTGTTGTCTCTACCATCAATAGCATTATTAACATATTGATGATACTAATGAATCCCAATTACCATTATGCCCAATATGGGTTCCTCATTACCATTCTCATAGTCATTTTTCAGAACTACTAATTTACTGCCAAAAAGGGATGGGTGTGGGGTGGGAAATAACCCAAACCCAAACCAACAACTGCTGATCTGCAGTTATTTCAATTCATGTGTTGTTGCAAATAGCAAATAAAAAATTGCTACAATCCAAATCCCAATTGTCTGGATTCCAGGATGGGGCTGGCTACTGGGCTTGTGGGAATGATTTCTTTAAAGCATCTTCTCAATGGGTCTTTCTCTTCCCCAGAGACTTAGCACACTGATGGGAGAGCTGCCAGCTCCAGTGAGAGGCTGTCCTCCCCAAGGGAACCCTAAAGCGAGAGGCACCCCTCACCTCAGCCTCCAGAGGCCAGGTGTGGGATAAGAAGGTCAAGCGTGAGGACATCGACCAGCCTGGTTAGCTACCACTGCACTACGTGAGCTGTATGTCAATCTACTTTTATCTGGTTTGAATCCAACATACAGTTTCTAAAGCATTTTCACAGACCGTAGCTCACTGAAGCGCATGGCCTTCCTTCATCATCTACAGAGTTTCTGGTTAGGTGGTTTGTTCAAGATGATACTGACAGGAAGTAGTTCTGCACCTCTTAGCTGTGTGACCTTAGGCTATCTACTCAACATTTCTGAGTACTTGTCTGGAAAGTGAGGCTATGTTGTAATAACACCTACCTCAGAGGGCTTTTATGAAGATTAAAAAAGTAATGCTTTAGTATTCTTTAGCTGGTTTCCTTAGCTATTTGCTTAAAAACCAAACAAAACAATCCCTCAAAAGTTTGGTACATACATAACAATTATTCATTGAAGAAAAACTAGAATAAAAGTTACCCAGAATTCTAGAGTCCAAAGTTAACATACTGATCTACAACCTTCAAAATATTTTGTCTGAACACACATATATTCATAAAAACTGGCCCATATATTACTATCTTGTAACCTGGTTTTGCCACCTAACAAATTACCATAAACATATTTTCTTGCTAAGAAATGTGTCTATAATATGTGTATTAACAGTTGCATAATATTTCATTTTGTGGATGCAATATATTTTTAAATATCTAATCCCCTATTTTTTTAAACATCTTTATTGGAGTATAACTGCTTTATAGTATTGTGTTAGTTTTGGCTGTATAACAAAGTGAATCAGTTATATGCATACGTATATCCCCATATCCCCTCCCTCTTGAGTCTCCCTCCCACCCTCCTTATCCCACCCCTCTAGGTGGTTGCAAAACACCGAGCTGATCTCCCTGTGCTATGCAGCTGCTTCCCACTAGCTATCTATTTTACATTTGGTAATGTATATATGTCAATGCTACTCTCACTTTGTCCCAGCTAACCCTTCCCCCTCCCCATGTCCTCAAGGCCATTCTTTACGTCTGCATCTTTATTCCTGTCCTGCCCCTAGGTTCATCAGAACCACTTTTTTTTTTTAGATTCCCTATATATGTGTTAGCATATGGTATTTGTTTTTCTCTACCTGACTTACTTCACTGTCTATGACAGACTCTAGGTCCATCCACGTCACTACAAATAACTCAATTTCATTTCTTTTTATGGCTGAGTAACATTCCTTTGTATATACGTGCCACATCTTCTTTATCCTTTCATCTGTCGATGGATGCTTAGGTTGTTTCCATGTCCTGGCTATTGTAAATAGTGCAGCAGTGAACATTGTGGTACATGACTCTTGCTGAATTATGGTTTTCTCAGGGTATATGCCTAGTAGTGGGATTGCTGGGTCATATGGTAGTTCTATTTTTGGCTTTTTAAGGAACCTCTATACTGTTCTCCATAGTGGATGGATCAATTTACATTCCCACCAACAGTGCAATATGATTACCTTTTCTCCACACCCTCTCTAGCATTTATTGTTTGTAGATTTTTTGATGATGGCCATTCTGACCAGTGTGAGGTGATACCTCATTGTAGTTTTGATTTGTATTTCTCTAATGATTAGTGGTGTTGAGAATCTTTTCATGTATTCATTGGGAATTTGTATATCTTTTTTGGAGAAATGTCTATTTAGGGCTTCTGCCCATTTTTGGGTTGGGTTGTTTGTTTTTTGGATTTTGAGCTGCATGAGCTGCTTGTATATTTTGGAGATTAATCCTTTGTCAGTTGCTTCATTTGCAAATATTTCCTCCCACTCTGAAGGTTGTCTTTTCATCTTGTTTATGGTTTCCATTGCTGTGCAAAAACTTTTAAGTTTCATTAGGTCCCATTTCTTTATTTTTATTTCCAGTACTCTAGGAGGTGGGTCAAAAAGGATCTTGCTGTGATTTATGTCAAAGAGTGTTCTGCCTATGTTTTCCTCTAAGAGTTTTAGAGTGTCTGGCCTTACATTTAGGTCTTTAATCCACTTTCCGTTTATTTTTTTGTATGGTGTTAGGAAGTGTTCTAATTGCAGGCAGTTAGATAGAGCTGGGTCTTGGTGCTGAAATGAGAACCTCTGGGAAGCCTCACTCCGATTGATATTCCCTGGGGTCTGAGGTTCTCTGTTAGTCCAGTGGTTTGGACTTGGAGCTCCCAACACAGGAGCTCCGGCCCAGCCTCTGGCCTGGGAACCAAGATCCCACAAGCTTCGTGGCATGGTAAAAAAAAAAAAAAAAAGGAAGAAAGGAGCAGTACAATATCAAAGAATAAAAAACAGAGTAAAATTAGAAAGATAAAAAATATATTAGGAAAAATAAAACTATAATGGAAACAACTGCAACAAGGTAAAATAAAACCAAAGCAGAAAAAAAAAGGGGGGGGCGGGCAACAAGCCAAAAAGAGAGATCACCGGTTGCTGGGGGTTCCTCCCATCCCCTTAGGTGTCTGTGGTCCCCCACCGGTGCCTGGTAGGTGCCCTAGTTGTGAGGAGATGCAAATTCCGCATCCTCCTAGTATGCCATCTTGACTCCACCCCTAATCCCCTATTTTTTTGTTTGAATTTCTGTTTTCACTTTTGCTCTTATAAATAACTCTTTGATGAATACTCATGTACATAGATTCTCGAGCAAATGACTGCTTAGTCTTAAAGAGAAATTTTCAGAAGCAGAATTACTTGTTAAAATCACAAACGTTATAACGTCACTTTATACATATTGTCAAGTTGCCTGTCAGAGAAGTTCTAGCAACTTAAAACTCTCATTAGTGGTGAAGGAACATGTCCCTTTCACCATATTCTTGCTAAAAGTAGGCCTTTATCACTTTTTAACCTTTGCTTATTAGACAGATGATAGATGATACCTCATTGTTGTTTTAATTTGGTTTTCTTTGATTACTACTGAAGATGAAACTGTTTTTATATTTATTGGTCATGTTCTTGATCATTAAAAAATTAAATTGTTTTTTCCTTATTGATATGCAGGAACTCTTTGTTATTAGAGACTTTAAATTTTGTCTTATATGTTATAAATATTGCTCTAGTTTTTCATTTGTCTTTTAATTTTATGAATTTTTGGACATTGTATACATTTAAAGATTTCATGTAATTAAATCTAGTAATACTTTTTTTTGGCTTTGCTTTTATAATACCATGCTCAGAGAGATTGGAATACTTCTTAAAATAATCTTTTTCAGGAAAGCATAAATCTGTTATATTTTCTGAATCTTTGAATGACTGAGAATACATTTCTGTGGGCTTCATGTAGGAACCATATCTTGGCAGCTGGAGCAGTTTTGACACACTATCCTCAAAATGTTGTAGAGGTCGTTCCACCATTTTCTGAAATTTATCATTGAAAGATAAGTCTGATGTCAAAAGGATTTTTCCTCCTAGTGTGTCCCCTGGTTGTTTGTTGGGCTGAATGATTGGAAGATTTTTCTTTATATTTGGAATATAATGGAAAAGCAAGACATGACGAGGAGAGTCTCTTTTATATTCTCTGGAGTTCAGTGGGGTTTTGGATTAAAGTCAAGGATTTCTTCAACTCAAGAAAATTATTTTTTGCTGTTTATTTGGTCACCACTTCCTCTCTGTCTGATGTGTTCTCCTCCCCCGGGTTTCCTATTCAATCTCCTGGACCTATAACCTATATGCCTCTTATGTGAGTTCCAGAATTTGGCTGACTGGTTTTCTCACCCTGTTTTTTACATTGTCCAACTTGCAAGTCAGTATGACCATCACATTTTTATATCAGGCCATTATTGTTTCACCTAAAAGTAGTCTTCCCTAACCTTAGATTGTTCCTTTTTCATGAGTATAATCTCCTCACATTATTGTTGAGAATCTGGATTTAATATCTTACAAAATTTACTTTCCTGTAGCAAGCTTTTTTCAAGAGTTCTTTTCTTTGGAGACCATGAACATTTTTTCTATGTTCAAATGTTTCTCTGTTTGCTCATCTTACAAGGGAGGTCTGTGTTTGCCCAGTTTTAGAACTTGGGAGAGGTTCCATCAGAGAGTATTCAGGTTCATGTCTGATTTCTTCAGTGTGAGAAAAGGGATTAAAGAACAATGTATAATTCTTGTAGTTTAAGTTCCCTGGATCAGCGTTTTCATTTTATAGGAGGTTGAAGAGAGAACTACATCCCAAGGTGGCTGTACAACAAGGGCTTCCCCACTATGCCCAAGTTTCCTTTCCACCCGGCAGGGGCACCATCCTCCTTCTCTAATGGACAAGATAGCTCTTGTTATGAGCCTGTTCTTATCACACTGTTTGAACTGAACTGAACTGAAATGGCTATGGATGTGCCTTTGATGGCAGATTGTGCTGAGAAGGGAAATTTGCACCTGTTTGGATCTGGCATCACATTTATAGAGAGCAAGGGGGAAACAAACACAGAGGCCAGCACATCCCACATGATTACTGCCAAAATTACTTACCAAAGACATCTGTGAAGCTGTGATCCAATCGGGAGGGATGTGAAAATGAGCCCCAGCTGAGTCTCCCAGCAAAATGATTCCCCTGGGCTGTGAACCTAGGTGGCACAATTTATTTGCATTATTTATGCACTCAAGTAGTTTGGAGCCTCCAGATTGGGTAGTTAGGTGAGCACATACCCTGGTGCATATTCTGTGCATAGAGCATCGTAACAGTGATGCATTGCCACTTTTCGAGTGTTGGAGAGTGAGGGGCATAGCATTTAGGAGCTGAACGAGATTTCCAGGCCATTGAAACTGCCAGCTAAGCTGTACAGATGCAGGTGTGCTTCCTAGCTCAGCATAAAACAAACTCCTGTGCAACATCTTGAGTGAATGATAGATGAATAAAGCATCAAAACTTTATCTGAACTCAGAAATATGCCCTAAATTTTGGTTCTGAAAATTGCTTTCTTGGAAAACACATTCATTTCTGTTAATATCCACTTTAGGAATTAGTAAGCTCATGGAGCAATTTTGATTTTTTTCAAAGATGTTATGGTCTTTTAATGTCCTTAATCTATATATACAAAAGCACTGGATGGACAATTATGGCTGATTAGTGGGGAGATGGAGAGATAAAATCTCTATGCAGCCCTATATGTTAGGAGGTTAAGAATCACTTAATCTGATTCTAAGGCCCATCTACACGAAGCATTCATCCATGGGTGATGCACGAACTCTTCCAAATCCCTTAAGATCCTGAAAGAATCAATCAGTGCCTCGCAGAGTCAGAGAGGAGAGCCTACTTCCTCCACCTCCAAAGGCCCCAAATCAAGCCGAGGATGGCCCAGCCTCACTCCGGCGGCTCCCTATCTCGGGACTTTGTGACAGCTAGCACTTGGCCACACAAATGGGGACTGAGAAGGCCCAGGACATTGAGGAGGGGTTGGGATTTGGGGAATCCAAGAGGCTTCCCACAGTGAACCCAGAGCCTCACACCAGGATTTCACTTAGATCTGAGTTTACTTATTCATTTGTCTATTTGTTAATGCATTCCTTTATTCATCCAACAAGCATTTCTAAACTGCATTACTATGAGTCGGGTCCTTACATTTTCTACCTCCATCCTGTCCTTCTAATAGCTTACAGACAATTAGACTTTAAGCTGATTGAGGGCAAGGACTGTATCACGTCTGCCCATAAAAACTCAGAGCCAAGTATAGCCCTTGGTGCATAATAGGAATAGGTGTTCAGGAAATATCTGTTGAATGAATGAATCAATGAAATGCTTCTAAATGTTAGGGGAAAGTGTTGTCTAAACATAAAACACTGATGCTACCATAGGGTCTTGTTTGAGACTCTTTGGGCATCACCAGGACCATGTTTTCAGTACTATGTGGGTGGTAATAGGTTCCTCCTAAGAACACTGGAAGCCCAGGTGTATGTGGCATTGGGCATTTAGAATACAGAGCTTTTGCTCAGGTATTTTTGGGAACTCTCAATGGCTATTGCTTGGAGGTCTCCCTCAAGTCACCCAGATTTGAGTCTTTAGCCCAGTCGACACAAGGACTCTGTCAGTACAAGTCTAGACGTCTGACCTTGTAGTGTATTGAGGAAGACACAGAGAAGACTGAAAATTATCACCTCCACTTATTTTCTTATTTGGAGAAGTGCTGGATTTCAGTTACCCTGTTATCTATCTTACAGCCTTTTCTAATATTATCATTGAAGTTTCCAATTCCCCCAAAAAGGAATCAATTAAACACATTTAGTTTTGCTTTGTCTTGATTCTGCCTCATTTGTCTATAATCCCTTTCACGTCATTTTCTAATTTGTCACAAAAATAAATGTAAATTGGTCAACATTATGTGGTAGCATCAGGCACTTCCTCACTTGGATGGTCCGTTTGCTTCAATCTGACTCAGACTAGAAAAGAATATTCTATTGGAATAAGTACACTGACTTTTACAATTCATACCTTCACAGAATTTCTTCTCGTATGGAATTCCATCTTTTGGATCAACACCCTTTAAGAGAAATGATGAAATTAGCAGCTTGCTTTTAAATTTATGAGACACAAACACAAAATCCTTCCCAAATGGCTTTAAAAGCACGAAAACAAATCAGTAGATAAAATCCTTTAAAGTCTCTTGAGCCCTTAATCCAACATAGCAACATCCTAGGTAAGTGAATTGGGCTTTAAGGAACTGGGGGCAGGAATAAGGAGAGATCCAGAAACTGGACCAGGGTTGATGCTTCTAGAGCAGAGATTCTCAACAGGGCTGCTTTTGAGGCACCCCTTCCCCACCCCTGCCCCACAGCCATCCGAAGGGACATTTGGCAATGCCTGGGAGACATCTGTGGTTGTTAAAATGGGGGGAGAGGGAGCTACTGGCATTTAGTGGGGAGAGGCAGGGATGCTACTGACCATCATACAATGTACAAGGCAGCCCAAACCATAAAGAATGATTCCAAATGTTGATGTGATGAGACTGAGAAGCCCAGAAGTGAGGTTGAGCCTGTGAGTGGGACAAAGTTACCACAGCTGAGGGCACTTCCTAACACTTAAAGCTAAGTCTGTGCATTAGTGGAGCAGCTGGTCCTTGGAAGGCTTGAGCAGAGTCTGGATAACTTTAAAAAAGTTAAAAAATATATATATAATTCTTTTTTTCTTTTGTTTGCCAAACTCTGGTCTGGAGAGCACTGGCATTCCACTAGATATTAATGGTATTAACAGTATTTTAGGAAGAAAGAACCTGATGGTCAGAGATGTACTGGAAACAGTGTGTTCACTGTCTTGGTCTTGGGGACTCCCAACATGCATTAAAACATTAAAGATGCTGAGAAATTCGGAAGTAAAGAAAACTGTTCAGGCTTATTTGACCCAGTACTTTCCAAACGTTGCTCTAGCGCCCCTCCTCCCTTACCTCTTAACCTACCACTCAACACTGGAGTTCTTGGACACAGTCTGGGAAATGTTGGACTTAGTGATTGTAAAGTCCTCTCTGAGTTTATGATTTTGTGATTCTGTGAGTCATTTTTCCTCCATGGAAAGGGATAGGTATGAAGGTCATGTGTCTTTCTCCTATTACTGATGATAAATTCTGAGTCTTGGCTCCCTGGGCTCCTGGTGGATTTCCACTGGTCTAGCACAGTCTCTTATTGGCCTTCCTTATGTAGGTGGGCTCCCATGTCAGAAGCAGGGATGGGGTCATGGAACCAAGACAGCAGCTTCACACACTAATAAACCCCCATGTCCTCCAACATGACAACTAAGCTTGACTTTATCGAACAAGAGCTGCCTTGGGGGTCTTGACACCTTGACACCTTAAGATCTAGGGGACATGTCTTCCCCTCCTCATGAAAAGGCAGTGTGACTGATGATAGGGTGGGTGGGTAGGGCTATACCAGGATACAATCTGTCTTGCTCTCCATATCTCAGAAGAAATTGATCATCAGTGTCCTGGAGAGGGGAAACTATTTACAGAAACTTTCTCCTCTTCATCCAAGCAGACAAATTAGGCAACCATTCAGAGGCAATCTATCTTGAAGCTGGGGAATCTTAAACTTCAAGGCTCCTTGTTTGTACGATCCCTACCTGTGCGAGTGCTGGGAGCAGCTGGGAGCTATAGAGTGTTTTAGGTGGAGAGCAGCCAGGCACTCAGAACAATATTTCTACATAAGCACTCCTGGTAAATTGGAAAAGAGATCTCAGAAGAAAGGGACCTGAATTTCCAAGACTCCAGGAATTTGTTAAGATTTCTTTTACTGTTCTAATTAATTATACTTTTATTCTTGATTTTGTATTTGTATTTGGTATTCTTTTTCTTCAGGAGGACCCCTCAAATCCTATAAGCTCAAGACCTCACAAAATTGGGTCTGCTGCCCTTGCCGTGCTAAGATTAAGTGTTTGGCTTTTCTCTTTCCTTCCCTTTTCTCTACGTGGAAGCTGCTAATTTATTATTCATAGGGAACTGGGGTACCAGCATTAGATGCCTCAGGATGTGGGTAGTGGGGTAACTACAGGTAACTTCCACTCTGCCTGACTAGCCTTATGAAATAGAAAAGAATGGCTGCAATGAAATGGTGACAGCATGTGGTTTGCTCCAATAGCTGTTTGGGTTACTGTAAAACTTTGTTAACACCATTCTCCATTTAATTTCCAAACAGAATAAAGGGATTAGATGTGAATGACCTTAAGCAAGACTTAGAGTGGCTGTGACAGAGACAGCCTCAACTCTCATTACAACATGGACACTCTTCACATGGGATTGGATTCTATGCCCCTCTTCCAAACAGCAGAAGAGTTGCTGTAATCTACCATCTTCTTCCTTAGGTCTGACTGAAGCAAACAGGCAATGGGCTTTTAAGGAGGGCGGAAAGCAAGAGAACAGGGTTATATTTGAATTTAGTCGCTTACCCAAATGCCATTACAGTTTGAATCCTGATGTGTATCCCAGTTGTCTGGCCTATGAAGAAAAACATCAACATTGGTCTTTGGCATGTATTTTTCATTCTGAATGTCAGCTTCACAAATGAAGGAATGAACGAATGAGTGCTACACCAAGTGTCTTCGATAGACAACAGTTTCTTCAGGGAAAAGTGCCACACACCATTGTGTGTTGTGGCACACAGAAGCCTCACTTGGCCTCTTTGCCATTCTCTTGGCTTTGGATGTTTGCTGGGAACTGTGGACCAAATGCAGTCTTTTCACAATTGACTATATTCATGGGAGGTATTGTTGTGGAATGATGCTGATGGGAATAATGAACACACCTGCAGTCCATTTCATTTAGACAGGTGACACCATTAAAGTTATGCCTCTAACGCCCCAAACATCTGGTTAATGCTTCAGCACTGTAGTCACAGCTAAGATGAAGGCTGGCATACCCAGTTTGAGGTCTGAGATGTGACTGAACATCAGCCTGGGACTAAAATGGGACCTGCGCTCTACTCTCTGCCCCCGTCGCCCTCCTCCTGGTGGAAGAGGCTACTCTTTCTGGGCCCAGAGCTGCCTGTAGAACTCGTGCAGGAGGCTGGATAAATGTCCACAATAACCTGTCTACTCACGTGTTCCTCCCACTAGACTGTAAACTCCTCGAGAGGAGGCCTATTTCTATTTGTTTACCACCCAACATGATGCAGAGTGCTGGGCAACGCTCGATGAGCATTTTTTGGGCAAATGAATGAACAAACAGTTTTTTCATTGCGCTTTACTTCAATTAGGACATGGAGGTCCCTTCTCTCTGTAAGCACGAATCCCCTAGGCTGAGGGAGATAATTATGCCTTCTGCCTCCTTTTCAGAAGGTGATTTTCAAAATCAGTGACCAGCAGAGACCATTACCTTCTGCCTGGGTATGCCATCTTGTTGCTGTCATTACAGTCTCTCCCTCGCCAGTGAGAGCCCCGCAGTGTCTGAAATTGAAGAGCATACACAGGAAGGGTCAGTTCTGCTTTGACGTTATCCACAGTGAAGGCCAATCAGAGCTGTCTGAGGGGTACTGACATCTGCCATTTTAAATCCAAATACAGTCTAGGAACACTAGAGATCACTAAGAAAATTAAGATGATATGCTAAGACCTCCTGTGTGAGGTGAAATGTAATATGGTACCAGGGCCAATCACAGATGAAGTGTGTGTGTATGTGAGAGTGTGTGTACGTGTGTGTATATGTGTTGTTGGGTGCGTGCTGATATGTGAGTGTATGGGGGTGCATGTGTGTGCATGTATGTGGGCACGTGTGCATTCACATGGGTTATGTGAATGCATGTTTTATACACGTGTCTGTGTACATGTGTGTTCATGTGTATGTGTCTATGTGCACTTCCACAAAGAGCAGGACCATCCAACTCCCTGAACTTTCTCTATCAAAGGCTCCAAAACAATTGGTTTATTTGGTTCAGTGATTAATCATTTTGCTGGATAATTTTAAAAACCTCTAGCCAAACTGGTTAGTTGTGTGGATTTATTATATTTTTGACATGTCTGATTTGAAAGAATCAAGAGTCATGATAATGTCAATGTTTTTATTTCTCACATTCCCAGGTAGAGTATTTGAGATCCCACCTACTTTGGAGAGTTTGTGACATCTGTTGCTTGCTTGTTGAATTTTGCAGAGAACATTCTGACATCCTAACTGTTCTAAATCTAACATGTGTACACAGACATAAACACATACACACACACTTTAAAAAAGTAAGTTAAAATATGTTTAAGAATTTTGAAAATAATTCCCAACACATTTCAAGATAACTGTTATCCCCGTGGAGAATTCCAGGTGGGAATGGCTTCAGGAAACGAAAACAGTCTAGGACTAAGATCCACTTTGATGGTCCATGTATTAGTAAGATACCAAAAAGTCTGTAAACGTCATAAAATGGTGTATTATCACATTAATAATACATTCAAATGGCATTCAATCTTGTCTTATTAAAGGAAAGAAATTTATAGGAAGCGATGCAATATTTAGCGAACATCTGGTTAGTCTTAGTGATACTTACTGGGAAAACACTGTATTTGTCTGAATCTACATCTTTGAATGGTAAAGAATTTTGTATAGCCCTAGAAGAAAAAAAAACAAAACACCTGGTGAGCTAACAAAAAACAAATGGTGTTTGTGAAAACAAATAGAGACCTTGTTAGATATGGCTGTGTTGAGTTTATGTGACAGAACCCCATTCTAAAAATAAAATTAAAGACCTAAATAAAAATTTAAAAAATAAAATAAAAATAAAATCAGAGTACCAGTCAAACTTTGCTCATCCCTGCTCTCCACTCAACAGAACTATTTTCTCTCTGACTTTTTACTTGGCCTATATGGGGAGGTAAAATATAATGAACTCAAGTTTTAGAGGGCATGGGATACGGCTGTTGAGGTCCTCAGGAAAGAACCTACATTTTTGGTCCAGTCAACGAGCTCAGTACTACAGATTTTACACATTTTACACATTTTGTGATGGAAATCTTTTCTTAAGATTCTCCTCTGTTAAACCACTTATTCTGAGAATCTGACAATTTAGTTGTCACTCCCGTTCAAGAGCCTGGGGAACCAAGGGCTCTGTTGTGATTGAAGACCAAGCAATTCATGCCAAAACCATGGACACCCCCCTGAGTGAGGATTTCCCCTGAGATCTCACTACCAGACTTTTCCCAGCTTCCAAAGGCAAACACTGTTTCCCTCTAGGAAAATCACTTACAGAGTAGCAGGGAAGAGCCATCATATGGCAGGGTGAGGTTATTCTTTGAGCTTAGAAAATAGAGGGAGTAACATGACCCTTTAAAGGATTTAGTAAATGGTCTTTTGAATCAAGAGCTTCTCAGCAGTTCTGAGAGTCTCAAGTCAAGTGAATTCAGCCAGAGCCAGCATGGAGCCTAATTGGTGGTATGGAGCCTGTCTTATGAGCTCTTGAGATGGTGGACCCACCACAAGTCCACATTAATAGACCCCTTGGGAGATGACATCTCCTGTAAGACTAGGTAGTTTTCTCCCATGTATATATTTGACCTCTTGATAGCTATTTTATGTTTCTAGATGAGAAAAGGAGGGAAGACACAGAGGGAGAGGGAGAGGGAGGGGGAGATGGAGAGAGAGAAAGAGGATGAACAGACCCAAAGAGCCACATTTTCAGTCTGAGAAAAGGTTCTGGGTGAAAGGTCTCACTGAGGATGACAAAGCTACCCCTTTCCACCTTTGCCATCTCAGGGATGAGAGTTTGTCCTTGAAGGAAGGAACAATGAGTTGTCTCTAGAATTAGAAAGCTAGTTCATTAAACTAACATTTACCTGCTTATTTTAAAGGCTCAGAGTGACAAACCAAAACCATACATTCTAGACATGAGAGGGTAGATTTGTCACCATAAGTCACATAAATTGCAATTTACATAAACTCCACAATCCCTTATTCATAGCCCCCAAATCCAAACAGGTCTGAACACCAAGAGTTGTTTCTTATTTTCAACTTTGCTACTAACACATTTGGTGGCAAAACTTGACCCAAACTGGTCTAAGGCAATTCATAAGCTATACCTTATTTAGTGTGACTATCCGGATATTTCATTGCTGATATATAAATTTGTTTGATTAGGAGGTGCTGGGAGTGTTAGGTGAGTTATGGCATATGTACCATATGTTACTTTCTTAAAATCTGAATTCAAAATCACATCTGGCTCTGTTTTGGATAAAGCATTGTTGACTTTCACTACTATTACTTCTGCAAAATTGTATCTAAACTTGATACTTTGTGTATCCTTACAGGTATCTGGTTGTATGCTGAAATATTCATTCATTCATTCATTCCACAGCCATTTTTGAAGTCCTTGCATATGCCAGGCATCATAATAGATATTAGGGCTGAATATAAGATGCATTTCCTATGCTAGAAGAGCTTAATGATGGGTGGGGGGAAACAAGGCATCAACAGATAATCACAGTGCTATGGAGAAAATTCTATAAGAGGGTTGTGCACACAGAGGGAAAACATTTCTAACTCTATACAGGGAAGGAGGTGATCTTAAGGTGAAAGCTAAAGGATGAGAAAGCATTTTCAAAGCAAGTAATTGGGTGATGGGTGTGGGTGTTCTAGTAGGAAGGAAAAGTATGGGAAGCCCCTTAAACATAGCTCTAGGTTCTGAAATTAGACTCCTTGGATTTGAATCCCAGGTCTGCCGTCTACTTGGTATGTAACTTTGGGCAAATTATTTAATCTGTTTGTACATCTGTTACCTCATTTGTAAACGGGGCCAGTGTCAGTACCTGCTTCCTAGGGCTGTTGCAAAGACTAATAGCACTGTTATGTGTGAAGCAAGGAAGACCTGTGCCAAGCATGTGATAAGTACTCACAAAATATTAGCTCTTTTCATTATTATGTGCAATGCTAACAGTTATTCCAAGGGTGGTTTCTAGGATTGGGCAAATAGGAATCAGGTGTCTGCTCTTATGACATTTTAGTTTCTGGAGATATCTCGGATCCAATCCATGGACTCTCTTCAGATTTTCAGGTTCCCAGCCACACAATGTCCCGTCCAGTTATGCATGTCCATTATTTTTAGGTATTTTAACCATAAGCACCTTTGCAGCAAGCATTTTTGCTGTAAACATTTTCACTGCATAACTAATTGGCCATAAGACAATTTTGCCATAAAAGGTAAAATGATTGGTTGATAGTTTGTTTTGATATATATCATACAAAAATCATGACAGGGGGCTTCCATGGTGGCGCAGTGGTTGAGAGTCCACCTGCCAATGCAGGGGACACGGGTTCGAGCCCTGGTCTGGGAAGATCCCACATGCCGCGGAGCAGCTGGGCCCGTGAGCCACAACTGCTGAGCCTGCGCGTCTGGAGCCTGTGCTCCGCGGCGGGAGAGGCCGCGATAGTGAGAGGCCCGCGCATGGCGATGAGGAGTGGCCCCCGCTTGCCGCAGCTGGAGAGGGCCCTCGCACAGAAACGAAGACCCAACACAGCCATAAATAAAATAAATAAATTAAAAAAAAAAAAGCAAGGTCTGACAATGAGAACTGAAAATTAAAAACTGGGTTACTGTGGAAGCTGATGGAACCTTTAAAAAAAAAAAAAAATCATGACAGATGATGATGATTTGCCCCAAGAGCTGGTTTCTGATTTTGAAGCACACTACAATGGAGGAGAAAGAGGTTGAGGGCCTGAAAGTTGCAGATTTGAACTCGCATTTCCCATAGAACTTTGGAGTGTTTATCAACAGACATATTACAAGATGCCAAGAACACACAACAGTGTAGAGGTTTTCACAACACAATACAAAGCTTAGGTATGAACATACATCCTCATATTTGGAAACTGATACCTCTCCTAACGAAGGAAGAAATCTCAGCAAAAAAGAAAAAGTGTGATGCCAAATGAGGAGAAGAATCAACAAGAAAAAACAGTGTGTAAAATACTAAGAAGGAAAGACCTGGAAGACAAGTGCTTATGTACAAGTCACGAAATAAGATCAGCCATTTGCACAGTATTGCCATGAAATATACACACACTTTAAATATATTCAGATATTTTGTAATTAGCAATAAAGTCTCTTTAATTTTGTAATTCATTTTTTCATGTTTCATGATGTCCTTCTTAATGTCTCTTTTATTTTTCATTGTTTTATCCTTTACAGGAAAATCATGGCTAATTAGTTACATGGCAAAAATGTTTTTGGCAGCAAAGCTGTCTAAGGCAGAGAAATTTACGGTGAAAATACCTAGAACCCCAGTTACCACGTTGGCTGGTGCAGCTAATCACCTGCTTGCTGCTCCTGCCCTATGACTATCTGGGGTTGGGCTAGCAGGCTTGACCCAGGGAGCAATTGTGATTGCAGCTGAATGGCATTTGTTACATAATGGTGAGCTATTCAAGTTCAAAGTGCCTAAAATTATGTCATGAAACTGGGGCATTACAACAAAAGAAAACTAGGGGGAATAAAATTTCCATGTGTATCTGCCTCATATTTGAGTCCCAGGCAGTACTCCAGGGCCAGCGTGACTCTGTTTCATATGCGTGTGGATGCGTTACGTGCATCCCTGTAAGATAAAATGAGAGCAGAGAAAACCATGGAAGGACACATCCTGACGTGTTTACACGGCTCACCATGTCGTGGGGACAAGGACGATGTGGGAGGAAAGAGCAGGGCAGGAGCAAGAAGGAACAAATGAAAAAAGGCAAAGAATGATGAATTAAAAGCACAGTTAACGTAAGATAAGATAGTCTGTGTGAATTTATGTGAAATAATACATATGTGGGTTCATGCATTTGGAAATTCAATAAAAAGAATAAATTATTAAGAGGGGACCCTCCTGTCCTACCACTGCTACAATAGAAAATAGGCAGTATATAGGCACTGTGAACTCTGATCAAAACAAAACACCAACCAAAAAGTTGGCTGCCCCATGGTAGTAGCCTGGTATCCTAAACATTTGTTTTTCTAATAAAGTAGCGCTTTTTATTTATTTATTCCCTTGTTTCTACAGAGTCCCTACTAAAACTAAGCACTGTGGTAGGAACCAGGGATAAAAAGTTTACCAAGAAATGGTATCCCCACTCTCCAAGAGCTGTCGGTGGGGGCGGGAGACTGATGGGGAAGCAGCCAGAGAGGAACAGGGTGCAGGAGCAGGCACCAGTGAGCCTGGAGTACGGAGGAGGCTAGCCAAGCAACCGGAGCTAGGCTGGGAGCTGCAAAGCTGCCCAAGGGTGGAGACACCTCCATTGTATTATTATTATTATTATTATTATTATTATTTTTGCAATTGACAAGGAAATTTAGTTATTTCTGAGATATACATTTTAAAGTAATAACTAGAATTATAACTTATAACATTATACCAGAACATATAAGACTTTTAGAAATTTCATGTAATGTCTGAAACATTTATATTAACATATTTCCATACAAATAATCCAAAGAAAGTTTAGTATTAGTTGTTTTTTTGTTGTTGTTTGTTTATACTGCAGGTTCTTATTAGTCATCAATTTTATACACATCAGTGTATACATGTCAATCCCAATCGCCAAATTCAGTACACCACCATCCCCATCCCACCGTGGTTTTCCCCCCTTGGTGTCCATACGTCTGTTCGCTACATCTGTGTCTCAACTTCTGCCCTGCAAACCGGTTCATCTGTACCATTTTTCTAGGTTCCACATAAATGAGTTAATATACGATATTTGTTTTTCTCTTTCTGACTTACTTCACTCTGTATGACCGTCTCTAGACCCATCCACGTCTCAAGAAATGACTCAATTTTGTTCCTTTTTATGGCTGAGTAATATTCCATTGTATATATGTACCACATCTTCTTTATCCATTCATCTGTCGATGGGCATTTAGGTTGCTTCCATGACCTGGCTATTGTAAATAGTGCTGCAATGAACATTGGGGTGCATGTATCTTTTTTTTTTTTTTTTTTTTTTTGCTGTACGCGGGCCTCTCACTGCTGTGGCCTCTCCCGTTGCGGAGCACAGGCTCCGGACACACAGGCTCCGCGGCCATGGCTCGCGGGCCCAGCCGCTCCGCGGCATGTGGGTTCTTCCGGGATCGGGGCACGAACCCGTGTCCCCTGCATCGGCAGGCGGACTCTCAACCACTGCGCCACCAGGGAAGCCCTGCATGTATCTTTTTGAATTATGGTTTTCTCAGGGTATATGCCCAGTAGTGGGATTGCTGGGTCATATGGTAATTCTATTTTTAATTTTTTAAGGCCCCTCCATACTGTTCTCCATAGTGGCTGTATCAATTGACATTCCCACCAACAGTGCAAGAGGGTTCCCTTTTCTCCACACATTCTCCAGCATTTGTTGTTTGTAGATTTTCTGATGATGCCCGTTCTAACTGGTGTGAGGTGATACCTCATTGTAGTTTTGATTTGCATTTCTCTAATAATTAGTGATGTTGAGCAGCTTTTCATGTGCTTCTTGGCCATATGTGTGTCTTCTTTAGAGAAATGTCTATTTAGGTCTTCTGCCCATTTTTGGATTGGGTTGTTTGTTTCTTTAATATTGAGCTGCATGAGCTGTTTATATATTTGGGAGATTAATCCTTTGTCTGTTGATTCGTTTGCAAGTATTTTCTCCCATTCTGAGGGTTGTCTTTTCGTCTTGTTTATGAAGGCATTAGACCAAACAGGATGGGGACAAGACAGGCACAGAGCCAGAAAGGCATTCTTACTGGAGGGGGTTTTAGGGACGCATTATGTAACAGAAGACACATAGGTCCTTGTCTCTACCACCTGCTGACTGTGCTAGTGGGCCAAGCATTACATAAACTAGAACCGACTTGCTCATTTGAAAGTGAGGCTCCGAGTCAAGGGACAGGCAGTGTTGTGGCTCTGAGCCTGACCTTTATAACCAGGCTGCTGGGTTCAAACATCATATTTATCCATGACTAGCTCTGTGACCTTGGACAAACGGCTTTACATCTTTAAAAAGGGGACCAAAAAATTGTCTGTCTAACAGGGTTGCATTTATAAGAGTTCCTGGTGCAGAGACAGTATCAGATAACTTTTACTTGTCATTATTATGACTGAGCCACAGGTTGTTTTAAAGAATAAACGAGGCTGCATTTAAATGTGCTTTATAACCCATGCAGCACTGAATAATTCATGACCTGGTACGAATTATACTAGAAGCACAATGATTTTTAGAAAGAAGAAAAACATACTGCTTTTGCTTTTTCATGAAAAAATTTCCCTTTGAAATTGGGCCAGGAAAATCCCTGGCCACAGATGCTCTTGAATTCAGGTTTTCAAAGGTGGTTCAATTGAAGAGTTGTCATTTTAGGTCCCGAGGGCCCATGCTTGGTTTGACACAGAAAATGCAATGATGCTTTCAGCAAGGAGGGGACGGGGTCTCGATTCAACAAGAGCTAAGCACGATGAGATGGTCGGGGGCTTGGGACCTGGCCGCATCTTAGCCTCCCTCACTTTCTTTCACGTCCAATATTTCCCCTCTACTCATGTCCTGATGGTCTCTGCCTCCACTTCTATTCATGAAAAGCGGGATCGATAACTGTTCCAGGATCCAAGTCCGCACTTTGCACAGTTGGCTTGCAGGAGCTTATGTGGGCAGATGAACCAGGAAAAGTTTTTAAACTCTTGGATCCCTCAGAGGCTCTGAATGTGGGTCAGATGCACAGCCGCCTCCTCTCCTGAGATACTTTCAAAGCAGACGGGGGATGTTCAATGCATTTAGCGTCCACAAAGCTCATGAGGTGAAGGAAGGAGGAACATAGGAAAAGTGCCTCTATTGTGGGTTGAACTGTGTTCACCAAAAAGATATGTTGAAGTTCTAACCCCTGCTCCCTGTGAATGTGAACTTACTTGGAAAAAGGGTCTTTGCAGATGTTACTGAGTTAAGATGAGGCCATAAGTGTGGATCCTAATCCAATATGACTGGTTGCAAAAGGAAAACCAGACACACAGGGAAGATGGCCATATAAGAAGAGGGAAGCAGAGATTGGAATGACACAGCTGCAAGCCCAGGGTTGCCAAGGATGGACGGGCACCACCAGAAGCTAAGAGGCAAGGAAGGATTCGACCCAGAGTCCCCGAGGGAATCTCAGAGGGAGCAGGGTCTCAGAGGGATCTGGCCTTGCTTTCAGACTTCCAGCCTCCAGAACTGGGAGAGAATACATTTATGTTGTTTCAAGCCACCTAGCTTGTGGTATTTTATTACAGCAGCCTTGGGAAACCAATACAGCCTCTAAGTCCAGATGTTCAGCCTGACTCTCACCTCTGGGGAGTTCTTCCCTCTAACTCCTCACCATGAGAGCCAGGCTGGACCAGAATGCACTCAAGTGATAGGAATTGCCTATGGGAGAGTGAGAATAAAAGCAGCAGGGGCCAGGGCAGATGGAGTGGTCTCCGTGAATGTCTCACAGTGAAGGACCATTATTTTGAGTCATTAAAGCATCATCTGTACAGGAAGCATCTGCGGTCTGGCTCCTGAAATAGAATGTGAGCGCGCTAGGGAGGACACAGTCAACCAGGAACCTACGAACATGCCACTCTGTCCCATCAGGTCTCAGGCCAAGGAGTCTGCATTTTTAAAACTTTCCAAATGGGTCTATAGCTTGAGTTTAGACATGGGGAAACTGAAGCTCAGAGACATTAAGTGGCTCAAGTCTTCAAAGTTGGCTCAAGAGGCAGCATTGCACAAGAGTCAAGAAAGTGGATGTTTCCAAAGAACAAGTGGGGTCCAATATACCTGGGGGTGTATCTTGGGTCCTCATGGCTGGGGGGAGTTACTTCTGTAAGACTCAGTTTCCTTCTCTGTGAAATGGAAATAATGATAATCCCTACTTCATGGAATTGTGAGAACTCAGTGCAGAAGTGCATTGAAAGTTCAGCATCTGGACCCCAGAACAGTGCCATACACTGCCTGGCAGCAGCCTCTGCCGCAGTCACATGGGAAGCAGCCGAGTGGAAGGTGGACCTATGCTATTTTGCCTCTTAGTCCAACGTGCCTCTCAGGACTGTTCCATCTTTTAATGTTTTGGACAGTGATGACTATAACACCCAGCATAACCTCAGACTCAGAGTGCAGCTGGAGGAAGCATGGGATTTTAAACAGAGACAGGAGGGCTTGGGAACTTTGGACAGTGTCTCTGTATTAGGAATCCTGTTCATACATAGCAGAGCTAGATTTTCTAGGTAATAGGTTGGGCTCTGTGAAAAAATGGTCCTTTTCTAGCCTTGTGAGTGCCTTGCTCTAAAGATGCTCAAAGGGTCCCTGCCATAACAGGTGGCCAACCTTGTCTGTATCTTACACAGCAAGGAGGAGCTGTCCTGTCCCCAGGTGCAGTGTGAGCATGCACTGAGCCACTCACAAGTCTCACTGGCAGGCAGGCTGCATTCCAGTCCGGGGCAGTAAGTCAGGTTGGAGGTTCAAAGATGCTGGTGTTCAGTTTATTTCCAAAATGATTTGTTCTGAGCTAACTTGTCTTCTAGCTTCTGTACAAGTCATGAGCAAGAAACACTTTCACTTTCAGAAAGATGCCTTTTAACTTGAAGACCATTTTAGTCATTAGAAAACAGGGACAACCAAAGATGCCATCCCCCGCCAGTGCTTAGGAAGGGGAACTTGTATACGTACAATTTAATCCTCTGACAGATCTTGGCCCAAAATGGGAGTGAACAAATATCAGAACCACTTCTGGAATATGTCTGGAGAGAAAAACAAAAACAAAAAGAGTTGTTTAGTTCAAGGGATGATTTTCCAACTTCTAAAGGCCCTTCCTCTCCTCTTGGCTCCACAGTTTGGATTTCTGGACTCTTCTTTCTCCAGAATCTGGGCCATTTTACTTAACTAAATTTACCTCTTGTTCCTGTTTCCACACTCCATATTCACTCCACCTGTGTGCCTTTGTTCACGCCGGCTCCTCAGCCTGAAGGCTTCCCCTTCTCCCCCAGCCAGCTAGTCCCACCTTCATCTCTTTTCCACCTCTTCCCAAAAGGATCTGGCCCACCTTGGTCCATTCTACTCAGACAACGTTCCTCTCCTCACTGCCCTCAGTGGCTTTAAAAAAGGATTTGAAAATAAAGACTGTTTTCAAATAAAATAATTCCTTCCTGTTATGAGATAAAATAAAGACTAATGGGAGAGACACTGGCTTGGGAAGAAGGAAGAAGGAAGGTCCCTTCCCTGGGGGAGGCGGGGTAGGGGAAGGAGGGGTGTGTAGATGAAGCCCCTCAAAGCTTCCTGAACAAAGGGATTTCAGACAGCAGTTTCCATAAGAATCTAGCTTGTGGGATAAATTAAAAGCCTTGGCTTTTTACCAAGTAATGATTTTAGAAAGATTGCAGTTCCCTTGAAGCTTTTCTCAGACAAAAGAAAATATCAACAGGGTAGAAAAAGTAAGGAACCAGCATTTATCAACAAAGGGAGAGACAGTTCGCTTTTCAAAAGTTTACTTCAGGGCTTCCCTGGTGGTGCAGTGGTTGAGAGTCCGCCTACCGATGCAGGGGACACGGGTTCGTGCCCCGGTCCGGGAAGATCCCACATGCCACGGAGCGGCTGGGCCCGTGAGCCATGGCCGCTGAGCCTGCGCGTCCGGAGCCTGTGCTCCGCAATGGGAGAGGCCACAACAGTGAGAGGCCCGCGTACCGCAAAAAAAAAAAAGTTCACTTCATACCACTTTGCTTCTATGAAAGACCTAGGTTACTACCTACCTACTCACGAACTGAAAGAAATCCAAAGAAGTTTTTTGCTCTCACAAAAAAAAATGCAAAAAGCAAAAATAACGTTCATCGTTTGTTTTGCAGGAGCCAGTGGAGAGGCAGCGAGCACCCTGAACAGGAGAGGGGCACCGCCCAGCTCCTTCCCCAGAAACCACACTGAGCATCTCAGCATCAGGCCACCATAGCTTTGAACTGTGTCTGTGAGCCTCTGTGCTTGATCTCAGTTTATTTCGTGCATCTGTTAGCAAGATGTGTCCTACGGTAACTGCTTCTTTGCCTTAGGAAAGACTTCATAGGAATGCTCTACTTTTGGATAGCGGGGAAACCTGTAGTGATTCCCTCTAGCCCAAAAAGTCCTTCAGATGGCTGTGAGTGGTATTAACAGCGTTGGTAATATTTTGACACTAGCAAAGGTGGACAGGTAACCTTTTCTGGTTACAAATGAGGTTTTTAAGGATCTTCAGGATGCTTGCCCAACTTTCTAGGATGAGGAAAAACGCTGATTAGCATGCAAGATTTGGGGACAGAAAACACTGTCCTTGTTGTCATGCAGCTTACTGTCTAGTGGAGCGTCGGGGTGAATAGCCCAGCTCTTAGCATGCTCTGTGATGTCTGTGGTGGTCCAGGCATTAATATGGCTTTCTGGGAACTGGAGGAGGAGGCAGGCGAGGACCCAGAAATCAGACAGGAGGCAGGTGGGAAGGAAGAGACAGATGCTCTATGCTTTTCAACTCCAAGTGCAGCTTGCAGACTTGTTACAAATGTAATTCATGGGCTCCCCCCAATCTAGTAAATCAGAAAGTCTGGGGTAGGTCCCAGGAATCTGTGTTTTCACAGCCTCCCAGTCGTTCTGATGCTCACTAAGGTTTGAGAACTACTGCTCTAGGTTCTAGCTGATGAAAGTGTGATCACAAACCAGGAGCATTGAGGCCAGCTGGGAACTTTCAGGACTAAAGTCTCTGGCCACAAACTCAGTTGACCTGCTGAATCAGAATCTGCATTATAACAAGGTCCCAGGTGGCTGGAGTACACACCACAGCTGGAAAAGCACGGCCGCTGGTAGAGGGAGCACCCTCGCAGCGCTGTGGGCACGTGAGCAGGGCTGGCGTCTTGGGGGACTGCCAAACATTTCAACCTGGCTGGAGTATAAGGTAGTGGGAGAATACGGTGAACCATGGAAGGAAGGGGACATTAGGACAAGCCTAGGACACTGCACTACGTGCTATCTTGAGGACAGTGGAGAATCCTGTCTTAAGCAGAGGGATCACATTTGTATTTTGGAAAGATATCTCTGCAGGTGACAGGAAGGCCTCGAGGAAGCAATATGGGACAGAGAGACCTGTTGGCAGATAAGGATCTGAGACGTGATCTTGGGGTTTCTAACCTCAGCACTACTGCCATTTGGTCCTGAATAATTCTTTGTTGTGGGCTGTCCTGTGCATTGTAGGATGTTTAGCAGGATATCTGGCATTTGGCCACTATAAGCCAGCAGCCCCCAAATGTCTCCAGATGTTGCCAACATTTCCAGGAGAGGAGGAGGGAGGACAACATTGCCCCTGGTTGCGAACCACAGATGTGAGGTGGGAGGGGGAGGATGGTGGTGCAAAGGAGGGGTGGTTAGAGACCTGGTAACTGATTGAGATGAGCAGTGTAGGTACGCTGTAAAATAAACACCAGCGTGCAATTATACCCAACGTTGGTGGCAATTTGGAAAGAGACACATTCTAAGACCCAGAGTCAG
Source organism: Mesoplodon mirus (assembly GCF_964341445.2). Taxonomy (NCBI): domain Eukaryota; kingdom Metazoa; phylum Chordata; class Mammalia; order Artiodactyla; family Ziphiidae; genus Mesoplodon; species Mesoplodon mirus. The sequence goes on from NC_138985.1 coordinate 74,463,226, forward strand.
ACTGCATTTGAATGTGTGAGCTACATCTTTTAATATTTACTTTAGTCTGAAGGCCTTGGTCTAATGAACGTAATGGCAACGTAGATTTTAACACTGATGATAACCAATACATGAAAAGATTTACACAACAGCCTGATAATTACTATACAAGGGGTACAATGGAATAAAATGTTATAATTGCACAGCTGTTCACTGTCAAAATTCAGCCTGAAGGCTGCAGCTGTCTTTGACATTAATTGTGCAGAAATTAGATCTAGGATGTGGGCAATAGATGATGCAACTTGTCCAGGGACCCCCAGAATTCCTTCTGTTTGATTATGCAGCCTTTTCATCACACAGTACTGGAAGGACTAACCTCTTCTTACAAACTTGCAAAGGGAACTTAGATGGACACAGAGCAACAGTGCAGAGGTCCTCACTTGCACGTTTGACAGCCCCTTCCTTTCAATTCAAACCTTGCTAGACAGAGGCAGAATGTGGGCTGTTATTAACTCAGCAATGGATTTAAAACATCACATCTGACTGCATGTAATCCCATCTAAAATGAAAGTCTCAAATCTGGGCTGTCCCTGGGCACAGGAGTCAGGCAGCATCTTTATTTTGCCATCTATTTACCCAGCTTCTGCTTGCATCTGGAGCTTTCCCACCCCAGGATGTTAAATGAATACAGAACAACAAACAGGGGTTGAATAAATGGAATGAGGTGAATGGGGTAAATAGAGGGTCAAAGCGGGAGCATAACATCTCTTCTGTACACAGACAACTTAAGATTGAATTTCTGTGTGATGAAGTGCTTTTAAACCATTGTTGTGTATTATTTTACTTGAATTTAACTTGGATTATTTTACTTGGGGCAAGTTTGAACAGCAGCAATTTTTGAAGGCTTTCCAGATGGTTCTGTTGAGTAGGTAGGTTGGAAATCCGGGCCATCACGTACAGCAGTACAGGTTGTGCACTACAAGATTCTAATATTCACATAGCCTGTGATGTGAATGGTGCTTCCTGAAATTCAGTACTGAGGAGGTCTGGTTGAGAGCTATTGGAATAGTGGTGGAAGGGGTAGAAACTTGGAAGAAGCTAAATCTGGATGTAAATGATGGGTTTCTCACTTATTAGCTATGTGGAGTGAGGGAATTACTTAACCTCTCATCCTTAGTCCTCTCATCTGTAAAATGGGGTTGATAACAGAAATATGCTATCTACTTTGTAGGAGTTTTTGTGATAATTAAATAAATTGATGCCATGGCTCAGGTGTTCTAAACCCTCAGATGCTTAGTGTTCTGCCAAATCCACAAAGACCCCCCGAGGAGCCTCTCGGGACCTCCTTGAGAGGCAGATCTTCTCTGGAACATTCCATTCTTCACTAACACTAAACTCTTCCCCAGTCTGGATTCTCCATCTGACAGGCTGTGCTGAAATGACATGAAACCTACTCTGTTTCTCTCCGCATTCTGGCTAGGTCGGCAGTTACATCAGCCATCACAATGGAGTTAATTGCAGCCAATATCTTCTGAGCAGTTTTTCAGAGATGCTTATTTGCATTTCCTGATTATTTTTTCCCTGATAGCTTTAATCTAGAGAGTAAAGAAATTGGAGGAGGTTTTTGAGGAGTTTTTTTTTTTTAATTGGTGAATTGTTCAGTTGATTTTTTTTTTGGCTTCTTGCAAGTCATGATTGGAATCCTGCCCCATGAATTATGCTCGCAATTCTGGTGACAGAAATGAAAAATTGTAAAATCCTAATTAGTCTTTGAGTTAATGCCAAGGCAGTTCATACTAGTGAAGTAAACAATGCCCTGAGAATAAGTTTTTAGATGCATGTTGAGAAGAATAAGAGAAAAACGGTATTATTCTCCAGTCTCTTTAGAGTTCTGAAGGTGGTGGTCAAGGGTTTCATGTGATGTTTCAATTTCTTATTCAATAACTTAAGCAGATTAGCTGAACCAGCTATGGTTGGCCTTTAATTACTCACTGAATTAAATAATAATTGGAGATGCAGGCATTGTGATTGATTAATCAATTGTGCAGAAATGCCTGCATACTGTCATCCAACATGTATCAGCCTTGTACGTCAAAACCCATGTGCCCCCCACAAGTAGGGTTGCCAAATAAAATACTGTACTGGACATACTTACACTAAATAATTATTCATTATTTATTTGAAATTCAAATTTAATTGGGCATCCTCTGTTTTTATTTGCTAAGTCTGACAAACCAAGCCATGAGGAATTTTCCTCCCCTTTATTTCCATGTTGCCAAATCAATACTACTTTGAATGTATTGAATCAGGGCCAGCAGGGAGAAGCCAAGGACGAAGGCCATGCCCTCTCATCTCTGATGAATGCTTCCTTCCTGCCAGGACTGCTAGCATTAGGGAGACACTGTTCTTTAAAGGTTTACCTTTCTGCTTCCTCTTCAACTGGGGCTGATTGGCCACCAGGGCCCAAGTCAAATACTTGACTTAATGATAACTGATTTGAACTAGGCATTCTGTTGAATAAAACTATGATTGCAAAGAGGAAAAATTAGAGGAAAAGAATAATAATGGTGATGATTTTAGCTGGCATATATAGAGTGCTTGATAAGTCCCAGGCATGATACCAGACACCCCACACACATCAACTCTCTTAGTCCTGACATCCATGCTTTGAGAAAGGAACACTCTTATTGTCCCTACCTCACTGATAGGGAAACTGAGGCTCAGCCTAGATCACATACATAGAAAGTGGAGAAGCAGGAGGATACAGCCCCCTCCAATATGGTCTACCAGAGGGCAGCAGTTCTCAATAGTGAGTACCAGTAGATATTTGGCAATGCCAGAAGACATTTTTGGCTGTCACAACTATTGGTGGGGGGTGCTGGCATCTAGTGGGTAGAGGACAGGGATGCTGCTAACATCCTACAATGCCCAGGACAGTGCCCACAACCAGAGTTGAGAAATGCTGCTCTAGAGAGAAGAGAGGAGAAAAAAGAGGAAGGGGCTCATATTCCTATTCAAACCCAATTCACCTGTGGCATGTTGTGTTGTGGGTTTGCGTCTGGGGTAGCCCCTGGCCTTTGGAGGTGAACGTGCCAAGGAAAACGCTGGCGTTCTCCCAGCGTTGGTTGCTTACCAGAGTTGGGGATTTCTTGACAATCTGTCTTGCCTTCTCTAGTGTCAATTTCCACGTCTCCTATAAAAATTAAGTTAGACAATATTACAACTTGTGTCTCATCTTTCCTTTCTCCGTGTTTTCCAAAGTTAGGTTTTTTTAAGTTCGTAACCTAGCAATAAAGGAATTATTCCATAAATTTCTGATAAAATAATTCACAAGAAAGCAATTTCATGTTAATAACTCTCTTCATTAAGGGATTTGCACTGTGCCAGATGCCACGCTAAGCACTTCACAAATATTATCTTATTTAATCTTCACAGCAACTCTGAGATATATGACCTTTTTACAGATGAGGAAATTAAGATGCAGAAAAGCTAGGAAACTGTCTGAAGATCTCAGAGGCAGTGTCCGATAGAGATGCCATCTGAACCTCTGTCTTCCTGCCTGCTACGCTAAACTCAGTAACTTGTTTTTGGATCTGAAAGCCTAAGGGCAGGAGGCTGTCGACAGACAACCTGAGTGCCTTGTGCTGCAGGACAGAAGAACGGATGACAGCTGCCATTCGAGCTGACTCCACCTCTTGTTCACCTCCTCTTCTCCTGCTTTGACATCCCCGTTTCTAGAGCATCCAAGGGCATCTTCTGAGTTTATGTTGCAAGTATAAAGGGTTAGCTCATTATTACCGATAACTTTTGTTGTGGAGCTCCGTATCTGTGTATTTGTGGGAGGGTTGGGAGAAAAGTAAGCTGGGGCAGGGGGTGGGGGATGGGAAGTATTCACTCCCAGCACTGCTTCCCAGAGCTTTGGTCCCCCCTCCTCAAATGTCCTGACCCTGCCATATTCCTCCTCAGGCTGTCTCCTGTGTGGCCCTAATATAACTTGGGTGATGGTTTACATGTCTGTGTTCAAACTCCAGCTCTGCTGCTGACTAGCTGTGAGTCCTTAAGCAAGTTATATTCTGAGCCCCTCAGTATCCCCAGAATTCCTTGACATATAAGAAAGCCCTATTTTCATTATCTGCAACATGGGAATTATAGCTACTGACCTCAAAGGGTGCTGTGAGGATTACAGGACATCATGTCAGGCCTCTAGTCCAGGGCCTACCCTGATAGCCCCTGCTCAGTCATTGATAGTTTGATTGGAAAACTGTCTTTCAGCCCCAGCTATCCCCTCACCCAAATCAGTAGGGAAGCTGAGGTTCAAGGAGAGTGCCATAGTTTTCATAGTTCTCTCTCCAGGTAACTGGGAATGTTGTCCCTGCACCTAAGCAGAAAATACAGGTACTGGGATAGGACTTGGAGCTGGCTGGTCAGCAGGACAGGCCTCTTGGGAGATGCTGGCCTTTGTTCAGGAGTTGAGTCCCTACATGACCACATTGTGTGTTCTTCACCCTGGGAGATGCCTTCCTCCACCATGGAGCCCCGTGTGTTCCGAAGACTTCAGCCACGTTGTGTATACATGAGTGGAGGTGTGACTGCTCAGTGGGAGCCTGGGTTAGAGTGAATTTTCCAGGAGGTTCTTTAGGAAGGAGCGGGGTAGAGCCAGCTGCAGCTTGCCCCCCATGGGCTGGCTCTGAACCCCTCTCCCTAGTGTCTGCCCCAAATCATATTCCACCTGCTCAAGTTGAAAGGATGGCAAACCACGGCTCTTGTGTCACAGGCAGCAGGCCCGCTGACATCTAAGAGCACACGTTTAGCAACTTGAGAAAAGACGTTGCTCTCCAGGTAGGTCTTGTAGCCAGGATGCACTTGTACAGTGTATGCTTCTTAAACCACTGAAGCACTACTGTTCCAGTTGGTGAGCAGTTGTGTCCCTGAGTGTCCCCCATCACTGCCTTGGCCATCCAGCCTCTCCTTAGGACTCCCCAGACCTCCCTGTGATCAGTCAACGTAGGGGCCAATGTCACGGCACAGTCTGGTGGGCATCTTCAGACCTTGATCCAACATGGCACCCAGTGTCCATTCTGATTGGCTGGCAGCAGGGCCAAGACAGTTCATTACAATCCTCATTTTTAAAACATCGATGTCTTTAACAGAAAGACTGCTTAGGAAATGGCCCCATTCAAAAACTGACCTTACTGATTGCTATTTTGTCCTTTTCTGGAATTTTGATAAATCCTGGAAAATTTCCTATTGTATCAAGTAAGTATTTCTGGTAGGGTCATTATAAGACACTAGATCTAGCTGCAAATTTCTATTATGGTGTCCTTTTTGGCTGCCCTTGTTAGCTTAAAGTTCATTGTCCACAATATTGAAGGTGGAGTTCCTCTGCCTTAATTATGGGTCCCCTGCTTCTCTGCTTTGGAAATACCCCTTTGCATTTTAAGGTCCATCTCACGCATCTACAGGGCCTAGCACAGTTCCTGCTACATAGTAGGTGCTCAATAGATACAGAAATAAAAGTAAAAGAAAACATTTATGATATTGTGCTAAGCAAGGGAAGAAAAGGCTATCAGATTTTACACACACAAGAAAAAATTCTGCAAAGAAATATGCCATAAAAACTGTTGTTGATAACTTTTCTTTTTGGTTCTTTTCTGTGTTTTCTAAATATTCAATAATGAACACAAATTCAGCAATACATGCTTTTTTAAAAAAAGAACTCAATACATGTTGCCCTGTTTCTTACTGAAGAAGAAAATGATTTGTTCTCAGCACAGGGATGGGGTGAGGACCCTGGAGATCTGGGGGTGAACAGACACGCCTGCCCTCCCATAGTTTCTGGGCTGGCAAGGAGACACCAGGAACTAGTACAGTAAATACAGTAAATAGAAGTGAGATGAAGCAGAGAGAGGGCATTGGCAATGTCTTTTTAGGAGAGGCCACTTGGATCCCCTCAAGATAACTGATTTGATTTTAATCCAGCTCAGTTCTCAGGGGAGATCAATGTTTAGTGAGGGATAAAGACAACCAAAAAAAAAGAAGAAGTGATAAGGGCTTCACCAAATGCCTTCTGATCCCTTTAGTACTGGGCACAGTTGCTGCTTTTGGGGTCCTCCCTGGAATGCTGAGGGCAGATTTATCTGGTCTTGGCTTGACCAGAGCACCACTGTCTCCCACAGTTTAAGTGCACTAATACCAACATTAAAAAAAAAACAAACTCATAAGTGCTTTTAAAAAATGCTTTGGTAAAGCTAAATCCTATGTACTGAAAAATAGTCACTGTAGGATACAGTGGAAAGCAGATATAATAATAGACCAGCAAATTCCACCCAAAGGCCCGACACTCCACTATCTGATAAAAAATTATAAGCAGCGGAGCTTCCTACATTTGTCTTTGTACCTAACAGAAATGTCCTCAAAGCGCTTTTGTCCTTCTCTCTTAACTCCTCTGGTCTGCCTTCTGCTGGAGTTATTTATGTGCTTACTGCCTTCAGGGGGCAGTCAAGTCCATGGGGATGGCTTCGTTCAAACCTTGCTCCATTTGTAAATCAACTTACGCCATGAAATCTGGGGGTGAGGAACAGCCTGTCCTAATAAACTTCTAGAAAAGATCTGGAGTAGATCAGAGATCTTCTCCCCACCCTCAAACCCCCTCATAAATGCCTGCTCTTTGACAATAAGAAACTCACGTCTAAAATCATTTCACGTCCCAGGGGCTTTCTCCTTTGTGGAGCCTGTCACTGTTGTCAAAGTACCACGTGAACAAAAGGCACTTTCGGTAATTTTCAAATCTACTGCTGCTATAATTGATAGCAGATAACCCCATCACTAAAAATTATTCCCTGTAGAAACTCATGCCTAAAAATACGATTTTTCTTTATTCCCTTCACTCCTGAGTGTACCAGAATTCAATTCTTTAACATCATAGAACGTGAGAAGGCCCACTCTGTGAATGTGTCCTGTCCAATTCACCAATACTCCTGAAAAGTCGAGGGACATTGTGTTGAGTTCTGGAGCATCCCCTGCACACTACATTCTCTGCATGTTTTCCCATCATTGTCAATACAGTGCAGTGTGCTTTGGCTGAAACATTTGAATGTTTGGGAAATGCCTTTCTAAATAGTATTCCTTACGACAAAGTGGCTCAAACCCTTGAACGTGCTAATATGTGCTGTGGCTCTCCCAGCAGGACATTTAGTTTACAGATTTCCCAAACTTTTAAAACTTAAAACAACAACAATTTTCTTTTCTAGCACACCTATTAGCATCTCTCAGAGCGGGAGTAAAAGCAAGGATTTTTGTGTCACACAGGTCTGGATTGAATCTGGACTGTGCCACTTACTAGCTCTGTGACTTTGAGCAAGTTATGTATCCACTCTAAGACCCAGTTACCTCATCTATAAAATAGGGATAATAGTAATTATTACTTAACACTTTCTACATTGTAGTTTTTTTGGGGTTTTTTTTTTGCGGTACGTGGGCCTCTCACTGCTGTGGCCTCTCCTGTTGCGGAGCACAGGCTCCGGACGCGCACAGCGGCCATGGCTCACGGGCCCAGCCGCTCCGCGGCATGTGGGATCTTCCCGGACCGGGGCATGAACCCGTGTCCCCTGCATCGGCAGGTGGACTCTCAACCACTGCGCCACCAGGGAAGCCCTACATTGTAGTTTTATCACAGTTTGCTGTCAATCTTCTCTCCCAAGTTATAAAACCCTTGATGAGAAGGATTATGTGTCATTCACTATTACATCCCTAATATATAATTCATGGCATGACATAGATACTTAATAAGTACTTGTGAAATGAATGAATAGAATGAATGATTACACAGAGAAATGACTGGCTGAATGAATATTTCTTTCTCCTTTCATTATCAATCATATGCTTATAACTGCGCTTGTCCCTAGGTTACATGGATTTCTACACACTTGTGTAGGTGCTTGGCACACAGAGCCAGAGCTCTCCCCCAACCATGTGATTATCTGCATTAAGTCATCCACCCTCCATAGGAGCTACACTTGCCATTCCCCTGAGCCTTAGTGACCTCATGAGTCATATTATCTGGCTTGTATTAAAATTTCAGGCATACTTCCTTCTTGGAAAATAGTGTGGCAATGGTGGGAAAGGTGCTGGAGTCCAGAGACCTGAACCACCAGCTCTGCTTGCAGATGGCCATGGTTAAATTATGTAACCTCGGGCTTCCCTGGGGGCGCAGTGGTTGAGAGTCCGCCTGCCGATGCAGGGGACACGGGTTTGTGCCCCGGTCTGGGAAAATCCCACATGCCGCAGAGCGGCTGGGCCCGTGAGCCATGGCCGCTGAGCCTGCAAGTCCGGAGCCTGTGCTCCGCAACGGGAGAGACCACAACAGTGAGAGGCCCGCGTACTGCAAAAAAAAATTATGTAACCTCTGAGTGTCTGCTTTCTATCTGTAAAATTGGATGGAAGGACTCAAAGACATTTATTAAAGCTAAGTTTTTTGCTTGTCTTAATGACAGGCAAAGGGGGTAAATTGTAAGCAACGTGAAAATGAAGATAATCGCTCTCTCTCCTTGGTAACCTTTTCACTATCCGCAATCTAGCGTTTAAGCCATTGTTTCTAAAGTATGAAGACCACGCTTCCATCTTCTGAAAAATTACAACTTCAGAATGGAGGGTGCAACTGTAATCAGTGGTTGGAAAGAAAGTTGGGGAATAGATTGTGAGCTGGATATAAAACTCTCCTAGTTGGAATCTGTAATGATCTTTCTGACTCACTGAGAGCAATCACCTGAGGCATAAGCAGATTCTCCATCAACAATGAGGGGCTTGGTTCTGGAAGTACTCGTTTGATCCTGCCATTTGTTACGGTCAAATCTTTTCAGCTTCTCATTACTTTCTCCCTTTGATTGTAATGTTTCCTTATTCCAGTTTCAAATCCCCTTCACAGTCTACTTAACACTCTCATGAGTGAATTGCAGAGGAAGCCATCACACAGGCTTACAGAGATATACACCCTCAGCCTAGGGTCTTACAGCCCAAAGAACCATGGATATGTATATTGCATTTCTTTATTCAAGGACTTGGAAAATTCCAAGGACAACATGGCATGGCTCCCTAGCAGTCTACAAAAGGGGAGAGGTCAACCCTTTGCTTGATCATCAGAGCACACAGCAGCATATACCCATGATGGTTTTGCTCATATAAGTTTTTATCAAATAGTGGCATGGCTGGAATTTGCTGGTTTATTATTTTATCTGCATTCCACCATAACCTACAGTGGCTATTTTCCAATACATAGGATTTAGCTCTACCAAAGCCCAATTTGATTTTAATGTTCCCACATTTCCCAGCTTTAGGACTTTAATAAGATTTGTGGAAAAAAATCAAATCAGTTCATGTCATTTTCTTCTTTCAGAGACCAAAAAAGGAAAAAAAAAAAAAAGGAGAGAGAGAAAGAAAGAACTGTAAAAGTAACAGAAAACACCACCACTTTTGAATGCATTCCCTATATCACTAAATGTCTTTTCTTCATACATATTTTACCATTAGCTAAATTTCCTCCTTTTCTTCTCCTGGACCAATTCTGCACTGTGGAGCTATTAGTATCATCAGTACATTTAGTCACACTGCTTTTATCCTTTTCTATAGGAAATACCTATTTTTTTTAAAAAAAGTCTTATTTTAAATAACACTATTCCCACCCCACAACTTTTCCTGACATAATTCACTGATTTTACTATAACCACCGCCACTGCCATCATCACTACATACTTAAAGAGGTTCTTCTGTGTATCAAGTTCTCTATCAAGCACTGTATATACCATATACCTACTCAGCAAAGTAGGAACGAACAGTTCTTAACCTTACTTTATAGTTGAGAAGTCTACAACCCAGTACTGTTTAAGTGAATTGTCCAAGGCTTCACGATGAATTTTGTTTCATTTTGACAGTTTCTTCACTAGTATCTGGGCATGTGCCCAAGTTCTGCATGGCTGGACTCCATGGGCTTTTCTTCTTATTATTGTCCTACTCTTTAAACACATGATTTCTGGCAAATAATTGGGTTCGTCAGATAGTGGGTGTGGTTCAGTCATTGGGTTGTCTTGGGTCAAGTACTTTGTAACATACTATTCTAATTTTTTACCATTATTCTATTTGCGTTCAGGTTCCTAGATCAGTCTTGCGTTATGTTACACAATTAATCAATTTCTTCATCTTAGTTTCCTACTGTTGCCGTACAAATTACCACAAATTTAGTAGCTTAAAAACAAATTTATTCTTTTTTTTTGGCCATGCCACTCGGCTTGTGGGATCTTTAGTTCCCTGAGCGGAGATCGAACCTGGGCCCTCTGCAGTGGAAGCACAGAGTCTTAACCACTGGACCACCAGGGAAGTCCCCACAAATTTATTCTTTTATAGCTCTGGAGGCCAGAAGTCCTAAATGAGTCTTAGGAGACTAAAATCATGTGTCAGCAGGGCTGGTTCCCTCTGTACTTTCCAGGGGGAGAATCTGTTTCTTGCCTCTTCAGTTTCTAGCAGCTGCACACATTCCTTGGCTGATGGCCTCATCACTCTGACCAATACGTCTGTTGTCACATTTTCTTCTCCCATGCTGATCCTCCTGCCTTTCTCTTATAAGGACCCTTGTGATTACATTGGGCTCATCCAGATGATTCAGGATAATCTCTCAATCTATAGACCCTTAACTTAATCATGCTTGCAAAGTCTTTTTTGCCATGTAAGGTAACATTCACAGATTCTGAGGACTAGGATGTAGACCTCTTTGGGGAGGCCATTATTCTGTATACAATACTGCTCATTGAACAAATACTTATTGAGCAATTAATATATGCAGTGAAATGTGCTGGGCTCTGGGGAAGTCACAGGGAACTTGAGAAATAAATCAGCCAGATTATCTGCTTTCATGGAGCTTACACATTAACAGAAGGGGCAGACATTAAATAATAATTCTACAGTTATTTATCTTATTGTACAACTGTTTAATTACAATTATGACAAGTTCTGGAAGCATGGAATGCCATGAAAGAAGAGGAATCCTAGAGGACCTAACTTAACTTGGGGCATCAAGGAAAACTTCTTAGAAGAAATGACTTCTGATCTGAGCTCAGATGTGGGTGATTAATTAGGTAAGATAAGGGCCAAGAGTGGAAGCTGAGAGACCAATGATTAAAACTTTAAAACTTAGGGCTTCCCTGGTGGCGCAGTGGTTGAGAGTCCGCCTGCTGATGCAGGGGACACGGGTTCGTGCCCTGGTCTGGGAAGATCCCACATGCCACGGAGCAGCTAGGCCCGTGAGCCACGGCCGCTGAGCCTGCACATCCGGAGCCTGTGCTCCACAACAGGAGAGGCCACAACAGTGAGAGGCCCGCATACCACAAAAACAAAAAAACCCATAAAACTTTAAAACTCAAAGTACCTTTTAGAACTTTTCAAATTCAATAGGGTCATTAGCTTTTCTTGAGCTAAGGGAAGAAAGCATATTATCAAGAGATATATAGTTGTCATTATTTTTTAACTTCTCAAAAGCAGGTAAGAAACATTTCCAAATTTGAATACCATGTAAGTAAGTACCTTCCTTGGAGTTATCTGATTTCTTCTACTTATCAGAAGTCAAGGGTAACTTAACATTTGCATTGTTAGTACTATCCACTGAAGATTCTTGGGATCGCTAAGAGCTTAATGACCCCCAAATAAGACTTTAAATAAATCTGAGTAGATACATTCTCCAAGATTCCAAATATAGACTTAAACCAAAATACGGCTAGCAATGTCTGTCAAATCCTTTGAAATGCTGGGAGAAATGATTGAATAGCAGACTATACATCCAAGTATGGTGTTAAATGCTGTTCTAAGTTCTGTTAGAATTTTAAGCCTTCAAGTCTTCAGGGAGAAATTTAATTTAGTGGTCTCTGATATTTACAGCCTTTCTGTTTCTGTGATAATTTCTTGTCTAATGAACTTCAGAGAGTTTTGCAGAGGCAAAATACATAAGAGGCAGATGGAATCTCATTTAGTTTTCACTTTTTTAATTATGAGAAAAGTATCATCATATCCCCCTGTCATTTTTGGCCCCTTGATCTTCTTCTATAGACCAATTTTTTTGCAGCCTTTGCTCTGTTTTTTCTTTTTGATTTTGTAAGAGCTCTTTGAATCATGGAGAAAATAATTCATAGTGTGGCATATTATAAAAACATTTCCCAGTTTGCCATTTGTCTTTTGACTTTGTGTATGCCAGGTTTTTATAAGTTAGATGTATTCATATTTCCCTTTGTGACTTTGGGCAAATTATGAATAAAATTGCTCAGGTTTTTCTTCTTTTATAGTTCCATTCTTTATGATTCAACCTTTAATTTATTTGGGATTTATTTTGCTATAAGGAATAGATAAACACCTAGCTTAAATTTTATTCCCCAGATGGCTAGTCTTTAATCCCACCCATTTACTGAATAAACCAGTGCTTTGCCACTGATTTGAAAGGCTATCTTTTTTATCAAAAACAAGAATCTCAAATGCATTTGGGTTTATTTTTAGATACTATATTCCATTCCAGTTTAAGCTTTTAAGCTGACATTTTTGTATCTAGATGGCTATAGTCCCCTGTAATTTATCTCACTGCTCGTAATTTCCTGAGATGTTTAAAGAGGAACCTTAGAAATATTGTCAAGTAAACAACTCCACAACCAACAATTTACTTGAATTTTGATTTCTCATGTATAAAATTGGGAAAATGGAATAACTTCTCGATTGTGTGGGAGGATTTTAGATGATGTATGATAAGTACTTAGTGCAGCTTTTGGTATGTTATAGCCACTCAGATTGTGGTTGTCAATTGCCTTTTGTTTTTCAGCCCCTAATGTGTACCTATCATACAATAGGGGCTTAGTAAATGTATATTATGAAACTAAGAGAATGACTGTCTATGCCTTGAAAGCCTATCAGTTTTAGCCAAGGCTCTTTTCACCTTAGTACCATTTCTGGCCTCAGTTATCAGAGATATGGTTGTCTTCCAGACACAGCTATGAGTTTATTAAGTGAGGTAATTTGGAAAACTTTATTAAGTCTTCCAGAATATCAAGGTACACAAAAAATGTTCCAAAGCTGTAGGTTATTCTTTCTCGGATGTTTGTTCCCTTCAAAAATAACATTTGATTTTCTAATGATTTGCCAATTCACAGCTGAAGAATAGCCATCACTCAGGAAGGAAATTTCCTTAACCTAAAACTCTGATGATCACACAAATGCCTTCTTTCTTATTTAATAATTTGTTTTCTCGTAGGCCTGGATTTGTAAGAAAACACTCACATACTATACAGAGTTAGGGTGGAGAACAGGAGAAGAGCAAATACAAGCTGGGTAGGTTGACCAGACAACTGAAGGAGAAGAGAAGCTTATTTTTATCTATTTAGTTCAGGTTTTGAGCTACTATTTTGCTAGAGTTGTCCATGGTAGTAGCCTTGGAGGCTCCAATATAACCATGATGACAGAGGAAGCAATTTCCTTTCCTTGCTTGACACAGAGATTCTGTTAAACTGAGAACACTTAATCATTTTTATTTTCTATGTACCTGCTACAAAAAAGCCAAGTCATAACACAGATAGGTTAAAGAAATTTACACACACACACACACACACACACGTTAAACAAAATGGAGCTCGGGATCAGAGATTACTTTTCTTGAACAAGAACAAAGGAATAATTGATGGTTACTAGAGAACAGTTTGGTTTTAAACAGTGGAGATGCTAAACTCCAATCCTCTTGCCAATTCGACCTCACTGCTCATTCATTAATTCATTTTATTTTTAAAAAATCACCATTTATTGAACATATACTTGATTCCAAGAACTGTGGTAGCCTCTGAGAATATGCCTCCAAAACTATTCAAGTTTGAGGCTCCTATTATAATGAACTCTAGGCTGTCTCAATAGGGGAATAATGCAGAGATGCATTTCTGGGAGATAACTATGGCCTTAGTCAGAGTGGAGAACTGGAAAGGACAGACTGGATGCCCATGATGAGTCATCTGGAAGATTAGTGGCAGGAAAGGCCCAAGTCTAGATAGATGGATCAATACATCATTTTTTTAATTAAAAAATACTTTATTGTTAAAAAAAATGGGATCAAGACACCTTAAGGCTTAGGTTGGGTCTGTAAAAAAGATAAAGAAGAAGATGCACTGGGAGTACAGACTCCAGCAAGTGCTGGGAAGGAATGTAGAGAGAAGGGGTATTATGAAGGCATTACTGTCCTATTTTATAGAAAGAACTGGGTTCAAATGTAAGCCCATTCATTCAATACACATTTACTGGGCACAAGTAGTGTGCCAGCCTCCTATACCCATACCAGGCAGTGGGGAGAGAGAGCTGGCTCAGGTGTAGTCCCAGCTTTACAACTCGTAGTCCAGCAGTCAGTCTCTTAAGAGCCAGACACTTAAACTAATGACTAAAATGCAACACCGAAAGTGCAATGATAGCTGTTAGGACATGGTATCTTGGGGACAATGAGGAAGGGAGTCTAATCCTCACTGGAGTGGGAGCATAAGTGTCAGACGGTTTCTAGCAGAAGGTGACAACTGAGCTGGGTCTTAAAGGATAACTCAGGGAAAGGGTATATTATAGGTGCAGGGGGAAATAGAGCAAGGCTGGGAGGTGAGACCCAGCAGGATGTGATGGAAATGATAAGAAGTGTTGAGATGCTGGAGAGAAGTAGATAAGGCAGTTTCTCCAAGAACAAGGCTGGGTAGGTAGGGACAGGCTAAATAATGCAACTCAGACTTCATCCTGACCTTGATGGATGGCTCTGAGGGATTTAAGCAGGAAAGGGAACATGGTCTGACTTGAGTTTGGAAACATCACTTTGGTGCCTGGATTTGAGGATTTCAAGGCTGGAGGAAGAGATATCAGTTACAACGTTGTTGCAGTACTCCATCCTAGAAATGATAAGCCCCTGAATTAGGCAGGTGGAATTGAGGATGCAGAAGGGGGATAGACTAGAAAGAACCATTTAGGTGGGTGAAAGGTGGTTTCAAAACTGAAATATGGAATATGGGAGGGATAGCTGATGTGTGGAAAAGATAACAGTCCAGTTTCTGACATGTTATGTTCAAGGCGTCTTTGGGACCTATAAATGAGGATATGTATCTGGAAGCTGTATGCACTGGCAGAAGCTCTGAGGAAAGTCTTGAGCTTTATTTGTGAGGCTTACAAGAGCAAACATTCTGTATGTTTATGATGATCAGTCACTATTCTAAGAATTTTCACACATACTAATTTATGTAATCCTCACATTAGCCCTTGGAGATAGGCTCTACTATATTCCCCATTTAACATATGAAGAAACACAAGGAAGTTAGGTGATATATCTCAAATCACTCAGCAAGTACACGGTGGAGCCAGGGTCACTGACGCCCTCAGGCTGGCATCTGAATCTCTGTGCTTAGCCACCAGGCTGTCCTGCCTATAATCACTCAGGGAGAAAGCCCAGAGTGAGCAGATTCTTGGCTGGGTGGGTCCTGGTGCTCAGGAAGGGAAGGGTAACCCTCAAAGGGACAGAGTAGTGCAAAGAGAACCAGAAAAGGGCAGAGGAGTTTCTCGGGAAGGGAGTGGCAAGCAGTGTCAAATGCAGCAGACGATGGGTAAGAAGGTTTTTGGATTTGATGTTTAGGAGGTCATTGGTGGCCTTAAGGGGCGGTGTTTCATTAGAGTGATGGGGCTAGAGGCCAGCCTGCAGTAGCTTGAGAAGCAAATGGGAGGTGAAGAAAAGCTCTCCTCTTTTAAAAAGTTGCTGGATTCTGCTGCTGCTGCTGCTAACACTTATTAGTACTTATTATAAGCAAAGCACTGTCCTAAAACTCAATCCCCTCCCCCCTCAGACAATATACATACACACATATGTATGTATGTGTATAAATACACAGAGATCTATATTAAATTGTTAAATATTCATAACAACTGTATGAAGTCTGAGTATTAACACCATTTTACAGATGAAGAAACTGAGGCCCAGAGTGATTGAGCAACTTGCTTCAGGAGAGACAGAGATGTAGCCAGGCTTTGAGCCCAGGTGGTCTGGCTCTAAGATCTGTGCTCATAACCACCCTATTGAACTGCCCCTCAATTAGAAGCAGCAGAGAAATGTGATTGTAGCTGGAGAGGAATGGGGGTTCTGGGAGGTTTATTTTTATATTTAATTTTTGGAATGGGAGAGACCTGAGCAGGTTAATAGGTATCCTCATTTTCTTCCTTGGGTGTAGATAATTTCAGTGCAACCCTGCCCAATTAGCATACTGTTATGAGAAAATCCATAAATAAGGAGTGAACTCTAAATGGATTATTTCTAAAACCTCCAGTTCCCTCAGCCCTTCTATGAGGCCTTATTCCCAGGGGACTGGAGACTAGAAACCCATAAACAGAGTTTGTTAATGAATCCATGAGAAAAGGGGCAGAAATCAAGGAACCAAGGATAATGCTAGGGGATAAGTGGAGACACGTGACTTTGGGTGTCTGAGAAGCTACCAGATGACAAAGAAAAGGCCAGTAGCAGGAGGAGAGACAATACTTTCAGGCTTGTTAATGGCAGCTTTCAGGCTTGAGCCAACACTTCTCACCCTTTAATGCTCATCCGAAGCTTTGTAGAAGTGCATAGGCTCACCCCAGAAATACTGAACCAGATGCACTGAGGTGGGACTCCACACATATTTCTGAAAATTGCTTCACATTCTAAAATAAGCTAAACCTTTTACACTCTGGTATATTCCATTGAGACCAGATAAAGCCTCACAAGAGAGGAAGTAAAGCACCTACTTGTTCAGAACTGCCCTTCCCATCTTAGCTTTCATTTAACAAATCTTATGAAGCACCTACACTGTGCCAGGCATTACACAGTCCTGGAAACATGATGGTGAGCAAGAAAGGCATGGTCCCTACCCTCAAGTGCTGTGAAAGAAACAAAGTGTTATGTGAGAACACAAAGGAGACCTTCTTCAGGTGGGCGGTTCGGGGAAGGCCCCTCTGAGGAGGGGACATTTCAACAGAAAGCTGAAGGAGGAGAAGGTGCTGACCGTGCAGAGAACTGGAAGGGTTCTGGGCAAAGGGCCCAAGAACAAGGCACTGAGACAGGCAAGGCCTGGAGTGTCACATCAACACTTACTCCACCTTGAAGACAGCCACCTCCACTCCTGCCCAGGGAGGGCCCAGCCCTTCTCTGCTGAGCTTTCTGTTCCTCTTTGCACCCGCTGTTGGAACACTTGTCTCTCATCATAGTTTGTTTACAAGTTGGTCTCCCTGTCTAGAATCACTCTATGCATCACGATTGCCCGCCTCATTTGCTGGAATACTGTCCTACATAATTCATTCTCTATAAATATTTGCTGCTGGAAAAAAGAAAACAGAATCATTCTGTAGAAGCTACAGGACTTTAGGCAAGTCTTTTAATCCTCTAGGTCTCAGTAGACTTATTTATAAATAAAATGGGGGAATCACATCTGTCCTGCAGATATGTGATGGTTAAAAGAGACAGCTTACCCAGGGTGCCTAGCAGCAGGGCTGGCACACAGTAAGTGCTTGAGAGATGTTGGTTGAGGCGTGACTGACTATGTGAGTGATGACTATATGATTTAACTGGTAATGAGAAAGCTGGGATACTTGTGCAAGGTTCTTGGAAATTAAGCTCTTCATAATATTTCATTAAAGCTAAAACCAGAGCTGTGTTTACTTTCTGACACTGAGGACGGGCTACTCTGAATGTGCTTCATAATTTATGCCAAACACAGGTGTGCTGATGTGAAGAGCTGCAGGTTGAGTTCAGGTTCTACTCACTAGGTATGAGACCTGGGTCAAGACCTTAAGCCTTAGAGGTAAAATATGTTCGATAACTATACCTATAAAATAGAGTTTGGGGCCTCCCTGGTGGCGCAGTGGTTGAGAGTCCGCCTGCCGATGCAGGGGATACGGGTTCGTGCCCCGGTCTGGGAGAATCCCATATGCCGCGGAGCGGCTGGGCCCGTGAGCCATGGCCGCTGAGCCTGCGCATCCGGAGCCTGCGCGTCCGGAGCCTGTGCTCCGCAACGGGAGAGGCCACAGCAGTGAGAGGCCCGCATACGCAAAAAGAAAAAAAAAAAAAAAAAAAAAGAGTTTGGCCCTGTGATACTATACTAAAGTTGGAGACATCAGTATGAACTCATGTCCACACACACACACACACAGATGGGTAGATTCATGGCTTACATACATACAAATATACTTTACTAAGCTCTCCTCTAGGAGGATCTAGAAGCAATGCCATCCTAGTAACAACAGGCACACCCAGCAACCAGATCTCAGTGTCTAAACACCATTCTCCAATAAAAGGAACCAGGTCTCCTTCGAAAGTGGTGGATTGTAGGGTTGGGGCAGGAAAAATACAAGATGACCCTGGATCATCTGGCACTACCAGAAAGTAAGGAAATTCTAAAGAAAGAAAGGGAAAAAAGAAGGAATGAAGAAAGGAAGAAAGAAAGACAACAAGCAAAGAAAAAAAAAAGGAATGGAATGGAATTGTGTCAAAAGGACCCAGGGCAATCTGAAAGAGCTCCCAGTGGCCAAAGCTGAAAAAATCTGAGCAAGAAAATAAGTAACGTAGTACTGAATTATAACTCGAAGTATGAAATACATATACACAAGTCTACATTGACATAAATGAATAACTGAATACATAAATAGGGAAGGGGAGATATATCTTTGCAGAAGAATTCCAAATAATATACTCTCTTCTCCAGAAGGTGAGCTTAGAGCCCCCATCCTATTGAGTGTGGTTTGGACATAGTGACCCAGTTCTAAAGAACAGAGAAAAGGAAAAGGGAAAAATAGTGACTTTCCCATGAGGAAGCCTGGCAAACACCACCTTAACAAAGTGATCAAGGTTAACGTCCCCCTGGATGTCATGTGGGTATCAGGTACCCCTGATAAAATGTGATGAGAAGGGCACTTAACCTCTGTGGTCTTCCTTCCTTCCAAAAAAAAAAAAAAAAGACTCTGTCTAATCAATATAAAAACATCAAACAAATCCCAATTTGAGGGACATTTAATGAACATACTTAACCAGTAATCCTGAAAACTGTCAAGGTCATGAAAAGCAAGGAAAGATTGAAAACCCATCATAGACTAGAGGAGACTAGGGAGACCCTAAATGCAACGTGTGTCTTGGATTAGATCCTGGAACAGAGGAAGGACATTAGCGGAAAAACTGGTGAAATCCAAATCCAGTCTGAAGTTTGGTTACTAGTCACATACAAGGGTAATGTTGGCTTCTTTAGTTTTGACCAAGTAATGTTAAAATGTTAACATTAGGGGAAATTGAACTTGGGTGAGGGTGTACTCTCTATGGAATCTTCACAACCTTTTTGTAAACTTGAAATTATTCCAAAATAAAAATCTTATTAAAAAAACACAAGCGGAGTTTGGGGGCGATTAAACGGTAAAGCACATCGCAAGCTCACAGAGCTAAGCACATCATTATGAACGGAAAGGCACTGTCCATTGTACGGAAGGAAATTTAGTGATTAATGAATCTTAGAAAATGTTAAATTTCCTGTCCATCTATAATTTTTTCCTACACCCTATTACCTCCCATTAAAAGAGACACCAGATAGTTTATCTGACACTTAATGTTTAAAAAATATAAATTCCTGAGGTCAGATTGTTTATTCCTCAGTTGAACGAGAATTTGTCCTGTGTCACTTTCTCATAAAAAGTGCTAACTTTCTCCTTATGTCGGCTTCCTGGTAGTTTGATTCCAGGGAAACACGAATTCCGTGTACATGCACACACGCCCACACACTCAGCACTGGAGAACTTCTGGTTCCTGCAGAAATCAGATTTACTGTGGGTAAAGCTGTTGCAAAGCCTGGATTGCTTTCCTAAGGCAGCAGGTCTCTTTTGCAGTCGTTTAAATGGGTTGGAGGCCCCAGGGAATTAGAAGAATCTATCTCCACTAACGCACACATTCTGAACATAATTCTCTTGTAATGTGGATCAAAGTGGTGTGAAGTAAGTCTTGACTACGCCTTAGAGATGTTGGTAAATACGGCCCGTCCCTCCAGCTCAGGGGTGGTGAGGAAGTAGGTCGGTTCAAAGCCACAGAGTCGGCTTGGGGATCTCAGAGTTAAGGGACCCAGGAGGGAGCAGCATAAAACTGCAGAGGCTCCAGGCTGCACCGGGCCCAGTCGGGGCTCGTACATGGTAACCCTCTGATCTAAAAATGAGAGGTTTAAAGCAACAGGGCACACAGGAAGAAACCACATCCAGTTTTCAGCTGGAGAGCTGTGGTGTCAGGATGTGCTCATGCACACGCACACACACACACACACTGGCAGCAGGCAGGGCCTTGCTTTGTGTGCAAATGAGAGGAGGAATGCTATAAATAATCCCCCCAAAGTAGCACAAAACCATCTGGGTGGTCTTTACAACACAGTCTGCAATTTCCTTTTTCCTCTCCTCTTCTCTCCCCTCCCCTCCTCTCTCCTTTCTCCTTGTCTTGTCCTCGTCTTCCCTCCACTCCGCCTATTCCCACTCCATCCTCCTCGTGGCCGCTGAACACTGTAGACTGTTTCTTGCTTCAATTAATGATGGAAGGAGTCCGTCATTTTTGAACGCATGGTAGAGAAGGATATGGAGATGTGACTAAAGGACTGGCGAGAAGTGGGCTGGAATTTCAGCTTTGCTGTAGATAATGAACACGGGCTCGTTGCAGTCCCTACATGCTGTCCCACCTTTCGCTTTTGGCCCCACTAAAGTCAGGCACCTGTTGCTCTGCACTGCGGGGCTTCGCCCCTGCAGGCCCCTGGAGCAGAGAGACCCCTTTGTCCCTCTACTCCATAGCATGCATTTCGCAGGGACAATGGCTTGCATCATACTACATTTTACCGGAATCTGAAACGCATGAAAAGCAGGACAGTGAGGGTGCAGAGTCTTGCTTGTGAGGAACTAGCTGGCCCAGGAGCAGTGGTTTGACTCAGAATACCAATACCCCAGGGGTATCAGTGAGGCACAGAGCACAGGGGTAAGAACTTGGGCTTTAAGGACAAACAGACCCAGGGCTGAATCCTCTCCTTGCCCCTTCCTAGCTGTGTAACCTAGGCAAACTCCTCATCTTTTAGTCTCAGTTTCCTCATCTGCAAAATAAATACACCCCCAAGAGCACTGCTAAATGAGATCACGTATGTAAAGTGCAGTGCCTGGTACATTACTCACATACCACGTATGTGCCTGGCAAGATGGAGGTGACAAAGATGGGCGAGATGCAGAGCTGCTGCCTGATATATTTACATTCTAATAAGGAAATCTATGTAAACTTAATATCTCTGTGACTCCCTTTCCTCATCTATAATGTGTGGGTGACAACAATGCTTATTTCATAAGATTGAATGATTAACATACATGAAACATTTAGAAAAGTACTGGCACATTGTAGTACTCGCAAAGGTATTTCATGCTGATGGTTGAGAGGAGAGTTAACATTTTGTGGAGAGGATTAAGAGTTATTTTACAGAGAAGGTGACAATGAGATGAGCTAGAAGGATGGCCTTGGTGTTGACAGGGCATTCTGGGTAGAAGGAATGATTAAGAGCTGCAAAGGTGCAGGGCTGGAAAGGTTGAGATGGGTTCAAGGGGGAGCCAATCACTCCTTTTGGGCTACAGCATGAGCTACACAAGGATAATAGTAGAGGTCCAGGAAGGCTTTTTGAGAATCCTAAAATGCTAAGTGAAAATGTGTACTTAATTGTGCAGGCAACGTGGAGGTCATAGGCTGGGGGAAATAATATGATTAGAGGTGTGCAACAGGAAAATTAGTGTGGCCATGAAGTAAGGACAATTAGAATTTCCATCAGCAATGCAAATGAGAAACTAGTGGCACTTCATTTATTCATTCAACAAATATTTCTTTGTTATGTATAAGGCACCATCCTAGACATTGGGTATACATAGATGAACAAGATAGAATCTGACCTCCTGGAGGTTATAGCCTAGTGGGAGAGACTCACAGATGATCATGCAGGTATATCATTCAAGACAAGGCAAGTTCAAAGAAAGAACCTACAGGAGCTTTGACAAGAAGAGTGTGTGTAAAAGAAGTCAGGGATGGCTTCCTCATCCTTCAGGCAAAGATTTTGGGGTGCACAAGATCATATCTATTTTATAGAAAGGTATTTCTGGCATCCGTATGGAAAATTTATTGGAAAGAGGTCAAGAGCAGATTTGGTTGAACTAGTTGGGAAGCTATAGCAGGAGTAACATCAAAAGATGATTGGGTGAAAACTTCATGCAATGATACTGTTACTTGTAATAACACAGATGACTCTCACAGACAAAAGAAACCAGACACAAAGAAGAATATACTGTATTCTTCCATTTACATGAAATTCAAGAGTAGAACTTTATATAAATGAACTAATCTGTGGTGGTAGATTTCAGAGTAGTGGGTGTATTGGGGGGTGGTTATTGACTGGAAGGGTCATGAGGAAGGTTCTGGCAGGCTGGAAATTATATCTGTATCTTTACTACTAATTCACACCTGCTTTGTAGGTGTAATTTGTGTGCCATGGGAATGACAAGTAGGTCTGATATGTACCATTTAAAAAAATGCATACTCAAAATGTAATGTTAAGGGGGAAGAGTAGGATAAAAATTTGTACATATAACATTATCATAACTCTCAAAGAAATTAATATAATTTATGTAAAAATTAAAAGGAAAATACCCAATATTTTAATATTGGCTATTTCTGGTGGTGGGATTTCAGTTGACTACTGTGAAGAGATACCCCGAGGGGATTTTCAAGAAACACTGACACAAAGGTTGAGAGACCAACCAACCTCTCTGAGCAAAGGACAGGGATGTGAATCCCAGTTCTGGTCTTTCTCAGGGGAGTGACTTCCAGCAAGTTCTGTAACCTTTTTAACCCTCAGTTTCCTCAGTCTTAGAAAAGGGGTCATAATGGTGCTTTCCACGCTGGGGCTATTTGGGGGACTAGACAGGATGAAGAGTAAGCACAGTGAATGCTCAGTAAATATCAGTTATTGCTATTAAAGGAAACTGTGGAGGCAGAAGAGGATGAAGCTGTCCACATTTACACCAACTGCCCCTCTTTTCTGGGTCCTCTGTAGAGATGGAGGCTGGCGATGGGATTTGAGGAGGAGGGTGGAGGGACCAGGGAGCACGCCCAGCTGGGGTGGAAGCTGAACATTTCTGAGATGAAATCCTCCGACTTCCTCCCAGCCAGAAAGGATGGTCGAAATGTTCCCAAGTTGGGAATTGAAAAGGGGGTGGTGATGGGAGGACAAGGAAATGCTATTTCGAGTATAAATTCTACAGAGTATAAAAATAAAGAATGTCATTTTAAATGGGATAGTTTAAAGTTGAACATTTTGTGACTATGTATAGCTGTGAGTGTGAAAATATATAAAATGATGTTATTTAAGGAAATCACAAAAACCCATATCACTTGCCTTTGTACATAGAGACACGTTACTTCTGTACATTATCAAACAGTGAATATTATTATATTCGCATGCTATTTGAATACATGGAAAAAGATTTTTAATTAAAATTAACTCTTCTAGAAATCAGTGGAGACCACATCTTCTCAGGTAGAATTAAGGGAAATTTAACTGGTGCTTAGTCAATAATCGAGGTAGCATGAAATGCACATGTACCCCAGGTATTTGCATCTCTTTCTTCCTGCTCAAGGAGACAGCCTTATGATATTTAATATTACCAGTAACCCAAATCATGTTCATTGGTTAGGCCAAAAAGTGTTAAAATGACTTTATTTCAATAAGAATAAAAAGGAAATTACAAATAAAACAGAAGCCTGTTGTGTTATATATAGAAAGACTATAATTCTGAGAAAGGGAGCAAAGAATTTTATTTTATTTTTTTATTTTACTTATTTTGTTTTATTTTATTTTATAGGAAGTTTCTGAAAATCATTATTTTGAGGCCTAACCAGATCTAATATCATACTCTCATTCATAGCATGAGCAGGAAATTGTGTCCACATTTGTCTCTTTCCATCTGCATTCCAATTCAGAATTGTCAGGACCTCCCTGGTGGTCCAGTGGTTAAGAATCTGTCTTGTAATGAAGGGGATGCCGGTTCAATCCCTGGTCAGGGAACTAAGGTCCCACATGCCGCAGGGCAACTAAGCCCACACACCGCAACTACGGAGCCCACATGCCACAACTAGAGAGCCCTCGCACCGCAACTAACGAGCCTGTGTGCCACAACTAGAGAGAAGTCCATGCACTGCAATGAAGAGCCCACACGCTGCAATGAAAGATCCCATGAGCCGCAACTAAGACCCGATGCAGCCAAAAAATAAATACATAAATAAATATTTTAAAAATAAATAAATAAAAAATTGTCCAACATGATATAATGCACACATGGTATTCTGAAGAGCTACCTCTGAATAATAATGATATTGGTAATAATTATATTAGCTACCATTTTTATTAATATTTATTTATGCAACAGGTATTGTGCTAAGCATTTTATATATATTAGTTCACCTACTTCCCCCAACAAATCTATGAAGGAGGTATTTTAGGTATTTTGTTAGACCAATTTTATGGGTGAGAACAATAAAGCTTAGACTAGGGGGAACAACTGCCCAAGTTTTCCCAGGATGTGGGACTTCCAAGTGCTTATACCAGGAAAGTCCTGGGCAAACTGCATGAGTTGGTCACTCTATAAAAGTAACTTGCTTGATTTTTAAGGGGTAGAGAGGGATTTAACCTCTTATCACCTTGGCTGGTCAGATTTCCTATGTACTGCCAGCCCAGCTCTAGATTACAGTCTAAAATAAATAGCAAATACATTCTTTGGTGGCATGGGGGAGGGATCTAAGTTGAAGTGTGGGAATATTATTCCAGGCGATGTAATGGAAAATGTCATTTTTCCGGTCCCTGTCCCCAGACCACTGAGCCAGTGAAGCTGAACCTCCCTTTACCAGATTTCCAAAGGGCTTGCATATCACCATAATCTGACATTCAGAATGAAAAAGCACTCACCTTGGGAAGGGGATAGAGGTGACACAAGGGTTGGCCAGGGTCCTGTTTACAAAACTCCAGGGTGTGACACACCACATCAGCATTCACAT
Source organism: Mesoplodon mirus (assembly GCF_964341445.2). NCBI lineage: Eukaryota > Metazoa > Chordata > Mammalia > Artiodactyla > Ziphiidae > Mesoplodon > Mesoplodon mirus. The sequence goes on from NC_138985.1 coordinate 74,488,337, forward strand.
CCGCTCTGAGCCTGGAGGGAAATAGGGCAAAACAAAGGATATTTAAAAGCAGGCATTAGGAAACAAAAGCTATTTCAAAAGAAGGTCAACTCCCAGAATGAATTCTAGTATGTATGGCCTTTGAGTCCAGTTCCATGCAGCTGCTGGATCATAACGATTTCCTGCCACTTGCTCTCTCCTACTTTTAGAATAAGGTCCTGGGGGTGGGGAGAGAGGACTCACAGCACTGAGCTGTGAGCTGGCCTCTCACACGGGCACTGTGATGCTTTTCAGGAGAAGCCACAAATAAAACTGAGAAAGGAAAAATGGACAGGGGTGTAATTTCATGGGAACAACATTATTTTTACTTATTTATTTATTTATTTTATTTATTTTTGGCTGTGTTGGCTCTTCGTTGATGCGTGCAGGCTTTCTCTAGTTGAGACGATTGGGGGCTACTCTTCGTTGTGGTGCGTGGGCTTCTCATTGCTGTGGTTTCTCTTGTTGCAGAGCACAAGCTCTAGGTGCATGGGCTTCAGTAGTTGTGGCACGTGGGCTCAGTAGTTGTGGCACACGGGCTTAGTTGCCCAGAGGCATGTGGGACCCTCCCAGACCAGGGCTCGAACCCGTGTCCCCCGCATTGGCAGGCAGACTCTCAACCACTGCACCACCAGGGAAGCCCCAGAACAACATTTTAATGTTTGCTGAGCCTTCCAGCAAAAAATCTTTGATATAGCCTTAAACACCTAAAATTATTTTCTTAGATGTAATCCAAATCACCTCTTTTCCTTTTAAAGTAAATATATTTATCTTTGACTTTTTCCCCTGAGTATGGTGTAAGGATAGTGCTCTTCAAACATTTTGGTTTATGTCTAGGTTTGAAGGGGTTAAAACAAACCTTCCATATTCATTTTCTACATGCCACCCCCAACACTCTTAAACCAAGAAGAATGAGTATAATGTGCTGCTTCAAATGACGAACAAGTCATGTGTGGGCTTTTAGTAACTTTTCCAAGTAAACTACTGACTCAAACTCAAATCAAAACAACAAAAACAAAGACTCCAGAAACATACGTTTATCTAGTAATATCTAGAGACTAATCTTGGAAGGACAGTTATCTAGTAATATCTAGAGACTAATCTTGGGAGGACAGTTATAGATTCTAGAAGCTATTTTGAGGGGTTTCTTCACAACTCACAAGATCACTTAACTGTCCCCCTTCACCTGTAGGGGTGGGTTCCTGGCAACTGTGTATATACTTCATATCTCCCGCCAGTTGATTGGTCCTCATTACACTGCAATTCAAGTAGGACCAATCAGATTCTCTCTCAGGGAAATTTGGAATTGGTATTAAGAAGTCTGACTTCATTCTGGGCTGTTCCAAGAATAGCAGGAGCTATAGTGACTGGGGACTCTAATGTCATTTCCTGCCATGAGGACAGAGCATTTGGAAAGCTAGTCTGTAGAATGGGGGTCAGGGGGCAGAACCCAACGTGTGCAGTGAGGAAGAGACTCTGTTCCTGGTGGCTTCCCAGTCCTGTTTCCAGCTCTGTCTGAAGCCTGGATATTTTCCTGTCTTTAAGTTCCATGACATGCTTTAGGTGCCCTTGTAATAAATTTACTCTAACACCCTCCCCCTCCAACTATTACAGTGACTATCTCTACAGCTACTACAATCACTACCACCATTCTTCTCTCCCTGACCCTCCTCCTCTTCCTCTTCCTTCTACTTCACAAGCAAAGCTAAGTTGTTTCTGTTTTTTTTGTGTTTTTTGACTGAATGCAGTCACAGCCCACGCATGGGCCAGCCCTTGAGGAGCATTGGTGAGCTTGGCAATGCTTGGCCCTGTGACCAGGGCCTGGATGTAAGTCATTAGATCTGCTCCCTGGTTTCATTCCTGTTTCTGCTTTATTTCTCCAATAACTATTGCAGCAACCCTCCACTGGGTTGTCCACTCCTCCAAGGGAGTTTTCTACCTGGACATGCAGAATAAAAAATGAGATTTAGAGAGGTAAAACAAAAGCAAGGTGCAAACAAAACAAAATAAAACAGAAACGCATCCTGGTTTCACTTAGTGTGCATAAGTAGCACTTTTAATAGTTGCTGAACATTGAAACATCTTTAAAAGCTCTAAATAATCTTAACTTTGGACTGCCAAGCAAAAAGTGCGAGGAGGGGCCTTGAGTCTTAATTTATACCATGAACCTTCTTGCAAAAAGAACTGCCCCAATATTACTGAAAAGCCTATCAGAGAAAGAGAGTCCATCTCAGAGATCTTTAAATATTTTGATGTGATCCAGGAATGCCATTCCTGGGCATCTATCAGGAAAAGATGAAAACTCTAATTTGAAAAGACACATGCACTCCAATGTTAATAGCAGCACTATTTAGAATAGCCAAGACATGGAAGCAACCTAAGTGTCTATCAACAGGTGAATGGATAAAGATGTGATATGTGTGTGTGTGTATACACACACACACACACACACACACACAATGGAATAAAAAAGAATTAAACAATGCCATAAAGAAGAATGAAATAATGCCATTTGCTGCAACATGATGGACCTAGAGCTTATCATACTAAGTGAAGTAAGTCAGAGAGAGAAAGACAAATGTTATATGATACCACTTATATGTGGAATCTAAAAAATAGTACAAATGGGCCTCCCTGGTGGCGCAGTGGTTGAGAGTCCGCCTGCCGATGCAGGGGATACGGGTTCGTGCCCCGGTCTGGGAGGATCCCATATGCCGCGGAGCGGCTGGGCCCGTGAGCCATGGCCGCTGAGCCTGCGCATCCGGAGCCTGTGCTCCGCAACGGGAGAGGCCGCAACAGTGAGAGGCCCGCGTACGGAAAAAAAAAAAAAAAAAAAAAAAAAAATAGTACAAATGGACTTATATATGAAACAGAAATAGACTCACAGACATAGAAAAGAAATTTATGGTTACCAAAGGGGAAGGGAGAGGGATAAATTAGGAATATGGGATTAACAGATACACACTACCATATATAAAACAGGTAAACAACAAGGTTTTACTGTGTAGCATAGGGAACTATATTCAGTATCTTATAATAAACTATAATGGAAAATAATAAAAAAGAATATATGTATAACCAAATCACTTTGCTGTACCCCTGAAACTAAGACAATATTGTAAGTCAACTATACTTCAATTAAAAAAAGAGAAAAAAAAATTTTTTTTAAGAGAAAGTATTTTGATGGTCACTAGTATGTGAAAACATAGGCTGGGATAATGGCTTTCAAATTTCATTACAGCTGAATGAGACTAACAGTGTGACTGGCTAGATGGCCTTTCAGCTTTTTGTGAGCATCTGAGTTAAGACAGGAAAGCGAGCTCATCATGAGAGTCATCTGCTTGGCCCCAGGGTTCCTTCATAGGAGGTGGAGGGGAAGGTAACGTAAAGGTGACTAAGCTGTGGGACAAGCAGTTTGTGACACACAAGGTCCATTACCAAAGTAATGTCTACCAAAGGTCAGTAAATCAGGAGAGGGTGGTTGTTTTCACACATCTGTTCTCAACTTAATGGTTCATTTATTTAATTGATGACTGCTGTCTTTGGGGAGATCTGGTATTTTGTGGACTCAGGAGGGTAATAAATAGAGCTCTGCTTAATCTTTTTTTTTTTTTTTCAACCTAAGGCCAATATCCCATCTGTGGCAATTCAGAACCACCAGAGCTAACACATCATATGGTGTCCAAGATCTATTCTCTTTCCCCTGCAAACAGAGCAAAATTTCAATAAGTGAACTTGAATATGGGAGTGGGGATGGGGGCCCCTCATTCAGCATGTGAGACTTGTGTTCTCTGAACTGAAAAATAGAAGAGGGGAACTGGGTATGTGGTTTCCCTCCCCAGTCCTCTAAGATCAGAGCTTTATCATCAAAAGACTGGAATTGAGAAGCACTCCTTTGGACAAGAGTAGAAAGTGCTGAGCCTCATACATCCAGACAAGTGTCAGACCATGACAATGTGCAAGATGCAAAGAAGTGGCAAAGTAGCATGTGTGCTCTTAATCAATCTTGGGACAGAAGGCTTAGGCTATACATACTTTGTGAAATCCTTAGGAAATCTCCAAACCCTTAATAACTATTCCCATCCAACATTGCCTTCTTTTTCCCGGAGCTGCAAGTAAGACCAAAATGGTCACATTTCAATTTACATCCTTTGCTACGTTTACATGTAACAGAGTTGTACAGGAGTGAGTCATGTGGGGAGGAAGCTTCAACACATTCGGCAGAGCTAATTAACAAGTTTAATTAGGATCATGGTAGAAGGAAGTCAATGCTGATGATTGTCATCATCATAAATCAAAAGAAGGGAGGGCTTCCCTGGTGGCGCAGTGGTTGAGAGTCTGCCTGCCGATGCAGGGGACACGGGTTCGTGCCCCGGTCCGGGAAGATCCCACATGCCGCAGAGTGGCTGGGCCCGTGAGCCATGGCCACTGAGCCTGCGCGTCTGGAGCCTGTGCTCCGCAACGGGAGAGGCCACAACAGTGAGAGGCCCGCGTACGGCAAAAAAAAAAAAAAAAAGAAGGGAGCACGGTCAGGGTTAAGTTTGAACAGACAGGCAGAGTGATAGCCTATGGCAGGGAGCAAGGACAGAGCCTTTCACACAAGAAAGCTCTCAGATTTAGACCTCTGACATCACTTTCAAAGGAGAATTTATACATTAATATATAGCCACAGAGATACACTCACAGCATTGAAAGAAGATCTTCCTCATACGACTTAACACTTTTATCTCACTTCAGGACCACACTCTTTAGAGTGTACTAGGAATTTAATCATTTCTATAAATCTTGTCATTACCTTGTCAATGGCTCAGTTGTATTATTGTACTTTATATTTTTGCTATTTAAAAATATGTTAGTTACATTTAAGTTGTACCAAAATTGTTTTAAACCCTGTTTTGCATTTTTCTTCTAAACATGTTAGTAGTTTAGGCCTCTCCCGATTTCTGAAAACCCCTAAGTTTGGAATATAAGATTTTATGATTGAGAGCATAAATAGATACCATGAAGCAAGGTGAGATGAACAGAAGACCAGCATCAGCTTTGCTATGGCAAGCTCTGGCACAACAGAAGTCAAGACAAGGAAGACCGAGCACGTGGTCACTGGCTAGGCTTGGTTGCTCCCGAAGTAGCCCCGCCCTGCCTGACCCAGGTTCTTGGGCTAATGAATGCCCAAGTACTCAGGTGTCCCACTTCCTAACAAGATCCTGTGGTTCGCCTGTGGGTAGGAAATGTAATTACTGAATAATTAGTCCATGAATCATTGAGAATTGACCTGTGAAATAATGAGGAGGGATGCCCTCTGGGTTAGGAAACACATTTAGTATTGGAAGCCTGAAATTCAGGTAAAACTAAATCATAAGGTTGTCATGTTCAGGGTCTACATCAGCCCAGAATTGCATGTGATTGATTAAAATAAGCTGTAAGAAGAGGCCACCATAGGAAGAGAAAGTGCTATCAGCAAACAACTAATATGGGTCCTGGAAAATTACACACAAACAGAACTAATAGTGGACGGAACCACAAAGGGGGATCATTTATTATATCTATCTTTCTTCAAAGGGGCCTCCCCCATACTAATGAGAATTAGTCACTTATGACTCTCAAAGGAAAAACTTTCTTCCCCTCCCCACCACCTATTCAGCCTCTTTCAGTGGCTTGCCAGGCCCATTTTTTCTCAACACCCTGTGTCCACTTATAGTTATTTGAGGTGGGGACTGTCTCTTGTACAGTCCACACCTGCAGTTATCTAGTACAGTGTCTGTCTGTCCTCTCTGATCCCATGCTTAACTGGCTCTTGCACTCAGCGCCCTCTAGCCAGCTACAGAAGAGCATTGGGTTTCCCAGTGAACCCAGACCACTTCCCTATTACTCCCAGCACACTTGGTAGCTAACCTCTGACATCCCTTTTGCATATCTGTGTGCACTGCCCTCTTCGGCTTCTATGACTGTTTTCCACTTACTTCTCTGGTTCCCTGATCTAGGCCCAGGAAAACCTCTCTGGCCAAGCTGATGTTTCCCCCAGAACACCTGGCTCAGACTAAGTGTGTAAACAGATTCACTGAATAGGCTAAATTGTTTTCTTTTCTTTAGTTCATCTGTAGTGATAATTTTATTTTTATAAAGAATCAATTTAACAAATGTTTACTAAAGGCTTTCTATGCTCAAGTATTGCACCAAGCCCTGGAGATACAAAGCCCCCTGCTTCCCCTCCCTCCCTCCCTCCCTCCCTCCCTTCCTTCCTTCCACATATTCAGTATTTTGCTTAAGATGAATAAATGTAGTCTTAGTTCTCAGAAGTTTTTCAATCTAGTTAGCAACTCAAAAAAGTAAATGGAGAATTAAAGTACAAACAGACATGATAAGTGCTGTTTGCAAGTGCTAGGGGTTTGCACAGGATAGGAAGAATGTGTGTGTCTGTGTGTGTGTTGGGGGTATCTATCTTAGCCTAGGGAGGGTCAGGAAAGCTTCCAGAGGAAGTGACCCTGGAGCTGAGGTCCAAAGAAGTAAGATTTGTCTGGGGTACAGGTTTTGGATGTGCCAAGCTGAGTGAACAGCTCACGCAAAGGTCCTGAGGCAAAAACCTTCTGATGTGTGGGGAGAATTACAAGTGGTTTGGAGCATGGTGTGCTGTGGAGCAGCCAGGGATGAGTGTGAAAATGTCCTCAGGGGTCAGTTCATAAAGAGCTTTGTGTAGGGGGCTAAGGAATCCTGCAAAGGGTGTGAAAATTTTATGTTGGAGATTGCCATAATTAGTTTTGCATTAAAAAACTATCTAGCCAGCTAGAATGTGGATTATGGACTTGCAAGGCAATGGGCAATCCTGCAGGGCTGGGGTCCTATTAGGAGGCAATGGCAGTAATAGAGATATGAGCTAAGAAGAAGGGGTCCCTGCCTTCCAAAAACTCCCAGTCCAGGGCCCGTGAAAAATCACTGACCACAGTAGAGGGAGGGCAATATAAATAGAGGCAGGTGCACAGCACGATGGAACACTGATCATCCCTTGGGTCTGTATCATTTTAAGTTCCTTTTGTCTTTAGAATTCTGTAACTGTAGGCTACCCTTCTGTGGGGTTAGCTTCTCTGAGCCACTCTGCTCTGAGGCTAATATTAGGCATATAAAATAGGAACCATGTAAGAATGTTCACAGTAGCACTGTTCACAAGTGCCACATGCGAACAGTGCAAAACCAGAAAACAACCCAAACACCTGTCAATGGGGGAGTGAAGAAATAGACTCTTGTAGAGACACAATGGAATATTGTGTGCAGTCAGAGAGCATGAACTACAGCAGTGACACAAATCTATGGATGAATCTTAGACATACAAATTTAAGTGGTAAGTCCCCAAAGATTATGAACAATGTGATACTCTCTTCATAAAGTAAAGAAATAACCAGAATTTTAAAATATGCTTTAAAGGAATATATAAATGAAATATATTAATAATTATTTGTTGTATTAGCATATATTATTTTTATGATTATAATTTATCATATTAATAAAAATATACATATATATATATAAAGACTATAGAAAAAGGAAACAAGAGAAAGATAAACATGGGATTTATTACTCGGGTGGAGAATAGCTTGAGAAGGAAGAGAAGGACAGTGTGGTCAGGGTAAGTTATTGTCAAGGACCTAGAATTTGCCTTGGGTGGTAATTTGGAAGCTAATTACAGTATTCAAAGTAACTAGGTAAATAACTAAATAAGAAATACAAGAAAGCCATGTATGAATCCTTGATGAGAAAGTGCCATGAACAGGAATATGATTTATCTGATCCAGTGCTCTGAGCTCAAAAAAGAGAAAAGAAAGAAAGGAAGCAGACAGGTAATGATAATGGTGCACACACAGGACCTTGAGGGGTGGGGCTGGAGAGAAGGCCAGGAAACCAGCAGGTGAGAAGAGAGAAGGAAAGAACCTGAGAAGCACGTGGCCTGAGAACCCAGGAGGGAGTGTAGGGCAAGCTCAGGAGAAAGGGTCAAATTCCCATGTCCAGCCACTAGGATCTTGTCATTTGTTGGCATTATTGGTGAAATGCCTTCTGAAATCCTCTTGGAGAGAAACTGAGCCAGGTTGCCACACTGTAATTCAAAGGGAGCCTTTGCCTAGGATCACAAAGGATCTGAGTCAGGTTTGAATTTTCCACTATTAACAAGAACTGGATAGATATTACGCCCTTTTACAAAAAGTACATCCAACTGGAAATGGAGCCAGCTACCTCCCCGTTTTCCTGCTTCCCCCCCATCATGTCCCAGCAACCAAATCAGATTAATGTGCTGGCATACTCACAGTTTTATGATGTCTGGTCCAAATATGTCTACCACTAAATAGCAGGTGGTCTTCAAGAACAGTTTTTCTAAGAAAAATCAGGGGAAATAAATTATTTTTCATTATGATGAATTTAACACACGAGTTAATAATGATCTTTACTAGGAACTGAAGCTAAGTGCTTAATTTATTATTAATTCAAGTGATTAATTGTAAAGGTTTGGGAGAAATGTTACAGTTAATATACCCATGAAAATATCATTTCCACCTCAGGTTTATGTAAATGGCACTTTGTTTACTGTAGATGTTAAAGACCACTGATTTTTGATAAAAATACAGTTAAATTCTGGAGTCTCATTTTCTTTTGTACAGCAGGGAATGTCTGAATGTTGGTAAGGGTCTCATTTGTTGATGACAGAAACAGGACTTGCTTTAAAGTAAATAATCTGAAATATTGCTTTGTTAAAAATATTCTTCTCTGATGCTCATTTGGGGAAAAAAGACTTTACTTTGGCTATTTAATTTTTGCTGTTGGTATTCCAGACATAAAAGGATACTGTCACAGGTGTCTCTGCATTGCCGTCAACACCAGAGAACATACACACACACACACACACACACACATACACACACACACACACACACGCAAACCCACGGCCTAGACAACCTCCTTCTCCTGCTTCCCTGTTATGAAAATACAGGAAGGCTTTATGGATTGGTCTGTTTGGACAAGCAAACCTGTTAAATCTCTGGACCTCTTTCTACAGTTTGTCAGCCGACTGTGGAACCCTGGTAATTCTATGGAGGGCTTTTGCATGGTTAGGACGGATGGACTGTCCTGGGGACAGATGGGAAACCCTCCCTGAGAAAAATTTTTCTTGTCATACTTACCTCAAACTGGGCTACCAGTTGCTTAGAGAATAGGCACTATTCAGGATAAATATGGGAAAACTCTCTGGTACTTCAATTTTACTCAATGGCAAATAATGTAAATATTACTTTTATATTAAAATAGATAGTTTCATGGGACTTTTTTTGCAATAAAGCATGAGACTTCAAACACATTATGCTTTTGAAGTAGGAACTTAAAACTAATCTCACATTAGTATTGACCTTACAGAAATAAAAACAATGATAAGGAAATACTATGACATCTGCATGGCAGCAAATGAAAGGCAAACTACCAAAACTGACTGAAGAATAAATATACAATCTTAATAGACATACAACAAGAGATTAAATTAGTAATCAAAAATGTCCCATAAAGAAAAGCCCAGGACCAGATAGCTTCACTGGTGAATTGTACCAAACGTTTTCAAAAATCATCTGAATAGATATTCTCCAAAGAAGTTATACAAATAGCCAATAAGCACATGAAAAGATGGTCAACATCATCAGCTGTTACAGGAAATGTAAATAAAAACCACATTGAGATACCACTTGACACCCTCGATGATATGTGAGAATAAAAATGACAGATAAGGGGGCCTCCCTGGTGGCGCAGTGGTTGAGAGTCCGCCTGCCGATGCAGGGGATACGGGTTCGTGCCCCGGTCTGGGAGGATCCCATATGCCGCGGAGCGGCTGGGCCCGTGAGCCATGGCCGCTGGGCCTGCGCATCCGGAGCCTGTGCTCCGCAACGGGGGAGGCCACAACAGTGAGAGGCCCGCATACCGCAAAAAAAAAAAAAAAAAAAAAAAAAAAAAAATGACAGATAAGGGTTTCCCTGGGAGGGGGGCAGTGGTTGAGAATCCACCTGCCAATGCAGGGGACACAGGTTCGAGCCCTGGTCTGGGAAGATCCCACATGCCGTGAAGCAACAAAGCCCGTGAGCCACAACTACTGAGCCCGTGTGCCACAACTACTGAAGCCCGTGTGCCTAGAGCCCGTGCTATGCGACAAGAGAAGCCACTGCAATGAGAAGCCCACGCACAACAACAAAGAGTAGCCCCCGCTCACCACAACTAGAGAAAACTCGTGTGCAGCAATTAAGATCCAACGCAGCCAAAAATAAATAAAATAAATAAATTTATAAAAAAAAAAGAGGTGGCTACTTTTATTTTAAAAAAATGAAGGATGATAACAAGTATTGATGAGGATGTGGAGAAATTAGAATCCTCATATTCTGCTGGTGGGTGTATAAAACAGTACAGCAACTTTGGTAAACAGTCTGACAGTTCCACAAGTGGTTAAATATTGAGTTACTATATGAGCCAATAAGCCCATTCCTAGGCCCAAAAGAATTCAAATATTTATATACTCACACAAAAACTTATACATGAATGTTCATAGAGGAATTATATAAAATAGCAAAGAAGTGGAAATACCTCAACCCAAATGGCCATTAACTACTGAGTGGATGAAGAGAATGGGCTATCTACACACAACAAAATATTATTCAACTATAAAGAGTAATGACTGACTTCCGGGGAAGATGGCGGAAGAGTAAGACTCGGAGATCACCTTCCACCCCACAGATACACCAGAAATACATCTACACGTGGAACAACTCCTACAAAACACCTACTGAACGCTGGCAGAAGACCTCAGACCTCCCAAAAGGCAAAAAACTCCCCACGTACCTGGGTAGGGCAAAGTGGAGAGATTCCCGCACAGAGGATCGGTGCTGACCGGCACTCACCAGCCCGAGAGGCTTGTCTGCTCACCCGCCAGGGCGGGCGGGGCTGGGAGCGGAGGCTCGGGCTTCGGTCGGAGCGCAAAGAGGAGTGGAGTTGGCGGCGTGAACACAGTCTGAAGGGGCTAATGCGCCACAGCTAGCCGGGAGGGAGTCCAGGGAAAAGTCTGGACCTGCCGAAGAGGCAAGAGACTTTTTCTTCCCACTTTGTTTCCTGGTGCGCGAGGAGAGGGGATTAAGATAGCTGCTTAAAGGAGCCACAGAGATGGGCGCGAGCCGCAGCTAAAAGCGCGGACCCCAGAGACGGGCGTGGGACGCTGGGGCTGCTGCTGCCGCCGCCAAGAGGCCTGTGTGCGAGCGCAGGGCACTGTCCACGCCCCCCTTCCGGGGAGGCTGTGCAGCCCGCCACTGCCGGGGTCCAGGGATCCAGTGATGGCTTCCTCTGGAGAACGCACGGCGCGCCTCGGGCTGGTGCGACGTCACGCTGGCCTCTGACGCCGCAGGCTCGCCCCGCCCTCCGTGCCCCTCCCTCTCCGCGGCCGGAGTGAGCCAGAGGCCCCTAAGCGGCTGCTCCTTTAACTCCGTCCTGTCTGAGCGAAGATCAGATGCCCTCCGGCGACCTACACTCAGAGGCGCGGCCAAATCCAAAGCTAAGACCCGGGAGCTGTGAGAACAAAGAAGAGAAAGGGAAATCTCTCCCAGCAGCCTCAGAAGCAGCGGATTAAAGCTCCACAATCAACTTGATGTACCCTGCATCTGTGGAATACATGAATAGACAACGAATCATCCCAAATTGAGGAGCCGTGTGGATGAAAGTTTCTTGGTGCTGCAGCCAGGAGTCAGTGCTGTGCCTCTGAGGTGGGAGAGACAACTTCAGGACACTGGTCCACAAGAGACCTCCCAGCTCCACATAATATCAAAAGGTGAAAATCTCCCGGAGATCTCCATCTCAACACCAACACCCAGCTTCACTCAACGACCAGCAAGCTACAGTGCTGGACACCCTATGCCAAACAACTAGCAAGACAGGAACACAACCCCACCCATTAGCAGAGAGGCTGCCTAAAATCATAAAAAGTCCACAAACACCCCAAAACACACCACCAGACGTGAACCTGCCCACCAGAAAGACAAGATCCAGCCTCATCCACCAGAACACAGGCACTAGTCCTCTCCATCAGGAAGCCTACACAACCCACTGAACCAACCTTAGCCACTGAGGACAGACACCAAAAACAACAGGAACTACAAACCTGCAGCCTGCAAAAAGGAGACCCCAAACACAGTAAGATAAGCAAAATGAGAAGACAGAAAAACACACAGCAGGTGAAGGAGCAAGATAAAAACCCACCAGACCTAACAAATGAAGAGGAAATAGGCAGTCTACCTGAAAAAGATTTCAGAATAATGATAGTAAAGATAATCCAAAATCTTGGAAATAGAATAGACAAAATGCAAGAAACAGTTAACAAGGACCTAGAAGAACTAAAGATGAAACAAGCAACGATGAACAACACAATAAATGAAATTAAAAGTACTCTAGATGGGATCAATAGCAGAATAACTGAGGCAGAAGAACGGATAAGTGACGTGGAAGATAAAATAGTGGAAATAACTACTGCAGAGCAGAAGAAAGAAAAAAGAATGAAAAGAACTGAGGACAGTCTCAGAGACCTCTGGGACAACATTAAATGCACCAACATTCGAATTATAGGGGTTCCAGAAGAAGAAGAGAAAAAGAAAGGGACTGAGAAAATATTTGAAGAGATTATAGTTGAAAACTTCCCTAATATGGGTAAGGAAATAGTTAATCAAGTCCAGGAGGCACAGAGAGTCCCATACAGGATAACTCCAATGAGAAATACGCCAAGACACATATTACTCAAACTGTCAAAAATTAAATACAAAGAAAACATATTAAAAGCAGCAAGGGAAAAACAACAAATAATACACAAGGGAATACCCATAAGGTTAACAGCTGATCTTTCAGCAGAAACTCTGCAAGCCAGAAGGGACTGGCAGGACATATTTAAAGTGATGAAGGAGAAAAACCTGCAACCAAGATTACTCTACGCAGCAAGGATCTCATTCAGATTTGATGGAGAAATTAAAACCTTTACAGACAAGCAAAAGCTGAGAGAGTTCAGCACTACCAAACCAGCTTTACAACAAATGCTAAAGGAACTTGTCTAGGCAAGAAACACAACAGAAGGAAAGACCTACAATAACGAACCCAAAACAATTAAGAAAATGGGAATAGGACATACATATCGATAATTACCTTAAATGTAAATGGACTAAATGCTCCCACCAAAAGACACAGATTGGCTAAATGGATACAAAAACAAGACCCATATATATGCTGTCTACAAGAGACCCACTTCAGACCTAGAGACACATACAGACTGAAAGTAAGGGGATGGAAAAAGATATTCCATGCAAATGGAAACCAAAAGAAAGCTGGAGTAGCAATTCTCATATCAGACAAAATAGACTTTAAAATAAAGACTACTAGAAGAGACAAAGAAGGACACTACATAATGATCAAGGGATCGATCCAAGAAGAAGATACAACAATTGTAAATATTTATGCACCCAACATAGGAGCACCTCAATACATAAGGCAAATACTAACAGACATAAAAGGGGAAATCGACAGTAACACAATCAGAGTAGGGGACTTTAACACCCCACTTTCACCAATGGACAGATCATCCAAAATGAAAATAAATAAGGAAACACAAGCTTTAAATGATACATTAAACAAGATGGACTTAATTGATATTTATAGGACATTCCATCCAAAAACAACAGAATACATATTTTTCTCAAGTGCTCCTGGAACATTCTCCAGGATAGATCATATCTTGGGTCACAAATCAAGCCTTGCTAAATTTAAGAAAATTGAAATTGTATCAAGTATCTTTTCTGACCGCAATGCTATGAGACTAGATATCAATTACAGGAAAAGAGCTGTAAAAATACAAACACATGGAGGCTAAACAATACACTACTTAATAACGAAGTGATCACTGACGAAATCAAAAAGTAAATTAAAAAATACCTAGAAACAAATGACAATGAAGACACGACGACCCAAAACCTATGGGATGCAGCAAAAGCAGTTCTAAGAGGGAAGTTTATAGCAATACAATCCTACCTTAAGAAACAGGAAACATCTCGAATAAACAACCTAACCTTGCACCTAAAGCAATTAGAGAAAGAAGAACAAAAACATCCCAAAGTTAGCAGAAGGAAAGAAATCATAAAAATCAGATCGGAAATAAATGAAAAAGAAATGAAGGAAACAATAGCAAAGATCAATAAAACTAAAAGCTGGTTCTTTGAGAAGATAAACAAAATTGATAAACCATTAGCCAGACTTATCAAGAAAAAAAGGGAGAAGACTCAAATCAATAGAATTAGAAATGAAAAAGGAGAAGTAACAACTGACACTGCAGAAATACAAAAGATCATTAGAGATTACTACAAGCAACTCTATGCCAATAAAATGGACAACCTGGAAGAAATGGACAAATTCTTAGAAAAGCACAACCTGCCAAGACTGAATCAGGAAGAACTAGAAAATATGAACAGACCAATCACAATCACTGAAATCGAAACTGTGCCTAAAAATCTTCCAACAAACAAAAGCCCAGGACCAGATGGCTTCACAGGCGAATTCTATCAAGCATTTAGAGAAGAGCTAACACCTATCCTTCTCAAACTCTTCCAAAATATAGCAGAGGGAGGAACACTCCCAAACTCATTCTATGAGGCCACCATCACCTTGATACCAAAACCAGACAAGGATGTCACAAAGAAAGAAAACCACAGGCCAATATCACTGATGAACATAGATGCAAAAATCCTCAACAAAATACTAGCAAACAGAATCCAACAGCATATTAAAAGGATCATACACCATGATCAAGTGGGGTTTATTCCAGGAATGCAAGGATTCTTCAATATATGCAAATCAATCAATGTGATACACCATATTAACAAATTGAAGGAGAAAAACCATATGATCATCTCAATAGATGCAGAGAAAGCTTTCAACAAAATTCAACACCCATTTATGATAAAAACCCTGCAGAAAGTAGGCATAGAGGGAACTTTCCTCAACATAATAAAAGCCATATATGACAAACCCACAGCCAACATCGTCCTCAATGGTGAAAAACTAAAAGCATTTCCACTGAGATCAGGAACAAGACAAGGTTGCCCACTCTCACCACTCTTATTCAACATAGTTTTGGAAGTTTTAGCCACAGCCATCAGAGAAGAAAAGGAAATAAAAGGAATCCAAATCGGAAAAGAAGTAGTAAAGCTGTCACTGTTTGCAGATGACATGATACTATACATAGAGAATCCTAAAGATGCTACCAGAAAACTACTAGAGCTAATCAATGAATTTGGTAAAGTAGCAGGATACAAACTTAATGCACAGAAATCTCTGGCATTCCTATACACTAATGATGAAAAATCTGAAAGTGAAATCCAGAAAACACTCCCATTTACCATTGAAACAAAAAGAATAAGCTATCTAGGAATAAACCTACCTAAGGAGACAAAAGACCTGTATGCAGAAAATTATAAGACACTGATGAAAGAAATTAAAGATGATACAAATAGATGGAGAGATATACAATGTTCTTGGATTGGAAGAATCAACATTGTGAAAATGACTCTACTGCCCAAAGCAATCTACAGATTCAATGCAATCCCTATCAAACTACCAATGGCCTTTTTCACAGAACTAGTACAAAAATTTCACAATTTATATGGAAACACAAAAGACCCGGAATAGCCAAAGCAATCTTGAGAACGAAAAATGGAGCTGGAGGAATCAGGCTCCCTGACTTCAGACTATCCTAGAAATCTCCAGTAATCAAGACAGTGTGGTACTGGCACAAAAACAGAAAGATAGATCAATGGAACAGGATACAAAGCCCAGGGATAAACCCACGCACATATGGTCACCTTATCTTTGATAAAGGAGGCAGGAATGTACAGTGGAGAAAGGACAGCCTCTTCAATAAGTGGTGCTGGGAAAACTGGACAGGGACATGTAAAACTATGAGATTAGATCACTCCCTAACACCATACACAAAAATAAGCTCAAAATGGATTAAAGACCTAAATGTAAGGCCAGAAACTATCAAACTCTTAGAGGAAAACATAGGCAGAACACTCTATGACATAAATCAGAGCAAGATCCTTTTTGACCCACCTCCTAGAGAAATGGAAATAAAGACAAAAATAAACACATGGGACCTAATGAAACTTCAAAACTTTTGCACAGCAAAGGAAACCATAAACAAGACCAAAAGACAACCCTCAGAATGGGAGAAAACATTTGCAAATGAAGCAACTGACAAAAGATTAATCTCCAAAATTTATAAGCAGCTCATGCAGCTCAATAACAAAAAAACAAACAACCCAATCCAAAAATGGGCAGAAGACCTAAATAGACATTTCTCCGAAGAAGATATACAGACTACCAACAAACACATGAAAGAATGCTCAACATCATTAATCATTGGAGAAATGCAAATCAAAACAACAATGAGATATCATCTCACACCAGTCAGAAAGGCCATCATCAAAAAATCTAGAAACAATAAATGCTGGAGAGGGTGTGGAAAAAAGGGAACACTCTTGCACTGCTGGTTGAATGTGAATTGGTACAACCGCTATGGAGAACAGTATGGAGGTTCCTTAAAAAACTACAAATAGAACTACCATATGACCCAGCAATCCCACTACTGGGCATATACCCTGAGAAAACCATAATTCAAAAAGAGTCATGTACCAAATTGTTCATTGCAGCCTCATTTACAATAGCCCAGAGATGGAAACAACCTAAGTGTCCATCATCGGATGAATGGATAAAGAAGATGTGGCACATATATACAATGGAATATTACTCAGCCATAAAAAGAAACGAAATTGAGCTATTTGTAATGAGGTGGATAGACCTAGAGTCTGTCATACAGAGTGAAGTAAGTCAGAAAGAGAAAGACAAATACCATATGCTAACACATATATATGGAATTTAAGAAGAAAAATATGTCATGAAGTACCTAGGGGTAAGACAGGAATAAAGACACAGACCTACTTGAGAATGGACTTGAGGATATGGGAAAGGGGAAGGGTAAGCTGTGACAAAGCGAAAGAGAGGCATGGACATATATACACTACCAAACGTAAGGTAGATAGCTAGTGGGAAGCAGCCGCATAGCACAGGGAGATCAGCTCCGTGCTTTGTGACCGCCTGGAGGGGTGGGATAGGGAGGGTGGGAGGAAGATGCAAGAGGGAGGGGATATGGGAACATATGTATATGTATAACTGATTCACTTTGTTATAAAGCAGAAATTAACACACCATTAAAAAAAAGTAATGACTTTTTGATACATGCTACAACATGGATGAAGTTAAATACATTATGCTAAGTGAAAGAAACATATTTCTACGATTCCATTTTCATGAAATGCCTAGAATAGGCAAATTCACAGAGGCATAAAGTCGATTAGTGGTTGCTTAGCGCTGGGGAGAATGGATGTTTGGGAGGTGACAGCTAAGGGGCATGGAGGTCCTTTTTGGTATAATGAAAATGTTCTAAAATTAATGGTGTCGATGGATGCAAAACTCTGTGAATATACTAAAAACCACTGAATTATACACTTTAAATGAGTGAATTGTATGGCATGTGAATTAAATATCAATGCAACTGTCATAAAATAAAAACAGCACCCCTTGGGTGCGTCTCTTTAGGGGTGTCAAAAAAGCTCTGATGTCCCAAGTCTCGGACACCAGGGTTTCATCACCGGCTAACTGGCTTCTGACCTTGGTCAGGTTGCTTCCCCTTCTGGGTTTCAGTTTCCTCATCTGAAAAATGTAGGAGTAGGATTCAGTTCAGTTCCCTTCATTGTCTTGGAAGCTTGGAGGATTATGTAACTGACATTCAAAATTACGTGCGTGAACTTGCAAAGCACTTTGGAAATGAGTTTCCAGTATCGTTAATGTAAAACTAGTTTAGCCGAGAGCAGAGCAATTTAAAGATCGACACCAGGGTGTTCTTTGATATACTTGCAGTGCTGCCTGAAAGGCAAAGAACATTTTTCTTTTTTCTGGTAAAATAAGAGGTGTTTCCATGTGTGTGTGTGTATTTCTTATAGAATATTATTCTGCTCAAGTTGAAGTGAGTGGCAGCAATGTTCTCCTCACCCTCTGTGCAGGGCCATCTGAACAATCAGTTTTCTCAAACAGATTCTGTGATGGTTAAGAATGAGAGGCTCCTGCAGAGATGGCTAATGTGGGACAAGAGATGGGCCTCTGAGAGCTAAACTCTAGATCAACACAGAAGGGTGCAGAGACGAGAGAGGCAAAGTCTCTAGAAAAAGCCAGACAGGGCCCAGTCAGCCATGGTCCGATGGTAACCTGTTACTGCTACAACTGAAGAAAAGACTGGCACTGACAGAGTGCTAGTAACCTATCTGATGTAAAATGTATACAGTTAAACCTTGCCCGTGAACAGGAAAGTACAAGAGCATTTAATTTCTACAGAATCAAAAGCACTTGGAACAGCATAGGGGAAAAAAAAGGATGGCCATTCCCAAGGGCAAAGGAAGGTTAAAAAAGGAACAATAGTTGTATCCACATATGTGGGTGTAAATAAAACCTAGAACATCCCAAGTTGTAAGTCACTTTTATGTTTATCATCGCTTCATTTCTCATAAGAAACTTTTGAGGGGGTGGTTATTTTTACCCTCATTCTATGGGAAGGAACTTTGAGGTTTAGAGAGATAAGGCTGCCCAAGAGCACAGTGGTTCAGTAAGAGATTAAAGTCTTCTACCCCAAAAGCCCAAACTATCTGTAGTATGCATTTCAACGTACCTAGGACATTTTATTTGATGCCTCTACCTCAGGTATGGCAGGTACACACTAACTACTCATTAGAAATTTGCAGAACAGTGAGGTGAACAGACCACTGAGATAGTTTTGTAGCTACGTGTTCTGGGCTGCATGTAGATTTTCAGAACCTACAGAATGTGAGGAGAGCTGCCTTCCTCATTTTAAGACGACATGAGTTTTTAGCTATCATACTCCATGGAGACAAGATTTCTCCACAGGTGACCCAAGAAACTGAAATTCTAGCAAGAATCCGAGGGCATATGAGTCTACTGACCCCTGGTGAGAATGATTCCATTAATCATTTTTCCATTAACAATTCTGAGATCCTTCCAAGGTGTTTACTAGTGAGAGCCAGAGGCAAATCCAGTGGGTGAAACTGAAGGTCAGAAATACTTCGCACAATTCGAAAAAATTGTCTTCCCAGGCATCAGAAAGGCCCGCATGATTTACTGAGTGATTATTCTCAAGAATGTTGCTTGCATGGTTTCTCTGCTAAGGTTATGTTTTATATACTTGTTTAGCTGTGGAGATAAAAGCAGTACTACTTAAAAATAATTTTTAAAATAATAACTGTGTGTTGCTCTGCATATTTTGACTTCCCCTCTCTTCCATTCTCACCAGACAGAAGGCAATACTGGGTGCAGGCAGTCACTGTGGACCAGGCCTATTATGTTTTCTAGAAGGAGAAATCTTTAGCTAAGGGTCAGACTATCTTTGTCACCCTATACAATTCACGTGACCTTTCTGTGCATTCTTTCTTATCCACAAAATGGAAACAGTAACGCCAAGCCTGCCCTTATGTCTGTCAGGTGAAAGAGCCTTTAATCCGAACTGAGAACTTTATTTCTATCTAGAGGTGAATATTAATTAATAAAATGAAAATAACTCCAAATAGCCTTATTAATCCTTTGAAATTCCTCCAATTAAAAGGTAACCCTCCACTGAAAAACTGAAATACCAACTTTCCTTCCCTTGGCAAAGTGCTAGCTTCTATTTTACCAGCATCTGACTTTTCAACCTCTCATTTTACCTCAGCAGACTAAAATTTTCTATTATGAGTCAAAAGGAACCAAAGTGGAACCTTGAACACCAGCAATCTTGGTTCATGTTGTTTTCTATTTTGCTGGTACATTGGGACAGGATCATCTGAGAAATAAGATTTTTACTCAGCCTTTCATCTTTGAACAACACAACTTTGCTTAAAAAGAGAAAATCAAACTCAAGGTAAAAATGGTGATATCTGTCAGTGTGGTCTACTACACAGAAATGACAACAATCAAAACAAGTCTTAATGATGATTATGACTTTTTAATTTTTCTTCCTTTTTATAAAATGGTAATAACATTCTTCTTTCTCTAATTCAAAGATGTGAAAATATAAAGTAAGGTTTATAATAGATTTTGAATGTCCAATAAAAATGGGGATGGATAAATAAAATATGGGACATTTATATGGTGAAGGACTATAGAATAATTAAGAGGCTTGACCTAAGTCTATATATGTCTTGACACATATAGATCTCAAAAACATAATGGTGAGTGAAAAGCAGAAGTTGCAGAGTTGTATATACAGTAAACATTGATGTGAAACTACAGTCCCCACAAGGGAGGATTCTGGAAAGATGATGGTGGAGGCAGCAGAGTTTTGGAATTTCACTGAATCTCTACAAAAAAAAAATAAAATAAAATAGAACTTCTAGATAGGAAAACCAAAACGCCATGGACAATACTTACAACAAAACTAGATATCTCCACGAGCCCCAGAATACAATTAAGGCAACGATAAACCACTCACAATCATGAGACTTAAGGGTTATCAACATCAGTGTGGGAGAAAGTAAAGGAAAGCAAAGGGATGAATAGCAGAATCTCCACAATAGCCCACAGGTATTGATGACAAAGTATGGTGGGCCAATGAAGAACATCAGCTGAAACTGGGAGGGGTTTTGCCCACTGCAGTAGCAGATGAGTGCAAAGGACTCAAGGTTATAAGGACTAAGGGATTTGAGTGGTCAGGCATTTACAAATTCTAGAAATGATCTACCAGACCTCCCTTCCAGGACAGGGTCCACACTGGGGGGAAACTAGTGGGTTTGGAATCAAAACTGAGTTGGATAGAAGCAAAGTAAAGAGAAAATCCAGGTAAAAGTGTGCAGAGGGACAGAATCAGAAAATTTCAAAATGAAAGCAGCCATGTGTTTGTTTACTTACTTTTTAACACTACACAAAAACAATGGAAGAAGGAGTTCTGTGCATTTGGAGAAGCTACCCTTAGCCACTTCTCTTTCTAAGAGTTTTTGAAAACTAATTTCACATAAAAATGAGCAACAGATATGTATCTAGGTCAACTCCCATACAAAGTTATTATAAGAAAAAAAAAGAATAAGGAACAGAATCACATCCTTACAGATAGCAAAAGCATGCCAGAAAATCATGCCAAAAAAAGGATTAAAACATAACAGTATTTCAAAATGAGTGAGAAGCATTAATAAAATAGTATAAGATATGAAAGAACAACAGAAATCAGAATTGGAAAAACTCAGGTATGGAATAAAAGAACTCAGGGAAGAAAACAAGATTATAAAAGTAATGAAATCTAAATTAGAATGAACACAAGAGGAAGGGAATACAATAGCTGATGTTTTAAGAGAAATAGAATATGAAAAAGAGGAAAACTTTCAAGATAAAAAATAAATGAAGTGATAAAAAGTATTCATTCAAGAGATAGGCAAAATCGCGAATACAGGCAAAGAAGATTTAAAATATGGTTATTAGAAATCCCTGACAAAGAAAACCAAATCAAGGAAACTGACCAAATACTAAAAGCTTTCCTGAAATTATAAAAAATGTATTTGAAACCACATATTAGTTACAAAATGAGAGAATAAGAGCACACTGCATGCCTGAGAACATCAATATACAACAGCCGACACCAAGACATAGTCTAGTTAGATGACTAAATTTTATAGAAGAACAAAAAATCCTTTGAACTAGGCAAAAACAGCAAGTGACTTATAAGAAAAAGAAAATTAGATTATCATTAGGCTTTTAAATAACATATTTAAGACACTTAGGGAAAGAAACTGTGCCAAGGGTTTTTTTTTGTTTTTTTTGGCCACACTCTGTGGCATGTGGGATCCTAGTTCCCTGACCAGGGATTGAACCCGTACCTCCTGCAATGGAGGTGCGGAGCCTTACCCACTGGACTGCCAGGGAAGTCCCTGCCAAGGATTTTTATATCCGGAAAAATACTGACTTTCTAATATAAAGGACAAGCCAGCTTGTTATCAACGTGCAAGAATTCAGGGAATATTGTTCCCATGAGTCCTTCCTGAGGAATGAATTTTAGACAGCACCTCGACTAGAGAGACATCTGCATAAGGGCTGGTGGTGAACATCAATCTTATAGTTGCTGATGGAACTAAAACTAAATGAAGATGAAAAGGAATGTATATATTGTACGTAACGGCCATATACTCAAATAATGGAGAAATTAGGCTGTCATATGTGTAAAGAAGGATAGGTAAATGAGTAATTATGAGATATTTTAATTCTATCAATCCCCCTGTCCTTGAGAGTTAGGACTTTGAGTGTGGAAAGAAGATACAGATATGATACAGAAGAAACTAAGAAAAAAAAATCCTGCAGTCCTGAATTTGAATTTGAAGTGTCAGAATGAACTCATATATTTTATATTAAAATAATATATGTAAATGTATATATGTATATTTTCTATCACTGTCAACAGAAGAAGTCTAGAAAGAATGACCAACTGAGTAGCAATGACATTCCTATGCACCCAGATCATGGTCTTAATACTATTTCCCACTAAAAGAAACCAGAGCTTCTAAGAGAAATGACTGATTTCAAGCCTGGGGTTGGAAATGTACAAGACAGGCTGGAACAACTTGTCACACTAGTTAGTGAGGAAGCTACAAAGACTACTTAGACTTATGTCAAAAGGACCCAGAAGCCAACTTGAAGAAGTTCCTACTGGTCAAAGATGAGAGAATTTGAGCTTTAAAGGGATAATATTTGAAGTAGTCTGAAACTCATCAAATGTGTATAAATTCATGAGTTCATAATGATACTTTAAAGAAAACCAAGTGACTACTTTGGGATGACACTACAAAGGCAATGAGTTATTGGAAAACTGGCAAGTAAAACAAAAGAATCAAGCATTTATCCTGCCTTTCTTAGAATGAACAATAGTACCATTAGGAACTGTGGGGGAAAACATCCCTAAACTATGATGATGATGAGGGAAACTGTCTCTAATATATTTCAACTACTAAAGGAAATATAATTGATAGATTAGAATAGCACCATTTTGCAACCTCCAATGAACGGATAGACCTAGTCATAGAGCATCAACAGCTGCTAATATCACAAAAATAAAAAAGAGAAAACCACTTATGATGGCCTCATGTTGAAAGAAAACACCATCACTTATAGCCTTACCAAAGATATCAAACTGGAGTCTCATCAAGCCTCTGGATCTAGCTGCCAATTTTCAGGGAATACAGAGTACAGAGAAACATATTCAATCATACCACAGGGATGCCATCAGCAAAATGCAGAAACTCTACACGACAGATACCACAGCTAAATTACAAGGAAAAGGAAGGGATGGAAAGGAAACTGGTAGATTAAAATCGACTTAAAAGACATATCAAAAATTTAAAAACTGGGCAGGACTATGGTGTCTGGAGATACGCAGTTGGGTGATAAAGCTGTAAAGCAATACAAGGAAATGAGTATAGTGATCTTCAGGATGTTGTTTTTTTAGGGGGGAGGAGGAATTTATGATGGGTTGGGGCATGTGGATGGGACTTTTGGAGCAGCTACCTATCTGTTCCTTCCTGATCTGTGCTATGTTTACAAGGGTGTTCACTTTTCAATAACTGATAAAGCTCTAAATTTATTTTGTGTGTGTTTTTAATTTATTTCCTTTTACCAAAAAAAGGTTAAAAAATTATCCACAGACAATACTACACATAGTCTATGGATTCATACAAGTGAATGTAAAAGTATAAAATTTGCCAAACCCAATGCCCATCAAGTTCCTATGAATGGTTCCATCTAGGGAGGTGGTAGGAAAATGTAACTGGGAGTGGGGGAGGCCAAAGGGCGTTTCAAATTTATTTGTTACCTTCTAATTCTGTGAAAATATGTCAAAGTCTTAGCAATGGTCAAACTGGGACATTGCAAACACATGTATTTGTGTATTATCCTCTCCCAGTCTTTATTTTTGAATTCTAAAAAAATGAGCTTATGAGTATACATTGAGACTGCATGCAATAAATTTTCCGAAAATGTTTTGATGCCATTGACACGTCTGTTAAATCAAATATAAAATCGTCATGAGTCCAACTACCTTACTTAAAAATAATAATGTAGGCAACTTTGAAGAATTAGTTCCTTAACATTAAGTGAATGAAAATTTGACTCTCAAAGAAGTTTATTCATTGTGATTGTACACCTAACAGTATTCTATAAGAGAAATAGCATCAATATTTTCTTTCTGCTGAGAGTGTAAAAAACTATACAATTTGTTTAAACCACCAATCATTTCCTTCTTTTGCAGGATGTGTAGAGGATTTTATAGGGATCCAGTTCAAATCAATGGAATGTCCCCAGATTATTTTCCCATTTGGAGTTTTAAGATCCATTGTCTCCTCAGCCTAAATAAAGCTCTGTGTTAGAAAGGAGGTGCTTGCATCTGAGAATGTATATGTGGTTAAATTAACAAAAATCATTGAAAATTATTCATTCATAATTTTGACCTTCTTGGTACTTAAGGCCATGATCACCAGGTGGGCAAATCATTATAAATGTGACACATAAAACAACAATCGGCCATTCTACATTTTATTCCCTAAATGTCCATAACAATCTCATTCTGCTATGAGAGAAAATGAATGTCGGGGGAAAAAATTGCCTCAAGTATTTTTTTGTGTCTTCCTTTTAATTTCTATGAGCTCCATAAGAATATCAACTCACAGAAATAACACAATCAGATCCTCCTCTGTAAGCACACGTAGGGTATAAACTCACTCATGATGGCTCATGAATGAAAAAAAACGCAGACCCACAGTCAAGTGAGCCTTTCTGTATTTACCAGGCAAGTAGCTGCACAGTCTCTCCACTGAGGTCTGGACCGTTGAGTTGTGAACTTGAGCAAGCTGTTCAATCACAGACACCACCAGCATACACCCTGCAAGGGAGCAGAAGTCAGCCATGTCACATGGAAAGCTGTGCTGGAGAGTTGGGGGAAAGAAAGGGGATATATGTGTGTCCTTAGAAACGCAAACCTTTCTAAAACAGAGAACTTTTCTTTGCCATGCTTTTTATAATCAACCATGTATGTAAATGCACTGAGTTGTAGTGAAATATGAAGTGTGGTAAGCAGATTGTGTATTTGGGGGTCAGAAAGACTGGTTATCAGCTTACCTTTGTCACTTGTAAGCTATGTGACTTCGGGGAAGTAATTGAATCTTGCTTTATTTCCATTTCTTTTTGATCACTATCTCCTGTAAATGGGGAGATAGCGCACGGAAGACATTTACAGGAGTTAGTGCATGGAAGACAGCCAGCACTGAGGAGAAGCTCAGTGGACAGTGGCTCCTTTCCTGTCCCCTCTCCTTCCCTTCTGCAGGACAGCTTCACTGTGAGTAAGATCATTCTCACCCTACACACTCTCAGCCCGTGACCTAGGGTCAGATTTTTAATTGTGGAAAAGCAGTGGAAATTGCCCAACATTTGGAGTCAGAAGACCTGGGATTGAATCTTGCCCTTGAATCCTGGACTTACCACCCATCTTTTCTAAGCCTTGTTTTCCTTACTGCAAAGTAAATAAGTTTCCCAAAGGGCTGCTGTGATGATTAAATGAAATAAAAGTGCAAGTGAAGGTGCCTTTGAAAGCATACACTATTGTAAAATATTATTTTACCTCCCAGCTATAAAGCACTCTGCTTGAAAGCACGTACCAATATAGTAAGTGTCTAGAAGGAACCTTGGATTAAATTAGGAATATATTCCTTAAGCTACTTTGATGTATGATAAGTGTGAAGGCTCAGAACTGCTAGGCTAATACCCCTAGAAGTTTCTATCACCAGCCTTGATCTCCTAAACTGCTAGGGAAGCCCAAACCTCCTTTGTCCAAAGGGAGGGGACTCTTCTATACACAAGGGGTTGGTTGGTCAAAGATCAGTAAGCCTGAGAAGAAATTGTTAGGCTTCATTTGGATAGGAGGAGTAGCACTTATTGGCAGAGGTCGGTTTCCAAGGAGGCAAAAGAAGGATTACATCCAAAGTAAAGAAGTTCCAGGGTGCCTGGCCCAGAAGTATGCTCACTCTTATCCACCTGCTCAAGGAGCTGGGGACCCAAGTTCACATGCAGTGTCATTAAAACCAAATTCCCACTAGGAATCCTTGAGGGAAAGTGGCTGATAACAGATGTGAATAGTACAATTGGGCATTTCTTTAAACCTCCCATAAAATGAGAGATTGCCAACAAAGAGGGAGAGATTTCCACCTTTCTAGACACTGCCACACCTGACCAGGGTCTGGCCTCATTTGTTCTGTACCCTCTGGTAATGCTGGGCAAAGCTGGGCTCACCAAATCTGAGATAGTTTGATCTTGATAACCATAGTCTTACTGCTCTGGGAGCACCTACTTCTGGGACATTTATCAACATCAGTTACCAAGGTTGATTGGATGTGCTTTTAACCTAATCCATGCATTGAGGGTTTTATTACATTGCAATGAATTCAGTAGCTGATACTTATTAGCACTTTACAGCCTAAAAAACATTTTCATATATATTTTGTTTTATTTTAAAAGTAACTTTTCAAAAAAGATAGATGCAATGCAATCTCATTTCAGAAAAATTTTAAGATACCCAACAGTGTAAAAAAGATAAACATCATTTAAATCACCCAGAGATAAACCAATTTCACTTTTGTTTTAAATATATAAAATATGTTTAATATATGGGAATATTTTCAACATTTATAATGCACTATTACACCTTGATTTATGTCCCTGCTAATCACCTGCTAAGTTAGTGGAGCTAAATACATTTTAATAACTGCAATTTAAAATAATTATAAGTAATTATACTGCAATGTGACAAGAGAATGCAATGTGGTATAGTTGAAAAGGGAGAAGCTTTGGAATAAAAAATAAACTTTTTTTTAAAAAACAAGGTTCAAATGCTGGATCAGTCACTTAAAATGGTATAACTTTGAACAAGTTACCTACCCTTCTGGAGCCTCTTTTTAAGAGTTTAGAGTTAGAGCGTAAGTTCCTTGAGGGCAGGAATGGGGTCTTAGTACCTCTAATTTTGAGTGCCTGACATAAGAGCCTGGTTTGGAGGAAGGAGATAAGAGATGTTGGCTGACTTGCAGCCAACTGACTGGAGAACCAACCGAGGGACACTTCTGTTGTCACTTGCTCGGGACCTCCATAGGAAACGGTTAATGGATGCAACTGAATTTGTGTTCTGGCTCAGTCATCCCACTGATGACGTTGCTTACTCTTTGTTCCATCTCATTACAGGAAAAGGCTCCACTTTTCATCCTGGTGTGAAACAACCAGCGCCCTCTCTTAAGTCAACCAGCAGATTCTATAGCAAATGGTCATGATGTGCAGCTCAGAATCAAAGAAGAACGCAGTGGAGATTGGGTTGAGACCTTGAATAACAATCACTTCATATGGAGTCTTATCAATGAGTTGCAGCATTTGGCACCCAGAATGGACTTGAAACACAGGTATGTATTTATTTTCATCCTTGGAGTGGAAGGATGAATGCAAAGAGAATTGTGCTGCTTGAGACCAACCTGCTTCTTTGTACTTACAGATATGGGCTTTTCTTTCACTCAGAGCAATCCCAAGGACTCATGACTTTTGTGGCTCCTTAGCACTGCTGGCTAAAATTGGAAATCATTAGATAAATAAAAAGGAACCAAAAAAGTCAGCTGTCTCTGAAGATAGGGTGGATCTTGCCACTATGGCCACTCTGCCTAGTGAAGAGTTATTATGATCAAAAGGACCCTGCAGAAAAGCAGGTAATGGGGCTTGAAATATGTAAACGCCCATGTTGGGCTCAGCTTTGATTCGAGTCCTGCTCCCTTGGACATCCCTGCCCATTTCCAGCGAGCTCATCTCCCATTGGATTGTTAATTTAGGGTCTGCACTGAGGTGCGTCCTGAATCCTTTAGCAGCAAGAATGGAGAAATTGACTTTGCTATAGTTTCTAATAAGAGCATTTACTGTCTTGACAGGCTAAAAAAATTTTTTTCCTTGGAGAAATGCATATGCAGAGTAATTCCTCCCATTATAGACTATTCTCTGGCTGCTAATAAAAGGCCTGGGTCTGCTAAAGCAAGTTTGTCCAAGCAACTGTTCATTAAGGAAGTGATGAGAGTGGGTGAGAACTACGTATTTTGCTCAGTGGTCACTATCTGAAATCTCCCATATGGAAAATCTCTTCTCACCTGGCAAGTGAAAATAATGAGTATAATAGAAACAGACACCCCTGATATTGTAGGAAAAGAAGCAAATAGGCCAGAATAAAAACACCTGCCACAGCAATCTGCTTCTAGACACACATCTCAGGTAGACTGCAGACTGTACCACGGAATCCTTTTGAAATGAAACAGAACTCTTGAAACTCTAATTATAATCATATCTGTGCTGGCTGGAAACTCAGCCAACTGCAGAGAGCAGTCTAGTAGATTTCTCATTTGTCTGAAGCCTACACTTCATTGAGAAGCCTTGAAAGCACCTGGCAGTTGTCAGAACCAGGATCGACATGACTACACTCCATTTTTGACCCTGAGTCAGGGCATAAATAATTCATCACATGGCTAGAATGTTCTCTGCAGATTTCAAAGGGTTTTGCATACATTATCATCTCATTCAAACTTCTGAACAACTCATAGATGTAGGAATTACTGTTCTTATTATTGTATAGACCAGCAATCGGAGGCTCAGAGAGGTTAGATGCCTTGCCAATTATGTAGCTAGTGAGCAGGGGAGCTGGGACTGGAACACAGTATGTATTGAGTCCAGGCACCATGCTGAGCTATAAGTACATGCTGAGAACAAACAGATATGATTCCTGCCCTCTCAGAGATCATACTCTATTAGGGAAAAGTGATTGTAAACATGTAAGCATGCATGCAGTTATAAATAATTTTAGGTACTATGAAGAAAAGGAACAAGGTGAAGTAACAGAGGGCAACAAGGATGAGGTGGTATGAACATCAACTAGAGCTGATAGAGAGAGAAGGCTTCTCTGAAGAACACACACAAAAATGGCTCATATAATGGAAAGGAACAAGCAGGGTGAGCAGCCAGGCAGGCTTTGTAGGTAGGAGGAGCTGGTGCCTACCTTATGGCAATGAGACTGGGAAAACCTGACATTAGGAGATGAGGTGCAGGCATAGGTGGAGGTCAGGTCTGTGGGTTTTGTAGATGGCAAAAGAGGTAGGGATTCAACCTGAGAGGAATGGGAAACTGTGAATGTGTTTTGTGGAGAGGGCTGCTGCTATTTGATCTGTGTCTTTACAATATCATGCTGGCTGTCAGGAGGAGGAAGGATCTTGGGGGCAGAGAGATGAAGAAGGAGGCTATTTTTGTCCTGGAGAGAGGTGATTACTGATTGGATAGAGTAATGAGTGGCAGTGGGGATGGAGGAAAATGGGCAAATCTGGAATCTGTTATGGAGGCTGACCCGATTGGATTTATTAATAAATTGATGAGAAATGTGAGAATCAAGGATGACTCTTGTTTCTGGCTTAGGCCCTAGAGAAGCGTAGAGCACAGGTTTTAGAGTCACACCACACCTGGATTTGGGCCCCTGCACCCCTGTTGGACCAGCATGACATTATCAAGTGCATTCCTCACCTGACCCCTCTCTCCCCACCCAATGCCCCTCCACAAACACCTAAATTCTGTTCTCAGATTTCGCTCATTGGGTGGGAGCAGAGGATATAGTTTTATATGTTGTAATTCTAATCAACAACTTTTATCCCAGATCTTTCTCATGTTGGTGAAGAGAAAAGGAAATAAGAAAGAAAGGTAGGAAAACAATCACCCAAAATGATCCTACAGCCAACTTTGTTTCCCTGAGATATTAGTTATCAAGCCAGAGATGGCAGCACACAGCCCAGGTATGAACACTGCAACTTCACTTTTTCTTCTGCATCCTACTCTCAGTCTGGACATGGATAGGGAGAGTGGGTAGGAGAAGAAAAGAGAGTGGAGGGGAGGAAAGAGAAGGGAGAAGTTATGGTACAGCAGAGACTGAAGAATTTGTGGTTCAGACAGACCTGGGTTCAAATCTTGCTTCTATTACTTATGAGCTGTTGTTTTTGGGTTTTTTTGTTTTTGCGGTCGGACCCGCAGGCCCATCAGCCATGGCTCACGGGCCCAGCCGCTCCGCGGCATGTGGGATTTTCCCGGACCAGGGCACGAACCCATGTCCCCTGCATCGGCAGGCGGACTCTCAACCACTGCACCACCGGGGAAGCCCCTGAGCTGTTGTATTTGGCAGGATGGTTAAACTCTCTGAACCCAGATTTTGGTACCCACAGAATAGAATAATAAAGCCCTCTTGTGTGGTACATTAAAAATGGCCACAGACTTTTTATACTTCCTCCCATGAAGAGGTGATATCTATTTTCCAGGCTTTGAATCTGGCCTTGTGACCTTGCTTTGATCAGTAGAACATAGAAGTGAGAGCATGTCAGATCCAAACCTAGACCTCAAGAGGCCTTGCATCTTCCCTTTTGCCCTTTTAGACCTTCACAGCCATGAGCTTGAGCTAGCCTGCTGGAGAGGCTACATGAAGGCAAACCCCAGTAACAGTATGCCAACTACCAGATTCGTGAACAAGGCCATTCTAGATATCCAGCCCCTCTCATTCCACCATCTACCATGCTCTAGAGTGCAAACCAATGGTTTTCAAACATTTTGCTCTGAACCCCCAAAAGAACTTTGAAAAACTATGTATGCTTCTACATTTTAATGGATGTTAAAATATTATTAATGGATGTCAATTTCATTCATTGCAAAATTCCAGGAAGATTGTAAATATTATAATAGAAATATTACATTAGTCTTCTATATGTTTCTAAAGGAATCTAAATATTATAGTGACTTATACCAACTCTCATCTACTTTAAAAAATATATGATCAAGTTCTTTTTCACAGTGAAAAATATACTTTGATAATTCCTCTCCTTGAATTCGTATTTCAATAAAAATCTACTTCATTGAATTTTTCTTCCACTAGAGTTTTATCCCAATGTAATGTATTTTTATTGTTGGAAGTATTTTTTCACACTATTATACTTCTTAACACTAAAAATATGTATAAAATTTAAATAAAAACTTTAATTTCTTAGGAATAAAACCCTAGAAGTACTTTAAAAATTCTTCTGGATAGAGTTTTCTTTATTAGCAAAATTAACTTATCTAAGCAATATGTATTGTCAATTTGATAAACAGTTTCTAAATAATAAAGGCAAAATTTTCTTGGAATTAAATCTCTTAATGAGATGGTTGGGCTGTTTAAATTAGTACCTGTATCTGTTAAAAAATATTACTTATTCATGTAAATAAACAAGGTTCATGTCAAATATCATGTCTGTTTTTCTTTTTCTTTTTTCTTTTCCTTTTATTTAATTGAAGTTTAGTTGACTTACAGTGTTGTGTTAATTACTGCTGTACAGCAAAGTGATTCAGTTATACATACATTCTTTTTTTAATATATACTTTTCTATTATTGTTTATCATAGGATATTGAACATAATTTTTGTGCTATATGGTAGGACCTTGTTGTTTATCCATTCTATACATAAACGCTTACATCTGCTAATCCCAATGTTTTATTTTTCATTTTTAAAGAGGTAAGTTCTGAGAAAACATGCTTACTTAAATAAGTAAATGAGAATGGAAGGACTTTTGATATGGCGATGTCACTCAATTCTTTAACTCCTTCTGAGTTAAATGTCAAAAATCTGATAGTGATCTATCATTGAAAATTATTTGTCTCCCTTCAATTGTGTTAAAAGCAAAGAACTAGAAACCACCTGCCTTGCAAAAACATTTGTTACCCAATCAATGGAGTCTTTCACTTTCTCATTTTCTGAGAAATATTAAAAAAAGTTTTACTAAGACTTATCTTTTAATTTTACCTACTACAATTTCATTGAGTGAGGCCTTGTTAAAACCTAATATACTCAGAAAGAACTGACAAGTTGAAATATTGTTCTTTTCAACACACTTTTACCTATACAATATTTTAAGCAAAATTATTTATCTTATTGCATACTTCATAGATATTTTTGTCAAATGTTGGAGCTGCAGATTTAGTTCATTCAAACTATGAAAAATGTCCTCTGTATAAACCTAAATAGCAAAGTCAGATCTTATTATCAAAGAAATTAACCAATCAGATTTTCAGAAATTTTCAGAAAAATTTCAGAAAAAGTATGACTTTATTTTTCCATTTACTTCTGTATTTGAATTCTAAGATAGATAGAGGATGGATGAATAGAAAAAGATGGATGATTGGGTGAGTGGGTGGATGGATGAATGAATAGATGGATGAATAGAAAGAAGGGTAGACAGATGATGAATAAATGGATAGATAGGTGCATAGATAGAAAAATCATCTTAGACTATGCCCAATCATTTTTATCCACTAACTTAGCTGCTAACTTGAAAAGTTCCCACCTGCCAGCAAAGGCTTACTACTGCCAAATTTCTTACAAATGTTTTGTTGAAAGAAAAAGATGTTTAATTTTAGATTGTCTACTTAACAATTCAAACTTAGAAGTTAAATAAATCAATAAAAACAAGATCCAAACTCTATAAATATAAACCTAGATGGTTTTGAAAGGAAATATACCCGAATATCAGTAGTGATCATCTGAGTTTTGGGATTACAGTTGATTTTATTCTTTAAAAGTATTCTGTATTTTTAAAGATCTCTATAAAAATTATATATTCTTTTATAACTAGAAAAAACCCAATAAATTGTATTTTATCAAACAAATTCTCATTGAGTACGCTTTTTAATGTTGACTTCTACCTCAATAAGTTTTAGGAAAACATGAAAAGACCTTTGGACCTTTGTTCTTTCAGCTCTCCGCTAGGTGTTTTCACAAACTATATCTCATTTAATCCTCACAGCACCCTCATGAGATTGTTACTTCCCATTTTACAGATGAAAAATATGAGGCTCAGAGAGGTTAAGCAATATATCTAAGGCCTTTCAGCTAAGCAGTGATTCAGCTGCTCACTGGCTAGCTGGTAATTCCAATCCAGATCTATTGAACCTTGAAATTTATAGACTGCTGAGTGTCACACTGCAGACACTGCATACATTAAAATTTTGAAAGTGAAAATTATCAATCATGTTAATTAAAATAATCATTGCTATACTGAAGTCTATATGATTTGTGAATATTGTTTCCCAATATTCTTTTCTCTTTCTAATGATGTTTTGTGCAGAACAGTGTTTAAACTTAATAAAGTACATGTTATCAATTTTTTTCTTTTTGTATAGTTCTTTTGATGTCATATCTAAGAGTCTTTGCCCAATCCAAAGTCACACAGATCTTTCTCTTGCACTTTTTCTAGAAGTTTTTAGTTTTAGCTTTTACCTTGAGGTCTATGATTTATTTTGAGTTAATAATTGTGTGTGATTTGAAGTAAGGAATCAGATAGTGTCAGTTCTCCAACCACGTTCTTCAAAAATTTTGTCTATTCTGGCTTCTTTTCATTTCCATTAAAATTTTAGGATCAGCTTGCCAATTTCTACCAAAAAAAAGGATGTTACAATTTTGAATGGAATAGTGTTTAGTCTATAGATCA
This sequence comes from Mesoplodon mirus, assembly GCF_964341445.2. Lineage (NCBI taxonomy): Eukaryota > Metazoa > Chordata > Mammalia > Artiodactyla > Ziphiidae > Mesoplodon > Mesoplodon mirus. Next base: position 74,522,072 of record NC_138985.1, read on the forward strand.
ATGTGGGGAGTATTGCAATCTTAACATTATTGAGTCTTCTGATCCATTAGTGGGAAGCATCTCTCCATTTCTATAAAGCATCCTTTAATTTCTCTCAGCAATGTTTTGTAGTTTTCTATGTAGAGTAATTGCATTTCTTTTGTTAAATTTATTCCTTAGCATTTTTTATTATATTGTGAATGGAATTGTTTTCTTAATTTCAGTTCTTCAATGTTTGTTGCTAATATAAATAAATACAATTGATTTTTTATATTAATCTTGAATCCTGGGACCTTGTTAAACTCTCTTATTAATTCTGGTAGTTTTATTTTAAATATCTTAGGATTCTCTACATTCAGGAACATGTTGTCTGAAAATAAAGACAGTTTTACTTATTCCTTTTCAATTCACATATCTTTATTATTTTTCTTTCTTTATTAAACTGAATAGAATTTTCAAAACAATGTTAACTACAAGTGGTGAGAGTGGACATCCCTACCATGTTTCTGATTTTAGGAGGAAAGCGTTCAATCTTCCATCATTAAGTATGACGTTATCTGCAGTGTTTCATAAAAGTCCTTTATCAAATTGAGGAAGTTCCTTTTTCTTTCATAACTTGTTGAGAGGTTTTAACATGGGTGGGTGATGGATTTTGTCAAATAATTTTTCTATTTCTATTGGGATGATAATGTAGTTATAGCCTCTATTCTACTAATTTGGTATATCCTATTAATTGATTTTCAGATGTTAAAACAACCATGCATTCCTAGGATAAACCCCACTTGGTCATGGTGTATAATCCATTTTATATGTTGTGGGATTCAGTTTGTTAATATTTTATTAAGGATTTTTGCATCTGTGTTCACAAAGGATATTGATCTGTTATTTTCTTTCCTGTGATGTCTTTGTCTGGATTTGGTATTAGTGTAAAACACAGAATGATCTGGGAAGTCTTCCTCTTATATTTTATGAAAGAAAGGAAATGTATTCAAATGGGTTGGTGAATACATTCAAGGCTGCATCTAGTTCTCAAGTCTCCTTCAGTTTTCACTTTTCTTAGGCTCTTTCAGGTCTTCCTAACACAGGTACAGTTTCCCAATCAATCAGGGATGTACGGAGACCTCATCTTAGCCCTTCTATAATGTTCACATTATCAGGGTCTCCCTGTTAAATTTCTGGCTGATCTTCATTGTCCAATCTAGGGCCAAAACTTTGAGTTAGCAAAGCTGCAGTTTCTCCTTGTTAATTCCCAATGGAGTCCATCACTTTTAGCCAACAAAGCCAGGGATCTTTGAATCCTGGTTGAATCAAGTCTGCCCCATTAGCAGTAGACTTACTGGTTTTTGCAGCCAGTTTCACAGTGATGAAACTACTCTTCTTACTAAGCTGAGGGCAAGTGGAGATGGAGCAACCTCAGGCAAAAGGGTCAGAGTCTTACTGTTCTTCCTGAAGTTCAAGCAGTTTTTCAAGAATAAACATTCCTCAATTCATTGTGTGCCATTGGTTGATTTTTAGTGTCCTGAAATGGTTGCTTGTGACAGTCTTTCCAGTTTTATGCTTGGTCCTAGATGTCCTTTGTCCAGGGAAAGATTCAGATGGGGAATTTGTTCTCTATATTAACATTGAAAAACAACTACTTTATGAGAGGAAGGGTATGGTAGTGGAGTAATTTGTTTTCCTTTCCAAATTCTGAGTGTGAAGGCCAGGAGAAAAATCTTGAATATCAAGCCCTCTCCCTCAAAAACAAAACAAAACAAAAAATGCTTCAACCCACAGTTTACTCTTCATCTATGAATTTCTACTATATAGTCGTGCCTATTTGGTGAATCACTTTGGGACCAAGTCACATCAATTCTCTTTTGCAATACTATCTGGTGTTTAGTTTGAAGACTTTTTCTTTTTTAAGCATTTCTATGAGTGGTAGGCAGAATGATAAGATTACTGTCTCCTGATGTAGAGGCCTTACTTAATCCCCTCCCCTGAGTGAGGGCAGAACCTGTGAGTGTGATTGGATATCACTTCTGTGATTGTGTTATGTTCTATGATAAGAGAGATTTTGCATATGTAATTAAGGACTCTAGTTAGTTTACTCTGAGTTACTCAAGGTGATCCTGGGTGGACCCAACATAATCAGGCGAGCCCTTTAAATGCAGAGAGTTTGCTCCAGCTGTTCTTAAACAAGAAAGAAATAGCTACGTTATTAACTTCCTTTGCAAAGGGGCAGCCTCTCAGAGCTGGCTGACAGCTCGAAAGCACGTGGGACCTCAGCCCTGCAAATCCAAGAACCTGGATTCTGCCAACCACTAGTGAACTTGTGAGAGAACCTGAGTCTCACATCACATGAAGCCCCATGTGACATCTCGATTTCAGCCTTGTAAAACTCTGAGCAGAGAACCCAGTTATATTATGTCCAGACTTCTCATGTGCAGAAACCATGAAATAATAAATTTATGTTGTTTTAAACTGATGAATGTGTGGCAATTTATTACACAGCAATAGAAAGCTAATACACTATGAAATCTTTTTTCATAAGTGAATCTTTCCTTAAGATATCCAAGATTTGAGAATTTGTATTTACATAAGATGTAGATTCACATGTAATTATTCAGTTTACTCAGGCCTCTTTGCCTTATGATAGGTTTAAATGCAGGACTTCCATAGCTTATTTTCAATATTTTTTTCCTGATTTCCAAAAGAATCCATAATCACAACCCCTTTGGGTACTTAGTATGTACCAAGCACAGTTCTAAGTCCTTCATGTGTATTTACTCATTAGCCCTCCACATCACCCAAGGATGCAGGTCCCATGTAATCTCATCTTACAGATAGGGGACACAAGGTACAGAGGGTGAAACTGTGCCCTTAATGTCACATATGTACAGAGTGGCAGAGCCAGGATTCCAATCCAGGCAGTCTGACCCCAGAGCTTAAGCTCTTTTGCTCTTAACCACCATGTCTTACTATTGTTTTTGCAAGCTCATCTAGAAAATGTGGAAAATTCAGAAATGCACTGAAAAGAGATTACAGATCATTTGTAACCTCATCACTCATAGATAACCATAGAACAGCTATTGGCATTTTGCTTTTCATCCTATCTGGGAAGACAGCTATATAAATAGAGAGATAGGCACATTATATATAATTTTACGGGGATTTTACTCTGCTTAATGCTTTGCAACATTCTTTTTTTCCCCTCTTTCTCATAGTACATTTAAACTATGATCTAGTTTACTGCCCACCCCTTCCCACCAAAAAAGAAATTTTTCACTTTCTCCTTAAGGAAAAGCAAACTGCCCACTTGGATTCTTTTGGTTTTGCTCACTTTGGGACCTTTCACAGAGTTGTGGACCTCTCTCTAGAGCGTCTTTGTGGTCCTTCTCTTCAGGGTTATGCCCCAGAACAATCCAGGAAAAAAAGAAAAAAAGGCAAAGGTGAGTTTAGTGAAAATTGAGATGATCAGAAACCTACCATCTGTGCCAAGGTTGGGATTAAATTCTGTGATAATCTAAAAATAAAAGTAGGGGATTAAGGAGAGGGCAAGTGTGAAGAGTGAGGGACAAAGTGCAGAGGGCTGCAGCTGCAGCTGGGAACCAGTGGGCATCTGGCTACACCTCAAGGGTCTGCAGGGGCCGCGATGGGGGAGGTGGGCAGCTTGTCAGCAGGGAGTGACCATGGATTCTGTTGAGAACAGCCCATGAGCTGCACCAGCCATGACACTTCACTGTGGGAGTTCTGAGGGCCGAGAACCGTGTCAGGGTGATACACGAGCCCTCCCCAAGGACTGAGAGCAACCCTAAGACAGGGGAAAAGGAAGAGAGCCCTGAATTATCCAGAGGAGACTAAATTTAAACACATGAGTGGAAAGATGAAATGTTTTCTGCCCTCAGCAGCAATGGTGGTGGCTTATGAACAAGTGTTCCGATATAGAGAAACAGAGAAAATGAAATTTCTGTACATGTAAATTGTGATCATAAATTTTCAATCTTCTCTGCTGGCTCTGTCTAAATCTTTCCTATTTTTGTCAGCGACATTGTCATTTTACCATTCATGCTGGTTGAAAGCTTAGGATCGTGTCATCCCCTTTATCTTTCAAACTATAAAGTCATCTCTGACCACTGTGTGTGTGATGTGGTTCAGGGGGGAGGAGGTTTTATCGGACTCTGAGGGCATTTTATATATTTAACCAAACATGAATGAGGGAAAAACAAATTTTTTTAAGTGCTTTAAAAAGCTTCCTTGAAAAAAAAAAAAAACCCAAAATTCAGTGAATTAATTTAAATGTCAATGACTTAGAAACATAAGGATTACTTTGCCCCTAAATCAGCCATGTAAAGAAAATAATGTTTTGCAAAAATGAACATGGCTTATTATTGATTTCATAACATTTGAAAAGTGGCAGAAAGGGGCCCTGGCTGTTCCAGCACAGTAGAATCAGAGTTTACTTAGTGATCAAATGAACGTACAGTTCAGTGCAAAGGAATTATGGTAAATTGGGAAAGAGGCCACTGGGGCTTTGCATAGCTTAGTTCTGATTTTGGAATATGTTCAAGGCCATGCCCTCCAGATCTGCTGGTTGGTTCCCCACTGCAAAGGTCCTTCTTGGCATAGGAGCTGGGGTTGTTTGTTTATGATGGGGATGTTGGTTCAATCACTCAATAACTTAGTGGCTCCTTGTGGAGTATCTCTCCAGTCACAAGAGTTCCCACTTCTGTGAGAGCTGCCCCCTCCCTCCGTGACCCTGGCAGCCACATCTGCACTGGGAGCTCTCCTCACTCTCCCCTGCCTCTTGTTCAGTGAGCTAAAGACTTAGCCCAGATTCTCTGTGCCAGGATGTTAGATGACAGCCAGAAGAAGAGTCCAGGGCTTCCCTGGTGGCGCAGTGGTTGAGAGTCCGCCTGCCGATGTAGGGGACATGGGTTCATGCCCCGGTCCAGGAAGATCCCACATGCCGCGGAGCGGCTGGGCCCGTGAGCCATGGCCGCTGAGCCTGCCCATCCGGAGCCTGTGCTCCGCAACGGGAGAGGCCACAGCAGTGAGAGGCCCACGTACCGCAAAAAAAAAAAAAAAAAAAAAAAAAAAAGAAGAGTCCATCTCTGTGTGGGTTGACCTCTTACGTGCAAACTCTGGACTATGGGAGCCAATGAGTTGGACGGCGTGTAGTCCTGCTTTTCATTTGAAAGTTGTTGGGATTGGGCTTCCCTGGTGGTGCAGTGGTTGAGAGTCTGCCTGCCGATGCAGGGGACACGGGTTCTTTCCCCGGTCCGGGAAGATCCCATATGCTGCAGAGCGGCTAGGCCCGTGAGCCATGGCCGCTGAGCCTGCACGTCTGGAGCCTGTGCTCCGCAACGGGAGAGGCCACAACAGTGAGAGGCCCGCGTACCGCAAAAAAAAAAAAAAAAAAAAAAGTTGTTGGGATTAACAGAAGTCCAAATGACAATTCCTCCTCTTCTCCCACCCCCTCTATGAGGCTCTTCCTCTTACCACCAGCTGCGAGTAAGTTTACTTTGCTGCTTCCTAAGACACTTCCACATTTGGCCAGTGCCTAAGAGCACCCCCAGGTCCCCTTTCAGGAGACACCTCCAATCCCCACAGCTGCTGGGCGTGCTGGTGCTGAAGGTGCACACTCAACCCACAAGATCATGGTATGACAAAATGGTTATTTTAAAATTTGTTATGCAATAATAGATAGCCAGAACAACCGCATCCTAGAATCCCCTCAACACCTCCTTGTAATTCTCTATGCCTCAGTGGGAATGGGGCAGGGAAGGGAATGAGTATCTCATGTCTACTTTATAGGGGTGGAGGGCCAAGTATCTCAGATTATGCAACCATCCTAGAAGTAGAACTGATTCCACTTAAGCCTTTCTCAAGTGCATTTCCACTTGACAAGCTTTAGGTGTTTGTTTTGAGAAAATAGGTGGTAAATAATTATCTGACGGAACCAAACAGTGGGTGGGGATAACCTCCCAGGCATGGCTCCAATGGGGCCACAGACCTCTGCTTCCAGGCCTGTGGAGAATAGATTCGCAGGGAATTTGGGTCTTAAGGTTTTAATTTAAAAGAAGACCTTGAAACCAGAGATGTGTTCCTTAACATGTATAATGACTGGAAATCCTGGTTTTTCAGGAAATAGGACTAATTCAGATATTTTTCTGTACTGTCTCCAGAAATAATTCATATGTATCATAATCTGTATCCACACTTTTCATTTGTAAGAGATGGCCACCATACTTATCCCTCGAGTTCTTTTTCTGGCTTCTTAAACCAGAATTTTATTTTGAGATCTGCTCATTGAATAATTACTACTCAAACTTTTGAGTATCCTTGGCTCCATGGACTGACCCATTGAAAGCCCTTGGCCCTGTTCAGGAATCTCCAGGTATAACATGAATATCAAAGATCTTACCCTACTTTTACTCCTCTCCAAAAAAACAAACAAACAAAAAAACAGCCCCCCCTAAAAAAAACGAAAAACAAAACCCAAAACGCCAAACAACAACAACTACTTTGAAGTAAAATACTTCAATAAAAGATAAGTGAAAGTCATATCTCAGTCAAAGTTCAATGTTTCCAGGTGACTGTCCTTTCATTGCCATCTCTGTACTCACTGAGAGAAGGAAGAAAACTAAGATTGTTGAATCCTTACTGTGTGCAAATACCATAAATTTACATGCATGATCTCAATTCTCACAACATCGCCATGAAGTGGGTATTATAAGCCTCATTTCATCCATAAGAACACAGAGGCATGGAAGTGTTAAGTGGCTCCAAGTTTCAGACTGTAAGGGACAGAGCAGAGGGGGAGGAGGTGGCAGCAATTCAAAGGTCAAAGTCCATCTTCCTTCTACTGTGTAATGCTGCCTACTGTCCTGAAAGGTGGAAAGAATTTCATGCTTTTATAGTTGCCCATCCAGGGGGAAAAAATTCCAATCACCAATGAGGTGGAAGACTTTTAATTCAAACTAGCAACTATATAGCATGCTTCTATACACACATATGTGCATGTAGTGTGAACACATACTCTAAGAAGCAAAATTTTTCTACGCTGGTAAGGTCATTGGTGTCTTACTTGCAATCTTATAGCTACGGATGTCATTAAATAGGTGATTTACTATGCAAGCCAGGGATTTGACCCCATGATATCCACATTAAAAATACACAGAATATTTACGTACCTATACAGACTTGGCCATTGGAGCGTCTGGTGCCGGGCTGGTGGTCATAGGCTGGAGAGGCCAAGGTGTGAAGGGTCAGGAGAAAGAACAGAGGAGTGGCCATAAGGATTTTCCAGGGTGACTTCATCTTGGAGCTACTGCACTAGAAGACACCAGCCTGGGGACAGAAGCGGCCGACTGAGGGATGCTGAAGTTGAGGCCGAAGAATCGATCAGTCTCTCTCCCCTTCTCTTTCGTTCTCTGACACACACACACACCACACTCACATACACATTTTTCACTACGGCAGAGCCCTGAGAGAGAGCCACGCTGGCCTGGGTCTGGGAAGAGCTGGAGTCCCTTGCACACTGTTCTTCTAAGCTACAAACTGCAAGACAAGGAAAAACCCAGGTTGCAGCTGAGGCAGCAACAAGTGCTTCTGCACTTGCTGGCTGAAGTCTGTGGCTGTGAACCCCGGGAAACTCGAGGCTTGCTGGAATCGTCCCGCGGCCTGGTTAGGTGGCACTTCCTCTTTCGTTGTTGCAAAACAAAACTAAATTAAAAGTAAAACCGAAGAAGAAAACTTCAACCACAAAAACAGCAGCCTTTAGCAATTTGATCAGCAGTGTTCACAGGCTGTAGAAATTATAATCTGTTGTATTCAGAAGTTTAGTTTTGCTCTAAACAGTTTTATATGGTGAGGTTGGGCTCCTTATTTTGTTGTTAAAGAATATTCTGGTCAAGTAGTTATTTTCCTCTGGAGAAGTTGGATTATTCCTTGAAGGGTCAAGTTTTCCCAAGGCCATTTATTGGTGTTCAGAAAAGGAACAGTGGGACAGTAATGGGCAGTCAAAATGGCTGGATTTTCAATCTAATAAGAAAAAAGATGAGCTGTAATTAACCAATTCATATTTACTTGGCTGTACACGATACATCTCTTTTCTCCAGAATTTCAAAGTCTGTTTACATCCCTCACCTGCGAAAGATTTGTTCATTTTTAAGACTGATTTTCTATTTTGAAGATGAGAATTGAATGCTGTTTTTCCAAGAAGAAAACAAACAAACAAACAAACTGAAAACTAAACCAGATCATAGATAGAGAAAAGACATATAATCTAAATGCTTTGTTCTAAAATAGGATACAGCAAAGTCACAAGCCGTTCTCTGACGAGGTAAGGGGAGTGGGGCAAAGGGCCGCAATCTAGATAAGCCTGGGGGATCATGCAATTAATATTCTCCCTGTTTAGGCTCTGAGGAAAGCTTATCATAAACTTTATAAAATATTATAAAAGTTATCAAAATTGGTAGACATTTCTTCTCCTCCTCCTGCTTTTACTTAAGGAATAGCATTTTAAGCAGCAGGTAGAATTTTAGAGTTGTATTCTTTCCAGGAGGTAGGAAATACCAATTTTTATGGTTTGAAGACTTCTTGAGTGAGCATTAGTTTAACAAACACCAATTTGTCAAATCTCTGAATCTGCAGCAGAGATATCACTCACCAGGGTATTTCCCTACTTAAGGGTCCAGCACTGGTTAGGCCAGTGAATGCCATGGATGTCCTTGGTCACCATGGACCCGTGGCTTCCTTTGAGGCTGAGCTGCTGTTTCACAAGGTCTCCGACCCTGTGGCCAAGGGAAGCTCTGGAGGTCACCAGGACCAACAGAGGGGTCAGGGCCTAGAGAAATTCCAGAGAATTCCTCGGCAGGCAGGATAATAGAGTTATTAATAGCACTGACTGGAAAGACAAAAAGACACATGTTCAACTATTCTGTCCATTGTTCACTTCTGAGTCATGTATTAGACCAGTGATGGAACCTTTCTATACTTTCTTCTACTTCTTCATTTATATTGTAATTATAATAATATTTGTCAGGGTTGCTGGAAGGACTAAAATAGACGATGTATTCATACTATAAAGCAGTGTGCCCAGCAAGAAGATTCGGTAAATCAAAGCTTTGGTTATTATCCCAGCAGGAGTATGATGAAATTTGCACCCCAGGCCAGATTTCGAGAGAATTCTAAGACGCCCATTGTAGTTGCAGACCAAGGTATAGGAAAATGATACTGGCTGCATTTACTGAAGGCTGCATTTATCAAACACCGTCTGTGTGCAGGACAGCCCTCCAGGAGCAGAGTCTAGTTTGTTAACCCATAGGTGGGTGAGGAATCTTCACACAGCTTCGGCAAAAGCATTTGGCCCTGGCTCTGGGCCTCCTGAGGGTCTCCTGGTCTACGTCTATGGCTGCGAGCAGGACTGGGACACCTCAGGGTGAGAGGCATTTCTCACTGTTAGGCTGCGTGCAAGTTTTAGATCCTTGGTCATGTGTGCATGACCCAGGCAGTTCCACCCACAAGCACCCCAGGGATGGCAGTCCTGAGGCCGCCTGAGATGCTGGGGCTTCGGGCAGGGCTGGCTGCCCTGGGAACCCCGGGCTTAGCTGTATAGCACTGAGCCAGTCCCTTACCATTTCCAGGGCTGAGATTCTTCAGCTGTTGGGGAATGTCATGGCAGTATTTGACATATAGTAGGTTTTCCCTAAACGGAAGTGATTTTCGTGCTAGGTGAGTTCCTACTTGGCAGGGTCAAAAGAGGAACACAGAAGTCAGGAAGTGATTTCGCTAACTGATGCTGAAGGGAGTGCGTGAGCCCATGTACCATTAACAAACCCTCCCTCCGGTCGCCGGTCGCCGAGGCGAAGGCTCAGGGCTCCTACTGTTTGCACAGGCATCGCTCAGACTGCCTGGTCTCATCTCCCCGACAGGGCTGCCTGTGCTCCTGGAGCGTTGAGTGCGCATGACCTATTAGAATCTCTGTAAAACTTGCTCAAAGGCCCTGAACCTGCCAATGGTTTCTAACGACTTGTTGGACCCTGTACGATGTCCCCTGAGGACACCTGTGTCAGATGCTCCCATTCTGAGTTTCTCAAAATCTGCTTTTGGGAAATGAGATTTCTTCCTTGGAGCACTTTGTTACTTACTTCACTCCGAGAGTTTCGATTCGGATCACACTCTGTCCAGCTGCTACTGAAGGCTGAGGGTTTATAATTCTCAAATGTTACACCAGTGGTTCTGACTTGTTCTGTTTGAATATGCTTCCTGACTATTTTTTGAACTGCATTGGCCTGAACCATCTCATTCACAGCAAGTTCCTTAATCAGAAAAACAAAACAAAAAACAAAAAAAAAACTGACCTGGGTGACAGGAGAGATTGTAGAATCTGGTGCTCTCTCAAAAGCGCCTCTTCTTTTTGACTTCCTCCTCTTTCGGACACCAAGGATCCCTCCCCTTGCTTCTGGCTTCCCAGGATTCTCTGCGGTGACCCTTGGTTCACACCAAGCCCAGATCCTTTGCTGACCCCTCCTCCCCAGTCAGGGTTTATTTATTCTACCTCACGTCTCTGCTCTCTGCTAGGGAAACGGTAAATTAATCCATGACAAGGGTGCATGTCGGCTAATTAAAAGAGTTCTGGGCTTAGAATCAGGGGCACTTTCATCTTCATCATGGTTTCATCACTTACTAATTGTGTGTCCTTGGGCAAGCTGATCCATCTCTCTGGGTATCAGTTTATTTAACTACAAAATGGGGTATATGATGCCAATATTATAGGGAAATTATGAGGATTAAAGAGACAACATGAATGAAAAAAACCTAACAGTAAATGTTAGGTAAATTTAAAGCTAACAATGAATTAACACTATCCTTCTCAAGTATTGGGATTTTAACATGTTTTATATATTTTCTCGGAATCTTTAAAGGAATGTCCATTTTAGTAACGCACTTGAGTAGATACAAAGTAGAAATTCAGAACACCCCAGAGGAGTGGCCACCCAAGCGTATTATCACTGGTAGGAGAGAAACTTGCAGATGTAATGTAGGAAATAACCACATGGTGAGAGAGAATGTGGAAACCCACCTCCCAAGAGGTACACTGGTAGTTTCCAGCAGGAAGAGACACACACCAGGAAATAAGCCAGTGATCCTGAATGTGTTAACAATGTAGCAATGGCAAGGGTGCAGAGTGACCCAGACACAGAGGCAGATCTTTGCTCCAACACTCCTTTCCCGCTCCCCATACACCCCACCCACTCCTTCGTGCACTCTGAGGTTCTTAAGATTTTTAGAGCTACGTTCACACTCACTGGCAGAGGTATGCCATTTACAACTACAACTGCCTTCTTAGGAGAGTGAATTCTATTAAATAGAACTTCTTTTGTCTGCCAGGCACCTGAGAGTAAATTTGGGTAAAGGAGATGTGGCACATGGGCTACTTTTTATAAGTGAGGCAGTAGAATTTGGATGTAAAAGGAAGGAAGTAGGTGCAGAGAAGGGAGAAGCAGGATCAAATGAGACACTGGGGTCTTCCTGGCTGAAGCGCCAAAAGAGAAGTGCTGGGAAGTGGGGTGGTGAAAAGACCTGAGCTAATAGGAAGTTCAATATAGATCAGTAAGTTGTTTGCTGTGCCATGTGAGAGATGATACTTTGCCAAGATCCTGAATGGATTCTTGTGGAAATCAATGAAGAAACAAGTTTCATGTTTGGATCAGAGCAGGACAGAGCAAAGGAGGCACAGGTAATAACAACTCCAGAAGCTGAAGGACTAGGAGTTTACATGCTCAGGGATTCACAGGTATCTTGGGGAGGGCTTAGGACTCTCATATATCAATCGTAGATTGATTCTCATATGCTTTAGACTCCCATATGCTATAGACTGGGAGGAAGGTAGACTTAAACTACTTTTACTTAGATCTCCAATGTGTAAACTTGAGTTTGAATGCACATACAGAACAAAATAAAATAAACATAGCTGAAATAAGCTTGAAGCTCATTCATTCATTCTTTTATTCATTCTTAGATAAAAGAAGTCCAGGGGTAGGCAGCTCAAGGCTGTTATGGTTGTTGCATGGTGCCTTCAGGTGCCAAAGCTTTTTATTTTCTGTCCTACTATCCTATAACTAGTAGGACAGAAAATTTTAGACCTTAGATGGCTAAAATAGCTGCTAGAGCTCCAGCCATCATGTCTATGTTCCAAGCCGGCAGTAGAAGAAAGCAAAAGACGGCTAGTGAAATTCACACATTTCCTTATAAAGAGCTTCTTCCCCCAAATCTCCCAACACTTCTGCATACATCTCAGTGGCCACACCTGGCTACAAGGGGTGCTGGGAAATAGAGTCATATGACCACTCCTAACTAAGGGAAGTTGCCATCACTTATTCTGATGGCAACATGCTCTGCTAAAAATCAGGGGTCTAAACAGAAGGAGAAATAGAATATTGGGAGGCAACTGCCTACCATGTATATTATATATAAATACATGTGAATATTTTTCTTTTTGAATTGAATATGTAAGATTACCTTGCATTATGAGTTTTTGGAAAGTGGAATGAGGCACACTGGCCTGTCCTATTCTTCCCAGTGGGGTTTTCTTTGAATCATGGGCAGCAGATGCTCCCTAAAGGCACTTTTCTCTCCAACTCTTGTCCTGGACAGCTCATGGAAACACAAATTGGCAAAAACCAATACCACAGCTGAGATTGAAATGAGACAGGCTAACCTGTGATCAGGGGACTATCATGAATAAGACAAGGTCCTGACTTACTGGGGAGTTTGCCACTATATTAAAAAATATGGATTAGTTAAATCTCTTCCGGGGATATTTTCATGGAGGAAGCCTAAGTAAAATGCACTAAGCTTCATGCTAACTGTGAACAAAAGGCTAAAAAGCAGCTTCAAGGTGCGTGTGGAAGGTATGGGACATTGCAATTGCAGAAGACTAGAGCAGTCATGGTCAAATGGTCTGAGAGGAGAAGTGGCTAAATATAAGATCACCTTAAGAACTTGCCTTGAGCTGAGTGTACACTATTTTACTGCACGAGCCCCAGATGCACAGGGTGAGCTCAGAGCAGTATATTACAGGCTTCTTTGGAGTTCTTCATTCGGTTCAAAGCTTTCTCCTCGATATTCCCAGTCATTGTGTTAAGAGTTAGTGGACAGGGCTCTCCTGGTGGCGCAGTGGTTGAGAGTCCGCCTGCCGATGCAGGGGACAAGGGTTCGTGCCCCGGTCCGGGAAGACCCCACATGCCGCGGAGCGGCTAGGCCCGTGAGCCATGGCCGCTGAGCCTGCGCATCCGGAGACTGGGCTCCACAACGGGAGAGGCCACAGCAGTGAGAGGCCCGCGTATAGCAAAAAAAAAAAAAAAAAAAAAGAGTTAGTGGACAGACAGTAAGGGGAGAAGAGAGAAGATCATGAAATTGCTTTACACGGTGCCTGGCACAGAACAAGTGCTTAAAATGTTGTATGCAAATCTATATCTAAACTCCTGCCAAGTGCTTCCAATGGGAGGGTGATGGAAGGGAAGAGAGGGTGGGGATGAATATACTTTTATAGGTTTTGGAAAATAGATAATGAGAATAAATATTATGGGCTTTAAAGAAAAAGAAAGATACAGGGAGTACAATTAAAGGAAAAATTAGAGTTGAAGAATATTAGCAATCTTAGTCAAAAACACAATAGATCATACTACCCTGATGCTTACAACCCATCAAAGCTCCCTATGGCCCACCAAATAAAGAGTGAATTCCTTGGAAGGGCCCACATGTCTTCTCATTGTCTGGAGGCTTCATCCCTCCAGCCACATTTCTAATCACTTTCCCATGTGCCCTATGTTCTGGTGGCACCAAATTACCAGTGATGTCCCCAGACATGCCGCTGTTCATGCCTCAGTGCCTTTGCATGAGCTGTCATTCTGCCTGAAATATCCTTCTCTTGATAAGAGGATTTGTTTCCAGGACAACTTCTTTTTGTTCAAGTTCTCCTCTTCTCAAAAGCTTTCTGTGTCCCTTGCCAAGCACAAGTGTTTGCTCCATCCTCAGTGTTCCCACGACACTTCAGGCAAGCCTCCACTGGCCCTTGCCTCTGTGGCATGGCCATTAGTGTGGGCACCTGATTCTCCCCGCCCCCCCATTGGATGCTGATGACATCAGCATCCAAGTTATTTAGCTCCATCACCATAGAACATGCACCTGACTCATGGCAGGTATTCAATAAATGATCATGGGGGAAAGAAGGGAGCAAACAAAAGGCAAAAAAATGTAAGATATTATAAAAACTTTATGAAAAATTTAAAGATATATTATGGCAGTACAGTGAAACAGACGAAGCTATTTTAAAAAATGCTCTCAGGACTATTATGCAAAAGGAAAAGCATTGAAGGCAATAAATTTGGGGTTTAGTACTAAACCCTAGTGCAAATGCTGTGGAATCAGATCAGCAAAGGATGCAATAAGGGTCAAGCATCCAAGTCAGAATTTGAGATGCAGTCCCACAACTGTGTAGAGAGAAAACAAGAAGTGATAGTATTATGTTGTCAGGGGGTGAAGTCTAGAGTCGTGCAATTTCCTCCAGTTTGTCATGGTTTTTGTAATAAGATGGCAAAGTTGATTCCTCTGCAGACTGCAGACCTGCCCAGTTTGCTCTGACCAAGAATGACCCTTCTTCAGACCCTCATCCCTCTATCTTCTCCTGGGACTAGACTCTTGAAGGCCATTAATTAGACCATTTGCTACCCTGGTGTTCCCTGCTTTGCTGGAATACATTTTAGGAGTGGTTTAGCCTCTCTGGAGACACCACCTCCTCACTGCTCTGTAGCAGCAATGCATCTACCTTCCCAGTATACAAGCCAAAAAGAATGGGACCATCTAACTGGGTGTTTCCTTTAACATGGCTCCTTTGAAGGCATCTTCCTGCAAACTGACCAATGAAGGTAAAGCACCCAGCCGGTGCCTCTCTTTAAAAGTTCTGGTGAGACATCTCTCTCAGGAAGTTAGCACACCTTATGGCTGCAGGCCATGAGATAAGAAATCCACTTAGTTTTTGATTCAGAAACTTCCCTTCTGCTCTGATGTGAGAAAGTGCTCAGACTTTAAAACAGAACTGTGGGTTTAGAAGGCCAGCCTGACTCAAGATACCCATGTGGAAATGATCTGTGCCACGCTTAAACAAGCTATACCAAAAACAATCCAATTAATACACAGCACGATGAAGGACATCCCTGAATTCCACCATGCAGGGAAATAGTTCATTCTCAACCAGCAACAGCTGAAGGCTTTCATCCTGTCATTGATAGCTCTGAAACTTAGATCTTTTATTTCCATGGAGTCAGAGGTCCTAAATTACATGATTATGAATGCAAAGTATCAGGTAGTGGCCCTTTCTCCCCATTTTATTTCATATGTAAATTTTAATAAAAATAAGGAAATACTGCATTGATGAAAGATGAAATTTTTCAATGAACAGCTTTCAGACATTCAGAATGAAAACAATTATAATAAAATATGAAAATTTTTGATTTAATGCCAATATGTGGCTTTTAATAAAACCAAATAAATTTATTAGTGGTAAAAGAAATTAAAAAGTCAGCCTAGGAGACCTTCAAGATGGCGGAGGAGTGAGACTTGGAGATCGCCTTCCTCCCCACAAATACATCTGAAATACATCTACATGTGGAACATGTGGAACAACTCCTACAGAACACCTACTGAACGCTGGCAGAAGACCTCAGACTTCCCAAAAGGCAAGAAACTCCCCATGTACCTGGGTAGGGCAAAAGAAAAAAGAATAAACAGAGACAAAAGGATAGGGATGGGACCTGCACCAGTGGGAGGGAGCTGTAAAGGAGGAAAGGTTTCCACACACTAGGAAGCCCATTCACTGGTGGAGACAGGGGGTGGTGGAGGGGGGAAGCTTTGGAGTCACGGAGGAGAGCGCAGCAAGAGGGGTGCAGAGGGCAAAACAGAGAGATTCCCGCACAGAGGATCGGTGCTGACCAGCACTCACCAGCCTGAGAGGCTTGTCTGCTCACCCGCCGGGGCGGGCAGGGCTGGGAGCTGAGGCTCAGGCTTCGGAGATCCGATCGCAGGGAGAGGACTGGGGTTGGCTGCGTGAACACAGCCTGAAGGGGGCTAGTGCACCACAGCTAGCCGGGAGGAAGTCCAGGAAAAAATCTGGACCTGCCTAAGAGGCAAGAGACTATTGTTTCGGGGTGCACAAGGAGAGGGGATTCAGAGCACCACCTAAACAAGCTCCAGAGACAGGCGCAAGCCGCAGCTATCAGCGTGGACCCTAGAGACGGGCATGAGATGCAAAGGCTGCTGCTGCAGCCACCAAGAAGACTTTCTAAGAAAGTCCATTTCTTCCAGGTTGTCCATTTTAC
Source organism: Mesoplodon mirus (assembly GCF_964341445.2). NCBI lineage: Eukaryota > Metazoa > Chordata > Mammalia > Artiodactyla > Ziphiidae > Mesoplodon > Mesoplodon mirus. The sequence goes on from NC_138985.1 coordinate 74,538,415, forward strand.
TGGCATATAATTGCTTGCAGTAATCTCTCATGATTCTTTGTATTTCTTCAGTGTCAGTTTTTACTTCTCCTTTCTCATTTCTAATTCTAGTGATCTGAGTCTTCTCCCTTTTTTTCTTGATGAGTCTGGCTAATGGTTTATCAATTTTGTTTATCTTCTCATAGAACAACCTTTCTTAGAAAGGAACAGTCTTCTGAGACTGAACCAGGAAGAAACAGAAAATATACACAGACCGATCACAAGCACTGATATTGAAACTGTGCCTAAAAATCTTCCAGCAAACAAAAGCCCAGGACCAGATGGCTTCACAGGCGAATCTTATCAAACATTTACAGAAGAGCTAGCCCCTATCCTTCTCAAACTCTTCCAAAATATAGCAGAGGGAGGAATACTCACAAACTCATTCTACGAGAGCACCATCACCCTGATACCAAAACCAGATAAAGATGTCACAAAGAAAGAAAACTACAGGCCAATATCACTGATGAACATAGATGCAAAAATCCTCAACAAAATACTAGCAAACAGAATCCATCAGCACATTAAAAGGATCATACACCATGATCAAGAGGGGTTTATCCCAGGAATGCAAGGATTCTTCAATATACACAAATCAATCAATGTGATACAACATATTAACCATTTGAAGGTGAAAAACCATATGATCATCTCAATAGATGCAGAAAAAGCTTTTGACAAAATTCAACACCCATTTATGATAAAAACCCTCCAGCAATTAGGCATAGAGTGAACTTACCTCAACATAAGAAAGGCCATATATGACAAACCCACATCCAACATCATTCTCAATGGTGAAAAACTGAAACCATTTCCTCTAAGATCAGGAATGAGACAAGGTTGCCCACTCTCACCACTATTATTCAGCATACTTTTGGAAGTTTTAGCCACAGCAATCAGAGAAGAAAAAGAAATAAAAGGAATCCAAATCAGAAAAGAAGAAGTAAAGCTGTTACTGTTTGCAGATGACATGATACTATGCATAGAGAATCCTAAAGATGCTACCAGAGAACTACTAGAGCTAATCAAGGAATCTGGTAAAGTAGCAGGATTCAAAATTAATGTACAGAAATCTCTTGCATTCCTATACACTAGTGATGAAAACTCTGAAAGAGAAATTAAGGAAACACTCCCATTTACCACTGCAACAAAAAGAATAAAATACCTAGGAATAAACCTTCCTAAGGAGATAAAAGACCTGTATGCAGAAAACTATAAGATACTGATGAAAGAAATTAAAGTTGATACAAACAGATGGAGAGATATACCATGTTCTTGTATTGGAAGAATCAACATTGTGAAAATGAGTCTACTACCCAAGCAATCTACAGATTCAATGCAATCCCTATCAAACTACCAATGGCCATTGTTCACAGAGCTAGAATAAAAAATTTCACAATTTGTATGGAAACACAAAAGGCCCCGAATAGCCAAAGCAATCTTGAGAAAGAAAATGGAACCGGAGGAATCAGGCTCCCAGACTTCAGACTATACTACAAAGCTACAGTAATCAAGACAGTATGGTCCTGGCACAAAAACAGAAATATAGATCAATAGAACAGCATAGAAAGCCCAGAGATAAACCCACACGCATATGGTCAACTAATCTATGACAAAGGAGGCAAGGATATACAATGGAGAAAAGACAGCCTCTTCAATAAGTGGTGTTGGGAAAACTGGACAGCTACATGTAAAAGAATGAAATTAGAACACTCCCTAGCACCATACACAAAAATAAACTCAAAATGGATTAGAGACCAAAATGTAAGACCAGACACTCTAAAACTCTTAGAGGAAAACATAGGCAGAACACTCTTTGACATAAATCACAGCAAGATCTTTTTTGATTCATCTCCTAGAGTAATGGAAATGAAAACAAAAATAAACAAAGGGGACCTAATGAAACTTAAAAGCTTTTGCATAACAAAGGAAACTACAAACAAGATGAAAAGACAACCCTCAGAATGGGAGAAAATATTTGCAAATGAATCAATGGACAAAGGATTAATCTCCCAAATATATAAACGGCTCATGCAACTCGATATTAAAAAAACAAACAACCCAATCCAAGAATGGGCAGAAGACCTAAATAGACATTTCTTCAAAGAAGATATACCAATTGCCAAGAAACACATGAAAGGATGCTCAACATCACTAATCATTAGAGAAATGCAAATCTAAACTACAATGAGGTATCACCACACACCAGTCAGAATGGCCATCATCAAGAAGCCTACAAACATAAATGCTGGAGAGGGTGTGGAGAAAAGGTAATCATATTGCACTGTTGGTGGGAATGTAAATTGTTATAGCCACTATGCAGAACAGCATGGAGGTTCCTTAAAAAACTAAAAATAGAACTACCATAGCACCCAGAAATCCCACTACTGGACATATACCCTGAGAAAACCATAACTGAAAAAGAGTCATGTAGCACAATGTTCACTGTAGCTCTATTTACAATAGCCAGGACATGGAAGCAACCTAAGTGTCCATCGACAGATGAATGAATAAAGAAGATGTGGCACATGTATACAATGGAATATTACTCAGTCATAAAAAGAAACAAAATTTGATTTATTTGTAGTGAGGTGGATGGACCTAGAGACTGTCATACAGAGTGAAGTAAGTCAGAAAGAGAAAAACAAATACTGCATGCTAGCACATATATGTGGAATGTAAAACAAAACAAAACAAAAAAATGGTTCTGAAGAACCTAGGTGCAGGACAGGAATAAAGATGCAGACATAGAGAATGGACTTGAGGACACGGGGAATGGGAAGGGGAAGGTCAGACGAACTGAGAGAGTGGCATGGACATATATACACTACCAAATGTAAAATAGACAGCTAGTGGGAAGCAGCCGCATAGCACAGGGAGATCAGCTCAGTGGCTTGTGACCACCAGAGGGGTGGGTTAGGGAGGGTGGGAGGAAGACGCAAGAGGGAGGAGATATGGAGATATATGTATATGTATAGCTGATTCACTTTGTTATAAAGCAGAAACTAACACACCATTGTAAAGCATTGTACTCCAATGAAGATGTTAAAAAAAAATCAGCCTAATATAATTGGACTCACAGTATTCATAGAGTTCTAGAAAACTCTTTATTGATTCTTTAATTCAATGCATATTTCTTGATCACCTATTATTGACCTTCTTATGGCCAGGCAAGGTTGTAACCATCAAGTTAAGGAAACTCACAAAGATTCCCACCCTCTCTGAGTTTACATTCTGTGGACTCGAAGTGCCACCTGGCATTTCAGTTTACTTAAATATAGTTAAATCACTTTTGCTTTTTGTCATTATTCAATCACATGATAGAACAGGCAGCTGTATGGAAAGCCCCTCCTTGGGAAATTCATGAACCTACCAGTTCCATGGGGCAGGAAGCTTGTATTGGGGCAGGCATTCTTTGTATTACTCTGCCCTTGAGTGGGTGCTAAGGCAGAGCTCTAGAGTTTGCATAGATCGGTTCCTATGTTGACTTTTAAGTACATTTCATAGATAAAATGAAACTACTTCTTGTATGAGTAATTAATGACATGAGGCCTTTTCTCTATTCCTTATTGATCACCTGATATAAAATATCTTCTATTTTATAGACTCACAGACCCGTTTGGGAATCTGATGAAAGCTATGGATCCGCTTCCTGGGAAAAAAAGCACATATACAAACACACTAATTTGTACATGTGAATTTTAAAACATCATGGATCCTTGAAACCCATTTATTTATTTTCTGGGGGTTCATGGATCCCAGGTGAAGAACTCATAGTTTGGAAGATCTTACTTTTCTCAACTTCTTATTCCATATTCCACAGATGTGAAATACCCATGAACTGACGTTTTCTTCTTTAAACTTATCCCCTTGGATTGAGAAATTGTGTAAAGTTTGGGGCACCCCTATTTCCATATTAGCAACATGATATAAGCTCTTACTGTTGAGCAAGAGCATCAGAGCCAACATCAGCCCTGTGTCTGGCTGCTGTCATGAGGCAACGTGTGGGAAACCCCAGCCCAAGGGCTGATCATTCCCCACTCCAGATGCCATATACTGGCTTTCATTTCTTCTTTCCGGTTTGTAACAGTAAAGCCAAAGTCCTTTTGTATATTTACTTTACATATTTGAGCGAGCTCTTTTATTTCAGTTTGTATTCCTCTTTTTGCCTTTCGTAAAATCTGCTGAACACCTTATCTTGGCCATTCGGAGAACAAGTACTGGGCTGCCTCCCTTTTCCCTGCCATGAGGGAATACATTCAGAGGATGAAATGGTGACATTAATTTAGAATTGGTTATGAAATTCATTTTTCAGTGTGGTAGCCTGGATAATGGCCCTCCAAAAATGTTCATGTCCTAATCTGGGAATATGTTACCTTACATGGCAAAAGAGATTTTGCAAATGTGATTAAGTTAGAGATCTTGAACTAGAGAGATTACTCTGGACTACCTGGATAGGCCCAACATATTACGAGAGTCCTTATAAGAGAGAGGCCGAAGGGCAAAGTAAGAGTAGGAGATGTGACAATGGAAGCAAAGGTTGGAGTGATATGAAGAAGCCGTCACAAACCAAGAAATGCAAGCAGCCTCTAAAAGCTGGAAACGCAAGGAAACAGATTCTCCCCAAGAACCTTCACAAGAAATGCAGCTCTGCCAACACTTTCAGTTTAAACTGCAAAACTCAGTTTGGACTTCTGAGCTCCAGAACTGTAAGACAATAAATTTGTGTTATTTTAAGCTATGGTTTGTTGTAATTTGTTACAGCAGCAATAGGGAACTAATACAATCATTGACTATGTCATTCAAAAAGAACAAAGAGGTAAAGTAGAAGCAAGATCAACCTTCCTGAGGAACCCACTTGTGCTCTGTCCCCTAAAACATCTGGACTACAGGTGCCTGGAGTTCGCCCAAGTGAACGTGGTTGTTTCTCCTCACTGGCTGGCTCTAGATGGCTATGCCTTCATAGTTCTTGTGTGCGCTTCTCATAGTCTTTTTGTCTCCTCCCTCACTTCTTACAGACAGTGTATATGCTTCCTTGCTCTCATGTGATACCTTCATTCTTTTGTGGGCTGAAAACCAAACAAATTATGATTCACTTTAAAAAAAGAGAAAATAGGCTTTGAATGAGAGCTCAAGGAAATCTATCAAAGGACCACATGATCTTTTTTTTTTCTAATTTTATTTTATTTTTATCTTTTGCCTGGGTTGAGTCTTTGTTGCTGTGCACGGGCTTTCTCTAGTTGCAGCGAGCAGGGGCTACTCTTTGCTGCGATGCGTGGGCTTCTCATTGCGGTGGCTTCTCTTGTTGCAGAGCACAGGCTCTAGGCACGTGGGCTTCGGGAGCTGTGTCACGCGGGCTCAGTAGTTATGGATCGTGGGCTCTAGAGTGCAGGCTCAGTAGTTGTGGCACACAGGCTTAGTTGCTCCGCGACATGTGGGATCTTCCCGGACCAGGGCTCGAACCCGTGTCCCCTGCATTGACAGGTGGATTCTTTTTTTTTTTTTTTTTTTTTTTCGCGGTATGCGGGCCTCTCACTGCTGTGGCCTCTCCCGTTGCGGAGCACAGGCTCCGGATGCGCAGGCCCAGCGGCCATGGCTCACGGGCCCAGCCGCTCCGCGGCATATGGGATCTTCCCGGACCAGGGCACGAACCCGCATCCCCTGCATCGGCAGGCGGACTCTCAACCACTGCGCCACCAGGGAGGCCCGACAGGTGGATTCTTAACCACTGCACCACCAGGGAAGTCCCAAGGACCATATGATCTTTAAAGGTTTTACTGTGGCATTTATTTTGACCCTAAAGCCTCTGTAGTTTGTCATCTATGTTCAGAATAGTTTGATATTCTGGATAAGCATTCCCCAAATAAACAAGAGTTAGCTCTGTATTATTAGATATACATCTCAGAAGTAATTTTATATCAATCAATAATTATTATGGTGCCATGTCATACGCAGGTGAAGAGAAAGTTAACTGGAAGTCTGCTTACCTTGTGTTGCTTGTGCATCTTGATGCAGTCTGAACCTCAGTTTCTCCCTCTGTAAAATAAGCTTCACAGCACTTTCTCTCTCTTCTTCTTTACTTGATTCTTACAACTGCCAGATGAGATATTATATGAAAGTGCTATTATTTTTAGCTGCGAAGTGTGACAGAATAATGCTTGATATCAAAAGTCACAGTGAAAGTTTTATTTATCTCTACTAGTGTACTAGTGTTTGGATATATCCAGATTTTCTTTACGTTGTTTGGTAGAAATTCATTCATCCATTCTTTCATCATTCATTTTTTCAGTTAGTGCTAGCTGAGCATGTTTTTATTTTTATCTTTGGTAATCTCTAACTCTTAATTGTCCTGCAGCTTTCATATTGATTGAAGCCTAGAGAGTTTAGCATGTAACTCCTTCCAGGGACCCTTTGTCTAGGGCAGCCAGGCCTCGAGATTTACTGGCCTAGGTAAGTAGAAGAAAATGACACAAGAGGGTTTCAGATCAGACAAAAAGGAGAAGGGGAAGCCTGTCCCTTCTGGGCCAGCAAAGTAGAGGAGAAGGACAGCAGAGATAGGTGACCAAGCAGTCAGACATATATAATACAACTTCTCTCCCTCCAGTCAAACTGAGGGTCCTAGGTGTTAGAAAGATTGCAGGGGGAGCCGGGAGCAGAGAGGTTTTCACCCTGCTTGCTGTTTGGGACAGTGAGAGGACCCCATCACAGGAATCTCTCAGCTGCATGAGGTGACTGTGGCAGACTAAAATGTGGGATGCAGCAGGTCTGCAAGGGAGGAGGTCTGAACTAGAATTCCCCAGTTTCTTTCCCACCACCCTGAAATCTCCTCATTTCCTCACACCCAGATGCCATCTTGAAAAGGAGAAGGTAGGGGGATCTGGAAGGTTGAGTGTTTATCCAACAGACCTGATCACCCCAGAAAGATAACTGAAACTCACAGAGACTGAGATTTACTCATTGGCACGTTTAAAGGGTGACCTCAATATACATTATCCACAGGATGAAAGGAAGATTCCATCATTTGTAGAAAATAAGGAAGCTGTTATCTTATTCACAAAAGCTGGCAGTGTGTGCAATTTTTGACCCCAGTTAACACGGCAATGATAACAAGAATGAAGGGGTTTGTAATGGGGGGACCCAGTCCTTGCCCTGGAATAAGATCAATTAGTTCAGGCTTGTGAGTGACCACAGGCTGAAGGACTAAAGGCCATGGAAGAATTATGCCAGGAGAGCCGGGGAGCACAGAGCCAAAAGGTGGCTAACTCAGCTCAGGCAGCAGGGGGGCTTTTCTGAGGGGGCCGGTGCAGTTACTGGGGGCAGGGAATGTGCTCACCTCTTAAGGGAGTGAGGCTCTCCGAGGCCACGAAACTGAGCTGCAGAAGCCTGGCACCTTCCTTAGGCTCTTCTGGTTATAAGTTACAGGAATCTGTGGGAACCAGCTTGAGCAAAACCTAAATTTCAGTGGAAGAGTATTACAGTAGCTCATGGATGCCAAGGGCAGAGAAGCCACGGGGCCTTAGGAAGGCATATAAGAAATCCAGAACGGTATCCTCGCTGTTTTTCTCTGAGCCTCCCCTTCATTCTTCCCTTTGGCTTTGGACTATCTTCCCTTCCCAGGTTCAACCCTGAAAGCCACCAAGAGCGCCTGAGTTTACATGTTGCAGAGCCAAGTTTCTCTCCAACTCAGTTACAATTCTCCACGAAAGGACTCATTTGCCTTCTCTAGACCCATCAACTCTGGCTGGGAGAGAGGGCGATCAAGCGCAAAACCGCTCCCAAAGCAATGTTGTGGATGGGAGGGAAGGGGAGGGGCCAGGTATGAATAAGGGGGCTAGGCTCCTTTCTCCTTCCTGGTACTCTCGCCACTGAATTCAGCAGATTCTAGAGCGCAGATTGAATGGCCGGGAGGAAGGGAGTGGCAGTGGGCAGAAGAGAGCCCGGTACCCATGGACTTGGGAAAGCAAGAGTCAGGAAACAGAGCAGTAGGGGGTGGCTAAAGGACCATGGGCACATTTTTTTTTTTCTCGGTACGCGGGCCTCTCACTGTTGTGGCCTCTCCCGTTGCGAAGAGCAGGCTTCGGACGCGCAGGCTCAGCGGCCATGGCTCACAGGCCCAGCCGCTCCGCGGCATGTGGGATCTTCCCGGACTGGGGCACAAACCCGTGTCCCCTGCATCGGCAAGCGGACTCTCAACCACTGCGCCACCAGGGAAGCCCCATGGGCACATTTTATCTCACTTTTTTATTATATCACCTTGAAGAAATTAAGTGAAACTGTCAGTGAGGAAAACGAAGTTAGTGGTGGGGAAATAATCCAAAGACAGAAAATTGGTTAAACATTATACTGCGATTTCACAACAGGTTGGGGTACTGGTTTTCTCATGGCTTCTTAATGAGTCTTATGGAAAACTCGTGGTATAATTTTAATGTGATTTTGATTGCTTTGTTCTCAGGTCAGCCTGAGAAGTTTCTCATGATGCAAAATGATTCGTTTTTCTAAGAAGCTTGCATAAATAAAAGTATAAGTACTGGGGTGTCTGAGAATTTGGGGGAAGGGGGTGGAGAAGATAAGTGTGGGGAGAAAGTGAGAGGTGGCCAGAAAGAGGGGCTTTCTCTCTACTCCATCAGAGCCAGAAGTGGAAGTACTCCTGTGTTTGGTTTTTAATTGATTCAAAATCAGAGAGCCATTCAAAATTCAAGATGAAAAATGTAAAATATTTTGTGTTATTTTATGGATGTTTTAATTTTTCTGCCTTCACATTTCGAGGTATGATTGCACACAGCAAAATGTGCAGATCTTAAATGTGCAGTTCAGTTAGTTTTGACACATGTATATTTGTGTAACTGTATCATTTAATTTTTAAATGTTTTTTCTTTATATGACCTAACTTAATGAACGTTAAAATAGCTTTGGCACAGTAGTCAAGATTCATAAATCAAACGAATTTTCCTGACTTGGAATTTCATGAGGTTTATTGAAGCAACTATGTGAATTACCGTTTTAATGTCATGTTCCCTACACCAAGCACAAAACCATGCCTGGCTCATAGAACATGAATAAATGTCTTCTAGATTGAAGTAAATTGTTGGCTTTATTTTTTAAATTAAGTTGCTCAAGTCTTTGCCTTCAGTAATAAATAACATTGTTTGGCAATTTTGTTTGAGTTATTTTTAAACCACTTTTTATTATAAAAGTAAATCATTTTTATTGTTCAAAGATGAAAAAAATGTAGAAAGGCTTCCCCACCAATTTTCTCACCAGTTCTATTCTAGATATAACCAATATTTATAGTTTAGTACATACTCTCCCTGGTATTTTATGCCTATACATTTTTTAAATAAAAAAATACTGTCATACATTTTTATAAACTGTTTTCTCTTTACATTTACCAATAAACATTTGTCTCATATCCACAATTATGTGTCCACACTTCCATTTTAAATAATGCATACAGCGTATTGCATGGAATTTACTTTAAAAATACCATATTGTTGAAACTTTGGATTATTTCCATATATTTTTTATTAAAACCCACACTATGTTATACATCCCCAAAGTGAAAACATTTTCCAATCTACTAATTATTTCCTTAGGATAAAATCATACCAGAGTAATTGCTTAGTCAGTGTTATATACATTTTTTTAAAGACTTTTTCAGGTAGCAAGGTTTCCCATGGGAAATTCTTTGACAGTTGGGCTTCATCAGATGCATAGGATAGGTCTTTATTCTCTCCTCACTACACCAACAAAGACAGAAAATATGTCATTGTTTTGATTTATATTTCTTTTGTTTCTGTTGAGGTTGGGACTTTTCCCCTTATGTTTATTCTCTCTACGTATATTTTTCTTTTGAAAAATGCTTGTTTATGTATTCTTTATCTTTTTGGACTGCTCATGTATTTTCTTACTGATCTATAATAGCAGTTTATATATTTTATATATACATATATATATACATATATATTATATATATGGAAACCATTGCACTTTCATATACGTTACAGACACTGTTCCCTGTTTGTCTTTTGCCTTCTGATTGTGTTTGCTGTTGCAGTTCTCATGAAGCATCACAGGTTAGCACTGCAGAGCCCCAAGCATGGGGTGCAAAGCAGGAAGGACGGTCTGAGAGAGCTGAGGCTGGAGAGTCACAGGCCAGCTTGCTTAAAGGCTGGCTGTTCATGCAAAGGACCTCAGAGGTTCTACTGAAGAGGGAGGGATTTAAAAATATCTAGGGAGTGAAGTCTTCAGGTTTTGCTGACTAGATGAGGGATGTGAGAGTGAGGGACGTCTGGCCCAGGCAGTGAGGTGGAGAGCGATGCCTTGAACTAGGTGAAGGCCACCAGGTGGAAACATGCCTGGGAGGAAGATGATGAGCATTATGTAGTGTTATCATCTCTGCATTGTCTGCAACACCCAAGTATAATGGGCCTTCAGAGCCCTCAGCTGAATTCAGTCCCTGGCACATGGTGAATTGCCCAGGGGGTTGGGTTTACTTGAAATGAATTCATCGTCAGCCTGCATCTAGTAGGGTGTTCTCCTCTTTGATGCCTTTTGACCTCTGTGCTTGGTGCCAGCCCCTCACAATTAATTTTAATAATCTCAGTTCTGCTTCTTTGGAACCCACAGATCCCAAAGAGAATAAAGGTCACAAGTGACATTCCCTTTACATCTGGCTGAGGGCCAGGACCTTCCTAGGGGCTTTGTTTCTTTTCTTTTTCTACTCTGGAGTTTGTGTGGCTTTCCTGACTAAGGTAAGTGTTTCTATAGCTCTGCGTGGATTTCCTGGTAGAATCCAAAAAGTGGCTTTCGCCCCTTTTTAATCTTCAGCAACTTCTTTGGCTCAGGTGGAGCAACTCATTGTGAACTCTCTTTCAACCTCAGAGAAATTAGATGGTCCCTAGAGAAGGCATTGCTCTGATCAGCAGTGGCATGAAACGCCACTGCCACACAGCAAGTGCAGGGAGCTGCAGGTCATCCTGTGGCTGCTGATGGGTGAGAGAGACAGTGTTCTAACTCTGGGGGAAAACAAAGACAAGGGGGTTGTTGGGTGAGTGGATGGAGCAGCGGGTGTTAGAGGGATGGCTCTGAACAGAAAAGCTTGCAGGAAATTCAGAACAAAATCTACTTAATTCTGCACTTTCCAATATTCACAGCTATTATAAAGCTCTCATTTGGGCTAATTCTACAAGTTACTAATCACCCCCTACTAGCTGTATTGGGTCTGTGATCACATAGAGCTTCACGAGCAATTAAAACTTCCCCCTTGCATGTAGAACGGACTGACTATAAATCTCAGGAGGGTTGGTCCATGTAGAAGAGGCAGCCACGACAGTTCTCTACCTGAGATCCCTGGAAAGCCTGCACCCATCTGCTCTCCATTCATCCACTCACAAACAGCTCTAAAGGTTATGCAACCTGTGGGCAAGCAAGCTTTTTCTCAGGTGCTAGAGAGGGCTTGGTCGTGGGAGGAAGCAATATGGTCTACCCTATAAGTAAAATTTGCACCCCTTTGATATTTCATACTATCTCTTCTTTTTCATTCACACTGAAAACATTATTGGGTACCTACTTTGTGCTATGCCATGCCAGTCATGGACAACTGAGAGATGAATTAAAATACAGCCTGTGTCCTGGAGAAGCCAATGGGCAGGAGGAGACCATAGGCACATCAGAACTTAGAATCCAGTGCCATTTTTGCTGTACAGATGCATGAACAAGTCCTGTGGGATCACAAAAAAGGATGCAAGTAACTCCGTGTGTTGGGGCTTCACAGAGGTCTATGCAATGCAGACTTGTACAGGTAAGAAGGATTTCAGTAAGAGGAAAGCGTGGAGGGAGAAGCTTTGCATGCAGATGCATGGAGGATTCCTGAAGACAGTGGCTGGAGCGTAGGGTGCCCAGGAAGAGAGGGCAGAGCTGAGAGTGGAATGTAGGAAGACGGCAGCATGGGAAGAATTTAGAGCCATGTGTGTGCATTTTCTGCAGAAGAAAGGAGAAGCATTGCCCCTTCGGTCACCTTAGGTTGTGTGTAGGGGGCTCTGGAAGACCATGCAGAAGTGGACAAGGCATAGAGGGTTACTTTCCATCCTTTAAACAGACAGTGGCTGTAGAAACCGAAGAGTTTTCCCTACTAGCTTTTACTTCCATTTCTTTATCAACAACAAATATTTATGCAGCCTCTGTAGGGAAGTGTGTCCCACAGACAGTGACAGGTAGGAGATACAGAGGTTATTCAAAAGACGCAATCCTTGGGGCCTTATGTTTACAATTTAAAATGGAAACACATGAGAAGAATTGATAGTAGGACAGATGTACAACATTTCTGTTAATCAAATGTTAGCTATAAGGCTTTGCTGTGTTCTTTTATTTTGTTTGCACCTTAGCATAGTGGCTTTCAAACATTTTTAACGATGACCCAAAGGAAGAAATACATTTTATGCTGTGACCCAGAACAGGTAAGAAAATGTCATCAAGTACTGTTGAGATGCACTCTGATACTTTATATCCTCTTTTATTTTATTATTTTTTAAAAATGCAGGTCACTGACCCTCTAAATCGATTTTATGACCCCCTGCTGGGTTATAACTTGCAGCTTGAAAATTCCTGTCTTCCCATGTCTTTGAGGGGGTGATGTGTGTGTAGGGGAGGGGAATGAGATCACAGATCAGGGAGAGAAAGAGTGAGCATGTCCGTGGTGAGGAAAGGGGCAGCATGTGCAATCACCACAGTGAATTTCTGTGCCCAAAGAGGGGAGTGAATGACCAAGGGGATTCGCTAAGAAGGGGGATTTATTTGCTCCAACTTAGAAGACAATTTTTTGATATTTGGTAAAGGTATAGAGTAGCATGGATAAAATTATGTTATGTGGAACATAACATAGTTTTAAAGAATAATGGATATTCCTTAAAAAATTGTTGAGTGATGAATTAATCTTGAGTAATGTTAAGCTTGAATAATCATCCCCAATTTGGATGGCCACAAAGCATATTTAAAGAGCTGAAAACATTTCCAGTAACAAAATAATTTTATCCTTTTTAAAAAGCCCAGGATTATAAACAGAAATATAGATCAATGGAACAGGATAGAAAGCCCAGAGATAAACCCACACACATATGGTCACCTTATCTTTGATAAAGGAGGCAGGAATATCCAATGGAGAAAAGATAGTCTCTTCAATAAGTGGTGCTGGGAAAACTGGACAGCTACATGTAAAAGAATGAAATTAGAATACTCCCTAACACAATACACAAAAATAAACTCAAAATGGATTAGAGACCTAAATATAAGGCCAGACACTATAAAACTCTTAGAGGAAAACATAAGCAGAACACCCTATGACATAAATCACAGCAAGATCCTTTTTGACCCACCTCCTAGAGAAATGGAAATAAAAACAAAAATAAACAAATGGGACCTAATGGAACTTAAAAGTTTTTGCACAGCAAAGGAAACCATAAACAAGACGAAAAGACAACCCTCAGAATGGGAGAAAATATTTGCAAACGAGTCAAGGGACAAAGGATTAATCTCCAAAATACACAAGCAGCTCATGCAGCTCAATATCAAAAAAAAACAAACAACCCAATCCAAAAATGGGCAGAAGACCTAAGTAGACATTTCTCCAAAGAAGATATACCAATTGCCAACAAACACATGAAAGGATGCTCAACATCACTAATCATTAGAGAAATGCAAATTAAAACTACAATGAAGTATCACCTCACACCAGTCAGAATGGCCATCATCAAAAAATCTACAAACAATAAATGCTGGAGAGGGTGTGGAGAAAAGGGAACCCTCTCGCACTGTTGGTGGGAATGTAAATTGATACAGCCACTATGGGGAGAACGGTATGGAGGTTCTTTAAAAAACTACAAATAGAATTACCATATGACCCAGCAATCTGACTACTGGACATATACCCTGAGAAAACCATAATTCAAAGAGTCATGTACCTCAATGTTCATTGCAGCATTATTTACAACAGCCAGGACATGGAAGCAAGCTAAATGTCCATTGACAGATGAATAGGTAAAGAAGGTGTGGCACATATATACAATGGAATACTACTCAGCCATAAAAAGAAACGAAATTGAGTTATTTGTAGTGAGGTGGATGGACATAGAGTCTGTCATACAGAGTGAAGTAAGTCAGAAAGAGAAAAAAAAACCCGTATGCTAACACATATATATGGAATCTAAAAAAAAAAAAAAAGGTTCTGAAGAACCTAGGGGCAGGACAGAAATAAAGACACAGATGTAGATAATGGACATGAAGACACGGGAAGGGGGAAGGGTAAGCTGGGAAGAGGTTAGAGAGTAGCAAGGACATATATACACTACCAAATGTAAAATAGATAGCTAGTGGGAAGCAGCCGGATAGCACAGGGAGATCAGCTCCTTGCTTTGTGACCACCTAGAGGGGTGGGATAGGGAGGGTGGGAGGGAGACACAAGTGGGAGGAAATATGGGGAGATATTTATATGTATAGCTGATTCACTTTGTTACACAGCAGAAACTAACACAACAATGTTAAGCAATTATACTCCAATAAAGATGTTAAAAAAATTTTTTAAAAAAGAGCCCAGGATTTAATTCATTAGATTAAAGAACGATTTGTGTTCTGTCCTATTACCGTATTGCAGAAGAGTTTAGAAAACGCAGGTATAGACAGGCATCATTGCAGAAGACAAAGCTGAGGGTGCAGGGTCAAATGAGAGAGGGTTTGTGTCCATGGGGACCTTCCTACTTGTGAAGGGTCTAAGCCAGGCAAATGTCTTCTGTAAAGAGCCAGGTAGTCAAGATTGTAGGCTTTGGGAATTCTCTGGGGGTCCAGTGGTTAAGACTTGGAAATTTCACTGCCATGGGCCCGAGTTGGATCCCTGGTTGGAGAACTAAGATCCTGCAAATAAATAAATAAATAAATAAATAAGAAGATCGTAGGCTTTGTTCTCCATTGCAACTACTCAGCTCTGCCACTATACTGTGAATGCAGCCATAGACAATACACAAGGGGTTGAGTAGGCTGTGTTTCTGTTCAATTTTATTTATAGACATTGAAATTTGAATTTCACATGATTTTCCTGTGTCAAGAAATCTTATTCTTCTTTGTATGTTTTCCCAACCATTAAAACATGTAAACACCATTCTTAGCTTGTGGGTTATACAAAAACAGGCAGCGGGCTGGATCTCGTCTCTGGGTCATAGTTTGCCAGCCAGTGGTCTAAATCTTTAGGTTTTGCCTCTTTGCAACTCAAGGGAGAGTCCAAGTGAGGACCAAGGAAGGCCAGGAGGCTGGGATTTCAGGGAGCCCATGCTAAGATAAGCTGGCTGAAGGACATCTGAGCAGCTAATATCTGGGTTACAATTGTGTTATAACCCTCAGGAGGTGGGAGACTATTATTAGAAGTCAGTTGTATTAGTTATGGTAACACTGGCTGCTGAAACAACCCC
This sequence comes from Mesoplodon mirus, assembly GCF_964341445.2. Lineage (NCBI taxonomy): Eukaryota > Metazoa > Chordata > Mammalia > Artiodactyla > Ziphiidae > Mesoplodon > Mesoplodon mirus. Next base: position 74,553,885 of record NC_138985.1, read on the forward strand.
TGAACATAATAGAAGTCTATTTCTCACTTTCCAAAATAGGTGTTTCTGATGATCAGCAGGTGGTTCTCCTCCAAGTGGAGATTAAAGGACCTAGGTTGCTTCCTTCTTGTGTCCCCATCACCTTTATCACTCAGTTCTCCAGGTACTGTGGTCCCTGGCAATAGTCTGCAGAAGGGAAAGAGCTAGGAGGATCTTGTCTGGGAAGTTCTTATAGATCAGGCCTGGAAGTGGCACACCTCACTTCTGCTCACATAATATTGGCCAGAACCCAGTCACATGGCTACAGCTGACCTCAAGGGAGGCTGGGAAATATAGTCTTACCTGTGTGGCCAGGAAGAAGAGGAAATGGATTTGATGAACACCAGTCAGTAAAGAAGTAGGGAAGGCGTTCCAGTAGAGGGGACAGCATAAATAAAGGCATGGAGGGGGAAAACAGGTGAAACAGGGAACTACAAGCCATTTGTGGTTGTCAGAAATGTTCGCGGAAAGGAGAGGTTAGAGATGGGAAGCTGGTGGTACAGCTCAGCCCTAACCACCCTCTCCCCTGAACTCCGCCTTGCATAGGATAGAGATGGTTGGGGCATTTAATGGGAAGAGTGAAATGAGTATTTGTACAGCATGGGTGGGAGGTGTTCTCTGCTCTTCTCTTCCCTGCCTTCAAAGAAGTAAGATCAGTGATGTCAGAGTGAGTGCGGGGAAGAAGAGGCAAGGAGCAGGGTGATCAGGCTCCCTTTCACTTAGGTTACAAACTGCTAGGCTCTGCATCTTCATACGCTTCCTGACAATCCAGTGTCTCAATGGAATGGACAGAGAAGGGAAGCCCATGCTCCAGGTGTAAAGAATCAGCATTTGGTTGGCATATTCTTTGCCTTCTTTCCCCATAAAAGCTTCAGATGCACCAGTGGATGACTGGACTCACTAAACGGAGACAGGCACACTCACCTTGTGCTAAAAGCTTTCTCGACTCCTGCTGTGCTGTTTTACCTCCTCTTTCTTTCAAATGCCTAGAGAAAAAGTGCAGACCCTTCCAGGGAGACTGTGACATCCTCCTGGGAACACGTCCAAGCCCAGGATGAGGTGTATTAAAGGGTGAAGGAAACTGCCATCTGCATTAACTAAGTCTAGTCAAGGAAATTGTTTCTGTCTGCTTGGGCTTGACAAATCAATCGATCTATCTCACTGTTCCCTGGGTTTCGTGAGAACAAGCTCTCAGCTTTTCTGTACAAATATATCCCAGTATTGGGCTCGGGTGATAGAGAGGAGGTTATCAGCGATCATATGAGTAAAGAACCTTTCTCCAACAACACTTCTTAGCCCTGAATTGCTCTTATCCACACAGCATAAAAGGAGGAACATACGTTTTTACATTAAGCATCCCTCCTTTAGTGATACTGTCCCTGTTGTTCCTCACAGGCTGCGTGATTACACCACTAAAGGACACTGGTTGATGCCATCATCTCCCTTCCAGACCCTTTTCTCTCTCCCTGCATCCCTTTCAATGATGTTCATTCACCTTCTTCTCAGCCTCCACTCCTGCCTCCATCAGGTCACAACCAAAACATCCCAAAGCCACTTGAGATGGTCCAGGCAATCATGGACAGGATAGCTGCAAATAACAGAAATTACAGCTATGTAATTTGCAGGCCCCTGTGCACAAAGAAAATGTGGGCCCCTGGTTCAAAAAGCAGGAAAAAAGAACCATATGTTGATTTTGTCATGCCATGAGTAATGGGAGAGCTTTAGTCCTCCCGTTTTAGTTTGCTAGGGCTGCTATAACAAGATGCCACAAACTGGGTGGCTTAAACATCAAAAATGAATTTTCTCACAGTTCTGGAGGCTGGAAGTCTAATATCAAGGTGCTGAAATGTTTGGTTTCTCCTGAGGCCTCTCTGCTTAACTTATAGATGGCTACCTTCTTGCTGTGCTCTCACATGGCCTCTTCTCTGAGTATGGGCCTCTCTGGTGTCTGTTCCTCTTCTTATAAGAACACCAGTCCAGGGCTTCCCTGGTGGCGCAGTGGTTGAGGGTCCGCCTGCCGATGCAGGGGACACGGGTTCGTGCCCCGGTCCGGGAAGATCCCACATGCCATGGAGCGGCTGGGCCCGTGAGCCATGGCCGCTGAGCCTGTGCATCTGGAGCCTGTGCTCCGTAAAGGGAGAGGCCACAACAGTGAGAGGCCCACATACCACAAAAAAAAAAAAAAAAAAAAAAAAAAAAAAGAACACCAGTCCTGTTGGATTAGAGCTCCACCCTATGATCCCATTTAACCTTAATTACACTTCTTTAAAGGCCCTATCTCCAAATACAATCGCATTCTGATGCACTGGAGGGTTAGGGCTTCACCATATGAATTTTGGGAGGACACCATTCAGTCCATAACACTCTCCAAAGTAAAATGTGGAGTTGTCACCAAATGAAGGGGAAAAAGCTGCCAGGCAGGCAAGAGCAACAGACGGCTCCAAACTTGCTCCTCTGGACCCTCATCAAAACACAAATGTGTTTACCCAACCCCTGCTTTTTTAAAAACTTTTTTTGATTCAATTGTTTTTTAATGATATAAATGTATTAGGGTTGAGGAAAGAGATTTGAGAGCCTAAAGGAGTTATAGTTCTTCTCAGTTAATCTCAGACTCATTCACCCCCTCTTCTGCTGTAATATTATAGGCTGAGAGAAGAAAAATAGATTCTGAGCAAGGTGGGGGAGACCCAGGTTTATCACCTGGACCATATGAGTCCATTTCAAGTGTTGGTCACTTTTCCTCATTAATCCTTAGGGTAAATAATATATTGAAACTTCTGTGAGATTTACTAGAACAACAACGAAATTCTTCACTGGCTCTCTCTCTTTTCTTGACATAAATTAAATCTTCCTCCCCCTTTCTCTCCTCTTTCTATACCTCAGCTTTGTCCCAAATCTTCTCTTTAAAACCTATGGAGGATTAGAGATTTATCACTATATATCAGCTCTTAGGTTTGCCTTCTTCTCTGTCTACCTCTTTCCCATTATCCACAACTCATTATTTGTATTCAGCAACATATATTTATTGAACACCTTTGTACCAGGCATTGTTCTGGGTAAGTTGGAGGCATCAGGGAACAAACCAGATGAAGATATCTATGCTAGGAGAACTTTTTTTCTTTTTTTTTTTTTTTAAATATATATATTTATTTATTTATGGCTGTGTTGGCTCTTCATTTCTGTGAGAGGGCTTTCTCTAGCTGCGGCAAGTGGGGGCCACTCCTCATGGCGGTGTGTGGGCCTCTCACTATCGCGGCCTCTCTTGTGGAGCACAGGCTCCCGACGCGCAGGCTCAGTAATTGTGGCTCACGGGGCCAGCCGCCCCGCGGCATGTGGGATCCTCCCAGACCAGGGCTCGAACCCGTGTCCCCTGCATTGGCAGGCAGATTCTCAACCACTGTGCCACCAGGGAAGCCCTTTTCTTTTTTCTTTTTTTTTTTTACAACTTTATTGGAGTATAATTGCTTCACAATGGTGTATTAGTTTCTGGTTTTTAACAAAGTGAATCAGTTATACATATACATATGTTCCCATATCCCCTCCCTCTTGCGTCTCCCTCCCTCCCACCCTCCCTATCCCACCCCTCCAGCCGGTCTGATCTCCCGGTGCTATGCTGCTGCTTCCCACTAGCTATCTACCTTTGGTAGTGTATATATGTCCATGCCTATCTCTCACTTTGTCACAGCTTACCCTCCCCCCTCCCCATATCCTGAAGTCCATTCTCTAGTAGATCTGTGTCTTTATTCCTGTCTTACCCTTAGGTTCTTCATGACATTTTTTTTCTTAAATTCCATATATATGTGTTAGCATACGGTATTTGTCTTTCTCTTTCTGACTTACTTCACTCTGTATGACAGACTGTAGGTCTATCCACTGCATTACAAATAGCTCAATTTCGTTTCTTTTTATGGCTGAGTCCCCTACTATGAATGTGTATTTGCCTTATGTATTGAGGTGCTCCTATGTTGGGTGCATAAATATTTACAATTGTTATATCTTCTTCTTGGATCGATCCCTTGATCATTATGTAGTGTCCTTCTTTGTCTCTTCTAATAGTCTTTATTTTAAAGTCTATTTTGTCTGATATGAGAATTGCTACTCCAGCTTTCTTTTGGTTTCCATTTGCATGGAATATCTTTTTCCATCCCCTTACTTTCAGTCTGTATGTCTCTAGGTCTGTAGTGGGTCTTGTGTAGACAGCATATACATGGGTCTTGTTTTTGTATCCATTCAGCGAGCCTGTGTCTTTTCTTGGGAGCATTTAGTCCATTTACATATAAGGTAATTATCAATATGTATGTTCCTATTCCCATTTTCTTAATTGTTTTGGGTTCGTTATTGTAGGTCTTTTCCTTCTGTTGTGTTTCTTGCCTAGACAAGTTCCTTTAGCATTTGTTTTAAAGCTGGTTTGGTGGTGCTGAACTCTCTCAGCTTTTGCTTGTCTGTAAACGTTTTAATTTCTCCATCAAATCTGAATGAGATCCTTGCTGGGTAGAGTAATCTTGGTTGCAGGTTTTTCTCCTTCATCACTTTAAATATGTCCTGCCACTCCCTTCTGGCTTGCAGAGTTTCTGCTGAAAGATCAGCTGTTAACCTTATGGGGATTCCCTTGTGTGTTATTTGTTGTTTTTCCCTTGCTGCTTTTCATATGTTTTCTTTGTATTTAATTTTTGACAGTTTGATTAATATGTGTCTTGGCATATTTCTCCTTGGATTTATTCTGTATGGGACTCTCTGTGCCTCCTGGACTTGATTAACTATTTTCTTTCCCATATTAGGGAAATTTTCAACTATAATGTCTTCAAATATTTTCTCAGTCCCTTTCTTTTTCTCTTCTTCTTCTGGAACCCCTATAATTAGAATGCTGGTGCATCTCATGTCGTCTCAGAGGTCTCTGAGACTGTCCTCAGTTCTTTTCATTCTTTTTTCTCTATTCTGCTCTGCAGTAGTTATTTCCACTATTTTATCTTCCACATCACTTATCCGTTATGCCTCAGTTATTCTGCTATTGATCCCATCTAGAGTATTTTTTTTTTTTTTTTGCGGTACGCGGGCTTCTCACTGTTGTGACCTCTCCCGTTGCGGAGCACAGGCTCCGGATGCGCTGGCTCAGTGGCCATGGCTCACGGGCCCAGCCGCTCCACGGCATGTGGAATCTTCCCAGACCGGGGCACGAACCCGTGTCCCCTGCATCGGCAGGCGGACTCTCAACCACTGCGCCACCAGGGAAGCCCCATCTAGAGTATTTTAAATTTCATTTATTGTGTTGTTCATCGTTGCTTGTTTCATCTTTAGTTCTTCTAGGTCCTTGTTAACTGTTTCTTGCATTTTGTCTATTCTATTTCCAAGATTTTGGATCATCTTTACTATCATTTTCTGAAATCTTTTTCAGGTAGACTGCCTATTTCCTCTTCATTTGTTAGGTCTGGTGGGTTTTTATCTTGCTCCTTCACCTGCTGTGTGTTTTTCTGTCTTCTCATTTTGCTTATCTTACTGTGTTTGGGGTCTCCTTTTTGCAGGCTGCAGGTTCGTAGTTCCTGTTGTTTTTGGTGTCTGTCCCCAGTGGCTAAAGTTGGTTCAGTGGGTTGTGTAGGCTTCCTGGTGGAGAGGACTAGTGCCTGTGTTCTGGTGGATGAGGCTGGATCTTGTCTTTCTGGTGGGCAGGTCCACATCTGGTGGTGTGTTTTAAGGTGTTTGTGGACTTTTTATGATTTTAGGCAGCCTCTCTGCTAATGGGTGGGGTTGTGTTCCTGTCTTGCTAGTTGTTTGGCATAGGGTGTCCAGCACTGTAGCTTGCTGGTCGTTGAGTGAAGCTGGGTGTTTGTGTTGAGATGGAGATCTCTGGGAGATTTTCGCCGTTTGATATTATGTGGAGCTGGGAGGTCTCTTGTGGACCAGTGTCCTGAAGTTGTCTCTCCCACCTCAGAGGCACAGCACTGACTCCTGGCTGCAGCACCAAGAACCTTTCATCCACAGGGCTCCTCAATTTGGGATGATTCGTTGTCTATTCATGTATTCCACAGATGCAGGGTACATCAAGTTGATTGTGGAGCTTTAATCCGCTGCTTCTGAGGCTGCTGGGAGAGATTTCCCTTTCTCTTGTTTGTTCTCACAGCTCCCGGGTCTCAGCTTTGGATTTGGCCGCGCCTCTGAGTGTAGGTCGCCGGAGGGCGTCTGTTCTTCGCTCAGACAGGACGGAGTTAAAGGAGCAGCCGCCTAGGGGCCTCTGGCTTACTCCGGCCGCGGAGAGGGAGGGGCACAGAGGGCGGGGCGAGCCTGCAGCGTCAGAGGCCGGCGTGACGTCGCACCAGCCCGAGGCGCGCCGTGCGTTCTCCTGAGGAAGCCATCACTGGATTCCCGGACCCCGGCAGTGGCGGGCTGCACAGCCTCCCCGGAAGGGGGGCGTGGACAGTGCCCTGCGCTCGCACACAGGCCTCTTGGCGGCGGCAGCAGCAGCCCCAGCGTCCCCCGCCTGTCTCTGGGGTCCGCGCTTTTAGCCGCGGCTCGCGCCCATCTCTGTGGCTCCTTTAAGCAGCTCTCTTAATCCCCTCTCCTCGCGCACCAGGAAACAAAGAGGGGAGAAAAAGTCTCTTGCCTCTTCGGCAGGTCCAGACTTTTCCCCGGACTCCCTCCCGGCTAGCTGTGGCGCATTAGCCCTTTCAGGCTGTGTTCACGCCGCCAGCCCCAGTCCTCTCCCTGCGCCCCGACTGAAGCCCGAGCCTCAGCTCTCAGCCCCGCCCGCCCTGGCGGGTGAGCAGACAAGCCTCTCGGGCTGGTGAGTGCTGGTCGGCACCGATCCTCTGTGCGGGAATCTCTCCGCTTTGCCCTACCCAGGTACGTGGGGAGTTTCTTGCCTTTTGGGGGGTCTGAGATCTTGTGCCAGCGTTCAGTAGGTGTACTTTAGGAGTTGTTCCGTAGGAGTTGTTCCACGTGTAGATGTATTTCTGGTGTATCTGTGGGGAGGAAAGTGATCTCCGCGTCTTACTCTTCCGAGAACTTACTTTCTACCAGAGAGATAGAGAATTTACCACAAATATCATAAATAGGTAAATCACATATGGTAGATGCTGATGATGCCATGGGAAAAGAAAAGGTAGAGCAAGATACAGAGGAGGGGGAATTCCAGGGCTTGGGGCCATATTGATATATTAGACTTCTCAGGGTGGGTCGCTTGCTGAAGATGATGTGCTGGATAGTCTCCATTAGCCCTTCCAGATCTGTTATTTGCCTTTCATCCTGCTGTGTGCCTTGGGAGGATGACTTATATGGGCTTCACCAATAGGTCCTCTCACTCTCTGACTTCCCATTGAGTTGGGCCAAAGGGTGACACTGGCAGGGCATTGGAAGGCGGTAGTGTATTGAAGTCAAGGTATTTATTCCTCTGGCTACCTCCTCGCTAGGTTACAGGTTGGCAGTGGCTACAATCCTTGCTGAAGTTTACAGCGCTTTCCAGGTTCCCTCCCTTGAGTTTCAAGGGGTGCTCCCACTGTTGCTAACCCTGTTGTTCTTCTCTATCCCTTATTGGCTTCTATTAAATCTGCCAACATCTTTTTAAAATGTCCCTTTATTACACTCTCCAAGTACCCCAATTTGAATGTACTACTTGTTTCCTGCCAGAATCTTGAATTACATAGTAATTAGTACTGAGAGAAGTGCCGCTGGGACACAGCCTCTTAAAATGAGGTTCTGTGATTGGGTTGCATATATTTGAGGAGGGTATAGATAACCTCCACGATAGGAGGAGAGGGAAAGGGATAAGACACAGATAATCCTTGGCATGCAAAAATATCTCCTCTTACCCAGTTCTCACCTTCTAGTTATTTTCCCACTCCTAAAAGTATAGTGAGAGCTGATGTACTCAACTGGCAGAATACTCACATTAGTTCCCTATGGTGTGGAATGAAGATTATATTGATAGGAAGAGCCAAGTAGAAGCCCCAAAATAATCAGCTTAAAGTAATGTGGCATCCCTGGAGGAACTGCAAAGTTTAATGCCATCATCAGAGACTTAGGAGGTGCAGGGGTGATTATACCTACTGTATTTCCATTTAACTAGTCTGTTTGGCAGGTGCAAAAGCCAGATGGGTCTTAGATAATAATTGTAGATTGTCCCAGACTTAAGGAGGTGGTTATGGAAATCACAGTTGAGATTTTGGATGTGGTATCATTACTGAAGCAAATTAATAATTACTCCTGGTGCCTGGTTTTTAGCTACTGACATGCAAATGCTATCGATAGACAGTGGGAAAGGTGGCTGTCAGTCACTGTCCTTCCTCGACAGCATTGGTGCTTGTTCAATGAGCTAATTTAGAGAGTGGCAATAGAGACAAAGACGGAGGCTTAACATGGACTTTCATTCCCAAGGTTGATTTGGCGAGAGCCACTACCGATTGCCCAACTTTCCAACATCAGAGGCCAACTTCGAGTCCTAATAAAACACCATTCCCCAAGGTAGGCAATGATTTATCCTCACAGGAATAGATATATATCCCAGATACACATTTGCCTTCATTTCTCGAAGTGCTTCTGCTGGCATTCCCACTCATGGGCCTACAAATGCCCTATCCATTGACATGTATCTCACAAAATGTTGCAGCCATCTAAGGCACTTATTTGGTGGTGAAGGAGGGGTGGCAAAGGGCTCTTCACTTTGGCATTCACTACTCTCTCCTGTCACCCAGAAACAGATGGCTTGATAGATTACTGGAATGGTCTGATGAAGATAATTCCTTATAAGCAGTTACCTTAAACCAGTGGGCAATATCTGGTGCCATCTTCCCTGGAGCCTGAGTGCATGGGCCTAAGAACCAAGAGAAATGAGAGTGGCTGGAGTAGTGCTTGGTATTATCCTTACCTTGAGATCTGTATTCTAGGAAGGAATGTTATGCCTGAAGTCAGAGTCATAGGTCAATTAAATTTGGAGCTAAGCTTACTCCCAGGCCACTTTAGGGCTCCTCTTAACCACTGAACTAACAAACAAAGAAGGTGTGGAGTGGTCACTGTTCTCACTGGGGGAATTGATACAGGGATCTTGTAAAACTAATTTCTGAAAAGACTAGAATAAAGTCACAATCAGCTGAAATAAATGTTTAAGCAAACTGAAGCCATCAAAGTATCACAAAAGGAAGTGGTTAATGTAAAATATATCAAGGACTTCTCCTTCTTTAGAGAATTAGAAGGTGAAGTCCCTAGAATCAGTAGGTAATTTAACTATTCTCTCTCTTCCAAGAGAAGAATAGGCCAAGATGTTTTCCCATCCAGGCACGTATTCCTTTGGAATCTGCAAGGCTTCCACAGCCATCTTTGTAATTTGTTCTTCATATTCAACATAATCTTTATTCGTAGCCACATTAGGGTTTGATGACTGGACCATAAAGTAAACATCACGCCAAAAATATAAAGGCTTTAGCCAAGAGAAGAAATTGCCAAAAATTCTTGTTTGGGGAAGAAGGCAGTTTTTTTTTTTTTCTGTTGGCATCAATGGTCTGCTGCTCTTCGCTGCAGGAGGCTTTAAGCACCGTGATTCTACAAAAACACTGCACTGACTTGACATCAGCCAGAATGATCACTAAATCCCTGGGCCTGCTGGGTATTGGTCTGCCAGACATGGTATGACTGAGACTCAGTGGCGTCAAGGTCATGGCTCAGGAGGGGGAAAGCAGTATCAGTGAGACAATAGCATTGTCTGGAAGCTGGGTTATTGTCCATCGTTGGAGTCAGACAGCTTGGCAAGGGAATAATTTGGCTGTCCTTTGGCTCAGTGTATACGATCACATCCAGGGAATCTGCAAAGCTGCATGAGGAACCAAGGGCAAAGGAAAGCTGTGATTATACCAGCTAGACCAGACCCATGGCTCTCTTGGTTCCAGTAGTCACTTGAGTGCTACTGCCAGCTTTTGAGATGGAGATACCTGCCCAGCACTGCTATGCTTGGCCAGATCCTACAAACTCAAATGGTCTTTGATGATTATGCCCTCACTGTCCATATCTTCTGACAAAGGCAGTATTGCCAGTTGCTTGGGGCTTGAGTTAAGGGTAAAAATCCTAACTCTGACATCTACCAGTTGTGGATCCCAAGGCGAGTTACATGATATTTCCCCAATTCTCAGATTCTCACGAGAAAAAAAATGGGAATCATAGTATCTACTTCATAAGGATGTTCGTAAGAATTAAATGAGATCATGTTTGTAAAGAACCTTCAATAGCATCCAGTACATACCAAGGCTCAATAAATGGTAGTGGTGTAGATCAGCATTGTCATCACCACGAAGGCAGTTTATCCAGAGTCCAGAGGGGCAGAAGATTCAAATAGACTTGGGACTGGGCTTCTTTTTAATGCATTTTTCACAAACTAGGCTGGGCAACAGAGATTCCAAGATGGTGAAAATGAGAGATACATATTTGTGTCATTGGCATTGAGTATAGTCAAGACTATGAGGACTGAAGACCACCTGCATGAGAAAAAGAAGAGATATAATAAGTGGCATGAATACTCTTAGGAAAATGACCAAAGTTAGAGGAACCAGGGGAACCAGAAGAAGAGAGAGAGAGATTGGGAAGAGAGCCTGAATGGTATTTCCAAAACGAAAGGAGAAGTGATTTAAAGAGGTGATGGTTATATACACTACCAAGTGTAAAATAGATAGCTAGTGGGAAGCAGCCACATAGCACAGGGAGATCAGCTCCGTGCTTTGTGTCCAACTAGAGGGGTGGGATAGGGAGGGTGGGAGGGAGACGCAAGAGGGAGGGGATATGGAGATATATGTATACATATAGCTGATTCACTTTGTTATACAGCAGCAAGTAACACAACAATGTAAAGCAATTATACTCCAATAAAGATGTTAAAAAAAATTTTTTTAATGAAAAAAGGTGATGGTCAGTGGAAGCATCATGCAAAATGAGCACTGAGAATGTTGTTAAATTTGGCAGGAAGGAGGTCTCAGTCTCATCAAATGAGCAGTTTCCATGAAGTGACACATGTATCAGTCAGGCTTCAATTAGAGAGGCAAAACCAGTAGGATACATATGTTGATTATAAGTATTATAAATTATAAACTATGTATTATAAATTATATAATAATTATTAATTTTAATATAAATGTGTTTATTGATTATATCAATAATATATTATCAAGGATAAATATTAATGTTTATATTATGATTATACTATAGTATTACAGTATTATGTTAATTCTTATTAATATATTACAGTATTTATTATAAGGAATTGGGTTACACAATTGTGAGGACTGGCTCAGCTAGCCCAAGGTCCATAGGGCAGGCAGTCGGGAAGGAAAGACCTCCAGCAAGCTGGAACCCCATGGGGTCAAGCTGAAACCTGTTCACAAGCAGGCAGAAAATAGATCCAATGGGAAAAGAGAGCAATTGCAGAGCCAGCTGCTGTTTGCAGACTCCAGCTCAGGAAAGGCCTAAACCCTCTTTTAGAGGGCTTCCAATGGATTGTCAGGCCCATCCATGATAATCTCTCTTTTAATGAACTTAAAGTCAACTGATGAGGCAGTTTACATCTGTAGAATCCCTTCACACAGATTATCACACTAGATAATCTGGTAGTATCTAGATTCGTGTTTGTTTGTGGAAGTAACTGGGAGAACATGGGAAAACAGCTGCTTCCTCCCTTGGTCCTCCAGTTTACACGAAGGAATATCCCTTGCAGCCTGCCTTGATGGGAAATACTAGAGGAAGTATTCTCTGGTGGTTCAGCTTAGCCTAGTTGACACGTCAACGAGCGTTTCTAAGAACTTTGGGGAGAAAGTGGGAGATGTCTGCAACAAGAAAGAGAAAGAACCTGAAGAAATATGTGCAAGGGATGATTCTAATGAAGAGCAAAAGTATGAAATTGCGGTTGGAGAGGATAAGTAGAAACAAGACCTCGGTGTTGTCAAGGTAAGGACTTGGTGCTGGGAAGGGCAGTGCACCATGGACCCTGAGCCTCCCTACACACTCCTGCTGGGTATGCCCAAAATGAAAGGCCCTGGCCACGCTTTACCTAGGCCAGTTCTCAGAGTTGTGTTTGTAGTAGGCAGTCTTGAGGGATGAGGTAACATGTCCCCCAAACAAAGAATAGGCTTGCTTCCACTTTCTGTGAAAGCAGCAAATGCCCCAATTTTAGTGTCCCTCTCCCATAATGCAGCTCATGGCATGTGTGGGTACCCACCATGGCCTCTCTTCATCACACTTGTGGGACTTGGTGAGAGCGTTGGTGTTGAGAACCAACTAACACAAACCAGTGTAAACCTCTGGCTACTGCTTCTGCCATGAGTAATAAAGTCCTTGGTCTCTGACTGGGAGTCTTGTGTCTTCTGCCAGCATCCATAGAATAGTAACAGTCTAGATTATTCACTTTTAAGTAGGGTAAAATCCCAGACCCTTCACAATTCTTGACATGCAGATGAGGAGACACAAATTCCTATTAACTACCGAAAGCACTAGACTTTAAATCCAGCAGAAAACCACTCGCAACTAACTTTTTAAAATTTAAATAAATTCTGAGATTCATTAAAATATTGATGGATTGGTTCTTATAATCTGGAATGAAAACTAAGCATATCTTCATCTAACCCCCAAAGTCTACCTTCAAATGTATTATCAGTATGTAGTCTAGGATTCAGTTGTAGACTCATAAGACCTGGGCTTGAATGTAGGTTTTGAGCCTTATTTTCCTCAAATGTGAAACTCAGACATTAATACCTGACCATTGCAGTATTGCTTCATGGATCAAATGAGAGCTTGTGTGGTGCACAGGTGAGATATTGTGGACACCTCACAAACATTGGTTCTCTCTTCTGTCTCTGCCTGCTCTTAACTCACACACAGACTTAGAATTGTTTTCTAGTTTTCATAGAGTTTGCATATGTTTCTACTTAAACCAGTGACATTCAGTATTGTCAGCTCTTTAGATACTTCATAGAAGAGTCAACCATTAACTGAGTTGCATAGTCCTCTCTCAAGAGTTCAGCTACTTATGGCTTAATGTTACCCTTCTAGTCTCTATTTCAATCCATAGTCTTTTAAATGTGCTGCTTTCTGTGTAATAAATGCCATTTGCAAGCACTTAACATTTACAAAGAGCGCTCACATTTATCATCTCAGGTGAGCGTCCCTCAGCGCATCTTGTTATATATTGCAGCGGGATCAGCCGTCCACTCCGCAGATCATTAAACAGAAATGTTAACGCTGTCACCCAAGATCACATCTTACCAGGGTCATTGGTAAACGGTAGAGCTGGAACATAAACCCTGGTGCTCTCTGAGTCTGGTTCTCTTCTCACTTTGTCTTGCTGCTTGCTGTATCCACCCTTCTCTCTTCCTTTTCCTGTTTTGCCCACCTCTGGGATGGATTTTCTGAGGTCTCTTTTTGCCAACACTGTTTTTGCAATGACCCTGTCTATTAGCCAGGGCTCTTTCAATTTCAAGTGACAGAAAACCCACTCGAAAAAGATTTATTGGTTCATGTACAGAAAAGGATGGGGAGTAAGTGGTGTCGGGCAGTGCAGGAGCTGAGGGCTCACAGATATCATTAGAGTTTTTCACCTCTCCATTTCTCAGCCCTGCCTCTTTCTGGTTTTTGGCTTCATCCACTTTCTGCAGATGTTTCCTTTTTGTGGTAGCAAGTATTGCAGGCCATAGCTTCTATGTATGTCTCCACTGCATGTTATTCAAGAGGAAAGAGAGAGTTGTGTTCTTCATCTGTCTGTATGAAATTAGCTCCATTTGAGTCATGTGCCTATTCATGGGACCAATCATTGGTCAGGGAGTGGGATATTGTGATTGGCCAGGTCAGTTTCACATGTCTATTCGATCAACCAGAAGTTGGGGTTCTATGTTTGGCTGCTCACCAGAGTCGCCTGATTAGAACGGGAGAAGCATGGCTCAGAGGAAAAGAGTAGGGGGATGCCTGAGAGCAAAGCAAAGCAAAACAAAACAAAACCCCACAGATGTCAACAAAGCTTACTTTCTAGATTGTCATGGGTGATGCAAATTTCAAATATTATAAAAACTGATAAATATTTTCTTTGAATTTTCACTTGAGGTTTTATTCTTTGCAATAAAGATTATCCACTGAATTTCATGTGATTTAATTTAATACCCATGAAAACCTTTTCATAAAAATAAAACTCAGGAGAAAACACATTTGTCAGACCACACATCCCAATTTGGAGCTCAGTAAACGTGGTCTTGGTAAGTAAGGACAGCAGGGTCTATGGCAGGGGGTGTCTGTCATCCTTCCACCTGCCCACCTACAGGACTCCATTTCTTGGCAGGGAAGCCAGCTGCTTGAGCACTCATTGAATATATATTTAATGGTGTGACATTTACACGATGCCAAGGAGACTTTGAAATGACTAAATTTAAAATAGATCTTAATACCTAAAGTAAGAGAAAGAAAGCAGAAGGAAATGAAGTACATTTTCTGAGTTTAAAAGACACGTGACAACAGAGCTAAAATCAAATATGCCTGCAGATTTCCAAAAGAGACATTTATTGTTTTACTTCATCTTTTTTCCTTTCCAGGCCAGACATACTAGGCAAATTAGTGAACAATTATAACAATGATGACATTATTAATAGTAATTAACTACTCTTTATGGAGTGCTCACCATGTGTCAAGCACTCTACCAAGATCTTTAGATGTAATATCTAATTCAATCCTCAGAATCACAGAATGAGTATTATCCCTTTTTTACAAGAGGAAACTGAAGTTTAGGGAAATTAAATATTTTGTCCAAGTTTATTCACTTGATAATACTACTTCTATTAGTTTCTGATTTCTTCTGCAACAAATTACCACAAATTTAGTGGCTTAAAAAACACATATACTGTTCTGGAGTTCAGAAGTTTGACATGGGTCTCACTGGGTTAAAATCAAGGTGTGGGCAGGGCTACACTCATTTCTCGAGGCTTTAGGAGAGAATCCATTTTCCTGCCTTTTCCAACTACAAAATGTTGCCCACGTTCCTTGGCCTCTTCCCAGCATCCAAGCCAGCAACCTTGGATTCAGTTTTTCTTACATGGCCGTCTCACTGCTTCTCTATTTTCTGCCTCAATCTTCCACTTATAAGGACCCTTATGATGACACTGGCCCAACTGGGATAATCCAGGATAATATCCTTATTTTAAGGTCAGCTAATTAGTAGTAACCTTAATTCCATCTGCACTATTAATTTCCCTTTGCCATCTGCACTATTAATTTCCATATGTAGGTGAACATAGTCACAGTTTCAGGGGTTTAGGACATGGACACCTGTAGGGGCTATTACCTGCCTTCTGCAGTACTGTCCTGGTTACCCTACTCCTGACCATTCTAGTTTCTCCCTTACTCCTGATCCGTGAACTTGGCATTTGAACGCCTACCTCCAGCTCCCTCCCTCAACACTCTCTGAAGATGCTGGCTACACTTCCAGCATCTGACTCTTTAGGCTCCTGGTACTTTCGTTAAGATGGTTCAGTCTCAGACTCACGTACAACTATTCGCAGATACATACAAACTTTCTCTAGGGCCACTTGGAACATCATGAGCTTCCCTGCTTCCTCACTTAGTACACATTTGTTGAAGCCCAACTATATGCCAGAGATAAAAGATAGACACTGCCATCAAAATGCTCAGAGTCGGGGAAGACACATAGGACAGCCAGTGATCGCAAGGCCTTTTGGTAAAACGCACAGGGTACTGTGCGGACAGAGAGGAGTGGGGTGAGGAGAAGCATGTTAAAGAAGGATTTGAATAGAAGCCAACACCTGACTGGAATCCTAAGGTACAGATAGGAATTATTCAGGCAGATGGAAAAGGGGGACAGATTCTAGGCAACGGGAACAGCATGTATATAAACATGGAGGATAAAAGAGTGTGGAACATTTGGAGCATGCAACGAGCCTGGTATGGATGGAACACAGAATCCAACTGGAGATGAGGGCAACAATGTCACGAGAAGGCATTTAACTAGTTAGAGAAAAGGTTAGGGTAGAGCAATAAACGATCCCAAAATACAACACTGCCAATAAGATAGATTTTTATTTCCTTCTCACACGACTGTCTTGCTAGCCTAGGTGATAGGTAGCTTTGCTATATGGGAGCCATCTTATCCCTCTACCTTTGCACAGCTGAGGATGGGTCACTGCCATGTCTGGTTCCAGCTTAAGGGGATAGAAAGTGAGGAAGTCTGGGGCAAGCTATTTCCTTTTAAACAAGTAAAACACAAACTTCATCACATGGCCACACCTACCCTTATGGGAAATGTATTATAGCTGTTAGCTGGAGAGTGCCAGGAATCAAAAGGAGATTGATTATGGGGGACATAGAGGAAGGCAGGGCTAGGTAAGGACATTGATGGCCATGTGACAGCATTTAAAATTTACCTTTAAAGCAACGGGATGTCATTAAGGGATGACAGATTTAATTTCAAAAACGCAAACTCCAGCACAAGCAAGGACAGTAGACTGGACAAAGACAAGATGAAGATATAGGAATTCCATTTAAGCTGTATTTAGCAGTAACCCAGGGCAGAAATGATAGGGAAGGAAAAGAATAGGTGGAATTGAGAGCTATTTGGGGGGAATCCACTAGGCTTGCTGATTGTCTTACTGTGGAAATTGGGGTAGAAGAAGGAATAAGGATAATTGTAAAATTTCTGTCTGAGTGAACGGAAGTGGCATTCAGCAAGATACCTAACTAGATGGAGACATAAATTCGGGCAGAAAAGAAATAAAATGAGGCAGTTAGATTTAGATTTTGAACCTCAAGAGAATGATCTGCACTGAAGATACAGATGACTGTGCCCAGTGTATGAGTGGTCATCCAAACCATGGGAGTGAATAAGACTTCTCAAGGAGAGAGGATCAAGTGAGCAAAGGCCCAGAGATGGAACTTTGCAGAACAGAAATGTTTAAGGAGGCAGCATGGAGGAAAAAGCACTCCAGGAGGAAAACTGAGAATGTGCTTCAAGAACTGCAGCAGGAAAACCAAGAGACAACAGTTTGCGGAAGCAAATATCGGAGAGCTTAAAAAATGAGGATGTGCTAAATTGGTAAGTGCTGCAAAGAAGTCAAGCAAAATAAGGGCTGAAGACACATCCGATGGATTTGGCATTAGAAGGTCATTGGTCAGTTTGATGAGAAGAGGCTCAGAGGAATGTTGACACAGAAGAGGGTGGAGAATTGGAGATAAGAAATATAAACAATTCTCCAAGACATTTGGCTTTGAATGGATGAAGACATATAGGGCGATAGCCTCCTTTTTTTTTTTTTTTTTTTAATATGGAAGAGCCAGGAGAGGGAAAGATTGAAGACAAATGTGACCAAAGAGTAGTTAATGAAGCAAAATGATTAGAAGGACAGAGAGAAATCAAAATGGAAGGAATCAGTAAAGGAATAAGAAAATACTTGTAAAAGGGGGGGAAGGGAACTTTAAAAGAGACGGAACTCTATACGTGAAGGAGCAGACCCATGAAAGAGCACATAGCATGCAAAGAAGAGTGAGGAGAAACAAGTCCACTCTGCAGTCTTCTCCAGAGCCTTGTTAACAACCACATTTAGATTTGGGGAAATCACTTTTACTAGCATTTATTTTTTTGGGGGGTGGAGGGCACCTGGATTAAGTTATTTTGTTTCAAGAGATCACCAAACAAGGATCTAGGCTATTAATTTTTGCAGCAGAGGCCAATTTTTTTTTTTTTTTTTTTTTTGCCAAATATAGTCTAGATTTCATTTCTCAATGTTCCTCGGTGGCAAACTTTTGGTAGCATTTGGGAAACACGCTCTGGTATATGACACCTATTACCTACTAGCCCTGTGATCCTGGGCAAGTTACAAAATGTCCCTCAATTGCCTCATTCTCACAAAGTTGTTTGGATTAAATAAGATAACTATATAAAGTCTCTTGGCACAAAGTAATTGCTCAATAAATGGTTATCATTTTATTATTATAATTATCATTATTACTAAATTCCTTTCTGGAATCTGCTTATGATATGTAATTATCTAACCAGTGGAGAACAGTAATAGGAATTTCACTTAAATACTTAAATGCTGGAATTTCTCACCTTCTTTTGCAATCGGATTTTCCCCCAGCTTTATTGGTATATAATTTATGTACAATAAAATGTATGCATTTTTAATGTACCATTTAATAAGCTTTAGAAATTGTATACCGTCGTGTAAACACGCCAAAAATTAAGATATAGACCTTTTTTTTTTTTTTTTTTTTTTGCAGTACGCGGGTCTCTCACTGTTGTGGCCTCTCCTGTTGCGGAGCACAGGCTCCGGACGCGCAGGCTCAGCGGCCATGGCTCACGGGCCCAGCCGTTCCGCGGCCTGTGGGATCTTCCCAGACCGGGGCAGGAACCCATGTCCCCTGCATCAGCAGGCGGCCTCTCAACCACTGCGCCACCAGGGAAGCCCAAGATATAGACCATTTTAATCGACCTAAAAAAATTCCTCATGCCTTTTTTAGTTGATCCCTTCTCTCAACCTCCAGCAGCCAGTAACCACTGTTCTGCCACTATAGTTTTGTCTTTTTAGAATTTCACATAAATGGCATCATACCACATGTAGTCTTTTGTATGTGACTTTTCATTTATCACAATGCTTTTGAGACTTATTCACTTTTTTTGTTTTAATAGATATTCTGTTCCTTTTTATTTCTGACTTATATATCATAGTAAGGATATACCATGATTAGTTATCTGTTCACCAGTTGATGGTCATTTAGATTGTCTCCAGTTCCTGACTCTTATGCATAATGCTGCTGAGAATATTAGCATACAAGTCTTCCTATAGATGTATGTTTTCATTTCTTTTGGGTGAATATCTAGGAGTGAGACTGCTGGGTCATTGTGGCAAGGGTAAGTTTAACTTATGAGACACTATCATAACGCTTCCCAAAGTTGCTGCACCAGTTTGCATTCCCAACAGCAGCAAATGAGAGTTCTAGTTGTTCTACATTCTTTCCAACACTTGAAGTTGACAGTCTCTTAAATTTTAGCCATTCTAGTGGGTGTGTTTTGCTATCTCATTGTGGTTTAGTTTGCATCTTTTCATGTGCTTTTGGCCATTTGTGTATTTTCTTTTGTTAAGCGTCCATTTAAATCTTTTGCCCATTTATATTAGATTATTTGTTATTTTATTAAACAGTAAGAGCTTTCAAAAATGTATACTGGATATAGTCACTTGATCACAGATACGGTTTGCAAATATTTTCTCCCAGTCTAAGGTTTTCTTTTTAATCTTCCTAACTGTATCTTTTAAAGAGCACAAGTTTTTAATTTGGATGAGGTCATTATCAATTTTTAAATGGTTCACATCTTTTGTGTCTTGTTCAAGAAATCTTTGCTAAACCAATACCACAAAGATTTTCTTCTATATTTTCATATAGAAGTTTTATAGCTTTAGTGCTTACATTTAGGTATTTGATACATTTTCAGTTAATTGTTGTATATCATGTGAGGTAAAGTTTGAGATTCCTTTTTTTTCTGGTTGTTCCAGCACCATTTATTTAAAAATCTATCTTTTCCCTCTTGGTAGCTTTGTCAAAAATCAATTAACTTTATATGTATATATATGGATCTCTTTCTGGATTCACTATTTTGATTTATGTGTCTAAGCTTATGCTAATATCACGATATCTTAATTACGGCACATTTATAGTAAGTCATCTTAAATCTGATAATGTAAGTTCTTTAAAGTTACTTTTTTTTTTCAAAATTATTTTGTTCATTCTAGCTCCTTTGCATTTACCTATAACTTTTATAATCCACTGGTCAATTTTTTCAAAACTAAATCCTGCTGGGATATTTATTGGGATTCCTTTTATTCTATAGTTTGAGTAGAATTATTTTCTTAACAATATTGATTCTTTCAATTTATTAACATAATATATCTCTCCATTTATTTAGCTCTTTAAAATTTTTCCTTGGTTATCTTTTGTATTTTACAGCGTGCAGGTCTTGAAAATCATCTTTCGTCAAACTTACTCCTGAATACTTTTCTATGCTATTGTTAATGGAGTTTTTTTTTTAATCTCATTTTCCAATTGTTTGTTGCTAGTATATCAAAATACAGTTTATTTTTGTGTATCAATCATGTATCCTGTGATCTTGCTAAATACTTTTATCAGTCCTGTTACTTTTTTCTGTCGATTCCTTAGGATTGTCCATGCACATGATCTTATGATCTGCAAATAAATACAGTTTTATTCCTTCATTTACAATCTGTCTGCTTTTATTTATCTTTCTTAGTTTATTGCACTGAGTAGGATCTCCAGTATGATGTGGAATAGAAATGACAAGAGTAGAATTGCCTTCATCCTGATCCTAGATAGAAAATGAGTCTTTCAGTATTGAGTACTGTGATGGTTAATTTTATGTGTCAACTGAGTTATGCTAAGTGACCTAGACATTTGATCAAACTTAAGTCTTGATATCACTGTGAAGGTAGTTTTTTAGATGTGATTAACATTTAACTCAGTAGACCTTGAATAAAGAAGATTACCCTCTGTACTGTAGGTGGGCCTAACCCAATCTGTTGAAAGCTTTAGCTAACAAAGACAGGTCCTCTGAGAAAGAAAGAATTTGGCCTCCAGACTGCTTGCAGACTCCAGCTGCAGCAACAACTCTTCCCTGGGTCTTCATCCTGCTGGCCTGCCCTGTAGATTTTGGACTTGTCAGATCCCATAGTCATGTGAACCAATTGCTTTAAATAAATAAATGTATGTGTATATGGTATATGTATATGTACACATACACACATAATACCCTATTCTGTTTCTCTGGAAAACCTTAGTACAAGTATGCTATTAGCTGTGGTCTTTTCACAGATGTCCTTAAGTAGAGGAAGTTTGCTTCTATTCTTAGTTTGCTGAGATTTTTTTTTTAAATCATGAATGGATTTGCATTCTGCCAAATGCTTTTTCTGAATCTATTAAAATGAAGTATTTGTTCTTTAACTTAATATGATAAATTACCTTAATTGATTTTCAAATGTCAAATCAGGCTTGCATTCTCAGTAAAAACTCATTTGATCATGACTTACTATCTTTTAAATATACTGTTGGAATCATTTATCACAATTTTGTTCAAGGATTTTTATCTTTATGATCATGAGGAATATTTTTCTGTAATATCTTTAGGGTATCTTTGTCTGTCAATATTGAGGTGATATCATAGAATTAATTGGAAAGTATTCCTCCTTTATTTTTTTTAATCTCTAAAAGAGTTTGTGTATAATTAGCATTATTTCTTGTATTTTTGATAGAATTCATCAGAGAAGACATTGGGGCTTGAAGTTTTCTTTGTGGAAGGGTTTTTTTAAATTACAAATTGAATTTCTATAATTGATATAGAGTATTCAAATTTTGTATTTGTCCTTGGGTCAGTTTTGGTAATTTGTGCCTTTCTAATATTTTTCCATTTCATCTAAATTGTCATATTTATTGACATAAGTGGTTTGTAATATTCCTTCACTATCCTTTCACATCTGTAGGTTCTGTCCCCATTTTCACTCTCAATGCTAGTAGTTTTTGTCTTTTCTCTTGAAAAGAGAAACATCTAGTTAGAGATTTATCAATTTTATTTGTCTTTTCCAAAACCAGCTTCTGGTTTCAATGAATTTTTTTCCTTTATTTTTTGTCTATTTTCTATTTCATTGATTCCTACACTTATCTTCATTATTTACTTCCTCATATTTAGGTTTAATTTGCCTTTTTTGTTTAATTTCTTAAGGTAGGAACTTAGATAATTGATTCTATACCTTTCTTCTTTTCCAGGGCTCTGTGAATGTTTTCCATAAAGGTTCACATAGTAAATATGTGAGGTTTTGCAGATCACATATGATCTCTGCTACATTTTTTTCCTATTCTCCTCCTCCTCCTCCTTCATTTTTTACAACCATTGAAAAATGCAGAAACATTCTTAGCTCACAGGCCATAAAAGACAGGCTACACACCAGATTTGTCCTAAGGGAAGTGGTTTACCAAATCCTCTTCTAATATAAACATTAAAAGCCATACCTTTTTCTCTAAACACTTATTTAACTGCATCCAACAAATTTTGATATGTTGTATTTTTATTATCATTCAAAATATTTTAAATTTCCCTTGTGACTTCTTTGATTCGTAGAATATTTAGAAGTAGGTTTTTATTATTTTTGAAATTTAGAGGGGTTACCTAGATTCTGTTTGTGGTTTCTAATTTAATTATGTTGTGGTCAGAGAATATACTTATAAATCTTTTCAAACTTACTGAAGCTTGTTTTATGCCCAGCTTTTTTTCCATCTTGGCAAATAAATCATGGCAGTTGAAAAAAAATGTGTATTCTACAGTTGTTGGTTATATGTTTTTTGGTTTTTTTAAATTAATTAATTAATTTATTTTTTATATTTATTTTTGGCTGTGTTGGGTCTTCATTTCTGTGTGAGGGCTTTCTCTAGTTGTGGCAAGTGGGTGCCACTCTTCATCATGGTGTGCGGGCCTCTCACTATCGTGGCCTCTCTTGCTGCGGAGCACAGGCTCCAGACGTGCAGGCTCAGTAGTTGTGGCTCACAGACCTAGTTGCTCCGCGGCATGTGGGATCTTCCCGTACCAGGGCTCGAACCCGTGTCCCCTGCATTGGCAGGCAGATTCTCAACCACTGCACCACCAGGGAAGCCCTGGGTATATGTTTTATAAACATTGATTACTGCATAATGGTAATAGTTTTGTTCAGTTCTATGATTTTACAATTTTTTTACCTAGCTTTTCTATCAAAGACAGAAAAGTAGTGTGATAAAATCTACAATTTTGGGGGCTCCCCTGGTGGCGCAGTGGTTGAGAGTCCGCCTGCCGATGCAGGGGACACGGGTTCGTGCCCCGGTCCGGGAAGATCCCACATGCCGTGGAGCAGCTGGGCCCGTGAGCCATGGCCGTTGAGCCTGCGCGTCCAGAGCCTGTGCTCCGCAATGGGAGAGGCCACAACAGTGAGAGGCCCGCGTACCGCAAAAAAAAAAAAAAAAAAAAAAAAAAAAATCCACAATTTTGATTGTGGAATTGTCTGTTTTTCCCTTTGAATCTATAATTTTTGTTTCATGTATCTTGAAGCTCTGTTATTAGACATATACATAATTATGATTGCAATGTCTTCCTAATGGATTGCACTTTTGACATTTTGAAGTGTTCCTTTTTAGTTCCAGTAATCATTTTTGTTTTGCAATTTCTTTTCCCTGATATTGATATTGTTACTTTGGCTTTCTTATGTTTATTGCTGCTTGTTATATCTATCTCTATGGCTCACCTTCTGTCACTTTTTACTTCTCCATCTACTTCTCTGCAGATCTGTCTGCCTCATAGTATCTTCAGCTTTATAGCTTTTGCTCACTGTCAGCTCTCTGGGTTTCCTGCCTTCCTTCACTCATTTATTCCACAAATAATATTACTATTGCTGTTGCTACTACTACTACTACTACTTGCTAGCACTCTTAACACCACTTATAAAGCACCTACTATGTGCCAGACACTGCCCTAAGTGCTTGACATGAGTTAACTCATTTAATTTGTTGAGTTTCTATTACAGCAGACAGTGTGCCTTTGGGTGTGAGTCTGTGAGGACAGGGACTTTTCAGTCTTGTTTACTACTTTAACCTGAGCATTCACCACAGTATTAGGCATACAGAGGGTGCTAATAAATATTTTTTTTTTGAAATGCATGAACCTTTAGGTATTTTGCATTGAAATCTCCAAAAGAAACGTTCTAGCTAATTTGATAATCACTCTGCAAAAGACAGGCTCCCTGCCAGCAGAGATGTTAATCAAGCAGCCCTCTGAGCCTTCAGCCAGCTGTAGATGGGGACTTTGTACCAACTATAGTGAATCTATGACTTGCTAGATTGTAACCAGGATAGTGGGGTAAGTAGTACAAAACACATGGTGACCTATGAATTCTTTGGATGGGAACAGTAAAGACAGCATAAGCCACCCAATAGAGACATTCAGCCATATACATATGCACTCTCGTGCATATTTGTGAAATGTATTACACATAGTACGTAGATGAAGGTATGGGATGCATGTCTCCTTTCATTTTACCACTTTGTATTCATTCGAAAAAAGAAATACTGAATAAAATAATAGCTAGTGCCTCAAGATTACCCTGTCAATATTGCAGTGTGTGGGGACAAGGCTTTGGGTAGCAAGCAGGACCTAGGTTTCAGCAATGGCACTGGATTGAACATATAGATCCTATCCCTTCAAAACTGAGCTTAATCTATGATTATCGTATTTTTCTGTAATCACAGCCATAGCTCAGAGGTAAGAAGGGTAAGCAATTGCCCTTACACTAAAAATTTCAGATAATAACAATAACCCTGCTATTAAAGTAGCAAGCAATTATAGAGATTATCTTCTACAGCATTGTTTAAAAAGGGGAATATTGGAAAGAATCTAAATGTCCAACAGTTGAGAATTGGGTAAGCAAACAATGGCAAATTCATACAACACAATATTTTTCAGCTATAAAAATGATGCTGCGGAAGGGTAGGCAATAACTTGGAAAGATATTAAAACATATTATTAAGCGAAAACAGCACGTTATAAAACATCTACATTTGATTAGATTCTTGCGAGGAAATACCTATCTATTCACTTAGCTGGCCATCAATCACCATCTACTGAAGGGTATTGTCCCTCAGTGTATTAACTGGTTATCTCAGTGTGGAAAGATTATGGGTCATTTTATGTTTTATTTTCCTTTCGCTTATCTTTATTTCTATGGTATTTTTTTCTTTGCTGGCTATTTGTTACTTCTTAAAATAAGAAAAATAAATGGAATGTATTATAATAAGAGAGAGTAAGAGTGAAACAGAGAGAGTGCCAGCGTGCTAGAGAGAGTGTATCTCAGAGAGAAGAGTGCTTTAATTCAGAGATGGACTGGTGTCTCCAGGCTGCCACCTACCCTAACTCTGAGCATGACGCTGGCTTTCACCCTGCCTCCTACACCAAAGCAATTCAAGCCATGTTCCCTATGGGTGATTAGTCCTTTTGTTTATGAAGTGTCTCCCTATTTCTCGTACCTGCAACCCCAAATCAACTCATGCCTATGTCTGAGCTCCACTTGAACTCCACCTCCCTCAATCCATGTAGTTATGATCTAAGAAGATTTTGTTCTAAGTCAGAAGTTGGACCATAAATGATGTACCAGGCTGCATCAATTTTATGATTGGTTAGGATTGCTTGCAATACACATACATACACACATACAGGTAGCAAACTTCCAGTCTATAGTGGAGGTACAAGTTAATTGCCAGTTGTCATTTATTAATGCTCTTAACTTTTATTTTCTTGACACCTGGATCCATTTTCTCAATAACATTATCTGCCCTGACATATAGTATATAAACATGAATGTTAATTTTTGTATATTGAAACTTATATTTAAGTAAGATCACAATGATTAAGATTTTCATATTTGGGGAAGGAATTTTTATATTTATAGCATTATTCCTTAATGTTAAAAAGCATACATTCAAAATAACTTTAAATCTGGTTTTCCAATCCTTTTCACTTTTTTAACTGTTTCATTTGTTAGGATAATGAAAAACAAAATTTAACTTGCCTGGTTCAACTGAAGATTTTAATGAAGAGATGGTGCTATGGGCTGAATGTTTGTGTCACCCTAAAATTCTTATGTTGAATTCCTAAACCTCAAGGTATTAGGAGGAGGAGGCCTTTAGAAACGATTAGATCATGAATGGGATTAGTGTTCTTACCACTAAGAGAGATTCCCTCATCCCTTACACCATATGAGGTGACAGCAAAAACAAAACAAAACAAAACAAAACAGCTATCTAGGAAGTGGACTCTCACCACAGAATCTGCCGATGCTCTGATCTTCAACTTCCCAGCCTCCAGAACTGTGAGAAATAAATTTCTGTGATTTAAGTCACCCACTTTATGGTGTGTTGTTATAGCAGCCCAAATTGACTAACACAAATGGTTTACCTAGATGTGGGCAGAGTTGAAGAAACCAAAAACAATGTGGAGACAGCCGGGAACCAACAATGTGAGAAACTGTTATTAGCCTTACACCTAAAGGGGCAAGAGGAGGAAATAATGTTTCTGGAAGCCAGTGAGACCTGGTGCCATGGAAGAGGGGCCACTCTGGGGGAGCTGTGGTTGTGGACGGTACAGCCACCCCAGAAGCAAAGTGCAGAAGGAAAGGGGAGTAGAAAGAGGTACGCAATGTCTCTTTCCATCTTCCGACCTCCCATTGCCGGTAGCCAGCGGGCAGCCATGCAGCACAAATGCCTGGGTGAAGCAGTCTACAGGGGTCAGGACAGAGAATGGCAGAAGAGGAGGAAAAGCAGAGAATGAATGGCAAGGGAGGAAATAAAAATGGTGTATTCACTCAACAAATATTTTTTAAACTAATTGTTATATTCCAGACATTGGGCTAAGTGTACTTGACACGCTAAGCTTTGTTTGGGATTTGTAAGTAGATCTACTGGGCACAGATCCAGAGGCAATTTCTTTTCACTTGAATATTATTTCTATTTATAGCATTTCAATAGGGATGGCTCTGTGTGGATTAGACTTCCAATGAGGTTTGCTCCCTTTTGCTTCTGCTTGCTGCTCTACGTAATAGCACACTTTGAAAAGCCGTAGGTATAGAATAGGCAAAACTTCTTATAATTAAGCCAAGGAGTAAAATACACAATTGAATTTTGGAATTTTTACATAAGGGAGTTTTCCAGGCTCTTTGTTGGCTTTAAAGAAAAAGTACAAATAAGGATGCAGAACACAGGAGACAGGAGGCAGGAACAAAAGCAAATAAATTAATGAGCTATTCAAAGGGGAATTCACAAACTCTGCTTCCTGAAGCCTTAATGAGAAAGATGGAGGCATTTGGGTGAGGAGTTTATGTTATTACTTGGAATGTGTTGTATGGAGAAAGGCAGTTGATTCTCAAAGGAGAAGCAGTCTGACAAAAATTCTAAATCAGAAATTAAAGAACGTGCTTCTTCATCCAGAGCTACACAGTCCAGTCTGTGGAATATTGCATGGACTTGCATTTCTCTCTTCTACCCTCTGGCAGTTTTAGAGGCCATTCCTTTGCTTTTTAAGCACTACCCTCTCCCTTTCCTTCATAGACGCCAAGCAAAAGAACTTAGATAGTACTAGTCTATCTTATATGATACAGTCGATTAGTTCCTTTGTTACTTTATATAAATGGGTATTTCTTAATAAATGTATGAAGCTTGGGAATTAGAATGTCCATCTTCTGATTCAGGTTCTGCCACTGTGTAAACGTGGGTGAGTCACTTAATTTCTCAGAATCTCAGAGTCCTCATCTGTGAAATGGGCATTTTGGGTGGGGGACCAAGTGGAAAACAGAGGGTTTCCCTGGGCTTTGGGAAGTCATTGATTGCACAAATTGTATAGAAAATTGTATCTGTACATATCAGTGTGTTCACGTTCCCACTTGTGAAGAGATAATCAGTGTGTTTCACTAGATTCTCCAAGAACTTTGTGGTCCCTAAAAACTATTATGCAAATATAAACCAAAAAACATTAGATAAGTCTTATGTTAAACTAAAAAATTCTACAGCTTCATAAACATCTTTGGTTTAGATTGTAATTTCAGAGCTGCCTCGAGTTCTTCCCTTGAGCTTCACTTGGTAGTGGCTTTGCCAATTCTAAGTTTAAGTTTCCACTTTCTTCCCCGTTTTAATGATCTATAAACACATAAATCAGATTCTTAACAAGGACATAAGCCATCAAATATATTAGAAACATTCACATTTAAAAGATTATTTTTATGATATATATGAATATATATGCCCTATTTTATCTGTTATAAAAAGTACCATTTTAATATTTGGTTTCCCATAATGTGCAAGGAACTACAGCTTGAGATATTTAACAGGATTTCAGAGTAAAAGAAGATCTTGCAACAGTATTGTCCAAAAGAACTTTCTGAGATGATGGAAATGTTCTATAAATTTGTACTGTCTAATATGGTGACCACTAGTCATAACTTTGAGCACTTGAAAGGTGGCTAGTGAAACTGAGGAATCAAAATTTTAATTTAATTTAATTTAATTTTAGTTTAGTCACACGTGGCAAGTGACTACCGTATTAGACAACACAGTAGTAGAGAACGTCCCATGTAACCCATATCAGGAGCGGAAAATCTCATAACCCCTCCTAAAGCAAGGGTTCCCAGCAGCAACACTGTTGAGCGGGGCCAGATAATTCTTGGTGGAGTGTGGGGAGGAGTGCTTTCCTGTGCACTGCAGGGTGTTTAGTATCATCCCTGGCCTCTACCCACTAGATATCATTAGTACCCAATCCCTAGTTGTGACAATGACTTCAGACATTGGCAAATGTCCCCTGGATGGTATAGTCGCACCAGGTTGAGAACCACTGCCTCTGAGTCAGTTGTCCTTGAGGTTTTTTTTTGAAAACATCCAGTGACCAGGCATCTCACCAGATAGACTAATTCCATCTTGAGTTCTTGAAATTATTAGGTGGTTATTCCATTTGTATGGCTGCCCACAAATTATTTTCTCTCACTTGTTGGCAACCTTGTTGAGAAGGAAAGTGGAAATGAACAGTTGAAATGCTTATTAACAGGAAACACAACACATAGTTGTTAAAGAGTGTGAGCTCTAGAACTAGAAAGACTGGGTGCAATTACTGGCTCCGTCAGGAATTAGCTGGATGATCATTTGCAAGTTAATTCAGTTCTCTGTTTTTTAGTTTTCCCACTTGTTAAATAAGAATAATACTAGTAACCAGAGTAGTTTTAGGATTAAATAAAATCATGTTTATAATATGCTTGGTTATTATTACTACCAGTAATAACAATGACACCATTTTACCTTCCTGTTGTGCTAATAGTTGTTAAATATTTTATCACATGCGATCCTCCCAGTGATTTTGTTATTCCCACTTGATAAATAAAAAATACTGATGCTCACATAGTTTAACTAATGTGCCCAAGGTCATGCCTGGTAAGAAAGCTGGGATTTAAATCCAGTTCATCCACTCATATGTGGAATATAAAAAATGTTAAACAAATGAACAAAAACAAAATAAATGAACAAACCAAACCAAACAAAAACAAACACACAGATATAGAGGACAGAGTAGTGGTTACTGAAGGGGAAGTGGTCGGCGGGGGAGTGTGAAATGGGTAAAGTGGATCAACTGTATGGTGATGGATGGAAAATAAATTTTGGGTGGTGAGCAGATTATAGGATATATAAAAGTAGAAATAGAATATTATACACATGAAAACTATATAATGTTATAAATTAATGTTACCTCAATAAAAAGAAAAAATAAATCCAGTTCATCCAGTACCAATTTTAGTGTTCTTTCTGCCCTACAGAAAGAACTCTGCCAGATCTCACGATCTCATAATTTTTGTCTGTGAGAGATCAGTCTATGTGCTCCAGGTATGGAGAGTTTTACATAGTAATCAGGGATTTATGTAACCCTTGGAAGAGCCAGGGTGCCAAGGTGAGAGAAGCCACCAGCCAAAGATCTCAGCCTGAAACACTAAAGCCAGAAGTTTTCAGGAGCTGGTGGGAAGCTGCTATGAAGCTCCATCTGCCTAGGTGTCTAGATACAACCACCTCTGCAGGATAAAAGCCTCTGCCTCTCTCCTTCCTTCCAAATGTCTCTCACTGATGCTCTAACCTGGATCCTGCAGGGAATGGCATCCTGGGAAATGTAGTTCCTTCTTTGCTTCTGCAATGCAGAGGAGACCTAGATGGGGATGGTAGCGATGCTTAATTGACACCCCAAAATTCAGCACACAGCCAAGGGATTCATTCAGTCACCAGTAGATTATAGGAGTCAGGATGCTCTGTGGGAAAGTTCCTGAGTCCAAATGCCCCCTTTGGCACCATAGTTATGAGTGGGCAAGTTACTTCACTTCAGGCTCTTTGCCTATCAGGATTATGGAAAATAACACTAACTAAATGATTCTCACAGAGTCTGGAACAGAGTGAATGCTCAGTATTGGCTCTTGGTCCTGCCAGCTATAAACAGACTAGTGTATTCTGAGGGCTATTTGCCCTTAGTACTCTTAAATAGTTCAAGGCAAATAACTCTTTGGGCAGAGGTGACTGGTTGCCCCGATATCCACCTTTCCTTCTTCCATAGTGATAAAGGCCCTGTGATGGTCCAGAGGAAGATCACATTTCCGGCCTCTTTTGAAGTCAAGGCTGGCCGCACTTTCACGTATGGCTGTGGAGGTGGGGTGGGGGAGTGATACATGCAAATTCTAAGTCTGGTCTGGAAAGGAACTGGACCTGCACCTCCTGCCTCTCTCTCTTTTTGCTACCTGGGATGAGGCCACATCCATGAGAGCCAGGACAGTGTTTTAGACCGTGCGTGGGCTGGCAGCCATGGACTGAAGGCAGCAGAGCACGAAGCAGAAGGAATGGGGCTCCTTGTCACTCTGGGACTGCTGTGTCCAACAAAACAGCTTGGGCTCAGACTACTAGGTGAGTGAGAAATAAACTTCTGTCTTGTTGCCACCACTGAGGTGTTTTTGCTGTAGCCTGTCTTCTAAATGAACACCAGTGGATTCAGACGCTCCTACATAATTCCTCAATTATGATATTAAGGCAGCTTTCTATAGGGGTGTGAGTGCTCACTTGAGACAGATTTCAAGCCTGCATGGCCAGTATCTCACTTAGCCAGCTAATTGTCTTTTGAAAGGTAGATCCTGAAAATTGCGGGTGAGCAAAAGAAGTGCAAACCCACTTCTTTTGAGCCTCAGGAACCCAACTCTGAGGGAGATTAGATGCCCTGCAGGGGAAGCTGCGGCCCTTTAAAGCAGCAATGTGCGCCGCCCAGGATGACAGGAGGCCTGATAAGAAATGCTTTAAATGCACAAGTCAGTGATATTTCCTGGCTCTCATGAATACTGCTGCTGTTAAAAAAAACCCAACAAACTGATGCCTGGGTGATCATCTGTGCTTAGCAGAGCAGCACACATGCTTCCACCAATAATCATAATTTAAAGATTGCAAATGATAAAAGCATCACATTGAAATATCTGTTGCCTTTACAGATACGAAGAACTGGAAGGTACCACCACATCGTTGGGATGTTGGCTGGCACGTTTATCGTGGCATTAACTGCATTGTAACCTCATCAGTTATATAGATGTCCTTTCTCTAGACTGTGAGCCCTCTGTGAATTATTTGCCTTTGTACCTTCTGCTCCTAGGATGGTCGATAAATATTTAAATGGTTGAATCTGTTCAACCTCTTCACTTTGTAGTGACTTGTTCAAAGTTAAAATTAATAATAGAAAAAAACCTGCTTGCTTTTTTTCTTCTAAGTAGAGAGTTCTATTTCTATTTTCCCCATAGCCTGGATGGTTGTATAGCAACCTTATCACTTGTATAGCACTCTTATTAGGAGTGCTGTAACTCAGATCCACATGTACACACAAGCACAAAAACCACATACCCACCTACACACAAACACACAGGTACACAAACCCCAAACAGCTATAAACGCAGAGGCCCACATAAAACATACACAAACGCACACTTAGGTTTCATACTTGAATTTCAGGTAAACAATGAGTACTTATGTTAGTATAAATAAGTCCTAAATATTGCATACACAAATACATATGGAACGTACTTACGCTAAAAGTATTCTTTGCTGTTTATCTGAAATTCAAATTTAGCTGTGGGACCTGGATTTTTATCTGCTAAATCTGGCAACTCTAACACAAACACACACATAGATACAACTTAAATATACACACACACAAGCAAGTACACACACAAACGTAACACCTCAGAAATACATACAGACACAGGCAAGTACACACACAAACATGACACCGCCAAAATACATACACACATAAGCAAGCACACACACACACGTACACACCCAAGATTTAGTTGCTCCTAACACAGCCTGTCACTACCGAACTGGTCATTAGAACACCAGTTCCAGCTTTCCCTCGGAGAGCTAGGGAGGTGTCAAGGAGGCTTGGGAAGGAAGCAGAAGGCTTCCTGCAGGGAGGAGGTAAAGCGGGTCCTATTCTCCAGTGATAGAAGCAGCTGCCTTAGAAAGGGCACACCTGCCCCAAAGATACACACACACACACCTCAGTGTCTGTAACAACTATCAACAATTCCTTCTACATGATTTTGTGAAGAGATTCAAGCTCCGGAGAGGAGCTTTTTTGTCGCTAGAAATCTATGATGCTGAGTTTAGAAATATGCTTGGCAATGAATGATTGGGTGGGTTTGCATGAAATTTGACCTCTGTTTAGGGTGCTACCATGTGCCCCTAACTTAGCCTATGGGTAATTTCTGGCTCTACTTTATTGCCCCCCACCCCATAACCGTTTTCCATTATACACCCACTAATGTCTATTGAGTTCACCTCAGAAATGTCTTGGGAAGGCTTTTGGCCCTCCATTCCCATGGCACTGGCCATCCTTAGCCCCTTACCATCTCTCACCTGAGGACAACCTCAGCCCCTACCGCCTAACCCCCCAACCTACCAACAGATTCATCATGGGAGAAATTACCAGAATGAGGCAACAATGTGCAAATGATAATGCCCCTCCCTTCCTTGAACTCCTTTCATGGGCACTCCATTTTCTCCATCATAAACCCAGATACCTTAGCATGGCCTCCAAGGCCCTTCTCTATCAGAAGCCATTGAGACTTCTGTTTCCACTTTTCACTTCAGACATCCAGTCTGGTCCCCACCAAAATGAATTATTTTCCCCACAAACTCTCAGTCACTTTCATTGTTGTTTTTTTTTTTTTCTTAAACTTAACAGAAACACTTCATTTATTTATTGTAAATCTTTCTCCCTTAATAACAAAAGCATTAAATGCTATGAATTTCCCGAGTACAGTTTTCGCAAGAATGTGATATAGTTATCATTAGTATGTCCTAAGTAGTTTATAATTGCATTTTGATTTATTCTTTGATCCCAGAGCTATTTAGGAGAAATATTTTTTGAGTTCCCCCAAACTCAAAAGCTTGATGATTTTTGTCTGTTTTTTTTTTTTTTTTTTAATTTCTAAAATTTCTGGCTCCATCACCAGCACCTAGCATACTCCTTGGCAAATGGTAATGCCCATTAAATATTGGATGGATGAATGAATGAACAAATGAATACATGAGAAAATGGGGCCTATAGAATTTCTATTCTTGAATTTGTTGATGTATTTTTAGCCACTATTGGTAAACTTTTGTAAATGCTTTAGGGATAATTTTAAAGAATCCATTCTTTTGGTAGGGTAAAATGCTCTGTTTATTTATTTAAAAACTTAAGTGTATATTTCAGAGCTTCTAAATCCTCATGTATTTTTGTCTATTTGATCTCTTCGTTTATGAGAAAAAATGTTTAAAGCAGTCCATCGTGTTTTAATAAGTGTCAAAAGTACTGTAGAGATTATTATATTTCTGGGCAAGACTTAATATGTAAATCTTTTAAAGGCAAAGGTATAGAGGTTTGATGGTCTCAAAAGACAGAGTCCAATCAAAGCAAGACGAGGCTAAGCATATAGTACCCAAATTGCTTCAATCTCTCTGCTAAGAAAGAAAAAGAACTATTTTTCCCTACTCCCATGCAATCCCAAGCTCCCAAATTAGTCTAGTTCCCTTAAATAAAAGAGGGACACAAGGAGTTTGCCTTGACCCAGGAATTGCCATTGATGGGCTCTACCAGGTGGCTAGTTCAAAGAGTTGTAATTCTGTCCCTTTTTATTATTTCTCCTGGGGTGGAATTAGAGGACCTAAGGATGACATCGAATCATAATGCTATCGGATTTGAAATGCTAAGGGACCATCTTTGTTTTTTTTTTCTTTAATAGGAACATTAAACAGCAAGCAAGCATCATTTCCAGACAGAGGTGAGTGCTTGGAGGAATTCTGCAAATATTACATGGTCTCTGGGAAAGAAAATGGAGCTTGGAAAAACTGCCACACTTTATTAACTCCATTTGTTTTCAAAGAGAAGGACGGTATTTCACATGGCAATGCTAAAGAACCCCAGCCCATAAAAAGACTTTCCAAGAGTTTTCCTATAGCACATCCCAATTGTGGCCTTTTGTTTTTCTTGTCTTTTTATCTTTCTGTTTGTCTCTTTCTGGGTTATGTTATTTGACATGGACAGGTGCACACCTGCTGTATTTCCATTGTGAATTGTAGGCTTATCCATTAAAAATAAGTTCTTTATTTTATTTAATCCTTTTGCCTTAGATTCTACAATGTCAGATAATATCACCACTCCTACTTTTTTGTGTGTTTGTGTTCACTTGGTAGATCTCTGCCTCCCTCTTTCATTTAAAGCCTTCTGGTTATTTGCTATTAGATGTATCTCTTTAAAAAAAATCTGGTAATAATGTGAGGATCCTTGTGTTGTAATAGGGAAAGTAATCTGTATTGTTTATCTCATTCTTGTCATCTCTAAGAATTTAATTTTTTTCTATTTCTACAGTAATATATGCTTTTTCACTTTTAATGTTGTATATTTCTGTTCTTTGTTTCCTTAGTCTGCTCAGAATTAAATCTCTTTATCAATTGTTCTGTTTCAAATTTATACATTTCTTAGATTGATATTGATAAAAGCATGGGTCATGTATTCTTATTCTTCTTGAAATGTCTTTGATGTAGCTTTGGCTATACCCGATTAAAATTTGAGATTCATTCTAGTTATTATAATCACTTTCTAAGTCATCCTTAACTGCACTTTTAATTTCTTCTTTCACTTCAGTGTTATTTAGCTGTGTTTTTTCAGTTTCCAAGTAGAATTTTAAAAAGCCATTTGTTATTCATTTGCAGTTTTATTGCACTGTCATGAAAAATTGGCTAGTATGTAGTCTCTTTTGGAATTATTGAGATTTGCTTTGTGGCCCTAGATAAGAATTTTCATAAATATACTAGGGATAGTAATAAGTACAATTAATGACAGATAGAATGATAGATGGTTAGATAGATAGATAGATAGATAGTAGAGATCCAAGCTTATAAATTATATTAATTTTTCATATCCTTAGTAATTGTCTCTACTACTCTAGATTCTAGGACAGGCATGCTAAAATTTCCTATTATATATATTTTTTGCCAATTTCTCCTCCTAATATAGTTTTATCATTTTAATGCTATGTGAGTAAATGAATAGGTTCAATCATTATTCATGAGTATTTTATCTTTATTGTAAATATATTTCAAAAATATGAAACAAAGCCCTTTTGTCCCTTTTAGCAATTGTTTCTCTTTATTTCAACTTAATTTGTTATTATTATTGCCATCCCTACATTCTTTTTTGGCCCAGTGTGTCTTTATCTAACTCATTATTTTTAACCTTTCTTAATTAATTTTAGTTAATTTTAGTTGAGTCTCTGGAAAATCCCATATAATTGAATATTTTATTTAACTAAATCTGAATATTTTTGTTTTTAAGATTTCTATTTAATATGTTTATATTCATTTTAATAATTTGTATCACCTTGATTTTGTCATCTTATTTTGTACTTTTATGCATTTTTCCTCATCTTTCACTTTTTTCTTTTCCTACTTTTTTTCACATTGGCCAAATTTCCCTAATTATTTTTTTCTATTTCTTTAGAAACTAAAATTTGTAATTTTGGTCCACCAGTGATAGCCTTTAAACTGAAAAAGATATATTTCCCAATTAATATCAAGGATAAGATAATATGTCTTTTGGTTACCTGTATAAACTGTGGGAGATTAGCACCCTCATACTTTCTCCTGCCTTCCTCCCTTCTTGACTTCCATCTCTCTTTTGTTTTTCCAATAGACAGTGGACTTTCCACCCAGATTAATGATAATAATGATTTTTTAAATGATATGAACATTAAATTTAAAGAACTATTCTTTTTAAAAATAGGAGTATAGTTGATTTACAATACTGTGTTAGTTTTGGATATGCAACAAAGTGATTCAGTTACATATATTTTTTCAAATTATTTTCCATTATAGGTTATTACAAGATATTGAATATTGTTTCCTGTGTTATACAGTAAATCCTTGTTGCTTATTTATTTTATGTCTAGTAGTTTGTATCTGTTAATCCCCTACTCCTAATTTATCCCTCCCCTCTTTCCCCTTTGGTAAGTATAAGTTTGTTTTCTATGCCTGTGTGTCTGTTTCTGTTTTGTATATTGTTTCACTTGTATTATTTTTTAGATTCCATATAAGTGATATCATATAATATTTGTCTTTTTCTGTCTGACTTCCTTCACTAAGTATAATATTCTCTAGGTCCATCCATGTTTTAAAGAATTATTCTTGGTGTTTGCATTAAGTTTCACTCCAAGCTAATATTAATTATTTAGACTAATTCAAAATTTTACTTATTTTATTGCTCATCACCATTAATTTCTTATCCAACCTCCAGACTCAAATTCTTGGCTTGGAGAAGTTGTGAATCAGTACTTCTTCACATAATTTTTATTAACGAAAATATGTGGATTCTAAGCTTCTTAGTTCTTGCATGTATGAGACTCTCTTCTGATTCTCTTGCACATGTTAAATATCATTTCATTGGATGCAAAACGCTTAGGTCAATATTTCCCTCTCAAATGCTCTGGTTATTCTTTGTTAACTTCTGGTATTTGAGATTTTTTAAAGAAGTCTGGTGCCAACTGAACTATTTTTATATTTGAACAACCACCTGTTTTTAATCCCTGAATGCCTGTAAGACATTTTTTGTGATCATTTAAGTTTAAAAATTCTACTGTATAAATGTGCATTTCTTTTGCCTGGTATCAAAAACCCTTTTGCTCTGAGCTTCTAGTCTTTTCACACCAAGGAATTTTTCTTCATTTATTTGTTGTTGACTTACTTTTAATAACACAAATAGCAGATTAATTCATCTCATTGATAAAAGTTAAAGCGAGTCAAATAAAATGAAAACTGCCCGTAACATTTCCCCAACTTACTTCCCTTCCCCAAATTAAAAAGACATATATATGTTTCTCTATCTTTTTCTGTGAATTTACACCCATATAGAAATGTATGCTTTTTTCCCCACTATTATGTGCATGGAAAATTTCTATTCATACTGTTTCACATTTTGCTTTTTTCATTCAACAGCAGGTAGTGGAGGTCTCTCCACGCTGGCTTAGGTTAGGTTTCCTGGGAAACAGAAGCTGAGATGGAGATCTGTGTGTAGGAGGCTAATTAGCTACTGCTCTTAAGAATAACACCTGTGGAAGAGTAAAGGGAGCAGGAATGATGAGAAGAAGGTCAACTGCAATGCAGCCACAACAAAGCTCACAGCCATCTCGTAGGGAGCCATGGAGTCCCAAACTGAGGTCGGGGGCCTTTATCCACACATGGACCAGAAATTGGATGTGAACTGCTCCTGAAGGGGCCATCAACTGGTACAAGTCAGCTCCCCTTTGGCCAAAGACAGCTCCTAGGGAGGGATTCAGCTTTGAGACATTAGCAGGGAACTCTCTTGGCAGATGAGGAAATAGTCCCTCCGTCCTGAAGGACGACTCAGACAAAGCATTACAGCACCCAGCACACACGCCAGTACTTACAGATCTAACATCACTAAATTCGTGTGGTATAACTTTGGGAGTAAGTAGATCATCCAAAAAAGAATACTCTGTTCTGGTGGCTGATCCTTGTGGTAGTAAATCAGATGGTGAACACTCTGTCCATTTTGACTGAGATGTTACTGATACAATAAAAATGTTTAACATAGGGCCTCCCTGGTGGCGCAGTGGTTGAGAGTCCGCCTGCCGATGCAGGGGATACGGGTTCGTGCCCCGGTCTGGGAGGATCCCATATGCCGCGGAGCGGCTGGGCCCGTGAGCCATGG
Source organism: Mesoplodon mirus (assembly GCF_964341445.2). Classification (NCBI taxonomy): domain Eukaryota; kingdom Metazoa; phylum Chordata; class Mammalia; order Artiodactyla; family Ziphiidae; genus Mesoplodon; species Mesoplodon mirus. The sequence continues at coordinate 74,591,746 of NC_138985.1, forward strand.
CCGCTGGGCCTGCGCATCCGGAGCCTGTGCTCCGCAACGGGAGAGGCCACAACAGTGAGAGGCCCGCATACCGCAAAAAAAAAAAAAAAATGTTTAACATAAACGTTTTCAAACACCAAAAGGTAGAGAGAAAAGAACAATAACCCTTATTTACCAGCACTTGGATTCAACAATTTTCAAGATGTTGCAGCATTTTCTTTATCTATTCATTTTTTTTATTGTCGGTGACAAAAATAATCCCACCTAATATCCAGCACGGTGACTGTAATTAACAAGACTGTGTTATATACTTGAAAGTTGTTAAGAGAGTAGATCTTCAAAGCTATCATCACAAAAAATTGGTAACTATGTAAGGGGATGGAGATGTTAACTAACCTTATTGTGGTAATCATTTCATAATTTGTGGTATCAAATCATCACATTGTACACCTCAGGCTTACATATATTATATTCCAATAAAATCTCAATAAAGCTGGAAAAAGTAAATAAAAAATAAAAATGATCCCAGACGGCATCATTTTACCCCTGAATATCAAGCATGCAAGTCTAAAATAAGATGGACCTATCTTTACATATAACCACCATGCCACAATTACATCTAATAAAATTGACAAAAATTTCTTAGTATCACGCAACATCCAATTTACTAATCAAGATTCTCTGAATGTTTCTAAAAATGTCTTTTTGCCATTGGTTTGTTTGAATAAGGATGCCAACAGGGTGCATGTACACCATTTGTTTGTCTTTTCTCCTAAGTCTCTCCCAGCCTAGGCAGCCCCTTCTCTCCTGGCTTGTTTTATGCCGGGAAGTTGTCTTCTAAAATGTCCTGCAGCCTTGTGGTGTCAACTGACTTGTCCTTTCTCCCCACACCCATGTTTTCTATAAGTGGCTAACTTTTAAAAGATTCTATTAGATTCTCTTTCACTTCTTTTTGGCCAGACTCCATTAGAGGTGGGGCTGTGTGCTTCCCATGGCATTACATCTGGAGGTGCAGAATGTCCAGATGAACTGCCTTAAGTGATGCTAAGGTGATCACTAGCACCGTTAGTCCTCACTTCAGCCTGAGCGCTCCCTTCTTTACAAAGTTCCTGGCAACCTTTGCTCTCATGAAGCTATATTGTCTGAGTCAGGTCATGCATTTAAAATCCAGTCACCAAGTTTCTCATGTCCAAGTAATATTTTCTCTCATCATCTTGATCCTCTTTCAATGGAACAACATTCTCTTGGATCCTGTCAAGATGCTGAAAATACATTTTTCAAAAATGTATTTGTATGTGGCTGTTTTCAGTTTGTCATGTATTTTCCTTAATTTCTTATATAAAACTCCTTTCATTTGAACCACTGAAACTTGTCAAACATCTGGTGATTTTTCTTTAGAGAGAGATGTCTCTCTTGCTGAAGTATGGATAGTTGTGATTTCAGTCCCTGCAAAAAGAGACAGGCATTTCAAAGGTGGTGGGAGGGAGGGTTACAGTCAGGAGGTGAATGAACCGCACTCTTGGTACTTCCACGTGATTATGGGCTGAAATCTGGCGCTGCCCATGTGCCCCAGGGAGTCCCCTTGCATGGGAGGGGGCTCCTTTCTGCTGAGATTGCAGGTGCAGGGGGCTCTGGGCTTGTCCTCGACCCCTTCCAGACTGTTTCTTATTTTTTATATCTTTGTCATTGAAATTAGGGAGGAAAGGGAGTTAAATATGGGGTCTCCCATAGACCTCATCAAACTTACCAGTTTAAACAAGATACCATTATTTATTTATACAAAGGCAAGTGGATCAGTGAGCCATAAGTTTTGCTTAAAAGCTATACAATGCTCCAGGTAGAATATGTGCCAAAAGAGTATAAATAACTCCTGTGTATTGTAAGTTTCATTCCTAACTTAACTGTTGAAGCTTTTTTTTTTTTAACAATTTGCTTCATCTTTCTCCCATGTATGGGCTTCCCAGGGCTATTTCACAGCTCTTTGTCTTTTACAGCGAGATGAACTTTTACTATGCAATAGAGGTATTCATTATCTCCCTTACACATTTTATTTTTTTTCCTTTTTTTTTAACATCTTTATTGGAGTATAATTGCTTTACAATCTGTGTTAGTTTCTGCCTTATAACAAAGTGTATCAGTTATACATATACGTATGTTCCCATATCTCTTCCCTCTTGCGTCTCCCTCCCTCCCACCCTCCTTATTCCCACCCCTCTAGGTGGTCACAAAGCACCGAGCTGATCTCCCTGTGCTATGCGGCTGCTTCCCACTAGCTATCTATTTTACGTTTGGTAGTGTATATATGTCCATGTTACTCTCTCACTTTGTCCCAGCTTACCCTTCCCCCTCCCCATATCCTCAAGTCCATTCTCTAGTAGGTCTGCGTTTTTATTCCCGTCTTGCCCCTAGGTTCTTCATGACCTTTTTTTTCCCCCTTAGATTCGATATATATGTGTTAGCATATGGTTTTGTTTTTCTCTTTCTGACTTACTTCACTCTGTATGACAGAATCTAGGTCCATCCACCTCACTACAAATAACTCAATTTCGTTTCTTTTTATGGGGGAGTAATATTCCATGGTATATATGTGCCACATCTTCTTTATCCATTCATCTGTTGATGGACACTTAGGTTGCTTCCATGTCCTGGCTATTATAAACCATTACACATTTTAATTCCTCACTGAGCTCCTAAGTTATGTAACGGTTTTTACTTTTTTTCTCTGTAAGAGTGGAGCACTACCTGAAGCTCATCTCTCTGGAGACTTTCCTGTCTTTTCCTCTGTTGCCTGTAAATAGCCTTTAATATGATAATATACAATGTCTATCACCCACTGCTCCTAATTTGGGTTCTCACTTCATCTAAGTAATTGATATAATCTGTCAATAAGAAAGCCAGACCTATCTCTCTATCAATCTATTTATCTATCAATTTATTTATCTAAGGTCCTGGTGCCATCTATCTATTTTATTATTTTGAAAATATTCATGAAAATAGAACACAGATGTCACCAGTTAAGTAGGTTTCCTAACTCACATCCATCCATTACTGTGCCATGAGCTGAGAAATACTTTGCTCTGGGTCTTGCTTTCTAGGAGATTAACCCTAAACCATTTAATTTCAACCCAGTGACATCTTTAACTACTTTTCCCAGAAAGTCCCGCCATAATATTTCTGCATGATATAAATATGGTTGGTGGACTCACAAATCAGGGAATCATGTAACCTACCCACTCTGTTCTCATACAAAGGTCAGGATTACACATACCCCTAAGAGGTAGACACCTCCAAGGGAAACCTTTTAAAAAAATCATCATAGCCACCATGTCCTCCTGCCTGCCGTCCGCTACACATGCTGGGGTGTTGCTCCAGGACCGTGCTTCAGACAGGTCTGGACTCAAAGAGGGCGAAAAATCCTCAACAGAAGCTCTCCGGTTATTAAGCAGCACCCAGCAACAAGTGAGCACAGCTGCCAGGTGTTCAAATCACCTGTGTCATTGGCCCACACTCCTGTCTGCTGTTCCTGACCACAGCCATCATGCCTCGTGGTCAGAAGAGTAAGCTCCGTGCTCGTGAGGAATGCCGCCATAACAGAATTATTTTACAGAGACAGAACTGCACATCTCCAAGAAGCAACCCATGACCCCAGGATGACCCCGGAACCAAGATCTTCAGTCTGCAGAACTCAGAGAATAGAAATGTTGCCTGGAGAGCCTGTGAAAGTCCTTCAATTAAGGAAAATCTGGCTTCCAGCAGCATGTGTAGCTCATATGGGCTAATTCAGGACTAGCCAATTAGCTTCCAAGTTTGAAATTACCCTAACCCCTTAAATTTCACCCAGACCGCTGGATTGAGGTGAGATTTGAGAGCCTTGTCTCCTGCGTTAGTCGGCCTTGCAGTAAAGCTTGTTTCTCAAAAACTGTTGCCATAGTGTTGGCTTCTGTGCACACGGGAGTGAGCCCTTGTTCAGTAAGTTTTGGCAACCCAGGTGAGATGTAGGTCTTGTGACCGCCTGCCTGAGGCACTCTAGCCCCTGGCAGAGTGTGGGCCCTCAGCACCAACCTTGAATAGCCACCTAGACTGAATTTGTCTAGAAGATCAGCTCTCGGGTTCCGGGTTCCTGCTTCGCCGCCATGGCACTCCAGGCTCCTCGGGCTACTTTCACTTTTGAGAAAAGAAACAGTTCCTGGATCAGACGTCTTTTGGGTGAGTAACCTTGTTAAAATGTGCCTGTACCTAAATTGTCTAATAATCTCATCGGAATTGTGGGTTAGCGTCTTGCCTGGGGGAGTTTTTTTTGGTCGGGATAGAGTCCACGTTAGAGTCTTAAGGCTAGGATCGTGGGCTACAGTCCCACCCTAAGAGAGACAGTACAAAAGGTTACAGTTGGGCTTTCCTGGTGGCGCAGTGGTTGAGAGTCCGCCTGCCGGTGCAGGGGACGCGGGTTCGTGCCCCGGTCCGGGAAGATCCCACATGCCACGGAGCGGCTGGGCCCGTGAGCCATGGCCGCTGAGCCTGCGCGTCCGGAGCCTGTGCTCCGCAACGGGAAAGGCGACAACAGTGAGAGGCCCGCGTACCGAGAAGAGAAAAAAAAAAAAAAAGGACTGGGTTAAAGTCCCAGGCCTTTGGATTTGTTTGCCCTGACTGTTATATTTGTTAGGATTGGCTAATGGGAGTTTTCTATTGGATGGCTGTGGCAAAACTTTATTAAACCTGATTGATATTAATGAGGGTCCTCTGATTCCGGAGATAAAAGACCTTGCTCCTGGACTGGAAACCTTGCTTTATAGGGTGATGGGGTTTTTCACCCATGCCTAAGATGATTGCCTGGAGGTGGTGTTACACGTGTATATTCCTTTTTCATTTTTTTGTTGTTTTATTGGGGAATGGTTGATTTACAATGTTGTATTGGTTTCAGGTGTACAGCAAGGTGAGTCAGTTATATATATACATATATTCTTTCTTTTTCAGATTCTTTTCTCATATAGGTTATCACAGAATATTGAGTAGAATTCCTTGTGCTATACAGTAGGTCCTTGTTGGTTATCTGTCTTATATATAGTAGTGTGTATGTTAATCCCAAGCTCCTGATTTATCCATTCTCCCCACCACGTTTCCCCTTTGGTAACCATAAGTTTGTTTTCGATATCTGTAAGTCTGTTTCCGTTTTGTAAGTAAGTTCATTTGTGTCATTTTTAAAAATTAGATTCCACATATGAGTGATATATGATATTTGTATTTCTGTCTGACTTATTTCACTTGGTGTGATAATCTCTAGGTCCATCCATGTTGCTGCAGATGGCATTCTTTCTTTTTTTTATGACTAATATTCTGTTGTATATATGTACCACGTAGTTTTTATCCATTCCTTTGTTGATGGACATTTGGGTTGCTTCCATGTCTTGGCTATTGTAAATAGTGCTGCAGTGAACATTGGGGTGTGTGTACCTTTTCAAATTATGGTTTTCTTTGGATATGTGCACAGGAGTGGGATTGCTGGATCGCATGGTTTTTTTTTTTTTTTTAATTTTATTGGAGTATAGTTGATTTACAATGTGTTAGTTTCAGGTGTACAGCAAAGTGATTCAGTCACACATATACATATATTCGTTCATTTTCAGATTCTTTTCTCATGCAGATTATCACAGAATATTGAGCAGAGTTCCCTGTGCTATATAGTAGGTCCTTGTTGGTTATCTATCTTACATATAGTAGTGTGTATGTTAATCCCAAGCTCCTGATTTATCCCTCCCCCTGCCTCATGTTTCCCCTTTGGTAACCATAAGTTTGTTTTCGATATCTGTAAGTCTGTTTCTGTTTTGTAATAAGTTCATTTTTGTCATTTTCTTTTTCAGCACATTTTTTCTAACATCTTTATTGGAGTATAATTGCTTTAAAAAATCATAATAGAAAATGAGCATGGGAAGTAGAAATAAGTTGGATTTTGGAGTCAATTTCTTCCTCAAATTTCAGCCTTGCTGAGTCTCAGTTTGCTATTCTATAGAGCAGGGAAAATGATATTGCTCAGGACAGGTCAGAGAAGAGCCTCACATAAATATCTGCCCAAATCCCCATCCTTCTGTAGTTCTTAAAATTTTTTCCTATGCAAATAATTTACTTAATTCTGCCTTACCACTTTTCATTGTGAAATTAATTTAAAAAAAAACTATCTTTGTGAGCACTTAACATGTGTTAGGTTCTGCTTTAAGCACTTTACCTGCATTGCTTACATTTATCCTCCTGACAATTCTATGAAGTTGGTGCCATTATTATCCCTGTGGAAATAACTGAAGACCAACCAAATGAAAACAAACAGGCTGTTCAGGGCTTGCTACAGGAAGGGAGTTGGCCACCATCCCTCGCATCTGGCAGGGACTCCAGCACAGTCAGGGGAGTGGGAAAGCTATCAAAAGGGGCAGCCTTCATGTCTCCTCTGATTAGAGGCTGTTGGCACAGAGATGCAGGAGGTGGGCTAACTAGAAGTGGGGCATCTTATGTGATTTGTTTGGGTAGCATATTTAGCTTTCCCTGGTTAGTTGTGAGTTGAAAGGAAGGGCAAAAGTCTAGGGAAGCTGGCAGCCTTGGCTACATTCTGACAGTTCTGGATCAGTTACTGCACAGGTGATGGTTTGGCTTCCTGGGCTGGTTGCTATAGAGGTAGAGGGCCAGAGTTCTACTGTCATACATGGTTTGACCATTGTTGGTTTATTGTCCCTTATTCCTACATTATGGTTGAGGAAACTGAGGCACAGAACACTTAAATGACTTGGCCAAGGCATTGTAGCCAGTGAGGGTAGAGTTGGGATTTGGACCAGGTGAGTCTGCTGCAGAGCCAGAGCTCAGGTCACCAGGCTCCACCCCAGCTCTGCCTGTCACCTGGGGCCTCTCCGGCTCCTCCCCTTGCCAGTGTGTGATCCGGAGCAAGTTGTTTCCCTCTCTTTGCCTTCCTTTCCTCATCCAACTAGGAAAAAATAAAAGCCATCTCCCTTGCAGGGTTTTTATGAGAATTCAAGGAGGTCACAGCTGTAAAGTACCTGGCACGTGATAGACACTGTGAATATGTGTATTACTTCTGAGGGAACAAGAACAAACTTTGTAAAAATAGGTTGGTTTGTAATTAAGATAGATAATTATTTACATGCCCAAATCTTTTTGTTTGTTTGTTTGTTTGTTTTTGAAAAGGACATTTGGAAAGTTTATTTGAAACATATTTCAGGCAGCTTTTCTCAGAAAAGAATAAGGTTTTTGGCTATACACACCCACTACTACTTTTAATAAAATGTCTAAAAACTTACCATCATTTCTTCAAATCCTTTTCATTGAAACTGTCACAGCTTGAAGCCATTTCTGCTATTTTCCTTACTCATGCAGCTCCCATGGAAATCTGCTTTCTATTTACAAAGCCAAACCTGCCGACCATGAGCTGGTCTGATTAATTAGAAATTACTGTAGCAGGATGCCTTCCCCAAACACAGAAGCGAATCTCTTTTATCCTCTCAATAACTAGCTCATAGCCCTCAAGTTAAAGCATTTGGCCTTCATAGTTGGCTTATTTCAGGTTCAGTCAGAGACCAGTAATTTGCCTGGCCACATTCCTGGTTACTGGTGGGGTTGCCTGTGCTACTTCGGGCAATGAATGGCCCAAACTGAACCTCTGAGAACCTTGGAGAATCAAAATGCAGGAGCCTTGATATTTACAAGGAAATAAAGCTGAGCTCATAGGGACAGAAAGTGCAGGGGAATAAAGATTGGATGAGATTTAATGAGTTATTTAGAGCAGACAACTACTGTGGCTCTTCACACTCTCTGTGTAACCTGAGTGGATCACATCTTTCTAGAAAACAGCACTCACCTTCCCAGGTTGCTATGAGGTTTAAATGGAATAACAGATACAAAGTGCCGTAATAAACTCCACCCACACTGAGAGTGGCATGCTATTTTTCCAACAACCATCTTACTAAATGGTACAAAGATTCCACAGGGTAATTCACCAGTGTAGACAACAGCCAGAGGCATAGATTTGGCTAAAGTTATTGTCAGAAGACCCTTTGATTTTCTAGAAAAGTGAGAATCTGGTAAAAAAGAACTAAATTCCTACTTCCATAGTAGGAAGTCAATTTATGCTGGCTAATACTGAAAAATCTCAAGTAGTGCTAAAAAAAAGTGTGAAGTTTATTGAAATACAGGTAAAAAAACAAGAGCAACAGTTTATAAAGTTGCAAAAGGTGGTCTCCTAGAAATAAAAACTTGAGATTGTGGGTGATGAATAGGAGTTTGTTTGGGTTTGGTTTGATTTTGGTAATAATTCTGGTAGCACTATTTGACTCCATATGTATACATGTCTAACTTTGGTAAAAATAAAAACTGAATTATAAAAATTATGGTATTTGACTTGGAGAAGATCAATGACAATATCCTCCTTTTCCCTGGTCATTTATTGTTCTGTATGGACTCCAAGACTGAGTAAAGCAGACAAATTCTTTCTGCATGTGATCACACAAGTATATTGTCTGTTTGTGTGTGCACACATGTGTTTTCATGGCCATGTAGCATGTGCTTGTTCACTTATATGTGCTGAAATGAAGGGAGATACACTCATACATATTAATGCAGACGGCCTTGTGAGAAGCAAGAGGGTAAATAATGTGATGCTTATAAAAAAAGACAAGAAGCAATCTAAAATAATGGAATTCATTAAAGGAGCCATAAGCAGAGATTAAATATTTAAAATCACATGAAACAGTTCTTCTTTAGAATGTAGCAGCATTGCTTAGATGAAACAACTGAGAATATGGAAATGAATAAACCTTTATTTTGCATTTATTTTCTATAAATAGAGAGATCTGATAATTATTCTTAAAAATGATCTATTATTCATTATAAAATTTAAAAACAGAATTAAAAACAAGTTCTTGGGCTTCCCTGGTGGCGCAGTGGTTGAGAGTCTGCCTGCCGATGCAGGGGACACGGGTTCGTGCCCCGGTCCGGGAAGATCCCACATGCCGCGGAGCGGCTGGGCCCGTGAGCCATGGCCGCTGAGCCTGCGCGTCCGGAGCCTGTGCCTCGCAACGGGAGAGGCCACAACAGTGAGAGGCCCGCGTACCGCAAAAACAAACAAACAAAAAAATTAACAAGACTCTTATAAAGATTTGTGCAGTAGCATGGTATTGAAGACTTCTGCATAACCCCAGAAAGAAACAACCTTTGTCAAGATAGAATTCTGGAAGGGAAAGTGTGCACTTGATTTGAACCCTGGAATTTTAACTCTCACTGTCTGCTGGGAACCATGCAGCCCTAGAACTTTCTAGCTCAGGCAGGATGGAGAACACCAAAGTTGAACCCAACCCATTAATGAAAACCACATGGCTGACATACATGTATACGCATATATATAAAAAACAACAAAAACATGGACAATGAACTGTGATGTTAATCCCTGGCTACTTCTCCCTGACAAAGTAACACAGCCATTCTTTGCTGGATCCTTCCTGGGGGTTACATATTGTGCTTGAGTCATAAAAGAGATGACCAATTGCTCTCCTTTGTTTTAGAACTTTATTAAGAAGTCTTAGTATTTGGTTGTGTTTCCTACAAATACCATGTTTACATTCTGAAACTTCATCACTGATTTCTAGGATGGGCATTCTTGCCTCCAACGCACTTGGCTGACGCTAGCCATGGGTGTACATTCTTTTTTTTTTAACATCTTTATTGGAGTAAAATTGCTTTACAATGGTGTGTTATTTTCTCCTTTATAACAAAGTGAATCAGTTATACATATACATATATCCCCATATCTCTTCCCTCTTGCATCTCCCTCCCTCCCACCCTCCTTATCCCACCCCACTAGGTGGTCACAAAGCACCGAGCTGATCTCCCTGTGCTATGCAGCTACTTCCCACTAGCTATCTATTTTATGTTTGGTAATGTATATATGTCCATGCCACTCTCTCACTTTGTCACAGCTTACCCTTCCCCCTCCCCATATCTGTAGGTCCATTCTCTAGTAGGTCTGTGTCTTTCTTCCCGTCTTGCCCCTAGGTTCTTCATGACCTTTTTTTTCCCCCTTAGATTCGATATATATGTGTTAGCATATGGTTTTGTTTTTCTCTTTCTGACTTACTTCACTCTGTATGACAGACTCTAGGTCCATCCACCTCACTACAAATAACTCAATTTCGTTTCTTTTTATGGCTGAGTAATATTCCATTGTATATATGTGCCACATCTTCTTTATCCATTCATCTGTCGATGGACACTTAGGTTGCTTCCATGTCCTAGCTATTGTAAATAGAGCTGCAATGAATATTGTGGTACATGACTCTTTTTGAATTATGGTTTCCTCAGGGTATATGCCCAGTAGTGGGATTGCTAGGTTGTATGATGGTTCTATTTTTAGTTTTTTTTTTTTACATCTTTATTGGCGTATAATTGCTTAACAATGGTGTGTTAGTTTCTGCTTTATAACAAAGTGAATCAGCTATATATATACATATGTCCCCATATCTCCTCCCTCTTGCGTCTCCCTCCCACCCTCCCTATCCCACCCCTCTAGGTGGTCACAAAGCACGGAGCTGATCTCCCTGTGCTATGCGGCTGCTTCGCACTAGCGATCTATCTTACATTTGGTAGTATATATATGTCCATGCCTCTCTTTTGCTTTGTCACAGCTTACACTTCCCCCTCCCCATATCCTCAAGTCCATTCTCTAGTAGGTCTGTGTCTTTATTCATGTCTTACCCCTAGATTCTTCATGACATTTTTTCTTTTCTTCTTAAATTCCATATATATGTGTTAGCATGTGGTATTTGTCTTTCTCTTTCTGACTTACTTCACTCTGTATGACAGACTCTAGGTCTATCCACCTCATTACAAATAGCTCAGTTTCATTTCTTTTTATGGCTGAGTAATATTCCATTGTATATATGTGCCACATCTTCTTTATCCATTCATCCGATGATGGACACTTAGGTTGTTTCCATCTCCGGGCTATTGTAAATAGAGCTGCAATGAACATTTTGGTACATCACTCTTTCTGAAGTATGGTTTTCTCAGGATATATGCCCAGTAGTGGGATTGCTGGGTCGTATGGTAGTTCTATTTTTAGTTTTTTAAGGAACCTCCATACTGTTCTCCATAGTGGCTGTACCAATTCACATTCCCACCAGCAGTGCAAGAGTGTTCCCTTTTCTCCACACCCTCTCCAGCATTTCTTGTTTCTAGATTTTTTGCTGATGGCCATTCTGACTGGTGTGAGATGATATCTCATTGTTGTTTTGATTTGCATTTCTCTAATGATTAAAGATGTTGAGCATTCTTTCATGTGTTTGTTGGCAGTCTGTATATCTTCTGTGGAGAAATGTCTATTTAGGTCTTCTGCCCATTTTTGGATTGGGTTGTTTGTTGTTTTGTTATTGAGCTGCATGAGCTGCTTATAAATTTTGGAGATTAATCCTTTGTCAGTTGCTTCATTTGCAAATATTTTCTCCCATTCTGAGGGTTGTCTTTTGGTCTTGTTTATGGTTTCCTTTGCTGTGCAAAAGCTTTGAAGTTTCATTAGGTCCCATGTGTTTATTTTTGTCTTTATTTCCATTTCTCTAGGAGGTGGGTCAAAAAGGATCTTGCTGTGATTTATGTCATAGAGTGTTCTGCCTATGTTTTCCTCTAAGAGTTTGATAGCTTCTGGCCTTACATTTAGGTCTTTAATCCATTTTGAGCTTATTTTTGTGTATGGTGTTAGGGAGTGATCTAATCTCATACTTTTATATGTCCCTATCCAGTTTTCCCAGCACCACTTATTGAAGAGGCTGTCCTTTCTCCACTGTACATTCCTGCCTCCTTTATCAAAGATAAGGTGACCATATGTGCATTGGTTTATCTCTGGGCTTTCTATCCTGTTCCACTGATCTATCTTTCTGTTTTTGTGCCAGTACCGTACTGTCTTGATTACTGTAGCTTTGTAGTATAGTCTGAAGTCAGGGAGCCTGATTTCTCCAGCTCCATTTTTTGTTCTCAAGATTGCTTTGGCTATTCTGGGTCTTTTGTGTTTCCATACAAATTGTGAAATTTTTTGTTCTAGTTCTGTGAAAAATGCCAGTGGTAGTTTGATAGGGATTGCATTGAATCTGTAGATTGCTTTGGGTAGTAGAGTCATTTTCACAATGTTGATTCTTCCAATCTAAGAACATAGTATATCTCTCCATCTATTTGTATCATCTTTAATTTCTTTCATCAGTGTCTTATAATTTTCTGCATACAGGTCTTTTGTCTCCTTAGGTAGGTTTATTCCTAGATAGCTTATTCTTTTTGTTGCAGTGGTAAAGGGGAGTGTTTTCTTGATTTCACTTTCAGATTTTTCATCATTAGTGTATAGGAATGCCAGAGATTTCTGTGCATTAAGTTTGTATCCTGCTACTTTACCAAATTCATTGATTAGCTCTAGTAGTTTTCTGGTAGCATCTTTAGGATTCTCTATGTATGGTATCATGTCATCTGCAAACAGTGACAGCTTTACTTCTTCTTTTCCGATTTGGATTCCTTTTATTTCCTTTTCTTCTCTGATGGCTGTGGCTAAAACTTCCAAAACTATGTTGAATAAGAGTGGTGAGAGGGGGCAACCTTGTCTTGTTCCTGATCTCAGTGGAAATGGTTTCAGTGTTTCACCATTGAGGATGATGTTGGCTGTGGGTTTGTCATATATGGCCTTTATTATATTGAAGAAAGTTCTCCCTATGCCTACTTTCTGGAGGGTTTTTATCATAAATGGGTGTTGAATTTTGTTGAAAGCTTTCTCTGCATCGATTGAGATGATCATATGGTTTTTCTCCTTCAATTTGTTAATATGGTGTATCACATTGATTGATTTGCATATATTGAAGAATCCTTGCATTCCTGAAATAAACCCCATCTGATCATGGTGTATGATCCTTTTAATGTGCTGATGGATTCTGTTGGCTATTATTTGTTGAGGATTTTTGCATCTTTGTTCATCAGTGATATTGGCCTGTAGTTTTCTTTCTTTGTGACATCCTTGTCTGGTTTTGGTATCAGAGTGATGGTGGCCTCGTAGAATGAGTTTGGGAGTGTTCCTCCCTCTGTTATATTTTGGAAGAGTTTGAGAAGGATAGGTGTTAGCTCTTCTCTAAATGCTTGATAGAATTCACCTGTGAAGCCATCTGGTCCTGGGCTTTTGTTTGTTGGAAGATTTTTTATCACAGGTTCAATTTCAAATTTCAGTGATTTGATTGGTCTGTTCCTATTTTCTATTTCTTCCTGATTCAGTCTTGGCAGGTTGTGTGCATTTCTAAGAATTTGTCCATTTCTTCCAGGTTGTCCATTTTATTGGCATAGAGTTGCTTGTAGTAATCTCTCATGATCTTTTGTATTTCTGCAGTGTCAGCTGTTACTTCTCCTTTTTCATTTCTAATTCTATTGATTTGAGTCTTCTCCCTTTTTTTCTTGATGAGTCTGGCTAATGGTTTATCAATTTTGTTTATCTTCTCAAAGCACCAGCTGTTAGTTTTATTGAACTTTGCTATTATTTTCTTCATTTCTTTTTCATTTATTTCTGATTTGATCTTTAGGATTTCTTTCCTTCTGCTAACTTTGGGGGGGTTTTGTTCTTCTTTCTCAAATTGCTTTAGGTGTAAGGTTATGTTGTTTATTTGAGATGTTTCTTGTTTCTTGAGGTAGGATTGTATTGTTATACACTTCCCTCTTCGAACTGCTTTTGCTGCATCCCATAGGTTTTGGGTCGTCGTGTTTTCCTTGTCATTTGTTTCTAGGTATTTTTGAATTTCCTCTTTGATTTCTTCAGTGATCTCTTGGTTATTTAGTAGTGTATTGTTTAGCCTCCATGTATCTGTAAGTTTTACAAGTTTTTTCCTGTAATTTGTATCTAGTCTCACAGTGTTGTTGTCAGAAAAGATACTTGATATGATTTCAATTTTCTTAAGTTTACCGAGGCTTGATTTGTGACGCAAGATATCTCTCCTGGAGAATGTTCCATGAGCACTTGAGAAGAAAGTGTATTCTGTTGTTTTTGGATGGATTGTCCTATAAATATCAATTAAATCCATCTTGTTTAATGTATCATTTAACGCTTGTGTTTCCTTATTTATTTTCATGTTGGATGATCTGTCCATTGGTGACAGTGGGGTGTTAAAGTCCCCTACTATTATTGTGTTACTGTTGATTTCCCCTTTTATGGCTGTTAGCAGTTGCCTCATGTATTGAGGTGTTCCTATGTTGTGTGCATATATATTGACAACTGCTATATCTTCTTGGATTGATCCCTTGATCATTATGTAGTGTCCTCTTTGTCTCTTCTAATAGTCTTTATTTATTTTTATTTTTTTATTTTTTTGCGGTACGCAGGCCTCTCACCGTTGTGGCCTCTCCCATTGCGGAGCACAAGCTCCGGACGCACAGGCCCAGCGGCCATGGCTCACGGGCCCAGCCGCTCCGCGGCATGTGGGATCTTCCCGGACCGGGGCACGAACCCGCGTCCCCTGCATCGGCAGGCGGACTCTCAACCACTGAGCCACCAGGGAAGCCCTAATAGTCTTTATTTTAAAGTCTATTTTGTCTGATATGAGAATTGCTACTCCAGCTTTCTTTTGATTTCCATTTGCATGTAATATCTTTTTCCCTCCTCTCACTTTCAGTCTGTATGTGTCCCTAGGTCTGAAGTGGGTCTCTTGTAGATAGCATATATACAGGTCTTGTTTTTGGATCCATTCAGCCAGTCTATGTCTTTTGGTTGGAGCATTTAATCCCTTTACATTTAAGGTAGTTATCAATATGTATGTTCCTATTACCATTTTCTAAATTGTTTTGGGTGTGTTATTGTCGGTCTTTTCCTTCTCTTGTGTTTCTTGCCTAGAGAAGTTCATTTAGCATTTGTTGTAAAGCTGGTTTGATGATGCTGAATCCTCTTAGCTTTTGCTTGTCTGTAAAGGTTTTGATTTCTGTGTCGAATCTGAATAAAATCATTGCTGGTTAGAGTAATCTTGATTGTAGGTTTTCCCCTTTCATCACTTTAAATATGTCCTGCCACTCCCTTCTGGCTTGCAGAGTTTCTGCTGAAAGATCAGCTGTTAACCTTATAGGGATTCCTTTGTATATTATTTGTTGTTTTTCCCTTGCTGCTTTTAATATTTTTTCTTTGTATTTATTTTTGATAGTTTGATTAATATGTGTCTTGGTGTGTTTCTCCTTGGATTTATCCTATTTGGGACTCTCTGTGCTTCCTAGACTTGATTGACTATTTCCTTTCCCATATTAGGGAAGCTTTCAACTATAATCTCTTCAAATATTTTCTCAATCATTTTGTTTTTCTCTTCTTCTTCTGAGACCTCTATAATTCCAATGTTGGTACATTTCATGTTGTTCCAGAGGTCTCTGAGGCTGTCCTTGATTCTTCTCATTCTTTTTTCTTTATTCTGCTTTGTGGTAGTTATTTCCACTCTTTTATCTTCCAGGTCACTTATCCGCTCTTCTCTCTCAGCTATTCTGCTATTGCTTCCTTCTAGAGAATTTTTAATTTCATTTTTTTGTTGTTCATCATTGTTTGTTTGCTCTTTAGTTCTTCTAGGTTCTTGTTAAACATTTCTTTTATTGTCTCCATTCTGTTTCCAAGATTTTGGATCATCTCTACTATCATTACTCTGAATTCTTTTTCAGGTATACTGCCTATTTCCGTGGGTGTAGATTCTGTGATTATCTGTTCTGGGTGTTACACCCCATGCTCTCAGCTCTGATGACCATGTGCTTGGCATACTGTAACAAGTTGAAGGATGCTTTAAATTCCTTTACGAGGGAAAAACCATTTCTGTCTTGGAGCTGGTGATAAAATCCTCCTTTGTTGTAAAGAAACACAGGCAACAAGATATTTTCTATGCAGCACAATTACATCCTCCCAGGAGCAGAGATTTCGCATGACACTGGTCTAACATTCCAAACTTGGTATCATCCAACTTGCAGTAGACTATTTAAGCTTTTCTCTTTTCCTCTTTCCATCCTGGACAGATGATTGTATAATGTTAGCAGTTGGCAATTTCTCTGAGGTGCACAATGGTTTATCCATTCTCCTTCCCCCATATTCTGGTAACAAAACTCCCTTTACGGTTGAGAACCCATTAAATGAGATTTAGAAGTCTGGTTTCGCCAACTCCCTGCCCCCACAGGGAAAGGAAAAAGATGCACTTTAGGCATTTAGTGAGTAGAAAGAGGGGGAAAGCCAGTGTGGTAGGAAATTCCATCCTCAGGACTTTACCAAGTAAGAAGTTACAGGAACAGGCAGCATCTCATTTGCTTCCAGGACCTCGGCCTTAGCACACATAAATTCTGATATGACTGTTTCAATGGCTCTTCATTACTTCCTACTTTTATTTTAGCCTACCCCAACTGTTTCCAAACTTTTTTGATGATCAGGCTCACCTGAAGAACTTCAAAATCAAGAAGATTAACAAAATGAATCCAAATATTCTGGAATGAGGTATAGGAAATGGGTATTTTTCAGAAGCTGCCCAGATGGCTCTTAACAGGAGCCAACTTTGGAATTCACTGGCCTACATAAACAATGGCATCCATTAATTAAACCATGAATTAAGTGATCAAATTTCTGATCACTGCAGAAAGGTGGACCTCAGACAGAGTCACGTGATGTTTTATGGCATCCATGTGCATGCCCACTGCAGGGCCTGCCTTCAGCTCATGTCAAAGAGCAGAATAAACTCCACTTCCCACTCTACAGATAAGGCTGAACCTAGGACAAACACTGACATTACAGAATAGAGATGCTCCGATCACAGAGCAGAGAGGCTATATCTTGCAATAGAACCTAGTTTAAGATAAAAGGAATTAGTGGCTAATGTTTTTCAGGCTGTATTGGAGAGATGGTTTTACTCGCTTCACTAGACAATGGAACTCCCTGACTCTTCATACATAGTAGCTTTTAATAAGCATTTTTTATATTTTTAGCTCGTTATCTATCTGTTTCTCCCAAACTTTGAGAGAATTGAGAGTGTTGGAGACAAGATCAAGCCATTCTCTTACCCAGTCTCTGGGGAAGCAATCCTATGGCCCTCAGTCTCAGCCCTCCACACCTGCTGTGTGAATTAAGGAGTGCCACTGGGGCAAACACATGTCATTCTGACCTGTGCCTCTCATTCCCTTGCTGTTGCTAATTCTCCCTTTGGTCCCATTTTGTGAGTCTTTCCATGCTTCATAATGAAGTGTGCTCAGAAAGCTTCCCATCCTCAGGAGATGCAGCTGCTGTGCTTTGTGAGGGTGTGAGACTCTCTGATTGCTGGCTAGCTATTCCAAGCACCCAGTGAATCATTCCTTTCTTGACAATCTGGTTGTGCAACTCTGCCTGATCATATTATTTAGCAGCAGATAATTTGGAGGGAGAGTACGTTTTGCATTTGCAGTGTGACACAGTAACAGAATCAATCATCACTATTAGCTTGATGCAAATACTGTGTATATCAGGATGAGCCAGGAAGGCACCATGACCCTTGGAGAGGAGCTGGCTTTTGTACAATCTTTCTGTTTCATGTGGCAGTGCAATGCCATTGAAAATCTGGCTAATTTGTCTTTCTTGCCCCCTAGACTCCCTCTGACATAAATTATAGTGATGCTCAAAGTGTCACCAGATTGGTAATTGGAAGGACACTTGGCATGTTCGAGAAGGGTTCAGATGGAGAGATAAATCTATTGGAACATTGTTGAGCTGCTCTTCCCAGAAATTTCCTTACTCCTGCTTGGATGGTTACAAATTGACTAATAGAGTCATAAAATATGGTTTATATTTAGACAAAAAGATAGAGATTAAGAAGTCAAAACAAATTGTTTCCACAAATGAGGATGATGTACAAGCTGGAAAAGAATTAGAGATACAGCCAGAAACAATAAATTGAGAGACAACCGTGGACCGGGTTCTTTTAAAGGCTAACAGAGAGAAGTATGGGGTCTCTGCTAGGTGTCGGCAGACTGTGTGCTGATTTGTTCCTTTGTTCTTATTTCCATTCAGATATCTCTAATACATTACTACTACATTAAAATTAAACATTGAACAGTCACTTCGAAAAGAAGGCTTTAAATGGCCAATAACTCTATGAAAAGGTGCTGAACTTCATTAGTGAAATAATTTAAAAATACAATGTGATACCAGTATACCTCCACCAGAATGGCTGAAATGAAAAAGATAATACTCTCTGTTGACAAGGATGTGAAGCCACCGTAACACCCATACATGGAGGGTGAGATTGTAACTTGATACAATCATTTTGGAAAACTATTCCATAGTATGTATTAAAAGTGAACATATATGCACCTATGAGCCAGCAATTCCACTCCTAGATGTATAACCAACAAAAATGTGCACATATATTCACCTAGAGACAGTAAGGCACTGTGAGCAACAGCAAAAAATTGAAACCCAAATATCCATCAACAGTAGCATTTACACAATGGAAAACCATACAGCATTGAGAAGGAATCAACTGTAGCTATATGCCACAACATGGATGAATCTCACAAATATAGAGTTGAGTGAAAGAAACCAGACACAAGAGACAGCATAGAGTGTAGGATTTCACTTGTATAAATTTCAAAAACAGGCAAAACTAATCTGTAGAGTTAGGAATTAAGATAATGGTTATATTTGGAGGGTAATTAGGGACTGGAAAAGGGCCTAGTGGGGCTTTTGGGGGTTCTGGTAATGTTCTGTTTCACAATCTGAGTGCTGGTTACTCACTTGGTAAGAATTCATCAACGTGTACAATTATCATTAGTATAATCTTTTCTGGGTGTATTCCATAATAAATTAAAAGCTAACATTAAAAACCCTCCACAGATGAATGGATGACCAAAATGTGGTATATCATGCGATGCAATATTATTCAGCCATAAAAAGAAACGAAGTACTGACACATGCTACAACATGGATGAACCTTGAAAATGTTCTGCTAAGGGAAAGAAGCCAGTCACAAAAGTCCACATGCTGTATACTTCCATTTACATGAAATGCCCAGAATAGGCAAATCCATACAGGCAGGAAGCAGATTTGTGGCTGCTATGGGCTGGAGGGAGGACAAACATAGAGGGACTGCTGATGGGTATGGAGTCTCTTTGTGGAGTGCTAAAAATGTTCTGGGCTTAGATAGTGGCATTGCACAACCTTGTGAATATACTAAATATCACTGAATTGTATACCTAAAAAAAAGACTTACGGTGTGTGAATTATTTCTCAATTTTGATAGATCCTCTGGAGTGTTGGCATGTTATATGCATGAGCCTGCATTTCCACAGCCATCAGGACACATGGATCCTTTAGTTTATTCATTAGCTGACACAGCCTGTCTGGATCATTCAAACTATAGATTCCACATTAGTTTGACCATCCTGAGTCAGAAATCTTAAACTTTTCTTTTATAGAGAGCATGGCATTATCACTGAAGGCTTTGTGGACCACCAATCAGTAGATTGGGGCTAGTCAAGTGTTATGTACATTGAAGAGCATTAAAGCTCTGCTATTTCTAATAATTTGTTATTCATATGCCCACAAACACATATCTGTTATAGAATGTTTGTCTATAATTGGTCATCCAGTGGGAAAAACCTAACACTTGCCTAATGAATAGACATAAATTAAAGTTCTCAAAGTAGGATTACTCTTTGACCTAGTAGTCTGACTTCTTGGAATCTATCCTAAAGAGATAATTAGAGATGCTTGCTCAAATTAAATGCCCAAGCTATAAGGGAAGAGCAAAGAGGGGTGGAGGCAGGGCCTTTCAACACACAGGAATGATTCTGGGCACAGGGTCTGAGGGAGTCAACCTGCTCACCCCATCTCTAACCCCACACACATACCCTGGAGTTTAGAGAAATGCTGATAACAGGATTTCATAAATATTGAGCCAGACATGCCACAGGCACTAATCCAGGTAGTCCACCAAGTGTGTGATAGCAGATTTCCTGCCTCCTCCCTCTTTGCCTGTCCTCTCCAGTCTTCTTGCCATCCTTATCCCAGTTGCTCAGGGCCTGACCCTGGCTAAAATCCCTAAAGACTACACTGACAAGCTCTTGGCCTTGACCAATTAAAGTTAGCTGGGGAGCCTTGATCCGGAAATCTCTCTAGAAGTGGCATGGGGCTGTGTAAATAAATGTTTGGAAATAGGACAATGAAAGTAGTTGGAGTGTTAAAACAAGGACAGCCTCACTCATTTGCACCAGTGAATTCTCTGCCAAATGTTTGCTCTCCATCCTGTAGACATGTGGAAGCTAAGTGAAAGGAGTGGAAGAGAAACTGAGCAACCTCATCCCTCCTTGTTTAGTTTCCAGTTCTTTGAAGAGGAACATGGCAGGGCCAGAGCAGGTGAATTTCCTATGGTGGCACTCCACGGAATTCCAACTCCTGTCTTAATGTAGTGAGAGGCAGTGTCAGTATTTTAGAGGCTATGTACTTGTAACTTGTTCTACTTTCTATCTTAAAGTCAAAAGAGATTCCGACAGCATAAGAAAATATCCAAAGGAGTGTGTAATAACTTTAAAAATTATTTAATTAAAACTATTGCTATAAATGTAGCAAATGTTTATTATTTAAAAAGTTATATTTGCCCCACCATTCTGTCTCACTCCCCAGAAGTAACAATTATTCATAATAGCTTCAGTGGTTTTGTATATACCTATATGTAGATATAGATAGATTTTAGTACAATAAAGCAGTTGTTCTCAAACTTTAATGTAAGTGATCATCTGGGAAACTTGTTAAAAATGGAAATGGGACTTGGTTGTTTTACAAACAACCTGGAAGATGTTGATGCAAGTGGTCTGCAGAGCAGACCATTGAAATCCTCTCTTCTATTGTTCTTTGAATTCTTTGGAGTCAAAGATTATAAATCCCATGGCTTCTTATAATGTGGTGAAATGATACATCATTCCAAATCTTCAGATGTACATCTGCAGAGGCAGCTTTCTTGACTGGGAAGGGATTTCATTTTATAAGATAAGAGGCGTGTGTGTGTGTGTTTGCATGTCTAATTTATTTTAGAATTGTTTTAGAATTCACTTCTAAAAACCTATATGGAAAAATTTATCAGGGCCAGACAGAAAGGAAGGAGGTATATAGTTAGAAGGGAAAAGACACCTAATCTCTGTTTTGCATGGGAAATAGGGGAATTATTTCCAGAACCTTAATGCAACAACAAAAACAACAATAAACAGCGGGAGCAATGACAGACTTAATGTTAAGAATAAATTTTAAAAGAAATTAAAAAGAGAAAACCTAGTAAGAAAATGATTGTGAGAAATGGGCTAAGAATTTAAGGGTAGAAATTTTGAAAATGAATAAAAGAAAAAAATATTTTTAAAATGAATCAATAAAAGGACTAAAGTAAAAATTCAAACAGACACAAAGGGAAGAATTTTTAGAGATAAAAATGTAAACACCTTCAGCTCAAAAGCTAAAATGAAAATCAAAATGAATCCAAATTTATATAATGTAAGGTAGAATGTTAAAAATAAAATCAAGGGGGCTTCCCTGGTGGCGCAGTGGTTGAGAGTCCGCCTGCTGATGCAGGGGCACGGGTTTGTGCCCCGGTCCGGGAGGATCCCACATGCTGCAGAGCGGCTGGGCCCATGAGCAATGACCGCTGGGCCCGCGCATCCCGAGCCTGTGCTCCGCAATGGGAGAGGCCACAACAGTGAGAGGCCCGCGTACTGCAAAAAATAATAATAATAATAATAAAAATAAAATAAAAAAAAATAAGAACAAGGAAAAATAATAAAAAGGGAAACTCTGGCTCTGAGCTCAGAAGGTCAAATATCGAACGGGAAAGCAGCTAGATAAGACTAGACACTTCAAAAGGAGGAAAAACGCACCAAAATGACATAACAAAAAGCCATTTTAAAGTTGAGATATTAAAAATAACAATAATATCAACAATGAAAAGCATAAGCAAACAAGTAAATTGCTGCAGGGGGAGGCTGTGGACTCTTCCTGGCCCCAGGCAGGTGTCTTTTAGCGGCGAGACTGAGGTCTTCACCACTGAGCTTGGTGATCAGAGCTGCAGCCCAGACGCTATTGCAGAACGTGAAGGCTGAGTCCCTTTTGTCAATGTCAATTTTTGGTGGGTCTGCAAATGCAAGGAAGAAACCAGTAGCCTCCTTCTTCTCCTATTTCCCCCACTGCCAAAAGTCTTACTTTAAGACCCTGGCTTGCCATTTCCTTTTAGGTCACCTTCCGTAATCTGTGTAGACAATGGAGCAGGGATCCAGCTCATTGGAGTGATTGGAGTTGTAGCAGAGAGAGTTCGTCTTCTCTCCCGGCACAGGTCCTGGGGTGGCCCTGGGTACTCAAACCTCCATGACCTAAACTGAGTCACCCATCTTCCCCCCAGATGTGTTCCACCCCGAGTTCATTCTGCTGCTTAATGTGTAACCATTGCCCTAATCAATGAAGCAAGTCACCTCACGGTCACTCTGGACTGCTCCCTTGTGTTCACTCCCACACTCAGTTGGCCACCAGGTGCTGCCTCTTCTACCTCCCAAATCTCTCTTCTATCTTCATCAACCCCGTGCTTTTCAAGCCCTCACTGTAAGTGAGATGGGTCTGAAGAGATAAACAAGGATTTTATGTTCCTTGTTTGGGTGCTGGGAATTAATGAAAACAGTAGTTTGCCTAGATATGTACCATCTCAAAGGGGAGCATAAAGAGGAGCAGGGAAAATTGAGAGTCAGAGAAAAGATTGGTTAGCACTGGACCCAGGCAGATGTGCAGATGCCAGAATTGATTCCACAGCGCTGGCTCTGCCCGGTGCTGCCCCCTTTGGCACACTTTTCTGAGTGTGGTGTCATCTTAAGCAGCAGAGGTGGACAGTCAGCTTCTCCACTGATTGAAGAGGGTCTGAAGAGACAGTCTTCAGAGTTCCTGTCTTGCTTAACATATGTTTTATTCAAAGGAGGACCAGAAGGACCAGAGACAATGGAAAGCTTGGGGCCAAGAGGCTTTTTAATAATCCGTGTCAATCCCACTCGCCTTTATCCTTCCACAACGGAGCAGAGGTGGCACAAATCACATATCACTACTATTAATACAGAGGCTTCAAGTCAAGGGATGGCATGACATGACCCAGAGCCTTTTCTCATACTAATCTGATTAGATACTCAATCTTCCTCTGTTCTCTGATTCAGGCCAATGCTTAGACACCACGGCATTTCTGGGCTCCTGAGAGAAGTGCTGCAGCTTACTTTGCATCAAGGCACTTTGAGTTTAAGATGCTGGGAACTGACAGTGTCTGGAGCGGGTTACAGGGGTGGGAGAGGAACATGTGGCTGCAGAGACTTCTGGCCACAAATTCCGACACTGACATCCCCAGGAAAACACTGCTGCTTGTTTGAAAAGCAGCTCCAAGTGGATGTCGTGCTGACGGTAATCAGATTTAAAATTAGCCTTAACATGCCTTCATCAAGGGAGGCTTAATTGTAGGGCCCAATCAGTAGACAAAATATTGCAATGACAATTTTGCTGACAAAGTAATTCTAAACAAACCATTTCAAAGTGGGTAAAATCTTCTCTTTGGAGTCACTCAGGTTTTGAAGTCACTCAAGCCTTCCTCCCTTCAGACCCATCTCCTCATTCTCTAGGTTTTCTGATTTTAAACGTATACATTTAGAATTTGTAAGATTTCCTTTCTCCAAACTCTAGGAACTCTTATCTTTTGGCTGCACACAGCACTGTGGAGTGGGGAGCACTCTGCTTACCTGCTCTGTGGTCCTGGGCCAGTTACTTATCCTCTCTGAGTCTTGGTTTTCTCACCTGTAAAGTGAGCGAATAAAGCTGACCTTGAAAGATTGTCGAGAGGTCTAAAATAAATGAGGTATGTGAATCCATTTTTATTTCCTTTCTCTTTCCCAAACCCAAATGGCTCTGGGTGCTCTCTACCCTGATGTCCCTAAGGTCATTGCTGCTGGAATTTTTTCCCAATGATTTGCAAATAGGATTATTTTGCTTGATGTCAGCAAGCAGAAGAATATCCCCCTGTCCCCAGCCCCCATATCTAGTTCAGTGATTCTCAGTTGGGGAGAATCTCAGTTTTGCCCCCCAAGGGACATTTGACAATATCTGGAGACATTTTGGGCTGTCACAACTTGCTGGGCGGGGTGGGGTGAAGTGGAGAGAGGTACTACTAGAATCTAGTGGGTAGAATCCAGGGGTGCTGCTAAATATCCTACAAAGCCCAGGACAGCCCTGCATAACAGAGGATTAACTGGCCCTAAATGTCAGTAGTGCCATGGTTGAGAAACCTGGCCCTAGAGGATGGTATATATTCTTATTCATGAGTTCCTTGAAGGTAAGGAATGTGCCTGATATATCTTCCTTTCTCATAAAGAAGGTTTGAAAGAGAGTTGGGAAAAATACCCAAATGGGATTGCTCTTACTACTGAGTGTAGGGGGAAGAGTTCTGTTCAACCTGACGTGGCCGGCATTTCTTTCCTCTTTGGTCCTCAAGTTGGGCTCTGTATTTCTCTAACATCCTGCATTATCTCATTTCCTTTTGACTTGAAGTATTTCCTTCAACTTTTCCCCATTTGATATATGGGATTTACTTAAGTTTGTTATCCTTCTCATCTGTTCATACTGTATACTGAGAAACACAGAAGCATGTATACAGGAAACAGAGAGAGATATCCTGGGATATGAAGTTGAGGGTGCCCAGACTGACCACGGGACATTTCCAGAAGTCCTGGGAGTGGCCATGTGAAATAAGATGCCAAACATTAGAAAAAGCTAAGGAGGATCACTGGATGAGACCCCAAGGAATCCTGGCTACAATGAGGGCAGAGTTGTATGGATAGACTCATTTTCCCTGGTTGATTCCATTCAGTTGATGATACAAATACAAATAAATATGTGATATATTCTCAATTACACAGTATCTATCTAACAGATGGAGAAATGCCTGGAAGGGGCGTGTATTAAAATATTGATGTGGTTATCTTGATTAGAAGTCATTTTTTTCCCTGTATACTTGCTTCTGAATATTCCAAATTTTCTATGAGTATTTTATAAGTTGAATAACAGTAGACAACATTTCAAAAGAATTTGAAGAGCCATTTTCAACACATCTGCCTGAACCTTATATTCTGAGGATTTCTCCTCCTCTATAAATCACAAGTTAGATGTTGGCAAGCTGCTGCTAAGAGATAAATTGCTCTCCCACTGCCCCAGCTGAGAGTCATGTCTGGGTAACAGCTGCTTCGATAATTACTTTATTTGGTGATGGATGAATTCTTGGTTGCTTTACAGATGTTGAAATGACTTTGGCCAAACGAAATTGCATGTATGCCTGTTCATTTCTCCTCACCCCTCTCACAGTGGGTGTGGGAAATAGATAGCCCACTACAGGACAGAGGGATGGCGTGACCTGACCTTCCTGTCCAGAGGCAGCATCGGCCTTGGGTGCTCGCTCTTTGGAGAGCCGCACAAAGCTGTCAAATGTGCCAATGCAGCAATACCGCCCCACAGCAGGCTCTGCTGGGGTACGAAGATCCACTCCCAAAATGGCTCTTACTCCCTCTTCTGCTTTGCACTCTGCAGTGATAGCAGATCGCTCTTTTCCAAATGTAAACAGGAAAATGCAAAATCCAGTCTTGTGAAGGAATGGTCTCACTTCTCAAAGGGCCACTAGTCTGTAATGGGGAAAGTGCTGGAAAGCTATTTTATAGGAAAAACCACGGATGCTCCTTGTCATAGGGAGTGATCCGATGGCACTCACTGAAAAAGCAAACAGGCAGCTCTCTCTTGTATCTGAAGCGATTCCTCAAAAATTCTGGGTATGTACTTCGGAATCTAACCTTAAAGAGCTACCCTGGCAGCTTTCAAGGACCACAGTGATCCCAAAGAAAATGGGGAGGTAGCTGATAAAAAAAAAAAAACTTAACTAAGAGCAACTATAAGAGAGAGAGATGGGCCAGGAAGAGAAGAGTTGGAGAATCCAAGATAAATCAATCAAGGCATGTAGGGAATTTTAAGAACAGTGTGAAAGTTCTCTTGCAACTTGTGACCAGAATAAGGCATTACACATCCCTGGTGAAAAGTCTAGGAGAACTGATGCAGCTGGGGAGAACCTGCTCAGGTGTGAGGCTGAGCAGGTGATGCACGGGCTGAGGGACCATGACAGCAACAGCAGGACCTTAAGCAAGCTGGTGTATGGCACGCAGCTCCTAAGAGAAGCTTCTAGAGAAGCTTCATGTTTCAGAGGTAAGGGATTCCACCAGCAAAATGCAATGACCTGCTTCTCCTCATCCAGGAGAGAAACGTGAAGTTCCAAATTTAGGTTCAAAAAACTGTATAGTATAAGCATCAGAAGGTGAAGGGGTCCACCACACATTGTCCTTTGGAGTCAGTAGAGGGCATTGTGTCAGAGAAAGCCCCAGATTCAACTCTTTCCTTACTATGTGACCTTGGGGAGTGATCTAAACTCTCTGAGCTTTGGATTTCTCATCTGTGAAATAGGTAACAATGCCAGCCCCCTGGAGAGGAAAATGATGTACTGCAAGGAAAACGTGTCGCCCAATGCCTGCCAACCAGGTGGTCAGTACATGGCAGCCAGAAGCACACAGGCACCACACTTCTCATGTCCAATAAAGGTAGATACAGAGAGTTCCCCTTTATTCCTGGTGCCACATGGAACACCCCTTGGCTTCTGACCTTGCTGTTGCTGGTTCTGCCTGGCTCCTTCATGTTGACTTAGTTTCCACTTTAGCTCCATTCCTGCAGATTGGCCACTGATCCTGGTTGTGCAGGTAACACCCAGGGTCTGGCCCCTTGTTCAACATCCACTACTACCATACAGGAGAGTGGGGGTAAGATCTGAATGGTGGAAATAAGACAGTAGCAATTCATGAGGGCAAAGTGTGAAGGGTACAACAAGATCCACATGGTCAGCAACTAGCCTGGAAAGAGGGTTGGAGTGTGGCCCAGTTCTCAGACTCAAAGGGATTCAAGTGGATGTGTTTGATTTTTTTGGCATCAGTAAAGTCTAGCTATGAGTATTTACTATTTACTATTTTTTGAGTATTTACTATACTCAAGACACTGTCCCATGAAACTTATAAACATGATTTAATATAATCTTTCAATAGTTGTTATAAAAGAATTGTATAAACAAAATTTTACAAACCAGGAAATAACTAGGTCACACAGCTAGCAAGCACTGGAACTGGAATTTGGCACAGGACTTCACAGCTTATATTTTCTTAACAACTGTGCAACCATGATATTGCTTCAAAGTTAGGCTTTTCCTCAACATACATGTACATTCTCATTTTCTCTCTCTCCCTTTCTCTCTCTCTCTCTCATATGTGTTTTTTTTGCTATCATATTTTGTGCTTTTGTTTTTAAAAATTATATTTAGTAGCATTAGACCTTGCTAAATCTCTTAGAATTTTTGGTCGATAGTACTACCTGGTTCCAAAAATGAAATGAAGTAAAATGAAATGAAGTAAAATAAAATAAAAATTGATTGTGTTCTTAAATTTTAATTATGCAAAAATTCTCTGCAAATTCAGTAAGGTCTTGTTTGCTGGACTGTCACAGTTTTAGAAAAGTGTGATTCGTTTCAAGTGACATTTTAAGTGGAACACCATCAAACCAGAGTTTATTTATTGAAGGTGAGCTACAAACCATGTATCTTAGTCTGTTCAGGCTTCTATAACAAAATACCACTGACTGGGTGGCTTATAAGAACAGAAATTTCTCATAGTTCTAGAGCCTGGAAGTCCAGGATCAGGGTGTCCACTAGGTCAGGTTCCGGTGAAAGCCCTTTACCAGTTAACAGTGACATTAGATATTCTCATCAGTCATATCAACATGGTAAGTTATATCAATGTTAAAGAGTATTACAAAGTTACTTTCTTTTTCCATAGATTTTTATCTTCATTTTACTTTCCTGATATCTATTTTCTCCCCTCCTGCCATCTCTTCTCCTCATGTGAAACTGTGACTTTGTATTTGCTGGTATATCATGCTCACCTCTGTATTTTCAATTATTCTGTGTCATTTTATTTTAGGCAGATATCTTGTAACCAGCATTTGTCCAGATTTTGTTTGTTCAGGCAATCTGGGAAAGATCTGGTCTTGTTTCTATTTTTGTATTTATACATTAGGCTTCAATTATACATCCTTTTGCCTTTAATTTTTCTGTCTTTGCAATGATGATTGTTTCACCTCTTTTACAGCACACACATATATTCTTTTCTGAACTCAGTTTGATCCTAGTAATTTGATTGATTGATTGATAAGCTCAGCCTTCTTAAAAGTGAGGCAGCTTTACTTGCAGCTGTAAAATAAATAAGTCACAGGATGTAATATACAGCATAGGAACAGAGTCAATAATATTGTAGGGCTTCCCTGGTGGCGCAGTGTTTGAGAGTCCGCCTGCCGATTCAGGGGACACGGGTTCATGCCCCGGTCCGGGAAGATCTCACATGCCGTGGAGCGGCTGGGCCCGTGAGCCATGGCTGCTGAGCCTGCGCGTCCGGAGCCTGTGCTCCACAACGGGAGAGGCCACAACAGTGAGAGGCCCACATACCGCAAAAAAAAAAAAAAAAAAAATTAGTAATAATAATATTGTAATAACTCTGTATGTGGCAGATGGCAACTAGACTTATTGTGGTGATCATTTCTTAATGTAGAAAAAATATCAAATCACTATATTGTACACCTAAAACATATAATATTGTATGACAATGGCAATTCAATAATAAACAAGCAAATAAATAAATAAATAAAATGGCTTGCAAAAGGAATTAAGAAGGAGAAGCTGGAACCAGAGAACCTGAATTCAAATCCTAGTTTTACCACTTATGTTTTTGCCAAGTCACTTCTTCTAGTAAGGTGTTAACTGCTGCATTTGCCGAATGTGATAGTGATATTGCACTTACATAAATGGAAGAAAAGAAATTAAAAAAAAATGAGTGAGGCACCTTGGAAACATGTGTAGCCTGGTCTCCCTGCCTCTGGACCCGTTCTTCCTCAACCTGCCTTTTGTGCTGCTGTCAGTATGAAAGTGGTGATCTTAAAATGCAAATCAGGTTACTCCATTCACCTACGTATCTCTGTCAGTGGCCCCGGCCACATAAAAAATATAGTTCCAACCTCTTGGTCTGCCATTCAAGGTCCTCACTCTCTTTTCCAAGATTATCTCCTACTTTTCTCTCTCCCACACTCATGTCTGTTCCAGCCATAACCCATTTCCTCTTTCTATTGCCTCATGCTGTTACCCCTTCCAGAAAAGCCCTTGATCAATTCTCTTAGAAAGAGCTGATGGAGTGCAGTTAAGTGCCTGGCACTGGGCTTAGGATAGGGCATGAAAGTGGTGAGAACAGCTGGCCAAGTGCACTCTTTCATAGGGTTCCCGGCAAATGAGGAAGACAGTGAAAGCTCAATGACCATAAGTAAAAGTGGCTCTGGGAACACAGAGCCGGAGCCCCCAACCTTGACTTTGATGTCCAGGGAAAACTATGATCATACTGGGACCCGAAGGCTGAGCAGAGAGTGAGCCTGGCCTTCTTTCCCTTGTCACCTGGTGGCTTCCTGCTCATCCTTCCAACCCTCTCTCAGGCCTCACTTCCCTCCAGGCAGAAGAAGTCACTTCCTGCTCTGTGTGCTAGCTCAGTGTTCTCTACGTTAAGATCCTTTTAGCTCTGGATTGCGTTTATTTGTCTGTCTTTCCTGTCCTAGGCTATGAGACTCTAGAAGGCCGAGTCACTTGTTTACTTTTGTATCCCTGTGCCCTGTGTATGGTGCATAGTGAGTGCCTGATGAAAGTGCAAGGGGATTCAGTTCCTGGATCCTGCTCGTCTGTGCCCAGCACCTCTCCTAGCCCTGGACCCACCTGGTGCATTCCTGAACCTCCTTCTCTGGCCAAGCTTTCCTTGGTTGCTCAACTTCCAGACTCCTCTTCTGATTCTTCTATACTTTGTCCCTAAACTGACTCTAGCATTCAGAACGCCCCTTCTCTGGTACCTGTTTGCTTCCATCCCTCAAGGGGCTTCGGGGGGTAACTCTTTTCATTAGCAAAACAGAGTGGCAGACAAACAGCACCTACTAAGCAGTGTTTATTGAAGGTGTTATGTGCTTTTAATAGCATGTCCTCTCCGAGATTTGGTGCCTGGGAAAGGATATTTGCTTATGAGGTGATAAAAATTTAATTAAAAAAATGAGAGCTATATATCCCAATTTGCTTCCTTATTTACGTTGGCTTCCAGGAAGCCCAGACTTAATGTTCAAGTATATCAACTACACATCATGTTTCTGGTAGAATTATTTCCTTCCTTCATTTGGGTGTGTTCTGATTAAAAACATATAACATTCATTTTACTGTCAGAAAAAAAATGTAATTCCATTAAAAGAAAAATATAGGGTATAACTATATTTTCATATAGAATTATACCATATATCCTCCACCCACCCACCCACCCCCAAGTTTATTTTAAATTGTGGTTTTATTGCAAGTTACCTCAAATATTTATTTCAAGAGTATGTTCACATTTAAATTCTTCTCCTTTCTTCCTTTCCTTTGCTTATTATTTTCCTTTTTCATAAAACAGGCTGAATTGGTTGAAACATGCCGTATAGTTGAACTATACTAAAGATCATTCAACCACTATGTTATCATAAAGGAAAGGAGAGGGCGTGAGGGAAGGAGAGGGCATGGATGGGGGACCAAAGGGATGGGAGGGGATTTACTTACTGAGCGATGACCATTTCCAGGCCCCTCATGCACAGGTTTCTCAAGTCATGAGATTTCCATTTTAGAATGAGGTTTGGCTTCCATTTTTTTGATTGGAGAAGTCCAACAAGCTGTCTCATGATCTCCCCTCACTTTTATTTCTAAAATCTCCCGTTTCTCCTCTCTTCCTGATTTTAGGTAACAGCCTTGTTATCTGCTTACTCACCCAATCCAGAAACTCAGGAGTCACTGGCATTCTTCTCTCTCCTTCACTAAAAAGGCAGCTAACCCTGCCCTTTAATGGCTTTACTCTCCTCCCCTTTCCCATCGTTTATACCAAAGTCTGGCTCAAATGGTTCTTCCTTGGGACTATGTCGATCACCTTCTTGCTAATATCTCTTCTATTTCTCCCACACTGATCTTTCCCCCACATGGGTATTTTGTCTTTGTGATATTTCTGAATGGCAAATCTGACAACATCACTCCTCTGACTACACTCTTTTGCCCTCAAGTAAAATCCCTGGCCAACCATCTCAGGATTTTCATGATTTGTGCCTCTTACATCCTCTGCAGTCTTCTCTCCCTTCCCCTCTCATATCCATCCTACATTCCGGCCACACTGAATGTTTTACAGATTCTGGAATAGTCACCAGCTTTCCTGCCTCCAGGCTCTGTTTGTATGTTTTGCTCTACTTGGAATGTTTATCTCTTGCGTGGCAAACAGCTTCTCTCTTTCAAGACCTAATTCAAGTTTCTACTCCTCTTGGTTTCCCTTACCCCACTTTCAAGCGTGTTGAGCTCATCCTCCTTTCTACGACTCTATGTTGTACACAGTTATATAGTATCATTTCCACACTGTGCTGCAATTATTTGGTTTTATATTTGACTAAATTACTTGATTATAACCTTCCTGATTTTACAAATTTTATTCTTGTTGCATTCCTAGTGTCTAGCTCTAAGCATGTTTTTGATTATCATAGGAATATTTTATTTCCTTTAAGCTAAAGGTTTATAGTAAGCTAAAGGTTTAAGTTAAAGATTTCATAACTAAGACAAAAATCGATAAAAGGCATGTATGTCAATCGTACAACTGCTCAGTTCATTATAAAAGCAGGTAGGTAGGAAATGCTTGAGTTGCTAGTTGGAAGGTGGTTTAGAATGGATTTGCAAATAGACTCAAGAAACATTCAGCCTTGCACTTTTTCTTCTGCAATAATCATCAGATTTTCCTGCCCTTGGTCACTTTTGTGTTTGAAAGTGCCAGTTAATTACCCTTTCCCCTATAGGTTCTGAATAAGAATAAGAGAGGAATTAAAATATCAGTGGATTAAAATTCAAGGATCAGTTTTATTTCAGTAAAGCTGAATTGGAGGATGCAGCTTAGACTTCACGACAAAACTGGGCTCCTCCTTCAGTGCTCCCTTGGCTTTGGCTGATTTGTCCAAGCTTAGAAACCTGTGGCGACGGGAGCTGAGCTGGCTGTGGGAAGCCCACTGGCTGGGAAAGTTGCCTTCCGCAGCCTAGGCTGAGAAGATGAGGTGGCCAAATGTGGAGAGCAACCCTGCACCATATTGCCACAAAATGAAGGAATGATGTCACACTCTCAGGACCTCACCAGTCCTTGAGAGGAGGGTCTACAGGGATGAAGCAGAATGCTTTAATAGCCCTGAAAGGGTTAGTTTCTATTTAATGGACCAAAGCAGGAGCAACAGAACAGAGAAGGGCTTGTTCTTCCTAGCAAGGGTCATAGGACGATCAATCTCTTAAACTCAGTGTCCCAGGACCTCAGATATCTTGGTCCAAAGAATTCCCCTGTTCATGGATGGAGTCAGGTAATTCCTAAGTAAAAAACGGTATGACTCTGTCTGCTTTCTGTTACCTAACATTTATCATTTTATCAGGATGATGGGTAGATCAATAAGTGCTCCTGACATGAAGGACGTACATGTTAATATCATCAAAGCTTAATGTAAAGGAAGTATCACCTTGACATTCAGGTGTGCGCTGACGTAAAGCATAATCGCTTGGGAATTACTATGGGTTATAAAGGAGGTCTTTTTTTTCTTTTTTTCCTGTAATGTCATCTCAACTCAGGTCAATTTGTAATTGCACATCTGGGTAACAAACAGCAGTGACCTGAAGGCACCTAACACTTCTATTGAGAGTCAAGAGTGGCTTGTGCTGTAAATTCTGTATCACTGGGACCTTTCTGATATCCCTTCCAGCCCTTGGAGTTTATGATCCAGATATGCCTCCAAAGGAACTAACCTCAGAAAAATCTTTTGCTGGGCTCTTACCCATATTTCATTAATTCATAGTTAGATTCATTTAGTTCTGGCTTGACTGATTTCTGGTCTGTGGGTCTGCATTCTTTTCCTTTGCTCACTGTACTCCTTCAAACTGTGATGTGTTTCATTTGGTCAGTTCCATAAATTATATAATGGTAAGGAAGAAAAAATAAAAGAGAAAGTCACTGTCAGGAGGCAACAGTGTAAAATGAATAGATCATATTATTACATAGTGGGTCTGATTTTTTTAGATGACTTGAGATGGTCTTCTTAGAAGGATCATTCTTTACTGATGTGCGGAGCCTATGGTGACACAGCAATGGTCAGGAGTCCCCTAGGCCAGTGCTTTTCAAACTTTAATATGCACGTGCATCACCTGATTCTGCAGGGCTGGGGTGAGGTTTAAGATTCTGCATTTCTAACAAGCTCACAGATGATGCTGATGCCTGAGCAGCAAGAACCTAAATTACCAAATCAAAACACCAGCCCCACAACTCATCACAATTAATTTTATTCCACAGCATGTTTAGGGGAATGTTATTCTCAGGAAGAGGTTTAGGATTCAAATAATTAGAAAAAAAAAAAAACCCTGGAAAGTACACACCTTTATGTATCTTTTCTTTTCATTAAATATATATCTGTTTGGCAAAAAATGTTAGACTCTTTTGTACAAAAACAAAGCAAAGAAAAAAAAATAACCAAAAAAAACCATAACCCCCCCCCCCAAATCAACAACCCTGAACCCTTGCAAACTGTCAATACCTGTAATAATTACAACGATGTAAACTTGGGTACTTGACCATCCTGTGGAAACCTGTGCTCAGCAGAGCCACCAGGAGGAGGACCACCAAACCCTTCGATAAGCAACTGCCCCTCATCGAGGCTTTTAGATTTAGTACATTAGAGATGGAGCAAGGGGACTGGTTTTACCATTTGTGCTTTCAGCTAAGGGGCTGGAAGGGTGTGTGGCAGTGAAGAGGGCAGGTCTGGGCTGGGGCGGGGAGAGAAAAGCCAAGACTTGCTGGGAGGCAGGAAGGGTGGTCACCGTCACAGGGCAGACGTGAAGTGGCCATGGGACCCACAGACTGTGTCTGGAGACCCAGCCCTGGGAAGAATTAGGAAGAAGCTGCTGCTACTGCTCTTGGGACCAGAGAGCAACAGGGCAGGCAAAGGCTGGGATGCAGGAGGGAGGGGGTTTGGAAGCAGATTTCAATTCACATGGAACTGGTGGTGTGAGCAGACTCTAGAAGCAAGGGAACGAGGAGGTGTTTGGTCTTCTCAAGTAGCTAGACTGTTTTCTTCCAGACACAGGCCTCGGGCACACCCCTGGGTCTGGCTGTAGGTTTGGGGGCGGTCTGGTGCTGCTGGCTTTCAGCCTCCAGGAGGGGAGGGCTTGCCTGCTGGGAAGAAGATGGAAGGGCCCTTTGGCTCTCTTACTGGCGGTGGGTTTTGCTTTTCTCCCACCTTAGGCTGCAGCAACGGGAGGTGACCTAAAGCAACGGGAGTCTAGAAACGGAATCAGGGCAGTGAGCAGGACGCCAGGGAGGGGCAGGAAGACGCCGGGGCTAGAGGCATTGGGGCCAAAGGAAATGTGGCCCGCAGCTTTCCTCTACCACAGCGGATTCCAAGGCATGGGAGCGTTTTCATTCTTCTCTCCTGTTAGCTAGCTCTTCCAGTTTTGGAGGGGGAGCTTCTGGGCCCCGGGCGCTTCAGTTACAGTCATAGACAAAGTCATAGTTGCTGGGCTCCTTGGGGATGGGTGGAGGTGCGTCGGGGATCTGAATGTTTTCCAGGTCTAGGAGGCGGAGCTTGATTTCCATGCTGAGCAGCGTGTCCAAGTCATTCCTCGTCAGGTCGCTCATCATATCTTTCCCCAGCAGCGCATTCAGCCCATCTGTCCAGATACAGTACTGGTGGGAAGGGAGGTGACAATGAGAACTACTGATGACAATAACAAGAGGAGGAACAATAGCTGACACTTACTGATCACTCAGCATGGTCTAGGCTCTGTGCTAAGTGCTTTGCCTACATCATCATTTAATATGCACAGCATCTCTATAAAGCTGACACTTCTGGGAGCGTCTCTGTTTTACAGATGAGGGAACTGAGGTGGTGAGGAATTAAGTCACTTGGTAGTACGTGGAGTGGGTGGGATTTGAACTTACGCAATCTGCTTCCAGTGCCTGCACTCTTCTGTGCCCATGATGCCTCCCCGTGGCGCAGCAGGAGGGTTTGGGTTCTCATGCCTGTGCAACATAATATCTCTAACATCCCACCAGTGAGTCAATGAGTTTAAGGTATTGGTAGAATATATCCCAACACTCCTGGACTCAACATCAGGTCAAGCTTGCTTCTTTCCGCACTCCAAGTATGGTTCCCAGTCTAGTAGCTAATCTCTGCCTATCCTATCTGATTCCCAGCACTCACAATGACAGCCCAATGGGAGGCCCACCTTTGCATTTCTCAGCAAAAGGTCTAGGAAATATCTGAGTGCTGCCCAATGTCTGGTGGGCAAAGTGGCTAAAATTATTGGGTGATCTTAACGGAAGGTGGCTTGGCTGCCGGTCTAGGGACCCCTTCTGCCTGGGTCTCCAGGTTCCAAGGTTTTTCTCCTCCAGGTCTCTGGAGCCTGGTCCCTGGGGACATCACCTGTTTTTGGAAAGCACTCCATGGTACCCAACCAAGAATTTGGTTCTTCCCCTCTCATTAAAATTAATCGCGTCCTTTGCCTCTCCAGTAGATTATGAACTGTGCTTCATGTATCTGAGGACCTGCCTTGCTCTTGTCAGTTTCCCTCCAGAGGCTGAAACCCTGCCCTGACCTGGTATTACAGCCATGATACCTGGTGGAAGAACAAGCCTCTGCTGCCCGCATCTCAGAAAAATGCCTGCATTCTGGATGCTCTGCTTGCTCACCTTTTGGATGTCCTAGTCCTATATAAGGCTTCTTTGATAGCAATTTCTCTGCTTTTCCTGTGGGACTGGTCTTCCTTCTAGAACATGCTCCAGATTTCCCCCTCTTGCCCTCACTGGGTCAAGCTGCAATTCCAGACCCTACTTAGCTTGTCCTTTGCACTGTGGTTACCTGGGCTATGTTCCAGAATATGATAGCAGATCTCAACATAAAAGTACTACAAGATGGCAAGCACTACACAGATCTTAAGTCATAGTGAGGTGATAGAAATCTACCACGACGCACATTGGTGGCACCACTTTTTAAGCCAAGGACGTGTACCATGGGTGTATTACGAGGCCCATGCCTGAGTAGTGCAGCCCTGAACTGTAGAGCTTTGGTTCTGCCTTGGCTATGTGATCTCAGCCAAAGCATTTAACCTATCTAAACATCAGTTGAGTGCTAAAGGATTTCTGGAAGTATTCGTGTCCTCATGAATACCTTAGGTAGACTCCGAACACATCGAAACATTCGTTTCCTCGTAAATAACTTTAATAAAAATAGATACCCAGGTCCTACCCTGCAGATCCTGATCTTATGGATCTTGGGTCAGGAAACTTTATTTGGAAAAGCTTCTAGCTAATTCTGATGTACCTCTAGATATGGGCACCACTGAACCCCATGCTCTTTAAGGCCCCTTTCAGCTCTGGCACTGTTTCATTGTAAATCCCTAAGTGCTGGGGATTACTGCTCTCTGTACACAGCTTTCCCAGTCCTGGCTAGCTTCCTAGTACAGATTAATTTAACCCACAGGAACACTTCTGTGGTGCTTTTCTTTTGAGAAGCAGCAAGTACAGAAAATTTTATTAAAAAGTACATCAACCAATAAATAAGAACTCTGTAGTACTGAATCTGAGCTGGAAGTATCAATATGAACTTACAGTGTATTTTATCTTTAAAAAAACATAACTCCAAGCTCTGTCTACAAAAACCCCGAAAATAATGACCAACCCAGTAGTGACAGGCACACCTAATGTCCAGAATCTGGTTGCTAAATACCAAAAGGAGCCAAAGCTCCACAGAGAAAAGGTAGGAAATGTACAAGATGAACCTGGAATATCTTGTCATGCCAGAATGCTTGAAAGCTGCCAAAGACATCTGTCAATAGAACTCAGAAGCTAACCAGAAGGTGTTCCTTCTTTCTCTAGATAATTTGGACACTGATAATGACAATAACTGCAACCTATTGATGTACAAATACATTAAATCCATAACTTCATAATGATACCCAAACACCAAAAATCCTTCACTGGGCTCCTTTGAAGATGCTCATGATTTTGAAAACTGGTAAAGAGAATCAAGCATTCTCCTGCCTATCCTATGTACACTGTTTAACCTCAGGGTAACCAAAGAGTTGATGAGGCAGTTTCTCTTTATGTAGCTATAATAGAATTGGAATATCAACCTTTTCCAAAGTCTAACAGATCCAAGGATCTAGGCGATAATCATCAATGGCTGCAAACGTTTCCAAAAGCGAGACAACCAGACATCATGGAAGAATACAACACTACTGCTGCTTAAAGTAGAGCCTGAATTTGATGAATCGTCTAACTATCACTTAACAGGAAGTACAGGATGCAGATAAACACATGAAATGAGACAGCAGGTTATGGTAGGCAGAATAGTACCCTCCTTTTAAGTAAGACCATGTCCTAATCCCTGGAACCTGTGAGTATGTTAGGTTACATGGTGAAGGGAATTAAGACTGCTAACCATCTGATCTTAAAACAGGGATTTTTATCTGGGATTTTCTAGGTGGGCCCAATGTAATCACAAAGGTCCTTAAAAGTGGAAGAGGGAAACAGAACAGGAGTGAGAGAGAGGGAGATCTGAGTATGGAAGAGGCGGTCAGAATGATGCAGTGTGAGGACTCAACCCACCGTTACTGAGATGGATGGAGGTGAGGAATGAGCCGAGGAGTGCGGGTGACTCTAGAAGTGGAAGGGGTGAGGAAATGGATTATCCCCTAGTCCAGAAAGGAGTTCAGCTCTGTCGATACCTTGAGTTTAGCCCAGAAAGACCTGCATCCGACTTCTGATCTCCAGAATTGTAAGATAATATATTTATGTTGCTTTAAGCCACTAAATTTGTGGTAATTTGTTACAGCAGACAAGGAAACTAATATACAGAATTAAAATCAGCAAAATCTAGACTATTGGCTATGCTACCAAACAGATGAGCTGCTTTTTTCAATGAATAAATTGCAAGGAAAAGAAAACACATGCACGTGTTCATGAGAGAAGGAGAGAGGAACCTATAGATTCAAGGAAACTGAAGAAACACGTGAACCAATTGATATGTATGGATCTTATCTGGATTCTGATCTGAACAAAGTATAAAAGAAAAAAGGAAAACCAGAAAGGAGACAGAGAAATCTGAAAACTGACTGCAAATCGTGGTATTAAAATGTTATAAAATTGAGTGTGATCATGGTATGATAGTTATGTTTCCAAGTGGACTCTTTATTATTTAGAGATGCACATGGGAATATTTACAAATAAAATGATATGATATCTGGATGAGCTTTGAAAATAATCTGGGGTGTTGTGGCAGCTGGGTGTGAGTGAGGGTATAGGTGAAACCTAATTGGCCATGAGCTGATAATTGCTGAAGCTGGGGGATGGGCACTGGCAGGAAGCCATGAGTCCAGGTCCTGCTTTCTTCCTTCCAAGCTACACAGTGCAGGGGCCAAAGAGAAAGTGTTTCTGGAACAAGACCCCCACGGTTTAAATCCAAGCTCTATCACTTACTGCTTGTTTCGTCTTGGACAAGTTTCTTAACCTCTCTGTGCCTCGTTTCCCTTTTTTATAAAATGGGAATAACATTAGTTTGTTCCTTAAGAGTTACAGAATGAGGATTAAGAGAGGTGAAGCACATAAAGCGTTGAATGGTCCCTGGTACAGAGTATTCCGGTTATAATTACTATTATCAGTACTATTGTCAAGTTATTCAACTTTGGGAGGCCTCTCTCTCCCCCTTTGATAAACAAGGATATCTGTGATAGAACTTTCCATTTTATGGAGCAATTATGGAAATAAAATGAGGTAATAGGTACGGAAGTGGTCTGAAGAATACTTTTAATTTACACAAGTGTATGGCATTTTTCTCCTCACTACATCAGTAAAACATGGCAGATATGAATAAAAATTTGGCAGTCCCAGAACATTTATCCGTATCTGGAATTAATGTACACTGGGAAAAACAGCGCTGTATAGATTTAAATAGCATCCGCAGTTCTACCATTTTAAGTAGTTTCCTACACATCCGTATATATCTTGAATACGGTGGCCTGTGTACAACCACAATTTTATTTAAAAAGAGAAATGGTAGGACACAGTGTCTATTTTCAGGAAGATGAAGACAAAGTCATCCCCTTCTGTGAACGAAATGTCAAGTAACACAGAATTATATTTAAGCGCCACTCTAAATGCAGGATTTGCATATAATCTTTCTTCTCTCTTTAGGATGTACAATTTTATTCAAAAGCTTCAAACCAGTGAAAACCAAATACAGAATAACTTTTAAATGAGCTAAGTCTCCCAGGGGAAATGGGGAACAAAATTCAAATTCTATTAAAATGTTCCTTCCTTTCTAAAAGCTTTTTATGTAACCATATGCACAACAAAAATTTGAATGGTATCATCTAAAAATAAGAGTTTCAAGCATGATGTTGGGTTCTAGTTTACAAGAGAAACAGTTAAATCAACCAGAGCTGCTACTTCATCTTACAAATGCATTTTCCTGGATTTATGCTAAATATTTTAAATATAGCTGACAGCATGTTTCAAGAAGAGAAACAAATTATACATATAACAAGATGTCAAAAGGAATAAAAGCATCTCAAAAATAAAATTCCAATAGCAGAGACAGCCCTAAACCTCTTAAAATAACTTAAAGAATCATGGTAAAAAACCTACTTCATCAAATGTTTTAAAGAATAGAAATAAGTTTATCATGGGAAAATTCTGACCCAAAGCTAAATATTCAAGGAAAACCAAAGCTATAAGCCAGGGCTGATACTTCCTCTGGGTTAACAATTATGCCCTTACTGAGTATGAAACATTTGTACATTCTTCTTCTTTACCATAAACTCTTTATTTTTATTTTTTAAGTTTTTGTTTATTTATTTATTTTTTGGCCAGGCTGTGTGGCATGTGGGATCTTAGTTCCCCAACCAGGGATCGAACCCACGCCCACTGCATTGGAAGCACGGAGTCTTAACCACTGGACTGCCAGGGAAGTTCTTACCAAAAACTCTTGATCAAGCTAAGAAGAAGTTGAATCTGTTACAACTTGCAGTTTTTTGAGAGGTTTCCATTCTATTCCAAGTCAACAAGATGTACCTTTGCTCGTGATTTTTCTCAGGTAGACTTTTTTAAAAAATGAAATTTCTTTCTTTCCAATATTTTTTACCTGCTTGTTTTTCTTGAGAAAATATGATAGTCTCTCATAAATTAACCCCACTGAGACCCTTACCTCATGCTTGTCAGGAGCTATGAAGTTCAGCTGGCAGTTTGAGTCATACAAGATCGAGAAAGCAAGTTCAAGCACCTCCTAAGAGAGATCAGAGAAAACACCACATTGAGGAAAGTTGACACATTTGTTTTGTAGCCACAAATGGCTGCAGATTGAACCTGGAATAGTGCCTACAGTATGTCCAGGCAAGAGGAGCAGCCGTGAGGCTGACGGGAGGAAGAAGCATGTTTTTCAAGGTTCACAGCACATTTCCTTCTCTCTGTTCAGGGGGAGTCTGCGTGAACCATCTCATTTAATTCTCAAGACAGCACATGGAGCCAAGTGTTATCATTCCCCTTTTATGCAAAGGAGCTCAGAGAGGTTAAGTGTGTTGTCCAAGGCCACATATCCCCAAAGCTGTGCTACTCTCCTCTCTTCAGCATCTCCCTCCTAGGGAGACCATGAAAAACAGTAAACTCTTTCCCAATCGGCAGCATTATGGGCTGCTCTATCTTCTGTCATTTCCAAACAGACAGGTGTCCATAGGGTTATAAACTTGCTACAACATGGAAGCTACGTAGGAGGCAATGAGGCTTCTGGATGAACCCATTATCTGTAGGTAACACGTATGCCCTTTGACCTCTGAACTACTGTAGAGCAAAGGCTACACAAAACCTAGTTTTATCCTATAGTGGCTGCAGGGCATAAAGGAGAGCATGGGCCCAAGTGGCAGAATAGCTGGGTTCATTCATTGGTGAGTGTTCATTTGAATGTCTGGGTTTGTTCATAATAGACTATGAGACAGACCCCCAGGACCAAGGACTAAGTGACACTGTCATTTCATTGTAGCTGAATGACCTTGGCTGAGACATTCAGTGTCATGCCTAATATGTATGTAAATATATGCTTCTCAAATTGTATGTACTGTGCAATACTGGAATCTATGATTATTCTATTGGACTGACAGCAGGGTACAACCAATGGAAGGTGAGAGTCATTGCACATCTCAACACCCTAACAACTCCTAATTTGGAGGGAAGAGCCAAGTGAGTCCACATCGGTGCTCTGCATCAGTGCAACACACGTGCTAGCCTTCCTTCTCTGTGTCTATTAGGCACCACTGATGACTGCCCCTTTCTTGTGCTATGATCTGGGAGCTGCACTCTCAGTAACTACCCACAGGTGTTCTTTCTTAGGGAGGTAGATCTCTCCACATCATTCTCTACCTCAACATCTGTCAGAGGATTTGCCTTTGGCCAGTAAGTCACAGCAAGAATGCCCCCAGAAAGA
Source organism: Mesoplodon mirus (assembly GCF_964341445.2). Classification (NCBI taxonomy): domain Eukaryota; kingdom Metazoa; phylum Chordata; class Mammalia; order Artiodactyla; family Ziphiidae; genus Mesoplodon; species Mesoplodon mirus. The sequence goes on from NC_138985.1 coordinate 74,633,453, forward strand.
AGACAGCAGGCAGAAAGATGAGGTCAGTGCCTTCAGATTTCAGAATTTCAGATGAGAAAGAATTCTTCCAAGTGAACTCCAAAGGCTCAGCATTAGCTGGATGCCTCTCCTGACACAGCCAACCATCAGGCTATTTGTGGCTCTCATGGATTTTATCTGTGTCTGGCTCACCTCTAGCTGTCCCATCATTAAGGGAAAGCAGCTCTTGTTCTAAGCCCAGACCTACCAGTATTCTCATACTCTTAGGGCATCCTCGCCCTACCAGAAATAGAAACAAGTGAAGGAAAGAATGCTGAGTCATAGAATGGGATCTGTTCTGCAAAACTACCCCCCTCTGCATATTTCATTTTTTTTTAAATTTATTTTTGGTTGTGTTGGGTCTTTGTTGCTGTGTGTGGGCTTTCTCTAGTTGTGGCGAGCCGGGGCTACTCTTCGTTGCGGTGCGCGGCTTCTCATTGCAGTGGCTTCTCTTGTTGTGGAGCACAGGCTCTAGGCATGCGGACTTCAGTAGTTGTGGCACACAGGCTCAGTAGTTGTGGCTTGTGGGCTCTAGAGCGTAGGCTCAGGAGTATGGAGCATGGGCTTAGTTGCTCCGTGGCATGTGGGATCTTCCCAGACCAGGGATCGAACCCATGTCCCCTGCTTTGGCAGGCGGATTCTTAACCCCTGTACTACCAGGGAAGTCCCTGCATTTTTCATTTTTTTCTTCCTTAGGATTCCATTCAAGCCTGCCCAGTTAAGATCAATAATATTAAAAAAGAGTTCGCCAAAACAAACAAAAACAATTTTCCCATAAGTTTGGCATCTCTTTTGGGTCTTTTAGTTTATAATGAAAATGGTCATGGGCTGTAGTAGTGGTACCATAATTGGTGTCATCCTTTTAAAAAAGTCAGTAAGGCAATCCATATCAAGAATGAGGGGTCCCACTCCTGGGGTTATTCCTAAAGAAAATTCAAAAGGAAGCAAAAGCTGTATATATCATTATCTGTAAGAACATAATATGAGAAACTCAATAAATGTTCTCCCTTCTTTGGGTAAACCATCAAAAAAATCACAAATTAGCAACCCGGAGAAATACATGCAGCCAGGCATTCAGTACAATTATGAAAATCTGATCTTAAGTGAAAAAAAGCAAGAGAAATGAACACTATATACATACAAATCACAATTATGAACAATGTCTTCCTGTGGTTGGAAACTGGAAGCAAATTGTGAAATGAAAATAATTATGTTAAGGTGCTAGGATCACAGGTGATTATTTTCTTTTAAAAAACTGAAAACATTTTTTCAACAATGTTAAGCTCTAATCTCATAAATTCATAAAGATTGTTCTTAGATGAGAAACACTGATATACATGATGATTTCTTTACTAATCTTAGTGTCATTCATTAGGAAAAGTCTTTGACTCATACTTGAGAGTAAGGAGAGGACAGGCTTTGCTTCTGGACACCCAGTCAGTACATTACAGCAGCACCACGTGACCTTCAGAGGTCAACAGGAAAAGGTGAAACTGACAATGGATTTCCAGCTGACATTGGACCATGACTGCCACTTTGCTTAGGGCAGTCACATGGCTAATCCATACCCTTGCTTACGACAGCAGGTGTGAGCATCACCAGAGCCCAGATGTGGCCTCTTGACTAGGTGCTGACGTCACTTGAGACCAGAGTGTCAGTGTGGTTATCCTTTGTGACATTTTTTCTTCTGCAGGGCAGGGAGGGAGCAGGAAGAAAAAGGAGGGGGCCTGCAAACTTTGGGTTTTGCCCTTCTAAGGCATTTACCAGTGAAGATGTGAATGAGCGGAGCTGTCATGACCTAGATTTCTGATAAACACAGGGAGGAAATAGGAAAGTCGTGAGAATATCATTCCCCACTTTAATTTCACCACAGCTGCCTGGGAGGGGTTGGAGGAATTACTTCTCTGACCCACATGCCTGTGTTAAAGTGCTGCTATCACTTATAATGAGTTTTACTGACGTCCCTGGCCAACTGTCATTGAGGCATCAGTGGAGGTCAGCTCTCCAGCAGTTTGAGCAGGCAGACGGAGGAGCTGGGAGCGGTGGCCTCTCAGGCTAACACTCCAGAAGCTGCCACCTGTCCAAACTGTCTGTGAGGGAGAGAGGTGCCAGGAGATGGTGGAGTAAGCAGTCATGGATCTGGGGCAGTGTCCCCCTCAGGGGCTTCTTGTCACACACCGTAACACTTTCTTAGACATCTGATGCTCTGGGGCTTTGCTACTCACTACCTGAGGTCTTTTATTCCCTCCGGATTTAAGTCAGTGGAAAATCATGTCCAGGAGCAGCTTATTTCCATCCTCTGTTCCACTAATGCACATCTCCCACCTCACCATGTGGAGGAAGGCCTGGGATAAGTGAGTTCTGGGGTTAGAGGATACAGGAGGAACTGATCCTATGGTCTCTGACCCCATATTCAACCCTCTAGCCCTGGGACTAGAGACAAGGCATGTGGGGTTAGGGGATGCTCAGAGAAATTCAGGGCATGATGGTGCTTGGTTTGGGGATTGCCATCTCCCAGGGGTCAGATGATGGGTTGACTGAATACGAGAGTAGAATTTTATACAACATATTTTCGGTGTATAGCGTCGGCCGCCGTTCCTTACGTGTGACTTGCCTCATTTGGCCATCTCGCCTGGCATTCACTTTAATTATGTTGGCTCTCCATCATCTATCTACGTTATCTTGAGGTCAAAGAATTTTGATTAAAGGTGTAGGATATAACTTGGCATGTGTGTGTGCTAAATATAGCCGGAGAACTAGATATCATAACTATGAAGCATTGTTGCTCACCTGTATATCTATGAGTTTGAGTTTAAATTTTAGAAGGCAAAATCAGTCATTCATATAGTGTATAATAAGATAGGATCTTGCCTTCTATAAGCAGCTATAATGTTCTGGTCCCCAGCTATCTTAGCATGATCAGCCAATAGTTCTCTAACCCATTTTCTTCTCTCTGTCCCCACCAATCCTGTACTCTGAATTCAATGTTTCTCAGTCAGAGGATGCACTTTTACATGTCAAAAGGCCCCACGTGCCTTTTCACATATTGTTTCCTCCTCCTAGAAAGTCTTCCCCTCGCTTCTCCTTTTCAAAAGCCAGCTCAGACATCATTTCCTCCACAAGCTTTCTCAAGTCTCCCAGGCTCTCCTGGTATTTAAATTTACTGGGGCATAGGCAATATTGGATTGTAATTTCATGTTGATACTTAAGTCTTATATCTGTTAGACACCCAAGGACACGTGCCAGGTCGTATTTATCTTTGGATTCCCAGCACCCAGCACAGGCCTGGTATAAAGAAGATACTCAATACATTATGAGTATGAATGATGAACGAAGTAAATCTGAATAAAAGGCTTTTTGGTTAAGACCAGGCTTTTCAAGCTGAGGCTAGAACATCAGCTTCTAGTATAATCTGCTTCTTATTTCAGGTACATGAATCATACTGGAAAAATAAAAGCTGGGCTCTGGACATGGTGAGATTCAAGCTTCTTTCATGTCAAATATATTCCTATCCCTTTCACTGAGGTCTGGTCATATCTTCCCTCTGGTGATTACATGTTAAAACTGTTTAACTCTTAAGGCCCAAATCAGTGGGATAAGTACCAGGAATGCCCACTTTCAAAGATAAGGCGACAAATCAACTTTATTTTATGAACCACAGAGTTTAAATTTAGAATGCTTAATCCTCGAAAGTCAAATTCTTCCAATTGAATTTGCATTCACCCATGATAATTCTTTTCAAGTGTTAGACATTTCCTAAGTGTTAGACATTTCCTAATCTCTCTATGAAGAAGCCAACACTTCTTGAGTCCACAGGAATTTGTCTGTTGCACCAACCTCTTTTAAACACGTTGGACTCTAAGCTCCAGGAGGACAGGGCCATGTCTGCCTGTTCATCACTCTGTGCCCAGAGTCTATCCTATCTCAGGTGCTCTAATGCTCACTGAGTGAATGACTCTATGAGCAAGCCTTAGACCATGACTGGCATGCCAGATGTTGAATGAGTGAGAAGTACTATCAGTTACCAACATCTTGCTATTAACAAGTGTCTGCCTTAAAGATGCTAATGTCCCAGTTTGCCCTGTTCAGTAATTAAGCCAATGGAAAGTCCTGTGGCACAAAATGTCAGAACCTACTCTCTAGCTGGAAAAGCTGAAGAGCCAGCAACATGCCTTGGGTGCTGCCCACTGCCGTTCACTGACAGACCTCCTGTGGACAGATTTTGGCCAACTCTCCTTTTAAGCTGCAGGTCTCCCCTCTCCTATCCAGAAGTCCTAGACGTAGGGAGGAGCAGGCCTCTGGAGCACTGGGGAAGGAGTGTGGGTGTGGGTGGATTGAGGAAATAAATTATTAGAACTGTGGGTTTCCTTTCTGCCTTTTGACGTTTTACCTGATGAACCAGATGTGTGAACACTATTAACATTACAAGACAAACAATTTTCATATGCATAGAAATGAAAGAGCCAGGCTGGTAGAGATACTGCTGTTTCTGTCAGCCCTCAAGGCAGCCTAGAAGAGCTGGGAGTGGCTGGAATATCTCTGCCAGTGAATCCCAGGAAGTAGCCTCCATTTGAAGTCTTATTTATGTGTTTATAGCAGTGTGCCCCATTATCCATCCATCCATCCATCTGTCCACCCACCCGTCCAATTTTCTATGTGTCATTTACAATTTTTTTTAAAAGTTTGGAAATGTCATTTACTCAGTTTGTTTTGTTGATCTCCTCTAAGGGGAGAGGAATCTCCTACAAGAAGGCCAAAACTACCCACACACATCCTAGGCTCAAATGAGAACATCATCTCTACACCTGTTTTGGTATTGGTACCTTGTATCTTCTTTCATTTTCTCTTGGTTAGTCAGGCTAGAAATTTATCAATTTTATTTATCTTTTCCAAGGACCAAGTTTTGATTTTGTTGATTTTCTCTACTGTTTTCTTATTTTCAATTTCATTCATCTCTAATATTTACTATTTCTTTTCTTCTGCTTGCTTTAGGCTTAAATTGCTCTTTTTTCTCTAGTTTCCTAAGGTGGAAACTTTACTGATTTTAGATCCTTCCTCTTTTGTAATATATGCATTTAATGGTATAAATTTCCCTCTATGCACGGCTTTCACTAAAACCCACACATTTTGATAAGTTATATTTTCATTCTACTTAGTTTAAAACATTTTGTAATTTCTCTTTAGACTTCTTCTTTAAACTATGGGTTATTTGATAGTGTGTTTTCAATTTCCAAATATTTGGGGGATTTTCCATCTATCTTTCTGTTATTTATTACTAGTCTAATTCCATTGTGAAGTAGAACATACTTTGTATGATTGCTCTTCTTTTAAATTTGTTAAGATGTATTTTATGGCCCAGAATGTGGTCTATCTTGGTGAATGTTTCTTGTGAGGTTGAGAAAAATGTGTATTCTGTTGTTGGGTGGATTTTCTATTAATGTTAATTGGATGTAGTTGACTGATGGTGCTTTTCAAGTCATCAATATCCTTATTGATTTTCTTTCCACTTGATGTATCAATTACTGCCAGAAGGGTACCAAAAACTCCAGGATAATAATGGATTTGTGAATGTCTCCTTTCAGTTCTCTCAGTTTGTCTCATGTATTTTGATATCTTTGTCCATCCCCTTACTTTCACCTATTTTAGTCTTTATATTTAAGTGGGTTTCTTGTAGAAAACCATATAGTTGGTCTTGCTTTTTATCCACTCGGACAATGTCTGTCTTTTAATTGGTGTATTTAGACCATCGACATTTAAAATGACTATTGATATAGTTAGATTATATCTGCCATGTTTGTAACTCTTTTCATGTGTTGTATTTGTTCTTTATTTTTAATTTTCTCCCTTTTTTGTCTTCTGTTTTGAGTATCCCAATTCCTCCCTCCTATCCCTTATGACTTTGCTGTCATTCATTTCACTGATCCATATGCTATAATCATCTAACACATTTTAATATTATTATTTTAAGCAAAGAGTTATCTTTTCGATGAATTAATAAGAAAAAAATATATTTTTATTTTACCTTCACTTATTCCTTCTCTGACACTCTTCCATTCTTTACGTAGATTCAAGTTTCTAACATATATAATTTTCCTTTAGGCTGAAGAATTTCTTGCAGAGTAGGTCTGCTGGCAGTGAATTTCCTTGGTTTTGGTTATCTTAGAAAGTGTTTCTCCTTCACTTTGGAAAGATAATTTCACTGGATATGGAATTTTAGGTTGGTGGTTTTTTTTTTTAACACTAAATATTTCACTCTACTTTCTTCTTGCTTGCATGGTTTCTGATGAGAAATCTACTTTAATTTTAATATTTGTTCCTCTACCAGTAAGATGTTTTTCCTCCTCTGGTTTAAGATTTTCTCTTTGTCTTTGGTTTTCTTCGGTTGGAATATGATATGCGTGTGTGTGTGTGTGTGTGTGTGTGTGTGTGTGTGTGTGTGTGTGTGTGTTGGTATTTATCCTGCTTGGTATCTTATAAGCTTCCTGGATCTGTGGTTGGATATCTATCTTTAATTTTGGAAAGTTCTTGGCCATTATTGATTCAATATTTCTTCAGTTCTATTCTCTTTCTTTTGGTATTTTAATTATACATATATTATACTTTTTGCAATTGTCCCTCAGTTCTTTGATGTTCTAATTTTTTTCCTTTTGGCATTTCAGTTTAGGAAGTTTCTACTGACTCATTTTCAAGCTCACTAATCCTTTCCTCAGCCATGTCAAGTCTACTGAAGAGCCCATTAAAAGCATACTTTATTTCACTTCTGTTACAGTATTTTTTTTTTTACAACTTTATTGGAGTATAATTGCTTCACAATGGTGTGTTAGTTTCTGCTTTATAACAAAGTGAATCAGTTATACATATACATCTGTTCCCATATCCCTTCCCTCTTGCATCTCCCTCCCTCCCACCCTCCCTATCCCACCCCTCCAGGCAGTCACAAAGCACCGATCTGATCTCCCTGTGCTATGCGGCTGCTTCCCACTAGCTATCTACCTTACGTTTGGTAGTGTATATATCTGTTACAGTACTTTTTATTTATACCCTTTCCTTTTGATTCACTTCTAGAGTTTCCACATCTCTGCTTATATTACCCATCTATTCTTTCATGTTGTTTACTTTTTCCATTAGAGTCTCTAATCCTTTTAATCACAGTTATTTTAAATTCTCTGTCTGATAATCCCAGCATTTGTATCGTATTGCAGTCTGCTTCTGATGATTGCTTTGTTTTTCCAGGCTGTTTTTTAATTGCTTTTTGGCATGCTTGTAACTTTTTGTTGAAATCCAGACATGCTGTATCAGGTAATAGGAAGGGAGATACACAGACCTTTAGAGTGATGGTTTATGTTAATCTAGCAAGGAACTGGGATATGTTAAATGCTTGCTATACCTGTAAGTGCCAGAGGCTTCAAATTCCTCTAGTGTCCCTGTTTTTGTCTACCCTACTGACCTTGAGCTTCCCTAAATACTCCTCCTCAGAGAGAGGTTGTATCTTGCAGAACTTTCAGGTATAATCCAGTGTTATTATTTTGGAATCTAGTGGTATAGATTCCAAATAGGTAGGATATGGGTGAGGGATAGCACTCCATAACGTTCCAATTAAACCTCCATCTTTTAGGGGTCCTATGTCTTGTGGCTGTCACCTTCTCAGGTGTATCTCCAGTAGTATAGCTTTCCCGGTAGCATAGCTACAGAGTTTCCTACTAATTTCCTTGAGGTTCTGACTGCTGTTGATTATGTCTTCCCCAACCCCAACCCTGTGGTTGAGATAAGAAGTCTAAAAAGGAATGCAATGGGAGAAATTCCTTTCCCCTAGCTGGGATAAAGGTTTGGAGAACAGGGCTTCGTTATGGTGAAGGCTCTGTCATATTCCATGATTACTCACCTCTTTCCCCTCCCAGAGCCATGATGGAGGTGGGCAGTGGGGGATGGGGGACTCTCTATAAGATCTTCACTGAGAGAATCTGCTAGGCTTATTGGAAATAAAGCCCATGAAAGTATGCCCCCACAAGACTGCAACCCCCAAGAGTTTCTCACTCTCATACTAGCAGTCATCAGAATTGCCAGCTAAATGATCTTACAGCTTACGGCTCCAGTAGATTCTGCTTCAGGTGAGCAGATCTGGCTGTGACTCTCTGGATGTACCTGACTCTCCAGATTCCATGGCTGTGGTCTCCCCTGTAACATCAGTTCTCTCGGTAGTTCCAAGAAAATTGTTGATTTTCACTTTATTCAGTTTCTTCTTACTGTAAGGATAGGAGTGACAACTCCTAGGCTCTTTACAGGTTGGGGTGAAGCCAGAAGTTCCTTCACACCTGTTTTACATAATTTGCTGTCCCAATCAGAGTGCTTGAGTCCTGGCAAGTTGCTTGGCTGCCAACTACACCCCTCCTAGCCTTCTTTAGGTTACAGACTCTTGTTGCTGCCAATTTCCTCACGCCTTGTCCTGCTCGGCTCCAAGTGTTATATAACCATGGGGACCTCAGCTGGAGCTGAGCAGAGCCGGTGCTCCCTCTGTTATCAGGTGGTCTTGAAGGAAGGCAGCCCCACAGGAGGCAAACCATGAAGGCTGCGGACTTGCTGCTTTAGTTAAGGATGCTCTTTTGGAATATGATGAGCTGTTGGATACCTACTTCCCCATATCTTGGAGAAGAAAGAAATGCTGTGTAACAGATGACCTACAGACCCTAAGGCATGCCCTTATGTCACTCAGTGTTTTATATGATAGCACTGTGACAGACTTGACACAGAAGGATTCATATGGACTTGAGGTGAGTTATACTTATGTAACTTAAGAAGCAAAGATCTTGTTATCCGTCTCCTTGGCTGTATCCTCTCCCTGTTTTCTTCCTAAACAGTACTTTCGTAGTGCTTTTGATTTTCCTTAACCATAGATAGGGTCATCTTATGCAGACCTGGATTCACCTTCATCTTATAATGACTGAAATTACAGGGCAGGCATTATTCACTTCAACACTGATTGATAAATAGGATGTGTAATGTTTACACTCCTCTTAGATAATGACACGGGACAATAAAGAAGCAACCTATTGATCTATGTGATATTTTTGGCACCAAGGTGCCTGAAGCACCCAGATGAATCTGATTAATTTTGTTCATGGACAGATACTATGTATCACAAGATGCCAAGAAGTAAAAAATTGGCTCCCTGATGGCCCCTCCAAGGGCAAATACCTCTAAATTGGGGGCAAGGGAAATTCCTCCATCTTTTCAGAAAATGCCACCTCCCATACCCTCTGTTATGGAATGTAGGCTGTCATGGGGAACAACATGATAGGGAGGGTGAAGAATATTGCAATGTTAAGAGTATTTAAGCAATATTCACCTTTGGGAAAATTTTCTCCCTTAAGCTGGGTTTGAACTGTTTCACAATATTTCCCATGATGCTGAAGAATATCAGGCCTTTAAAAGTTTTCTAAGATTTTTTTTGGAGCCATCTAGTCTCTCCTCCCTTTCCCAGACTTCACTGAGACACCAGGCAGGTAACTAAGAAGGAGGAAATGAAAGGGATTGGGGTGGAAGTGCAGAAGGGAGAATATGAACATAAATAGAAGGTTAGCAGAGGCCCAGAGGATGGACGGAGATGAGTGGAAAAGGCTTGAGAGAAGACTGGTGACAACAGAGAGAGGACAATTCCTAGGGCTGTACGTAGAAAGGAAGTGAGAGAATGCAAGACATGGTGGAGATTCGACAAGTGATCAGTGAGAGAAAGAATAAGACTAGGTAAGAGATGTAAAAGGAATGAGGAAAGGAAAAGGAGCTGAGTTTAAGAGATGTGTAACTGTGTGTGTGTGTACACGCACACACACAAACACACACCAACCACAGAAGCATAGCTACCAAAGAAGGGCTTGGCCCACTGCAGTCAATAACTGTTATTGAGCAGACAGAACTATTTGCAATAACTTGGAAATCATACCTTGTTTTGTTTAAGGGCACCTTTCTCTTTCATATGAGGGCAGTCCTTTCCCGTCACCACAGCTTTGATATCTGCCACCGGCACTGCAATTCATAAGAGAAAATGAAAGTAACTACATCATGTGACTGCTTAAGTATCCATAAAGTAGCAAGACTAAGCATCGAGTCTGCTGCTACGGCTGCCATTCCCAGACACTACCGCTAGGAGACAAAAGAGTTGAAAAGACAAGAGAAGTCAAGCGGTGTCCAGGGCTAGAACTAAAATATATCCTTATGTCCTGGTAAAAAGCATCCTTGGGGAGAAAAATCTATGTTCATAGTAGAATTTGGTTCAATAAAGCAAATACCTAAAAAAAAAAAGACCAGAAACAACAACAACAAACCCATCATAGTCGCATTAAAAGTGACGGTATTAGAAGCAGCCATAATAACCATACTAATAATGGCACTGATACTGATTTTATGGAAGACATCTGTGTGCCAGGAGCAATGCCACATGCTTCCTACAGACGGACATCTCCTGCTACACGTGCTACATCCCTTTAGTTTCTGAGTTTTGGATAATGAGGGGAAGTAACCTTATCACAAAAAAATTTATCTGAATCGAAACCATCCTGAACTCTCATTCTCCAAATTCTCCCTTTTACCATCTCATTACTTCTCACAACCATTCTGTGAGGCAGGTTTTATTATTCCTATTTTATGGACAATGAAATTAAACTCCATTAAATAGAGGGAACATTCCTTTCTGACAGGGAAGTGGTAGCTGGTGTTTGTCTTGGAAATCCTGAGCGTAATGCAGTTTGATAAAATGATGTTCTCTCTCATCCTACTCAGAACTTGGGGGAAGATAAAAGATGTGGAAAGGTTTGGGCCTTTAAAGCTGTTGTTCAGATCATCTGATGGAGAGAAGGCAGTAGGACGGTTTGGAAGCTTAGTTTAAAAACCTGCACAGTCATCTGTCCCTTTCCAATTCCTCATCTTTCGCTCGTGTAAGGGACTGTGAATTTAGGAGCTCACTTAGGATCTGCAGAAGCTTTGTGTCATCAATTTCTAGACTCCTCTAAGGATGAAGATAATGAGAGATTTCATGATTAAAGTTCACCTATTTTTATTGGGGCACTGGGTTTGGGGGTGACATTTAGATGAAGAGAAAATTATAAAATATGTAGAATGTCAGAACAACGTAACAGGAAGGCTCTTGAAAAGCTAACACTGTCCCTGTACCCTTAAGTTGCTAAGAACTTTGTCCAAATCTATGACACCTCTAGAGCTCTCTCAAACCCTAGAGAAGAGTGAGGCTGTGAGGAACTCTTCCAGGATTCTCTGCAGGTACCCCCTGCTAGCTCTCCCACCACGTCTGTCCCTCCAGCTTGCAGTCCTGATTCTAGATCTCTTTGGTAGACCTGACTTGTACTCACTAATAACTGCCTCTCCTCTCCTTCCGGGCTTATGGAAGACTACTCTTCCCAGCAACTTCTGCAGTTAGGTGGAGCCATACGATTAGCTCTGGTCAATGAAATGTGAGAGGAAATGGCCTCTTTCTTAGCTGAGGCAGTGAAAAGTCCACGCCTACCAGCCTCTCTTCTCCAGCCACAGGGACTGATCCGGTCACATGGTCCATCCAGATGGCACAGCTCTGGGATGGCAGAGCAGCCATTGGCCTGAGTCTCTGTGATTGTGTGGAGCGGTCCTTTGAAAGCCCATGTCAGTTATGTAATGTGAGGAGTGAGAAATAAACTCCTGTTGTGCTGAGCCACTGAGATTTTGGAGGTTATTTATTCTTGCAGCAAAATGTAGTGATGCAGCCTCTCCTGAACGGCATGACCCTTGACCTTGGACCGCTTTCCTTCTCTGCCTGGCTGCTCGAGATTGGCATCTTCTTTTAGACGGTCCTTGTGATTCCTGAACCTACCTTTGACCACAGCCTCTGACTTCAGTTCTCCTCAAAACCATTTTCGGAACCAACAATCAGCCCTCTTCTCAGTGGCTGACCTGGCTACCTAATCACTACCCCAGGAGGAGATATTTGGGCACTTTGGGAAGCTGGGTTTACTTAAGATTTACTTTTCAATGAAAATCCACCACCAAAGTGAATTTGTGATATAGTTAACATACCAAATCCAAAAACCTCCTCAAGCTTCAGATGGAGTTTGAGTCACAGGGTAGTCTTCTGTTGTATAATATGTAACATGGTCAATGAAGATCTATAAATAGTAAGTTACCCCTTGGCTTTGAAGATCTATAAATAGTAAGTTACCCCTTGGCTTTGAAAACTGGAAAAGATTAACCCGGAACAGGACAAGAGTAACACTAAAGTCTGTCGTGGGAGCAGTCTTTAGAATCTCTAATGAGAAGGAATCAGCGGAGAAAAAGCACTCTTCCACCGTGCTTGTGGCATTACATATTTTATGTATTTTATATGCATTGTCCCCTGTCAAGGAGACAAGCTGCTATATTACTCACAGGATTATGGCTAAAAGGAAAACACAAAATTCTAAAAATACAGCATGGCTTTTAAAGGTTGCTCTTTACATAGTTTGTCTCTAGATGCACTGGAAGATTAGGCATCAGAAGGGCTAAAATGCTGTCCTCTCTAAACCCATGAGCAGAATCAGACCCATATCCTTTGAATCTACACTCTTAAGAGGCAACAGAGGGCCCTTGATTACTTCAAAGCAGGGCTGGTGTTTCTATCAGGCCCTTTTTTGTAGAAGCAACATAACTAAGTGGGGTTCAGAGATATGAGAACCAGGAGGGTCACCACTGGTTCCCTAATGCCCACTCTAACTCCTTGCGGCCTGGCGTCATTTCTTTCAATGCTTTTTTCAGTTTGAGCTGGATTGAGACAATCTTTAATTCAACACTCCCATTTTATAGATGGGAAGACTGAGGACTAAAGAGAAGACATAAATCATGCAACCTCACACAGCTAGTGAGGGACAGAGCTGGGACTGCTGCTCTTTCTTCTATTCTATGGTCCCTTGCTAGGCCATGATTTTTCCCTATATTTGGAAGATGTCAGCCCCCCAAATCATGCTGAACACAGCCCTGGAAGTGGTTATCACTTCAGATATGTTCAGGAAGCTCTTTGATTGCTACTATCTGGGGAAGGAACTTTAATTGTGATTAAAAAAATGCCTTTGAAAAAGTAAATGTGGCCACCATGATAAAAATTGTTCTAGCTTTCACCCCCGGGAGCCAAACTGAGGCAGAAATTACCCCAGGAAGTAACCAGTAAGCCATGAGCACTTGCTGTATACACAGCTCCATCATGGAAGCTCCTATGGGCAGAAATACAGAGGAGGGGCAGGCTGATCCCAGTACAGTTTAGTAAAGAATCTGGACTCTAACTTGGAAGCCTGGAGTGGTTGGAAGCGCTGTGCTTTTAGAATCACAGAGCCTGGATTTGAATTCTAGATGCATCTACTGGCTATACCACTTTGGGCTTAAGTTCTTGGAGCATAAACTTTCTTGTCTACAATGTAGAAATATAACACCATTCATCTCATAGGGTTGTTCTGAGAATTAACTCAATGCTGGAGCCAAGATCATTGCTGGCTTTGAATCTAGGTGGTCTGGAGAAGTGGGTAAAAATCTAGGCCATAGAGTTGGACGGCTGCATTCAGATCTTTGCTCTATTATTTATTGGACATGTGACCTTCAACAGGTTACTTAACTTTTCTGTACCTCATTTTCCTAATCCTGATTTTCCAATGATACCTACCTCTTCAGGTTGTGGGGAGGATAATTTATTATGTAATGTAGAGCTCTTAGCACAGTGCCTGGTGTCAAGTAAACACTCAAAAGATGTTATTTGCTATTATTCTCATTATCAATAGTCAAAGTTAATTCTCTCTGTAGATTGAGGCGCCTGAATTATTCCCCACGCTTCAATGACCCAAATTGCCCAGTTTGCTTTGCTGTGGCCCTTGCTTCTCTCCTCTGCTGTGATAGGCTTAATGGCCTTGTGTGAGGGAGCAAAACCCTTTGATGTGGGAGTGAAGAGTGCTGGCCTAGATTCTTTCAAAGGGAGTCTCTGAGGGGCCCAGGCACTGCTGGACAGCAGAGGAGTCTGGTGTTTAGTGGGGGTGATGAGAGTCTCTCTAAACCCAGTGGAAGGAATGTGGGGCGAAGGGTTAGGAGATGTGGGTTTTCAAGGGCCGTGTTTCCTGCCTAACGAAAGGAATACGAGAAGAGAGATTTGCTAAACCTTTAGACATGAAAACAGCTTAGGAGAGGTCCTCAATCTCCACTTGCACTCTCTGGATTAAGAGGATCCAATTACGCTATTTGATTCACCAATATCTCAGTATTCAGCACTGATTAACTCAAGGGGTGGAAGACAATTTCCCCCTTGGTCGCAAGAGAGGGCAATTGTACACGGCAAGAGCAAGGGTACTTGAACTGAATTAAAGGAATGTCTCATTTTTCTAGTGGAATGAGGTTTTTGACTAAGGGCTCCAAGAGGATGGACTATTTTGCTCCAGGCAGGATGCGAACTGTAATTAAATGTAAACCAGATGGCAGGCCTGAAGCAGCAAACTTTCGTTTCCTAGGCTGGGACCTTCTCATCTCAGGCACATAATAGTTTCATTTGATTTCATTACATGAAATATACCCCCTCCCTGGCACACATGTGCATACAGATATAATCTCCTCAACACACACACATACACACACACACACACCCCACATCCTCCCATATGCACACACCTGCACAGGTACTCATTCTTGGTTTGCCTTGCAATGGATAACTGTTTACGGAGCAGCTCTTCTGGAACTCTGAATTACTAGACTTCAAAGGCCGCAGAGGAAAGGAGTGGATGAGTTTCACAGCCACTGTCAGAGGGACGGATGCCACCCTTTCCCAGAAGCAGCCTCACTCTGTGGCCACGACCAAAAACTGTTTGGAGATCTGCAGCTCTGTCGTGGCTCTTCTGCAATCACCCTGGCAAGCTGGCTCTCCCTGGCATCGGCCCTCGGGTTTCTAGCCCAGAGACCGTCCCTACTCAAGGCTCAGGTGCTGTCCACGCCTTGACCTTCTCTAGGGGCAGGGCTACCGACTTCCTAAGCAGCACAACCAGCGAGAATGAGAGTGCTGCATTTAAACCTACAATCCACACCAATCTAGTGCCTATCTGTGGGTTGAGGAGTGGATTAGACCCCTATAACTATGGAGATAAATAACACACCCAGTGAGTGGGAGAGCCGAATCTCTGGGCCATATGGGTTAGGAATGAATCCAGCTGTGGTTTTTTCATTTTTCTGCCCAGACCACTTTCCCTATTTCCTGGTCAGGTTAAGAAGGAGGCGGTGAAAGACTTCATATAGAGCTTGTGGTTGCTTTGACCTCTAACTTTTCATTTTACTGCATTAGAGCAGAGATTCCAAATGGCTGGCCTCTGGACAGTTCTGAGTTCACGAGGGAGGTTTCATCAGTGAGTTTTTCACCAGTTAATAGCAAACAGAGGAAAATGAAGACACTGCTGTGAGTTTTCACACAGCTAATTTAATTTAGTACAAGGGACTGTCCTTTATTCCAAGATTAGGCCTTTCTGGTCTTTCCTTTTGTTTGATCAAGAGCGCTTTTTAAAATGAAAGGAATGTGATATTAAATTTTAGTTAGATTTTCTTTTATAATAGCCTTTATTTCTGCCAAAACTGAAAGTTGGCAACCCACTGTCGATTCACTTTTCTTGTTCTTTTAAAATATTTACGTATTGGTGAAAGCCAAATTTAGGGACTCATTATGAAGCGTGTCAGGCAACATCTGGCTCCACACTTCTCAATTTGAGTGCTCATCAGAAACGCCTGGAGGGTCTGTTAAGACAGAGGTTGTTGGCCCCATCCCCAGAGTTTCTGATTCATCAGGTCTGGGAGTGAGGATCTGAGAAGCTGCATGTCTAGTAATTTCCCAGGTGATGCTGCTGCTGGTGGTCCAAGGACCACACTCTGAGAACCACTGGTCCAGCTCTGTCCATGGTGGGATGCGGAAGGCTTTCTGAGACCTGAAGGGAGGGTCCTTATCACAGGAGGAGGCCTGGGGAGACCCCATAGCAGGAATGCATAGACACTGCCCCAGACTCTGCGGTACTGGGTTTCAAATAACGTGGGCTGAAGAGGCAGTGCTCCCATGAAAGGAAATAAGATTGCCTTCTGAACTAAATGACACTATGAAGACCAGACTGTCTCATTTTTAAGCTGGAGGAAGCGAGAATGTTCCAGGCTGTCTGTCTGATATGTCAGCCCAGAGTCTGAGTGTGTCAGGAATTTGCCACTTGTGGTTTATTTTCCCCTGTGATGGCCATGAGCTGCAAGGAAGACAGTACAGATTTGACTTCCATAGGCCCTGGGGTGACAAGGGGGAAGGTGCTAGGATCTGGAGGTAAGGATTCTGTTTGTGACTTGTTTATATGACTCATGGCAGGGTCAAGGTGACTTTTAAAAGTTATTTTAAAGTGTCTTTCCTTTTTTCTCATTCTTTGATTTCTCTACCTGAGATATCCTCTGAGGCTATGTCTAACTTTATCTCATTTCTCTTCCAAATTAATCCATTACCTTTGTGTATTTTAATATTTCTGTAATACTTTGTTTAATTAGTACACTTAATGCTGTCTAAAAAAACCTGGAACCTGCTTTGGTGTTGGGCTAAAATAATCTAGCGTATGACTGGCTCTTTAAAAGACATGGTACAGAAATAGCAAATCTGTATAAATAATATGTATTTTGGGGAATATTTAGGAAACAATAGAATGTTATTGAGTGTCTGAGTTACTTCTTTGAAGTAAACTAGCCACATTTGGATCTGCCATTAGCTCTGCATTATAAATGTGGGATACAGTAAACTATAATGCATAAACGTGGTGAGATCAAGCACATGATTCACGTGAAATTATTTTGGGTCATCAGAAAAAGACAACTAACAATCAGGTTTATATTGTTTTTGCTCCTTAGAATAACACCTGGACAAGTAATGTAAAAGTGGGTGTTTGAACCCCAGGTTTACGTCTTTTAGGAAAGATAGGTGAACATTCCTTTTACACCCTCCCCTCTTCAGTCCCAAACCACAAATCCATCAAGGTCTTATGCTGAGAGATGGCTCAGGCCAGGACTCACAGCTAGATGAGACATGCCTAATGGGTTTACTTAGGTTGATAGTCTTTCTGCATGATATTCTGTGACCAGGAAACGAATAAGCAACCAAAACCCAGGCCTCCAATACAGGAGAGGCACTTACGTTTGTCCTGCAAGGAATCGTGGGGCACTTCTCCCTGAGGACTTTCTTCCAAGTCTCCATAATGCAGGACCTTGTGGTTTGGTGAAAGCCGACAATACCAAAACTTGTCTGGGGGAAAAAAAACACAAATTTGCCAGGTAAGCGATTCTGGTTTCCAAAAAATATTGACATCCTTATTTCGTCATAGTCTTGCCTGGGAGAACACGCAGTTCCTTCGATTTTAAGTCCTCAAGAAGGAATGACTTCTAGAGCCCTGGCAGTTAGTCCCTTGTCGATTTTGATATTTAGTTAGCTCCTGTCCTTCTTGGTAGACATTTGGTACCACTGGGAAAGTTATCAAATCCTTTGAGGACAGTGGCAACAGGGTTTCTGAGGTGGTGGCTTCCAGAGGGTTATTTCATTCAGTATCTATAATGACTAGGGGATTACTCCTTATTCAGTTGGGCCTGACAAAAGTGGGGAGGGAGATGAAGAAAAAAAAGCTTTCTCAGAATTTTTCTGCTTCCACTTTCCTCTGTGAGATTTTAAGACTGATGAGATGGCTGTGCCATATCTCAGTTGGCATATCAAACCCCTCACCCCTGAGGCCTATGCACACAAACTAATCAATGAATAAATTGTTAGGAAGCTAGTGATACACACAAGGGATGGAATTCATGAGGAAATATGCTAATAGTTCAGAAATTTATCCGAGAATGAGGATATTGCAGTCATCTCCTCTCTCATTCCTAGAGTTTAGTTCTCTTAAATAAGTGTGACCAGTACCTTAGGATCATTCTTATAAAGAAGTCCTTTCTTTAAGTTGACTTCCCCAAATGTAATAAAAATTGTTGAATAAGCTGGTGAGGCAGCGAGAAGGAGGCAGAGAGTGCTCTTTCTGGATAAGAAACTGAGATTGTGACAGCAATCTTTGTGCAGCTCTCAGGGCTGTGCTAGATGCTGCCTCCTCCAGGAAGCCCTCTCTGATTACTGCAGCCAAAGGGACCCTCCCCATCCTCTTAGCTGCTCCAGCATCTCCTTGGATCCTGGTGCTCCCATGTTAAGACCCTTAGTACTCCCCATTATCTGCCATAGACCCTAGGTAAGCAACTTGCCCCAGTGGGTGCAGTGTGAAAGGTTACTGACAGAAGAGGACTCCAGGACACACATCAGCCCTGACAGTGTGGAGAAGTCAGGGCGCTCTGATGACAACCACTGTCTTTGACAATTGCACTGCACTGGTCCCTTGGCACAGTGCCTGGCACGTGGAAGTTACACAGTTGCTGTTGGCTAAATTGATAAATGAAGACCCAAGGGGACCCAGTCAAGATGCTTAAGGCACAGAGCATCCATGGCCTGTAAACCCCTTTGTGACATTATGCAATTGGCAAACACAGTGGCCTTGGTCAAGTCACCCCATTACTGTGTCTACAAACACAAATTATTTTGAAGCCACTCTGACCAAAAAGGTCTCTATAATGTTTAAGAAAAATGTTCTTCTACTTAAAATTGCTTTCACTGCAAAACCACATTTTAACTACAATTCTTTTTTTTTTTTTTTTTTTTTTTTTTTTTTTGCGTTATGCGGGCCTCTCACTGCTGTGGCCTCTCCCGTTGTGGAGCACAGGCTCCGGACGCGCAGGCTCAGCGGCCATGGCTCACGGGCCCAGCCGCTCCGCGGCATGTGGGATCCTCCCAGACCGGGGCACGAACCCGTGTCCCCTGCATCGGCAGGCGAGCTCTCAACCACTGCGCCACCAGGGAAGCTACAATTCTTTTTGTAGGAAAGAAAGTTTTAAAACTGGAAGTAAAAGCCACACAATAAACAAAACACCTAAACTGGATCCACAAAAGCAAAATGCCTCTGTGATTCCTTTCTCATCTATAAACAGGGTTTGAGAATTCCTGAATGTAGCCAGAATATGGCAATCCATATATTTAAAAAACTCTAAACACTGGTGGGAAAATTTGAGAGGAAAGAAACAGTGCTTTGAGCGCTAGGAAAACATCTGGAATTGCTAAATTTTCAAAATTCTGTTATATATATGTACATACACACACACACACTCAACAGCACAGGTCATTCTTCTGGGAGAGCATTTCAAACAGAGAAAATAAAGTTATCCCTGAATAATTCATAACCATTTCAATTAGGCAGTTTTCCATGAGGAGAACACATTTGGGCATCTGACTTGTGATCACAATAGGAATTGCAGTTCCAAAGGAGAGGGCCAAGTGTTGGCCACGAGAACCAACAGTGCTCTTGGGAACCTGGCTTGAGAAACTGTAGAGATTTCTTCCCCACAAAGGACCTTTCACCTTGTCTAAATGAACTGTGATGGCCACAAAGCCAGCTGGAAATATTTCCTAGAGAGCTCTCCTTCCCCTGCTACCTCTGAGATGGGACTTTGGCTAAGTGAGCAACTGAAAAAGGGTGACAGAAAGCTGGGAAGGAAGTTGGTGAGCCGTAGTGCTTGGACACGTTGGTCTTATTTTGAGTGAGGTCTTAGCCTGTTCTTCCTAGAAATCCCTCACTTTTCAAACCAGGGTAAACTCTAGGGATTGGCAGTGGTAACCTGAAGCCCAAGGGTCAATATGGCACAAATGCATCAATCATCCTCAATATAATTGGGGGAGCATTGAGAAATTTAAGTGGTACAAACATATACTGTGGAGTAAAATGCACAACTTACATTCATTTGCAACACTTCAAAAATTTGCTGCGCATACTTTCATAAGTTGTCTATTTAATACATTATGTCTATTTCTCCAGTAAATATTTGCAGAGTGCCTACAGTACTCTACTGGGTGTAGCAAAAATTATTAGGATGAAAGGCAGACATGAGGGACAAAGCCAAGCAGCTCAAGAAGGAGCTCCCTAGCTCTTAGTGGCAACTTAAAGAAATATGGTGGAAACACTTGTTTCCCAGGTCTGGGAAGTAGGGACCATGATGACTCAGCAACTCTGCCTATACTACAGGGAAAAACAGGAATAGGGAAAATCTCTTGTGCAACACACTCCTAACTTTCAGCAACTATTGAAAACAGTGGCTATTTATCAGGGTTCTGGGAGGTAAAACAACCGTCTTCCTTGAAAAGCTGTTTGTTTAAAGAAACAAAAAAGGCTACTTGGAACCTTGCCATAACAATACAGGGTGTAGCTGACAGATTTTCCTCTTTCCAGAGGCTTAAATTCTCTTGACTTTTATGACACCACCAGCTTCTGGTTTTCCTCCTGCCTCTGGCTACCTCTTCTCTTATCCTATAGAAGTTCCTCTTTCTCTGTCTACTACTAAAATGGTGGAGAGCAAAAGATCTGTGCATCATTGACGTGAGTGATGCGTTCTGCTCCTCCCATCAAATAGGAAGTCTTGGATGGATGACAAAATATTGGAAAAGGGGCTGAACGGCTTGGGAAGGTTGTTCTGACTCATAAACAAATGGGTGGATACTCAGCCAGTATCTCTCTCAGGATAAAGGCTGGAGTCGTTAGCTCTGAGAAGGTTTAGAGGCATCATAACTTGTGTGTGGCTGTCTTGAAGGCAGAGCCGCTATAAAGGAGACCAGAGATGCCACCTCTGACAAGCAGAGCGCACCGACTTGTTGGGTAAGACAGTTGTAGTGTCAGCCACCAGTGGCAGCTTGATTTGCAGTTTCTTTTATGGTAAGAAAAATGTGTATTTTCTATTCAAAACCCAGCATGATGTTACTAGTTCCCCAATCCCTCTGGGCAATGAATGAGTGGATTGTGTCACTAAAAGCAATTAGCAGGAAGCAGTGAGAACATTAGCAAAGAATGTTTAGTAGAATTTAAAGAGAAAACAGGAGTTAGTATAGAGGTCTTTCAGTCAATTAGAAATTTTAGTACGTTAATAGCCATCTTTTCATTCCCCCAACTCAAAAACTGAAAATATGGAGATAATTTTGTGCTTCACTCTTTTGTGTGTGTGTGTGTGTGTGTGTGTGAGTGTGAGTGAGTGAAGGTTCAGAGGGAAAAGCTGGTTTCAAAGCTCACAGGCTGGTAAGAAGGTCTCCAGCGCTGATTAAAGTTATTCCCAGTGTCACATAGATCATTATGGAGCTAATCACCCTTGACAACTGTAATTCTTGCAGCAATGTTTGATATAACTTTTTGCAATGATACAAATACTCTATACCTGCTTATTCAATAGAAGAAAATTTGAATTTTATTTAATTTTAATTAACTTAAATAGCCATAGGTAGCTATATGGAACAGTGCAGCTCATTGTCTCTCTTCATACCCAGGCTGGAGACAAGTGTTGGGTCGGCCAGCAGGTGTTTATGGGAGACGGGCAAGCTGAATAATAGCTACCATTGTTGAGTGTGAAATGTGGACTGTAAAGTGAGGCACAGGGCACAGCAAGAACCGAGTCCTGATTGACTCTGCCATGGACTCGGGGACATCTTTGTCTTGTGCGCAAAGCCCACAGTTGGCAGCTGGCTGCTGGCCCAGGGGGCCCTGAAAGTCCTGTGTTTGGGAGACAGGTGGCCTTTACTAAAGTGAAATCTTATGGCACTTCCACTAGGACCTTGGGTCTTTCTTAGGTTAACCTAAAATGTGCAAAATCTTCAGTGTGCTCAGGGGAAGGTCTGCTTCCTGCCTAGGGTCAAACGTTTCCAAGTCACAAAACATGAGGAACCCCAGCAATGGTTTTAAAGGGAAATGTCATCTTCTAGGTGATGAGATATAAGATCTCTCTGTTGGTCCAGTAAAGGAAGACAACTACGGATACAGAATGAAGGTCATTCCGCCTTTCAAATCTTCCTCACTTCACTCAACATTCTTCAGAATGAGATACTCTTGTTTTGATTCAGAATTCTGTCTCCCTGGAGACGCTCCTTTCATAGCAAAAGATAACTCCAGAGCCCCCCAGTCATTTTAAAGATGGTTTGGCCTAACTGATACTTTGGAGTCACACAGACCTGAGTTACACACCTGGTCTTTACACATCAGCTATGGAGTCTTGGCCAAATTATAAAAACCTTAGGGACCCCTATGGTTCCTTTGTTAAGTAACACTAATAATTATATGAGTAAAACATATATAGAGTATCCATCATGCACCTTCCACAGAGCTGGCTCTCAAATATTAGTGCCTTCCTAATCTCCTAGTCAATCTCCTAATCTCCCCTCTCATTCACATTACTGGTCCCTCCACCTTTTGAGAACAATGATTATCTGTTATTTTGATCTATTGCAAAGTGATTTTTTTCTGAAAATAATCTGGCTTCTCTTCTTTTGAAAAAACGCATTTATTTATACCTGCCTTTTTGTAAAAATGAGTTATGATAAGGTTTAATTAAATATTAAAAGAAAATTTCAATCAAAGAGGAAGAAACAACCTGCTACCCAAAAGGGTTCATATGGTTACTGAAATGGCCTGAACGTACCATTCAGCTCTAGGTCTTCTGAGCGAGCTGAAAGAACAAGGCAGGTACCCCGCCCTTGGCCTCAGCGCAGGAACATGCCAACCCCTCTGGGTACATGTTTCACTCACCAGTGGGTTTCAGATTAAGTTTGTCGTGTTAATGCTTAGAGAAGGGATACTGGATACTGGTCAACAAAATAGACACTGTCTTCAACGAGAAGCAAAAGTTTCATGCTATCATTTCTTGAAAATGATACTCCAGTGTGTAGCCCTGGGCTCTTACCAAGACTATTCAATGCAAGTGATTCTGAAAGACCCTAATCTCTGAAAAGAAAGGAAAATAGGAGGCAGTTCCTGAGCCTGTAGATTCTCATGAAGCATATAACGGCTCGAACACAGACAACTTCTGGGATTTCATCTTGACTCTCTTGAGAAGTTCAGGGAACACGGAAGCAAGGCAATCTCATTATGAAGGATTGTGAACAAGAGCCTTTCACATTCCATAGAGAATGCGGGACAGAGTGAAGCAAGCCTGTGACAGCCATTGCCACTCTATGGCCTGTGTTTAAAAACCTATATTCGGAGTAACTGTAAGCTAAAATTAATACTAAATACCATTAATGAATGTTTGACCATGTGCTGAGCACCAAGTGCTATAGATGCATGATTTTATTTAACCCTTGCAATGATTTGATGTAGGAACTGATATCATCCCCACCTGACAGATCAGGAAGCAGAAGCACAGAGAGATTTATTAGGTTGTCCAAGGCTACCCAGCTAGAGGGTGGGGAGGCAGGGACTTGAATGCAGCTTGATGTGTCTCCCATGATTTACCGCCTCTCAGTTCTACTGTGGTCAGAATTCCCAGAAATCCAGATTTGTATATATCTATATTGGACTAACCAAGTAGCAGAGTTGCAAATGAGGCAGGTAGAATGACAGGCACGTAGCAACTCAGGGGCCTTCTAGCCAAACAGGGCACACTAAAGGGCTCTACAGCTACCCCTCTCCTTTCCAGTTCTGTGAGACAGGAAGCTCTTTCCTATTTTCCCCTGTAAAGTTAATACTTAAATCCACTCATCTTTTTTTTTTTTGTGGTACGCGGACCTCTCACTGTTGTGGCCTCTCCCGTTGCAGAGCACAGGCTCCGGACGCGCAGGCTCAGCACAGGCTCCGGACGCGCAGGCTCAGCGGCCGTGGCTCATGGGCCCAGCCGCTCCGCGGCATGTGGGATCTTCCTAGACCGGAGCACGAACCTGTGTCCCCTGCATCCGCAGGTGGACTCTCAACCACTGTGCCACCAGGGAAGCCCACTCATCTGTGTTTGACTCACTGTTGGACAAGTTTAGAGGGAGTGTGGTCACGCACGGGCCCTTTGCGCATGTGCTTGCTCTTTAACCTGGGATGGCTCATGGCTGTTCCTGTCTGAGATCTCACCTTTCTCAAAGGGATTAAAATGAATTTACACCATGTCCTCATTAATGTGGGTAAATCTAAATGGAATGTTTTGATGGGGTGATAGGAAACCAATTTCAGCATAGTCTGCTTTGAATCTTATTTATTTATCTATCTATGTATCTATCCGTATTTTTAAGCACACAGAGCTAGTCACCAGATTTTAGATCAATTTACCAAACACCAAAAAGCCTTCCTTCAATTGGAAGGATGATTTTATACTAAACACAGATGGTCGTGCTCCCTAGGGAGTTTAACTAATAAATTTATAATCTAGATGCTAATATTTTTTGTTTAGTAGGTAATTCATTTTTAGAAAACTGGAAAAAGCAGCATATTTGGAACTAACACTTTTTTAGCCAAAATACTGTAATTATGACATCTAGAAACAGGATTATTCAAGTAGAATCTACCCATTTCAGCCTAGAAAGGAAGTCTCGTGGTGGAGCAGACTGGAAGGTCAAATTGGGTTCTCTGAATTAGGTTCCGAAGGATTCTAGCTAGGCATGAGCGAGGCATTTGGTGGCATGTGTCTATTTGCCACCTCTCCTCCACCCACTTCTGTGCCTTTTGCCCAATGTCAGGTAAATAAAAACTTTATAAATCACCTTACATGGGCAATATACCCTGAATATTGATTTTGCCAAAGGCAATGAGGAGATCAGAGCATACAGCAGGCAATCTGGCTAACTGAACCAATAGATCATCTAGTCCTATTCTCCCACTTAACAGATGAGAAACTGTGGCCCTAAGAGGTCACGCATTCTGCATAAAAACACCCAGGTGGTTAACTCTGTAAGTACAGAGTTGAGAAGCTTAGAACCAAGTCTACTCACCCCCAGCTCATTGTTCTTTTCTACAGGATCATCCAGAATAAAACAGTAGCTACCACCCCCTTTGTTTAAAGCTGCTTTCTAAGAGCTGCATTCATGACCACTTTTCTTCCTCACCATAACTTTAGGAGACAGGCATTGTTAACCCCATTTCAGATGGGGAAACTGCTCAAGGTCACAGAGCTGGACAGGGACAGAGGTAGGACGGTACCCACTTCATCTGGCTCCAGGGCTCTTGTCTTCCTCACTGTGCCACACTATCTTCTTAGAACAGCATTCACTCTGATGAAGGTGCCCAAATGCAAGGAATGCAGTGAGGAAGGAGGGGGTGAACCAGTCCTCCAATGGCTGAATGGGAGAGATGAGTTCCTTCTTCCTAATGTGAGCCTTTGTCGGTCCCAGCTGTAACTCAGCCCTTTCTTACTCTGCCCACTATCCTCCCCTGAGGCCCAGCCTGAAGCTCATTGTCATGGTTTCTTATCCTCTGGGAATAACCTGCATTTTCATTCGTCAAGGAAGTTCTGCCTTTGGACATTCCTTAATAATGATTTTTAATGCTTACATTCGAAATACGTTGAATTTACTCAATATTCAGCAAAAGCCATTAAAAGTAAATGGCCGGGAGGATGGGCTCAGCATAAACATGAAGTGATGTTTGTCATTAGTGGGCGAAGTCTGTGTCTGAGCAGGGCATCCATTGGGTTTCAAAAATATCTGCCAGGGGGGCTTCCCTGGTGGCGCAGTGGTTGAGAGTCCACCTGCCGATGCAGGGGACACGGGTTCGTGCCCCGGTCCAGGAAGATCCCACATGCCGCGGAGCTGCTGGGCCCGTGAGCCATGGCCGCTGAGCCTGCGCGTCCGGAGCCTGTGCTCCGCAACGGGAGAGGCCACAACGGTGAGAGGCCCGCGTACCACAAAAAAACAAAACAAAACAATAACAACAACAACAAAAATATCTGCCAGGGTTTCTCTGGGGCCATAACTGATATTTGTTCTTGGTACAGTTGCTAATGCTTATGCTTGTTCCTGACTGTTCCCCAATCTCTTCACCTCTCCCCAAATCTTATCTTTCAATTTTATTTTCTGACTATTTGTTTCCAGGACAGTATGATATGAGTACTTTGCAATGAGCAGTATGTCAAGAAAGCAATCAAGGGACTTTACTTCCCTGGCTAAGAAACAGCTGGAAATTCTTTCCACCTATTGGAACTAGTCTAATGGCATCCATTTTAACTTGATATTTTGGGATTAAAGTTTATAGAGACAGTTCAGAAATTTGTCTTACAAGATTATGAAAATTGATTCTATCCCACCTTGGTTCACTGTTACTTATATCTACAAATAAAATAATTCTGACTTGGAAGAGAATCAGTATGGGGATTTGAAAATAAGGGCCATCCATGCTGAAAATTTCAAGATCAAATCCAACAGTGGGTGCCAGCTCTCCTGATAGCATAGTGAATCATTAAAAGTTAGAGCCATAGAGTTGCTGGAGTATAAATCCCTGCTCTTCTGTGACTTTGAGCAAGTTACTTCACACCTCACTGCCTTCGTTTCCCTATCTGTAAACTGGGCGTGATCACAATAGCTACTTCATAGGGTTACTGGGAAGATGAAATTCATTAACATAGGTAAAGTGAGAGCCTGGCACATGGTAAGCTCTCAATAACGTTAGCTGTTGTTGAACCACTACTGGCAGACTTGAGGCACGAAATGGCCCAGGTGGCTCTTCAGTTCCATGGGTCTCCTGGTGATTCTAGATTTTGATTCTCCCTGGGTATACATGGGAAATCAGAACTTACCTGGACTGCTAGTCCTGTCCTGAGTACAATGCTGCATAGGCTACCCTTAAACCAACACCCATGCCCATGTGATTCCGCAGGGGGCAGGCCACTATTCTTCCTTGCTAGGTCTGGAGTGGCCCCAAACAATACCTTGCCTCCGCCGGCAGTTGAGTTTCCTAAAGCAGGTCCCTTCCACGAGGCGGTTCAGGCGTTGTTGTTTGATCAACTCCAAGATTTCTGGCTGAATCTTCTCCTTTAGTTCCCTGTGAAAGGATAAACACATGTTCCACAGTGTGCCTTGAGAACAGCACTTGGCTGAAAGGGCACCATGGGCAGATGGGGCAGGCGAGTGCAAGCTTTAACCTTTCATGAACAACCTGACACTCCCAAGTGGGTGCTTTAGAGAATCATTTATTAAGCATCAGTGGAAAGGGTTATCTATTCTAATAACACTATAGGTTCTCTGACATTTACAGATACCCACAAGAGCACCAATCACTTCAGTGGTGTTTTTCTAGACCAAGGTCTCCTGAAAAATTTCTTCTCTTGTTTTACGAAGCCACAGATATAAATTTACGCAAAAATTCACTCAGCTCTGCTGAGACAATGAATCTCTGGTCATCTTCTGCCCTCCTACAGCAGATAAACTCCTAGACTGCATTTGTGATCTGACCAAAAAGGAATGTTGGACAACCACAGGATGACTATTCCACAGCAAACACAGTATCGGGCAAAGTACAGGACCACATTTTGCTTTGGATTCTGTCACTTACAACTGGGAACAACACATCGACCCAGATTGTAGCCCACAGAGATTGGGATAATGAGAGGATAAATTAAGGCTTATTTGCATCTTGTCTCAGGGTAATACAATGTAATTTAGGTTTAGAGGCACTATGCTGTGAAGATATAATAATAGAGTGTAATGGGTTTTAAATCTTTTATTTCAAAAGCAGAGATTTTTTATCATGTGAAATTTTATGTAGTGCCCTAGCATTTGAGTCTAGTAAAGCTAGAGTTGTTCTACTTGAGGATGTATAGAGAGACCCAGAGTCCAGCCCTCAGAGCAGTGTTGAAAGCACTGACCCAAACTCAGAAGGATAGGACTTCAATCTAGGCTCTGCCCATGACTGGCATTTCAGGTAGCTCCTGTAAGTCTCAGTTTCTTCATCTGTAAAATGGGAATAAGAATCTTTCCTGTCCCAAAGGAGACAGTGTGAGTGTAAGTTAGCTGTAAGCATTGGGCAGGAATGCAAGGTGTTACTGAATTTGCTTTGATAATATTCTCTTCTTTCCTCAAGCCAAATATTCCTGGTGCCCATATTACACTGTTGTCAAGGCTCACATTTTTGTCAGCTTCAGCCTTAACTCTGGGCTTGCTCTGGATTGCAGGCAATCTGTCTTCACATGGTGTTCTGTTTCCAGGTGCGGAAGGCACAGACACTCGGTAAGTGTGTGCTATGAGCCAGGTAGTGTACTATGCAATTTTAGCTCATTTAACACCCCTTCCCTCCTCCCCACCACAAAAACGCCAACTTTTGGGAACAGGTATTAATATCATCATTCCCATCTCACAGATGGGAAAGAGTTTACAGAGCTGAAGCCCTGAATAGGGGTACAAACTCAAGTGTTTCTTGTGCAAACTGCGTCTATTTACCCGTGAGAAAAAAAAAAAGAATAAAAAGTGATATAAAAGCATCTGGCCATCTAACAAGGTATTCTAGAAAGCTGTTAATACATATTTTAGACTTAAATGGCCTCAAATGCCCTGTAATTTAATACTGTTCCAACTGACTATTTATAAAGCCTAATGTGAAGATTCAGCCCCAGAGGCACAGCTTGGTGCATTTGCTTTACTTGCATTTGCTTTTCCAGTGTGGGTCTCACAGGGTCTCATCTCAGGCTTTCAGATCACTAAAACTATCTATGATCAGCGTTCAGCTTTTGTAGAATGGACTCAGCAAATTGCAGCTTTGATGAACCCTGCTCTGAATGGAGAAGAAGGTGGGGAATTGCCAGGGCAGTTGCACACAACGATAAATCACCACTCCTGGCTTCCGAGTTAGGGCGACGGGGAAATCATGGGAGAGAGAATCTGGCAATTTCATCAAGTCTTAGGTTAGAGATGTATCTTTAAATAATAGTTTTACTAGGCTAGAGTTTAGTTATTAAAATGGAGATGAAGATGCAGAGACAAGGGCCAAAAGGAGGAAATAATTGAAAGAACTTGATGATTTATGATTTTTAGTGTAAGACCCAGATGAGCTCATCATGACACACTCCATGATGAACCATCTTCGGAGACAGACTATCAGAATAAGTGGATCTGCGCTACAAGAGTTACCTTTTCTTGTTATGAACCCCAAAGGACTCCAAAACATGATTAGGCAATGTGGGAAATGGAACAGGTTTTTGTTTCCCCCCTAAGTTATATCCTCTTCTTTCCCTGCAAATGGACTCAGTAGTTACCGAATTCACTCATATTAGGAAAACATATGTAATCCCTATATGGTGTCTCTGTGAATGAGATATGACCTCTAGGGTAATCCAGGTAATAACCATGGGCTGGAATTGGGTTTTGAAATTCTCAGCTTGGGGCTAATGAGGTCAAGGTCATGGGTTCACTGGCTTTGCTTTGATAAATATTCCCCTAAGTCTATCTAAAAGCCCTGTAAATAAATAAAAGGAGGAAGATTAAAGGAGGGAGAATAAATGAGTGTGTGAAGAGCAATTCAAATTCTAACACTTTTTCCTGAAGAGAATCCCAAGACCAGGCCCAATGAGGCCAGTGCCATGTGCAGAGGACAGACAGTACCACTAGACTCGTGAGACTCCTTCCTGGACCTGGGGTCTGCCCTGCTGAGCTGCCATCTGGTGTTCATCTAGAACAGAAGTTGGCAAACTTTTTCTGTAAAAGGCCAGATGGTAAATGTTCCAGATTTGTGGGTCATACACTCTGTTGCAACTACTCAGCTCTGCCATGGTAGAGTGAAAGCAGTTGACAGCATGAAAACAAAGGAGTGTGGCTGTGTTCCAATAAAACTCTATTTACAAAAACGGATAGTGGGTCAGTTTTGCCCTAAGAGCTATAGTTTGCCAATCCCTGATCTACAAGGGCTCTGGGGAGACTTTGGGCTGAGTAACAGTGTCTATTTCACAGAAATTTATCTGTTTCTGTCTTACTACAGGGTCCCCAAGGTCATTCCTTGCACCTCTTCTATTTCAGATTCACGACTTTAAACACCAACTTTCTGTTGACTATGTCCAAATTTATAATTCTAACCTAGACCTCTCGGCCAAACTCCAAACTCATCAATCCAGCTGTCTACTTGGATATCTCGCAGATGCCTCAAACTTGACAGGTCCAAAACTGAACCCTTGATCCCCTTGTCCAAGCCTGCTCCACTCACTCTGTCCTTTAGTTGTTCAGGCCCCAAATATGAGTTCATCCTTCTCTTATACCCTGCATCTAATTGATCAGTAAATACCTTTGCTTCTTATCTTCAAAATCTATATAATCTATGGTAGAGACTCTAATCACTTCTCATCACCTCTTCTTGGATTATTGAAATAACTTCCTCACTGACCTCTCTGCTTCCAAACTTGCCTCCTTGGAGTCTATTCCCTATACAACAGCAAGAGAGATCATTAAAAACCCAAATCAGGGCTTCCCTGGTGGCGCAGTGGTTGAGAGTCCGCCTGCCGATGCAGGGGACATGGGTTCGTGCCCCGGTCTGGGAAGATCCCACATGCTGCAGAGTGGCTGGGCCCGTGAGCCATGGCCACTGAGCCTGTGCATCCGGAGCCTGTGCTCTGCAACAGGAGAGGCCACAACAGTGAGAGGCCCACATACCGCAAAAAAAAAAAAAAAAACCCAAGTCAGAGCACACCAGCCCCCTGTGCCAATGGTTCCCCAACAAGGTCCCACAAATTCAGGCTCCTGGCTACCCTTCTGGCCTCGCCTCCTATTGCTTGTTCTGCTCCAACCACACTTGCCTCCTTGTTACTGAGTGCCCAGACCTACTCTGACCTCAGGGCCTTTGCACTGGTGATCCTCTCTGCTGGAAATTGTTTCTCCCACATACACACATAGCCTGCTCCCTTAGTCCTTTCCACATCTTTACCCAAATGTCACCATGCCAACTAGAGAGATCTACTCTTGCCACTTTATTTAAAATCGCAAACTCCCCATTTCCCTTATTCCGCTTTTTATTTCCTGTATCCTCTTTTGAAAAAAAAATTTATTTTTTTGAAGTACAGTTGATTTACAATGTTGTGCTAATTTCTGCTGTACATTAAAGTGATTCTATTGTATATATTCTTTTTCATACTCTTCTCCATTATGGTTTATTATGGGGTATTGAATATAGCTCCCTGTGCTATACAATAGGACCTTGTTGTTTATCCATTCTATATGTCATAGTTTGCACCTGCTGAAAATATGGAACACTTCACGCATCCTTGCACAGGGGCCATTGTAATCTTCTCTGTATTATTCCAATTTTAGTATATGTGCTGCTGAAGTGAGCATTCCTGTATCCTATTTTAACATGCTACAATCTTATTTACCATGTTTATCATCTATTTCTCCCCTAAATATAATCACTACAAGGGTGATAATTGTATCTGTTCTCTTCACTGCTGAATTATCAACACACAGAACCGTACCTGGCAAGTGGCAGGCACTTGATAAGTATTTGTCAAGTGCACTGAACACTGGCTTTAGCTAAGAGAGCCGTGAGCAAAGCTTGTGGCCAATCTTTAGCAAGGATGCAGGTTTGCAGGATAGGCATTAGCCTTATTTCTGGCTCTATTTGCTTTTACTTTTTCTTTCTCATCTACTTTTACTGTACATTCTGAGATAAGATGAGGTATAAACAAATACATTCAGAGTGTCAGTTTTACCATTTACATATTGACACTGTGACACTTGTTAAATTCTGGTTATCAGCTCATAATAAGGGTGACCATTTCTCTGAGTGGATGGTATGTGTGGGGCATATGCTAAGGGCTTTTCATGTACTATTTCACTGAGTCCTCCTAACAACCCAAGGATGTGGACACTTTTATCATCTTCACTTTTAGACGTAAGAAAAACAGGTTTAGAATGGGTGACAGCACTTGACTAAAGAGCCACATCCGCAAATGATGGCCTTGGAATCTGGTCCTAGGTCTGTTAGCTCCCAGGTCTGGATTTTCCACATTTTGCTTCTCTGCTTCCCTGGTGTTTGTCCCTGCAGCTCCCCTTCCCCCAACATCATCGTAAATGACGTATTTTGGGACTATTCAAACTTTTTATATCCATTAACTCGGATTAATTGTGTGGATGGACTTATCCTTCCCATAAAGTCACACTAAGTAGAAAATAACAAATACCTCCTTCTGAAATAATTAGTCAAGAGCTAAGAAATAAGAGTTTCTTCAACCCACTGAATACAAGGTCTCCCAAAATATCTGGTCACTTGGAATTTGCATTTTCCTTCTCAGGAAATATAAATATTTTATAAAAACACGACACATGCCTAAGGGATCTTCGTGGCACTGAGATTTGCCTCTGTGCTGCGTGCAGCAGCCAGGTGATGGGGAGAGGGCAGCCAGCGGGGTTCCACACCAGCAGTCAAGCCCCAGCCAAGCCACTGTCCCTGTCTGCAAAATGAAAAGCTTGAACTGGATGACCTTAAAGATGCTTTTCAGTTCTAAAATTTGAATATCCTAACCCCCAAGCTTGGGTTAGATGTGTTTCCTGTGTGCTCTAGTGACAACCCACCCGCCTGTGCTTCCTCCCACCTGGCACTGAGCACAGTCCCTGATAATCCCTCCAAACCCCAGCTTTAAAGTCTGGCACAGGGATAGCCAAGGGTCTCTGGTTCTCTGCCTGTCCCAGCACCTCAGGCTGGGCCTGGCAGGTAGGAGTCACTCAATATACATTTGTTAAATGAATGAATAAATGAATGACTGAAGACTATCGTACGTACATGGTCTATGCCTTTTCTTTCTTGACTTGGGCTTATCCTATAAGCCACTGTGACAGCATTTGCACTTCATCTAACCCCACAGTGAGCTCCTGTCTAGCAGATCATTCTAACAGACAGAGCATCGCTGGAGAAGAAGCTGGAGGCTGGTACCCTCCTGCCTGTTTTAAGGGCTCTGGCATAATGACCAGGCTGGTTCATGGCCTCCCCCGTGAAATGCTGTAGCTCTGACAAGTCTTTGTGACTTTACTGCAACTATATCCAGAGCTCCAGTGGACCGTGGTGCTTTTCAGTCCTATGGCCGAGTGATGATGCCAAAGTTACGTATAACAGGAGATTTCCTTAATATTTCCATTGCTTCTCTCTAAATAATAAGCGTAAAGTAAGAGTTTCTTATAATAAAGGGAAAAGAGACTTCAGAATGTCACAGGCAGAGCCTTGGGAAGTAAAGTTATGAAGCCAAAGCAGGAGCAAAGTTTTCATACTTGACAAGCAGTTAACAGTCTTCCTTGGAACAAAGTCATGGTCAAACATTAATTTAGAATCACTTGGCCTTAACTGAAGTGGTCCCTCAAGTCTCCCTTTAGGTTTTAAGAATTATTGTCAAAAGCACAATAAAATCTCCTTGTGTTCACACATCTGCTGAAACAGACATTATGATAGCCAACATTTTAGTACTGTAGGCCCTGGGATGGGGCAAGGCGCCACTGTCCCTCCTTGCAAGACAGAAACTGCATCAGGTATCACCTCACATTGGTCAGAATGGCCATCATCAAAAAATCTACAAATAATAAATGCTGGAGAGGGTGTGGAGAAAAGGGAACCCTCCTACACTGTTAGTGGGAATGTAAATTGGTGCAGCCACTACGGAGAACAGCATGGAAGTTCCCTAAAAAATTAAAAAACAGAGCTACCATATAATCCTGCAATCCCACTCCTGGGCATATATCTGGAGAAAACCATAATTTGAAAAGATGCATGCACCCCAGTGTTCACTGCAGCACTGTTTACAATAGCCAGGACATGGCTAAATGCCATCAATGGAGGAGTGGATAAAGAAGATGTGGTATATACATACCATGGAATACTACTCAGCCATAAACAAAATGAAATAATACCATTTGCAGCAACATGGATGGACCTAGAGGTTATCATGCTAAGTGAAGCTAGCCAAACAGAGAAAGACAAATATCTTATGAAATCACTTATATGTGGAATCTAAAAAAAAGAATGATATAAATGAACTTATGTACAAAACAGAAATAGACCCACAGACATAGAAAACAAACTTGTGGTTACCAAGGGGGAAGGGGAGGGATAAATTAGCAGTTTGGGATTAACATATACACACTGCTATGTATGAAACAGATAACCAGCAAGGACCTACTGTATAGCACAGGGAACTATACTCAATATTCTGTAGTAACCTATAAGGGAAAAGAATCTGAAAAAGTATCTATCTACCTATCTGAAACTGAATCATTTTGCTGTACACCTGAAACTAACACAACATTGTAAATCAACTATACTTCAGTAAAAAGATTTAAAAAAAGAAAGAAACTGCACCTCGGAGGAGTCCTTTATTCGAAGTTCTTTCTGCTTGGGATACGGGGCTGTTAACGTCTAGTTGAGGGACCAAAGCAAAACCCCAGCTCTGCCTCTCCTGAGAGCTGCCTGCTGCCCAGTGTGGGTATAGTTTAATGCAGATGCGAGCCGAAGACCCTGAGGAAGCACTTCCCTTCCCCTGCTGCCTAACGTCATCCCCACTAAAGCCTGCAGTTCTGCTCTGCAGCTTCTAATGGTGCTTCTTAAGGCTTGAAAATAAACACAAAGTAGACACTATAGCTTGGCTATGGTTTTTTCTGTGCACTTTTAAAAACTTCATCTTAGTCTTGCACTTGGCAAAGGAGTTCTGGTAGGGTAGATGAAGAATTAGCTAAGGGATCAGTGGGCTGGAGTTCAAGTCCTGGTTCGTCCACTTGTCAACAAGGTCCTCCCTTCTCTAGACTATATCCTGGTCCTCGAATGGGAATGAGATTGGCCTACCTCACACAGGTGTGAGGAAATGAAATAGCATGAGGAGGTGCTTTGCAAATTGCCAATCATTAAACATGTCAAATATATAAAAGCAAGAAACAGAAAGGGGGAAGAAAGAAAAAGAATTAGAGAGAAAGGTTTAAGATGAACTTCATGACACCTATGATGTAAGATGGCTTCATCGAAAGCTCAGAAGAAGCTGTGTCCAGCCTTCTGAGGGAATAATAAGAATAAACGTCAAACACTTTCCTTACCCCCAACCCTGTTTCCTATTCCCTTCCCTAAAAACGATAAAGGTAACAGCGCTGACCTAGCTCTTAGAAAAGAACAAGGGAAGATAAAGAGGCCAATACTAAGAAAGATAAAGCAAACAAAACAGTCTAAAACAGTGTTCATGTTCAGGGTTCAGAACATCTTAAAGATGGAGATTCATGAAATTACACAACCGTTGCAAGTGCATCTGATACAAAGTCCTATAAAAAGGGTCCCCTGGGCTTCCCTAGTGGCGCAGTGGTTGAGAGTCTGCCTGCCGATGCAGGGGACATGGGTTTGTGCCCCGGTACGGGTGGATCCCACATGCCACGGAGCGGCTGGGCCCGTGAGCCATGGCCACTGAGCCTGCGCGTCCGGAGCCTGTGCTCTGCAACGGGAGAGGCCACAACAGTGAGAGGCCCGCGTACCGCAAAAAAAAAAAGGGGGGTGGTCCCCTGATTCTCCACCTTAGGCCTGTGGGTTGATAGTCCCAAGAGCCATATGAGACGTTCTGACTCAGAGCCAACGGGGCAGGGAGAAAGTGGGTCTCTCTCTTCCTCTCAAGCTGGCTCTCCCTCCCTCCTACTCATGATACTTCAATGTTCATATTGCTTTAATTATTGGTAGGTCTCACTCTGGCTGGGGAAGAACATCTTGCCACTCAAGGGTACCTACACAGAATATAGCTTCATGGGCAAAACAGAATTGTCCCAAGTATTACAAAAGGTTTCAAACTTTTCAGCTGCAAATTCTTAGAGGACTCATCAGTAACTGGGTCACTTCTTGGTTTAGATCCTCCTGCCAGCACCTGTCCC
Source organism: Mesoplodon mirus (assembly GCF_964341445.2). Taxonomy (NCBI): domain Eukaryota; kingdom Metazoa; phylum Chordata; class Mammalia; order Artiodactyla; family Ziphiidae; genus Mesoplodon; species Mesoplodon mirus. Next base: position 74,669,163 of record NC_138985.1, read on the forward strand.
TACCTCCTCCTAGCCCACCCCTGCCCAGCTTTTCTCAAGGAGTTGCTGAGACTTCAGGAACTGAGTAGACCTCTTCTGTTGGCCTTCCATAAAGAGCTCACAATACAGCCCAGCTGCTTGATAAGCTTTCACTCTAGAAATGGTGTGTCAGAGCCTTTGAGAAGGTAGAGGTCAGGGGTAACTTACAAAATCGGGCGAGACTGGAAATCTTCCTGGTTCATCCTCTCAGACTGGCGGATTTTCAGGATCTCGGTGTAGCTCAGGTTCTGCAGTTTGCTCTTGAACTGGTCCAGGGAGCTAGGCTTGGTTGTAAGAGCTCTCATAACCTGCTCCTTCACCACCTGCATTACCTGTGAGATTAAAGGAAGACCATAATTTTCCTGGGGGTTGACCTTACCCATTCAGAAAAGTCTTCCACAGATAATGGTTCCCTACCCACTGAGCCCTTTAGTTTGCACTCTCAGCCCTAACTTCAAGAGTGCTTTTCTGAAGAGTCAACTACCATGATGTACAGCTTCTATTACCTCCTGTACCACTGGAACTGCAAGGAAGGAGGTGAATTGACTAACTATGAAATGGGGGGGACCGTGGGAGACTTGGGGTGGGAGGATATATGCATATTCATTTGCTTGATATATTATGTGACTGTAAACAATGCAAATTCAAGAATGAAAGAAGTCCAAGCAACAGCTAGAAGTCTGCATAATCATTATTTTTTTCCAGGAGAAAATCGCTGAGACACAATTAACTGTGGAAGTTTGGTTGGCACCGGTTCAAGTGAATGTGAAATAATACCCACCCCCGCCCCTCCTGGATTGCTTTCCCCATGTAGTTAAGGCCTGAGTGTTCATACAAATGATGTATTTGGAAATGTGCATGTGGTATTGCCTCTTTGAGCCAGGCACTAAAAAAAGAGGTCTACTGAACTAGAATAGATATATCCCATTGGAAACCTCAAGAAAGAAGAATATGGTAATTTTCTTCTTTAGAATAGGTCCAGCCCACAAGGAGGCAATTAACCATTGCCTCTATTAATGTGGATTCATCTTCATCAGAATATCTAGAGCAGGAAAAGACCAGAAAACACACAGAGGCATCCAAGAGACTGTAATCTTGCTGCTGCTTTTTTTAATCTCACATTACAGATGAGAACAACAATTGTTACCCTTGATAACGTACTTACTATGTGCCAGATACTATGGAAAATGTTTTATATATATTCCTTCTCTTAATCTACTCAAATCCACGAGGTAGATATTATCATCTTTTACATTTCCATATGAAGAAACTGAAGCTTCGAAACCTTAAGTTAACTAGTTCAAAATCATACAGCTGATTGGTAGGTGAGTGAGCTGAGATTTGAACTTAGGACTGTAAACACTGTATTATACTGCACCCCATACCACCATTTTTGGGTTGTTTGCAACTTACAAATAAGAAAAAATCACAAATGCACCTCAATTAGGTGCTAGGTTCTGTGCCAGGCACTTTGCTGTTCATCACCCCATTTAATCCTCTTTCCAATACAATAGTGTAGGTGCTTTTAAACACTATTTTAAAGGTAAGAAAAATGGACTCAGTACTCTGTGGGAAAAGGATCTGAAAAAGAATAGATATATGACTATGCATAACTATATCACTTTGCTGTATGCCTTAAATGAACACAACACTGTAAATCAACTATACTCCAATATAAGATAAAAAATTTTTTTAAAAGGTAAGAAAATGGAGACTGAGAAGGATTGAGAACTTGTCCAAGGTCACAGATATCTAGTTGAATTCTAAGATACCCGTATGGTGGGCAGAGCATACACTGGGTGTTGAACAGCCCTGGGTCCCTCTCCTGTCACTATAAATGTGATCTCAGTATGCTCCTATGGCTTCTAATCAGTTGTTCATTCAACCATTCACGCATGGTGGATACTTCAGTAATTGTTCACTGACTAGTTCCACCAAATTGCCACTTTCATGAAATGTTATTGTAATAGAAGTAACAGTTTTACAGCATGGAAAAGACTGTGGCAATCCAGAACTTTCGAACCTGCCTGATGGCCAGGTGATGGGAAAAATCTCACTACCTTGGGACATATTTGACAGCTGAAATATCCTCCAAACATGGGACAGCTCCTTGTGCTTGCTGAGCTCTGTTTAATGGTGCTGTCCCCTCTCTGATGGTGCAGGTTGCTTTCTCCAAGTGTATGTCTCTCCTATAGCTGTCCTATCATGTGAGGACCTGTCCAGTGATCTGCTGGGGTCTAGAGACATCAGGAGGCTGAACAAGAAAGTCAGTCCTCCTTGGTAGCAAAACCCAATATGCCTTCAGAAAAACCTGAGCATCAGGGGAACCCACAAGCCCATGAGTCCCCTCAGCTCAGGGATGCCCGATATTCTCACTCTTTAGTCATCTGCATACACGTTGCTTGCAGTGTCCTCGTGCAACCAGGAATCCCACGTCAACCACATTTTCCCTTTAGTCAACTGAACATGGCTGAACCGAGGGTAAGACAAGTCATAGGTGGCTGTGAGACAAACAGGTCTATCTATTTTCAAGTGATATCAACCCTCATTTTTCCTTATATGCTTCTGACCTTTAGGAATCCATGTCCACAGTCAGAATACCCTCTACTAGGTAACCTATTTGCATTTTCATAGGGGCTATCTGGGAAGCAATATTTTATCACAAGAAATAAATCTAATGGCAGGAATCTTGGGAAACTTCAGACGAAACAGTGAAGGATAACAGATCTGTATCATCCACTTATGGATCTGCTTTATCCAGTAGGCACCACTATTCTCAGAGGACCTGCGTGCCATGCTTGCCCGGTGAAGAAGAGGTTGCTGGTGACAACAGTGATATAAAGGCATGAAGGCAACTGTCTTCCAGACCACTGACTCATGGGAGTTTCTAGGGCCATGGCTGGGTTGCTCTCTTCAGTATAACTCAACTGGTTATTAGCTTACTATAAATCAGACTGTATTGACAGAAGCTATTAACAAAAATTTGCTTGAGAAGCATTATTTGTGACGTCAATACAGCAAATGTTGCTGAGTGCTTACCATGAGTCTATACTGGGTGGACAGTATAAGGAACATTAAGGCCCTTGCCTTAATGTGAACGAAGGGTCTAATAAGAGAGCCAGGATGGACAAAGATCATGACAGCAGAAGTGTGGATGAGACAAGGCAGGTGGACTGATGAACACTGCTGGCAGGGGGGGATGGTATTTCAGAGAAGAAGACATCACATGGATTTTGCAGAAAGAATGGCTGTTCAGTGGTATGGAAGTAGGTAAATAATATGGAAATGACCACATCTTAGCCACTTGGAACCTGGGCTGTATCTGAATTGGAACCAGTTACATAAACATTGTTTCATGCCCCCAGCATAACGGCAGAGAGGAAAATTTCCAGTTGACCCTCCACCTGATCTGCTTCTTTATTTACTCAGGCAATATGCTAAATTTCCAGTTGACCTTCCACCTGATCTGCTTCTTTATTTACTCAGGCAAAATGCTAAATTTGGAATGCTTCACAAATTTTGAAATTGTTACCATATCATATCATGCAGTATAAATGGTGGCTAAATTTAGTCCAGGCTGAATTATAACACTTTGCAGTTTCATGTGAGGGGCACCACAGGAGCTGCCCCTTTCCTCATTTAGAGAAACTCTGAGTTGAGCCAAGGAGGTAACTGTCATCTCCTAATGTTATTTGACCTTCTGGTGGGAGGTAAGACATGTAAGAGAGACAAAGATATAGCCATTTGAATGCCAAAAATGACGAAGAGATTTTAAAATAGAATCAGGTTAATGCTGAGAGACTTTTAGAGCTACCTCCACTCCCCTTGTTTTATAGATAAGAAGACAGAAGCCCAGAGGGCCAGGTGATTCCCCTTTTCATGTGTTTCTTAAGGGGTGTCAGAGATGACAGTCACCACACTACATGTGACTAGACACAATGATCATGCTAGTAAGTGGGCATGTGACATGAACTGACCAATCAGCATCCTTCCCCAGACTTTCCTGACTTAACCTGAGGCATAGCTGAAGCATGCTTTTCCCCTCAAACTGAGACCTCTAAAGACTGTCCCTTAATATTCGGGAAAGTGGAAGATAATGAGACCAATGCCAGTAGAATCAGATGGAAGAAAGTTCGTGTGTGTGTGTGTGTGTGTGTGTGTGTGTGTGAAAGAATGTGTTAACGGTGACGCCATATTCAACCACAAAATCAGTTCGACCCTGACGTTTGCTGGTTTGGTTACATAAGCCTTTTTCTTTTCTTAAAATGGTTTGAATGGGATTCTTGTCACTTTCAACCAAAGATCTCAACAAATACATGCAATGCAGTATGCAGGAGTACCAGCTTATGGGGCTGAGGTTGCCCAGATTGGAGAAAAAAATAGAAGGAAGCTGGATAGAAACAACAAAGCTGCTTTGATAAGAAATAACTTAAAAAATCATATTCATTTATATGCTCATGGTTGTACCTTTGCATGGAAATGATGATAATCCCCTATGTAAGTATGGGAAACTTTGCAGCTCCTACTTATATCTTATGCTTAAAATCCAGTTAGAGTTCCATTTCTCTAGCTTAAGACTTCGATCCCTGCTAGATGTAAGCATCCATAAGTGCAACAATCCTTTAAATCCCCAGCAATCATTTACACTTCAATTTGAAGAAAATATAGCCCATTTCCTAAGAGCAGGTTGATAAGGGAGACGAGTTCTAGAGGGCCCTGGCCCTAGGGAAAGGGATGAAAGTGGTAGGTATACAGCATAAAACAGCAGCCAAAGACTGGTTTTGCCTACTTCACAGTTTTGCTTGGCACTGGCCATTGACCATTGTTCTATGGTCACTCCGTGTGCCAAGCACAGTGACCCCCATGATAGATGTCACTGTTTTCTTAAGAAGGGACAAAATAGACAGGTCAACTAGTCTTCTATTCCTTTGCAAAGTAGCTTCTACAAGGATTAGAATTGATGGCGTAAAGTCTCTGTTAATGCTCTATGCGTGCGATTTAAATCAAGACTCCCACAACCACCATCCTTAACTCTGTCCTCTTTGCAAATTATCAGACCTTTAATCACTGTTTGAAAAACCCACAGATGGTGCTGCAGAGGCATCAGCAAATCAATGAACTTAAAACTTTGCTTAATTACAACACGTGCTTTGCTACAGTGTGTTTTCAAAGAAAACATACTCTTATAATCTGAATTTGGTACTGACATTATTTAATCAAGCCCCGAACCGTGCCTGCAGTCTGAGCCATGTGTTTCTGGAGTTTTCCCAGCACATGTTTGCTGTAATAATGTCACATGTTAAATACAAAAGAAGTGGGGGGGTCTCACAAGATATTACTTGTACTTCAAATGGAAAAAACCTTTTGGCTCCTCAGAGTGGATTAAAGGTGTAAGTGCTGGGGGTCCCTGAATAGAAGCGAGCATGCTGTTGGTCTAACTGTACGCTCTGGTTTCATCGTTGTTAACTGAAATGTGCTCCGGATCCACGGAGTCTCCATATGCTTGTGGTCTCGTCCCCTTTGACCCTGCCTTTAGAGCCACAGCTTTATCCAGCATCGTTCATCCATTCATTCAACAACTGTTTTTGAGCACCTACACTGTACAAGGCCCTGTGAGTGAGCACTTGTGCTCAATGAAGTCCCGGTCTGGGAGAGTGAAAGACATGCACACACTTGCCTCCCCCAAGAGAGGAAGTGACGTCACAGCAGGGTAAGGGCAAGGTGTTTACCCCCCAAATACTTACAGAGCCCCTCTCGAGGGCCAGTGGGCTGAGGGTACAGCATGGGGACTTTGGCCGGGGCTTAAGGAGAAGCAAGATGTGGACACAAAGAGGTGCAGGGAAGGAGCCAGTCTTGGTGGGAGAAACAGCATGAGCCTTGGCTTGGAAGGAGGAGAGTACAGCTCTGGGTGGGGAAGAGTGGCTGGTGGTTTCGTTTAGTTGGACGAATGAGGTGGGGCTGCAAGGTAAGGCTGGGCAGATGGTGGATGGCTTTGCTGGTTAAGATGAAAACTGTAGATTGTTTCTTCTGTTACTAATGATAAATCACCAGAGGATTTGGGGAGGTATGATGGGATTCAATAATAGAAAGTAGGTTGGGACACATGTGAAGGAATCTTTATTCCTGGTCCAGCTGGGGAAAGGAGGGATGTCAGCAAAGTCTACACGGTTGAGACAATTGTCGCTGGGACTTGAAGGATGAACGGGAGTTATGAGGTGAAGGAAGAGGAAAGGGGAATCCAGGCAGAGGGACCGACAAGAGCAAAGGCAGAAGGTAGGCAGTGCATGACTCAGGTATTAAAGAAAATATGCTTTTGGAGCCCACGGTGGTAGTTTTCAGCAAACAGTTGGGTACTGGGTTCAGGATAGTTTCACAGCCTTTAGAGCTCAGCGCACACAATTTTGAAGCCAGGCTGCAGACTTCCTCAAGACACTCAATCCCTCCCAGACTCATTTGCATCATCTATAAACTGGGAGAACGAATCATTTGGGATTCATCAGGTTATTGTTAATGAGATGAAGCCTAACACCCTTTAAGGTACATTGTAGATATTTAGCAAACGTGAGTTTCCCTTCTCAAGCCTCAGTTTGCTCATGTAAAGTGGAAGCACTGACATGATAACATGCATTCTACTATGCATGTTACTATGTAAGCATAGTGCAGAGTTCACAGGGTTGTTGAAAAATCTATTCAAGATATTACATGCAAAGTGCTGTGTGTGACGTGGACAGTGAGGTCACTGTGACTGTTCCTCTCTAAGATGGCATTTCCGAACCCAGCAAATACTAGGCTTGTTATGCGTCACGTTAAAAGCCAAGATTTGTACCCAAGAGCTGAGAATAAGAACAGTTCGCTGTAGACTGGGACTGTCCATTGGTTTCACTTCTCCCAAGTTAGAGTCTGGAATGCAAACTGCTTATAGCCAAGGCCTGTTCTCTGGACGCCAGGTATATGTACTGTGCCCGTCATGCAACTCTGGGTTACATTATGTCTTTGGTGAGTGATGAAAAACTAGGTAGCAATGATCAAAATAATGGAACTAGCTGGGCTTAGGAACCTGAATGTTCATGAAAGTTGGGAACTTTGCTCTGAGGATTATAGTTTTCAGGAGTCGTGTGATGTTCACTCACCTCTTGAATATCTGTCCCTTCCTCTACTTCACGTCATTCTCACTGACTCGTCCCTGGACCCCTGCCCCATTACCTGTCCAGGTTCACCCAACAACCTCTGACTTCAACTTTCCCCCTTCCAGCCCCTCCTCACAGAGGCCAGATTATTTCCCAAATGCAAATCTGATCACATCATTTGCTTGGTCCAGCACTGCCTGCGGGTGAAGACCAGCTCCTCTAGTGTGACCACACGGGGCCTCGTGGTTACCTTCCACTCCCACCCCCCCCAATAGATGCCTCCTCCTTGGAACCACCCTTCAGACCCCGTGACCCAGCCGCACTGAGGTCCTCTCAGTGCCTTGAACTTCACCCCGTGCCTTAACTTGTGCTCTTCCTTCCACCCGTGACTAACGCCCTCCTTTCTAACACTTGCTCATTCTTCAATTCTAGAAATCCATTTCTGACCTGCAGCCCTCCCCCTAAAGGCAATGTAGGACCACATATTCTCCCATCCTAGGACTGTTCCATAATGTCATGGGCTGTGTCCTTGGTCACTCTTGCATATCCAGATGAATGATCCGATCACATAGTAACTGACAAAATGTCTGTTTAATTTATGACTGATGGACTCGACAAATGATTAAAAGAGAGAAATAGCCTCAAAATCAGTAATTCCCAACCCTCAGTCTACAACAAAATTTAAAACGTACCTTTGCCTGGCCTCACTCCCAGAGATTCTGATTCATCTGGTCTGGAATGGGTTCCAGACACTGGTCATGCTCTACAAAGCTGCCCAGCGGGTACTAATGTGCAGCTGGGGTTGAGGGCTACTGGTTTAAATGAGGAGGCATAAGAAGGTAGGAAGGAGCTATGATGGTTGCCTAGGAAAAGAGAAAGGGACATGCGACCTTCCCTCAGAAATGTCAATGTAACTTACAGATGACGAACCCAGGCCTCAGTTTGTTACTGCCCTCAGTTCCCCCAAGGGGTGGCCTTCAGGTACCAGCTACAGTGGGGACAAGGTGAGTGCTCTCACCTGGGAAGTCACAGAGATGGTCAGGAGAGAGTGTCTGCTCTGAGCACACTTGGGTAGGGCTCTTAGAAGCCACCTCCACTCGGTGGGCTGCTTCTCACCGAGGCAGCCACAGCCACTGTGGTGAGAGCATCTGCCTACCTGGCTCAGGTGCCACTTAAGGGCTTTCTTTAGCAAGGGCAGCCACTGTCTCCCCAGTAAACCCACAATCCGCTGGGCAGCAATCAGCATCAGTGTTTCTGGATACAGGGCAGTAGCCCGAGTGCCGACCCTGAGCGGGCAAGCCTGTGGCTAGCAGTGTCCAGACGGGCCTGGGGAACCTGACGGAGGATTATTATTAGAGTATAGAAGATGACTTTTCAGACTCACCCGGAGAGCAAAGCAGATGGCACCGGAGCAGTTAGAAAGGGAGCTAGCTGCTTGGTACTGCTATTTGCTTGCTGAGAACGTCCCCTGGTTTTAGCTACAAATAAAGTAGGAATCAGATGGGGCGGGTAGTGATGCTTAGGCAGCTTCAAGCATCCTGAGAATCTGATCATAATCCAAACTGAGAGCTCCGAGGGCTTTGCCAATAGCCCCCCCAAATAACTCATTATATAATGCCTGACCTGGGATTCCGCGCAGATGCTATCTGGGTGATTTCACATTCCAAAGTCTAAGACACTAAGAGCTGCCCTCCTCCTCACAAGAAGGCATTTTAATTTAAGGTTTCAGGCATGTTTATAGCCAGTAAAAGAACTAAATCTTTCAACCAGCAATTAGTCTTAAAATCAATTTGTGCTGGCTTTGTTGAAGAACAAAGGATATGGAAGAAACATCCTTCTCACTTTCTTCAGCATCCAAAGGAAGCCAGCTCAAAAGAGGAAACAGAAAAGGTGAGGTTTGGGATCACTGCCTTCCCTCTGTATCCTGCCGTTGAGGGGAGAGAGATCAAGAGGCAAACAGTTGTGTGACCAAGCTTCCTTTCCCCACTGAAATGGGGAGTCAAATTAATACAGCAATCAGGCTAGATTTGCAGGTTAGCTAACTAAGGCTCTGTTGGACAGCAGGAAGCTATTTTCACCAGTGTCTGAGGATGCTGGCCTCAGGCAAGCAAAGTCCACACCAATCATATTAGTGGGTGGCATTTAATCCACAGCTTTGAATAAACAACATGTCAAGTAAGTCAGTCAAAATATGGGACCATGAATGGTGAGAAGGGAAGAAACCAACGGGGCTGGTTTTCTGGCAAAGAAGGTTGAAATACTCTCTTCCAATAGGTTTGGGGGAAAATGGCTACAGATTTTTAATAATTCTGCTACTGTTGGTTTTCTAATGCTCATTTACCAAACTTAGCCATACTTTGTCAAGCTTTAAGTGTTGAAAACAAAGACTTAGGCAAATCTTCTGAAAGTTACAAAGAATGACCTTCCCAACGGGCCAGTCTCCCAAACTAGAGTTGCTACCGAGGTGCTGTGCTCTACGGTACCCTGGCTGACCATGGTGGGGGGTAGGGGCTGGACTGCCTCTCCTAGGGGCTCCCCAAAAGCAGGGGAGGAATTTTATTGAAGAAGTAACTGAGCCTGAAAGGAGTTTTCTTTTTTTTTTTTTTTTTTTTTTTTTCCGTACGCGGGCCTCTCACTGTTGTGGCCTCTCCCGTTGCGGAGCACAGGCTCCGGATGCGCAGGCTCAGCGGCCATGGCTCACGGGCCCAGCCGCTCCGCGGCATATGGGATCCTCCCAGACCGGGGCACGAACCCGTATCCCCTGCATCGGCAGGCGGACTCTCAACCACTGCGCCACCAGGGAGGCCCAGGAGTTTTCTTTTTTAAGTTCCACAATGATGATGCCCAAATACACGGTACTAAATGATAAGCAATTTCCTAGGTCTGTTCATGGATCAATGGCATCCACAGATACCCCTTTAAACATTATGGGCTGTTTACCAACAAATCTGAGATGCATTCACTGCCCTTCTTCACTCATTCATGGGTAAGGTGTGAAGAAAAGCAGTGAACGGTGACCATCTGCTCATGTGTTGAGCTTCCCCCATGTGTCTCAACCTCTGTGGACGGGGGGATTTTACCCAATTCATCTCTGTGTGCCCAGCATCCAGTATGAGTTTCAAAAATATTTGCAGAGTGAATGAATGAGCTAAATGGAAAATGGACAGAAAAAATATCAGATAAATCAGCCCCAAACTATTCTAAAATTAGTCACCATTAAGAAATAAATGCAGGGCTTCCCCGGTGGCGCAGTGGTTGAGAGTCCGCCTGCTAATGCAGGGGACGCGGGTTCGTGCCCCGGTCCAGGAGGATCCCACATGCCGCGGAGCGGCTGGGCCCGTGAGCCATGGCCGCTGAGCCTGCGCGTCTGGAGCCTGTGCTCCGCAACGGGAGAGGCCACAACAGTGAGAGGCCCGCATACCGCAAAAAAAAAAAAAAAAAAAAAAAAAAAAAGAAAGAAATGCATCGTCTACTGTCTCACATGGAGGTAAATCCTGAAGCCTCACACATTAGGTTCTCCCAGCATACTTTGCATAAGCTGTTAAATAGCGACAAACGAAAGGGGACAATGCGCCCCTCTGGAAGGGAGATTTAATAAACTTTTCGTAAGCAGACTGCTCAGGCAAGACCACAGGGGATACGGGGTGGGAAAAGCAAGGTCTGGCTTCTATAAGCCAGCTCTGCCACCAGGCAAGGCTCCCGAACTCAGAGGACACAGGAATCTCTGCTTTGGCAAGTCACTCTAGAAGGACAGTGCCACCAAAACGAAAGTGTTGGTGGATGCTCCTCAGCACACACACACCGGGCAGGGGGGATGGCCATGCAGTGGGACTTAAATTAAGCAGAGCCCGCTGGTCTAAACTCTGACATACAGGGAAGGAAGGTTCTTGCCACACTTGTCCAAATACTTTTCCCTTTCAGTATGCATCAAATTAAGAGTGCGATATTTTTTTCCCACCCAGTAGTCTTACTTCATAAAAGAGTAATTATAAACTTTAAAATTATGAAATATTTCAAACAGAAAATAATAGAGCATATAATCATCCACCATGGCAATTTTATTTATGTCAGCATTTTGCCGTATTTGTTTTAGATGTCTTTTTTAAAGATACAAAATGCCATAGGTGTCATCCTCTCCTCATTCTACTCTTGCCAGAGATATATTCTTTCTGTAGATATTTTTATAATTCCACATATGCCTTATCCATAAATAACATGTAGTATTTTCTTGTGTTTTTACAGTTTTAAAATGGTACATCGAATGTTTGTTTCTATAGTTTACAGTGTGATATTAGAAGCGGACCATTCTTTGTTGAGAAATTTAGAACACTATGGTATGCTTTTTAATTTCCAAATAGATTCAGCTGAATCATCAACAAACACCTTAAGAGTAAGTATGTTTTATTTTCTAAATTTTCTCTAATAAGTTGTCAATTCTGGGTATTGCATTAGAGGCTTTAGAAGTACAGTTGACCACTGAACATGGGTTTGAACCCTGTGGATCCACTTACTCGTGGATTCTTTTCAATAGTAAATACTGCAGCACTAGATGATTTGGAGTTGGTTGAATCCTTAGATGTGGAGCCACGGATATGAAGGAACTGCCCAAACTATATGTCATATGTGGATTTTTGACTGTGCAGAGGGTTGGCGTCCTAACCCCCATGTAGTTTAAGGGTCAGCTGAATATGTTCAGTCCGGTATTAGCTCAGCTAACATTCGTCAGGCATCTAATACATGCTAATCACTGGCTGAAGTGCTGGCCACACAAAAACCAGATCCAATGCTCACTCTTGCAGAACTCAAAGGCAGTTAGTGGGAGGTAGGTGTGTAAACAAATAATAACAGTGGCCCTCAATAAGTGCTATTATGGGTATGAGTTACCAATATAATTTGGGGGCAGGGAAAGCAAAGTGATGATTTAGCACACTACTGGTTTTTGCGCATACAAACATTTCCTATTCTTGCCCGATCGCTTCAAGGACTGCACTTCTCAGAGTGTACTGAAATTATGTATTCACTACTGGTTTCCCGTAGGACCCTGAGTCCCTTGAAGGAAGAGACTATACCTCATTTTTCTTTTTATCACTAGTGGATTTTAAAATTTCTCATACCTGGGAACTTTCCCCCTCAGTCTAGTAAACCGAAGGTCAATTTGACTGTATTTCTGGGTTACATGATTAAAAAGGATGATTTCTGGCCCGTCTTTATGAAGACTGGGGTCAAATCTGTGCGATGGTTTTAAGCAGAGGGAACGAGGGTGTTTATAACAGTAGCAATGATAGATTAACTCTGGCTAACACACTACTGTACCAACATCCTGCTGTATTTCTCCCAGATGGCTGTAAACTGTGACATCTCATAAATCCCCAGGCCTTTTCTTTTCCGTGGCTGGTTACTACACAGTCCCAGGGCAGAAGAGCACTTCCCAAACTAAAGTAATTGTGAGCCATCTTTAAAGGGGAACCTGTCAACCACCATGGCCACAAAGCTCAGACAATTAAAACAGCCCAAAATGCCCTGATTCTGCAAAATCCTTAGTCATTTGGTGGTTTGGAGCTAATGCACCCAAGGCAGATCTGAAATGGTCCTTGTGTTTTTTTCCACTCAATACCTCTTCCTTTCTGCTCATTCACTATATCTCTCTCAGCTGGATGCAGGCAGCTATTGCCACAGTTTCCAGAAATCCACTGGGTCTGCCATGCTTTCACCTGAATGTGATTCCTCCCCTTACTGATGGGTCCTTTGGAGGAAACAGCATAGATGGCAATTATATGGCATATATACCATCATTCTTCTCTCCCATGACAATGGCAGACATGACTAATCTATCGTGGCACTTTTATTTCCTGCTGAACCAGGACTCTGTCTGCAGGCAGTCCCTACCAATTAATTGAATTTGGTATTCACAAGAGCACCCACCCATCATCTCCGAAGCAACTGATGTTGGTCAGCAATAGTTAACCTTATCTAACACATTTGACTGTTCAGTAACTTTGGATTAGACTTTCTTAAAAGTCCCAATGACCCAGACCAAATTTTTTCAGGGCCTGAAATTATTTTCAGTCTTATGTCCTTGTGAAAGTTGTTCAGCCCAATAGCTAAACAGTATTTGTATCTCACTTACCGTCTTGGCAATTGAAGCCAATACTAACACCTTAGGAAATGGTGTACTGTCCAGGGAAAGGACTTAGCCATGGGCCTAAGAACAGTGCCAAACGCTCAGGAGGGCCTGACACATTTGTTGAATGGATAAAATAGTGGGAAGACAGGGTCTCCTTGTTCAAACTGTAGGCCTTCTGATGTTGAAAATAATTGCCTTTTCCCTTCTTTTCAAATTTCAATTAGCATGAACATCTGACAGGTGAAAGCTAGAGTCCAAGAATTTTCTGGGGATTAGGGGGGAGGAAGATGATATCTGTTTTGCCCAGTGGTGTCTGCTGATGGGATAAGCAGAATCACTGTCTCCTAAAGGAATGCTTGAGGGCCTGCAGGAGCCAAAGATTTTAGGACCAAAAGGGGACAAGTGTCACTGAAGATGGTACAGAAGATGATAGTCCTTTGGAACCAAACTTGAAACCTGGTGACTTAAATTAATTGGTAACCATCCATTTTTCTGTGCAGGTTGGAAACCATGGGCTGGTATGCACAGGTGCGCAAGGACTGATGAGATGCTGAAAGAGCCATGACACAGAAAATGTTACAAAAGTGTTTATCGGTATTTGTCCAAACTTCTTTTTCTGAGATCTCATATTGTCAAAGTGACTTCTCCTTCTGTTTTATCTACTTTGAGTATAAAAAATGAAAAGTCCTTGCCCCCAAGGCATTAAGTATTGCCCAATAACTTTTCCCAAACCAATAACTATATTGTCTAAAAGTGGAGGTGAGGCTTCTAGGACATCTCAGGAAGGATCATGGAAGTCACAGAAAAATTCAGCCCTAGCAATAAATAAATGAATGGATGACTAAGTGAATAAAAGAGATAAACAAATAAATGGGAGTGAGTTAGAAATGAAGAGTAGATGCGTCTCTCCACAATACTATCTGCTGTGCCTCTCCTTCTGCATAAGGTACTGTACTAGCCAGTGGGAAATGGGGGTGAGGTAGGCAGAGAGATAGAGGACTTAGCACATACAAGAAATTATATATAACTTCACAATTCTACAGCTTTTGATTGGGTAGAACTATAGAGGTCAGGTTGCAGCATATGTCAAGGTAGAATCAAGTGACTTACTCAAAATCACACACTAGACAGTGGCAGAGTAGCGATTTGAGCCCAAAGCTCCTGACTCCTACCTGGCAGGGGAGACCACTTCCAGCTGGGGTGGTTAGGAAGCATTGTATGAACAAGGCATGTTCTGGGTGGGGTCCTGCAGGATGGGTATGATTTAGATCTAAAAACATAAGTGAGGGGGATGGGCTTTCGAAGCCAATAGAAAGGCAGTTGCTCAAGATCACTTTGGCTTTAGTGAAAGGAAAACAGCAAGCCCTGGAGTCAGGCAGAACTGGGTTTGATTCTTGGCTCTCTCACTTTTACCATCTATGTGTCCTAGAGCACATTTCTGAACCTCCCTAAGCCTCAGATCCCCAGTAACCTGGAGATTATAGCGCAGACCCTGCAGTGTGGTTTAAGGATTAAAGGAATGTTTGTTGAGCAGCTTCTATGAGACTAGACATACATGATGGTTATTGTTTATTCTTACTCACTTAGGGAGAGGGGTAGGAAGTAAGCTGTGAGGGACAGGTCAGGATCAAACTATGGATGCCTGTACCTGCCAAGTAGAAGAATCTGAACTGTATCTTGCAGGAAGTGATGAAAAATTAAGATCTTTGAGCAGAGGAACAAAGTCATAAAGTCAAACACTAATGACTAAACCAGATTACCTAGTGCCTACCTTGCTTTGCATTTTTCTTCTTATCCTGCCTCCTGTGTAACATTGGGCTCATCCTTTCATCTCTGTATTTTCTCCCACAAAGTGGATTTGGGCATCCTTGTAACTTTTGAATTGAGCATTTTGGATGGGCTAGTGAAAAAATGCCCTCTAAAAAGGGGGTTATTTATCTTTTGGAAATAAATATTCCTAAAATCTCGGAACAGGAGTTGCCAATGGAACTTCAGAGATGCTTTCTGTCAGTAACAGGGAGAGAAGGTCCTTTCTGGAAAGGCTAAAATAAGGTGCTGTGCCCAGTTTTGGGACACCACTAAAAGGCCAGCACTCTAATTAGCACTGAGACATTTTCTCTATAACTTCAAGATCAATGTAACTCTTCCTTATTGTCCCACCTAAAGGACAGAAAGAGGCAAAGAGGAGAAATCTTGAGTAAAGAAATGGATGTCAAACCAACATGGTACAACAGGTGAATGAAATGAGAAGGAAAAATAAGGTACAAAGGCAAGAAAAACACTACCCTTAAAACTTTGTGTGTATGTAAAGTTCATTTGGTAAAGAAAATGTAAAGCTATAGATGCTTGTTCTTTGGCATAAGATCTTCAAAAGGAACATCTCGAGATACTCACTGATACAAGTGCCTTTTGTTGAAGGTGTGGCTGGGAAGCAGGTAGGCTCCATAAGCAAGTTTATAAATGGTGAGACCCAAAGCATAGAAAAATGATGCAGTTGTACAAGTATTATACATCAGTAACATGCCTTACACTGAATCTGGGGTGCCTACCAAGAAACCACACCCCAAGGCTTTTTTTTTTTTTTTTTTACCACAGAACCTGCCTCTTCCCTAGTTAAGACAACCAAAAGTCATATGGATGTTTCTAAATGACTCCCCCTCTCAAGAGCACACCTCCTGTGCTCCCATCGGCCAAGTTCCAGCTATTTGTCTTTGGCTAACTGGGTTTCTAAGATGGCTCTGAGAATGGCTCACTCTGGGCACATCATTAATCAGTGCCAAACTAAACAGGCTATAGCCCCAGCTGAGAGTACAGCGGTTGGCTCATCACTCCAACACATAATGAGCAAACATGAGTGATGACTACTGGGTAAACACCACGCAGAGAACGCGAGTCACCTCAATGAGTCTTGCTTTAGACGTTACACCTAGGAAGGCTGTCTGACAGATATTGATATCCCAATTGTTTCAGACATATAGTAATTTTCCAATGAGGTGAAGCTTGCTGGCTTTTATTTAAAGTGTTAAATTGTAAGAAGGTTAAAATTTGGGTCGTTTATCGAGTATATCCAGCTACTTGTGTGACACTGGATAAATGGATCTGAGCTGTAATAATTCCCATCCAGTAAAGGAAACTTAAGAGTGGCTTTGTCAGTAGTTTTGTTAAAAAGGACATTAGAAGGCCTTGAATTATAAGAAAAGGTGCCTGCCACGTCTACGTCTTATTAAGAAATGTTCACACTTTAGAAAAAAGATGGCATGCCCATGGAAAGTCATCCTGTAAAGGTAGCAAATTTAATTATCTCTAATGTTAATGCTACCAGGGATTGAGGAAATCACAGGAGAAAGATAGGAGCCAGTTGCTGACCCACATCCACAGGGATTTATTTTTGAAATTGCCATAATATTAATGATAGTTAAAGCTGGTAAGGGACAAGCCCTAAGTATGTTCTAGGGTATGTACTGACCCATAAGGGGCAGGGCAAAATGCATAAATGAAGTTGAAAGAAAACTGGAACATTGAGCAGTAACTAAATGAGTATATTCTGTCTCACTTTATTATTTTGATATATTTCCTAAGGTCCTTTTAGCAATATAGAGTGGAAATATCGTGAGTTTTACAAACAAGGAGATCTTCGGTAATTTGCTTATCATCTCTGAGTCTTAATTTGTAAATTAAGTTAGAAAAGCCTAATTAAGCCTAAACACAGGTAGGAGCATTCAGTTAGAAAGTGTAAATGGAAGTATCTAAAATAATACCTGACACATAGTATGTACTTAATAAATGCTAGTTTCCCCTTTGTTTTTCTTCATACTTATGGCACGTATCACTTCTACCTTCCATTAAAGCTTATTTTGTATATCTTTGTTAAGCCGTCAAAGTTTCTCAAATTCAAGATTTGTCCAAGTATATATCCCCACAGCACCGTGAAGCCCAGTCAGGAGGGGTGCGACAAATGCTCACAGAAAAATGACTGAAAAGACTCAACCCATCAGATAAGGGGGACCACAGCATGCATATTATGAGCTCCTGGGTTCAATACCTCTATTAATGCAATGATCACACTGTATGTAATTTATAAATCTACATTTGCCTCTTTTGTTAGACTGGAGACCCTCAAGGGAGACCTAGTCCATAAGAAGTACTCAATAATATTAGGTGACAGAATCCTTTAATGCACCGTTGTATCTGTTTGGGGGACTCTGTTAATCTGAAGGACTATTTAGTGCATTAGAGGAGAGGAATGCCAACATTCCTCAGCATTAGAACAAAATGTGTGAAAAAGCTTATTGCACATGAACATGCATGGAGCTTGTAGAAAAAGAGTTAAAATATGGAGATGAAAGCTGTGGGATGTTTACATTCTTGTGAAACCAAAAGTGAGTTGAGCGGAAGATGAAGCGAGGCTGTCCTCACAACAGGATCCTCACCTTATGATGATAATGAATTGGGACAAGAAAGACCACATTTGCATCAATAAATAGTAAGAGTCTGAACAACTCGTGTCCTATTAGCTCTGCCTTGGGGGAAAGTCTGGGGAGGAGTTTATGACACAGGCAAAGAATGGGGTCATGAGAAAAGATCTAAGTAGTATACAGAAGAGTTAAAATGAGCCTGCGTGCTCCAGTTTCTAGGTATTGTAATTGCTTTCTGATCTCCCACTGACTTGTGTTGATAATAAACCATGTGGTTGCAACTGGACTCCTCCAGTCATATAGCAATAGTAGAAGATCCTTGACAGTCAATCAATATGTGACTTGGCTTCTCTGAGATTTATATGGAGTTTTAAAGCTCCAAGTCCCATTGAAAGCAAGTAGTATTAACTTGGAGCTCTTCAAACTACCTGAAATTTTATGTCATGTTTTATGAACGTGTGCATGTGTGTTTTTCCACCCCCAGGGAATCTGTTGCTGTCATCGGATTTATAAAGTTGGTCATGATGAAGCCCAAAAGAATCAGTGATTTAAAGAGAGTAGCAAGAGAAAAAAAAATGCAAACCAGAGCAAAAGCTGTATGTCTAGCTTTGAGATACAAACTGATTTCTTTGTCTGTAAAACACTGTCTTAGAAGTGTCCCATAAACACCTCTCACACATTTCTAAAACTCAACTTATTATCTTCCTCTTAAAACTGTCCTGCCTGAGTAATCAAGACAGTATGGTACTGGCACAAAAACAGAAAGATAGATCAATGGAACAGGATAGAAAGCCCAGAGATAAACCCACGCACATATGGTCACCTTATCTTTGATAAAGGAGGCAGGAATGTACAGTGGAGAAAGGACAGCCTCTTCAATAAGTGGTGCTGGGAAAACTGGACAAGTACATGTAAAAGTATGAGATTAGATCACTCCCTAACACCATACACAAAAATAAGCTCAAAATGGATTAAAGACCTAAATGTAAGGCCAGAAACTATCAAACTCTTAGAGGAAAACATAGACAGACACTCTATGACATAAATCACAGCAAGATCCTTTTTGACCCACCTCCTAGAGAAATGGAAATAAAGACAAAAATAAACAAATGGGACCTAATGAAACTTCAAAGCTTTTGCACAGCAATGGAAACCATAAACAAGACCAAAAGACAACTCTCAGAATGGGAGAAAATATTTGCAAATGAAGCAACTGACAAAGGATTAATCTCCAAAATTTATAAGCAGCTCATGCAGCTCAATAGCAAAAAAACAAACAACCCAATCCAAAAATGGGCAGAAGATCTAAACAGACATTTCTCCACAGAAGATATACAGATTGCCAACAAACACATGAAAGGATGCTCAACATCTTTACTCATTAGAGAAATGCAAATCAAAACTACAATGAGATATCATCTCACACCAGTCAGAATGGCCATCAGCAAAAAATCTAGAAACAATAAATGCTGGAGAGGGTGTAGAGAAAAGGGAACACTCTTGCACTGCTGGTGGGAATGTGAATTGGTACAGCCACTATGGAGAACAGTATGGAGGTTCCTTAAAAAACTAAAAACAGAACTACCATACGACCCAGCAATCCCACTACTGGGCATATACCCTGAGAAAACCATAATTCAAAAAGAGTCATGTACCAAAATGTTCATTGCAGCTCTATTTACAATAGCCCAGAGATGGAAACAACCTAAGTGTCCATCATCTGATGTATGGATAAAGAAGATGTGGCACATATATACAATGGAATATTACTCAGCCATAAAAAGAAATGAAATTGAACTATTTGTACTGAGTTGGATAGACCTAGAGTCTGTCATACAGAGTGGAGTAAGTCAGAAAGAGAAAGACAAATACCGTATGCTAACACATATATATGGAATTTAAGAAAAAAAACAAATGTCATGAAGAACCTAGGGGTAAAACAGGAATAAAGACACAGACCTACTTGAGAATGGACTTGAGGATATGGGGAGGGGGAAGGGTAAGCTGTGACAAAGCGAAAGAGAGGCATGGACATATATACACTACCAAACGTAAGGTAGATAGCTAGTGGGAAGCAGCCGCATAGCACAGGGAGATCAGCTCGGTGCTTTGTGACCGCCTGGAGGGGTGGGATAGGGAGGGTGGGAGGGAGCGAGATGCAAGAGGGAAGAGAGATGGGAACATATGTATATGTATAACTGATTCACTTTGTTATAAAGCAGAAACTAATACACCACTGTGAAGCAATTATACTCCAATAAAGTTGTAAAAAAAAAAAAAAACTGTCCTGCCTGGAGCCTGCCCTATACGGATTTATGGAGTCCTCCTTCAGACCAGAAATAATAAAGTCATCTTAGACACCTTTCTCTTCCTTAACCTCCGTGTCCAATCCTCAAGTTGTGACTCCACCTTCTCCACGTTTCTCAGCTCTGCCCTTTTCCTTTCACTCCTACTTTCTCTGCCTGTTGAGGCTCCACATCCCTCATCTGGACAACTTCAGAAGCCTCCTAACTTATCTCCCTCGCTCCACGCTCAACTCCTCCCATCCCTTTTCTACAGTGTTATGAACTCAGCACAAATCTGACCATTTGGATCCAGGTGCTCAGCAGCATAAAAGCTAAACTTTTTGATGTCAGAAAGGATGTCCTCCATCACAGGGCCTCTGCCTATATCTGCCTATATCTTGCCTATTTCTCAAGTTCAGACACCGCCTTTTAGAAACACCAAGTTACTGGGTGATTTCCTCATTTTTCTATGTTGATGTCTCTTTTTGAAATCCTCCCTCTTTAACAGGCTAACTGCTCATCCTTCGCGCAAGTAGGCTTGTCACCCATCACAGCCCGGATCTCATTGTACCCCTCTACTTCCCACCGTATTGTTATATTCTCTGGGCAAGGACACTTCCTATTAACTGTGTTAGCCTCAACACCTAGAATATTGCCTAGCCTCCTGAGAATCCATGGTGTGCTCGTTTTCTTCTGGTTGGGGGATCCTGAAAGCCCGATGGCTGCTCTGAAGGCTTGGCCAACAGAACCAGCTGTAGGAAACCATCTCGAAGGGAAAACAGTTCACAAATA
The DNA here is from genome assembly GCF_964341445.2 of Mesoplodon mirus. Taxonomy (NCBI): domain Eukaryota; kingdom Metazoa; phylum Chordata; class Mammalia; order Artiodactyla; family Ziphiidae; genus Mesoplodon; species Mesoplodon mirus. Next base: position 74,689,924 of record NC_138985.1, read on the forward strand.
AAGGCTCTACTTCTGACATGGAGAATATCAAACCCTGCTTAATTCCATGAGTCCCGCCCCTCCGATACTGTCCTGAGTGTCAGCCAGCTGAATGACAATTCAGTCTTAACCTCAATTTTTTATATGCACCAGCTTCTCCCAAAGTATAATATTATATTATTTCTTCATCAGCACAGCATTGTTTGTGGCAAAAGAAGCTAATGACTCGCATGTGCTAGGTCTAGGTGACTGCTCAATCTCCTTATGCGTACATTTGTTTTTCAAAATGAAGGCTCTTTTATAAAGTTTAAGGCTCCTTGCATCTGAATTTACTTACGTGAAATAGGGATGATAAAACCTACCCCGTAGAGTAATTAAGGTAAAACAGACGATACATCTGAAAGCACTTCATAAAGTGTAAGGTGTTATGCAAACATACATTCTTGCTCTCCATCATTTTAGAATGATCAGAAACATATGAGTAAACTGCCTCCTGGTATAAAATGCAAGAACCCAGAAGCACAAGTTGTGAATACCAGACAGCTTCCATTTAACAGAGCACAGTTTCATTGAAAGATTGGCCCTAGTAATAAAAGATTAAATAAACCTAGCTTTGGTAATTTCTGTCTTGCTCAGAACACTAGTCATAATATATGCATATTAGAAATAAAACTACTCAACAACATTATTCAATATATTTATTCTTTTATTTAAGAAATAGGTGGGGGAAAGGGTGATTGTGTACTTTGAGGGATTCTGATCAGAAGAGTGAAAACAAAGATAACCAAAGCTGATACCACATTTGGCCCCTGTTTGTGTCCCAGATGTACACCCTCTGAGAAGAGAGAAGAAACTTTCAATCATGCAAACTTTCTCAGCTTGCAGCCCAGAAAGAATTCATGAATGAAGAGAGAAAGCCAAGTCGAATCAACAACTTGGAGAACCAGAAGGCTGGACTGCTGTTTTCCAATCTTCCTATCTGAGGCAAGACCAAAAATAGCATGGGCTTGTGTTGGAAACCCAGGAAATCAAAGCAGAAAAGATGCTAACAGCTGAGTCATGGCAAGTGACCTCATCAACAAGGAGGCTGAAAGTAGCTATAAATGACAGATGATGCGGCTTGCTCCAAAAGCAGGAGGTAAAGACCAGAGGGAGGGAGAGGACCAAGGCATTGAAGTGATGCCCAGCATGAGACAGAATGACTCATGAAAAACTTCCTTCCAAATATAACTGCTTAAATGAAGTTCAAAGGGGCTGGTTTTTAAAAGACGCAATGTTTATGTGGAGGTCTCCTTATGCAGTGGGAAGAGCCCTGGTTTTGGAGCTGGAAAGCTCTGGGCTTCAAGCTTTTCCACTTAACCTGACATGGTTCACTTTCAACACCTTTAAAATGGGTATAATAATACCTTCCTCCCAGAGTGGCTGTAAGATTAAATGAAATGAGGCACCTAGCATGGTGACTAGACCAGAGCAGGTGTTCAAGAAATGTGTGGAGTCTCTCTTTCTTTCCCCGGCAGACAAGAAGCTTAGTGTAGCCAATTCTTGTGATGTTACTTTCTTCTCTAAGCATTCCCAGTTATAACATCTTTGCACAAACAGAGAGATTAGATCTCATCTAGTTCTACCTTCGACCCAAGCCGTCGATAATCTCTACTCTCTTGACATATGGCCCTTCAGCCCGCCTGCTAGAACAGGTGCTGCAAGATGGAGCTTTTAATTGTGAGAAAATTGTGCTGCAGCTGTTGAAATATGCCTACCTCACACAGAAATAATGTCAGTGTTTTTCAAAATGTAAAGCACTATATAAATGTAACATGAGCAGAGAGATGAAAATATATACAAGTAGTCTAGTTCTCTAAGGCAGTGCTTCTCCCCCACCCTCCCTTTATCAGTAGAATCCCTTTTCAAATAGATCTGACATATCATCCAATACACACAACAAATAAAGGCAAAGCTTGACTGGGTTAAATTGGAGGAAAGGGCCTGTGTTCAGGGTCCTTCCAGACTGCAACTCCCTCCCCCATTTCTCTTACATTATGAGACACTTGAGCTGTACCCCAGGGCTCCTTGGAAAAAGGCAGCTTGAAATCCCCGGCTTTAAGGAGAGTCAGAGCTCTGATATCAGCCTTGTACTTTCCTAGAAAAGGCAGAGACATCACAGAGAAAGGACTGCTTTACAGTGTTATTTGAGCGAAATGGCTCAATTTGAGTCCAAGTAGTAATTAGCTTAATGAAGGCCAAAGCTGTAATTATGACCAGCCTGGTTGTAATGCAATTTGAGACACTTTGGAAGAATTTCGGGGCAGGAAGGAAAATTTAGTGAAATCTGAGGGATACAAGCTGCAGACTGGAATTTTTGAGAGATCTCTGAGTGAAACTCACAGGATGTTTTTGGTGCAAATAATACTTGATTGGTTTAAAAGTGTTGTGAACACCATGATCTCATTTATTAACAGCTAATTATTAATAGTTTCAAATCACACTAACTGATAGTGTGAGTTTGGGTAACAAGACTGTGATCCCATTTCCTTACCTACAAAAATAGGAATCAAATCCATATTCTGGGTGGGAAAGTACTTCATAAGAAAGCTCCTAAAATCATTAACCATAAGAGGAAAAATTGTTGGATTTACCTACATTAAATAGTCAGGATTTTTGAAAAAAAATTGGTAAGTTATCAGACAAATAACTAACTGGGAGTTAATTATTGCAGCAGCCAGAGCTGACAAAGGATTAATACCTAGAATATAAAAAGAAATAGAAAAGTAGATAAAGGACATAAAAATGCAATTCTTAGAAGGAAAAATCCAAACAGGTAAGAAGCACATGAAAAGAAGCTCAAATTCACCAGTGACCCAAGGTATGAAAATTAAAACAACAATGACATGTGCTCTCAGCCATCGGAATGACCAAATGTCCACACCAAATGTTGGAAGGGATGTAGGGAGGTGAGAACACTCATGTGCTCTTTCCATTTAGGAGACCAGTCTGAAACTAATATGCAATATATCATATGACTGCGGGACCCAACTCGTGGGTACGCATCCCGGAAGTAATTCTCACACAGGTCCCCAAGGGTTACAAATGAGGATGTTCGTTGCAGAGTGTTTTGTGACAGTGGGGATCAGGAGGTAGCATGGGTGTATATCAACGGGAAGGACAGAAATAAAATGGAGTGAAATGCAGACAATGAAATACTATGAAAATGTTGGTAGTCTACACGGTAACAGGGATCTACCTGAAAATGTAATGTTAAGTAAAAACTAAGAAACATTCTTACTTTTTATAGCCTATTTGTATTACAGATTTATCATTTATCAAAATAACAATATACACATACACAAATAATAAGATATATTTTATAAGCACACACGTATATTTGAGTTCCATCATATTTAGGTAGTTCTCTGTTGGGGAGGGGAATGGGTTTGGGAGCAAGGGTGAAGAGGAACAATAACAAAATAAAAGGAAAGTCTTACATGGACTTATGGTGATAAGGTATGGACTGAGGAGTAGGTATAACTTAAATCTGAGGGCCGATTCTTAAAATGTTGGTGAGTTCTTGTGAAGATTAAGTGCAATCTATAAAACAAATTTCCTGGCAATATCAGAGGTGCTCAACACCTCTTTGCTTCCCCCATGACTCTTAGGAAATATAAAAGGAATGGAGTTTTCTTTCCTTCGTTGGTCTAATAATTTAATCAATGAAAATAAATGAGTCTCAAGAAAACAAGGTACCAAGAGTAGGACTCAGACATGGGTATAGGAGATTGGTTCTCAAACCTGGGTGCACATCAGAATCACCCAGAGGATTTACAAAAAATACAGATAACCAGGCTCCACTGCCACATCCCCCAGAACAAAATGGGTCATCATCTCTACACAGGGGAGGCAATGGGGACCACGGCTGGGGTCTGAAGAGTAGAATTTGAAAAGCATTGCCATCGTGCCTGTCTGTCCACTATGATCTCAGCCACTCATGTTCTTTGGATCATTGCTTTTAAAACCTTCAACAGCTTTTGCTAAATAAAGCAGCACTGAACTGCTCAAAAAGTAATATATTTCAAAATATATGACTAGTGTGTACAGTATGGTACTCCATCTGCTCTTCCAAAATACTTGAGTTTTAGAAAATAATGTGTAGATAGGTCTATAAATTGCTTCCTCCCACAAAACAAAGTAGACTCGCTTTAGGGGGTATGGGAAAATATTTTTTCTTTTGGTTTATCCATAGATAAAACCTTATCTGTAAGAGCAAGCAAACATGCCTTCATTCATTCATTCAGTCAACACCTGAGGATGGTTCAACTAACTCAAAGTAATTAGGCATCTGTAATAAAAATAACTTGCACAAATTTAGCGACTTTCCTTCTCTTAGCTCAATATTCAAGCAAGTAAATGTGCATCTTGGGCTGGAAGATCCTAGAAGGCAGAGAATGCAGCTCTTTCTGTTGGGTGTCACTGTGTGTTCATGGACTCCAGCATTTGGTTAATACTGACTAGGACAGTCATTCTTTTGTATGATTCTTTTCTTTCCCACAGCATTTAGTACCATGCAGTCTCTGCCTTTTCCAGTGCTGTTCAGATGCTGGCTGGAGACCTTAAGACTATACCTGATAAATTCCTGAACCAATCTCTCTTGCCAGTGAGGCAGGCTTGGACTGGCTCAACAGAAGCAGCATTTAGTAAAATAGGAAAAATATGGGCTTTGGAGTCAGGTAACTCTGGGTTTGAAACTCGGCTCTGTCATCTACTGACTGAGCCTCAGTCTCTTCATCTGTGAAATGGGATAATGACATCAACTTTGCTGGGTTGCTGTGAGCATCACATAGTGAATGTACAGTGCCTGAAACAGAGTGGACCTGGAAAATATGGAAGTGAGGCTGCTGCAAGTGTATTGCTACAAACTGAGCATCTAGTCCTCTTGTGTGAGCTCTGGCCCCCAGTGCTCACAGAGCTCTAGTTCACATCTCTATGCTCTGTGATTCGTGCTGGGCTCATGTGGAGGAGTTTCTTCAATCCAAAGCTCTCATGAAATGGAGCCCTTCCTGAACCCCAATACCATCTTAGTTGCAACTGGAACAACCCATCTGGCCATTTCCAGCCCTCTTTCCCTAGAGTCCTAGCCCCTGTCATCCCCAAATCGCTAGCCAATGGAACTGAGATCTTAGATTCTGTGGACCATTCAGAGCTATACTGTGTCACTACTGGGAACTCTCCATGGGGTGCCAAAAGCCCCCCACCCTCTTTGGACACCAGCAGTAATCTGATCAGGATGCTTGGTTCTTCCCTCTGGGCATTCTAGCCTGGGCTAATAAATGTCTAATAGCTTTCTCCTCCACAGGCCAGCCTTAGACTTCATCCTGTTGCCTGGCCTCTAAGACCCAGATCTCACCCCTTCTACTCTGTGTAATATGCCCATTGGCCGAGCCATTCAAGAGCCAACACAGGGCTCCAGACCTACTCAAAAAAATATCTGTTGAACATAAGAGTCAGTGATTTCATGAAAATGAATGACGGAGCAAATGAAGTGCATCATTCCTCATTTCCAGATGAGATTTGGATTGACTGGGTAGCTGGTCTGTTGCCCAGTGCAGGCAACCGTCACGTGGCACTGCTTCTGGAGACGCTGACCTCATGGAGCTCCTAAGGGCTCATGTTTTCCCACTCTGCTGATTTGTGGATATTTAAAACAACTGCCACAACGTCCAAAACTAACAATAATATTCCTTAAAACTGAATCATAATATAGTGTTCACTTTAAATCCTAAAACATAATCTCTCACCCAATATATTAATTTATATATCTACATAATGAAATTTATGCATATATACGTGCACATATTTTAATGATTATCAATAGATCATTATGATTTTATGCATAAAAGGCTTTTTAAAATTTGGCGTAAAACATATGCATATTAGGGCTTCCCTGGTGGCGCAGTGGTTAAGAATCCGTCTGCCAATGCAGGGGACACGGGTTCAATCGCTGGTCTGGGAAGATCCCACATGCCGTGGAGCAACTAAGCCCGTGTGCCACAACTACTGAGCCCATGCTCTACAGCCCATGAGCCACAACTACTGAGCCCGTATGCCACAACTACTGAAGCCTGCGCGCCTAGAGCCTGTGCTCCACAAGAAGAGAAGCCACCGCAATGAGAAGCCCACGCACCGCAATGAAGAGTAGCCCTCGCTCGCTGCAACTAGAGAAAGCCAGTGCACAGCAACGAAGACCCAACTCAACCAAAAACTAACTAACTAAACAAATAAATAAACTTGAAAAATATGCATATTAAATCACTCTCCACAATGGTAATTTATGAACAGAATTTCAGGTTGTTTTCTGCCATTTAACTTTTTTGTTGTTAGATTGACTATCTTGTCTCTCTTGAACTGTCACCTCTTTTGAGAAGTCCTTTCTGACTCCACTACAAGTCACTCTATTCTCTGTTCACCCAAAGCTCTTTTTATAGGCCTCTATGAGCACATTTAGGTGATCAATTTCCATGTCCTTGAGAAGCAGTGCCGCCTTGTGGTTAGGGGCTGGACTACTGGACCACACCTGCCTTTAGGACTTGGCTCTGCCACTTAGTAACTATGTGGCTTTATCAAGTTACTTAACCGCTCTTGGCCTCAGTTACTTCAAGTGTACAGTGGGGATAATAACGGTTCTACCTTCAAATAATAATAATAGTTGTTGGTGTTGCTGTTATTGCTATTACTGTCATTACTACTACTCCCTTCCCACCTGGTCTGTGACCTCCCTGACAGCTGATGAGGGTCTGTTTCTCACACTTGGCTCAAGTCAAGTATAATAATTGGTATACCATAGGCATTCAATAACTATCAAACGAGTTCTCTAAAATCCCTTATTTTCAACACAGAAAAGTTCCCAAAATGTTCTTCAATGGAGCAAGGGTCCAGATAAGATTCTGTTTTAGTCTGTTTGAGCTATTATAACAAAATACCATGAACTGGGTAGCATATAGTCAACAATAGAAATTTATTTCTCACAGTTCTGGAGGCTGAGTTTAAGATTAGGGTGTCAGCATGCTGGGTGGGGACGCTTTTCCTGGTCCCTAGCTGGCATCTTTTCATTGTGTCCTCATATGGTAGAAGGGGCTAGAGACCTCTGTGGGGCCTCTTTCATAAGAACGCTAATCCCATTCATGAGGGCTCTGCCCCCGTGACCTGAGCACCACCTTCCAAAGGCCCCTTTCCTAATACTATCATCTATGGGGGTTTGGGTTTCAACATACTAATTTGGGGGAGATACAAATATTTGGACCATAACGGATTCACTGTAAAAAATCCCCATATTTACGGTAGTCATTTATCTTTCAAGGTTGTATGTCTCTTGAAAAAGTCCTCTGAAAAAGGGTCACATTGACTCTAGGGCATTTGCTGGGCTCTAGCTATGAGAAAGTGCACAGGTAAGGTCTCTTTAAAGACTGGTAGGACTTCTCTGCATGGGCCAGATCTCCTTCCCTTTCTTATGGAACTTTCCTCACTCTCCATCAAACACTTGGAATTCTCTATATTTGCTCCTTGCTAATTGCTTTTTTCCTGTTTTCTTATGAGAATGAGGCAAATTTCAGGGAAACAAAGTAGGGTATCTATTTAGAGTAAAGCGCTTAAAAGTTCCAATAATAATAAGTAGGTGGTAGGTGTCCAATTGTCCAACTGAAGCAGTTTAACGTAAGAGAGGAGGCTAAGTTGAATGATCTATTCTTGAAAGCAAAGCTACTGACTCATTAGTTATTTTACTATGAATACATTTTCTCTCAACCTCCAAATTCACAGACGCTCATGAACTTCTATTTATTATTTTACTTCATATTCTTAAAAAAATTTTTTTTTACCATATTTCCCTTTTAAAGTCAGATATCACAGACTGAAGAAGAAACAACAGATAATTGAGTTTCTTTTATCAGCCTCCTCCACCAGGCACTTTAAGAGACATTTTATTTATTCCTGGCTTTTGGGAAAATTTCAGCCTACAGATTATTTGTCATTTTTCTCATTTTGGTCATTTTGTCATTATAATTAGTTTTATTCTTGGACTCTGGGATCTTTTCCTTCTCAAAATTAAGAAACCTTCCCAAACATGACAGAGAAGGAAAAGAAAAGGAAAACAAGGAAGACAAAGAAAAATATGAAAACCTCCATCTTACAGATGACTCTGGCTTAATGATTAACTTGCTTCTGCTGGGAAGGTATCAAGGGGCAATGGGTGGCTGAGTTCCAGGCGACAGCACACGCTTCCGTTGTGGATGCTGCCCTTGGCTCTCAGCAGGAATCAAGGTCTAAAAGCCTCCACTGCACATCTGTCTTTCATGATAGCTTTTTAAAAAAATGGCTGAGGGTTAGCTTAAAACTTCATCTTAACGACGTGTTTCCTATGGAAAGTGTTCACGGAGCTTCTCAGTGTACCTTCCATCTTTCTTAAGGCTAATAATAAGTAAGAAGAACCACAATTAAAGCGGTCAGGGAAGATGAATGAGAAGAGGATGTAATCAAGACAGGCACCCCACAGGCATCCAAGGGTTTCACTTTCACAACCCCCTGTGCAGTCTGTCTGGGCTTCCCTACACGCTCTCCCTCCTTCCATCAGGCTTTCCCTATTCCCAGCACACGATTATGAGAGCATGTTTTTCGGGCAGTGGAAACATTAGATAATGATCTCACTAGACTGTGAACCCCTTGGTGGTGGAACTATACCTTTTTCTTTTCTACATCCCCTAGATGCCAATTAATTAATTAATGAAAATAGAAATTATTCAAACTCCCAAAATAGAACGCAACTTCGAGAACTAATGGGTTCGTTAACCTAACAATGGGTGAAATTTCTTCTGAATTTGGACTCATATCTTGCAGGAAAGTCTTCTATGTCAGTATTACATCCTCAGGTAGAATAGCAAAGGTAAAGAGGAAACAGTTTCAGTTTAGAGAAAACAATCCCAATGATGCCACGGCAACTGAAAATCACAGAAGAAGGGAAACCATGACAAAAACCCGGTGATGGTTGGATTTGCAGCAGCAGGGGACCTGGTCTACGGGCTTAGATTTGGCTAGGCTTTCCAAAGAGGAAGAGGTTGGGTGGGGACCTTGGAATTTTCAAGGCACCTTCTGGAATTTAGAACTTTAGTGAATGCATTTTTTTTTTAACTCTTCTCAAGAACAGCAAATTCTTTTTTTTTTTTTTTTTTTTTGCTGTACGCGGGCCTCTCACTGTTGTGGCCTCTCCCGTTGCGGAGCACAGGCTCCGGACGCACAGGCTCAGCGGCCATGGCTCATGGGCCCAGCCGCTCCGCGGCATATGGGATCCTCCCAGACCGGGGCACGAACCCGTATCCCCTGCATCGGCAGGCGGACTCTCAACCACTGCGCCACCAGGGAGGCCCAAGAACAGCAAATTCTTAATAACTTTTTGGGGGACTGGGATCATGCATTGGTTCATTCGATTACGTTCAGGGGGTGTCTACTTTGTTGTCAGTATTGGAAACTGAGAAAGGATCATAAATAATTGTAAAATATCATGAGAAGAACCATGATGTACCACAGGTTATTAGGCAGAGAGGCTGCACCAAAGATCAGGTCTTTTGAGTTACGTCAAGGATGATGCGCAGGAACATCCCAGGTAGAAGCGAAAAGAGGAGGGACATTTCTGGAAAAGGTATGAAAAAGCCTGGCATGTTTGGAAAACTGAAAATAGTTCTGTATAGCTGGAACACAGACAATGAGGGAACTGGCCAGAGGAAAGACTGGCGATGAAGTTTCTGTAGGCAAATCACAGAAGCCTTCCGTTCCAGGCCAAGGAGGATGGATTCCTCCTGCAGGAACCAAAGCCTCTAAACAAAGAGTGAGATGGCCTTCTGAGCTGTGTATGAGAACAATTGTTAATCTAAATTCTACCTGTTCCAGTTAGGTTTCACTTCCAATACTAAATTTAGATCTTACTAAACATGTAGATCTCAGACAGCTGTCCAACAGCCCTGGTCTTGACTTCATGGTTTAGCTCATTTTTCCTAGGAGAAATGTTCTTCTTTCTTCTTTGGAGGTATGTTGTATCTGGGAACGAGAAGCTTGCAAGTCCATGGGCTAGAACCTGTGGCCACTCAGGACGAATCACCACCACCTTATATGTAGGTGCTTTGGGGTGAGAGTAAAAGAAATCTAAGCTGTACCAAACAAACAAACAAACAAAAACAAAAAAACAAACAAAAAAACTCCCCCAAACCAAAACCCAGAACCACAGAGATCTCAGGACAAATGTGTCCTCTTGGCGCTGCCTTAAAAAAAACACACGTAAACAAAACCAAATGGAAACACTGAGTGGAAATGTGTTTTCTCCTGCTGAAGCAGCACATTTGGCAAACTTTTCCTTAAAGAACATATATTTGGTAAATACAATGCAAATATTTCGTGACAAGAACAGTGTGCATTAAACTTACAGCATATTATGGGGGAAAAGAGGAGGGTGGAAAGCATTTCATCTTGGAGGCGATCAGACAATGGAGGGGGAATGGTGCCCCCGCAGGGTGGAGAAGTGGATACAAAGTGGGCACAGGTGAGACCAGTGGTCTGGGGGATAGCTGGTCAGTGAAGAAAAAATGAATGCAGGGGCCATGGGAAAGGTTGTGTTTTCTGGGCAGTGGTCTCAACTTGGGATAATTTCACCCCCCATGGAACATTTGGTAACATTTGGCCACCCCAGCTGGAGGTGGGGAGGTGCTACTGGCATCTATGGTGTCGAGCCCAGGGATGCTGCTACACATCTTACAATACCCAGGACAGCCTCCCAACAAAGAATTATCCAGCCCCAAATGTCAATAGCACTGACGCTGAGGAACCCTTGACACCCTACAAAGTTTCCTGCCTGCACCCATCCTTGGCTGCACTTTCCATGGCTTCATTTGAAGACAACTGCCAGTAGATTTTTTTAAAAAACACTGTAATGTCTAAAAATAAAATCATTTTTATACTTCAAGGAACAAACAGAGCGAGCATTTTTGTCATGACGACTCTCTCAGTAAGAGCAACCCTGCCTTCTATACATAGCTCTCAGCCTCTCGGATCCTCCCTGCGCAGGGCGTTGCCAGGCCTCTCTGGGCTAGCTGCTGCTGCAGCAAAAGATAAGACCTTAAATTATAAAAGGATGCTATTCCTGGCAGGTAATGGCCAGAAATTTCCAGTAAAAGCATCCTCCCTTATGCCCAGCATCCCTCCCACCCCATCATTCAATCCCTAGCATTTGGTCCCTGTATTGCCCCCCTACTCATTTCAATTTCTTGGCCCCAATTCCAGGCCTGAAAGCCCAGCAAGCTTTTTTGCCTTTTCTTTTCACATTGCCCCAACCCCTCCGACTCTGATTGCACAGACAGGCCAGAAAATGAATTTTCTAACAAGCAATATTTTAAAAGGCAAAAGGTCCACGTGCCATTAAGAATTTGGAGCCCCGCCTGGCTATTACCTCCGACAAATCACCTCCTTGTAATTTTCTTCCAACAAATATCTGCGAGGGCTGCCAGGCTGCAGCAGAAATTGATTTAATGACAGTCTCTGGAAAATTAAACATTCTGAGCCACAGTGATGGATGCATCTCCCTCCCAGCGCCCCCACCACGTCCCCCGCGGCATCTTCTCCAACCCAGACCCAGCAGCCACATGGAGGACCAAATACGGATGAACGCCCCGGGCCAGAGGACTCAATCTCGATTTTACGTGCGTTCCGTTCCTTCCCATTTCCCCCGAGTCCCCTTCATCTTCGTTCCTCCATTGCCAGAACCCAGCTCAGTACTGGGTTGGCTACAGCTGTGGGGTAATATTTTTACCTTCCTGCCCTCTTTTTCCTGACCAAGTTACATAAGGAAGATCCCGGCTGCCCAAGGCAAGGAGACGGAGGGAGGGAAAAACTCTGAATTCGTGACCGACAGAGACTGTCCTCATTTCTACCTTGCTGTGTACGCCTCAGCACAATTCACTGCTGTCAGGACAGTGGAAGACTGTCCCATGGGAGGGCAGGGCTAAGACTCATGCGGGTCCCTTGTTTGACAAAAGAACTAGGCTTGGGCCTGGAACGACTGGCTCAGGGTCACGCGTTCTGTTAGTGGCGAGATTAGGGCCCAAGTCCCACTGGACTCCTGCCTCTGAAGAGTATGGTGGGCAAGTTTTCCTTTTATCTCACATGTGGCAGGGTTACGGTAAGTTTTCTCATGGGTCCCCAGAGTCCCATGGGGGAAGCTACCCACTCAAACCAGCATTGTTAACTTCAGGTCTTTGCCTTTTTAGCTTTGGGCTTCACTCAGAATTGTACTTAAATCTCACATGATTAAACCTTCCCCTCTCCTCCTTCTCACCTTACTGTGAAGAAGGAGAGGATGGAGAGAAACCCAGTAGTCAGTGCCTTGTTCTTACTCTACCAAAGGCTGCATTCATGTGTGCTTTCAATATGGAGGGGAAAGTGGGAACCATATGATCTGCCATTGGTAATTGGTACTTTTATTTCACACACTAAGTTCTGAAGCCAGAGGCTGTCCTTCAATGTTTCTAAACTATTATGTTCAAGTTCCTATTTGACTCTCATGATTTGTCATTTTCTATATATCTAATGCAATGGAATCCCACAATTCATTGTGTTTCCTGCTTTTTAAATTAATTGTGTCCTAATTCCACACATGCTGAAGAAGAAATCCCTGTAACTTATTTTGAAGCAAACAACAAACAATTAGCCCTGAAGAGACTGGTCCCTATAAAGTTGTCTGTAGGTGCTTAGATACCCAGTCTTTTAGTTTCAAAAATTATAATAACAATAATCCTGCCACTTAGAGAGCACTTACCACGTACTAGGCATAGTTCTAAATGTCTTATATGGTTTAATTCATTTAATTGTGTCAACAACCCTAGGAGGTAGATACTATTATGATCCCCATTTTACAGATGAGGAAACTGAGGCAACTTGCTGAGGGCCACACAGATAATGAGTGGCAGAGTAGGGATATCTGGCTCCAGACTCCTTAATCACAAGGCTATCCTGCCTCAAGAGATGCTCCTTGGCAACAAGTTTAATGGCCAAGGAAAAATACAAAGGATATATTGGAAATCTATAAACAACTAGCAAATTCAAGATTCTTTGCTTACCTTAGTGTTTCCTCAAACTTGTTGGATCGCAGAACACTGCTACTTATTATACCTGCTTACAAAATCTCGAACATGTATTCCGTGGGATGTAATTTAGAATCTGCTGCTCAGCAACAATCCCACATACAGGAAACCTTGTTTAAATTAGTGCTAGTAAAGTTCCAGAGTCTTCCTAGGCTGATTCTCACACTAACATCAAGGGGTGAGCTATAATAACTTTCCTTTGAGAGAAGTCATTATTAACTATCCACAGTATGGCTTCATTATGCTTCTTGCTGTTGAAGAGCCATGTAGATATCCTAATTAACCTACTGATTTCCCTGGATTCACTCCACCATTTTTGGCAGAGTATCTAGAAAAGTGTAAAAGGTACACTCTGTTTTCTATCAAACCAAAAAATGGGGGGACCAGGACTTGGGAAAGACCAAGGAGTGATTGAGACACTTCATGTGTCTATGTTCCCCATTTGTTCCTCAACTCCCCTTGACACAATGGAAAGTGCTGCTCTCATTTTCCCTTTGAGTGGATTTTCGCTTCCAGTTTAAAGAAGCTGAGTGATTCCTGCCAGAGGAGGCCGGTGAATAGCACGTTCAGGCCCTCACCACCTTTGGCAACCAAAACCCACATCCCAGCCAATGGGAGAGAAGAGAACTATGGGCCATGCTAATGGACATGGCATCCTTGGAATATGGCTCCAAGCTCACGTCTGGGGCAGCTGCTGCTGTTGCTTTTTTGAAAAATCAATTTCCAGTTTTCACCTGTGAGAGGGACCCACAGCTAATAAGATTCACTCAAACAGTTCAAATCACCAGTTGTAAACCTCAGCAGACAGCTGTAATTTGGGAGTTTCCAGGTGTTTTCTGAGCTCTAAGAGGGATGCAGTGGGATGTATGGGCATGTGCATGGACACATGTCAGGCAGAGCTCGAGGCAAATTCTAAATCCACCACTCTTTAGTTGTGCAACTTTGTGTAAGCTGAGCACAAACTTTCTCATGTATATCTTCGAAATGTAATTTTGCAAATTCCTTTTTGGTATGGTTTGAGTAAAGGCTAGAGCTGCCTTTTCTTGCTCCCAGGACCAAAACTCCCTAGCACAGTACCAGACACAGAGCAGTAAATATTCAGTGAATGAATGAAGTCTACGTTTATGAGCACCCAGTCATCCCCTCAGTGTAGCTGGGTGTTCTGCGTCTCTCTCTCATCTGCAGTCTACTACATCTCATTGTTGACCGGGATTACATAAAGCTCGAAGCTGGAGTAGCAGATTTGGAAGCTTACAGTAGACAGGTAGCCTAGAACTACCCACTGTGGTATCACATTCAGTCCGACTTTTGGGAGACAGTACCAAACTGCTTTATTTTTTTGCAAAACACGTGCCCCTTCCTCCCATCCAATGAGTATAACTCTAGAAATCAAACTTGAAGGAACTAGTTCATACCAGAGTATGAATGATTGATAGAGGCCCACAGGCTATGTACATATTTAAAGGAATTAGTTACTGCTTAGGACTGTCATTTCAATTACTGTAATAGGTTCAAGGGCGAGAGATTTTGGGGTTCAAATGCAGAAAATAGGTGACTGGCTCTCAACTCTTCTGGGAAGCCAGACTTAAATTCAATATGAATAAATCATAACAATCAACTTCTGATTATTCAGAAATCCAAACTTAATCTCTTAGTGATTTATCATTTTCCTTGGGTGTTGGTAAATCTCTGAGATCTCAAAAGGCAAATGAGGGAAAAGAAGGTTCAGAAGTTTTATTTTTTGCCACTTGTTAAGCTCCTTTGGTTCAACTGAGGCTTCAAGATTAACTCCAGGATTCATAAATGTGTCTTTCCTCTGTCCCAGAAAACAAAAAGCTGGCTATCTCTTGCTACCTGCACTTCTTTCCAAGAATAGGGTTATTTTAAGACATTCTGACTCTCCCCCTACCTTCTATCCTGCAGACTCCAGGGCTTTGACAGTAATGCTTACCCTTCTCCATCCAATCAATAGGACTTCAAGCAAATCATTCAGTGTAGCCAGTCAAAAAGAGCCATCTGTATAAATCAGGTGCAGAAGGCAATTCCAACAGCATCAGTGACACATAAACAGCATTTTATATTTGAAAAGTTGAGTTTCTGATAAGAACGGTGAATTTTGCCTTTTTTTTTAACCCTGATCCAGGAAGCACTGACAACAAAAGCAGCAGGGCAGTGACACCCTGCAACCAAAAGATAATGTCGACATCTATTTCAGGCCCTGCTTGGTTCCCACTGCCTGGTTAATAACACTTGCCTCTAGAGTCGGCCAACCATCCCCCATCCCTATTCCCAGTCCTGGCCGTAAATACTAACTGTGGTCTAAAAATGCTACAGCCAATCATCCCACCCATCAGGCTGCTTGGAGAGGCCCCAGGGAATCAGACAACCCCTGCTGAGGAGCCTCTTCCTACTAGAGTAAATGTGAAAGAGAGCTTTTCTGAATGGCAAGAATGTACATTCTATACGTCTGACACATACAGAGCTGCCCGGTGTGTGTGTGCACTTGTGCACGTGCACAAGTGTAGACCATGCACTAGGAGAACAGGAGTGACAGACAGCAGTGGCAGCATAGCCACTGCAGTCACTGGCGACCAGCACTCATGGGATGTTTTTTTTGGCCAGCCATTGAGCTAAGTGCTGTACCTGCCCTAGTGGTAGAGATGTTATCATCCTCGCATTACCAAGAAAGGGCAATTGGGAGAGTTAAGAGCTTTACTCAAGGTTGCACGGCTAGTAGGTAGCAGGCTGGGAACCAAACAGAAGATGCACAAGATGCTAAAGCCCATACTCTTTACAGCTGTCTTGGAGGACTGACCTCAGTGTGGGTAGCTGCACACTGGGGTGTGGATTCACTTCCCTGTGTCCAAGGCCAGCCATATTGCTGAGCTTTGCCCTCCCCTTCTGCGTGGATGGAAGAGTAGGTGCTGCCATCTCCTTTTTTTTTTTTTTTATAGAACAGGAAGACAAAAAATTTTTAATTGATTTAAATTCAGTATATTAGACATTACATCATATGTTGAGGAACTAAATGTTCCAACTACAGCACAAAGGTGGTCAGGTTAAGTTTTTTTTAAGTATATGCTGTTTATAAGAGATATGTAAAACACTCAATATAATTAACCAGATAAACATAATAAAGGAGAAGATCATAAGATTAGTTGATAAATGCAGAAAACTACCATCTCCTTTTAATTTGCTAGGATCACTTCTCCTGTGCAGCCTCCTGCCTCCCATATCTGAGTTTTCTGAAAGAAGGTGAATACATTTTAAGACACTAGTGAAAATTTCTCACTCCAGGTTGTAATTAAAATTGGCAGGACTTCCCTGGTGGCACAGCAGTTAAGAATCCGCCTGCCAATGCAGGGGACACGGGTTTGAGCCCTGGTCCAGGAAGATCCCACATGCTGTAGAGCAACTAAGCCTGTGCGCCACAACTACTGAGCCCGTGAGCCACAACTATTGATCCTGTGTGCCTCAACTACCAAAGCCCGTGTGCCTAGAGCCTGTGCTCCGCAACAAGAGAAGCCACCACAATGAGAAGCCTACACGAACAAAGAGTGGGCCCTTCTCGCCGCAACTAGAGATAGCCTGCACGTAGCAGTGAAGACCCAACACAATCAAAAATAAATAAATAAATAAAAAATAAATAAATAAAATTGTTGTATAACTATTTCTTAATGGGCAAATATACCACAACCTCAGTAGCACCTTCTAAACCTTTATTAAGCACCTTAAAGTCCTCAAGTTCCAGGTTCAGTGTGGTCCAGCTCTGAATGGTGGGGACCCCATCAATACTTGCTGAATGAATGAACAATGAATCGTTCAATCAGCTGATGAATTTAAAAGAGGGTATGTCTTAAAGTCACTGTAGCAGAACAATATAAAAGTAGCTGGCAAAGGCATACTGTCATATTAAGTATTAAAGTTATGGTAGCCAAATCCATCATATTGGTTTCCAAATGCACTTGAAATACACCACTGCCCAATAGGCCTCTAAATATGGGCCAATGCTTATCTGGTCAATGACTGACTCCCAAAGTGTAAGTAAGGAGGTTCATCAGCTTTGCACACCCCTTTGGGAACAACTGAGAAAATGAATAGTCTTCTGCTCCATGAGATCCGAGTGGCCTAATGAAATAATGCATTTCCACAAGGGCCTAAATTATGTTTGGGGATTACGTTGCTCATTAGGTAGCATCCCTGCTGTGAGGAGAACTGGTCAACCCAAAGGAAAAAGAGGTGGGAAACACATTTAGTCACTGAGCAGCCATGAGCTCGCTCCCTCTCTCTCTGTTTCTCTTGCAACTGAACTGAATACCGTGGTGTGCTGGATTCCCCCACCTACAGGCCAGCTGCCATTGACCAGGGAGTATCCATAGCCCTGGATGTGTCTAGAAATTATAAGTGGGCTATTTGCGGCCCAAGGCAGTTTTGTTAATAATATCAATAGCAGGTCAATGTTAGGAAATTCAAAAGCTATATTTTGCTTCCGAATTACAGATTCAGTGAATTTTATTCCACATGCATATGTTGTAATATTTTAGGATGTGCCTTTTTAAGATGAAAAGAGTTGAAAGCCTACCTCCCTGCAATTCCCTCAAGTTAAAGCTATTTTAAATTTCCTAACCTTTGAAGGTTCGTTTCTCTGTGCTGTCATTAAAATTACTTATGCTTTTAATTTGATGAGTTGCATTTAGTGGGAAGCCTCCCAAGCCACATGCCGTGCTTCGTTACTCACTTCGTGTTCCAGGGCACCGTTCCCCGTTAAGAGTAAGCCATAATTGAAATACCCACTAAAACAGGATAAAATCATCTTCTACAGAGCTTGCCCAGGTACATCACTTTTTAATGTTCTGCTTTTAGAAACATCTCACTGATTTTTAAAAATAAACTTAACTGTGTTTTCCCCTCTCACTGAGAAAGTCCAACATTCCAATCATGTCATATTTAGAATTTCAGCTGTTTTCCAAGCAGGCAAGTGGGAGAAAAAACAGTCAGAGCATGTTCTCCAGGGTGGGAAGGACATGCTCCCTCCCCTTCTGCACAAGGAGGGCATGCAGACAAATTCAGTGGGCATTTTCAGACAGGCTCACGTGTGAGATGAGAATGTGGGCACTTTTAGTTTCTTTCTCTCTCCCTGCATCTCCATCATATTATTAGTCATTGGAAGGGGTCAGAATGAAAATGAGTTTCTGGCTTTCCTATTGCACTTGATCCATTAATGTCAGTTTAACAGTTGATGCATTTATTCTTAATGCAGAATTTGAATAACGTGGAAACATTGTCCACTATCACACTATCGAGCACCATCTTACAGTGAGAAAGATAGATGCAAACTTGGAAAGAAAAATGCTTCCTTTAGAACATGTAAGGCAGCTTTTGGGGATTCATCCCAAAGGGTCCATCTCCTAGGACTAGTACTAGTTGCTTGAGCTGTAAGAAGCACTACTGGAAAGGGGGCCTGTCAGTATGAACTCGTGGCCTTAAATAAAACCCATTTATCTTCTTAAGGCCTCAGTTAAACACACCGTTAATATAGACGCTGAAGAGTTGTGGTAGGATTAGATTACAAACACACAGACAACACCTAATGGCACATCCAACACATAGCAGGCCCTCAACACATGTAACCTGAACACAAATCCAAAATGTGAGCTGTGACCTTGGGCACACATACAATAACCTCCCTGAAAAGGAGAATGCTATTACCTATTTTACAGAATTCATTTAATGACCATCTGTATGTATCAATTAGTAGCTGAACAAATTTTATGTGCCAGGAACTTTTGTGTATATGTGTCTCTCTTTAAGGATGTGAATAAAAATCAGCAAAGTCCTGTATGATATAAGGTATTGTTTCAGGTAACCAGATACTACACACAAGAAGTTATATGGGCCCGGGTGGTAAACATGTGCTGAGATGTAAAATGGCCTGCTCTTTAGAGGGCAAACCTCATTCATTCATAAAACATTTATTGTGGGTATTAAGAGGTAGGCAAGGCACTAGTAGACCCAGTTTAATAAAACACAGCCCCTGTCCACACAGGGTTCCCACACCGTTCATGGCTCAGTACCCTTCATAATCAGTGTTAGTTTCCTTCTCTTCCTTCCTCAAGGAGATCTCTGATTAACTGGGAGACAAATGAAAATCAGTTCAAGGATTGGGTGATAAGTGCTAAAAGAAAGGAATGTGCTTAATACCCTTCTGTCACTTTCAGATTCATGGATGGAGGGGAAAAATATATTAAGATTGAGGAGTCCATCTACTTCTAACTGGCTATCTTGAGGTGCATGGATAAAAAATGTCATTTGTTCAGAACCTGCTAATTGAAAAGTCTTTGTAATTTAGAAAAAGATTAACTGTGCTTACTCTTGTAGAGGTAAGGACAGGGGGAGAAAGAGAGTGCTAAGGAAATACTAAGTGAAACAAAATTGGAAGGTTTTGCAGGGTATATGTTTCTGTTGATTGAAGAAAGCGTGCTGAGAGGATGCAGAGAGCAGAGGCAGGGAGCAAAGGCAAGAGCTGATTTCATGCTTTCCTTTAGGTCTTGTGCTCGCTATGTCTTAACATCCAATAGTCTCTTGGATGTTCCGAAGACGAAATGTCCCCATAATTCTTCAGTCTGCTGAGTCAACTTGACAACACTGTCCCGTGAAGTCCATTCATACTTCAGTACCCAGCCCCAAGCTCAGTGGCTGCCACAAAAAAGACTGTAAATGTATGTTGACGGGACAGAGGAATGGGAAATGCTTGCTTCCCACCTCAGGGTTCCTCCTGGGGCTGCAGAGACAGTGGATGGAGAAAAGCCTTCTCAAGGCTGGTGCTCCAGACAAGGCTCAAGGATTTTGCTTGGATTTGCCCCCAAAAGGCAAGAACAATGAGTTCTCTCTTTTTTTTTTTTTTAACATCTTTGTTGGAGTATAATTGCTTTACAATGTTGAGTTAATTTCTGCTGTATAACAAAGTGAATCAGCTATACATATACATACATCCCCATATTCCCTCCCTCTTATGTCTCCCTCCCACCCTCCACATCCCACCCCTCTAGGTGGTCACAAAGCACGGAGCTGATCTCCCTGGGCTATGCGGCTGCTTCCCACTAGCTATCTATTTTACATTTGGTAGTGTATATATGTCAATGCTGCTCTCTCACTTCATCCCAGCTTACCCTTCCTCTCTCTGTGTTCTCAAGTCCATTCTCTATGTCTGCGTCTTTATTCCTGTCCAGCTCCTAGGTTCATCAGAACCATTTATTTGTTTTAGATTCCATGTACATGTGTTCACATATGGCATTTGTTTTTCTCTTTCTGACTTACTTCACTCTGTATGACAGACTCTAGGTCCATCCACCTCACTACAAATAACTCAATTTTGTTTCTTTCTATGGCTGAGTAATATTCCATTGTATACATGTGCCACATTTTCTTTATCCATTCATCTGTTGATGGACACTTAGGTTGCTTCCATGTCTGGCTATTGTAAATAGAGCTGCAATGAACATTGTGGTACATGACTCTTTTTGAATTACAGTTTTTTCAGGGTATATGCCCAGTAGTGGGATTGCTGGGTCACATGGTAGTTCTACTTTTAGTTTTTTAAGGAACCTCCATACTGTTGTTCATAGCGGCTGTATCAATTTACATTCCCACCTACAGTGCAAGAGGGTTCCCTTTTCTCCACACCCTCTCCAGAATTTATTGTTTGTAGATTTTTTGATAATGGCCATTCTGACCGGTGTGAGGTGACACCTCATTGTAGTTTTGATTTGCATTTCTCTAATGATTAGTGATGTTGAGCATCCTTTCATGTGTTTGTTGGCAATCTGTATATCTTCTTTGGAGAAATGTCTATTTAGGTCTTCTGCCCATTTTTGGATTGGATTGTTTGTTTATTTGATATTGAGCCGCATGAGCTGCTTGTACATTTTGGCGATTAATCCTTTGTCAGTTGCTTCATTTGGAAATATTTTCTCCCATTCTGAGGGTTGTCTTTTCATCTTGTTTATGGTTTCCATTGCTGTGCAAAAGCTTTTAAGTTTCATTAGGTACCACTTGTTTATTTTTGTTTTTATTTCCCTTTGTCTAGGAGGTGGGTCAAAAAGGATCTTGCTATGATTTATGTCATAGAGTTTCCTGCCTATGTTTTCCTCTAAGAGTTTTATGGTGTCTGGCCTTACATTTAGGTCTTTAATCCATTTTGAGTTTATTTTTGTGTATGGTGTTAGGGAGCATTCTAATTTCATTTTTTCACATGTAGCTGCCCAGTTTTCCCAGCACCACTTATTGAAGAGGCTGTCTTTTCTCCATTGTATATGCTTGCCTCCTTTATCAAAGATAAGGTGACCATACGTGCGTGGGTTTATCTCTGAGCTTTCTATCCTGTTCCATTGATCCATATTTCTGTTTTTGTGCCAGTACCATCCTGTCTTGATTACTGTAGCTTCACAGTATAGTCTGAAGTCAGGGAGCCTGATTCCTCCAGCTCCATTTTTCTTTCTCAAGATTGCTTTGGCTATTCGGGGTCTCTTGTGTTTCCATACAAATTGTGAAATTTTTTGTTCTAGTTCTTTGAAAAATGCCATTGGTAGTTTGATAGGGATTGCACTGAATCTGTAGATTGCTTTGGGCAGTAGAGTCATTTTCACAATGTTGATTCTTTCAATCTAAGTACATGGTATATCTCTCCATCTGTTTGTATCATCTTTAACTTCTTTCATCAGTGTCTTATAGTTTTATGTATACAGGTCTTTTGTAAACGTAGGTTTATTCCTAGGTATTTTATTCTTTTTGTTGCAATGGCAAATGGGAGTGTTTCCTTAATTTCTCTTTCAGATTTTTCATCATTAGTGTATAGGAACGCAAGAGATTTCTGTGCATTAATTTTATATCCTGCTACTCTACCAAATTCCTTGATTAGCTCTAGTAGTTTTCTGGTAGCATCTTTAGGATTCTCTATGTATACTATCATGTCATCTGCAAACAGTGACAGCTTTACTTCTTTTCTGATTTGGATTCCTTTTATTTCCTTTTCTTTGATTGCTGTGGCTAGAACTTCCAAAACTATGTTGAATAATACTGGTGAGAGTGGTCAGCCTGGTCTTGTTCCTGATCTTAGAGGAAATGGTTTAAGTTTTTCACCATTGAGAACAATGTTGGCTGTGGGTTTGTCATATATGGCCTTTATTATGTTGAGGAAAGTTCCCTCTATGCCTACTTTCTGCAGGGTTTTTATCATAAATGGGTGTTGAATTTTGTTGACAGCTTTTTCTGCATCTATTGAAATGACCATAAGGTTTTTATCCTTCAATTTGTTAATATGGTGTATCACATTGATTGATTTGCATATATTGAAGAATCCTTGCATTCCTGGGATAAACCCCACTTGATCATGGTGTATGATCCTTTTGATGTGCTGTTGGATTCTGTTTGCTAGTATTTTGTTCAGGATTTTTGCATCTATGTTCATCAGTGATATGGCCTGTTGTTTTCTTTCTTTGTGACATCTTTGTCTGGTTTTGGTATCAGGGTGATGGTGGCCTTGTAGAATGAGTTGGGGAGTGTTCTTCCCTCTGCTATATTTTGGAGGAGTCTGACAAGGATAGGTGTTAGCTCTTGTCTAAATGTTTGATAGAATTTGCCTGTGAAGCCATCTGGTTCAGGGCTTTTGCTTGTTGGAAGATTTTTAATCACAGTTTCAATTTCAGTGATTGTGATTGGTCTGTTTATATTTTCTATTTCTTCCTGGTTCAGTCTTGGAAGGTTGTGCTTTTCTAAGAATTTGTCCTTTTCTTCCAGGTTGTCATTTTATTGGCATAGAGTTGCTTGTAGTAGTCTCTGATGATGCTTTGTATTTCTGCAGTGTCAGTTGTTATTTCTCCTTTTTGATTTCTAATTCTGTTGATTTGAGTCTTCTCCCTTTTTTCCTTGAGGAGTCTGGCTAATGGTTTATGAATTTTATTTATCTTCTCAAAGAAGCAGATTTTAGTTTTACTCATCTTTGCTATTGTTTCCTTCATTTCTTTTTCATTTATTTCGGATCTGATCTTTATGATTTCTTTCCTTCTGCTACCTTTGCGTTTTTTTTGTCATTCTTTCTCCAATTGAATTAGGTGTAAGGTTAGGTTGTCTATATGAGGTTTTTCTTGTTTCTTGAGGTAGGATTGTATTGCTGTAAACTTCGTTCTTAGAACTGCTTTTGCTGCCTCCCATAGGTTTTGGGTCGTTGTGTTTTCATTGTCATTTATTTCTAGGTATTTTTTAATTTCCTCTTTGATTTCCTCAGTGATCTCTTGGTTATTTAGTAGCGTATTGTTAGCCTCCATGCCTTGTATTTTTTAGTTTTTTTTCCTATAATTGATATCTACTGTCATAGCGTTGTGGTTGGAAAAGATACTTCATGTGATTTCAAATATCTTAAATTTACCAAGGCTTGATTTGTGACCCAAAATATGATCTCTCCTGGAGAATGTTCCATAAGCACTTGAGCAGAAAGTGTATTCTGTTGTTTTTGGATGGAATGTCCTATAAATATCTATTAAGTCCATCTTGTTTAATGTGTCATTTAAAGCTTGTGTTTCCTTATTTATTTTCATTTTGGATGATCTGTCCATTGGTGACAGGGGGGTGTTAATATCCCCTACTATGATTGTGTTACTGTTGATTTCCCCTTTTATGGCTGTTAGCATTTGCCTTATGTACTGAGGTGCTCCTATGTTGGGTGCATAAATATTTACAATTGTTATATCTTCTTCTTGGATTGATCCCTTGATCATTATGTAGTGTTCTTCTTTGTCTCTTGTAATAGTCTCTATCTTAAAGTCTATTTTGTCTGATATGAGAATTGCTACTCCAGCTTTCTTTTGATTTCCATTTTCATGGAGTATCTTTTTCCATCCCCTCACTTTCAGTGTGTATGTGTTGCTAGGTCTGAAGTGGGTCTCTTGTAGATAGCATATATACAGGTCTTGTTTTTGGATCCATTCAGCCAGTCTATGTCTTTTGGTTGAAGCATTTAATCCATTTACATTTAAGGTAATTATAGATATATATGTTCCTATTATCATTTTCTTAGTTGTTTTGGGTTTGTTATTGTAGGTCTTTTCCTTCTCTTGTGTTTCCTGCCTAGAGACATTACTTTAGCATTTTGTTGTAAGGCTGGTTTGGTGGTGCTGAATTCTCTTAGCTTTTGCTTGTCTGTAAAGGTTTTAATTTCTCCGTAGAAACTGAATGAGATCCTTGCTGGGTAGAGTAATCTTGGTTGTAGGTTCTTCCCTTTCATCACTTTAAATATGTTCTGCCACTCCCTACTGGCTTGCAGAGTTTCTGCTGAAAGTTCAGCTGTTAACCTTATGGGGATTCCCTTGTATGTTATTTGTTGCTTTTCCCTTGCTGCTTTTAATATTTTTTCTTTGTATTTACTTTTTGATAGTTTGATTAATATGTGTCTTGGCATGTTTCTCCTTGGATTTATCCTGTATGGGACTCTCTGCGCTTCCTAGACTTGATTGACTATTTCCTTTCCCATGTTAGGGAAGTTTCCAACTATAATCTCTTCAAATGTTTTCTCAGTCCCTTTGTTTTTCTCTTCTTCTTCTGGGACCTCTAAAATTCAAATGCTGGTGCATCTCATGCTGTCTCAGAGGTCTCTGTGACTATCCTCTATTGTTTTCGTTCTTTTTTCTTTATTCTGCTCTGCATCAGTTATTTCCACTATTTTATCTTCCAGGTCACTTATCCGTTCTTCTGCCTCAGTTATTCTGCTATTGATTCCTTCTAGAGAATTTTTAATTTCATTTATTATGTTGTTCATCATTGTTTGCTTACTCTTTAGTTCTTCCAGGTCCTTCCTTGTTAAACGTTTCTTGTATTTTCTCTGTTCTGTTTCCGAGATTTTGGATCATCTTTACTATCATTACTCTGAATTCTTTTTCAGGTAGACTGCCTATTTCCTCTTCAGTTGTTTGGTCTGTTGAGTTTTTACCTTGCTCCTTCATCAGCTGCATATTTCTCTGTCTTCTCATTTTGTTTAACTTACTGTGTTTGGGGTCTCCTTTTCGCAGGCTCCAGGTTCATAGTTCCTGTTGTTTTTGGTGTCTGCCCTCAGTGGGTGAGTTTGGTTCAGTGCTTGTGTAGGTTTCCTGGTGGAGGGGACTGGTGCCTGTATTTGATGGGTGGGGCTGGATCTTGTCTTTCTGGTGGGCAGGGCTGTATCTGGTGGTGTGTTTGGAGGTGTCTGTAAACTTAGTATGATTTTAGGCAGCCTCTCTGGTAATGGTTGGGGTTGTGTTCCTGTCTTGCTAGTTGTTTGGTGTGGGGCATCCAGCACTGGATTTTGCTGGCCGTTGGGTGGTGCTGGGTCTTAGCGTTGAGATAGAGGTCTCTGGGAGAGCTTTTGCTGATTGATATTATGGGGGGCCGGGAGATCTCTGGTGGTCCAATGTCCTGAACTCGGCTCTCCCACCTCAGAGGCTCAGGTCTGACAGCAGGCTGGAGCACCAATACCCTGTCAGCCACATGGCTGATTATGGAGACTGAGAAGTCCAACAATCTGTGGTCTGGGAGCTGGAGATTCAGAAAGCCAGCGGTGTAGTTCCAGTGTGAGTCCAAAGACCTCAGGAGTGCCAATCGTATAAGTACAAGTCTCTAATGTTTTCTACTGATTGAAGTGGGAATGCCAAGGTATTCTTGCTTCTAGTTTGATTCTAGTTTGATACGGATCAAGTTTGGGGCAAGCTACTTAACAAGGCTATGATGAATCATTCTTGATACATTCCATGTTGGATATTGTGCATAAGTAATTTGAAGCCAAGTCATATAGAGAGTGGTTGAGGGCTCTAGGGAGTCTGGTTTGGAGAGGCATAAATGCAGAAAGGGCAAGCACCTCTGTGCCCTTTGGGGAGCTTGACTTTGGGAAATGGCCATGCTTGATGCCTTCTATGATGCAGGTCTTAAATTCTTAAAATATATTTATTGGATTACTTTTCCTCAACCTGGTACGAGGAATGCTTGCCAGTGAATTAAGGTGCGAAAAAGACACAAGGCATAAATACTATGTTCAAAGCACTTTGCTCTGCTTTGGTTTCCTTATCCTCAAGGAGCACACAGTCCACGCTGAAATACTGTAGGAATGGTAGGCATCAGAGGCAGAGGAATGTTGGCACCTGAAGTAAGCATCCAAGAGACCCAGCAGTGGAGGTTATTCATGGACTCAAGACCTCTAGAATCTCCATTATGGTGGTAGACTGTCCTGTGCAAAGGTGTTGCGTGCAGGGCCAACTCTCTGGTTCCACAGAGCTGCCTTGTTTTCTACAGCAACCCAGAGAAACACTACCGTGATAGAGGCACATCAAGGTGTCCATTTGGCTTAGTTAACCCTGGCCTCAAAGAGCGTATGGGACTGGAAATTACCTTTTATGCCACTCACCATACTTGGAGAAGACTTTACAAGTCCAGGCTGCAGGTTGGGAATGACTGTATTCCAAGCTCATTTAGATATGACTATTCACAATGTCACAGGCTTTGTATAGCTAGAATTTTGTAGGAACAGAGTGCAACTATGACATTTTCAAGGACACTAATCCATTTGGTTCAAGACACCCCAGATAGGAATGACTAGTCACTTTCTTCCAGGAAGATCAGGTCATTTTCTCCTTGAAGAACAGGAAGGACCCTAAGTCTATGTGCTTCTTTTGGAACTTGGGTGTGGGAAGATGCACTGTAGCTCCCACCAACCCTCCAAGGTGAGAAGTTAGTGGTGAAACCACAATTGTATGAACAACAGTGATCCAAAGTTGTCTATACACACCTTAAAAGCTTTCTGGGAAATACCTTCTGTGCTCCGGTGAGCTATAGTGACAGGTGTATGACCAACACAAGCCCTTGGGAGGAGAGAGCTCCAGAATCGGGGCGATAGAATGAGGGTAACACTCTCATGCATGCAAGGGCTCCATCTCTGTGAGAAGAAGGGTAATTCCATGGGAATCTTCCAGACACATGAAAAACTCAGAGAGTCCTGGGGTCTCCAACTACTAGGCAGAGAAGCAGGGGGCAGGAGAGCAGAACGCAGGGTGAAGTGACAGTTCCAGCCACACCAGAGGTCTCTTGGTTTCAGGTCTGTGATTTTTATACTGTGTTCAAAAGAGATGGAGGGATTCACCTCAGAGGACCAAAGGGCAGGACATCAAGTTGTCCCCTCCTATTTAAGTGAGAATAGCTCTGCTTTTAAGTTTCCCCTTAGCCTTTCCCCCCTTTCTTCCTTCCTTCCTTCCTTCCTCCCTCCCTTCCTTCCTTTTTTCCTTCGGAAAGTTTTGACTGTGGAAATGTTTGGAATATGTGAATCTAGCTTTCCTGGTAGGATCCCAGGAGATTCGGGTGGGTACGGGGGCTAGAGAGAGCCCTGTTAGAGTGAGGCCAAGGGTTGAGGGCAGGTCTGACTCTTGGAAGAAATGTGTATCAACAGGGAGAGAGAGTGAGGTCTTGTAGAGATTGGGATACCAAGACAAGGAGCAGGAATGTGGAGAACTGGGGACAACCCAGATGGCAAGTCACATTCCTGGCATCCTGCAAATCAGGCTTATTACGTGCACGTTTAATTCAGCCCTTCCCCTAATGGAGACAGTGGGATCGAGGCTGCTGAAATCCTTTCCCAGTTGGCTCAGGAGCCAGAGTGGTCTGAGGAGTGGACAACATCTGCCTTTTCTTTAGAAACTCTGCAGGTAGGGAAGGGCACCAGCTTTAGAACATTCACAGTATTTCCCTCTCCCTGAACACACATGTGAAACAAAGTGGGAGTGCCTTCCAAGGGAAAAGAGAACCTTCAGGCATAGGTAGGTAAGGTCAAGAGCTGTTTACTTTAGGGCATTATAAAAGTTAATAACATTGGGATTATTTCTGCTTTGGATGCAAGTAACTGAAATGATTGAAATGGAAATGAAAACATGTGCTTTCGATGATTAGGAGATGAAAAAAGAAACAATTAGCATGAAGGTTAATAATGCGCAAAACAATTTTTTTTCCTTGACAATACAGATGCTCACAGAGGAAACGTCCTTGAAAAACTTTTGGATTTTGCAATGCTCCACTGGTGTTGCTAGAAAAAACTTGAAATAGCCAAGGGCCAGAGAAATGCTAAAGGAAACTTGGTAGAAGTAGTTCAACTAAGGGTTAGAGACAAAGACCCAGGGTCTGAGTGTGAGGAAACTCATTCCTCATTTCTCATCACTTGAGTGAGATGCTGGGCAGGCAGGAAAGTTTCAGTTCTTCCATCTTGGACATTAATTGTTCCTGCTCAACCATAACAGACACCACCACAGTTTCTATCACTGCAAGATCCTCCTGAGAGGTTATAAAGGTATTTACCTTGTGTCTCCCAGTTAGACCCAATTGGTCTAACTGCAAAGTTGGAGGGAGTACCTTTCTCTTCTCTCTCTCTCTCTCTCTCTCTTTCTCTCAGATATTCTTACTTGGTGAGCCAGCCTACCTGTTATCTTGCTCAGAGTGCATTAAAGCACAAAAGGGAAGCTAACAATCCAGTACTTCTATTGAGGCTGTCTATTCAGGTGGGGGATCCATCCTCCCAGCACCAGCCCTCTAGAATTCTCTCTTGCCGCTCAACGCCTCAGCAGCCTTATTCATTCACAGAAGCACATCACACGGGGCTCTTGGCACCCTTATAAGAAGGTGCACAATCAAGGGTGTGGAGACCAGGCTTCTAAGAAGCTGAGACTAAATAACTACTCCAAAAAGCACACAAAGAGCTCAGCCACTCCAGTAAGGGAACTGGTGGTAGCCTGCTACATGAGAAAGTCAGAGACATTCAGTGTTGAATGTTAGTCTAACACTCACAAGCTATGTGATTTTGGAAAAGAGTGATTAACTTCCCTAAATCTTAGTTATTCACCTGTGCGCTGGTCCTGCTGAGGTGGGCATTACTGGTGACTTACACAGCGATTGCCCTCCTCCTCCTTCTTCATAAGAGAACCCTAATTTTATTTAGATATCCACCTATCCTCCAGGCAGTCCTTGAACCTGGGTTAATGCTTCCCCTGCCACCCTGACTGCAGGTGCAGATCTGATTGGTCTGAGCCCACACCCCCCGCTCACCCCCCCCTTTTTTTTTTACAGTATTTTGCTCAGAACAGGGTGTGTGTTCAAATTCAAGCCAAGGAGACAAGCAGAGGGTTGCCTGGGTGCTTCTATAAATGCTCTTACTCCGTCTGGGATCGTATCCTAAAGTGACTCCCTCTCTCTTTCATGGGATGTTGTGGTGTGCAACGTTCAGCACTAAAGCTGCCACACAGATGAGGGCAGAGTCCAGGGAATCACAAAGCTGTGGAGGCCAGGGATTCCAGAGGTACAGCCCCTGGCTTAAATCAGCCCTGAGGTCTACAATTCTAGCTTCTAGTTATATGAGCCAATACATTTTATTCTTGTTAAAGATAATTAACAATTGCAAATTTTCTGTTACTTGAAAATTAAAGTATATAAAATAATAGACATCTATAAGAATTTTGGGGAAGATAAATAAAGTATAAAAATATGGATGTGGGGCTTCCCTGGTGGCGCAGTGGTTGAGAGTCCGCCTGCCGATGCAGGGGACACGGGTTTGTGCCCCGGTCCGGGAAGATCCCACATGCCACAGAGCGGCTAGGCCCGTGAGCCATGGCCGCTGAGCCTGCGCGTCTGGAGCCTGTGCTCCGGAACGGGAGAGGCCACAACAGTGAGAGGCCCGTGTACTGCAAAAAAAAAAAAAGAAAAAAAAATATATACATGGATGTGCTGTGCTTATTAACGTAAGACTAAATACAGGGTATGCATTCAAAACCTGATAGTTCCTTTCACCGTAGCATCTTTTCTGGCTATACTGCCTCACCTTGATTAAGGGATTCTCCCAGAGACCTATTTTGGTTTTATTCAAGCACAGGGACATCACTGGCATTATAAAGGGTGAGAGGCTTTGTTTTGTTCCTTGGCAATGTCTAGGAATTGTGCGGAGGGCAGGGAGAAGAACTATATCCAGAAAATCCTTAGTGTCTCTTATGGGTTGAATTATGTTCCCCCCAAATATAGATCAAAGTCCTGATGCCAGTACCTCAGAATGTGACCCTACTTGGAAATAGGGTCATTCCAGATGTAATTAGATAAGATGAGGTTACACTGCAGTAGGGTGGGCCCCTGGTCCAATGTAATTGGTTTTCTTATGAGTAGACGGCAATGTGAAGACACAGGCACACAAGGAGAATGTCATGTGATAACAAAGGCAGAGATTGGAAACATGCAGCTGCAGGCCAAGGAACTCCAAGGATTGCCAGCAAAACACCAGAGGCTAGAAAGAGGAAAGGAAGGCTTCCCTTACAGGTTGCAGAAGGAGCATGGGCCTGTTGACACCTTGATTTTGGACTTCCAGGCTCCAGCACTGTGAGATTATAAATTTCCACTGTTTTACGCCACCTGGTTTGTGGTGCTTTGTTATGGCAGTTCTAGGAAATGAATACACTGCCTATTCAGAAACACTTAATGGAAAGAAATCAGGTGGAAAGCAGGCATTTTAAATCATCTCTCTTTTTAAAAACTTTAAAATGTTATCAGGTGTCCTCTATCTATGGTGGTTTATGCCAGGCTGCTAAAAGTCTAAAATTTCCTCTCTAAAAGCCTCCCAATAGCCGTTACTTAAAGATACAATCATTCTCTAGATCTTTTCTTTAAAAATGAAATCAAATGCAGTAGTCAGGTGTATAAAACAGATAAAAGTGCAGCTCCTACAGCTGAAGGAAGTTAGGGAGATTCAGACATGCTGCCAACTCTTCCTAATGACCCCTGAGCCCCCCAGTAAAGTCATCAGGGTTCCAAATGAGAAATTCTGTTCTAGGGGATGCAAATAATGGGTGCTTATGGCCACATTCAGGAGTACAGTAGGAGTTCTCTCAACTGATTACTGCATAACTGACTTGCCATATTAAGAAATGCTTGCCATCCTTTCTGTTAATATACTGACTGACACCCAAGCTGATACAAGCTAATCGTCTAATTGCTGGTATGCTTCTGTGCTTCTGCTTCTACCAGTTGTGATGTGAGATTTTGGGATCTGCCGGTTATACTTGTTAGTGTAATTATGCAATTTGGTCGCATATTATATACACTGATGAAATGTGGGTGTGAAAAAGAAAATGCTCTAAGTTGCATGCTTTAGAAGACTGAGGGAAAAAGTTGCTAAAACAAAATGAAACCTGCTGTCGAGCCAGGTTTGAGTGGGTCAACCACAGAAGACTGGAATATTCTGAAGTTGGATTGCTTCCTAAGTGCCTTCAAGATCTCATTCCACTTTAAGAAAACTGAAACTGGGAATTGCAGATGATGCCTTTTAGGCATGATTTGTCTAAGAATGGTCATTAAAAACTCCAATCAGCAAACCTAAAAAATGTTTTAGTCTCACATTAAAAAATGGTGAATTAATATGCATTTATATGTTTTAAGTTAAAGTAAAATATTTAAGGTACAGTTATATCATGTTATGATTAACCATAACCATTTTCATGGTCTTTTTTGTTAACTAATTAGCTGCCAGCCCCAGCGGCATGGGGTAAGAGGGTCTTTATTGCAGTTGCTTCATTTTGGATGCTCTGTTCTTGGATGGGCAAATGCTGGTTTTTTTACCTTAGTTGTCATCAGTGGCCACCTAGATATAAGCTCCATGAGAGAGGGAATGCTTGCCTGCTTTGTTCAGTGATGCTCATTTTAAAAAATTCTATTGATTCAAAACGTCATAGGCATTGTTAATTTAAAAAACGGGACGTGTTTACTTGCATAATTTTTAAAGCTATTAAAAATGGAAAATGACCCATAAATCACCTCCTTTTGGATATAATTATACCTTAGGCATGAGTCTCAGGAAGGACTTTGTTGATTTCCTGGCCACATCATATCTAGGTCAAAGACTTTGTCATTTACCAGAGACAGAAGTCTGAGAACTCTCCGACCCCTAACCCCGTCAGGTGAGGGCCAGCACCCTTAGAACAGCTCTATATATAGGCTCTGCCTGTTTCACCTCCTGAAAGTAAAAGTCTACAGAGTGTAAATCCCACTCCAACTTGGATTTCTGTTTTTATTCCATTCACTTACCACGAACCGTGTTTTCTGAACATTCTCAGAGATGATGTGGTAAATAAAACATACCAGCAGTATTGCAATGGTTCTGGATTGTTCCATATGCTACAAAAGTCCCCATCCCCATTCAGACTGCAGATAAACTCTTTCCCTGGGGAGCTGCACCCACTATGAGAAAGCCAGATCAAGCAGGAGAGAGCAGGAAGTGCCACAGCCCACCTTCCTGCTTTTAGCTGAGGAGACTGGGGGTCAGAGGGGCCAAGTGGCTGGCCTATGGCATGCATGGAGTGGTATCTGATCTAAAGTGAGAACTCAAATCTCCTGTTCTAATCTTCACCATACTCTATGCCCCTGGCACAAGAAAACCAGGAAAAAGAAGAATCAAAATGAGTGTGAATGAGTTCTTAGGGCCACCCTGTCCTTACATGTGGCTTGTGCCCAATAGATACTGGCTGGTTTGACTTCCTGACTCCACAGGTGGCAAAAGGCTGAAAATCATCTGGTGTGTAAATCATCAAGACTTTGTAAATGAGAAAAATCTGGAGTGGCGTATGTTGTTGGCATCCTCCTAACCCCATTAGCAGCTGGGCAAGTGGAGAGCAAAGAGACAACCATTTTCCAGTTCTGAGCTGTTCTTTCTGGAGGGACTTTCTAAAGGAGAACACTGCCTAAACTGGCAATTAACCCAAACTTAACAAGGGCTTACAGTCACAGCAGGGCATAGCTGGTGAAAGCAACCTCAGACAGAACAGGCCAAAGAGGGCCTTCCACACTCAAACTGTAGGAGAAAAAGCAATTGGCTGGTGGCCTATAAGTCTTTCATTTATGAGGGTGATTATCTCTACAGTGGGACTCAGAATGGAGAACTACAAAGGTACCACTGAGGCTACTCTTCTGGACTGTGAGTATTTGTCTATTCATTAGCCCCTGAGAGGATGACACTTAGTGATCTGAAGCACAGGCTTGGGCAAGAGACACCCATAGTTTGGAATACTGGTTCTGATGCTGGGCAAGTTATTTAGCATTTCTTAAAGCCTCAGTTCCTTTATTTGTAAACTGAGGGTAAAAGGTATCTACCTCAGAGTTTTGTTGCGAATATTAAATGAAATAATCAATGCCAAGTGCTTAACACATAGTAGATGTTTAACAAATATTGGCTAATGAATAACAACTAAGTAATAATAACAATAATAACAGTAAATGAATAATCTCAAGGAAATATGAGAAACTCTACCAAGGCAACCATCTTAGTGTCTAGCACATGTATGCTCTCTGCTAGGCATTGTGGGGCTCTACGAAGCAGTCCACAAAAGGAGCTTCTTGGTCAGCAGGGGAGATAAGCCATGTACACAATTAGTTCTTGAGTGAGGTGGAAAATTATAAATGCACAAGACAGGCACAGTTAAAGTGTGATAAGAGGTTGGGAGAAGGAAAAAACAACTTATAGCTGGGGAAGTCAGAGCAGCTTTATGAACAAGGTGGCACTGGCCCTCAGCTATGTGGTTTATGAAATAGCCCTAAGCAATGTAAACTAAATTCTAAATTAGTTTCTAATTATATAGTATATATTCTTGGAATAAATTCCATTACTCTTATCCATATTAGTTCTAGAAAAAATAAATTGATTTCTCAAATATTAGCTAAACAGATTTCTCAAATATCAGCTAAAGAGAGACCATATAGGAAAAAAACCCTACTGCTTCAATCACCTTCATTTACTACTTTATGGTATATTCAGAAGTCATGTATTGACACTTTACACAGTATTTGGTATTTGACATTATCTATGACACCATGCCTTTCTACTAGCAAAGGTATAAAAAGCTAAGGGTAGTTTCTTTAGAATTCTTTGCATCAGCATTTTTCAGAATATGCTTCGGGTTACACTAGTTCCATGATATGCCGGGTTGGGTAGGAGAAAGGAAGTTGGATGTATAGTTGGATCACATTCTGTGATGTATAGTTTTGAGAAATTTCATTTTTTATATCTCCCTTCTGGAGCCTCACTATATATATTAGCGTATACAAGTTAAATCTATTCAATTTACTAAACCTAGGATATCACAAACATATTTGGTCATGTAAGACTTTTTATCTCCTAGCATAATACCTACTAATTTTCTAGTTCATCTTGGAAATTGTTGCCTTGAGCAATTGGCATGCAATGCCAAAGGGTCATTAGAATAGCATGTCAAACCTAAACCCATTCAGGCAATCTGGAAAGAAAGTCTGTGGCTTCTGGCCTTGTGACCTTGTGGCCACGCCCAGGGAAGATGATCAAACACGCACTTCCAAAGGATTTAACTCATCTTCTCTACAAAACACCCTTACACGGCCTTGTGAGGTGGGCCTTATTTCTCTCCTTTTCACAGGTGAGCAACCTAAAGCTCAGAGAAGGTAAACCAACATGCCTAAGACTGCACAGCTGGGAGGTGGCAGGACTTGAATTCTGTTTCCTAAGCCTTCCTGGTCACTCTACCCCAGCTGTCTTGGATTCACAATAGTGCTGGAAAGCTAGTATCACCTTAGTTTAGTGCTGGGTGATTCTAGGGAATGAGGTTTTAGGGACAGAGGTAAATAGCAATCTGTAATTTACATAAATCCAACAGACGATACAGTCATCATCTCATCAACGGATATTCAGAGACAGATTTTTTTAAGGTACAACAGTCCAAAGCACTCCCCTGTTAGGCCAGATCTCCACACACTGGTTCACAGCCTGGTGGACACTGACCAAAGAATCACAGAGTCACCGAGCCACACCCAACCCTGACTCACTAAGTAGTCACCTCCTCTGCCACATCTAGAGAATCTTTCCTGTTCCACCAGGAAGTGCAGCTGCACGTTACTTCTAAGACCCCTCAGCTATATCTGGAAGAAACAAAATGATTTTTCCAAAGCATCAGCCAACAGCCCTTGAAATAGAAACATGAAGTAATTACAAGTGACAGTCCTCAAGTTGTGCTAAGGCTCAAAAGCGGAGCTTTCTTGGTCTCAGGAGACAGACAACGTGGGATGGGAATTTCAGGAGAGTTATGGAGAGGACATTTTCTTTGCTGTAGACAACGAATTGTCTTAGTTACATGAAAACCATAGATTTACACCATGAATGAGAAAATCTGGATAAATGGCATGACCTCTTAAAGGAAGCGCTTCCTTCAATGGCGGGTTCACTGTGTTTTAGCTTCAAGGAGTCATAACATGAGATCATACATGGCCTTGCATGCTAATTAGGAGATTTACTGCCCCAGCCAGGATATTTTTAGGCTCTGCGAAAAAACCTACAGGTATGATGAACACTTGCTGAGAAAACGAACACACAGTACAGGAAGCCCAAGAGTTGTTATACTAACTGGTAAGATGTACACAGAAGGATGGAGGAAGATGCCTGAAGAGCTGGAAGAAAAAAGGTGGTTGCTACAACATGCCACTGAGAGCTTCCAGAGTTCGCTTGCAGGGATAAATCACCATGACAAACCACCTTCAGATCACAGCAGCAGCAGGCTGGCCTAGCAGGACAGTGCACTGTGACGGGGATCTCAGCCACCTGGGGAACCTGGAGTCCCATCTCACAGATGCTCCTTATGAGTGGCTAATCCCTTATTCTCTTTGAGCTCCAGGTTCTTCATTTGTGCATCAGGGACACCCTTGATCATATGGTTAGAGGATGATGAACATGAAAGTGAGAATGGAACAAATTCACCAAAGTCCTTCCAAGGTACACATTCATGATCACTTACTTAGACTGGTTATATTTTTTCTTTAACTATTAAGAAAAATTCAAAGTAGCACTGGTGTTTATATACGTTCAATCTTCCTTGCCCCATGTCCGCTGTTAAGCTCTGCCTTAGCTAAGGTTCTACACCAGTCCTAACACGAGGTTAATCACCTTCCCCTAGTCTATAGTTCCCTCTTGGTATTCTGGATCATCATTCATGAAGAGACCTTCATTCAATTGCTTGTGTCATCAGATTTCATTAATTGACATTGCCAATTTGATTGGAGTTTTGGGGGCAAAGATAGTCTTGCTCCTACTTCTATCCCCAGCACCTGGCATAGGACCCAATGTACAATCACTGCATAAGAGAGTTTGAATGAATGAATGAATGAATGATTGGAGTATATATCAACATCTTGAATAAGTGAAGTGCATTATATGCCTCTAAAAATCACACTCACCCCTTACTAGGTAAACAAGCATATTATTTTGGATTTTTGGGAATACTTTGCAATTTTTTTTCAATTAAAGAACATATGTTCATAACAAAAGAGAAACAAAACCTTAACTCCAGCTCTGCATAACAACACTCACCCCCTCTCCCTCCTGGGGTCTCAAAGGCTTCCTTTTTGGCTTTGTGTGGAAATGACACAGGTGCCCTCTTGGTGAGGCCATACGTATTAGACAAGAGCTGTGCAATCCTTTATGAAGATGCCAATAGTGTGGCTGGTTCCACAATTAACAAAATGATCAGGAAATTGTTCAGAAAGGCACGGAGAGAGTAAGAGAGTGGGGTGGAGGGAGCAAGCACCCCAGGCAGGGCACCTTTTCTCAGTGCCATCTGATACTGTCATAAGCACATGTTGAACACTTGTATACCATGCTGTTCGAAGCACTTTACGTATATTAATTATTTATTCATCACAGCAACGCTCCCCATTTCAAACATAAGGACATTTAGGCACAAAAAGTTAAGGAATTTGCTACAGATCACTCAGCTAGTAAATGGCAGAGCAGGGAGGTGAACCTGGTAATGTGGCTCCAGAGTTCCTGCTTGCAACGGTGACATTATACTGCCTTTTGGATGCCACAATCTTGAGAATTTGATGATTATTTTCATCTATACTTTTAAAATGAAGAAGCTGAGATTCAAAGAGGATCAAAAACTTGCCCAGAGTCAGCCAATTCACATAAGGAATGCACAATTTAAAATAAAGCCTGTCTGATTACAAAGCTCCACTTTGTAATTACACTTCCCACTGTCCTACTGGGGCTTCCTGTAAAATATATGTTCTCTCCTTCTCACAGCTTTAGTGGAAGATGACTCATTATTTTCTATGCTGAACACCTTGCTCAGCTATACTATTGAATATCAAGTTATAATTTTACCTGGGAAGAATTTTTCTGGTCTCTTCCCCAATATGGAAATGAGATTCCCTGATAACCAGAGCTCACTGAGTTGGCTCCACTCCCCAAACATTGTTGCCTGCTGCCTTCTGGCTGCCAGGCACTGTATAGACTGCTTGGGAAGCAGAAAGCACTGGACAAGCCCAGCCTAGGAGGCGTGCAAAGCCCTTCTTGGAAACATAGGCCTTTATGCATGGAGACCAGACTTGGGAGAAAAGGCCCAAAGCCCCAAACCCTAATAAACTAGTAGTCCTTCTGAATGTGGAAGTATAACTAGAAGGTAACCCCAGAAAAAGAAAAAGCCAAGGAAAACTCTGCTAATGGTCATCAGTTGCCTGAGAGGAATGAAAAGCACTGAATTCACTTTGTGAACGGAGAGCACAGCAAATATACGTGCTATACTTTATACTGATGGCTGATTCCCATCAGCGTTGCTCTCCTCTCTCGGGATAAGGCCAAAGGGAAAAACCACAGACAACTCTGCTTTGGGTGGGACGCCAACACTGCTTCATTATTCACGTGTTATTTCCTATTGCAGTTCTCCACAAATTTTTCCTCCTCATTTTCTGTTTCGAATTGTTTAATTGCACAATGTCTATTATTACCATTTGCTTTCTCCAAACTTTTGTGGAAGGGGAAACATAATGATTTTTTGATCACTATTGCTGTCTTAGGCACCTTCTAGAATCATTTGACTCATTTTATATGATTTATACCTTGTCTACTTCCAAAAGAGACTGAAGAGGCTTACAACAGAATGCACTAGATCCATGAGCCCAGAGAAATAAGAAGCAGCAGGAAAAAACAGTAGGGAGGGAGGGAAGTACAGGCATACCCCAAACCAGAGCCCAGCCACAGTGACGGAGTGTTTAATTTAGCACAAAGTTTTCTGGGCATCCTTAGAATGATCATTTAGAATGCCTTCACTTCAATCAGCACTGTTTCAGCTACAGGCTCTTAGCCCACTATTTAAGAAATAAGAATGCCCCCGTATTTTTCCATCAGTGGCTCATTACATTCCCGTTGGCTCTTGGATGCGGTGAGATGGCCACTGGGCAAATTTTCCCAGGAAGATGACTTGCTGATGTGAGTGATCCTCCACCCCGCCCATTCTCTTCCAGGTCAGCATCCATGGCGTGCCCACACGCAACAGCCCAACGTCTGCCCAGAACCCTTGAAAGCATTATTTTTAGCAATGCAGCCACATAGCACACAATCCAGGGTGACTATGTGTCTCACTTCACCTGATTTTCTTTTCAATAGGACCAACTTAAATTAGAACAGGCCAACAAATCCCCATATCAGACAAACTCCCACTCTGACTGCTAAACCTGAAAAAGTGGCATTTTAAAGAAACCCCTTTGGAATCCTGGAAGGAAAGGCACTGGAGGCAGGTTATTAAAATGACTGATTTCCACCTGTCCACGCCTCTGCCTGCCGAAACAGGATGGGATGGGGACAGGCTGCCGGCACAGCAGAGGCAGCCTGAGCTCACAATGAGAACAGCAAAGCTGACAGCTGTGCTTTTCTGCAACGAACACCCTGGGAAAATCAGCGCTTGGGCAGCCGTGCTGCCATCTGTGGAGTTTCTACAGCAGACAGGTTATTTATAGAAACCTGTTTGTGCAAAGCCAATATTTACCTGTCGGGGCTGTCAAAATTTACAACTCATCTGTGCCATTAGCCTGCCGTTTTCCCGCCAATAATGGAAATTTCCATCACCAGGAAGAGAGGCTTGGGGTAGCTACAAGGGCTACACTCCCTCCTAGTAGGTAGGGGAATGAGTAGTGTTACTGGTTACAGGGAAAGTGCACCTGCTGTCCAAGTGGCCACTGGACACTCCTGCTATGCTGTGAAGATAAAAGGCTGTCTGGACAGAAAAGTGGAATTGTCCTAGTCACTTCTTTGTGGTTGAAGCTTCAAAGACACCCCTGGCTAAAGCCAAAATGGCATTTGCTGCCAGCAACCTCTATGTGTGTGTGTGTTGCCTATGTGTGTATGTCGTGTGTGTGTGCCTGTATGTGTGTGCACAGGAGTGTGCATGTCTGTGCCTTCCAAAGGAAGACTGATACCTATAGTCAGGATGGGGGTGGGGTGGTTTTCCAGAGAAACCTACAATTTCCTTCGGAAACCATCAGGACCCCCTATTTTTCACTGAAAGCAGCCTTCTCTTCTACTTCTCTAATCATCCTCTTCAGTGTCTTTTGTGAGTTTGCCTTCATCTGCACATCCCTTAGATGCAGTTACAGAGGTAGAAAACAAACTTATGGTTGCCAGGGCATGGGGGGGAGGGATAACTTGGGAGATTGGGATTGACATATACACACCACTATATATAAAACAGATAACTAATAAGGACCTACTGTATAGCACAGGTAACTCTACTCAATACTCTGTAATGGTCTATATGGGAAAAGAATCTAAAAAAGAGTAGATACATATATATATAAAACTGATTCAACTTTGCTGTACACCCGAAACTAACACAACATTGTCAATCAACTATACGCCAATAAAAATTAAAACAATTAAAAAATAAATGCAGGTGCGTAGTCCTGGGCCCTCTTTCTTATCTCACTCTCCACCTTCTCCCTTGGTGGTCTATTATTCAAATGACTTACAGCTCTATCTCATGCTTGTGACACCAATTGTGTATCTCCAGCGCATCCCACTCACCTTTGCTCATTAGACCGTCTAGCTTTGCATAGGACATTATTCCCACGTGGATGTACCCAAAGCACTTCCCACCTAGCTCAGAAACTGAACTCATCTCGCCCCCAAATCCTGGTTTGTTCTTACTCCCATATTCTCTATCTTGGTTGGAGGCTCCAATATCCACCAGGAAATCATGCTCAATGTCTCATTCTCCAACTCACTCTCAATTACATCCAAAGAATCACCCAAATCTGTTGATTCCACAGCCTAAACATCTATGGACTCCGTTCCCATGTTCACCACTACCTGGATTCAGGCCCATATCATGTCCTTCTTAGATTAGGCAACCACCTCCTAAACTGGTCTCTCCTCTGGTCATCTGGGATTTTTCAATCCAGAGAGTTCTCTTTCTAAAGCACAAATCTGACCATGTCTCTCCTTGGCTTAAACTATTTCTGTAGTCTTTAATAACCCTGGGACAAAGCCCAAGCTCCCCACAGCAGGTTGTACGAAGCAGGTTGTACAGCAGCTTGTACAAAGCCCTTCTCACGCTGACCTGGCTCACCCCTGTGGCTGTACTTCTTGCCTTTTACCTGCTCACACGCTGACCAGTGACCTGGAAGCACCCACATTTGTCTGCCTGGAATATCCCACAAGCACCCCAGCCCCCAGGATTCCTATCCTCCTTCAGGATGTAGCCTGAGTATATCAACTAAATAATATGACAAGATTCAGGAAGGTAGGGCTCAAGTGACAGAAGATGAGCGAACACTTGTCTGTGACAGTCAAGTGGAGGATTATGTGTTCTTTGACTTAATTTCCCCAGCTTCTATGACAGTTCCTAGCATGAAGTAGATGCTCAAGAAATGCAGACTGGGCTTCCCTGGTGGCGCAGTGGTTGAGAATCTGCCTGCTGATGCAGGAGACATGGGTTCGAGCCCTGGTCTGGGAGGATCCTGCATGCCGCAGAGCAACTAGGCCCGTGAGCCACAACTACTGAGCCTGCGCGTCTGGAGCCTGTGCTCCGCAACAATAGAGGCCGTGATAGTGAGAGGCCCACGCACCGCAATGAAGAGTGGTCCCCACTTGCCACAACTAGAGAAAGCCCTCACACAGAAACGAAGACCCAACACAGCAAAAATAAATTAATTAATTAATAAATCTTAAAAAACAAAACATCTTAAAAAAAACTGTTAAAAAAAAAAGAAATGCAGACTGAATAGATAAGTGGTAAAAAGTGGTGAAAAACATAACTAGAATGAATAGGATCTTGATTTTATATGAAACTTATCTTAGAGCAGCTTATAAGCACTTTAGAGGACATTTTGTCCTTAAAATTGTTTGGTGAGATAGATGGGGGAGAGGGAGAGGGATTTGCTTCCGTGCATGGATGGGGAAGGTAAGGGAAACTAAGGCAACATGTGGGATCCAAATGCACATAACTGTGTGCAGAAGAAGCTGAACTCCTTCAGCTAAACTCTGGAGCAAGGAGAAGATCTGGCATCTGGTTAGTAAGTCAGCCAGGTATAGGCACTTTGCATACATTATCATTGTATCCTTACAAAGGTTCTACAATGTAGATGAGAAATACAGAATTTTCATTATAGCCAACTGGGTGCTCCATAAGTGGGCTGGGCTTACTTATCTCTGACCTCTCTGTCTGCCACAGCCCCCAGCTCTCCCACACCACCTCACCTGTTGCCTTACACATAGATGGTGGGCAGGGAATATTTGCTGATTTCCCGAGACTCAGACAAAAGCTGGAACTACAGGTGGGATTTCTCAGAATTTTCTCATCTTGTTCCTTTGACAAGAGACCAGCGGACAAGCACCACTTCCCAGTGTGGATGTCATGCCCTCTTCTGGCGGCAGGCATCGGACCCGCTTCCTTATTCTGTCCTCCTCACACGGTACAGCCCAGGGTTTTTCAACCTCAGCACTACTGACATTTTGGTGCAGATAATTCTATGTCATGGAGGCCGTCCTGTGAATTGCAGGATGTTTAGTAGCATGCTTTGCCTCTACCTGCTGGATGCCAATAGCAAATTCCACCCTCTCCCACCCCTACCCAAATGTGACAAAACTGTCTCCAGACATTGCCAGATGCTCCCTGGGGTAAATCCCTCCCCCTATGTGAGAACCAATGGTCTCAAATGTGTATCATGTAGAATGTAAACATCTTTCCAAAGCAAATTCCCAGAGCTCTCCTGGCTAAGCTGATTCTACTGGATCAACTTCCCACCTTCTCAGGTCATGGCTCCTTTGGTCAGAGTTCTCAAGCTCTTTTTTCCCTCCATGCTTCTTTACATTCTTTTATATCCCCCCTGTCTATCTCACCAATTTTTTCAGATTTTAATTCTAGAAGATGAAACCACCTGCATATCCCAAACAGACACAGTCAATGAGGAACAAAATACTATGCACAGCGTACAACCACTAAGGCATGTGGACAATTGGAGGTGGCTGACTCCTGACTGGCTGGATTGGCTGACATGCCTATTATTCACAGATGTGAGAGAGGAGGTGACATTTCCTTTAGCCTCATGAGCAAGACTCGGGAATTGAGCAGCCCACAAGCAGCTTCTTATGTAACCAGCCCACCATCTCTGCAGGAGATGCGAAGAGTTTAAACATCTGTCTTCCTTGCTGTTCCCTCCTGCAGTTCACTCTTCCTGGTGGGTAACTGGGCAAAGGGTCACTCACCACAGAGCCCCAGATTTCTCCAATTTCCTTCTTTGCCCCTGGCCACTCCAGTCTTCTGCTTCTTTTGGTTCAAGCCCCACTGGATTCCAGGGCCAGCTGTGCTTCCTGGCCCCAGGCAAT
This sequence comes from Mesoplodon mirus, assembly GCF_964341445.2. Taxonomy (NCBI): domain Eukaryota; kingdom Metazoa; phylum Chordata; class Mammalia; order Artiodactyla; family Ziphiidae; genus Mesoplodon; species Mesoplodon mirus. Next base: position 74,732,770 of record NC_138985.1, read on the forward strand.
TTACCTCTCTTTTCTCTACTTCTTTTCTCCTTCCTAAGGTGAAGGTAGCGAGTGTGCACCTCTTAGCACGGCTGGGGACTGACTCAATCCTTTCCAACAGGAACACCGCTCTACATGCAGACATAGCCGTTTAGGTATTCCTCAAACCTTCACGCACACAAGACACTGTGCCTTAGGGACAGAGCCCTTATGGGGACCAGTCCAGGGGCTCCTCTGTCAGGGGTCTGGGTCGGACTGAGGATGTAGCCCACGAGTCAAGCTGAGGATAGGCTCTAGGAAGCTGTTACAGTGGGATGCCTGCCCAAACAGGTTAGGGGGCGGGCGTCTGAGATAAAGGCCAGGAAGGCATACTTACCCTATTACCCCTCCAAAGCAGTAGATGACACCTCCATCCGCCCAGTTACTCAAGGAAGAAACGGGGGAGTCGACTGTCACCCTTCCCGACTCCATAACAACTCCCCACCCATAGCCGGACCGTCAACTCCTCTCTAAAATACATCTTGGAATTACTTTCTTACCTCTATCTCCTACTGCTTTAGTCCAGGCCACCATCACCTACTGCTTAGACCAGTGCATCAGCCTCCTAACCGGTCTTCCTACTTCCACTCTTAAGCTGCTTCAATCTAGTTTGGGCTCAGTAATGGAGATCGTCTTAAAAATAATTCAGATCAGTGCATGGTACTGCTTAAAATGCTTCAGTGGTTTCTCACATTAGCTAAAGTCCAACCCCCTTACCTGGTCTACAAGAACCTGCATGATTTGATCCCTGCCCACATCACACACATCATCTTCTGCCACTTTCCCCCTCACTTTGCTCTGGCCAAAGCAGTCTTGATTTCACTTCTCTGAACAAGTCGAGCTCCTTCCTGTCTTGGGTCTTCTGCACCCCCTGCCTGGAATGTACTTTCCTCTACACACTTTCACACAGCTCTACCTTGTTAAACACAGACTGCTGGGCCCACCCCAGAGTCTCTGAATCAGACGTCTGGGCTACAGTCCAAGAATCTGCATTTCTAACAGGTTGTGGGTGATGCTGGTGCTACTGGCCCAGGGACCACAGCTTTCTCTGACTACACTGTTCGAAAGAAGGTTTCCCCACCCCTGGTAGATTCCGTCTCTGCCCTTTTTTTGTTTACTTCATAGCACTTCTTACATTTGAGACCATTTTGCTTTGTTTACTCTTGTTTTGCTTTTGCTTGTCTTCCCTGCTAGACTTAACTCCATGAGGGCAGAACCATGTCTCTTTGGCTCAGCATTGAGTCCCCAGTGACTGGTGCAGGGCCTGGCACATAGTAGATGCTCCATAAATACTTCTTCAAAGAATAACAACACAAAGGGGGATTTAAAGGCCAGAGCAAGAGACTCTGAACTCAAAGACGTCTATATGAAATTAGCAAGTAGATTGGAGCAGGAGCTGGCTGGGAACCAAGGAGGAGGGTCTGGGCACCAGCAAGATGTCCCCTGTGAGGCGCAGTGACTGCTGAATAGGTGTGTCACTCTGGCAAAGCCCACAGCATATAAATGCTCAGTGTCAGGCGAAGGCCCATCTCCACCCCGGGGGCTGCCATCTGGCTCAGGGTAGAACATGGATCCCGAGAAGAAGCTCTCAGAGGATCCAGGCAGATTTGAAAGGAAATCAGTCAAAGAGGCCATCAGAGGCTCTTTAATATTCTGCTTGGTAACCTCTTTGTGATCTTTCCCTGTCCCTGGGGGGTCACACACTGCACCTGGCCACGGGAGGTGAGAGGGAGAGATGGAGCCAGCTACGGAAGCATCGGTGGCATTTTAACGAATGCCGCAGAGAGTGAGCTGGGTAGGCAGACAAGAGCAGTGAAAGATGACACTAACGAATCTTATCCAGCTGGGTGGGTTTGTATGATGAATGCCCAGTGCAGAGCAAACATTTGATTAATAAGACAGCCCCTCCATATCATCGCTCTCACCTTCGAGGCTCCAGGTAAAGGGACGTTTGTAAAGGGATTGGGATGCTTTTAAGCAAGGTTCAAAGAAAAAGCAATCACTCTAGACTCAGTTATGAAAACGAATGGAGGGAAAGTGAGAATTGTAATGGTGCTTTAAAAAAAAAGGAGAGAAAAAGACTTAACACATTCTTCCCCATCACAGAGAGTCTCAAGAGAGGTCCCCCTACATAAAAGAAATTCTACTGGCATGTGAATAGATGGGGAGGAAAACAATACAGACATCGCAGAAGACTGGAGTTCCTTCCTCTCTTGGAGGAGACAGATCTCTTTGTTACCTCCAAAGCATTGCTTAGGGGACCCACAGGAAGATGACAGGACTCTCACGACATTTCAGTATCATGAGGTCAGGTGTCAAATGATGGAAGATAGGTACTGCCCTCTTCACATAAACATGAACATCACACAAAAGCCCCAAATTAGCTGCACAAATATTTTTTAGGTCTGCAGTTAATGTCTGAAAGCCCTGACTGTTACAATCTGTTAGGTATATTTGTTTATTACACAAGTGTGTTAAATTCAATGTAATTAAGTTAGAAAGAATAGATAGCAATATTTTAAAAAATGATCTTTAATCCTACCATCTACAAAAGAAAACACTGTTAAAAATTTTGGTGCACATCTTTCTAAAAGATTTCATGAGAATAGTTTTAGTAAAATATTGTACATACTGTTTTTAAAAGCTTTTTTTATATAATAACATAAACACATTTTCTATATAAATATCTATGCTAATGCATCATTATCTTTAAGGAAAGCACAGTTTTCTATTTATTTAACTTTCTTCCTACTGCTGAACATGTAGGTGATTTTCAGTTTTAGCCTGTATGAAATGGACCCATGGAGAGTCTGGCATCTCATGGGTGTGAGTGCTACCATGTTGCTAAGTGAACGACTAGATTTAACCCTTCCTTGCTCCAGACCTGGGACAGTATGTTGTGTGTATACACGTGTGTGTGTGTGTATGTGTGTGTGTCCTGTAGGGAAATTTTGGAAAAAGGGGAATTAAATGTTTCAATCCAAAGTTACCATCTTTATTCAGAAGCTAACAGACTTGTACTGAAAATTTTCATGCTCTTGACTCCATGCCTAAAACCTGGACCCTTGCTCTGACTCCTAGGCAGTCTTTCCAAAGATACTGCTGTTGCTCATAAGAGCGTAAACACACAAGTTTCTGGGAGGCAGGAACTCATCACTGTCTGGATGGAGAAGCCCACACAGCAGGCTTACACAGAGCATTTAGCCATCTCGCTTCATCTTCATAGCAGTGTTGCAAGCTAGGTGTGTCATCCTCACTTACAGTTGAAAAATGGAAACTAGGAAAGTAAAGGAATTGCTGGAGTCACAGAGTCACTAAGTATCAGGATTAGAGTTCAGACTAAATGCTTAGGGTACCTTCTACTGATGGCAGATGCCCTTGGGGCAGGGCTGGTGGAGAAGTAGGGGAAGGATGGACATCTCTGGAAGGCAGACTGATTCTCACCAGGGGACACTGCTGCTGAATAAAGGCTCAACACGATAGGAAGGGGAGGCCTGTGCTCGGTAGCAGGTATAGGGTAATTGGGTCTTCTATCCTCCGCCCAGAACACAATCACGGGACTTCAAAAAGGTGGTGCCGGACTTCCCTGGTGGCGCAGTGGTTACAAATCCGCCTGCCAATGCAGGGGACGTGGGTTCGAGCCCTGGTCTGGGAAGATCCCACATGCTGTGGAGCAACTAAGCCCGTGCGCCACAACTACTGAAGCCCACACACCTAGCGCCTGTGCTCCACAACAAGAGAAGCCACTGCAATGAGAAGCTCGCGCACCGCAATAAAGAGTAGCCTCCACTCTCTGCAACTAGAGAAAGCCCGCGTGCAGCAACGAAGACCCAACGCAGCCAAAAATAAATAAATTTAAAAAAAAAAAAAGGTGGTGCCTTCTTGATTTGGCTTAAGGTAGTGAGGCAAACTTCATCTGTGGCACCTAGTCAAAGAGAACCTCAAAGCTCAACAAGGGGTATGTGCACTTTCTCTTGGAAGGTAAAGATTCCAGGGTTTTATTAACAGGTTGGGACCTTTCTGGCCTGATTTTGCTGGATGCATATATCTTTTCAGATCTTTTGGAACAGTTTCTCTAAAAATAGTCTCCTTGGATCACCTTCTTTGGAATCACATAGGGTATTTGTTTAAAAAGCAGATTCCTAAACCTTATCCCTATTAAATCCTACTGAATCAGAAATTCTGCAGGTGATTCCACATATTTGGCATTTTTACAAGTATACCAGGTGAGAAATGTTTCTGGACCCAAAAATCTGAGAGTCATTCTCTAAGTTCATTGTACAATTTATGATCTTGGGGTCTTAACAAAGCAAAGTTCACAACTGAGAGATTAGTGTCACTATCAACTCTCGTATCTATACTTGCTGTCTGATATCTCAAAACAACTCATCGGCTCCCCCTACACAGAGGAAGGAACAAATGCCAGGAGGGCACGTGACTTTAGGCTCCATCACATAGCTCCTAACTGCTCACACTAGGAAGTAAACCCTCCTCTCTTATCTCAAATCCTCTGCTTTCTCTACACCATCTCATCTCTGTTAATTCTCACCTCACCACTACACCCTTTGGTCTCATTCCCAAAAGATGGAGAATCCAGTTTTAAGAACAAATTCCTGAGTAAATGTACTTGGAAAAACAACACGCTGAGCAGGTAAAAGCCTTCCTTTATGAAAACACTCACCAAATGAATTATCTGGACTCATTATAGAAACATGGTCTAATTCCATATTATTTCAGTAAAATAATTAGATTTCTGAATGTCTCTGAATAACAAATAAAAATGAGCATTCTTCATAATGTCTTTATTCTCCCTATATTTGTCAAAGGTACAAAGAATCTCAGTCAGAGTTGTGACATCTTTCTGCCCTTGCTGCCTCCCCAGGGTCCCACAGGCTACCCTACTCATGCCTCCAGTCCTCTGCTTGGGCTGTGGCTTCCTCTTTGAATTCTCTCTCAGATGACCTCTGCCCCACTCCTATGGATGTGGTAAATTCTCTATCATCTTCCAAAGTCCCAGCTCCCCCCTGCCCCATCCACTACCCACTTTCTTTCTTCCTCCATGAGGATAAACTGATCTCACATCCTCTACTTAAGTCTAATGGAATTCAACAGGGTAATTGGTTTATGTCTGTCCCCTTTGCTAGACCATCTGATGCTTGAGACAAGATCCTTTTTTCATTTTTATGTCTCTCTCTCTCTTAGTCAGTGCCTGATGCATAAACAGATGCCTGATTCAAATTTATCTCTCAATATCTGTTCCCTTTTTCAAAACCTTCTTTTGTCTAGGGTGTCCTTAAGCCTATAAACATTTTGATTCAGGAACAGGTCAGGGCAAAAATCAATAGTTCTCTCAAAATTCTGAATCTGCCTTCTTCTCTTTTTTTGAAAGAAAACAATTAAGCCAGAAACTTTCCAAACAAGGCCTTGGTTTCTTCTATATCCAAGAAGTAATTTTAGACCCGAATGCCATCAGATCAATCAATATATTAAATGTTTGTAAAGGACAATTCTGAAATCAGCTAGATTGTGTATAAGAAAAAAGGTCACTTTGTCCAAGAAGTTTTATTTTACAGCTTAAAAATGCACTGAGATGTACAAGAAAACTAATTAGACTTTAAGACTAACAAGTGAGGCCATCTTGCGACAGCCTGTAGAGACAAAGCTTTCTAGCAGTTGTTGGAAAGATTATCATCAAAAATATGTGGTGCCTACATACAAATCATCAGCCTGCATAAAAATCATCAGCTGGGCCATTTTTCAATGATGACTTTGAAATGGGAAAAGCAGGAAAGCTAAACTTACAGTAGGTAAATAATGAGTGGTCTGTAGGTTTGATTATAATGCAGGGGAAAAAAATTACAAGAAATGACTCGCTGAAGAGAGTCTCTACCGCCCTTACGTATTAGCTACTTCTCTGGTAGTCTGAGTTTCCCAAGTCCAAAATGTCTAGTAGAGAGCAAAGAAAAATATCATTTCCAAGTTATGTTCCAAGTAATGTTGTCAATTTCCCACCAACTGCGATCTCCCCAAGAGATAGCCAAAGCTATTTAAATGCTGTCAGCCTTGTTTTTGTGGAGAGGGTGGCACCAGCTCTTTTCCAATGTAAATTTGAAGTTCTCTCCATAAAAACAGTACTTATTGAAGGATTCAACCAACCTAGTAATTCTGAAATACATTCAGGCCAAGAGCCTGAAAATCACTGGATGGTGATTTTCTAATCTAGAGAAGATAATGGACAACTAAGGAGTATGGTTTCTGGAAACCTTGAGGTTGCTCTTGACAGGATGGACACAAGATCCCTAGAGCTCTGCAGCCCCTGTCAGACCACTCTCCTTGGCATCCAAGGAGTCCTCCAAGTGCTCCTGGCTTTCTGTGCAATTTCTATTCTGCCTCCTCCAATCCTTCCCACCTCCTCCTAAGAACCACCAAAGAGACCAGTCCCAACAAATAACTGCTTTCAGTGCTGAGTATCCCACTCCCTCTGAGACTCCGCCAGGACCAGCCTGTCACATCTCTCATTCCTTTGTACCTCAGTCATGACTCCAGCTCATTCCTCATCTCCCAGACTCTCACAGATCTGCATTCCCAAAGGTTCTGCTTATTCCCTAATCTGCTTGAAGCTCTGGCCACCCCTCCCGTCATCTTCAAACCTTTCCAGTGTGCCCTCTGAAACCCAAGGTCTGTCATTGGTAAATTCTCCTGTATCTTCTCTAAGCATTTGTTTCTCTTTCTCACCCTGATGGAAATCTGGCTGACTTTCTAGGAGACTGTTTCTCTTGTAGATCTCTCAAGTTCTTCCTCCTACCTCTTGGTGCTACTGAACTTGGAGGTTGGACAGGTTGTCCTTCTTGCTCCTCCTTGTTGCTTCCAGACCACTGTCCTTTCTACTCCCTAACCCCTGCCCAGTTCCTCTGACATGCCTGCCATCAGACTATGCTACTCACTATCCCTCCTGATGTTATTGACTCTCCTCCTAGTCATGCCCACAATTTATTGAAGATTTTCTTACCTTTTTTCCCTTTGCCATCATTCTGTTATTATTCTCAGTAATTTCAATACGTTCACAAACGATCCATCCAACATCTAGCTCCTTAGTTCCATGGTCTCCTCAACCAATGACTTGTCCATTATATACTCCAAAGCCACCCTGCTTTGGATACTCTTTGACTGTATCCTAAATGTTGTCATTGCTGATACAGAACATTCGCCAAAGTCTCAAGATTACAACTATTATCTCATCTTTCCAACTCACTCTTTCTAATGTCTCCATTCCAAACATTCTTTGAACCTACTGTGACTTTTGACATTGCCACCATTTCCTTCTCCATTCACATCTTCGCTTTTTTACCTAATCTCTAATCCATTATAATTTTAATCACTCCCTGACATTTACTCCCAAATACCCAGAACCTCTTCCCTCCATCATATTTGCCCAGTAAAACACCGATCTTCCTTAAATCCTATCCTCTGCCTCCACCTATCTACATAGTTGAGTGGCTGGAGGAAAGCATACAGTGGTGCTGTCTGGTGTCATTTTAAATCTATGACCTCAACTAACAAGTGAGTTCTTAGCTCTGTGGGCAATCCTACTGTACTTACCCAGTTGATTCACTCTTCATAGCTTCTCCTCTATTCGAAAACCTCCAAGGCCCCTTCCTTCCTTCTTAGTTTTCATCATATAACTGATTCTCATTTCACTAAGAAACTAAAACAAATCACAAGAGAACTTCTCTAATTAGGCAGTGAATTAGAACTGAAACTGCTTTAATCATGAGCACCAATGACCTCCATTAAGGCCTGTTCTGATAGATAATTTACAATCTTCATTCCACAAAGTGTTTGAAACAGATGATTACTGCCTCCTCCTAAAAAAGTCTTTCTTCTCCTGACGCTCATAATGCCACATTTTGTTGTTGTGGTCTGTGTGCCTCCTATCTCCTTCTTAGTATCCTTTGTTGAGTTTTTCTCATCTCTCTGATCTCTAACTGTTGGGAGTGCCCTGAGTTTGGTCCTTAGACTTCTATTTTCACTCACTCCCTAGATGAGCTAGCAACTCCCAAATTATATTTCTGGTCCCAACCTCTTCCTAGGAGTCAGATGCATCTATTGCACTGCTCTCTCCACATCTGCACCTGGATGTCTTTCAGCTGTCTCACATCCAACAGGTCCAAACTCAACTCTTCCTTCCTCTTCCCTCACCCCAAATCTGTCCTTTTCCAGTGTTCCTCATGTCCATAAACAATGCCATCAAAACCCAGAGTCATCCTTGGCTTCGTTCATTCTCTCCTACCCCATGCCCAACCTATCATACCCAGCCAGCATATCCTATTGGTTGTGCCTTTAACACAAATTCAGGATGTGAGTTTGTTATCACCAGTCCTTCCACTTTAGTCTAAACCACCACCCATCCCTTGCCTGATCTGCAGCCACAGCCTCCTCACCGGCCTCACTTCACCTTTACTCCTTTGCAGTCGTAGTGATCCTTTAAAACCTATTAGATCATGGCACTCACATGCTCACAACTCTCCAAGGGTTCCATGTCTCACTCAAAACAAAAGCCAAGGTCCTTTCCATGGCCTACAAGGCCCTGCAAAATCTGGTCCCTGGCTCTCTGACCCAGTTCCCTACCACCTTCCTCCTTATTCACTGCCTTCCAGGCACACTGACTGCCTTGTTTTTTTTTGTTTGTTTGTTTTTTTTGCGTTACGCGGGCCTCTCACCGCTGCGGCCTCTCCCGCTGCGGAGCACAGGCTCCGGACGCGCAGGCTCAGCGGCCATGGCTCACCGGCCCAGCCGCTCCGCGGCACACGGGATCCCCCCCAGACCGGGGCATGAACCCGCGTCCCCTGCATCAGCAGGCGGACTCTCAACCACTGCGCCACCAGGGAGGCCCTGCCTTGTTATTTTTTAAACACCAAGCTTGCTCTCATCTCAAACCTCTGGAGCCTAATCTTCTCTCTTCCCAGAATGCTCTTTCCCAGCTATAATTACATAGCTTTCTCGCTACAGCTCCAGTGTCACCTCCTCACAGAAACCACCCAAGAGAACTCTGACCAAAAAAGCATCCCCTACCTTTCTCTAACCCTTTAGCCTTGTTTATTTTTTCTATGACACTGCTACTACTTGACATGACATTATATATCCATCTATCTATATAAATATAATTAATTATATTATTTGTATTAATTATTATCACATAAGTAATTAGTGGAGAAATAACCATATAACAAACTGAAAACGATACTTTTAAAAGGTAGTTTGGAGATTCCTTGAAGTAGATAAGACTTTGATGAAGATTAGTGCTGTTCAAGGTGTGGTTGTACAGCCATGCTAGTCTATGAACTGCTTGAGACCCAATCACAACAAGATAAAGAGCTTGCATGAGAATGCAAGTCAATGTGCTGCTTCCCGCATGAAGAAAGTCTTACCAGGGGAAAGGTATAAACTGAACTAAACTGTGCGCTTAATGACATAGTTGATTTACATTCTGTTGCAGATCAGGTACAAAGAGCTGACTGACCGGCATTTTGAGTAACACTGATGTAGATCATCTAGCCCAGTATCTCCTGCAACTTCTTATCTATGGTTTTGAAAACTACTTTTTAATCTCTGAACATACCTGGAGATATTTGTGTTATGAGGAAGATGCCCCTTCCACATACACATGACATATACATTAGTGACAATTTTGGAATATATGTATTGATTATGTGTATCAAAAGGAGGAGAGAGGATAGATATGAAAGAAGACAAAATAGATTTTCTATTGAGAATCATGTTGCAATGTACATAGCATGATCATAATTGGATAAATCAGGTGGGCTAGAAAAAGAGGTAATTGCTACTATTATAAGCTTCCTTCAGGTAAAGGAAGGTTACTATTATAAGCTTCCCTCTCCTTTTATATCTCCACAGAGGAGTATATTACACAAAATCTTCACTCTTTGGCAGGCAAACATTAACTTAGCAGATATTTACTGGTGCCTACTATGAACCAGGGGCTGGGGACCCAGTGTGAACAAGACAGAGACTCTGTCTTCATGAAAATTACATTTTAGTGGAGACAGAAAGAAAAATAACCAAAATTGTTTTAAAATCCCAACTCTGTATCTTCCACACGTAATATTAATGATATTAATGACTATGTAGGGTGTTCACATTACCTGGCATGACAATTAGGGAGTTTTAGTCCACCAAACTCCTTGAGGATTAGCAAGAGATGAGATGAAATAAACCTCTATTATAGAAATATCTTTTTCAGTCTCACAAGTGTACTGTTTCTTTAAAAACTTCACCACTAATCCCAAGAAAACATACAACTGTTCCAAAATCTTTTTCTTTTCCTTTTTTAAGTTTGATGATGTTTATGAATATCATTTTCTATAAGGAATGCAAATAATTCAGTGGCTTTTCAGTATTTCTCTAAGAAAGCTAGATTTTAAATGTCTTAATTTTAAAAAAACAGTTTCACATGGTGCTTTAACAAGATTTAAACAAAATGCCCTCTCGCCCCTCTACCCCACAGAACAATACTTTATACTCTGGACTTTGATGCAGCCAAGCATGTAGTAGTCTCTGGAGCCAGTCTCTAATTTCCACTACCTATTTTCTATTAGTCAAGAAGCAAAAAATCCTGACTCAGCAGGAAAAAGCTTTTATAGCTTTAAAATTGTCACTTAATTAAATTAGGCTTCCTAAACGGAAATGATTTTCTAACCTATACTCTTTGGCGGAATGCTTTTGAAATTTTTCCTAAAATAATCACATCGTGCTGAATAATTTTAAGCCATGGCTGAGGGAAGTTTCCAGCTGTAGCTGGCCTCCTGCTCTAGAGTGGGTTCCAAGCAGACCAGTGCTTACTATGTGCCCATCCTGTGACTCATGAAGGGCCAAACTCCTTGCACTGTAATCACAGAGAAGGTTTGAAACATACAGATTCTCAGGACTCAGCTTGGGTGACTTGGTCCAGAAACAGAGGCCTGTATACCAAGCTGCAGGCTCAGAATTCTATCTAGAAAGTAATATGGCACCATAACAAACTTTGAGGCAGAGTGTGGCATCATCAGGTTTACATTAAAATGAAATATGAAAGATGGATTAGAGGGTGATCTAAACCCAAGAAGAGGAGAGCATTTAGGAAATTCTCTAGGAATCAGGGTCAGTGATCAGGGCCAGATAAATTAAGTGGGAGGAAGGCAGCATACAGATTCAGGGCATTTTTTAGGAGGCAGAACTTAAATAACTTGGTGACTAATTGGATGTGGTAGGCATTGAGAGAAGAGAAGGAGTTGACAATGCTATCCATCATCTGGCCTGGATTATTGATTTAAGGTAATTAATGGGATTGGGGTGGGAAGAAAGGAAAAACAAATGAGAATCTAAAATTCAGGGACTCACTTGGTGCTTTGAAGCCCCCTTCCCTCTGTCTAAAAGATAGCTTAGCATTGCCTGCAGTTACAGTCAATCAGCAAAGGTCTGAAGGAAAGGCTTTGGGTATGTATGTGACTCAGTTAGAACTAGGATACTTACTACAAATCACTGTTCTCTCTGCTTCTAGAAAGGTATTACAGAAAACTGAAAAAGTGGAAAAAGATATATTCTAAAGATTGTTCATCCCAGCATTAATTCTAACATTTGAGCAACTCTAGAATATTGGTTAAATAAATAATGAACATTTGTACACTAGAGTGCCAGGTAGCAGTTACTAATGACATCATTGAACTGTATGTCTCTTGCTGTGATTTATGTCATAGAGTGTTCTGCCTATGTTTTCCTCTAAGAGTTTGATAGTGTCTGGCCTTACATTTAGGTCTTTAATCCATTTTGAGCTTATTTTTGTGTATGGTGTTAGGGAGTGATCTAATCTCATACTTTTACATGTCCCTATCCAGTTTTCCCAGCACCACTTATTGAAGAGACTGTCCTTTCTCCACTGTACATTCCTGCCTCCTTTATCAAAGATAAGGTGACCATATGTGCGTGGGTTTATCTCTGGGCTTACTATCCTGTTCCATTGATCTATATTTCTGTTTTTCTGCCAGTACCACACTGTCTTGATTACTGTAGCTTTGTAGTATAGTCCGAAGTCAGGGAGCCTGATTCCTCCAGCTCCATTTTTCTTTCTCAAGATTGCTTTGGCTATTAGGGGTCTTCTGTGTTTCCATAAAAATTGTGAAATTTTTTGTTCTAGTTCTGTGAAAAATGCCATTGGTGGGATTGCACTGAATCTGTAGATTGCTTTGGGTAGTAGAGTCACTTTCACAGTGTTGATTCTTCCAATCCAAGAACATGGTATATCTCTCCATCTGTTTGTATCATCTTTAATTTCTTTCATCAGTGTCTTATGGTTTTCTGCATACAGGTCTTCTGTCTCCTTAGGTAGGCTTATTCCTAGGTATTTTATTCTTTTTGCTGCAATGTTAAATGGGCATATCTCCTTAATTTCTCTTTCAGATTTTTCATCATTAGTGTATACGAATGCAAGAGATTTCTGTGCATTAATTTTGTATCCTACTTTACCAAATTCATTGATTAGCTCTAGTAGTTTTCTGGTAGCATCTTTAGGAAGTATAGTATCATGTCATCTGCAAACAGTGACAGCTTTACTTCTTCTTTTCCAATTAGGATTCCTTTTATTTCTTTTTCTTCTCTGATTGCTGTGGCTAAAACTTCCAAAACTATGGTGAATAATGGTGGTGAGAGTGGGCAACCTTGTTCCTGATCTTAGAGGAAATGCTTTCAGTTTCACCATTGAGAACAATGTTTGTTGTGGGTTTGTCATATATGGCCTTTATTATGTTGAGGTAATTCCCTCTATGCCTACTTTTCAGAGAGCTTTTATCATAAATGGGTGTTGAATTTTGTCAAAAGCTTTTCCTGCATCTATTGAGTTATCATATGGTTTTTATCCTTCAGTTTGTTAATATGGGTTATCACATTGATTGATTTGCATATATTGAAGAATCCTTGCATTCCTGGGATAAACCCCACTTGATCATGGTGTATGATCCTTTTAATGTGTTGTTGGATTCTGTTTGCTAGTATTTTGTTGAGGATTTTTGCATCTATGTTCATCAGTGATATTGGCCTGTAGCTTTTTTTGTGTGTGTGTGACATCTTGCCTGGTTTTGGTATCAGGGTGATGGTGGCTTTGTAGAATGAATTTGGGAGTGTTTCTCCCTCTGCAATTTTTTGGAAGAGTTTGAGAGTATCACTGTTAGCTCTTCTCTGAATGTTTGATACAATTCACCTGTGAAGCCATCTGGTCCTGGACTTTTGTTCCTTACAGTTTCAATTTCAGTGCTTGTGATTGGTCTGCTTATATTTTCTATTTCTTCCTGGTTCAGTCTTGGAAGGTTGTGCTTTCCTAAGAATTTGTCTGTTTCTTCCAGGTTGTCATATTATTGGCATATAGTTGCTTGTAGTAATCCCTCATGATCCTTTGTATTTCCCCAGTGTCAGTTGTTACTTCTCCTTTTTCATTTCTAATTCTACTGATTTGAGTCTTTTCCCTTTTTTTCTTGATGAGTCTGGCTAATGGTTTATCAATTTTATCTTCTCAAAGAACCAGCTTTTAGTTTTATTGATATTTGCTATTTTTTCCTTCATTTCTTTTTCATTTATTTCTGATCTGATCTTTATGATTTCTTTCCTTCTGCTAACTTTGGGGATATTTTGTTCTTCTTTCTCTAATTGCTTAAGGTGTAAGGTTAGGTTGTTTATTTGAGATGTTTCTTGTTTCTTGAGGTAGATTGTATTGCTATAAATTTCCTTCTTAGAACTGCTTTTGCTGCATCCCATAGGTTTTGGGTCGTCATGTTTTCCTTGTAATTTGTTTCTAGGTATTTTTTTATTTCCTCTTTGATTTCTTCAGTGATCTCTTGGTTATTAAGTAGTGTGTTGTTTAGCCTCCATGTGTTTGTACTTCTTACAGATTTTTTCCTGTAATTGATATCTAGTCTCATAGTGTTGTGGTCGGAAAAGATACTTGATGCGATTTCAATTTTATTAAGTTTACCAAGGCTTGATTTGTGACCCAACATATGATCTATCCTGGAGAATGTTCCATGAACACTTGAGAAGAAAGTGCATTCCGTTGTTTTCAGATGGAATGTCCTATAAATATCAATCAAGTCCATCTTGTTTAATGTGTCACTTAAAGCTTGTGTTTCTTTATTTATTTTCATTTTGAATGATCTGTCCATTGGTGAAAGTGGGGTGTTAAAGTCCCCTACTATGATTGTGTTACTGTTGATTTCCCCTTTTATGGCTGTTAGCATTTGCCTTATATATTGAGGTGCTCCTATGTTGGGTGCATAAATATTTACAATTGTTATATCTTCTTCTTGGATTAATCCCTTGATCATTATGTAGTGTTATTCTTTGTCTCTTGAAATAGTCTTTATTTTAAAGTCTATTTTGTCTGATATGAGAATTGCTACTCCAGCTTTCTTTTTTTTTTTTTTTTTTTTTTTTTTTTTTGCTGTACGCGGGCCTCTCACTGCCGTGGCCTCCCCCGTTGCGGAGCACAGGCTCCGGACACACAGGCTCCGCGGCCATGGCTCGCGGGCCCAGCCGCTCCGCGGCACGTGGGATCCTCCGGGACCGGGGCACGAACCCGCGTCCCCCGCATCGGCAGGCGGACTCTCAACCACTGCGCCACCAGGGAAGCCCTCCAGCTTTCTTTTGATATCCATTTGCATGGAATATCTTTTTTCATCCCCTCACTTTTTGGTCTGTATGTGTCCCTAGGTCTGAAGTGGGTTTCTTGTAGACAGCATATATACAGGTCTTGTTTTTGTATCCATTCAGCCATCTATGTCTTTTGGTTGTAGCATTTAATCCATTTACATTTAAGGTAATTTTCGATATGTATGCTCCTATTATCATTTTCTAACTTGTTTTGGGTTTGTTATTTTAGGTCTTTTCCTTCTCTTTTGTTTCCTGCCTAGAGATGTTCCTTTAGCATTTGTTGTAAAGCTGGTTTGGTGGTGCTGAATTCTCTTAGCTTTTGCTTGCCTGTAAAGGTTTTAATTTCTCTGTCGAAGCTGAATGAGACCCTTGCAGGGTAGAGTAATCTTGGTTGTAGGTTCTTCTCTTTCATCACTTTAAATATGTCCTGCCGCACCCTTCTGGCTTGCAGAGTTTCTGCTGAAAGATCAGCTTTTAACCTTATGGGGATTCCCTTGTATGTTATTTGCTGCTTTTAATATTTTTTCTTCGTATGTAATTTTTGATAGTTTGATTAATATGTGTTTTGGCATGTTTCTCCTTGGATTTATCCTGTATGGGACTCTCTGCACTTCCTGGACTTGATGGACTATTTCCTTTCCACGTTAGGGAAGTTTTGAAGTATAATCTCTTCAAATACTTTCTCAGTCCCTTTCTTTTTTTCTTCTTTTTCTGGGACCCCTATAATTCGAATGCTGGTGCGTTTCATGTTGTCTCAGAGGTCTCTGAGAGTGTCCTCAATTCTTTTCATTCTTTTTTCTTTATTCTGCTCTGCGGTAGTTATTTCCACTATTTTATCTTCCAGGTCACTTATCTATTCTTCTGCCTCAGTTATTCTGCTATTGATTCCTTCTAGAGAATTTTTAATTTCATTTATTGTGAAGTTCCTCATTGTTTGTTTGCTCTTTAATTCTTCTAGGTCCTTGTTAAACGTTTCTTGTATTTTCTCCCTTCTATTTCTGAGACTTTGGATCATCTTTACTATCATTCCTCTGAATTCTTTTTCAGGCACATTGCCTATTTCCTCTTCATTTGTTTGGCCTGGTGGCTTTTACCTTGCTCCTTCATCTGCTGTGTATTTCTCTGTCTTCTCATTTTGCTTAACTTACTGTGTTTGGAGCCTCCTTTTCACAAGCTGCAGTTTCATAGTTCTCATTGTTTTTGGTGTCTGCCCCAGTGGTTCAGTGGGTTGTGTAGGCTTTCTGGTGGAGGGGACTGGTGCCTGTGTTCTGGGGGATGAGCTTGGATCTTGTCTTTCTGGTGGGCAGGACCATGTCTGGTGGGTGTTTTGGGGTGTCTGTGAACTTAGTAAGATTTTAGGCAGTCTCTCTGCTAATGGGTGGGGTTGTGTTCCTGTCTTGCTAGTTGTTTGGCATGGGGTGTCCAGCACCGGATTTTGCTGGCCGTTGGGTGGAGTTGGGCCTTAGCATTGAGATGGAGATCTCTGGGAGAGCTCTCACTGATTGATATTACGAGGGGCCAGGAGGTATCTGGTGGACCTGTGTCCTGAACTGGCTCTCCTACCTCAGAGGCTCAGGCCCGACACTCGGCCGGATCACCAAACCCTGTCAGCCACACGGCTGTTGTTTAGGAGACATGGGGTAGGTCCTCCAGGCTGGCAGAATGATGTCACTGCTGGCTGGTGGGCAGCTAGGTGTCCTATTCAAGGATGGTCTTGGTCAGGCCCACAGATACACGATAATGCTAAGCTGCAGCTCTTCTTGCTAGTGTTGGAGGGTCTCCTGCAGAGGTGGGGGGCAGCTGTGGCTCACCGCGGGGACAAGGACACTGGCAGCAGAAGTTCTGGGAAATACTCTTTGGGAAGCGCCCTCCCAGCATCCACCATTAGCCCCCGCAAAGGCCAGAACTATATTTTAAATTCTCAGTCCTGCTACCTATTACTTCATTCTCCCTCTAAATGGTCTTGAGCTTTTATTTGAAAGCACCTGTATTTAGGCAGCATATATATGTTACCTCAAAGCCATTTAGGAAGTTCAGGGAATAAAAATGTAAAGAGTTTAATCATAAGTGGGTAATAATAAATAATTAAACCAAGATTAAAAGTAAATTTAAAATAAAATGAGAAGTACAGCATTTCCCTCATGGCCTAGTAGATGCTCCATCAACAAGCTTCCTTAACTTTGACCTCTCTGTCTGCCACAGCCCCCAGCTCCCCCATAATCCTGCTGGGCTCCAGGTGCCTGCCTGTCAGACATGCCTTGAATACCCTTGCTTCAGGGCTTTCAGGAGCTTTCTTTGCCTGAAACACTTTCAAGCTCTGGATGTGGCCACTCTTTCCCAGCATTCTAGTTCCTTACCTGACTCTTCTTCCTATGTTAGCTCTCATCCTAGGACTCCTCCCTTCATCCATCATTCTTTACTTTCTTCATATCACCAATCACCTCCTGGTTACCTGGCCATCTCCCTCACTATCTCCCTGAGAGCAGACGCTTGGTCCTTCCTGTTCACTGTTGCATCCCTAATGCCTAGAAGAGGGCCTGGTTTATAACATCACTGAAAAAAATATTTATCCCAATAAAGAATGAATGAATAATTAAAGGCATTCCCCCCACCCAGGTTATAAAGAAGAAATCTTGTTCTTTCTCCCAGAAGACTGTTTTCAAACTTGGTTACGGGGAGATGTGAGGGATGCACTGGAAAAAAAGCTCATTTGGGGAGGGGATCTCTGAGATGTCCAACCTCATTTCTAACACAGAGCTGTACTTTCATGTGCTTTATAACTAGAGGTCCACTCTGTTTAGAATAAAGGTTCTGTGGCTAACATAAAATGTGAAAAGGAATAATCAACATAAATAATAAGCCTGCAAAAGAATCCTGTCTCTAGTTAGTACTGAAAATTGGAATCGAGTTGCTATTAAAAAAACATAATCCTTATCACTATATGGTGCAGTGTAAAGACAGCAGTGGAAAGGTTCAAACGCTACTGAAACCCATTCAAAACATCATTTCCTCTGCATTACCTAGCAGATCATTAACATCTCTTTAAAGCATCACATTTGCCTGTATGATATGACCTTAGTTGGAACCAGGCATATTTCCCCACATGAGGAGTGCTGGGCTATGAAATATATACTGCTGGATAGAATGCTTACATCTTCATGTCTTGATCCTCCCATACTGCCTGTGTTAGTATTTCATTTTTTTTTTCTTACAGAATGTCTTCAAAGAAGAGCTCTGAAGGAAAAATGAATACAGTTCATTTATTTTTCAACTCTGCCAAATCATCTCAGTCAGGCAAAGAAAGGAAAATAGGAAAGTGCTTGGTGTAATAGAGCCATATTTTTTCTGCAGCTCCTCCATTAATCCTCAGGACCTCTGGCTGCCTTCCTTGCAGAATGCAACCCCATTCAAATCTTACATTATCTTGCCTATTTGCAGCTGTTATTTATTACAGAAGTCATGCCACAATGGCATTCTGCCAACATGAGTTTTAATGTCACTTTTATATGACCTAACTGTATACCTTAGAAACCACTTGTGAAATGGGAATGAGACCTGAATCGATGGATCAGCTCAAAGGTTATTTATATTTGGAATCTTTTGCTTAGCAGTATTAGGACCACAGCTTTTTCAGGTGGGACTCTTGAAAACTTGATCCATATACGCCACTCCTCAAATAATGCCATTTCACACGATGAGAATACTCCTTCCCGAAGCAGAGGCAGCAATGGACACCGCCTGTCTGTGGTTCCTCAGCAAGAAGGCTCTTTCCTCTCTTAATCAATAATGATGACAAACCTATTCTCTAAAACTTTACATGCAGTTGATAAATGATTTGGGTAATGTGTTGATATTAATATGAATAGCTTCCTCTTCCCTGCAAGTACTATTAACATCAGTGAATCGAATTAATGTGCCATTTGACAGTTCTGAACAAGGAAGTGGTGAAAAGGGATCACCAAAGACTTCAGAGAAATAATGAAAAGAAACTTTGACTATGAAACAGATGATTTTATGAAAGGGACCAGAGTAGAAACACCAGTTAGAATAAGGGCCAGTTTTATTTAAGAGACCCATTAAAAAATCTGGAAAACATGATAAGCAGCATGTTGATGAAATCAGCAGGCTGTTCTGAATGGGTTGGCAATCTAGAAAATGGAGAGAGAAATCTAAGGTGTGGAGGATGTTTAGAAATATGAACGGAGAATAATGAAGCAAACAATGCTCAAGTACAACTGGCTTGTTTGTAATTTATACTCCCATATATTGGCAGGTAGCAGCAAGCGTTCTCATAAGTGCTCATTGTAGAAAATTAATACAAACACCTCTGGCTCCTATGCTTTTTGGAAATTAATACTAAGTTAGTTTATAAGAATTTCTTCTCACATTGCCCATCTTTTCTAAATCATACAGAGATATATAACTTAGGTCAACAGACGCAAACTTTAATTATTTGGGCTGCTTGTTAGAAGAGTAATATATATTCTGAGCCACCCTTCTGATGTGGAGCCCAGCAATGTGTTTCATTAACAACCGCCTCCATTAACACAGGCTGGCATGGCTTTCAGCCCTGGCTCTTGGGTAAGCCATTTTAGGAGATCTGTTAAATTGCCACTAGGGGGAGTGTTTGCCAAATTTTGTGCTTCTGGTAAAGGGAGGGTGCTGATTGCTTCCAAAAGCTCAGACTTACAGAAAGAAAGGATAAAGGGACAAAAGAAGGAAAAGGAGTCAGTGTTCCTGGGTGAGTAAGAGGTATTTTTAGTAGAGATTTAAATATCTGGCAAGGAACAGCTGACTTCCTAGGGATTAATGATAAAAGGCCCATGATGGAAGCACTGGGACACCAAAGACCTCAGCATTTGGAGAGACAGCATGTACTAGCTAGAACCTTCTCCCTCCATCTTTCATTTATTCCCCCTTCAAGGAAATGGAAAGTACTCACACTACCCAGTGAACATTAGAGTCCGTGGCATCCTCAGTCTTGATATGCCATGCATACATGCTTTTTGTTTCACCTGTGCACTAACTGAGCATTATCCAGTATAGTAGCATTTTACCACCCATCAAATTCATTAATAATGTTTTAGTCACCTAATGCCTGTTTTCACCTTATTTTCAATGATAAGTTTTTAAATTCATGTTTCCTCTATATTTTCTTTGATAAAATTGTCAATGGTTGTTAGTTACTTAATAGAAGTAGTTCTTGGATTTACTTATTGTTTCTATTATTTCTCTATTTTCTAGTTTATTATTGTTTATCATATCTTTCCTCTTGCCTCTTCTTTGCTCTTTTGTTATTGTTTTCTAACTTAGGTCCTTAGTTCATTTATTTTCATTCTTTCTATAAAAATAATGATTTTTAGGGCTATAAATATACCATTTGAGGACAGCTTTGGCTGTATCTTGTAAGTTTTGGCATGCCATGTTCTCACTGTCACCACTTTCTAAATAGCTTTTAATAGTAGCTTTTATTTCCTCTTTGACTCAATAGTTATTTAGAAGCCTGTTACTTTCAGAATTTATTAAGAACATTTGGCCATGTGATATTTTTTTAAAAAGTTGCATGGATACTTGAAAAGAAGGCATACATTCAGTGTAAGGTGCCAATTCAGTATGTACCTACTGGTTGACAATTACGTTTTTAAAATCTATATATTTTAAAATCTATATATTTTATTTGAAACATAATATAGTAATAATGCAATGATGTTTTATAACAGCTATATTTTTGTCCATTCTTTTTTCCTTAACTTTTCCTTTTTCTTTTGATGATACTGATATGTTGTGAATAAAGATTCAGGATTTTTTATTATTTTAGTTTGAACATTTTATCTAGGAAATGATTCTTTGTCCCATTTGATGATTTTAGGCTTAATTTCTTCTTTGATGTCCATATTGCTATTCCTATTTTCTTTCTCTCCAACTTGTGTGCTACATTTTTCCTTCCAAATTTTTGTCTGTCATTTATTTAGGTGGTTATTTTGTGAGTAGAACATGGTTATATATTGTTTTTTGATCCATTTTAAGATTTTTATCTTTTCTCAGGAAGTTTAACTTAGTATGTATATGGCCAAGATGGGTGGCATTTGTCATCCTTTCATTTCCTCTCTAGCTCTATGCTTTAACTTGGTGCACATCAGAATCACCTGAGTAAGTTGTTGTTGGTGGTGGTGGGGTGTGTGTGTTGTTTTTAAACACACTTAATTAAGCCCCACTTGCAATTCTGGTTTATAAAGTTAAGGTGATGCAGGAGCTGGGTCTTTCAATTTTTAAAAG
The DNA here is from genome assembly GCF_964341445.2 of Mesoplodon mirus. Taxonomy (NCBI): domain Eukaryota; kingdom Metazoa; phylum Chordata; class Mammalia; order Artiodactyla; family Ziphiidae; genus Mesoplodon; species Mesoplodon mirus. The sequence goes on from NC_138985.1 coordinate 74,753,755, forward strand.
AATCAATAGGTGATTATAATGTGCACCAAGGAATGAGAACCACTGCTTTAAATATTTCCAAAACAAACTCAAAATTACATTTCTCCCATAATTAAATTCAAGAGTAAACACACTTTCCTATATTGATAATATTGTAAAAGGTTTTGACTTTTACTAATATTTTATTAAGATTTATATTTTTTAAGAATTCACTTTGATGATTAAATTAAAATAAATATAAAAGTCAGTATATACTTACAGCAAAAATAAGTACAAAAGAACATCATATTAAAAATAAAAGTCCTCTTCTGGGTTCCCCAATCTCATCCTCCAGCATTAACCATTCTTGACATTGTCTTATTCATTTTCCAGACTTTCCTTACATATATGCAAACACACACATACATTCATACACCTAACACACACACATAGACCCACATACACACACATACCAGGGATCATATGCTGTGTATTGTCCTCCTACCTTCTTTGTTCACTGAGAAATGTTTCTTGGTCATTTTTCCTGTCAAATATAGTTCATTCTGTGTAATTAACTCATATTATCATAATTTATTTAGACAGATGCCACTTGGGTATCAGACACAATAACCTGGTTTAGGGAAGCCCACGCAAGTGTAGAGTGCAGTGCTCTCTACCATGGGACATTTTTCCAGACATACTAGTGACAGAATGGTGGCCTAGGACTGTCCTCTTGAAGCTCTCAATTTTGTTATTAACTAGATAATACTGTTCAATATGTTTACTATCTTGTAAGCTTTTCACTCTTACTAAGATCCCTGAGAGCAAAGTCTAGACTGTGTTCTCTTTGGATTCCTCCCATTTACCAAACACAGCGCTAGGCACTTAGTATTCACTTGATAAATGTTTTGTTGAATCAATGAATATTGATGACAATGCAAAATGATCACACTACTCTTCTGAAATAAGAGCTAAACCATTTCTTATTTTCTGTTTTCTCAAATGCAAGAACAAAAACCAAAACCCAGTGACTTAGGTATGTGGTTGTTCAATGTCAGAGCTGGTCACTCCATCTAGAATCCCTTCACCAGAACTCTGCCTTGTGGAATCAGGAAGAAGCAGTGGTCACTCAGAAGAATACAGATGCACAGTGTAAGGCTGCCCATGTGATGAGTCGTCAAGGGAGAAATCAACAGAGCTGAACACCAGGATGGCCACACCATTCCAGCTGTCACTACCAAGGAGATGGCCCCGCCCCACAGAGAAGCTCCCTGCAACTACTGAGGACTTGCTGGTGAGGCTGTCTATGATTTTATAGTGTGAGAATAATTTCAACTCAAGGAAGCTTGAAAAGAAATTAGCTGCAGAGGTCTTCTTTAGCAAAGAATGAAAGGGCTAAAGATTTTGAGTTTCACCAAACACTATCTATGAGGATATGATTATTATCTACAAGTACTTAGCAAGCCTTAGCACCAAGATGAGGCATGAACTGTGTAAGGTGCCTTCTAGAGGTATGAGAAAGCCTTGGCAGGTAGTAGTAATTAAAATACACTGAGAAAAATTGCATTTTATCTGGGGATCTAGGAAAGTCTCTTTTATCTGTTACACAAGAGTCCCAAAGGATATGCTTAAATCATTTAAAATCAAACTGGGCCAGTTATTTGAAGACAGACATGAGAGAAGAAATAATTTTAAATGGGAGGGTGCTAGGAAGGGAGGAGATAGCTAGTTTAATTAGTCACATTTTCCCTATTGCTTTGAAGGGTTACAAACACCTCACTTTCAAATCTAGCTGAGAAAGACATCATCGAGATTCTAGTGACTCAGAAAAGCAATATCATCGAGAGATCTAAGTAAGCTTGGCATTTCTTACCCAACAAATTTAGTTTAAAATGTGTTTGGTCAGCTGTGCTTGGCTTTTGTGACTAGCTGTATTTGTCCAAAGGCTAATTAGCTGGAAGGGTAAAAAGATCAGTGAGCTAATCCATAATCTCAAGTGACTGATGAAATCTACCTGTCAACTGGTACCAGAGCAGATACTTTTTCTTTAAAGGATTAACAAAGCATGCTGGCTATTCTCAAATATTAGCCTTTCCAAGAATAAGACAGGATAAAACAAGAAAAGATGATCAGAGATTTTTTTCAAAACCCCCCTTCAAACATGTATATGGTAATTTCACAAATAAAACTTCTAGAATTCCAGAGGAACATACAGGTAGTACTTGCTAGGTGATTCATGGGTCTGGGGTGGTCTTAGGCAAAAGTTGTTCTTCTGATTCCCAGTAATGAACACTTCACTGTTGAGTACTTACTATGTGCCAAGCACTAAGAGTTTTACATGTTATTAACTCAGTTGGTTCTTACAATAACCTATCAAGGCAGGTACTATTATTCTTCTATTTAACAAGTGAGGCTATTTGGGCCCCAGGTCACATGGCTGGTAGGATTTAAAACCCAAAATCGCTGGCTCCAGAGTTTTTGATCTTAAATGCTCTGCTGAACTGCTCTAAGGGAAAGGAAGGAGACTAGGGTCCAGGGCTAAAGTCTTCCTGGTTCCAGTCCTCCATCCTTAGATGTACTCTGATAACAGCTTGTGTCTTCTCCCTGTGTCTTTTCACATTGTCTTCCCTCAATGCATGTCTTACCTCTGTACCCAAATTTCCCCTTTTTTTAGGGACACCAGTCTTCTTGGATTAGGGACCATTCTAATGACCTCATTTTAACTTGATTAGCTCTATAAAGACCCTGTCTCCACATAAGGTCACATTCTGAGGTGCTGATAGTTAAGACCAGCATATCTTTTTTGGAGGAGGACACAATTCAACCCTTAACATGTATCAAGGTTGCTAGGCAGGTTTAAACGTCCACTTGTCTGGTACACACCCCATAGTCAGTGCAGCTGGAGCACAGCACAGGTTCCCATCAAGTCTACAGGTACATCCTGAAAAGCCCAGCCATCTACATTCTCAAAGGGCACTGCAGGCTGATAGAAGGGCCAATATAGGGATGCTTGAAGGATTTTATGATCTGTAGGACTGAGCCCAGATGTTTAAGAAATCACTCTTTGGCACTGTCCTATTAGAGCCCCACATTTCCAGCAGCTAGCCCTCGAGGTTGTGGGAGAACAGCTTGATTGAGGGGTGAGGTGCACACTTGGGGCTCAATTCGCCCCATGAGAAGGAAACAAGCTCCCATTCATCACAGGATGGCCTTGAACTATGGAAAGTCACATCCCTCATCCTGTCCTCTAGGGCAGAGGTCTCCTAACTCTCTATTTTTAAAAATCTACATACCCTCTTACACATTTTTAAATTGACTTTGAAATATTTTTTATCAAAGTTAAAAAATAGTTGCAAAGAATGTAATTTTCAGTGTATTACAATACTGATATTTAAAAAATAAAATGGCTGCATCTCTTTTTTTTTTTTTTTGCGGTATGTGGGCCTCTCACTGTTGTGGCCTCTCCCATTGTGGAGCACAGGCTCCGGACCCGCAGGCTCAGCAGCCATGGCTCAGGGGCCTAGCCGCTCCGTGGCATGTGAGATCTTCCTGGACCGGGGCACGAACCCGTGTCCCCTGCATCGGCAGGCGGACTCTCAACCACTGCGCCACCAGGGAAGCCCAGTTGCATCACTTTTAAAAATGTATCCTTGGATATACATACAAGAGTGATTTGATACCCATAATTGCTCGTTTAAACATACATGAACAAACTCTTCTTAATAGTTGGAAATTTTACATCCTCATTTTTCTCCTTTAATACAGGTCAGCAAACTTTTAATATAAAAGGCCAAATATTATTTTAGGCCTTTCAAGCAGTCTCTGTCATACCTAATCAACATTGCTGTTGTAGCATGAGAGCAGTCACAGACAATATATAGACAAACGGGCATTGCTGTATTCCAATCAAATTTCATTTACAAGAATAGGCCATGGGTTGGATTTGAGTCATTTTGCCAACCTCTGTCCTAGAACTCAAATTCCCATTCTGCTTCCCATTTCCCCCATTCTATCTTGATTCTACTCATATGGAATTTTATAATAGAATTTTATGCTAAAATGTCAGCTCTTAATCATGCTATCATACTTCTATGAAATGTAAACATATATATATGTATATATATCACTTGGAAGTCATACACACACACACACATGCCTGGGAGTCAGACAGACCTGGATTTGAACTGCACTCTGCCACTTACTAGATGGGTCATAAGCTAACTCTTCTACATCTCTGTTTCCTTATGTGTAAAAGGAGATATAAAGTCTTTTAACATTGCTCTTACCACTGTACTGAAACTATGTTAGGAAAAAGGACAGATACTGAGAATCAGCACCAGAAGTTCCCTGATTCCCTACTTCCATTCATCCTTTGAGTATATGGGGACGCACTTTTTGGTAAAAACTTGTATCCTGATAGACCATGGCATGTGGCAATTTAGAAATAATAGTTACACTAGAAATATTTTTTAAAGGTTTGGGAAATTCCACCATAAGGACCTATGCATATGCAAAGTGCCTAGCACAGAGAGGGCACAATTCATATACCCACCAGACAGTGTTTCTGACATTGCTCTGGCCTTGAAGCAAGTGACTGGGAGTGAGCTTATGAAGGACAATTAACCAGAGATGGGAGAGGGAGACAGATCACCACACACGGTTAGTGTGATTATTGCATAGTTACCTACAGTGCTCAGATTTTGGGCTAAGAGATTTTCCTATCCACTGCTATTTATACCTCTACCCAGGTGACATGGAATTGCCACAGTTCTCAATCACCATAGTTGCATTCTTTGCCCTTTGATAATTCTAACAGTTCAGAAACCTTTGGTAAAGTGAAAAAAAGTTGGTTCATCCAAACTTCACCTTGTAAGTTGCTTTGCAAAACTAAGATAGTGTACAGTTTTTGAGTTTGCTCTTATAGTTCAGATTTTCTTCTGTGTTCATTTCCAACTCTGTGCCAGCAAGGCTGTAAAAGGAGGCTGGGAGGAAGCAAGGCAGAAGGTAAGGGCAGTTATTGGTCAATTTTTGAAAGTGGATATTTATTCTTTAGGTAAATGGGCATGGAAATAAATGCATAAGTGAATGCATGAATGAATTAATGAATATATAAATAACTAGTCTGTTGGAAATTTTTCTTATCATAGCCTCTGAATTCTGGGCAGTTCCAACTTTGACACCAAAGATTGCATAAAAAATAAAGCTCTGTGCAGGTTACTTCATAGATCTTCAGAGATTATCTATGTTCATTGATAATACTAAGGCGTAGAACTTACACACAGTAGGCATTCAGCAAGTATTGGTTGTTGAATAAACTGAGAGAGCAAGGAAATGTGGTTATTGTCCCTTGTTAACAGAAATATATTAGCAAGTCAATTAATTTGTCTGAACCTCCCTTTCTCTGCCTGTAATAAGGTAACTGTATGCTGCTGCCCTCCTCTCCTTGCCCACGGGACCACTGAGCCCAGATGTAGAGCCCTGGGCAGCCACCACCAGTGCACCCAAGCTGTCACTAGATGGAATTTCTTTGCCGCCCCAGGACTCAGGTTTCCTCAAGATCTAGGATGTTATGGGATTTCAGTAAATAGAGCACCATTGTTACAAAGGAAGAAATCACTTCTTCTCCTCTCTTGACAGAATATGTAATTCAGGGGGTGTGAAGTGCCTGGCTGGCGACAGTGGCGGTGGGTAGGGGAGGGGAAGAAAGTTATCAAGAAGTGGCTGAGAACGTGCAAATAGAAGAACCCAAAATATGAATGCTTTTCAAAGCTTTTATTGTGTTTTCAAGAAGAAGGACAGAGCTGGTGCTATATGGCTAAGGTTTGGCTATCCAGAAAGATTTACAGGCCATCTGCAGAGACCAAGAACAGCTTGACTTACAAATGCAAAAGCCACCAATTATTTATGGCAGTTCACAGCCTCCCTGAATGCCACAGGCATCTGCCTAGAAGCGCAATATTATTTGATCTTGACTGGCTTCCAGAGTCAGGAAGGTATACATTACCATCCTGGAGCTTCTGGTACTCTGCCTCCAGAAACATCTTCCCAATTATTCCTCCTCAAAAAACAAGGCTGAGTTGTTAGGAGACACTAGATTTGAAATAATAATAGTAGTACCTTATGTTACAATCCACAAAGCACATGGAACATGTTAATTCATTTGTCCTCTAGACATTTCTATATGTCAGTTTAGTGTAGATAATATCTATATTTTATCCATGAAGAAAAAAAATACTAAAGACTGGAGAGGTAACATGGAAAGACCTAAACCTTGCTAGTGGCTAAGCTGGGACTTCTACCTCAGGCTTCTGGTTCTAAGTGAAATGTTCTCTTCTCTCTGGGTGGCCTCCAGTGCTAGCAGGAGTTGGGTAGTCTCTGAGGATTTAGAATGATTTGAGAGCAGACAGCATGCACCCTGGTTGTCCAATTAGAGAATCTTCCATAGCCAAAGAGCTGAGCTAGACATTCTATGAGACATGAAAAATACATGGCTTCTACCCAAGGAATGTAATCATATTATTTTCTCATTACATAGTGCATTATGGCATACTAATCATTCACATAGACATCACTCTAATTTTCATTTAACAGCCCCGTGAGATATGTACCTTTACCTCCATTTTTACAGATAAGGAAAACTAGGGTTCAGAGAGGTTCAGTAGTCATCTACACAGTGCTTGGGAAATTTAGGGTGGACAGGGATTGCCCATAAGGTGATCTTTGCAAATCTCTTTGGGTCTAATTTGCAAAGGCATTTGAACCTGGCTCACAGAATATAGAATGGGGGCTTTGCCCTTGACCTCCACCCCTCTCCAAAGCTGGAAGGGAATGGCCCTGCTATTACGATTGTGGGTACCAGAACGAGTGTCAACGGACAATACTAACCTAACACCTCCAGAACCCGAGTCTCAGATTAAAGTCTTAAATGTTGAGGAGTCTAGGACTAGGTGCAGTACCAGTGTTGGTGGCTTTCAGACATTTCCTGCTTTGATATCACTCTTTGTAAATAATAAAGCTTCTGAAATGCAGATTTCACATTGCTGGCCCATTAGACATGAGTGGGTTCTACCTTACCTGCTGGGAGCTATGGACTGGCTGGCTCTAGTTAGAAATGATTTGCCCCAAGAGGCCCTGACTGCATGAAGGCCATTAGCTGATGGGTGCTTCATTCCAACTAGGCAAGTGGATGTTAGAATTGCCCCAGATGCTATCTCGAACGTTCAGCTAGAAGAATTCCAACCAAGTCAGAATGAAATTTTATTTCATTATGTTCCAGGTCTGGGAATGATGCCAGTGAACTGCTCTCCTTGACAGGTCTCTCATCACTTATAGTTCAAAGGAAGAGAAAAGTGAGCTCCCAAAGTGCAGGCTGCATCTCTCCTTGTCAGATGGCAACACCTCCATCGAACAGCTGAGCAAGGGGATGAGTAAAGAACTGTCATTCCCTTATCGCTGGAACCTTGCATACTGATGATAATTCCCTGTATGTTCCTTTCCAAAGTCTTGCACAAGGCACAGAGCTGAGGAAAGGACCTAAGAGAGGGATGAAAGAATCATTTCCAGCTGTAAGCCAATTCTGATCACTTGTCAGTGGCTGGCTTAGAGCAGTGTTAAGAAAGATCCCAAGGCTCTATCTGGGTATAGTGGGAAAGACTGCTATGATCAATGGAGCATGGGCCATGGAGGATAGATTATTTCGAAGCTTGACATATACAAGACTTTGGAAGTCACCAAGTCTAAACTACTCTTTACCCATGTGAAGATGCTGAGGAGCATAAGGGTTAAGTGACTTGTAAAATTTCATTCTTAAACTAGAGACAACAATCCAAGACTACTGTTCTGTCATCTATGCAAATACTTTTCTAGTTCTGTATTTCTAGAAATATCACAGATTGTTTGAAATAAGCTAGAAAATTAGGGAACTTCAAAATCCTGTGATAATGCAAAGACAATTATTGTAATGTTAATTTTATTTATGTAACATACAGCTAGTTCCTAGTGTCTCTGCAATCACTGAAATCCCACAGCACTTCTTTCTGCTCATGATTGATTGAGTGTATTAGCTGTTGGCTTGGCCAAGTATCAGCAGATTCACAAAACAAGTCACCTTGCTCTTAAGATTCAACCCTGCCTATGGTTTAATCTACTTGGTTTGCCACTGTTGCCTCAGAAAAAAAGATTAAGTCATGCCATGAAAAGAAAGAAGTTGCAAAGGATCCACACAATTTAATCCAACGAACATTTGTTGAGTGCTAAAGTGCACAAGGCATTCTCCTTGGCAATTCTGTCCAACATGCTAGAAATGGATAGAGTTGGACCAGAAGGCATCCCTGATACTAGGGATGGTATTGAACTCTATGGATATTTTTCCTTTCTCAATGTTTTGTGTTATTTCTAAAAGAGCTCTTTATGAATGGAAGGTTTAAGAGCACCAAACTTGGAGTGAGCTTTATCCTTCCACTTGCAGATTTGGCTGAAATTGCAGGTCATCTTTAGGAGGCTGGGATTGGATGCCTCTAAGAAGGCCTTGCAGCATGTTATTGAAGAGGTTGATTCTGTTTTCACGGTTGCTTTTATACTAAAAAAAGAAAACCTTAGATAAGGATGTTATCTGATGTTGAAGGTAAAGATTTTAAGACCAAATTAATTGGAAGAACTATGCAGTCAATAATTTCTAGTTAAATAAAATTTGTAGAATTGAATAAGATGACATCAATTAAATCATCCCTTAGCCTCAATTTATACTTGTCTTCATAAAGAATTAACTGTTTGCAGCAGATTTACCTTCTTATTCTGGTTTGCTTAGCTTATTATTAAAATGAAAGCCACGTTCCCTGAGCATACTGAGTTGAAGGAGGTAGTTCCAAAGCACAGAAAGTGGCAAGGCCAAGATATCTGAGGACTGAGAAATGCCACAGATGGTGTGTTGACTTTCTGTAATGGGAAATGGCACACCTTTTAATTCCTCCATGTGAAACAGTGCAATGGAGAAACCAAGATTTAGCCACATGCTGGGTTTGACACATGCAATAGTTAAAGGCAAAGGTAAACACATCTGTGAATACTAGTGTTCTATTTCTCTCTTTGTTACCAGGGCAAGTCTGCCAGGTATCTAATGGAGATAAAAGAGAGGAAGGTGCCATGGAGTGATGAGGAAGTGAGGAAAGTAACTGGCCTAGTTTAAGAGTAGAGTTAGGGTCCACAACTGCACTGTCTGGTAGAGTAGCCACTAACCATACATGGCCATGGGAACCTTGAAACATGTGGTTAGCGTGACTGTGAAATTAAGTTTTTTTGTTTGTTCTGCTTTTTTGGTTTTTTTTGAAGTTTTAAATTTTATTTAATTTTAGCTAATTTAAGTCTTTAAATTGATACTTCAGTTATTGGAAAACTTTTAAAGAACAATTTCTGTTCCTGAATCTACTTTTGTAACTGTAAATCTTGTGAAATCTAAATATAGATTTCCTGTGAAAATTCAGTATCCAAATTGCGTTGTGCTGTAAGTGTAAAATATATATCAGATTTCAAAGAATTAACATGAAAAACTGAATATAAATATTTTGTTAATAATTTCATAGTTGCATATTGAAAGGATAATATTTTGGACATACTGGTTAAATAATATATATTATTAAAATGAATAGATCTGGGGGTTTTGTTTTTGTTTTACTTTTTTAATGTGACTACTAAAAAAACTGAAATTACGTACATAATTTTCATTATGTTCCCACTGGACAGTGCTGGTCTAGAAAGAGATCTGCCATATTGTCCCTGTAGGACTTTATTTATTGAACAGTTATTTAAATTGTCTTCTACACATATGCATAACTGGTGTAATAATAGAAACTACATAACATTAGGCATGCATAACAAATAACCCACGTTTTTAAAAGCTGCTACTAAGACCCCTACTGATTCCTTTTCCATATAGCAGTGTGGGCTGGCTTATATGCTCTGATCTTTCATTTCTTTATATGTCAATTTGGAAATTTTGAGATCAATAGTTTTTCTTTTTCCTTCTAGTAGCCTAACCTTCCCTTTCATTTTTCATTAGTAAGTCTTCAGTGGGGATTGCCAGTTTATAAAACAGACAGAAATGGAGATGCTCTGGTTAAAGTGGGAGTTGAAGACCTACCACCCCCAACCACATAACCCCTGTCCCCTCAATGAGCCCAACTCTGGGGGGCATATTTTGAAATCTATGTCACTTGATTTCCAGGCCTAACCTGAGTCTTCAGTTGCTCCATCTTTTTATGTCCGCTATTACTACCTGGAATCTCTTTCTGAGCTGGGATCCTCACTCCTGTTTACAAGGTCTTCAGAAAGCACGGTAGCCCTGGTAATTCCCACAGCCATTGCGAGACATGAAACCCCCTAACTGGCTGCCCTGTTGTTCTGGTCTGTCATGACCCTCACCATTGCTATGGCAACTGCAAACCATTCCCGGCAAATGCAAGCAAAGGGCAGCCATGAAACTGGCGACCTTCCACCTCTTACAGATGGCCCAGGAGGAGCTGGTCTCATATAGAAACTGACCCAGTTCACACCAGTCAAATAAACACTCTGCAGAATAAGGTGGCACGTCACAGAGGAACACAAGGGGGCGAACAAATGCAACACTTTGGTGACAGGTTTTTACTTAGTTCAAAATTTTTTTCTTAAATGGCATTATTAATAATTCAACCAACCACCCCAAAGTGCCTTTCTAATTTGACTTTAATTATTGCAATGACTGTTTTCGCTCAACGCCCTGTGGCTTGACTCCACTAGTCAGACTGATAGCCTAGGAGACCTCCTTCTCTACCCACTCAGACTCCACCCATCCATGAATGCAGCAAACAAGTAGATCAACTGTGTGAGCACACCAAGCACTTGCCAGCTTCTAGCCGGATAAACATAAACAAGTTCTTTAAATTTTTGGCGACTCCGTTTCCTCATCTAGGAAATAAGGAGTACAAGTAGCGCCGTTGGGCTGTTATAAAGCTTCAGTGAGTTATTACATCTACATAAAATGTATTGAACAGTGCCTGGCACACAGCTAATGCTCGAGGCAGGTTAGCTATTCCTGTTGTGATTGATTTTATTTCAACTGCTGGGAGAACTGAGGAATCCTATGATTCCAGCTCTCAGAGCTGAATTTCAGGGATTAGATTCAATGTATTTATATTCACTTTGACTTATACTGGGAAACTCTGATGGTCACTTGAAAATCTAAGGGAATTCACTTTTCTTTGTCTTTACATTTATCTTTCTAATATGTCCCACATCTTGCAAATGCCAGGAAGAGGCAGTGGGAAGAAGCCTTCTATCCCAGGAGCAAATGGAACAGTTACAAGCATGCAGTTAATTCTGGTCCCTGAAAAAGCATTTTCATTTCAAGTCCCATAACTCCAGCTTCACCAACCCTCCAAGCTCAGGAGTGAGAAAACCACCGTGATCTAGAATCATTTCCAAAACTTCTTAATTCGGACTTTAAGTGAGAATGCCCAGGACCTCATTCAGGTACTGAAGCCACTGCTTAAACCAGCAGCTAAATAAGATAGGGCTGTGGCTGTATTCAGTGGACTCGTTTGCAAAAAGGAGATAATGAACTGGAGAGTACAATAAATTCTTGGCTAGTCACGCAGGGCAGAGATCTTACTTGACCCTGAAATGGGCTGTCACTAAAGTATTATGTGATTAGGCATAAATGTATTTTCTTAAGGCCAGGGGAGAGTTTCATAGCTTTCAAATTCTTAGACTTCCATGATCCAAAAATAGGCTAATTAACTACTCTTAATTTTTTTTTTTTTTTTTTTTTTTTTACATTCTGACTGCTTCCATAAAAGGCTGTTTCTTCTCTCATTCTTGCCAACAGGTGCCAGCACTTCACTCATGTCAAGTGACACTAGTGGGGGAGAGAAGAGACCAAAAGAGGATGGAGGGTCGTTCTAATGAGATGACTGTCACTTAATGCACAGCCACTAGAAAACAGACTTCCTCCAAATTGTGCCTGTATTGAGGTGTACTGAGGAGTGAGATGCAGCAGGGAGAGATGCTCACGCTCGCCTCCCATCAAGTGGAATTCTCAATCCAGCACACCATCTTGAGCTTCTTGGGATCACAGGACAGCCTACATTTCTAGAGAGGTTTCAGCTAACAAACAGGACACTGACTTGGTCTGGCCAGGTTTCCCCTGTGTGGTGTGAAGTCACCCGGAGTTGGGAAACTCTTCCTCTCCTCCGGAGAGTCAACCCCGTCTCTTTACTGGTCACAGAAGTAAAATGTCTCTCCTAAATACCCAATCGCCCTCACCCTGCTTTCGAGTCTTCCACAGGCAAAACATTCCTAGCTCTTTTGTTTCTTTACCCGTTCATCACAGAGCTCATTTAGGACATAGCAATTTCCATTGTAGAGCCATGTGAAGACCCACAACACTAATCTGTCAATAGGACACTGTTTTAAAGGATAAGCCAGTAAGATTTCCCATATATGACTCTTTCACGTGCATACATTTATGAACCAGATGATAATTATTTTTTGCTCTATTCTCTCTGTTATTTGAACCCAAGTGGACTGTAAATAGAAGACATCAAGTGTGCTGTCAGCCTCCCCGGCACATAACATAGGAAATCACAAAATCAGCAGACAGAGACGCTGGGGAGAGAGAGGTTCTTAGGCAGAGCTGGAAGCCCCAAGTTCAGCCGCCACTCTCTGCACCCAAACCAAAAGCAATGCCTCTCCTCTTCACGTTTGGAAGGATTATAGTTCCTCTAAAATCCTACATTTGAGTGTAGTGCTTGAGTTCTGTCTTGCCACATATATTTTTAAGGTTGCGGCCAGAAGGGTCCCTAAAGGAAAAGAGTTTCTCCTTTCACCCGCTGCCCCCCCACTGCCTGTTTACAGCACTGCTTTCTTATTCTTCCTTCTTCTACCCAACAAAATTGAAAATTGCATCACCAGTGTCAGAAAATTAAACCCTAGGGAGCAGAGGAATAGCCCAGAGCATCCCTTCCCCGGCAAAGAGCCAATCCTTGAATACAACTTTGCAAACCCTCTCTGGTTTAAAAGGATGCAAAACAGAGTCATTTAGAAGCATGGTTTTTGACAGCCAGAATCTCTCTGACTGTACTCTAACTCTTTCTGCAAATAATTTTTTAAAAAGAGAGAGAACATATTTCAATTTGGAGACTGGTTTCACGAAAGAAGAAAGGGACACGACCTAGCTCAGTTGCACAGTTCCCCAGCAGAGAACGGCAGCACACCCGGAAGAGATGCTTCTTTCTGTGGCTGAGGGTCTGAAGAAGTGTTTGACAAACGATTGTAATAACATCTCCCTTCACAATGCAAACACCAGCAACACAATCAAGCAGCTCACAGCTCAGCTCCGTTCCTGCACCTTTCTCTCTCTTCCCAGCAATGCACAGGGTTGACTCTTATAAATTTAGTTTTAAAGGCATCTTCTTTTGAAATGGATCAGTGCCCAGGGAGATAATGCAAAACTCCACTCCTCACACTGATCCTAAGTAGACAAACCAATGTCCCAGTATAATACACAGTCAACTACAAATCCGATCATACCCAGGCAATGCATGCAGCCTTTGGAATACAGACACTCACACATCATGGGAACCCTAGAATGCTTGTTCTTCCATGTGCTTGTTCCAATTCACAGTTTTCTCTGCAGACAATAGGACAAAGCTACATTTTAGCTCGGGCTGCTAATACCAGCAGACAGATGTGTACGATTGAGGTTTACTCACCAAGCTCCCGTAAGTCCATCTTTCCCAACTACAAATACTGCTTCTAAGCTGCTGTTGCCACCAAATGACTTAAAGTCGACCCCCAGAAGAACAATGTGCTGGAATATCAGATGGTTCCTGAGTAAGCTTATTCACGAAACAGGTTTCCAGTTGAGCCATGTGAATGGAGACCCGCTGCACACCTTTGAATGGTATACACTTCAAGTCCAGAAGAATAAGCATGTAGCTTTGCTTATGTTTATGGAGCTGGAGCCCAGGGGTGCTCTGATTGGCAGGAATCGCAGAAAGGTCAGCCAATCAAAGGGAGCCTCCATTTCAGGGAAACTCCTGCTCGTTTATTTAGCATCTTCAGAGATCACTGGCTTTTCTAGGAAGAGCTTTTCTCTTATAGTATCATAAGAGAAAACAATAACTTCATTTAATTTTAGTGCCCTATGCTCTTTCATCAGTAAAGAGACAGCTCCTTTTCTTGGTACTACTCAATACTCTCCCCTTATAAGGAACGAAAAACAAAAGAAAAAGAGGAAGAAGAAGAAGAAGAAAGAGCTGGTGGTGGGCTGGAGATGGTTCATATTCATCAGCCTCCACCTTGTTGGGAGAAAGGAGGGGGGAGCTCCCGGGCTCAATAATTACTGATTCTGTTGCCATGGAAACAGACTGGCTGCAGCGAGTTGGATTCATGTAGAACATCTGCTGCCAGACCCATAATCAACTGCAATCTCATCTCTCCTCCCTACTTTTATTTGATTGTGAGTTTGCTTTCTCCCTCCTCTTCTTCACATACAGTTTTTGTCCAGAAATGTCATGTAACAGCCTCACTCTGTACACATAGCACACGCATGCCAGGGGTGCTCACATACCCATAAATGCCTTCATGCGAGAGTGAATCCCAGCAGGGTTCCCACGGGAGGATCCATTCTCTGATTCCTACTCGGGACATAAACAAACACACACAGCCCCTCCTGTGCCTCCACCTCTAACTAAAATTTACTGTAAGTTACCTAAAGAATTAGTGGAGTAGCTTTTAAAATATTTGTCATCTAACAGCCCTAAAAGCCCTCAAATAGAAGTTTGCAGTGGCATTTCTCGGAGGGCACTGCAGCGATTCCTAGCAGACCTTTGGAATAAAGCGACTAAACCGGGTGCTTGCGGAAGAAAGCTTGCACAAAGCATTTAGGCTCAGCTTCTTCTCTGTATTAGCACCTCACCAAAGCACCTGAATGCTGGAGCATCCCCCTGGGGATTTCCTCAGCTCATTTACATCCCCTCTGACTCCTCCCCTGCTTGCTCCAAATTCTTCTGGTTGCATGACCAGAGTTATGTCACACTTTGGATATGCTGCTACATTTCTCTTGAACAACAGGGGCCGCCACTGAGCAACAAATGGCTGCTTGGCCTGGTCAAACCCAGGACGGGGATCAGATGGTGGTAATCTCCCACATGGGTCTGTGGGAAGCCCTCAATTCTACAGAAACTGACTGAAAATGGCAAGTGTCAAAGAAGGCTATGATTCTGGCTTAAGTCTGAGAGAAAGGAATTATTCTCTGTCCCATCATAATGAATCTCAAGGAGAACATTTTCTTTCTTAATGGTCTCTGCAAGTCTGGTGCCCTCAAACTATCAAGGACACAGACCAGGGCTTCCCTGGTGGTGCAGTGGTTAAGAATCCACCTGCCGATGCAAGGGACACGGGTTGGAGCCCTGGTCCGGGGGGATCCCACATGCCGTGGAGCAACTAAACCCGTGTGCCACAACTACTGAGCCTGCACTCTAGAGCCAGTGAGCCACAACTACTGAGCTCGTGTGCCACAACTACTGAAGCCCACGTGCCTAGAGCCCATGCTCCACAACAAGAGAAGCCACCACAATGAGAAGCCCACGCACCGCACCGAAGAGTAGCCCCCGCTCGCCGCAACTAGAGAAAGCCCACGTGCAGCAATGAGGACCCAACACAGCCAAAAATAAATAAATAAAACCAGACACAGACCAGGCTTCCGAGCGAGCTGAGGCTAGCTCTTTGCATGTCTCTGGCCCTTGGAGGCAAGGTGAGCTATTCATTACCACACACCCAGTGTCTAATAAGCAACAGTAGCCCTGGACCTCCTTTATTCCCAAATGACTCTTGCTCCAAACCATGTCTCCAAGTGCTCAGTTCTGGCCCAGTGGTCTTGATGTTGTACTTGCCCTCTCCAAAATCTGAGTCCTGGCTTTCCATTTTGTCTCTTTGTGCCACTGTGAGCTTGGGAAGGAATTCTCACCCCAGCTCTGCCTTCCAGGGACCCAGCAGTCTTTCTCAGCTCTGTCCAGACTACCTCCATGCTCCAGGGGCATGGATATCTCAGGTCTCCTCTACCACCTTTCTGGAAACTTTCTAACCTCGCCTGCCTACCTTCCTCTGCCATGGGGCCACCTACCCTTTGCCCTCTCACCCTCCTGAGACTGTCCAAATTGCCACTGCTTTTATGCAGAAACATATCATTCCAACCAGGTCTTCCCTGGTTGGAAATTTAATGAAAATTTAATCATTTGTTTAACAAATATTTAGTGAGTGTTTATGTGCCAAAAAAACACAAAAAACAAAAACTGTGCTAGTGACAAAACAAACTGGCAGCAAAATGACCCTAGCAGAGGACACAAAAAGTATTAAAATGTAACTTTCATATGGGGGATGAAGGAGAGCTATGTGCTATGAGCACAAATAATAAAAGAGACTGAATTTAGTGAGGTAAAGAAGAATATCTTGGAGGAACTGATATTTGAGCTAAGATCTAAAGAAGAGTAAAAGTTAATGAATTAAAAATGAGGGGAACAGTATCTCAGACATAAGGAATAATACACGCAAAGGGCCTGCCTAGATGTGCACTGCCTACAAGGGAGGGTGACATCTTTGAAAACCTGGAAGAAGCCAAACGTGGCTGATCAGAGTGAGAATGATTAAAAGGATGGTGTGAGATAAGCTTGGACAGCAAGCAGAGGCCAGACCTGCAGGGTCCCAGAAATCATGTTCAGGAGTTTGGTTTTTATCCTGTAAGCAATGACAAGCCACTGAAGTACTTCACTAAATGACTCCCTGCCCTCACGCCCCAAACACACTTACATAACTCAATATATTCCCCAGATACTCTCAGCAACAAGTTAACAGCATATCAACCTGATTGAAACAGTCAGTTTCAAGGCATCCATAACACGTTGGACTGATCTAGCTAACACCTATGAAGCAGTTAATAGTCCAGGTAGCACTTGATCTGGATTAACCAATTTAAGCCTCACAACAACCCTATGAGGTATTATTATTATCCCTATAATAACCATGAGGAAATGGAAGCATAAGGAAGTAAAGTAACTTGACCACGGTCACGAAGACAAAAAGCGGCAGAGCTGAGATGTGAACAAAAAGATTCTAGCTCCAGTTTCTTTAAGTGTGATGTACAGGGACCACCCGGATCAGAATCACTTGGACTTCTCAACAAAATGCAGGTTGCTGGGATCCCATTGCATTCCTCCTAACCCACAATGTCAGGAGTGGAGCTGAGGAACATTTTCCCAAGCTCTCCAGGGGATTCTTATATACACCACAGCTTGAGAATCACTGCTAAGACAGGTTTAAATAAAGGAAAAAAAGACTAATCCTAAATTAATTTTTAATGTATAAAATGGAGAAGGGCATTTTTTTTTTGAGAATGGGGGCGTCTCACTACTCCAGGCCACCCCAAAGCACCCATTTACATCAGAACAAGGTAACGTTCCTTTGACTGACTACCAATTTTAGAGTTGAGGGTGGGTACGGTAGCACAGTTTGGGCTCAGTAGCTATGCTGGTGAGCAGGTATGTGAAGAAAGAACACGTGAGCTCCTGAAGACCAGATTCACCAGGTAGTGAGAGATGCTATCAGACCTGCCAGCAAGAAGACAGGTAGATCACATACTAGCGTGAACAATCACATATTATCTTTGGGTAATTTTTTTCTAGAAAATTCATTTTTAAGACAAAATTGCAAGGAAGACAGAGAATACTTTTTGGCCTTCAGTCTGACCCACTCCCCTCCTCTACTCAAAAGCTAGCAAGCAGGAATTTTGGTTCACCTAGCTAGTCATGGTTTTAGTTTTGGAAAATAAGCAACTTCATCTACATTTCCAGAGGGGTCACTTCATACAGAATAGTTACAGAGTCTTTGGAAAATCTTCCCAAAATTTTTCCTGTGGAAGCTTGTCTCGTAGTTTTGTTACTGAGATCACAGACTGGGTGAGTTAACTTGGCCATTATTGGGTATTCTTCCCTTTCTAGGCTATGTAATGAAATGAGCATATACAAGCTTAGAGAGCTGTTGATGGATGCAAACTGTTATATAGAGAATGGATAAACAACAAGGTCCTACTGTATAGCACAGGGAACTATATTCAATATCCCGTTCTAAACCATAATGGAAAACAATATGAAAAAGAACACATATGTATAACTGGATCACTTTGCTGCATAGCAGAAATTAACACAACATTGTAAATCAACTCTACTTCAATTAAAAAAAAGAGAGCTGCTGCTGGACCTCAAAAAAACAGGGAAACCTGGATTTTATCAGCTTGATATTTGAATTTCTGCTTGTCAAGTCCCCAAGAACTGGTATGAAACATCCATTTAATGAACTTGCATGCTGGAGGCTCAAAATGTATTGTTGGTAGTGTATCATCAAGCTTCCGAACACATTCAGATTTATTATGTGTTGTCTACAGACAGGAGAAGGGAATCACAGCATCAAATACCTGGAAAATTCAGGGAGAAGTAATCATGCCGGGGCATCTGAATAAAATCAGAAGAAATCTCTTTCCATTTCACCTACACATTACAGCCTGTACTCTCTGCTCCGTTCCAGGTAGGCACTGCCGGTACCATTTATCCAGCATTTTCTTAGGGAAAGATTCAAGCTAATTAAATTCTATTCTTTTTCCTAAACATGGTTTATTAAATGTGTTATTACCAAATTTGATGTAAGTCATATAACTTTGTAATGCTTTAAAAATAAATATAAAACTCAAGAAAGAATTACATTAGGGGACAATATATTTTGGGATCAGAAAATAGTGACTACTGTGGGGTGATTTCTAAATTTGCTGTCTGCATTTTCCTTAGTCTACCTACAGGTTTTAACTAAAATGAGCATCATTTATATTGGGCATTTGAAAGAGAGCTGAAGAAGATTCTACTCACTGAGTTATAAAGAGCTGGCACTAATAGCAACTCCTTCTATTTGCCAACTCTTGGTCCCAAAGAGATTACTTCCACAAACTGGGCATCCGTTTCATCAGGATTCATGTTCATTGCTGGCAATGGATGTGATGGCAATGACCTCCTTAATTCATGACATGGACGCTGAGTCCCATTTTTGTTTGGTTGATTCATTCTTAAGAGGGAGGGAGGTCATTAGGGTCAAACTGAGCTACAAGTAAACTTCGAACAAGTAGGGTGCATAATGCACAAGGCTCACCTCCAACTACATCTTAGCCTTTTTTTTTTTTTTTTTTTCCCGTGGTACTTGGGCCTCTCACTGCTGTGGCCTCTCCCGTTGCGGAGCACAGGCTCCGGACGCTCAGGCTCAGCGGCCATGGCTCACGGGCCCAGCCGCTCCGCGGCATGTGGGATCTTCCCGGACCGGGGCACGAACCCGTGTCCCCTGCATCGGCAGGCAGACTCTCAACCACTGCGCCACCAGGGAAGCCCCATCTTAGCCTTCTTAAGGCACCCCCCTCTCCCTACTGTGAGAACACCCACACACTGACTTCAATTCTACCCTGCCTAACAGAAACAGTCCCAGTACAGACTGGACCAGACCATATTCCTCAAGCGTGTGAGGTCAGAAGTAAGGACTCTGTCCTAATAGGTCAGAAGTGTAATTACTGTTGGTCCGTTCTGTAGCTTTATTTCATTCAAGAGATATTGAGAGATGTTTCTCTAGTTGGTTGGGCTGGCCAGTATATAGTTAGCTCTGATTTTTTTACATGGTGTATTTTAAAATGAAAACATATGCAAAACCTCAACTAAACATGGTCTGGATAACTTTTACATATCTTTTTATCCCCAAGGGGAGATGATAATCATAATAACATTCCATAGACAAATCCCCATACACAGACAGCCACTTCTCTTTTTCTCATCTTTATGATGAGGTGATCATAAGCAGAGCTGACAAAGCCTGTTATAATGTCTGTATCTTTAGGTCCCAGGACGCTAAGCTCTATGTGACGTAGCCTCAACATCCATGGAAAGATGAGAGAAATAATAGCGAATGCATATGCAGAACCTACAATCGGCCAATATCATAATAATGCCTGTTTTCCAAAAAGGGTATTAAGATCCGTGACATTTAAGTAGAATGTCTACAGTCGCCATCCAGTAAATGGCAGACTCAGGATTCAAGGTCAGGTGTCTGTCTGTGAAGCACCATGAGCAGTATACTGCACCATGCCTCAGGCCTCCCATAAGTAAGGAGTCTAGAGCAGGTGAGATAGCCGCAATAGCATCCTAAGACTGCGTTATGTTTTGTAACTCACATTATGAGGCATTAGTATGAAGAAGTTTATGTCCCTGAACTTTGCTATTTTTGTATTGCCCTTAAAAATTCCTAAAATATAAGCAAAACCTACAAACACTGAAATAAAACCAGATCCACGAAATGCAAACCCATCTATAAACAAGTCTCCAACCCATGCATTTCTTCTTTCCTCTTCCAGAGTACAGACCTCTGATAGGTGGTGGCCATGATTTGCACTCATAAGGTTGGAGAGTCAAGGTCTAGAAGTCCTTGGGGTGTGAAGGACTTGACCAAATGGAATGAGCTGACCTGAGAAGACCGTGGGGGCCAGAAGAGCAAGGCCTAATGTGATGCATCTCTTATAATTCTGACTGCCTTTAAAGGAATAGTTGGTGAATTCTGAAAGCTTATGGTCTTGCCAGCTCAAATTTTTCAAGTACACTATGGAAGCGCATTCCAGAATTGCAGGGTGATGAAAACTCATGCCAAAAGGAAAAATGAAAATGCCAAAATCCTCAGCTCAGCCTTGCCAAGCATGTCCACTGGCAATATGGTGGCAAAAAGCTACTGGGCCAATGGTAGGTTACTCTTTAGACGATGCAAAATGGGAAACAGCTTCTTCACCACTAGGAAAAGGGATGCTTCTGGGCTGTCATCACATTCTTCTTGATTTTCAGATCTAATGCATAAGTAAACCTCTCTCAATTCTGAAAAACATAGAATTTCACATGCAAATAATTCTATCTTTTGAGAAAAAATTTAGTTTCTGATATTCTCAATAAAAGGACCAATTTCACTGCAGTTGGTAGAGATTAAATCTATTGTTTAATCAAATGGTTGACATTTGATGCCCTCACTTTCTCTGCTCTTTCTGCTCACAGATTCACAGATAAACTATGTGTCCTGGTCTCCTGTTATAACAGGGCTTACACTGCAGCGGAACAGGGTAAGCCAGGGATGAAGGGGAAGGACAGAGGGTTTGCTGGGCAAGAGGGAAGCCAAGAAGACCAAGAAGGTAAGTAGATGCGGTTTATTCAGGCAAGGAGGGAGGAAGAGGAAGGCACTAGAGATTTAGTCTGTCAGATTTCAGGAGGTCATGATCTGATGTGGAAGAGGATGGGCAAAGCAAAAGAGTCTGAGGGCTTGGAAGAAGGTCCAAAAGGTCTGTACAGAGCCAGGTATGAAACCACAAGGTGAGGACACCCACAGGACCAAGGGGGGGTCACTGTATGAAATTCTAGGCTGAGTTCTGTTTGAATTCAGTTATTTTACTTTGTCCCTTGATAAAGAAGCTGGCTTTGTCAGAAGCCAGTCGCGTCACAACCATGTGCCCAGTGCTTCAATATCAGCAATAACCCAGCGCTTCTCTAGAAAAACCAACTCAGAGTGTGAACACTCATGGCAAACCGGCATTGCCACCACAAGGACAGGCTTATTTTTAATCTCAGTCCTTCAATATCATCAGCTTGTCAGAGCCAGATTGCTTGCAAACTGTTCTCTATTCTACTTCCAATTAAAGAAAGCTTTTTAATGTGAACCATGACCCCTAGGCAAATGATACTAACAGGTTATTCCCAACTCTCACAAAGAATGAGCTTTGCAACCTAATTTGTGCAGCAATTAAATTCAGACCAAAGTATAATTTTATTTTATTGATCAGTACTGGCCTTTCATTTTTAAAGCCAGTAATTGCAGGAAAGAGTTAATTTGATAATATAAATAAAAATTGGACCCAAAGGGCGATACTCAATCCATTTTAAATGCAAAAATGCTCTCCCTCCAAGTCATCCCACGGCAAATATGAAACATGATTTAAAATGCATTGCCCATAATTCTCTTAATGCAGTGACAAGCATGAGAATTGTGAAGCAAATATTTCAAATAATGACATATGTTCAACCATGAATAAGTGCTCTTGTTTATATTTGGGGGGAATCTATTGTGTGTCAGACATCTCAGTTGTTCTGTACATACACTGAAAAAATACCTTTCACCAAAAAAGTCCAGTTTTTAAGTAAGGAATTTGGGCATCCAACTCATTCAACTAATGTTTAGGAAGTACTGATAATGTGCTTTCACATGTTTCTTCATGTTTTTTCTTTCAAGTCTTGGGAACCCAAGAATACAACCTTAAAATCTTGAAAGCAAGAGAGCTCCATTTATTAAGTTTTCTCTTGATGTATTCATTCTATTTCATGTCTTTTCCCAGTCAGTTCTCTTCTGCTCACCTGGTAAGCTTCTATTCATACATTAAAACCCTCCTAAGCAGAGTCCTTCTCCTATATAATCCCTCCTTTGAATTACTTTCATACAACGTATGGGCTTTTGCTGTTGCACGTCACGTTATTTTGTAATGATCTCTTTCCAGGGCTATGCCCAATGCTGTGAACTCCTTAGAGTCAGATTTATTCACACAACACTAGGAATACCATCTCTACATGTCTCTGATACCTTAGCCAAAAATACAAAATCTTTTTGCAAACCTTTACACTTAGGGAAGTGATAAAATCCTTCTGAGTACTTCTCTGTCATTCTACCCAACATCATGGATAAAGTTATGAGATAAGTATATCTTTGAAAACATCTCAGTGACTCATCTCATGTTTTCTCCCATTCCTCCCTCCTCCCACTTCTGCATCCCCAGCCTCAGAGGGAAGAGGGTGCACTGGAAAGCAGCTGGAAACCTCCCCTTCGCAAACCCATTTTATAAGCAGCCCAGGTGCTGGGACCCGCTCTGTCTGTGATCTGGCTCACTTTTTCAAGGATGTAACATCTGCTCAGAACTTTTTTCCAGTTAATGAGTCTTCCTCAAATGGAGCCTCAGAGGGTTTTGATCTTAGTACCTACCAATCAACTTCAGGTTGAAGATGCAGGGCACTGGCTCAGCTGGCACAGCTGGCTCAACCCCATGCTTTATTTTAAGGAAGACTAAACAAACGTAGCCTGAGTGTATAATGTGGAGTGCTGAGGTCAAAGAATTCCCTCTGGACCTGTACCACTTAACAGACTACAACTGGAGCTTAGTGACAGTTCTGTACCCCCATACTTTAAGGTTGTCTTTTAAAATATGACTGTAAGGGGCTTCCCTGGTGGTGCAGTGGTTGACAGTCCGCCTGCCGATGTAGGGAACACGGGTTCGTGCCCCGGTCCGGGAAGATCCCACATGCCGCAGAGCGGCTGGGCCCGTGAGCCATGGCCGCTGAGCCTGCGTGTCTGGAGCCTGTGCTCCGCAACGGGAGAGGCCACAACAGTGAGAGGCCCACACACACAAAAAAATATGACTGTAAGAACATACATGCTCAGTAGAGAACACGCTTAACATTATAAACTTAATAAAAGAGAAAAAAATTATAGTTAAGCACACCGTGAAGAAGAAACCATTGTTAAAATCATTCAAATTTAATGTTAAAAGCTTTTTCGTTCATAGTTTTACTTGGTTAAGATATAATGTTTCATCCTGCTCCCTCACTACATTTGACATAATATTAAAAAATGTTTTCTTATATTTAAATACTATTCACATATGTCATTTTAAATGACTGAAAAATCTGACATATAAATAAATGTGGCCATAAATTAATTTATCATCTTCTCATTGTTAAATTGTTGGTTTAATTTTCATTTTCTTCCTTCTGTAAATAACAATGACATGAACATCTATACACAGACCTTTCGTTTTCTCGCTGGAATGTCTACGATTCTAAATAGCTGGATTGTATTGCATGGCTTTATAGGTGAGGGTCATCAATTGTTGGTGAATTTCCCAACAGGAAATTTGTCCCAATTTGTTTCTTAAAATTCTCTGAAATGTCAAGGTTTCTGCCAACAAAATGGTAGCAAGGGACCCTTTAAAGTCACTGGGGATGCCAATTCCTCCTTTCTTTTTTGCAGAGGGAGCTCCAGGTCTTCCACCAGACATAAAAAAGTGAGGGAAGGATGGGAGGTAATCAACCTCACAAACAACTGGAGGCTAGGTCTCCCAGGCTCAGCCACAGCCTGGTTTGAGTTGTGAATGTGTTTGTAGCATCTCAGGCCCTGGTCTCTGTGCAGGAGCGCACGCCAGCACAAAAAGTGAATTGGCTTTTGTCAGGCACTAAATACCATGAAAACAAAATGTAAAGGTGTTTTTAAGGCACACACACACACAGAATTTCTTTTCTTTCTATCCTGGAAGTGTCTTATTTTTTTTCCCAGTCCAGAAAGAAATTGTCACTCTAAAGTATCTATCACTCCTTCTCCTGTCTCATTGTAGCCACACAATAATACTTCTCACTTAAGAATGAATTTGTTCTACAGGTTTGCAAAGTTTGTTCTGGGATGTGCTTTTTTTCATTTTAAAACATGATTATCTTATTAAAAAATAAACATTATCAGCTTTTTTCTTTTTTTCCATTAGTGGAAGGATAAAGATTCAATCCATGTAATGTCTGTTGAGCAACTGTATAATTTTTGGTAGGCATCTTGGGATAGAAAGATGAGGCAGAATTTGTCCTTATTCTCAGGAGTAGAGTCAAGAAGGAGAGAGTGGGCTTCCCTGGTGGCGCAGTGGTTGAGAGTCCGCCTGCCGACGCAGGGGACACGGGTTCGTGCCCCAGTCCGGGAAGATCCCACATGCCGCGGAGTGGCTAGGCCCGTGAGCCATGGCTGCTGAGCCTG
Source organism: Mesoplodon mirus (assembly GCF_964341445.2). Taxonomy (NCBI): domain Eukaryota; kingdom Metazoa; phylum Chordata; class Mammalia; order Artiodactyla; family Ziphiidae; genus Mesoplodon; species Mesoplodon mirus. Next base: position 74,778,634 of record NC_138985.1, read on the forward strand.
TGCTCCACAACGGGAGAGGCCACAACAGTGATAGGCCCACGTACCACAAAAAAAAAAAAAAAAAAAAAAAGAAGAAGGAGAGAGTGCAGGTAACTAACTATAATCCAAGACCATGGTTTTCAGTGGGTCCTTCCAGGATTCCACAGTGTTGCCTCAAAGTAGCCATGAGGTGGGATAAGGGGTGGTAAGGGACCTGTTTGAAGCAAGCTAACTGGCTAAAAAAAGTTTTCGAACTCAAGGTATGGCCAAGCATGTTAAGTGATACAAGAAAGGGAAAAAGAAAGTGCACCTAAAAGAAAAAAACTAATTATGCCTCCTTGGAAGGTCTCTGCAGAACCCATGGGCTGGGCCTTGAAAAGATGGGCAGAATTTCAACAGAAAAAGTGAAGGGTCTTCCTTGTTGAGGGAACACAGGTAAAGATAGAGACTTGGATGTGCAAGGCATGCTTGGGGAACCATCAATATGATTAATTACAGGTTAGTAGGGGGGGTTTTGCAGGGTGCAATCAGCATTTCACTTAGAAAAGTGGTTCGCAACAGAATAGTGGAGCTTTCGCTATCATGCTGTAAGAAGAGGAAGCCGAAGGTTTTTGAGTATGGATGTGTTGTTAGAAGACTTGTGTTCTAGAAAGGTGTTTCTGGCAGCTAGGGGAAAGAGAACTTATAGGTGGGCTGAGTCCAGATTCAGGGAGAACATGAAAAGACAAACACAGTCTCCACCAGAGGTAATGGTGGCAGGAAGCAGGGTAAGAGCAGTTAAAGCCAGATGACGCTTTATCATACGCTGCTGGATCCATAGGATCTGGGGACCTGTCAGGAGAAGAGGCAAGGAGAGCCAGGGATCATTCCAAGGTTCCAAGTCTAAGAGACAAGGTGCCACTCGTGGAGTCGATGGATGATTGAAGATGAGAGGCTGTGGGTAGGGAGGAGGAAGTGATAGGAGAGAAACAAGAAGGCCTGGGGGAATGTCTATGCTTATGGGGTCACTGAGAGGTGGTCTCAGTGTTTTGGGAGTCAAGGAATGGAGAGGATCCCAGGAAGCACAGGTGGGGACATGAGCCAGGGCTTTAGGGCCATGGAACAGGATGAACATAGGGAACAGGCTGTCAGATTGACACTCAGGCGGTGACTGCTGACCTAAATACAGCAGTCTCAGTAGGTGGACTTGGGTGAATGTCAGACCACAGCAAGTGGAGGAGGTGGGCAAGGAGATTGCAATCTCTCTTGGCAAATTTGGCCGTGCAGGGAACAAAAGAGAGTGTAAAGAACTTGAAAGAGGAACAGGGGTGAAAAATACAGGACTGGAGAGATTTTTAGGTGAAGAGAAGAAAATGAAGAGGGAGGAGGGAAGGTGCCAATAAGTATAAAGGAGTAAGGGATAAAAGATTTATTTTTATAAATTTTTTGATGTCTTTTTCATCAGAACAGAGATTCGTAACAATGTAACTTCTTTCCAGTCTTAAATTAGAACAACTCAATGATTCCTCTCAATCTCCACTTGCCTCTTAGAAATTATGTCTTTAAAGAGGTTTTCGAGTATTCAAAATGTGCATTAGTGCATTTTAGAGTCATATTTCTCTTCTTGAGCTGTTATATTTTTAGTTACCTTTAAAAAATTTTTGTCTAAAAATATCATTAGTAACTGGAACAACGATAATTATTTTATTTCTTCCTTTCAATATGTATAGCGTATCACGTATGTATCTTGTGTATGTGTTCATTTCCAAAGCCACAGTAAGACAGTTTTTAAGAAGAGAGTGGCTAACAGGGTAAAGTGCTCCAAAGAAGGCAAAGAAGGCAAATAAGACAGAGATTTTTAAATGTCCATCAGAGGTCATTCTTGACTTTGTCAAAACTGGTGGTTTTTGTGGCTAAAGAGGTTTTCAAGTATTGACAGTATAATTTAGTGCTTTTTAGAGCCCTATTTCTCTCCTTCTACTCAGTTATATTTTTAGTGAGGGCAGAAGACAGGTTGCAGTGGATTAATAAGTTAATGGCAAGGAAAAAAAAGAGATGGTACATAGAGGCAACTATTTGAGGAAACCTGGCTTGACGTGGAGAGAGGATTGAGAAGGAGTTATTTATTTGTTTTTTTAAAAATTCAAGAGATTTGAGTACATTTTTATGCTGGTGAGAAGACAGCATCCAAGAGGACGAGATTGATGATGTGAGGATTAGAAAGGAGACTAGTGAGTAGAGTCCTGGAGCAGATATGAGAAGCGAGAGAATTCAAAGCACAGAGGGAGGAATCGTCTCAGGTGCCACCTCTGTCTACAAAGGGAAGAGGTGTTGAGTGCAGGTGTAGGAGAACCGCCCAGGGTCATGTTATAAACTAAAGCCAGAACTGGACTAGAATCCACACCTCGTCTGGAGCATTGTGTAATCCTCATGGGAATGGCCCAAGTGCTTTATTAGGATAAACCATAAAGAATTTTCAATTTTGCAATTCAGAAATGGTCAAATATTGGCCATTTCATATGATCAGGTTCATATTGGCTCATTTAACCCTTAAGGACAACTATATTAAGTTCCAACTATATTATTTCACAGATGAAGAGACTGAGAAACAGAGCAAGTTAATTAATCTGCCAAAGATCACTCAGCACTAGGCTTTGAATCCCACTCTGGGTTCAGGGTCAATGCTCTTGACTTACTGAACTTATTGACTGAACTTCTTGCTTCTTTGTGAATTTCCAACCCCTCCTCTTGATTCCTCAGCCATGGGAGGGGATTGGGAATGAGGTGGTGAGGGCAGTGAGGAGGGTGAAGTGGGAAGCCAAGGCTGAGGCTAGGCCTGTGGCAGCTTCTGGGCTCTTTCATCAGCCAAGTCTGTCTTAAAGAGCTCTATAACTTGAAAGTGTAATGAATACAAAATTTTGGTAAACTGCATCAAAAAACCATCAATATCTTTTATTCACAGTCGTATGTTTTCTGGTATGTGAACCACTGAATTTTCTCGGTCTGAAAAAATTCAAAAACAACTCTATATTCCTGACTGATATCTGCCTAGTTGAGGCTTGGAACAAATCTCCAGGGTTGCCCAGTGCCCAATAAAACAAGCCAAGCAGCTTTTTCTAACACACTTGAGGGCAACAGCATCTCCATTTTATATATACTTCTTATTGCAATAGACACATTTTAATAGGAAGAGCATCTTTGAGATGTGGTTCTTATCCTTTTCTGCTTCTGCTTTAAGAACACACAGCGGCCTGGGAGCTTTCAGACAGAATCCCATGCTCTGTGATTCAAAAAATGGAAATCTGGCATTATATGCCAGTGACATTTACTTCTGTGGCAGCTCAAGCGGCAAAAAGCCATATGCCATACACCTCGAATCAAGCCAAGCCACGCAAACGGATATGTGAAAGAGAAATAAGGAAATCGGGATCAGAAGAGTTCCAGGGACTTGACTTCCTCCAGCACTTAAAACACACAATCACTGTGGCACGAATCAAATCTTCCTGCTCTTAAGAGACTCTTGAGGAATGCAACTTTTTTTTTCTAATTTAAGAGAAATTTGGGAGGTAAAGGTAAAATACAAAAGATAATTTTTGTGAGAACTGCGTGATGTGCTCATGTTTACTATCTGACATGCTATACAGGCACATGTTTCTTGGGTGTGCTCAGGGAGAGTGGAGTCACCTTAATGGGATGGACTGCTGGAAGGCACGTCTGTCCTCTGCACTGGAAAGTGTCTTGGTGGCCATCTTGTGAAAGGATACATGCCATTATCGGCACTATTTTCCCCAGTGGCCCGGAAACACAACTAGGGAGAAATAGAGTACTCCCCAAATGGCCAGGGCATGTGAATTAAGCAGATCTAAGAGTGATATAAGAAATGAGTGGGGGCTTCCCTGGTGGTGCAGTGGTTGAGAGTCCGCCTGCCGGTGCGGGGGACATGGGTTCGTGCCCCGGTCTGGGAGGATACCACATGCCGCGGAGCGGCTAGGCCCGTGAGCCATGGCCGCTGAGCCTGCGCGTCCGGAGCCTGTGCTCCGCAACGGGAGAGGCCACAGCAGTGAGAGTCCCGCGTACCACAAAAAAAAAAAAAAAAAGAAATGAGTGAAGGTGAAAAAATAAAATAGAGGGATTTTTTTTTAACTAGGGGGTCCAACCACTCTCCTTGGAAAAAAGAAATTCAGTTTATTTTGCAACTGTTCAATGTCTTTGAGGCTTTCCATCCATCTTATATAAAGCTACAGATGTGGGAAAATAATTTTCATTTTTCTTAAGAAATGAATGGCAAAATCCATTTGTAACTCCCTCAAAGTTTTGACATCTGAAGAAGAGATTCAGAAAAAAGGGTCTAGAAGTGTTTCTCAATAAGGTCTGTTGGAATTTGGGGCAAGAAAATCCTTTATTCTGCAGAACTGCAGAATACTTAGTACCTATAGTCTCTAGGAATAGAACAACAGTGACCACATTAAGATTTAAAGCTATAGTTCTTGCTTCCAATGACATGTTTACTTAATTTAGAAAGGTAGCTTTGTAAATAAACTACTAGTCTATAGTTCAAATATATCTTCCAAAAGAAATTTTGAATTCCATGCTGTGAAGGCAGAGGGGCAGAATTTCATTCTGAATGAAAGGGAGATGGTAACCATCTTACTGGGGTGGCACTTGTGCAAAATCCTAAAGTAGAATTTCAACAGGCAGATGGAGGAAGACATTTCTGGCACAGGGAAGGAGGATGAGCAAACACCTCAGCTAGGAAAGCATGATGGCATATGCAAGGAATGATGGGCAGTTCAGGATATGCAGAGCTTAGGACAGGTGCAGGGTGAAGATATGGGGATGAAGCAGGAAAAGTATGTTAGGCCAATTGAAGAGAAATCTGAACATCTTGCTAAGGTTATGAAACTTTATAAGGCAGGCAATGGACAGCCACAGATGTGGATTAAATCAAGTATGATATGGTCAGATCTGTGTTGAGGACATTTGGAAAGTGGGAAGGTTTTGAAGTTGGGAGATAAGTTACTGCAATAGTTGGTTTCTTAGTCAGCTATTACCAGTGCTGTGTAACAAATAATCCCAACAGCTAAGAAGCTCTTCTTATACTCACAGGCCTATAGGTCAGCTAAGGTAGCTGTCTTAAGCTGTAATTCTATGGGCTAGGTAAGGAAACTATAGTCCATATGCCTCATTCTAGGACCTACAATGAAGGGGTAGTGGCTGCTCAGGTTATATAATTCATCTCATGATGAAGGTAGAATGCAAGAACCCAACCCAACCACAGGGGCCATAGTCAGGCCTCTGCTCAGTTCACATCCATGAATATCTCACTGGCCCAAACAAATCACTTGACCAAGTCAAAAGTTGAAGGGCGGGAGAAATACACTTCACTCACCATGATGTCATGGCAAGGATGTGGAGATATAACGCTCCCATGGAGCAGTGAAGAATTGCAACCAGCCATTCAGTCTACCAGATTTGGAGAGAAGAGGAATATCTGAACCAAGGCAATCATGAGAAGACAGAGGACCTAACAGTGATTGTAGTGACTTTGGTCACAGACTAGTTTCACAAAGAGGTTCTAGTCCATAAACTTCCAAATAGAAACTCACCAGACTGCCAGCTCCATGAGTGCAGGAACCATCTGTCTAGTTTACCTCTGTATTCCTGGTGCTTGGAGCAGTGCCCACTGTGTTGTGAACACACAATAATGTTTGTTGAAAGGATGGACAGCATTTAAAGTTTAGGTTGGATAGTAACACTATTAACAAAAAGTGGACCACTGATGTGGCCATGCTGTGTATATGACAGCTGTGGGACAGTAACACTGAATACCTTCTATATCCCAGATACTGAGTAGATTCTGAGAATACAGAAAAAGCAAGGCTCTGCTCACTAGAAACCTGACAGACAATTGAAGTTCACTGTGGTAAATTCTAGGTATGGCTATTCACAAGGACAGAGCAAAGGGAGCACCTGAAGGGGATCTGAATGAGTTGTCACCAAAAGAGATAGCTGTGGGCTTCAGAACTTTCCTAGGGAAGGCGTTGGCTGGGTATGGGAATAATATCTGAACTGACTACCTGCCTAAATGACTTCCTCCCACATAGCTGCACTGAGCACTCACTATTATTATTATTATTATTTTTGTGTGTGTGTGGTATGTGGGCCTCTCACTGTTGTGGCCTCTCCCATTGCGGAGCACAGGCTCCGGACACGCAGGCTCGGCGGCCATGGCTCACGGGCCCAGCCGCTCCATGGCATGTGGGATCTTCCCAGACTGGGGCACAAACCCGTGTCCCCTGCATCAGCAGGTGGACTCTCAACCACTGCGCCACCAGGGAAGCTCCTCACTATTATTTTTAATTTTACCAGAACTGCATGGAAAATACACAGCAACAATGCAAGAATGGAGAGAGGAAGGACAGGAAAAGAAGAAACTAGCAGTTAGGCATTCTCATCTCTCAAATTCAAGTTTCCATGTTGATTTTTCTCTCTATAACAGTCAGCTGTAGAAACTGCTGTAAAATTGAGTATTACTTTGGTACCCTCTTTTTGTCTCTCAAACTTCGCTCCTGCTTTTGACCTGTTAGACTCAGTGGCTTATATCTATGCCTGGAGATGGCGTGGGCAGACCAGCATCTGGTGTTGAACCATGCAGGTGAGTGCTTTAGCTCCTGTTTGGGAAAATGAAGGTGGATAGTCTTGACCCATCATTTACCACTGTTCAGATTAAAAGCATGATTTTGAAAAACCTGTACAGGCATACAATTAGTGTAAATGAGAAGTTTAATTATGTATGTTTAAATAATCAAGTATATATTTTAACTCCCGACCCCCAAGATCTGGTATTTTTGCAGGGGATATTTGGAAATCTTGCTTGGGATCTTCTAACTTATCCCACCTCTTCTATTGGAGTCCTAGCAAATGGCTTCTGACACTACCATCTCATTCTGAGTCCTCAGTTTATCTAGGGCCCCTCTTTGCCCTCCATCTCCCACCTCACCTCAACATTTGGTACCCTCAGTTGGCAAGAGGGGCACCTATATGACGCTACCTTATGTACTTTTTTTCTACCTTTGGAAACACATCCCTCTGTAGGAGTGTGTTCTCAACTCCCTTTTAACATAATTTACACTTTGCAATTACAAGATAAATATTTTCTTTTAAATCAAAAAGGACTTGAAGTTTTTGAGAGATTCCCATCTAATGGTACTCTTCTTAGGTTTCCAACTCTGTTTCCCATCTGCCCTTTAACTTAAAATGCCTAAATTTCATTATGCCTAACTTAAAATGTAGGTAATTTCCTTCTAATTGGACATATGCTAATAAAATGGTTTCTGTGTCACTATCAAATCCCTCACATAATCCACCATGGAATATGGAATTCAGGTCATAGGAACCAGTTAGCAGTGCATACAGTGCCCCAAAGTGTAGTTAATGAAAGGGAAAAAATTTCAAAAGTCATTGAATAGAGTTATAGAGAGCAGTTAACTTAAAGAGTTGTCATTATTTTCATGTTCAGGGATGGCCTGCAGTTGAACCAAGGGACTGAAGTACATGGGGGTTTAATGTACAGCATATAAAATATTGTCAATAACATTGTTATAACTCTGTATGGTGACAGATGGTAATTAGACTTGTCACGGTGGTCATTTCAGAATGTATAAAAATATCGAATCACTATGTTGTATACCTGAAACTAACATGACATTGTATGTCAATTATAATTCAATAAAATATATGTATATTAAAAGAAAGGAAAAAAAATAAAATAAAAATAAAATAAAAGAAAGGGACTGATGTGTCTTACCGCTGTCCAGCAGAAGAACCTATCGATTCTTTGCTTCTCATAATTGAGAAGTTTAGCACATGTTACACATTCAGAGAAAGAAGCATTGACTCTAGGAAGATTTTGGTAATAAGAAGAGCCCTAAGCCAGACCCTGCACACAAAGGAACCCCCAAGATGTATATTTACTATTGTCAAGCTTGTCCCAAAATTATTCATAAGACTCAATCTTGGTAAATATCATTTTTTATAAATCCTCCCGTTATAGAGAATGTCGAGAAAGCAAAACATGTTAGCAGTGTTCTCAACCAACTAAATCTACCAGTCAACTTTTAAACAGATTTTAAACAGTTTAACTATTTCTTATGGAAATTACAAGAACAGAGTCAACAAAATCTAATTCTTTCTGGATGACTCAGGATCCTTGTATAAAACTGCTTCATAAGGAGGCACACCCAGGCTCTTAGTGGCAGGACCCCAGGACAGTCCCTGGAAATGAACCACTTTACGGCCATCCCTGTTTTCTCATAAAAGTTGCACAGATGCTGTGCAGCTGGGACCACTAAGATGGCACTCTGAGATGGACGTTTGTTAAGTTAATCACTAAATCCGAGGGAAAAGCCTGAAAATGTTTTGCCATCAGCCTTGCCATGAGTATCCTTTTCTTTTTCAGAGGGATTTAGAGTCCTGTGTCACCTGGTGCTTGCTCCAGGCCAGACGGTCCAGGGCTCACAGCCCACCTAGCCGCGGTAATGTTCCTGCCCCACCTCACAGATGAGGAATTTGAAGCTGACAGGGCTGAGTCCCTTGCACAAGGTTATCCAGCCGGCAGTGGGGGACCTGGGCTCTTGAACGATCAGCGTGCTCCGCCTCTGAGATTCAGCTAAGCTCCTGTATCACCTGCAGTACATCTTTGGGCAGGCTGGGGAGAGCGTCCCTCACCACTACGAGCCTGCACAAGAGCACTTCCTCCTCACCTAGAAATTTGTCCCCACTGTGGTCAAAATCCCCTTTTGCAGCTAAAGTTCAATGGCTCCCCTTACAGAGGTATGGGGAAATCTGTATTTATAGATATTTGGACTAACTACCTTGGGAAATCAAAGCAGCTCAATTATACTGCACAACCAAGTGCAAATTACTATTTGTCTGTGAGATCAGCACCTCCCATTTGTATGTGGCAATTTACAAAGCCCACCTTTGAGGGCCTAATTCTCACTGTGATCCAGGGAAATACCATTGCTATTATTATCATTATTGTTATTGCTATTCAGCTTACAAATGGGAAGGGACTTGACAGCTAAAGGACATGCTCAAGGTCACACTGCTGGCGAGGGACCATGCTGGGACTGCCAGCAGACTCTCCTGCTTCTCTCAGCCCGGGTTCTTTCCTCTTCACCTTGCATTCTCGATGGGGCATGGGACAGTGCCCCCAGGGGTGAAAATTGGTTCTTGGAGGAGCAAAATTCTTAGTCTTTTAACGTATAAAGCGCAGATGTACACACATTATATAAACAGATAATGACATGTCTGCATAATTAAAATTTCAGGAGGAGGGTGATTAGTGGAAAGATATCTACAAAACCTCCTTAATGGGGTTGTGATGCAAAAGAGTTGGAGAAATACTGCTTCACACCACAGCAGCCTCCCTGTCTTGGCTAGGACTGTTACTTATAATTAATACATTTCTTCTCAGAAAGTGTAGACACTGGGGTCTGTTTAAAAGATAACTCTTGAAAACAATAAATTAGTGAAGTCTGTCTCTTTCTTGGTCTTTCCACTGTCTCTAGACTGCATAATTGATATTGATGAGGACATGCCGTGATTTCTGTCCAACAGAAACTGGCAAGTTACATGAAAAAGGGTAACACTACCTTCAGTGGATACCTTAAACACACTCAAACATACATACACACACACACACACATATACACACACACACACGAACCATTTGCTACCTCTCCCACGGGAAACATCAAAGGAAAAAAATAAATCAATTCATGTAACACATTTGCTTCTACAGGAGATTCCATTTCCTTCGTGCCAAACCTAAAGATCTTTGTGAAACATCAGAAGCTTTTTGAATAAATACTTGTAAAGGGCCTAGACAGCTGAAAAATGGATAACCTCATATGACATGAGGGCCCTTTAAAAGACTTCTCCTCTACTTAAATATTCATGTTTCAATTAAAACGTACACCTACTTTATTAACCACACCAGGCCCGGGTTCAGATCAATAACAGCAGCACTAGATGGAATTCTAATGAAGATAAACAACGCCGAGTCCTCCCCAGCTTCCCCTGGGCACAGATGCACAAAGCCTCCTTTCACAATTTGCTCCAAGATATTTTACAGTCACCTGCCTCATGCAAATGAAGAGCTTCATGTTTATTCATGGTGAGAGTTACAGACCACCTTTCATTCCCTAGGCCAGCTCAGCTAACAGAGCGCCCTCTGCACCACTACGCGGTTGAGCTGGCCTAGGAAGGGGACTTCTGAATATCTAATTGTCCCCTGAAAAGCACGCATAGAAAGTCAGTAAGCTGGAAGCAGTTTGGGGAGCAAACATATTTCCCTTTTTCATTCATGCGATCCCTGCCTCTGAGCTTTCAAACAATTCCTTTTCTATACCACACCATAATCCATCAGATGTGACGAGTTAGAGGTTATTTTCCATGGATAACCTTCCAGGGGATTTCTCAGGATGTTTCCTCCGTCAAGTGTCCTGCTCTCCGATTCTTCCTACTGAATTGATATTTTCACCCATTGACTCGGAAGAAGCTGGTAGCTTAGCCAGAGGCAGCTGCAGCTTTGTTTGATGGGCCTGGGTTCTCCCCTTGCACAGCCTCTCCTCTTTCAAGGGATGGGTTCTCATCTGCGAGCCTGAGTATAAACTCTATCATGTGTGCTTTGCTTCTTATGCTGCCGGGTAACGTTTCAAAATAGTGCTTTTGCTCTAGAGTGACTACATTTTTCAAATCATTAGTTTCTTCCGTTTTGGTAATTTGAAAGCATGGCAAAGTCATTTGATCTTGGTTTTTAATGCCCATTCTGATAGTATCTAAGGTAACACTAATGCTATGAGCAAATATTTTGATGGTATCTAGAAGGCTCAGCCATCCCTGGAGAGGTCTGGGCAACCAGGTAATTGCTGGAGAGGCCTTAACTCTTGCCAGCCATTAAGTACATGAAAACTGTGGGACCTGCTGATTTTTAGGCTGCTACTCAGGGCTTGTCACGTGGAAAACCAAGGTACTTAATAAAGTTGTTTGGAGAAAGACACCACCAAATTTTCAGCTGAAACCTTATTTCCGCCAAAGTTAAATGAGTTGTTTAATTCCGTTCAGAACTTAATTGGGGGTACATAGACAGCTTCACTTTTCTTTCTTCCCTTTTTTAACAAAATGGCCAAAAAATGTCTTCTTGTGAAAAGGGCAATTTACTCATATTGTAGAGACAGGATCTGTCTTATTACATACAAAAAGAACACTTTACAACTGCATACAATATTTTACTTCCTCAAAGTCTTTTTACATTTATTACTTCAACTTAAGGTCACACCACCATAAGAGACAGCGATGGAATACTGGTATCCACTTTTTTTTTTTAAACTTTCAGGCATAGAGCTCCTGAGTAGAAGAATCAGGATTAAAGTCTGGGCCTTGCAGACCAACAGACACACTACTTCATCAAGGCATGCCATGAATTAGTGACGTGATACAGGTGTCAACTGACGGTAAGTCTATGGACACGATTCACTTTTAGTGATCAAATCTACCCTAGTGAAAATCTTCATTGATAGCACTGACTCCACCCCAAGGCTTTAATTGGCATGTGGTGCAGTTGGGCGCTGGGATAACAGGGCTTTCAAAAGCCCCCAAGGTGATTCTAATGTATGGGCAGGTTGAGAAACGCTGCTACACACAGGTACAGATTTTGACGTACATACATTATTTGAATTTTTAAAGTAGAACAGTCAGCCACAAAATCATTAAATGAGATTCCCATACCTGAAATAGCCAAATCACTTGCGTTCTCTTTCCTAAACCCTGTCCCCGCTCAAAAATAAAGGCTTCAAGAGACCTTCAAGATGGTGGAGGAGTAAGATGTGTAGATCACCTTCCTCCAGACAAATACATCAGAAATACATGTACATGTGGAACAACTCCTACAGAACACCTACTGAATGCTGGCAGAAGAACTCAGACTTCCCAAAAGGCAAGAAACTCCCCACATACCTGGCTGTGTGGCTGACAGGGTCTTGGTGCTCCGGCTGGGTGTCAGGCCTGTGCCTCTGAGGTGGGAGAGCTGAGTTCAGGACACTGGTCCACCAGAGACCTCCCGGCTCCACATAATATTAAACAGCGAAAGCTCTCCCAGAGATTTCCATCTCAATGCTAAGACCCAGCTCAACTCAACGACCAGCAAGCTACAGTGCTGGACACCATATGCCAAACAACTAGCAAGCCAGGAACACAACCCCACCCATTAGCAGAGAGGCTGCCTCAAATCATAATAAGGTCACAGATACCCCAAAACACACCACTGGATGCAGTCCTGCCCACCAGAAAGACAAGATCCAGCCTCAACCACCAGAACACAGGCACCACTCCCCTCCACCAGGAAGCCTACACAACCCACTGAACAAACCTCAGCCACTGGGGACAGACACCAAAAACAACGGGAACTATGAACCTGTAGCCTAGGAAAAGAAGACTCCAAACACAGTAAGTTAAGCAAAATGAGAAGATAGAGAAACACACAGCAGATGAAAGAGCAAGGTAAAAACCCACCAGACCAAACAAATGAAGAGGAAATACGGAGTCTACCCAAAAAAGAATTCAGAATAATGATAGTAAAGATGATCCAAAATCTTGGAAATAGAATAAATACAAGAGATGTTCAACAAGGAACTAGAAGAACTAAAGAGCAAACAATGATGAACAACACAATTAATGAACTTAAAAATTCTCTAGAAGGAATCAATAGCAGAATAACTGAGGGAGAAGAACGGTTAAGTGACCTGGAAGATAAAATTTTGGAAATAACTACCACAGAACAGAATAAAGAAAAAAGAATGAAAAGAATTGAGGACAGTCTCAGAGACTGCTGGGACAACATTAAACACACCAACATTCGAATTTTAGGGGGCCCAGAAGAGGAAGAGAAAAAGAAAGGGACTGAGAAAATATTTGAAGAGATTATAGTTGAAAACTTCCCTAATATGGGAAAGGAAATAGTCCATCAAGTCCAGAAAGTGTAGAGAGTACCATATAGGATAGATCCAAGGAGACACACGCCAAGACACATATTAATCAAACTAACAAAAATTAAATACAAACAAAAATATTAAAAGCAGCAAGGGAAAAACAACAAATAACATACAAGGGAATCCCCATAAGGTTAACAGCTGATCTTTCAGCAGAAACTCTGCAAGCCAGAAGGGAGTGGCAGGACATATTTAAAGTGATGAAAGGGAAAAACCTACAACCAAGATTACTCCACCCAGCAAGGATCTCATTCAGATTCGATGAAGAAATTAAAACCTTTACAGACAAGCAAAAGCTAACAGAATTCAGCACCACAAAACCAGCTCTAAAACAAATGCTAAAGGAACTTCTCTAGGCAGAAAACACAAAGAAAGGAAAAGACCTACAATAACAAACCCAAAACAATTAAGAAAATGGTAATTGGAACACACATATCAATAACTACCTTAACTGTAAATGGATTAAATGAACCAACCAAAAGACATAGACTGGCTGAATGGATACAGAAACAAGACCCATACATATACTATCTACAACAGACACACCTCAGACCTAGGGACACATACAGACTGAAAGTGAGGGGATGGAAAAAGATATTCCATGCAAGTGGAAATCAAAAGAAAGCTGGAGTAGCAATTCTCACATCAGACCAAACAGACTTTAAAATAAAGACTGTTACAAGACACAAAGGACACTACATAACGATCAAGGGATCAATCCAAGAAGAAGATATAACAATTGTAAATATTTATGCACCCAACACAGGAACACCTCAATACATAAGGCAACTGCTAACAGCTATAAAAGAGGAAATCGACAGTAACAAAATAATAGTGGGAGACTTTAACACCTCACTTACACCAAGGGACAGATCATCCAAAATGAATATAAATAAGGAAACAGAAGCTTTAAATGACACAATAGACCAGATAGATTTAATTGATATTTATAGGACATTCAATCCAAAAACAGCAGATTACACTTTCTTCTCAAGTGTTCATGGAACTTTCTCCAGGATAGATCATATCTTGGGTCACAAATCAAGTCTTGGTAAATTTAAGAAAATTGAAAGTGTATTAAGTATGTTTTCTGACCACAATACTATGAGACTAGGTATCAATTACAGGAAAAAATCTGTAAAGAATACAAACACATGGAGGCTAAACAATACACTACTTAATAACCAAGAGATCACTGAAGAAATCAAAGAGGAAATCAAAAAATACCTAGAAACAAATGACAATGAAAACATGACAACCCAAAACCTATGAGATGTAGCAAAAGCAGTTCTAAGATGGAAGTTTATAGCAATACAACCCTACCTCAAGAAACAAGAAACATCTCAAATAACCAACCTAACTTTATACCTAAAGCAAGAAGAACCTAAAACCCCCAAAGTTATCAGAAGAAATCATAAAGATTAGATCAGAAACAAATGAAAAAGAAATGAAGGAAACAAGAGATCAGTAAAACTAAAAAAGATCAGTAAAACTAAAAGCTGGTTCCCTGAGAAGATAAACAAAATTGATAAACCACTAGATAGAAAAAAAGGGAGAAGATTCAAATCAATAGAATTAGAAATGAAAAAGGAAAAGTAACAACCGACACTGAAGAAATACAAAGGACCGTGAGAAATTACTAGAAGAAACCATATGCCAATAAAATTGACAACCTGGAAGAAATGGACAAATTCTTAGAAAAGCACAACCTTCCGAGTTGTGAACCAGGAAGAAATAGAAAATATAAACAGACCAATCACAAGCACTGAAATTGAGACTGTGATTTAAAATCTTCCAACAGGGCTTCCCTGGTGGCGCAGCGGTTGAGAGTCCGCCTGCCGATGCAGGGGACATGGGTTCGTGTCCCGGTTTGGGAAGACTCCACATGCTGCGGAGTGGCTGGGCCTGTGAGCCATGGCCGCTGAGCCTGCGCGTCCAGAGCCTGTGCTCCGCAACGGGAGAGGTCACAACGGTGAGAGGCCCGCGTAGCGCAAAAAAAAAAAAAAAAAAAAATATTCCAACAAACAAAAGCCCAGGACCAGATGGCTTCACATGCAAATTCTCTCAAATATTTAGAGAAGAGCTAACACCTATCTTTCTCAAACTCTTCCAAAATATAGCAGAGGGAGGAACACTCCCCCACTCATTCTACGAGGCCACCATCATCCTGATACCAAAACCAGACAAAGAAAGAAGACTACAGGCTAATATCACTGATGAACATAGATGCAAAAATCCTCAACTAATACTAGCAAACAGAATCCAACAGCACATTAAAAGGATCATACACCATAATCAATTGGGTTTTATCCCAGGAATGCAAGGATTCTTCAATATATGCAAATCAATCAATGTGATAAACCATATTAACCAACTGAAGGAGAAAAACCATATTATCATCTCAATAGATGCAGAAAAAGCTTCTGACCAAATTCAACACCCATTTATGATAAAAACCCTGCAGAAAGTAGGCATAGAGGGAACTTTCCTCAACATTCTAACCTCACACTGGTCAGAATGGCCATTATCAAAAAATCTACAAACATCAAATGCTGGAGAGGGTGTGGAGAAAAGGGAACCCTCTTGCACTGTAGGTGGGAATGTAAATTGATACAGCCACTATGGAGAACAGTATGGAGGTTCCTTAAAAATCTAAATATAGAACTACCATAAGACCCAGCAAACCCACTACTGAGCATACACCCTGAGAAAACCATAATTCAAAAAGAGTCACGCACAACAATGTTCACTGCAGCACTATTTACAATAGCCAGGACATGGAAGCAACGTAAGTGTCCATCAACAGATGAATGGATAAAGAAGATGTGGCACGTATATACAATGGAATATTACTCAGCCATAAAAAGAAACGAAATTGAGTTATTTGTAGTGAGTTGGATGCACCTAGAGTCTGTTATACAGAGTGAAGTAAGCCAGAAAGAGAAAAACAAATACCATATGCTAACATAGATATATGGAATCTAAAAAAAAAAAAAGGTTCTGATGAACCTAAGAGCAGGACAGGAATAAAGATGCAGACATAGAGAATGGACTTGAGGATATGGGGAGGGGGAAGGGTAAGCTGGGATGAAGTGAGAGAGTGGCATGGACATATATACACTACCAAAGGTAAAATAGATAGCTAGTGGGAAGCAGCCGCATGGCACAGGGAGATCAGCTTGGTGCTATGTGACCACCTAGAGGGGTGGGATAGGGAGGGTAGGAGGGAGGGAGACACAAGAGGGAGGAGATATGGGGATATATGTATATGTATAGCTGATTCACTATGTTATAAAGCTGAAACTAACACACCACTGTAAAGCAATTATACTCCAATAAAGATGTTAAAAATAAATAAATAAAAGCTTCAATGAAATAATTATGGGGCCACTTGTGTCCCAAGGTATCCAGCTCTGGTTTAGCTCTTCCCATGACAATGAATAATGCATGTTCTGAAATACTGGTTATAAAAGTCAAAAACACAGAATACAAACTCAATGGTCTGAACCAATGGATTACTCTGTGGAGACTACTATATTGAGAAACTGTAAGAAAGTACCTTTCAAAGAATAAATATTTTAACCACTCTCTAATTCTACTTCTCTTAAATAAATAAAAAACATCGCATCTGCTGCTTCCCAGGTCTGGAGGAGCAGGAAGACAGCTGCTTTTCCAAACACTCGCTTCCAGCAGCAGCATTAACTACCAAGCACTAGGTATCTACCAACTAGTGTCCCCACCAAGGTGAGTTGTAGAAGAGATTCCTGTGTCTGCTGGAATCTGATATTGTTTGTTGGAAAAAATCACAATTTTAGAGTGAGGGATACTGCTTCTCCAGTAGTGAGCTAAAGAAGGCAGATAGCTAAGCCTTTCTTACAGAACCCTGGGTCTCAGGTCAACAATTAAATCCACCATCTATGCTTCCATTCAAAGTGGTGAAAGCCTGAAAAGATGTCCAAGAAAGTTCAAAGAAACTGTGTCTCATGTTGGGCTCTTTTAAGATACTTCTGAATTCCCATTTGGACAATCTTAGGAAACAAGAAAAACGTTAAATCCACCAGTAACACCAAACCCACATTTGTTCCTAAATTCAATCTCTTCTGATACCAAGTTAATAACAAGAAGAAAAGTGAACTGATTAAAATTTCAGCTTTTCTCTCTTCTCCAATTTATTATCTGGTAAAGCAAAAGGTGGCTGATAAGCAGCAGGAAAAATCAGAAAAGACATTCTTCACATTGAACTAGAGGCCCTCACACAGGGCCCCCCTTTTTTTTTTTGTTAAGGCCAAAGAGACAAAAAAGAGAAATAAAAGAAAAAGGACATAATTATATCTGAATTTGAGCAACCACTAGCAGAACTCTGCAACAGGTATTATGCTAGTCTACCAGCCAAAAGAACAACAAAAAAGCTCATCTGTCCATGTTTCATTAATTTAATTTGATACCCACAGCTACAAATCTAATGTACTTACAACTTAAATACACATTATGGTAAGCAGAATAATGGCTCCCCGTTGATGTCCATATTTTAATCCCCATAATCTGTGAATATATTTCCTTTTACGGCAAAAGGGAATTTAGGTTGCAGGTGAAATTGAGGTTGCTAATCAACTGACCTTAAAATAGGAACAATTACCCTGGATTATCCACGTGGTCCAATGTAATCATAGGGGTCCTTACAGGTGAAAGATGGAAACAGAAGAGGGATCAGAGTGATAAGTAACGTGGAAACGACTGAACCTGCAGTTGCCGGTTTTGAAGATGGAGAAAGAGGGCCATTGAGACAAGGAATGCAGGCAGTTTCCAGAATCTGGAACAGGCAATGAAATGAATTCTCCCCAAGAGCCTCCAGAAAGGAACATAGCTCTGCTGACACCTTGATTTTAGCCCTGGGAGACCCATTTTTGGCTTCTGAATTATGGAACTGTAAGATAATAAATTTGTATTGTTCACGCCACTAAGTTTGTGGCAGTATGTTCCAGCAGTATTAGGAAAGTAATAATACACGTGATAAAATATATCACTGATAAACTTTTCTGGTTACAAAAGGAAGGCATGCATAGTATTCGAAAGAGAAAAGCAGACATAGTTAATGCAGAAAATTGAAATGCCTTGTCATACCCATCCCTGATCCTCCTCGGATATCCATTCTTAACCAATGAATGGACATGTGGAGTGGGACGCTCTGCCTCCAGCTGCCTGCCCACGGCCATAAACTACCATCCCTACTTGGCAGCAGATGTGTAACATCACAGCTAGTTTACAATTGTCCAATGCAAAAAGATGGCACTAGGGCCACAGTAAGAAACTGTACTGGAACCTGGCTCTTAGATCTTGCTGCAGGAAGTTTTTGCAGCCATATAAGTTAACTACAAAAAGGTTTCCACATGACCCTTTGGGGGGGTTGCCATCACCTAGCAGGACCTCACCCTGAGCAACGAGAATATCACCTCCACCAACCCGAGCACACAGCCACCATGAATAACACGGACGTGAGAGCCATGCTCGTCTCCTTCCTGAAGCCCCTCTCAGCAACTCCAGACTGAGGCCTCTGGTTTATTTTGTTAACAGTGTATGTATTCTTGGGGCTTCATGTCCTAAACTTGTAAGTTCTACAGAAATTAAGTGTCTAAGTACTCATTCCCTTGAGCCATCCCTTTGCAGGAATTTGGTAATGTCTTCTATATACCTTATCTGTGTATAGATCAACAGCAATAATATTTGATTTTATCATTTACAGAAATGCAGATTTCTGTAATTCTGGAGAAGCGGGATGAATGAAATGCCCTCAGCAGATGGATAGCTCAGTGCCAGAACACATGAGAGTCAGTGAAGTCTCCTTCTCTTGGAGGAATAAGTGTCCCAGGACACAAGAGCTGAGGACTGGATGGCTTTGAGAAACAGTGCAGTACAGGAAGAGTTGAACTGATCCAGAAGCAATGTGGCCATAGCAATTTCAGAGACTACTGATTTTAACTTTCCCCCCTTTTTTTGGCCTGATTGAACAAAGGTCTCTGTGCTCCTTCTTCCCTCTCTCCCAAGGATAATTGCACCTGAAGTGCAAAGGCCTTCATAATCAAGCGAAGTACACTCAGGAGGCTGCAGTGAACAATCAGAAGGGAATTAATGGGCTTCTTTCCTCCACCTCCCCTCCTGAATCACGTCTGACCTTGGCTATAGTTGCTCAGACACTTGAAGCCCCAGCATGCAATTTACAGATCAGTGTTTTCCACAGAGGGGAGTCCCTGGGGCCTATTTCAATGAGTTAAATAGATGGCCCAGACAAATATATAAAAGGACCGAAGATCACTTAGGCCAGTATACAGAGTAAAAAAACAATAAAAAAAATTTTGTAAAAGTGATTATAACCACAATGAACAGCAATAGGATAAACATGAAGATGTAAAATAGGGCATCAAAATCACAAATTGTAGGGGAGGGGAGTAAACACTGTAGATCTTTTAGAATGTGTTTGAACTTACACGACTGAACTTATCAGCCTAAAGCAAGTCGATACAGTTATGATCGAAAACTCGAAAACCATGGTAACCACAAATCAAAAACATGCAACAGGTTCACAAAAACGGAAAAGAAAGGAACTGATTAGGTGGCTCAGAATAACTGGGATGGAATGGCGTTCTCTGCTACAACTGCAGGTGAGATCATTATATTGATGGAGACTGTCAGGTTCTAACCTTGGGGAAGGCTTGGGGAAGAGTGTCCTCTTTCCAGTTTTCTTTCTTTTTAACCAATATTGGTTCAAGATGCCATGGACCAGAAATATGGTGGGAAAGAGGACTGGGAGGCAAAGACCAACAAGAACATCAAGTGACGCTGGAATTCAGATATTATGTTATGCCCCAAGCACAAACCCATGAAGGCCCCACGGGATGACTGTGAGGCCAGACACTTAGACTCTTAGAAACAGTTATGCCCCCAGTACCAGGTCAGCAGGCATGGGTGATGGGGCCAACCGAACCCAGAGTCACATACAGTAGCAAACCAGAATGATTAAAGACCTAAGCGTACCTGTCCCAACCATCAGTTATTACTAGCCATGTCATGATTGCTAACAAGGCTTTGATCCAAGGATAAAGATTTTGTTTATCTTGAAAAGTGTACACAATGCTTTTGCTTCCTTTAAGTTGGTCAGCACTCTTCTCTCCACCCAACATTCATTCACAAACAGAAATGTGAAATTCACACTCTTCAAAAAAACCAAATGCTTTCTGTAAACCGACATGTTCCATATAAACTTACTCAACTCCCTGAAAGAGGTCTTGCATTTTAATACTCGTTGTGACAGAGCAAAGGGCAGTTATCTCAGTGCAGCCATAACCCACAAAGAAACCAAGTGACCACAGCAGCCTTCCTCATCTCATTCTCTCCCTGGCAGCCACCTGCACAGGTGGAGTGGAGGCATTTTCCCCACTAGATCTATAATAACAAGGCATCCCGGACCAAGGCTTTCAAAGGAAAAAGTTCATCTTATCAATATTTCTCAAGAAAGGGTCTCTGCTGGTGGTCCCTGCTTAGTAAGCCAAAAGGAACAAAGCTGCTCCAAGCTTATCCCTAGAGAGATAAGAGCATCACTGGCACACAGCTTCCTGTCTGTATAGGTATGCCTTTCCTTCTCCATCCTTAACGTCACCTAAAATCACAGTCGTCCTCATTCTCCTTCCACACCCAGCGAAAGGACCAAGCAAAGGTGGGTGGGCCTCCACCGGGGACACAGGAAGCTTCTGTCTCTGCTTCAGATTCTCCTTACCTTGTTGAAGTCTTCAGAGGTTGCCCTCATTTCCTTCCATGTCTTGTTCAGGAGCTGGATACAGATGCAGAAAAACTCCTCGAAGGATCTGTCGTGGGTGAAGAACATCGGGTGGAAATCGTTGCAGGTCTCACTAGCTGGAGGAAAGAGGAGGGAAAGAAGGGAGGAAGTCTGAGAAGGGAAATGAGAGGATACAGACACATGCTCCAAAGGGAGATGACGAGAGGCATATTTGGCTCAAGCCACAGTGGAAAAAAAGGCATTTTGAAAAGGCAACCAAAGGGTAGTCACCATGAAACTTCACAGTTTAAGGTCAGATGGTCAGACCTACCCTTAGGCACATATTTTGACCGAAGGAAGTGAGCTCCTAACTCACTCCATGATATGATCCTTATGGCTTTGGTCCAGGATCCCTGGTGTTGAATATGGGCTCTGCATCTGCCTTCTTGACCTTATAAAGGTTATTCAAGCTGCCCTGTCAGTCACAGCTCTTCCATCACCCTTAATTTCCTATTTCTCAATAGAATAACTGGCAGAAGATGAGTTTTCCCAAAAACACAATTAATTGCAACTTTGAAAATAGCATCCTTGATTATTTCTCCGGGGGCTGTTTTTCCTCTTATGGCATTAATTAGGGATATTTGAGATAAGTAGGGGATATTTGAGATCATTAACCTCAGACACCATTAACCATTTGTTTTACATTCTCAGACACAGATGGCTGGAGGTCAAAGCAACCCAAGTGGCTTTGAAGGCTGCAACTGGTTCAGTCCTGGACCAAACCCTGAGGTCAGTCAGACTGCCTTCAAGCCACCCCATTACAAAGCTTCCTTTGTAATGGTTAGACCCAGTGCTCTGAGTTCTAGGTATGGCCACCTCTCTCCTCCTTCCCAGACCAGTACACCAGCCCCTTCCTTCTCAGCTCTCTGTCAAGCTGACCTCTTTATAGCCCTTCTACGTACATTCATTTGATCTTCAGAACGCGTCTTACTGTTCATGTCTTAAGGGATGAGGACACTGGAGCCCAAGGAAGTAGGCTTTGTGACCCCCCAAAACAAGATTCTAAATTTTTTTTCTTTAAATATAAGCTGTTACTTACAGTGAAAGAATTCTGATTTTAATTGGAATCTATTTAAAGACCAATTTGGGAGGGAGGAGAAGATGGCGGAAGAGTAAGACTCGGAGATCACCTTCCTCCCCACAGATACACCAGAAATTCATCTACACGTGGAACAACTCCTACAAAACACCTACTGAACTCTGGCAGAAGACCTCAGACCTCCCAAAAGGCAAGAAACTCCCCACGTACCTGGGTAGGGCAAAAAGAAAAAGAAAAAAACAGAGACAAAAGGATAGGGACGGGACCTGCACCAGTGGGAGGGAACCGTGAAGGAGGAAAGGTTTCCACACACTAGGAAGCCCCTTCGCGGGCAGAGACTGTGGGTGGCAGAGGGGGAAAGCTTCGGAGCCGCGGAGGAGAGCACAGAAACAGGGGTGCGGAGGGGAAAGCGGAGAGATTCCCGCACAGAGGATCGGTGCCGACCGGCACTCACCAGCCTGAGAGGCTTGCCTGCTTACCCGCTGGGGCGGGCGGAGCTGGGAACTGAGGCCTGGGCTTCGGTTGGAGAGCAGGGAGAGGACTGGCGGCGAGAACACAGCCTGAAGGGGTTAGTGCACCACGGCTGGCCGGGACGGAGTCCAGGAAAAAGTCTGGACCTGCCGAAGAGGCAAGAGACTTTTTCTTCCCTCTTTGTTTCGTGGTGCGCGAGGAGAGGGGATTAAGAGCGCTGCTTAAAGGAGCTCCAGAGACTGCGCGAGCCGCGGATAAAAGCGCGGACCCCAGAGACGGGCGTGGGACGCTGGGGCTGCTGCTGCCGCCGCCAAGAGGCCTGTGTGCGAGCGCAGGTCACTGTCCACGCCCCTTTTCTGGGGAGCAGGTGCAGCCCGCCACTGCCGGGGTCCCGGGATCCAGGGACAGCTTGCCCGGGAGAGCGCACGGTGCACCTAGGGCTGGTGCAACATCATGTCGGCCTCTGCCACCGCAGGCTCGCCCCGCCCTCCGTGCCCCTCCCTCCCCGAGGCCTGAGTGAGCCAGAGTCCCGGAAGCGGCTGCTCCTTTAACCCCGTCCTGTTTGAGGGAAGAACAGACGCCCTCCGGCGATCTACACGCAGAGGCGGGGCCAAATCCAAAGCTGAGCCCCAGGAGCTGTGAGAATAAGGAAGATAAAGGGAAATCTCTCACAGCAGCCTCAGAAGCGGCGGATTAAAGCTCCACAATCAACTTGATATACCCTGCATCTGTGGAATACATGAATAGACAACGAATCCTCCCAAATTGAGGAGGTGGACTTTGAGAACAAGATTTATGATTTTTTCCCCTTTTCCTCTTTTTGTGAGTGTGTATGTGTATACTTCTGTGTGAGATTTTGTCTGTCCAGCTTTGCTTCCACCATTTGTCCTAGGGTTCTGTCCGTCCGTTTGTTTTTCTTAAAATTTTTTCTTAATAATTATTTATTTTAATAACTTTATTTTATTTTATCTTACTTTTATTTTACTTTATCTTCTTTCTTTCTTTCTTTCTTTATGTCCTTCCTTCCCTCCTTTATACAGTGAATCATCCCAAATTCAGGAGGTGGACTTTGAGACCAAGGTTTATGATTTTTTCTCCTTTTCCTCTTTTTGTGAATGTGTATGTGTATGCTTCTGTGTGAGATTTTCTCTGTATAGCTTTGCTTCCACCATCTGTCCCAGGGTTCTATCCGCCCGTTTTTGTTTTTGTTTTTTAAAATTTTTTTCTTAATAATTATTTTTTACTTTAATAACTTTATTATATTTTATCATACTTAATTCTATTTTACTTTATCTTCTCTCTTTTTTTCCTACCTTCTCTCCTTCTTCCCTCCCTCCCTCCTCTTCCTTTCTTTCTTTGTACTTCTACTAATTCTTTCTTTCTAGTTTTTCTCCCTTTTATTCTGAGCCGTGTGGATGAAAAGTTCTTGGTGCTGCAGCCAGGAGTCAGTGCTGTGCCTCTGAGGTGAGAGAGCCAACTTCAGGACACTAGTCCACAAGAGACCTCCCAGCTCCACATAATATCAAATGGTGAAAATCTCCCAGAGATCTCCATCTCAACACCAGCACCCAGCTTCACTCAACGACCAGCAAGCTATAGTGCTGGACACACTATGCCAAACAACTAGCAAGACAGGAACACAACCCCACCCATTAGCAGAGAGGCTGCCTAAAATCATAATAACTCCACAGACACCCCAAAACACACCACCAGACGTGGACCTGCCCACCAGAAAGACAAGATCCAGCCTCATCCACCAGAACACAGGCACTAGTCCCCTCCACCAGGAAGCCTACACAACCCACTGAACCAACCTTAGCCACTGGGGACAGACACCAAAAACAACGGGAACTACGAACCTGCAGCCCGCAAAAAGGAGACCCCAAACACAGTAAGATAAGCAAAATGAGAAGACAGAAAAACACACAGCAGGTGAAGGAGCAAGATAAAAACCCAACAGACCTAACAAATGAAGAGGAAATAGGCAGTCTACCTGAAAAAGAATTCAGAATAATGATAGTAAAGATGATCCAAAATGATGGAAATAGAATAGACAAAATGCAAGAAACATTTAACAAGGACCTAGAAGAACTAAAGATGAATCAAGCAACGATGAGCAATGCAATAAATGAAATTAAAAATACTCTAGATGGGATCAATAGCAGAATAACTGAGGCAGAAGAACGGATAAGTGACGTGGAAGATAAAATAGTGGAAATAACTGCTGCAGAGCAGAATAAAGAAAAAAGAATGAAAAGAACTGAGGACAGTCTCAGAGACCTCTGAGACAACATCAAAACGCACCAACATTCTAATTATAGGGGTTCCAGAGGAAGAAGAGAAAAAGGGACTGAGAAAATATTTGAAGAGATTATAGTTGAAAACTTCCCTAATATGGGAAAGGAAATAGTTAATCAAGTCCAGGAGGCACAGAGGGTCCCATACAGGATAACTCCAAGGAGAAATACGCCAAGACACATATTAATCAAACTGTCAAAAATTAAATACAAAAAAAACATAGTAAAAGCAGCAAGGGAAAAACAACAAATAACACACAAAGGAATCCCCATAAGGTTAACAGCTGATCTTTCAGCAGAAACTCTGCAAGCCAGAAGGGACTGGCAGGACATATTTAAAGTGATGAAGGAGAAAAACCTGCAACCAAGATTACTCTACCCAGCAAGGATCTCATTCAGATTTGATGGAGAAATTAAAACGTTTACAGACAAGCAAAAGCTGAGAGAGTTCAGCACCACCAAACCAACTTTACAACAAATGCTAAAGGAACTTCTCTAGGCAAGAAACACAACAGAAGGAAAAGACCTACAATAACGAACCCAAAACAATTAAGAAAATAGGAATAGTAACATACATATCGATAATTACCTTAAATGTAAATGGACTAAATGCTCCCACCAAAAGACACAGATTGGCTGAATGGATACAAAAACAAGACCCATGTATATGCTGTCTACAAGAGACCCACCTCAGACCTAGAGACACATACAAACTGAAAGTAAGGGGATGGAAAAAGATACTCCATGCAAATGGAAATCAAAAGAAAGCTGGAGTAGCAATTCTCCTATCAGACAAAATACACTTTAAATTAAAGACTATTAGAAGAGATAAAGAAAGAAACTATACAATGATCAAGGGTTCGATCCAAGAAGAAGATATAACAATTGTAAATATTTATACACCCAACATAGGAGCACCTCAATACATAAGGCAAATACTAACAGCCATTAAAGGGGAAATCGATAGTAACACATTCATAGCAGGGGACTTTAACACCCCACTTTCACCAATAGACAGATCATCCAAAATGAAAATAAATAAGGAAACACAAGCTTTAAATGATACATTAAACAAGATGGACTTAATTGATATTTATAGGACATTCCATCCAAAAACAACAGAATACATATTTTTCTCAAGTGCTCATGGAACATTCTCCAGGATAGATCATATCTTGGGTCACAAATCAAGCCTTGGTAAATTTAAGAAAATTGAAATTGTATCAAGTATCTTTTCCGACCACAATGCTATGACACTAGATACCAATTACAGGAAAAGTTCTGTAAAAAATACAAAAACATGGAGGCTAAACAATACACTACTTAATAACGAAGTAATCACTGAAGAAATCAAAGAGGAAATCAAAAAATACCTAGAAACAAATGACAATAGAGACACGATGACACAAAACCTATGGGATGCAGCAAAAGCAGTTCTAAGAGGGAAGTTTATAGCAATACAATCCCACCTTAAGAAACAGGAAACATCTCGAGTAAACAACCTGACCTTGCACCTAAAGCAATTAGAGAAAGAAGAACAAAAAAACCCCCAAAGTTAGCTGAGGAAAGAAATCATAAAAATCAGATCAGAAATAAATGAAAAAGAAATGAAGGAAACGATAGCAAAGATCAATAAAACTAAAAGCTGGTTCTTTGAGAAGATAAACAAAATTGATAAACCATTAGCCAGACTCATCAAGATAAAAAGGGAGAAGACTCAAATCAATAGAATTAGAAATGAAAAAGGAGAAGTAACAACTGACACTGCAGAAATACAAAAGATCATGAGAGATTACTACAAGCAACTCTATGCCAATAAAATGGACAACCTGGAAGAAATGGACAAGTTCTTAGAAAAGCACAACCTGCCAAGACTGAATCAGGAAGAAATAGAAAATATGAACAGACCAATCACAAGCACTGAAATTGAAACTGTGATTAAAAATCTTCCAAGAAAACAAAGCCCAGGACCAGATGGCTTCACAGGCGAATTCTATCAAACATTTAGAGAAGAGCTAACACCTATCCTTCTCAAACTCTTCCAAAATATAGCAGAGGGAGGAACACTCCCCAACTCATTCTACGAGGCCACCATCACCCTGATACCAAAACCAGACAAGAATGTCACAAAGAAAGAAAACTACAGGCCAATATCACTGATGAACATAGATGCAAAGATCCTCAACAAAATACTAGCAAACAGAATCCAACAGCACATTAAAAGGATCATACACCATGATCAAGTGGGGTTTATTCCAGGAATGCAAGGATTCTTCAATATACGCAAATCAATCAACGTGATACACCATATTAATAAATTGAAGGAGAAAAACCATATGATCATCTCAATAGATGCAGAGAAAGCTTTCGACAAAATTCAACACCCATTTATGATAAAAACCCTGCAGAAAGTAGGCAGAGAGGGAACTTTCCTCAACATAATAAAGGCCATATATGACAAACCCACAGCTAACATCGTCCTCAATGGTGAAAAATTGAAACCATTCCATTAAGACGAGGAAAAAGACAAGGTTGCCCACTCTCACCACTCTTATTCAACATAGTTTTGGAAGTTTTAGCCACAGCCATCAGAGAAGAAAAGGAAATAAAAGGAATCCAAATCAGAAATGAGGAAGTAAAGCTGTCACTGTTTGCAGATGACATGATACTATACATAGAGAATCCTGAAGATGTTACCAGAAAACTACTAGAGCTAATCAATGAATTTGGTAAAGTAGCAGGATACAAAATTAATACACAGAAATCTCTGGCATTCCTGTATACTAATGATGAAAAATCTGAAAGTGAAATCAAGAAAACACTGCCATTTACCATTGCAACAAAAAGAAAATATCTAGGAATAAACCTACCTAAGGAGACAAAAGACCTGTATGCAGAAAATTATAAGACACTGATGAAAGAAATTAAAGATGATACAAATAGATGGAGAGATACACCATGTTCCTGGATTGGAAGAATCAACATTGTGAAAATGACTCTACTACCCAGAGCAATCTACAGATTCAATGCAATCCCTATCGAACTACCACTGGCATTTTTCAAAGAACTAGAACAAAAAATTTCACAATTTGTATGGAAACACAAAAGACCCCAAATAGCCAAAGCAATCTTGAGTACGAAAAATGGAGCTGGAGGAATCAGGCTCCCTGACTTCAGACTATACTACAAAGCTACAGTAATCAAGACAGTATGGTACTGGCACAAAAACAGAAAGATAGATCAATGGAACAGAATAGAAAGCCCAGAGATAAACCCACGTACATATGGCCACCTTATCTTTGATAAAGGAGGCAGGAATGTACAGTGGAGAAAGGACAGCCTATTCAATAAGTGGTGCTGGGAAAACTGGACAGGTACATGTAAAAATATGAGATTAGATCACTCCCTAACACCATACACAAAAATAAGCTCAAAATGGATTAAAGACCTAAATGTAAGGCCAGAAACTATCAAACTCTTGGAGGAAAACACAGGCAGAACACTCTATGACATAAATCACAGCAAGATCCTTTTTGACCCGCCTCCTAGAGAAATGGAAATAAAAACGAAAATAAACAAGTGGGACCTAATGAAACTTAAAAGCTTTTGCACAGCAAAGGAAACCATAAACAAGATGAAAAGACAACCCTCAGAATGGGAGAAAATATTTGCAAATGAAGCAACTGACAAAGGATTAATCTCCAACATTTATAAGCAGCTCATGCATCTCAATATTAAAAAAACAAACAATCCAATCCAAAAATGGGCAGAAGACCTAAATAGACATTTCTCCAAAGAAGATATACAGACTGCCAACAAACACATGAAAGAATACTCAACATCATTAATCATTAGAGAAATGCAAATTAAAACTACAATGAGATATCATCTCACACCAGTCAGAATCGCCATCATCAAAAAATCTAGAAACAAGAAATGCTGGAGAGGGTGTGGAGAAAAGGGAACACTCTTGCACTGCTGGTGGGAATGTGAATTGGTACAGCCACTATGGAGAACAGTATGGAGGTTCCTTAAAAAACTACAAATAGAACTACCATATGACCTAGCAATCCCACTAATGGGCATATACCCAGAGAAAACCATAATTCAAAAAGAGTCATGTACCAAAATGTTCATTGCAGCTCTATTTACAATAGCCAGGAGATGGAAACAACCTAAGTGTCCATCATCTGATGAATGGATAAAGAAGATGTGGCACATATATACAATGGAATATTACTCAGCCATAAAAAGAAATGAAATTGAGCTATTTGTAATGAGGTGGATAGACCAAGAGTCTGTCATACAGAGTGAAGTAAGTCAGAAAGAGAAAGACAAATACCGTATGCTAACACATATATATGGAATTTAAGAAAGAAAAATGTCACGAAGAACCTAGGGGTAAAACAGGAATAAAGACACAGACCTACTTGAGAATGGACTTGAGGATATGGGGAGGGGGAAAGGTAAGCTGTGACAAAGCGAAAGAGAGGCATGGACATATATACACTACCAAACGTAAGGTAGATAGCTAGTGGGAAGCAGCCGCATAGCACAGGGAGATCAGCTCGGTGCTTTGTGACCGACTGGAGGGGTGGGATAGGGAGGGTGGGAGGGAGGGAGACACAAGAGGGAGGAGATATGGGAACAGATATATATGTATAACTGATTCACTTTGTTATAAAGCAGAAACTAAAAAAAAAAAGACCCCAAATGATAGAATGTTAAGCTCTGGAAACCCAGGAGATGAGGATGGAGTGGGGCAGGAGTAGGGTTTACAGCAGAGAACTTCTGTACTTGGGGAAGACCCTGGTGCCCACCGTGTAGTTGAACATGAATTCTACTTAGAGAGGATCCTCGGGTGAAGGCCCCTGTTGAGTGAACCCTGATCAAACCTAAGAGGACATGCTCTGCTTTGGTAGGGACACACTTATACACAAACCTCTTCTATCTTCACACTTTATCATAGTAAATTCTGTTTTCTTCCAGAGAAGGTAAGGGCATAGGCTAGCAACAGCTTGCAGTCATGCAGAAAAGGTTTGGGTCTGAGGGCAGAAGGTTTGAGGTCAAGTCCAGCCCATGACAATGAGAAGCTAGTCACTTCACCTTTCTAAGCCTTGATTTTCTAAACTAAAATATGGAAATGAAACCTCCTTTGCCTTCCCCATAGGCTATGGAGAGGCTCAAATGACACGATTCACAGGAAAGTGCTTTCAAAGGATAAAAGTTGGAGCAAGGCGGTGGTGATAACAATGAATGTCGTGGCAGCATATTGTTTCCAGGAACATAGGCTGTTTTTTGATTCCTCCAATTCTTAAGTCAAGCCTGTTACATCTCAGAAATTAGAGGCAAGAACATATAAGTCATCCCACTCCAGCTCATTACCAGTAGAGATGGCAAAAGTGACATTCTGACCTGATACACAAAGCTATTTAAGAAACTTGAAAGTAAACACAGGATTATGTGTTTGCTGCCCTGGGCAATGAGCTGTCACTTTCATAAGCACTGAAGCCAATAAAATTTACCAGTCTACAGAAGCACTTTAAACCACTATCACCATACAAAACCTCGTTATTAATCACATTATGGTGGTATCTTTTGGGGGGCTAGTGTGATTATATGTGTACTTTATGCCCTAGTTAAAGTTTTATGGGACTACTGGAGCTGAGCTAGCCAAACAAAACTGAGACCAACAAGCCCCTCTCTTGTTTGGGTGAAGAGGGAGGGAAACAACATTGTTAATAACAGGGATTGGGGGTACAGAAGATTGTGTATAACTCACCAAGGGCTCTACAGGTGTTATCTTCACAGCAACCCAGGAGGTAGGCATGATGCTTATCCTCATTGTATATATAAGACAGGTGAAACTTGGAGAAATTAAGCCTTCCATCATGAGCCTTTTTTTAGGTGGCTCCAAATGAGCACTGGAAACCCACAGTTTAGTTGACACAGCAGCAGCTTCCTGCCTTAGTTGATATCAAGAGCTCAGGGCATTTCCTTGTGAGTGCTACTTTGAAAATTAATTTCTCCACCCACACTCCTAGATCTCCTTGGATTCCTCCTTCAACAGAAACCAGCATCCTGACCTGCAGTCCAGTGGGGCTCACAATAAGTGGCCAGCCAGCACCAACAGGTGACAACACCTGACCATGTGACAGTACCAACAATGGCCATGCCACTGTCACCAGCCACATGCCAGGCACCATTACTGTTACTTATTACATCAAGCCCCTAGGAAGATAACATCAATTTCTTTTTATAAAATTAGCAATAGGACAGTTAGAAAATTGTCCAAGGTCACATGGCTTTCAGGTGGCAGAGGTGGGATTCAAACTCAGGTCGACTTGGCTCCAAAGCCCATCATGTTGCAGTGACAGGACCAGGAATCACACCCAACATGCTACACCAGAGCCAGTGTTTTCAACCTCCACATGAGGATGGCTTTGCCATCATCCTAAGATTCTTTGAGACGCATCCCTTGGGATGAGGAATGGGCAAACAGCAAATCAAAACAATTTGTTCCTTCACATGTTACAAAAGAAACAATGAAAAGACTGATATATTTTGGGATTTTACATCCTTAAAAGGATGTTCCTGTATTAGAGGAAAGGAAAAAGTAATAAGTATTAATACTTTTTTCCTCAAAAACATTCAAATTGCAGATATTCAGGATTGAGGATGATCGAGCAGGAAGGACTGGTCCATATTATCTGCTTCCCTCTTTTATTTTGCAGGTAAGAGTAGTGAGAAAGGCAAAATGGCTTGCCCAAGAGTTCATGATGGTGGAAAAGGGGCAAAGATGCTGGGAGCCAGGCTGCTGGGGTTCAAATCCTGGTTCTTTTGCCTACTGCTGAGTCACCTGGACAAGTCATTTAATCTGTCAGTGTCTCAGTGTTCTCATCTGTAAAGTGGGGGCAACAGTAGTATAAACTTCATCAGGTGGCTGTGGGGATTAAAAGGGAACAGTGACTACAGGGAGAAGCTCAACGCAAGTGTGAGCCAACAGGATTATGATGCTCCTCATCATATAGCAAGTGGACCCTGGCCCAGGCCATCCCAGTGATAAACGTGAGCTTGTATCAGCTCACAGGGATGGCCTGACTCTCATGAACAGGGTCCTTAACTCAGAGGTTTAAACAAACAGATAAAAACAGAGAGGGGGAGGTTTACTACTGCTTTTTAAGGAAAATAAAAACACTTTTTGAGGAAAAAAACAGTGTTGAATTTGGAGGCAATGATTTTATACATGAAATTTAAAGAGAAGTTTTCAATGGGACAAAAATAGCAAGACTTTTCAAAAACCAAATTTTTTTAAGCACACTATTTTTAACACAATGAGATTCTCTTTTATAAAAAAAGAATCAACTTACTGGTCTTTTAAGTCTGGAATATTAAGGTATTTTCAGGGCTGAGGGTGAAATGGGTTCTTATTAATTTACTGACATCTAATTCATTTATAAATAGGCCAACTTTGAAAGCTTCTATAATCCACACACCTTTGTTTTAAAAATAAAAAATAAGAATGCTATATACTTATGTAGCATTTTGCCTTTCAAAGTAGATTTGTTCCCATTTTTCATTGCATAATGTGAAGTGAGGCAGGTATCATCACTGGAGGCTCAAAGAACAAGGGCTACTGCAGTGCAGCAAGTAAACAATGAAAGGCGCGTACAAAGAAAGGGTTCTAGTGCTGCCTTGTGACCTTAGAAGGTCACCTCAGCTCCAGTGCTCCAAGTTTCTTACCTGTAAATGGGCTGGTAAGGTTCCTGCCAAGTCTAAGATTCTAAGACATTACACACACGCACATACAAACACACACGCCACGTAATGTATTTTTAAGTCCCTAATATCCATCAATAATTATAGAACTTGGAGATTACACCTGCATTTAACCTTATGTCCTAAAGTATTATTTCCTTGAATGACAGGATGGCTACACATTTCAGTTAGGGTGTTAGGGCATCAAAGTGGCATTTGAAAGGCTTAGAAAATGTTTGATGAGCTAGTTTACTCTTCCTTTCATATGAAACTTGTTATTTGTTTTCAGCCCCTTTCAATCTATTAATATCACCTAATGCAGACCATTACATAAAAAATTACATGACTAAAGATAGAATGACAAGATGACACAGGCAAATGCACGTAATTTCTGCACTTTCAGGGGAATTTTCTTAGACAAACATAATTTTTGACATGCTGAAAAGCTGTGTCCCATGCTTTCGATGACCCTTGTTATACTGAGACTGTGAACCTATCTGCAAGTTAATACAGGGACACATGTTTTGGAGGCACTAGGCAAACTTTGAGTATTTTTACCATGAAATAATGAGCTATTTCAACTGCAACAGTGTTTGGAAATGGTGCACTTTGAAAGAGAGATAAGCACTGGCCTAACACAAAGGGCATTTTGTTTTAAAATTCTGAGCTACAGGAAGAAGGGGATAAATCATAAACACAAAAGCATTTAATACATGAAAACTGCCAGAATGGTTGTAAAATCTTACTAGGTATCCAAAGCGTGGAAAACTCAAACTAGAACTCTTTGTGGCTCTAGGGTCAGTCTGGGTAACAGACCCATGAATTCTCAGATGCAATGTCTCTTTATACCTTTGCAGAAAATCTTACCCTCGTGACCTTTGAGTTTCTATTTTTAGAATGGCTATTCTTTAATAGCTTGGTTTTGGAGTTTTGGTGCTGTGTAGGAAGATGCTAAAAGTTCAAAACCTTTTGTAGGTGGGAGAGGTGAAAAGGCGAAGAGAGTGAGGACGAAGAATGTGAAGTTCCCCCACTGCTGAGCTCTGCTAGTGTAGAAGCTTCCACCCCTGCTATTTCAGGACAGGGGATCAGAGGCTTGAAAGCTGCTCAGCTCTACCCAGCCCCTGAAACCTGGTTTAACAGAAGTCTGGATATTCCTTTCTATCCTCTCTCATGCTTAAAAATAGTGTGAAATCGACACTAAAATGACACACCGTCTAATCCAATGCTTCATTGTTCACTTTCCTTCTGGGGCTTTTTTTATGGACATGGAGAGAGAAAAAAATACCGACTAGTGTTAGGACTGAAAATCAGACACTAGCATCAAAAGAGAGCCGACTCACCAAGAATGACCTGAGGCCACATCCCAGGCACACAGTTATGTGTTAATAAAAGAGCAGGTTCTAGAGCAAGGTCGGCCTGGGTGCAAATCTTGGTGTCCCTACTCAGTAGCAATGTGACCTTTATCAACTTACCCTTCCTCTGGGCCCCAAGATTTTCATTATAAAAAAAGAAAATGCATCTTATCAGATTACTGCTAAGATTAAATCTAAAGTGATACATGATTCACATATTAACTGAGATAAAACAAGCATCAGTAAGTGCTAGTTGTTACCAGTTTTAATAGCAAAATAATTATTATTGTACTTAGGTAAAATGACAAATTTGGAGGAATTATACGTGCGGATAGAAAGACATTATAAAATTATAATAATTAAAATAGCTTGATATTGGTCCATGAATGGAGAAACAGAACAATAGAATAGGATAGGGAGTTCAGATATAGTCTTTTTTTTTTTCACCATCTTTATTGGAGTATAATTGCTTTACAATAGGTGTTAGTGTCTCCTTTATAACACAGTGAATCAGCTATATATATACCTATATTCCCATATCTCCTCCCTCTTGTGTCTCCCTCCCACCCTCCCTATCCCACCCCTCTAGATGGACACAAACCACTGAGCTGATCTCCCTGTGCTATGCGGCTGCTTCCCACTACCTATCTATTTTACATTTGGTAGTATATATAAGTCCATGCCACTCTCTCACTTTGTCCCAGCTTACCCTTCCCCCTCCCCATGTCCTCAAGTCCATTCTCTACATCTGTGTCTTTATTCCTGTCCTGACCCTAGGTTCATCAGAACCTTTTTTTTTTTTTTTAGATTCCATACATATGTGTTAGCATATGGTATTTGTTTTACTCTTTCTGACTTACTTCACTCTATATGACAGACTCTAGGTCTATCCACCTCACTACAAATAACTCGATTTTGCTTCGTTCTATGGCTGAGTAATATTCCATTGTATATATGTGACACATCTTCTTTATCCATTCATCTGTTGATGGACACTAAGGTTGCTTCCATGTCGTGGCTATTGTAAATAGAGCTGCAGTGAACACTGTGGTACATGACTCTTTTTGAATTATGGTTTTCTCAGGGTGTATTCCCAGTAGTGGGATTGCTGGGTTCTATGGTAGTTCTATTTTTAGTTTTTTAAGGAACCTCCATACTGTTCTCCATAGTGGCTGTAACAATTTACATTCCTACCAACAGTGCAAGAGGGTTCCATTTTCTCCACACCCTCTCCAGCATTTACTGTTTGTAGATTTTTTGATGATGGCCATTCTGACTAGTGTGAGGTGATACTTCATTGTACTTTTGATTTGCATTTCTCTAATGATTAGTGATGTTGAGCAACCTTTCATGTGTTTGTTGGTAATCTGTATATCTTCTTTGGAGAAATGTCTATTTAGGTCTTCTGCCCATTTTTGGATTGGGTTGTGTATTTTTTTGATATTGAACTGTATGAGCTGCTTGTAAATTTTGGAGATTAATCCTTTGTCAGTTGCTTCATTTGCAAATATTTTTCCCATTCTGAGGGTTGTCTTTTCATCTTGTTCATGGTTTCCTTTGCTGTGCAAAAGCTTTTAAGTTTCTCAGATATAGTCTTTTATATACAATCACTAGATTTATGAAAAAGGTGACACCACAGTGGAAAGAATTTTCAATAACTTGTGATGAGCCAATTATATATGCATCTAAAAAATGAATTATGACTCCCTACCTCACATCATCTACAAAACTCAACTCTAAGTAGATTATAAGTCTCAGTGTGAAAGAAAAAACAATGAAGCTTCTATAAAATACAGGAGAATACAGTCATAACCTAGAGGTGAGCAAAGGTTTCTTAAACAGGACCAAAAAAATCATTAACCCTAAGGAAAATGTCCATTGGCTTATATTAAGATCAAGAACCTCTGTTCATCAAAAGATACAAAAAGGATGGCAACTTCACGGTAGGAGAAAAACGTGCAACATTACCTGGCAAAAAAACTGGTATCCATAATATATAAATATCCCTATAAATCAATAATAAAAAGAGAGACAATCTAGTAGAAAAATAGGCAAAATGTAAATAGGTACTTCACAAAATAAGATATCTAGGTGTCCAATAAACACATGAAAAGATGCTTGGCTTTTTTAATCACCAGGGAAATGCAAATTTAAACTACAATGAGATATTTTCAAACATCACCAGAATGGCTACAATGAAGAGATTAAAAAAAAAAAAAAAACTAAGTGTGGATAAGAATGTGGAACAAATGGAATCCTCATAAACTGTTGTTAGGAGTTTAAATTGGTTCAACTACTTTGAAAAGCAGTTTGACAGTATTTAGTCAAGCTAAAATATTCATAGCCAATGACACAGCAATTCTACCCAAAGATATAAACCCAAAAGAAATGCATACACAGGTGCTACATAAGAAAGGTACCTGAATGTTAATAATGGCACTACTTGTTACAGCCAAAATCTCGAAGTAACCAAAATGTCCATCCAATACATTAGATAAATTATAGCTTACTCATATAGCAACATAATTACTACAAAAAAATAATTTTTAAAAACTATGCTGCACACAGTAACATGAATGAATAGAAAACACAATGTTGAACAAACAGAGCCCTTTACAAAGGACAACATACTATGTGGTCCTATTTATATAAAGCTCAAAATGGAAAATTTATTGATGGTGGTAGAAACAGGGTATTGTTCTCTTGGAGATAAGAAGAAATTGGGGGGAGGGCAGCCCACAATTGTCTCTGGTAGTTGCATAATACTCTCTATCTTGAGCTAAGGAGTAGCAAAATGGATAGCTGGTGACTGGAAAATTCACTGAGCTGTGTTGTGCTTTCAGGATTTCAACACTTCTATTTATTTAAGTTACACTGGCATAAAAAAATTAAGTTAAAAAAGTAGAATATGAGCTTTCTAAGCAAATAAAAAGGAACAACAATATTTCAGACAGTGTAAAACTACTGCAGATGATTCTGATGGGTTTTCAGAAGTAGTGCTATATTTGCCCTGCCTATCACCTCTGGAGCCAGGGATTGGCATTTCATGCAGCCCGGTTTACTGGCTGGATCAAAAACATATAGCCTGTCTATGCAGGCATCCTACTCCAATCACCTAAGTGGTATCAGCCTCTACTGTTGTTCAGGAGTATCTCTCCACACCTGGACTTTAGTTCAATTTCATCTGTTAGATGGACAAAAGAGTATATGTGTGTATTTACTTTTGTAAATGGGGATCCTGATCTCACTGAAGAGTATTGCAGATGTTGATGGAAAAGCTATAATAGATTTGACTAGTTGTATATAAACTCTGAATCACAAGTCTCTTTGAAATTAGTTTCCTCCCTGCCTCATTTACTTCCTTCATTCATTTATAGAGCCTTCCTTCCTTCCTTCCTTCCTTCCATCCACGCATGTACATGTCCACCTAACTGTCCATCCATCAGTCCATCGATGCATTGATCCACTCATCCATCCATGCACCCACCCATTCCTTCATCTACCCATTCATCCATCCATACATCCAACTAGCAAGGTAGTTAAGAGCGTGGCCCTGGAGCCATTCTGCCTGAGTTTGGATCCTAGCTCTGCCACTCATTATCTATATGACCTTGAGTTCAAGGACAAGGAGAGATGAGGCTGAAGAAGTAGGCAGGCATCAGATCATCTAATTCTTTGTAGACCACATTAGGGAGTGTGGGCTTTATTCTACCTGCAATGGGAAGCCATTAACAGGGTTTAAATAGGAGTGGAATAAAGTTAACAACTTCCTATTGCCTTTCTTCCCCTACCCTTTCTCTTTTTAATGGAATTAAAATTCAGGTAATTTGAGGATTCCTGTTATTCTGGACTCCACTTACTTGATACTTCAGTGTATTAAGGACGAGTGATGAATCACATAAAAACTTGAGTACTAAGTGGTTAGGAGTCAGGACTATGGCTAGAATTCTTCCTCTATACCTTCTCAACTAAGTCCTTTAATGTCACCAAGTCTCTATTATTATGATGATAATAACAGTAATTTATATCTGCAGAAGTGAGTAAAGATATAGTGAGAGGATTCCCATAAAACACTTAGCATAGTCCCTGGCATATAATAAGCACTCAATAAATGGTAGCTATAAAATGTTGTGCAGAATACAAATATGATGTGTAATTTTCCCCCAAATCTTGAATTTAATACAAGGTTTAGCTTGTGTGAAATCTTATTCACTTTAACCTCCTTTCATGAAGGTATCAGTTCACCTGGAAGATTATAGAGCAGCATCTCATCATATTGTAAGATGTTTAACCAAATGACAAAATGTGCAGAAATTCCAGGAAATTAAGATTCCTGATAAGAGTGAGCTAAGTAGGGCTTCCCTGGTGGTGCAGTGGTTGAGAGTCTGCCTGCCGATGCAGGGGACACGGGTTTGTGCCCCGGTCCAGGAAGATCCCACATGTCGCGGAGCGGCTGGGCCTGTGAGCCACGGCTGCTGAGCCTGCGCGTCCAGAGCCTGTGCTCCACAACGGGAGAGGCCACAACAGTGAGAGGCCCGCGTATCGCAAAAAAAAAAAAAAAAAAGAGTGAGCTAAGTGACTCCTAGAAGTTAGCTTATAATTGAAAAATGGTCTTACTGACATGCTCTGTATTTGTACTTTTTCTTGGTCCTCTGGCCAAAACAACTAAGAGTTTCAGGAAAACAGAACCTGGATCCTTGACACCTTATCTCTTGGCAAAATAATTGTTTCTGGATCCACTTACAGGTCTACGAAAGGTCTCTTTCTTAGCCCAAAGAGAAGAAAAGAATAGGAAAAAAAATGAATTATTTGGAAAGGAATATCAAGTTTGTGCTATATATTAGTAATGTAAAAACAAATGTGAAATATATTTTACCTACCTTTTGGGGGTGGTATGGCTGCAGCATTGGGAGGTACAGTGGAAGATAAAGAA
The DNA here is from genome assembly GCF_964341445.2 of Mesoplodon mirus. Lineage (NCBI taxonomy): Eukaryota > Metazoa > Chordata > Mammalia > Artiodactyla > Ziphiidae > Mesoplodon > Mesoplodon mirus. Next base: position 74,817,322 of record NC_138985.1, read on the forward strand.
AGAGGAAAATTCTAGTTGGGTGGTAAATAGTCCAAGGCAGGACAAAGGACAGCATATCCAAGAAGCAATTTCTGCATGCCCTTATTGAAATTTCCTTTATAAGAAAAATTATTCTAAGAAGCGACACATTAAGAGACTGTCATATAGCAAATTTAGCATGGATATAAATAATTGCCTGTTCAGCCATGTGAGATGGGCACTGGAGGGTTATGTTGGGATAGAGGCTGATTAATGAGCAGCTGGGATGTGCCTCACTGAAGACCCAGCAAGTACTGTGTGCCATCACATGACCATGGATGACATCTTGACCTGAGGCTCAGAGCCTTAACCAGAGCTGGGGAGCTGGCAAAAGGGGCTAAAAATAAGTAACCCTAAGTCCGATAAATACGAAATTAAGGAAAGAGGACAGTCCAAGATGTCCTTTCTTGTCTTTCATACTCAGTATGACTCCCCTTAAAAACTCAGTGATTACCTGTCGGTGTTAGGATAAAATGCAAATACTTTAGCAAAACATTCAACACGTCCCAGTCTGCCCCTACTCCATTCTCCTAACTTTCCTCTGACCTATGACTGAATGCTAAAGGCAGCCATAGTTTCTACCTCTTCATCAAATAAAACACCCCTGCTTGTATCTGCACATGTTAAGCTCTTGGGTTTCCCTCTTCATGGAGTCCACTGAGTCATCCTCCAAAGCCCATCCCTTTGTTAAAGGCACTTCCCTCTAGCCCTGCCCAACTTCCACTTCCTTTGTGTTTCCACAGACCTTTATTTCCTCTACCTGTTCGGAATCCCCACACTTGATTATGAAACTACAAAAAATAGGAATCCTGATTTAGTAATTTCTGCATTCTTCATAGTTCTCACATGGCCAGCCTTCCACGGACACATGCCCACATTCCCTTCCTTGGTTTCCTTCCTCCTCGTGCCTCCCTCAACATGTTTTTCTTCTACATGGTTTCTATTATGCCCCACTTCATGCACTTTTAATAAAACGGGATGAGGGATGTCCGCCAGCTTTTGCACAGCACATGTCTCAGCACTCTTGCTGTGACGGGGCACTTTGGAAGGCTCCACACATGCTTCACCCACTGCTTTAAAATAAATATTCCAACCTGCAAAATAACCCAGTCCTCTGCCTTCTCTCTCCCAGTTTTCTGAAATCCAAATATAGGTGTTCTCTTAATAAAAAAAATGAGGAACTTTATAAAGGAAGCAGATTAATTACACAAATGCACAGAAAAGAAAACCCACATCTGATATGTACCCAAAATACAGTAGGTAGTCCTCCTCTGTAGATCAACTGCCAACCAACAACTAGTCCTGCCAGGGAGGGGGGGGTCACTTACCCACTCCCCACACGCCTCATTTACCACACATGGCTTTGGGCAGGAGCACTAGGACTTAGTGCCCATCTCAGGTCCATGTCAGACTCTGTCACAAGGCACATATGGCCTCAAGGATTGCAGAACAGTGTTAATAATGTGTACCCCCTGGATGGTGGAATTAAGGGAGATACAGGGGGATATCGAGGGAATAATCTATTGACAATCATGCTTTTGCCAACAAGGGCTTTGAGAGGATGAAGATTTATATTAGTGAACAAAACAGAGTTAAATCCCTAATATTTTTGTCTATATATAGTTCCATTCAATCCTCTTACAGAAGAGTGCATGATAAGAAGCATGGCTCTCTCCTACCCAGGATCACATGGGCAGGTTTGTGCAGAGGGCCCTCTCAGTGCATAAACAGAACACCAGGCCTCAAGAAGCATATCCTCAAGCATCGTGTAAATAATTTAGGAAAAGTTCAAGCTTCACACAGGCACTGGACTGAGATTTATCAAAAACAGAGGAAACTAAAGGATAAGGTATTACATATCAGACGAGTAACAGCTGGCTGGAAAACTTGAAAAGGACATAATCTGAATTATAGGACACTTGGGGAATTTATTTCAGCAAATACGAAGGTGAGCAGCCTAGAAAGGTAAGCTATTTACTTCAGAATATTGCAGTGACCATGTACAAGAACTGTTCTAAGCTCCTTACAAGTATCTTCTCATTTAATCTTCATAACAATTCCACAAGGTAGGTAGAGTTATCATCCCCACTGTACAGATGAGAAAACTGAGGCACAGAGGAGTGATGTAGCTTGGTTCACAGAGCTAAGAAGAGGCAGAGCCAGGGTTTAACAACAGTTTGGGTCCAGAGTCCCTGTTATCAAGCTACTCAACAGACATCAATTTTCCTCTATGGAAGATTTTTAAAGCAGAAAGTTAATACTTTCTAGAACGCCTGTTTACTGTGACTTCAAAGTAAATTCAATTCCATTTCTTTCTTCTCTGATCCATTATTTTAATGAAGACTTGATCTTGCTAACTAAGGTAATTTTTGGATATGCAGTTCTTATAGTTGGTAAGAACACTGCATTTTCCAATTTATCTATGGCAGACATGTATTCGCGTGAAAATGTTACTGTTTTCATGCCAGAGGAAAAAATTCAACAATTCATAGACTCTTAGGGACATGTTATTTGTTCACTGGCTTAATAGATCCTTGTCTTAATAAAGAAGATACAAAATTCGTCTCTTTTAATGCAAGACTAATATCCTGGAAGATTAAGAAAATCAAACGAATCAGACCAATCTATTTTTTGTCAAGCAATTATATAACGCTTAATATACACCAGCCAATGTTCTCCATGCTTTACAATTATTAAATCATTTAATTCTCATATGAGACAGGTTCGATTCTCATCTCTATTTCACAGGCGAGGAAAATCAAGGCACAGAGAGGCTAAGTGATTTGTCTGCAGTCACAAAGCCAGAGAGAGGCAGAGGCAGAATGTAAGTGTAGGAAGCATTCAGCCTGCAGAGGCTATTCTCTGAACAAAATATGTGTGTAATCAGTGTACTTGGAGGTCTCCTTGCCCCAGTGGCTTTTTAACTGCACAGTTGCTGCTGCTGCTGTCCTAACCATTACGCAGCTAGAACTTTCCCAGTGTTCACATAATAAAGCCATTGAGCCCCTTTGACCCTGAGGGATCACAAACATACCCATGACTACCCCAGATGTCTCAGATTTAAAATAAGTAGCCAAATTATACTACTTCTGTTCATTAAAAATAGCCCTATGCACTCCGATTTCTTTAAAATATTATATTAGGACTGGATTTCTATTTCACAGAAATAGCCTCAAAAACAAACAAACAAACAACCAGGTATTTGGTGGTATTTTGGGAAATATATTTGAGTAAAATGTGGCACATTGACCAGGGTGTGTTCCCAGAGTACATCTCATTGTCTTGAACACACAGACATCCTAGAAGTGATGTCTAGGATCTGGCTTTGCAGTTGATAAAATTATTTTCACTATTAAAGAGCACTAATAAAATTAGGTTCAAGCTCTTGTTACTGCTTTAATGAGATGAGTTTTTCATCTTATAGATTGTGGGCTAATTAGTATTCCAAGAAATGAAACATTGGTTTCTTGTTCCTGGGCCTCTGGGATGCCCACACATATAGATTCTGCCTCAGAAATGTGTGTCTGTGAAGAAGTCAGACTTAAATTGATGGGTAAAGATATATTTTAACCCTTTGTTATCCACACTCTTCTTATACTGAATGTCTACTACTTTCCGCCCCTGGTCTTGCTGACATATAATGATAATTAACTCCTGAAGTTTCTATAATATCCTTGTATTTTCAGGTGGTTGTTATCCAATCACAGACTGCCTCCAGTTGAATTTTTCCTAAACCAAATTCAACAAAGGTTATTTTGGCCTTCAGCTTCTTGGCCATCATCGTTCTCTCTCTCTTTCTTTCTTTCTTTTTCTTTTTTTTTTGCAGTACGCGGGCCTCTCACTGTTGTGGCCTCTCCCGTTGTGGAGCACAGGCTCCGGACGCGCAGGCTCAGCAGCCATGGCTCACGGGCCCAGCCGTTCCGCGGCACGTGGGATCCTCCCAGACTGGGGCACGAACCCGTGTCTGCAGGCGGACTCTCAACCACTGCGCCACCAGGGAAGCCCTCTCTTTCTTTTTAAACCCTCACCAAGAAGAGGTCATTTTAGATAAGAACACATCTTAATGAAGAAACGAACTAAGGATGAGACTAAAACTAAGATGTTTATAACTTCAGGAGGAAGATTCTGATGAAAATTCTCAACCCTTCCTTCCACATGAAATAAAAGTTAATGCTCGGGCTTTAAGATAGAGCAGTAACAAGCATTTAAACCTAGTTTTATTAGTGCTTTATTATAGTGAAATTAATTGAGCCACTCTGCTTAAAATCCCTCAAAGTCCCAACTCCTCTCAAAGTCTTTACCATGTGTACCCTGCCTAGCCCTGAAGACACCAATTTCACATTTTTAAAAATAAAATTTCCAGAATGTATTTATCAAGTGAGAGGGAGAAAACAGTTTCAAATTTTGAGAACAAGATAGAATGACCAAAACAAATCAAATCAAATAAACTGTTTGCAAGACTTCTAGACTTGAACATACACTTTTCCTCTACTTGAAACACCCAGCCTCATCTCATTCCCCTACTTGGTGGTAACTCCGAAGGTCTTTCAAGACCCAGCGCAGTTGTTACCACCTCTATGGGATGCCTTGTCCCCATTATCTTCAGGCCGACATGTCTAAGTGTCTCCAACTCACCCTCTGTCAATTCCCCAATCCTATGTCTGCTTTTGTGTGTCTCCATAGAAATTCAAAGACCCCGGAGACCCGGGACTACTTCTCTGTCTTTGTACTTAGAGTTTCCAAACATGTTTGTTGAATGCATGGTTGGATGTGAAGTGGTACCTGTCCCGTGGGGCAGCATTATTGAAGTTGCAATATTCAAAAAGGCTTCATCTCCTTACACTGAAATATTGCCCTGAAATCTTGTATTCTCACCAGTGCCAGTTAATCACTAAACATTTCTCCCCACTGACAAAACAAAACACGATCACAGGAGAAGGCTCCACAAAGACCACGCCCACATATTTCAATGCCTGGGCTCTAAAATAAGCATGTAAGTGTGTAGAACCCATCATCATACTGTCCCAGGAAACATGCCCTCCCGTATTTAAAAATACACTTGTTTGGCTTGATTCAGGCTGCTCCTCATTCCAGGTCTACATGAGTCACTGGAGAAACATCCTATTAGAGTGCCCCCCACGGACTGGCTTCCTTTGCATGTTTGCAATGAGTCAGGAGGTGTGAGTCACAGTTCACTCTTATGACAAAAAGAACCTGCTCTCCCTTTCTATTCATTACCAATATTTTTTGGGCTTCATTGGCACCTTTTAGAAACATCTAAGGGAGCCAGGGGCAGCTTGAGAATGAGTATTATTTATTTTTTACAAGCTACTCTACTTAAAGCACCTTTCATCAGAGCAGCAGGATACTTTGGAGGTCTGACACATCCAAAGCTCACCTGGGAGGCCAGTATCTGGCCATGTTGCCCTGCCCTGTCATCAATAGGGAGCAGGAAGGCTCAAAGGAGGTAAAGGCATTGCACGAGGTCCCTCTGCACGGCTGACACTTCAAACTGGTCTCCCAGAGCCACTGTTGATAAATGGCTGGCTGGCTACTCTTTCTTGGTTATGATATGCAAATGCTTGGCTAAGGAGAGAGACATTCTCCAGAATAATCAATGGCCAAGTAGTGAACATGAAGCAAAGTGGAAGGACAGCCAAAGGACTGCAATCTTGTAGATGTCATCCAGGGCACTCAGAACCTGCCAATGGAAGAATTTTTAAGCTCCATGATAGTTATAAACAATAGAGGTTAATTCCTTTCATTCCATTCCAGAAAACATTTTAAGTGGCTATCCACAGAGGGAAATCAAGCATGGAATCAGCTGCAGAATAAAGTACAGTGAGTTATATACCACAAAGGAAGAATATGCAAAGGGTAGGAGAGTCTGGGGAAGTGTAGGTTTATTTTCTTAGAGGAACTGGCATTTGAATTGGACCAAAGGCTGGGTAGAATCTAATTCATAGTTCTGAATGTGTTTTTCATTCAGAACAATTTCCCAGTCAGGCGCATTCCAAATTCACTTACATTCAGACTCCAAATTCCATAATCAACATCTCTTGGAAGCCATTTAAATGCATGAATGTAAGTCTGCCTGCAAGGGAGAGGCTTCTATGCAGTTCTATGAAGAATAGTTTTACAGTGGCCAAAGAATTAAACAGAGACTCACTAAGTCCAGATCGCTCTGCTTTCCAGGGGATCATGGTGCAGTGAATTCTGCCTCTGCTTTAATAGAAGGTGATAAAAATACTTGCCACCCACTTACCTCAGAGGAACACTGCAAGGATAGATAATGTTCAAAGCACTTTGAATTTTTAGGCAAAAAGTGCTCTGTGAAAACAAAGCTGTGTTATCATGAATGTTGGGTAAAAAGGAAGCAAAAACAATGTCTAGATCATGTGTTTAGGGGGGAAAAACCAGACATTAGATTGTAACTTTCAAGAAAGTCAGCATTACACAGTCAAGGCCTGAAAGTCCTTTCCCAAGAGGTAGGGCCATAACTATTCAGGGTACATTGAATATATGAAGAAATGAGGCAAATTTGGTATCTTTGATAATAGAGGTTTCTAAGAATAAAGAATCAGGAAAAGGAACTGCAAGGCAGTTTGTCCCACGATGAGGTATTGGGGACATAAATTTTGGAGGCCAAGAGAATCAGAACTGATTCTTAAAAAGTCAAGAAGAGAACACACAGAGGACACTGAGAGAAAAACCTTTCAATGCCCAAGGCCAAAAGGGGTGAGTGGTATTCAGTGATGCAGAATAAAGACAACAGAGGATAAAGGAAAGGCGTAAACAGTTAGTGAGTAACGCTCTGAATTAGATTACAGCGCTATGTAGAAGGAAGAAATGAGACTCTTAGAAGCCTTAGGTAATAGTCCACTCTCTGGTACCAAATAGACATATGTTTTCTGGGGGAATTACTTAATTTCTCACAACTTCACACAGCTGAGAGAGTCAAAGGAGAAAATATATAAAAAGTATCCTCAAAGATGTTCTGGTATCATACAAATGTCAGGGATGGTGATAACTGAGCAGAGTTGGTGGGAATGATGAAAAATCAGGAGAAAGTCCACAAAGGAGAGTCATACATTTTGGTGGTGGAATTTTTTCTTCTTTTTAAAATACATGTATGATACTGAAGTTGGAGGGAAGCTTCTGGAAAAGATCTAGTAACCCAGAAGGACTTCCATAATAGGGAACTATTCACGACAGGTTTTCAACAAATTGAATATAGAAGATAAAAGAAACAGAGATCACGTTGAGAGCCTGGGTTGGCAGAAATCACAGGAGAATAAAGTGGCCAATGAAAATGGAAAGCTGGGGAAAGAAGGTGGTAAAATGGTGAGGAGTAAGTACTTTGCTGGTGAGAAATGCCAGTGGGGTTATTATGGAATAAAAGGTAAGCGTCTAATAAAATTATAAAATGAAGGGTTAAAATTTATTTGTGGAATTCTCTGCATCCACTAGTCTCACAGCAAAGAAAATGGAAACTCTCCTATGGAGAAAGAGTAGCATATGCCCTTTAATGTTTTAACAAAAGAAAATCTGCAACAGAGAAGTGTCTCGTGGGATTAGGTTTGACGCCAGCAGTTCCTGTGCCTGATGTGGGAGAGTCACACATGTTTTTCTGTTATTTTCAGTAATTTCAAAAGCTTTTTGTTTTTACTCCAGGGTGATATATACGTTTGCATTTCCATCTCCAATTCAGCTAAAATCATCCTCAGAGCACAAAACTAAAGTCAAGTAGAAATAATTTGAGATCATTTTACTCATCAGAGGCCCCTGTGGCACAGGTTGAACAGGTGACATTGTTAAAAGTAGCTGTGATACTGTACAAAGAGTTCTTGCATAAGTCTTCCAATCCACGACCAACAGAAGTGAAGCCACATGGAAAGGAGTTAGCATCATTATGACAAAAACATTAACTGCTACAGAAATAACAAAAATATAAACACTAGAGCACCTGGCTGTGATGAGTATTTGATTGACGTGGCAGGCAACACTGTAAGAGTGGCAAATCCCCCCCCCCACCAAGATATGACTTCATTGATAGTGGGCCCTAGAACAAAAACAGCCAGTCCCAAACTTAAAGGAGTGTATGTTTCTCACACCGTGTTGCCACCACTTGGTGTATTTCTCTGCCAGAGAAGGAGGAATAGGACATTCTGCTGCCCATCTCATCAGTCAAAAACGGTGGGTATAAGAAATCAATGCTGTGCCTTCCTTCTACTTGTACATTATGATTCTATATAAGTCTAAAAGCTATTTGGGAAGAGGAAGTTGGGGAGATCAGAGAAGAGAGGAGCATATGTAATAGGTAATGTCAACATTCTGTATAGGAGAGGAAATAAGGAGAAACAACCCTAAGGTTACATGGTTGCACGACCTTGGCTGTCCCTCTAATGTCCTTAGGGGAAAGGAACAATGTGAAGATTAATGTTGCCATTTGTCATTTTACAGCCATAAGCCTGAACACATGAAGGCCTTATTCATCATGCACAGACAGCAGGCCCCTGACATATATAAGGTATATTTCAAACAGCAAGGTCTTTGCCTACTTTGCTGAACTACTGTGGGCTCTTGAGTTATCTTTGGAACAGCAGAGGTCTGTGTGTGGCAAAGGAAAGCAGAGGGGGGCCAAAAGAAGGCTTCTATTTCAGGCCTAGAGAGGACACACACATTTATAATGTTTGAGTGTGTGTGTGTATAAATATATATACATATATTTCCCCCTCTGTCCAATTTCTCCTAGAAATTATCAGCTACAGTAAGGGAGTGGGGAGTAGAATATAGGCATTGTTTGAAAAGCACTACCAAAGAGACACAAAAGATTGAGTTTTTGACATAAGTTTTAAAAATGCAGCTAACAGGGCTTCCCTGGTGGCGCAGTGGTTGAGAGTCCGCCTGCCGATGCAGGGGACGCGGGTTCGTGCCCCAGTCCGGGAAGATCCCACATGCCGCAGAGCGGCTGGGCCCGTGAGCCGTGGCCGCTGAGGCCGCGCGTCCAGAGCCTGTGCTCTGCAACGGGAGAGGCCACAGCAGTGAGAGGCCCGCGTACCGCAAAAAAAAAAAAAAAAAAAAAAAAAAAATGCAGCTAACAAAATGAAGTCACAACCCCTGAAATACTGGCCAAGGAAAGGAGAGTAAAAATATGAGTATCGAGCCATGCGCAGTGGTGACCTTGCCCACAAGGACACAGTAAGGCAGAGCAGACACCCACCCAGTTGCACGTCCTGAGAACTGTTGTCTGTGGATTTACCCCAAAGTGGTCTTAGATGTCCTTGATTTTGTTTTCTATCCTGATGAAACACTTGTAGCTAATTACACTTTCAAAAATAAAGAGGTTTGTGATTTACGTTTCACAACATATATAACAGCTTTCATGTATTCTTGACAGTTCTATTTTGTTCAAGAGTTACATGTTCCCTGGGACTTTTAGTTTTCTATTTTATCTTACATTTCACTGTAAAGGCATATTCAGAGGCATGTGTTTTTGTAAAACCAAGTTTATTTGGGGCAGTTTTGTAGTAATTAATCAGAAGTTTCCATATTAACCCTATTCCTGCTGCTAGGCACTGATTTCTCTTACTTGTAGCCTGATTTCTTTCTTCCCTGGGTTAATCTGCAGCCCAAGCAGAACTGCTCAGTTGCCATGTTGGGGATATCGGGGTTATGGCTTAATGTTTTGGGGCCCAGAAACCTGTAATTCCAGGCAGTGATTGGTGATATGAACAAAGAAAGATGCAGGTTATATGGAGAGAGGCAAGGAGAAATTTATCACAATGATCAGAAATTCAATTCCAAAATCGGAGACACCCTTGCTCTTTCTCTCATATCCCACGCCAAATCCACTGCCAGTGCAGAGGAGCCCCCTCTCAAAGGTCTGTCTCTAAAAGTCGATCTGAATCGGTCCACTGCTCTCCATCCCCAGTGTTAGGAAACCACTGTCCTCTCACCTCACCAGCTTCTTAGCTAGTCCTCCTCATTCCATCTGTACCCACTCCACCTGCTACAGCCCATTCTCCACACAGCACCCAAAGTGATATTTTAAAATACATCAGAGCATGCTCTTTCCTGCATCAAACCACATGCCTATCACACTTGGAATGAAATCTGTTTGGATGTCATTCTGCAAAGCCCCAGGAGCTCTGACCCCCGCCCACCTCCCCAGCTTCATCTCTACCACTCTCCCCTTGCCCCTCCCTCCAGGTGCACTGGTCTTCCTTCCGTCCCAACACTCACAAATCTCAGTTCCAACTGTAAGGCCTTTGCACTGGCTGTTTCCTTGGCCTGCGATTTTCTTTAATTTTGCTTGGCTACTTTCCTCCAGACATTCAGGTCTCAGCTTAAATGTGACCTCTTCAGAGAGGCCCTCCTGGTTTGGGTTTAAGCATATGTTCGCGGGGCTTTCTTTACTGGTATCTGGCCGAGTGTTCTCATAATCAGATACCTTTAATATCTTTATGGGAAGGGTTAGGGTTTGGGCCGTTTGTCAGTATGTCAAGATGGGTTTTTTTCCTCGTACAGAGCACTGAATAGTCAGATACTAAATTGAGCTGGTAGGTTAATGGGGTTTATGTAAGTTATACGGTCTTAATTTGGTAATTGTAAATAGCACTAAGTAGCCCTTCTACCTATACTACTCCAAGAGTTAAGACAGCAGAAGGATTTAGAAAGAACATTTTTTTATAGTCAGTTAATTTATCGTGTACAATTGCTGTAAATGATAATGTGTACAGATTTTCTGTTCAAATATTCAATTGTAAACTTCTTGTTAAGACTGTTGTTTCTATTGCTTTTGTATGGAATGACATTGCTAATGACTAGCTAACGTGAATTGCATATTTACTGTGCTAAGCACGTTCACTTCATTATATATTAATCCTGACAACATTATAGGTAAGACTGTTACTGTCTTCAGTTAAGAACGAGGACATTATGGCTTTGCCACCATCTCCACACTACCAAATCCAATGGTATATGCCAAGTTCTCCTCTTATCCCTCCTGAATATCACTCAAGTTTGACATGGTGCTTACTTTTCCCCTTGTGGGTGAGACATCACTTCCTCTTGGCTCTTCGGACAACTGATCTCCTGCTTCACTGGTCCTTCCTCCTATTCTTAACCTCCAAACCTGGGGCTCAGTCCTGCACGTCTTGGCTTCTCTACCTGTACTCACTCCATGGGTGATGACGTCTCATCTAGTCTCTCGGCTCTGAGTCCTCTCCCTGCAGCCAATGCATATTTTCCACTGTCATCACCATTCAGATGTCTCACAGACACCTCAGACAAACAGCCAAGACTGGATTCTTGATTTCCCTCCTCAAGCCCTCCCCTCCCCCAGCCTTCCCTTCTGTAGTAAATGGCCAAAGGCCTTAAGGCATCTTTGACTCCTTTTTCTCTCAAACCCATACCCAATACAACAGCAAATCTGGCTGGCTCTTGAAAATAAATTCAGAACCTGACTACTGGTCACCAACTCCACCACTATCTGGTTTAGTCACATCACCTCCTGCTTCAAGTGGTCTCCTAACTACACATTCTGTTCCACCCTTGCTATAGTCTCTTTTCCACTAAGAATCCAGAGGGATCCTTTAATAATGTAAATAAGATTATCAGTACAGGAGAGAACAGAATGTAAGCTCCACAAGATGGGCCTCTGTCTCATCTGTTGATTTTGTACCCTTAGTGTCATCACAGGCTGGCTGGCGCTTAGATGAATATTAGTCGAGAGGATGGATGAGTTCATGACGGTCACACGTCCTGCACCAGGTCACAGTCCTGACCCAGGATCTGCCAGACTCTGTGCCTTTCTCCCCCAGGTGGTAGGGCCTCTCAGGTGGAAGAGTAAGTCACAACTATTGAGTTGTTTGAGTACTTCTAGCTTTAAAAAGATGATTTACCATTCATCTACATACTCCAAAGAAATGTTCTAGAAAAGTTCCTGTGAGATAAGCAGAGCCTAGAGTTAGACACTGAGCTTTACTATTATGTTCTTGAACACACGTACATTGTTATTACCCTCATCATAGGCCTCTTTACTCATATCATTATACTGAATTCAAAAGCTACTAAAACCATTAAAAGAAGAATACTTTTATCCTCACTATCTTCTGGGTCTTCAGTCTGAGATTTATTCTAGAGTTTCAAGTAGCCCTCAGCTATTTATAGGCATAGACTCATTCTGAGTCTGAGTTTGAAGCTGAGCGTTCAAAATATTCGGTGGTGCCACAGTGGTTAAAAATATGGGTTAAAAAAAAAAGTGGGTAAAATCAAAATAAATAAGTATGAATTAGAGAAGTAATGCTAGAAGTGATGTGCATGAATATGGTTGGCACTCTGTCATTTACTGCAACTGTTCCAGGCTATTTTTAAAATTTCTGTGCTAAGTTTTTGCCTGTGCTTTGCTCAGACAAAGTGGCTACACAGTTGAGCCCTGGGATGGAGGTAACATTAGTCTCCCAGTATGAGGCTATGAATGCTGTCCTAGGATGATCAACAGAGACCCTTAGAAAGAGTAACTAGTTTAACACAGAGACACACATATAGACACATTACAAGCTAGGAACTGGACTCTGGGCCACCTAGAGTATAAATCAATGACTAAATATAAAGTGTGTTCTGGGTAGGCTCGTGGAATAGAAAAAGAACATTTGGTAAAAACCAAGGTAGTCTGAATAAAGTATGGACTGGGCATATGGGAACTTTTTATACTATCTTTGTATTTTTCTGTAAATCTAAACTATACTAAAAAATCAAGTTCATTAAAAAAACTTTAGTGGCACAAGAAGCTAAGATTTTGCATTGTCTACTTACTGCCCCAAACTTACATCATTATTATAAAAAACTTCTTTATTTTGATAAGACAGTACATATACTTTTTTCAAATGACAATAGTTCAAAAGCTTTTTCAAAAAGGCTTTCCCCCAGTTGCTGACTGCTTTTGCTCTGCAGCAGTTTCCTTGTCCTTTATTTTCTATTAAATCTTAAAAATACCACTTATTTGGGAGGAGAAAGAGTTATTTATATATTTATGAAGTGCCTCATTCTACAAAGGAATTAAGAGAAAGGGAAAATGGTTAAATAAAGTCTTCCTTTTCCTAGTTTCCCTAAAATAGCCTAGGATGACAAAATAGCCTATATTTCCATGATAAAAAGTATATTTTATGCAATATTGCAAAGTTAACAAAGCATTTCCCAACACATTGTCATACATTAGGTAACTACTGTGAGGTTTAGAATTATATCTATTTTAGGGACAAGAAAACTGAGGCTCTAAGCGGCAAAACAAAACCTTCCAAGCCATTCAGGACTGTCTGCTTCCTGCAGACCTTATGGCTTCTCTTGCACACTACGGGTCCTGGAGCCACTGCTGCCACACCAGACGCAGCCTTCAATGGATTAAACCCACAGAAGCACCTTGCCAAGTTCTAAATCAATCCTCAGTATATAATCATGATGTCCACCTTTGCATATACACCACTTCCCTGCTTCCTGAATATAAATAAGCCAAGAGCCAGCTGATCTTTCCTTGTCACCTAAAACATATATTTTACCTGTCTCCTTTTAAAACTATACAGTATGTATAACTGTCCAGCAGTTATACACAATTTCAACAGACTACCTCAAGGTCAGCTTCGGAAAGAGAGAAAAATGTTTTCTATACATGCATAGTCATATTTGCTAGAAATCAGAACCATCTCAGATGACTCTGCCAGAAACTTCAAGCATTCTTCATATTTTTCCCACAAGGAATCCCAAGACATTAGTACTTACTAATGTGAGAAAGACGGGGCCCAGGCCTCTGCCCAGCCACCTTCTTGTTGGAGAATACAGCGCTGTGAGCATCCCGCTTGGAGCTGCCTTCTGGGCTTCAGTCAGCTGAGAAAAGAACCCTGGTGTGTCTGCTCTCATTAGAGCAGCAGTTTAGGTTTGATGTTTTTGATATTTTATAATCATCGAGGAATCAGATGGGGGAATGAGAATGATGAAAACAAGACAAAACAAAAAAATCAAAGCCTGAGACAAATCAAAGACTGAGGCAAACGTCTGCAGTTAACCCTGACGCTCTGAAACTCATGGAGAGATCAAGGGGAAGGCAACAATATGTACCTTGCATGAGATTTTGACAGACCGGGAAGGGAGATCTTTGAGAGATCAAGGGAGTTTCTGGAGCAAAATAACAGCTAATGTAAATTCACTTTCTGATTTTTTAAAGGGAATCCGGGAACTCTTTAAGCAATTCCAGCACAAAGCACAAAGGGGTTTCCAAGATCCTTTAAGCTTGTAGAAGGGGCTGTGAAATGCTGGGAACAACTCACTATGTGCTCACTAATGAAACAAATTCTCCTTCCATGTTTACAAGTCAAGATTGCCATATTAAAAAATTATCACTTAGGATCAATCAAATGTTACACTTAAAAAAAATAGTCTGCACAGTTTGTTATTGGTAGTTGCTATTGCTGCTTCTTTAACTTGCAAAGGAGAAAGAGAAAGCACTGAGCCATAGAAATGAATGTCTAGAGAAGCAGGGCTCCGCTGGCTCACCTTCCTGTCCCCAGCCTCTAACACTTTGTCTGCAGAACATGTTTCTTGAATACAAATGACCTGGCCTTCCATTTTAGAGGCCAATTGAACAAAATAGCTTGTTAAGTACAGAAATAGCTTATTAATCAATGTACCTGCCTGTCAGAATTTCCTCTCTATATTTTTCTGATTTTTGTTATCTTGTATAAGCTTTGAAACACACAGTTGAGAGAGCTGGACTGACCACAAAAGCAGGTTCGGGTTCAATAATAAACGAGAATGCCAGCTTGGCCCCAGTTTTAGCTTATGAGAACTTGAGGTATTTAAGGTGTATAGAGGAGAACAAATACCCAGTGAGTGGATGCAGCTACCCACTCTCACTTGCTCTCCATGGGGTTAATACATCACCATTCAAGGATCTTCCCCAATAAGAAAATTCTGGCTGCACCACAGCGGCAAACTCTTCCTAGCTGGGTCATGTGGCCTATTCAAGTTAAGTACCATAAGCATAACCATGGCTGCCACCACAAACAAGTTCTGAATTGTGTCTAAATTAAAAATAAACATACTCTGTGAATGAGTCTGAGAGACTTTTCTAAATAAAGTATATGAACTTTAATGCTTAAACTTGGTGTTATCTATTTATCACCAAGAGATCTTTTTTTTTTTTTTTTTTTTTTTGGTGGTATGCAGGCCTCTCACTGTTGTGGCCTCTCCCATTGCGGAGCACAGGCTCCAGATGCACAGGCTCAGTGGCCAGGGCACATGGGCCCAGCCGCTCCGCAGCATGTGGGATCTTCCTGGACTGGGGCACGAACCCGTGTCCCCTACATCAGCAGGCGGACTCTCAACCACTGCGCCACCAAGGAAGCCCTCACCAAGAGATCTTTATGCACTCAGTTGAGGCTATCAGATAAGTATTCCCTGGTATGGAATTCCTATCACAGTTTTCTCTTTCCCTATCCTCTTACTAAGAGAAACTGCGATTTTTTTTTTAAAGGTATCTTAAAAAAAAGAGAACCTTGCTTTCTTTGATCAGAATATATCACTATCTTAAATATTTACTCTGGCAGTTTATCTGAAAAATCATGCTACTTTATTATAAATCATAGGTTTTGCCTTATTGTAGTAAAATTTCACATCTTGACAAAAAATTGTACTGATTTAGGCTGGGGTTTTTCAACCTCAGTACTACTGACACTTGGGGCTGCATAGTTCTTGTTGAAAAGGGGCTATGCTGTGTATTGAAGGATGTTTAGCAGCATCCCTAGCCTCTACTCACTGGATACCAAGTAGCAGCCCTCTCACCAGTTGTGACAACCAAAACTGTCTCCAGACATTACCCTGGGGTGTAAAACCGACCCTGGTTGAGAGCCATTGATTTGGCTATGAAAACCTAGTGGAAAACCTACTTTATTATATGTATTATACACTTACAAAAATGGCTTTTCTTAAATTATAAAAGTGAAATGATTTCTCTGCACTGTAGCAACTGCTTTTAATTCTTTTATAAGAAAGCAAAAGAGGGGCTTCTCTGGTGGCGCAGTGGTTGAGAGTCCGCCTGCCGATGCAGGGGACACGGGTTCGTGCCCCGGTCCGGGAAGATCCCACATGCCGCGGAGTGGCTGGGCCTGTGAGCCATGGCCGCTGAGCCTGAGCGTCCAGAGCCTGTGCTCTGCAACGGGAGAGGCCACAACAGTGAGAGGCCCGTGTACCATAAAAAAAAAAAAAAAAGAAAGCAAAAGAAAAAACTTCTCCTGTGCATTTGCACAATAATTAGATTATTCTGTTATCTGAAATACTGAGAAGACTTTTGGTATGAAAGAGTGGAAGCCTTTGTCTTGGGATCAGCTACCCATCCAGCTCACAAAATAAATAAGTACCTGTATTTCAAAGTTGCTATGCAAAGACTTAGTCTGAACACATGCTTAAAAATATTTCATCAGGGCATCATCACAGTGATTCCTATATAGGTCCTTTAACATTTTCCAGGTGCTTCCCATGCATTGTCTCTCTTTAGACTCATGTAGCCACTGTCTTCTGTAAGATTTTTTTAAACAGAACCTAGATAGTAACCTATTTGGATAACTAAAAGTTCAGTTGACCTGGAACATCCTGCATTTACTGAAAGTGCTTGGATTATGTGGGCAGCTTTCTTTTTCTTTCACAGATGTGAAGATGGGGTGGAAAGGGTTATTCTCAATGAGCCTAATGGAGACAGGCCCACCGGGAAAGCAATCACTTGCTTGTTATTATAATGTTTTAGTCCTCTGATTTATTTGTAACTTTGTTGTATTCATAGCAATTTGCAATTATTTAATTTCTCTTTAACTTGTTTTCTCTGTCTTCCACTTGGCATGTCAGCCTTGATACAGACCACCACATTTATCTTGTTAATGGATAAATACAAAAGCACATACTGTACCACCTCAGACACAGCTGGCACTTAATACATATTACTGAATGAACTGGTTAAATAAATGCAGGATCTGAGTTGGGGGAGAGGCACTTCCTGCAGCCTGACCACTGCCAATGTCGCTCTGGGACTCCCAGGATCCTCTCCCCAAAAGGTCCTTAGTGCAGCTTTCTGGCAAGGATTCTCCTCTGACTGTATCTCCTCTCCATAGAAAGAGCATTCTGCCACAGAAAGGATTCAGCTGGGGGCCTTTTTATACTAATTAAGATATGGGGCATGTTCAACATCCTTCTTCTTTGTGCAATTCAGCTTTCCTATTCTAAAGGAAACCAGGTGGTGAAGGCAGGGGTGGGGGGGGTGCGGTGGGGGGGAGAGTTAAAGGTGTAGAACTGTTCTACTTTCCTCGAAGAGCTTACAAACTTTGTCTGATTTCCAACCACACACTTGCGTAAATGAATTAGCTGATTTTGGTCTCCACATCAGCCCAGGGAAAGAGTGAAGAAAGGCAGGCTTATTGAGAGAAAACAATGAAATCAATTTCCTTCAATACAGTTTTGGGGGAAGAAATATATCCTGAAATGGAATGGTCAAGTTTTCTCTCACAAGGGTTTCTTACAGGCTCTGAACTTTCATACCGAAGACTTACTTCTATTAATACTGTCAGCACCGTCAAATCCCCCATTTCCAATGACTAGCATTGCTGAGGGCTTTCTCTAAGTTAAGCATTCTGGTAGATATTTTACATACATTATCCCAATTATCCCCACAAAACTAGGAGAAGGTATTTTTTATCTCCGTTTTAGAGATGAGAAAACTGATGTGTAGAGGTATTAATTAGATAGCTTGCCCAGGGCCACCCAACTATTAACTGTAGAGTTATGGGGATTTGACAAGTCTTTTCATCCTCAATACCTATGCCATTGGAAAATGCCACCTTTTCATCTGTTAAAAAATTAATAGCTTTATTGAGATTCAGTTTACATAACATAAAATTCACCCACCTAAGTGTGAAATTCAATGTTTTTTAGTGTACTTAGAGAACTGTGCAACTATCATCATTATATAATGTTAGAAGATTTTCAGCACAACCAAATGAAACTTCACACCTATTAGCAGTCACTCTCCATTCTCTCTCTTTTTTTTTTTTTTTTGCGTTATGCGGGCCTCTCACTGTTGTGGCCTCTCCCGTTGCGGAGCACAGTCTCCGGACGCGCAGGCTCAGCGGACATGGCTCACAAGCCCAGCCGCTCCGCGGCATGTGGGATCTTCCCGCACCGGGGCACGGACCCGTGTCCCCTGCATTGGCAGACTCTCAGCCACTGCACCACCAGGGAAGCCCTCTCTTTTTGTTTTTAAATCTTATTTTTCCATCTTCTATCATTCTGGCCACTAAAAAGCATTTTGCTTCCTTTAATAAATTTTAAATTTAGAACCATAGCAATCAATAGACACTTGTCTCTCCAAGTGTGGCTTTCTCTTGGGAATATTTTACCTTATCATCTTTAGAACAACTGGAGAAACCAAGAGCTTAGGTCAGCAGCCCTATCTGCCACATCCAATCATGGGATTCAAAGAAAGCTGCCCTCTGGGCTTCCCCTCAGGAGGAGATGGATCCGTCATAGACTTTACTTAGATATAAGGCCTTCAGGGACAGATGATACCTCGGTGTTTGGCAAGAATAATACTTACTTCCCAATTCTCTTTTTTAGTAGTGCTTAACATAGCCTTGAAAGAGAAGGTGGAAAGAGAACCAACAGTTATTGTGTCCCTACAATGACCCAAATGCCTTAGAGCTACTCTACAAGGTAGTTAACACAACCTATATTTGATAGATGTAGAAGCCAAGTTCAGAGGCTGACTAGCTTGAAGCGTTTTTATAAGAGTCTCATCTGTGCTTCAGTGGAAGAAAGTCAAACACTGGTTGCTGATATTTAGCCTGTTCTAACTGAGGTTAACTACCATCCAGGGAGACAATTTAACCACAGAAGATAGCACAAATGGAGGGCCTGGTTTAGTCTAAGGGCTTTGGGCAGGATGCCCTGCCATAAATGTGGAATTTCACTTAAGAATTCTTCCTTTGACATGATCAGTTTCTTTCCTCCTCTGGCTATTACAGACTGCTTGATCAAATATTGTTTTCTTTCAGAAGAACTGCAATGCTAAAAAAAAAAGGGGGGGGATGAGAAACAGGCCTTGTGTACTTGGCCTCTTAATCACATTGGGTAAGATATGATATTAAGAGCTTTGCAAACGGACACTGGGACACCTTTGCTCTGGAGAATATTTTACTCAGGAAAAAAAAACTTTCAAAGAGAATTATTAAATAAATAGACCATCTCTTTAGTCATCTGTACAATTTTCTAAGTCTAATAAATCTGACCTTGAATTTGACCAGATGTTAAAAAACTTGTCTAAATTTTGAATGAGCATAATTTCTTTCACCTCAAAGTTCTTTATGCGAATTATTATTTAATCACGAAAGCTTACAGGATGAATCTTGAGAATGAACTATATCATTTGTTATATTTCCTGAAACCATGTTTCTATTTTTCCCCTTTATTTTAAGGGGATTTTTCTCTTTCTACGAAACCTACATGTATCATAGAAAGCATTTACTAAGTGCATAACTGGGTACAGCAGTGTTCTATAAGTTATAGCTAGTGAACTTTCAATGAATCTTTTTCTCAATGAATTCTACATTTAAAATCTAGTTATATAATTTATGAATCTTAAATGGTTTGGCTTCTACACAGGTTTTTATATAAGTTATTTATCATTAAATATCTGAGATTTTCAGACTTTTCTCTCCATTGTGCTTTATATTCCTTTTCTCCATTAGTAGTTCCTTTACTTCCTTTTAATTTTAGGTTTCCAAAATTTTCTCATTTGAGCTCAATCCTAGATCTCTGGGTCTACAGAGAACAATACTCACATCAGTCAATTTCTCTGTGTCTGGTGAGACCCCACAGGAGGACAGAAGTACCTTTCCCTGGTTGGTCCAGTTGTGTCATCCTCTCATCTGCAGAACATGACTGTCTACTCTGCACAGACTGAATTTATCAGATCTCTGTTTCTTTTGTCAAGATGTTCTGTCAGTGCAGTTCCTCAAGTTGTCATGTGATGACCTTTACTCAAGGCATTTCATTCTATGCAAAACCACGTTAGTGTAAAGAATTGATATCTCCAGCCACCAAGAACAGGGCTTTGTATGTATGAGAGAAACAAAAAGTGTAAAGAAAAAATTCCAGTTTTAAAATCTAGTTTATCAGTAATGTAATCAAACCCTTAAGACCCTCTTTCTCAGCCAGATACCCATCTTATCCAATATTTGCCTTCATGTCTAAGTCTACCAAGAATCAATGAATATATACCATGAGATGATTTTGCACGTTATTAGAAATGTAATTGTTTAATAGGTCAAGAGAGATATATGAATATCATGTTTCACCTACTGCAGCTCTCTCAAAATCTCAAATCTCTTCCATAACTCACCTCTCTTGAGAGGTCAGCGGATTGAGATCAAGGCAGGCTGGGTGCCAGTCAGGTCTAAGAAAGGCAGGCAAAATTATCAGAAAGCTTGATGTAAGGGTGTGATCTATATGGTATGGAGCCATAATACTGAGGGATAACAACAGGCAAGAGATGCAGCCTGAAAGGCCCTGCCTTGATTCAGCACCACGGAGAGCACCAACCACATGCCGGGCTTATGGAGGTTCCCTAATGATGACCATCTAGTCTCCTCCACAGAGAAAGCCTGGAACCAGCATCTGTGGTTTATGGGATGTTCAACAAATGTCTTGGGGTGGGTTGGGTATCAGGTAAAAATAATCCAGCTCTCAGTTTTTCTATCCTTAGAAGTAGTTTTGTTAGAATATCCCTCTAAGAATCTACATTTCCAGACATGGGGAAAACCCATTTTTAAAAATTTCATAATTAGCAACATCCATGAAAGACCATCATGTAATTTTTGGTTAAAAGCAGTGCCTCACAACTTTGCAATACACTTTCATTTGTTTAAACAAAATCAAACAAAAACAAAATTCATTGCCTAATTTCCTAAAATTCCACACACATTGGTCCTAGTTTACCTCTAGAGTTATATGCAGTAAATCAGATAATTTTTCACTTGACAGTCCTTGAAATATTTGAAGAAAGTTCTTATTTCTCCTCTTAGCCTTCTCTACAAAAGGCTAATCATACCTCATTTCTTCAACTGTTACTTACAGACATCATTATTTTCTTCTATATATGCTCTTATTTGCCAAGGACCTTCTTAAAATAGGTGCCCCAGAATAATCCCTAGTATTGCAGGAACTGTCTGAGGTAAGTATATTTATCATGAGACTATTAAAACTCTCCTTGTATTTGGGAACTCTATTTTGGTGAGTGCAGCCTGAGATTGCACTGGTTTTACTTAACAACCATTTACCTTGGGCTTAACTGACAATGTCATCAACTAAAATGCTCATGTTCTTTACCCAGAAAGATTGATCAAAGTCATCTCCTTGGTTTTAAACTTGTGCAATGGATTTTTAAAAATTGAAGTGCAGAATTTTGTCAAAGTTAAATTAATCTTGATATTTGTCCCACTGTTTCAGTCTACTAGGACATTTAAAAATCTTTAATTATGAAATGCTCCTCTTGATTTGGGTATTCTGAAAAGTCTGATAAGTATAGTTTGCATGCCTTTATTCAGATTATGGATTCAAATCCTTAAAAAGATACAGCACCCTCCAAGAAAATGATTCTAAGAAATTCCTAAAATGTGCCCTCTCTTAGAAACTAGATACACTATATTTAGGGCACCTATCTAATTTATCATGTTAACATTTATGACAGAAAAGAAAGTAATTTCTGGTAAAAATTAAATTTAGGAACCCAAATGACTCCAAGTATCTGTTACTTTCTCTTGTAAAAACCAAAAACTAGTCTTTTTCAATAATCCATTTAAAATGTTTTCAGTGATAATGGTTTTTAGAATCCACTTTTAAAGATAATGAAAATAATAACATTCACCCCCAGTCCCTTAGCATACACTGATTAACTGCCTACCACAAAGATGCATAATAAATGGATTCTATTTTCAAAGATGTAGAAAGAATGGGGAATTGGTTATGGGCACAATTACATTGGGGTTAGTAACAAAAGACAAAATATGTTAATAGTTTATTAAATACTTTAGGAAATCATAAGGGACGTGAAAAGAAAATTTTTAGCATTTTGCATAATCTCAATTCAAGTTAAATTTAAGAATTTGTGTTTATTCAAATTATGTTTAACATATCTGGGGGATTTGTATAAGATATATTATGTAATATTTTACAGAATCATAGGATTTCAAGATTGGCAATCATGTTACTCTCCCCTTGCAAATAGCACACAAGCCTATAGTAATTTGGAAGAAGGCACCACTACGTAGCAATCTCCAGTTTCTGGCACCTCTGCCATCTTCTTGAAAATCTGCTTAAAAATTTCAATCCTCATTGCCTCTAAATGTGAAACAGACAAGCTTCTTTGGTTCAACCATCTTTCCAACTATTCATGCACATATTAGTATATGTATTTCATTTCTTGTCCTGGCAATAATGCTACTGCTTATAAACAATAGAGCTAGGCCTATTCCATCACCCAGGGAACAGATTTCTAAGGAGCTTATCATTTAGCTTCCCCAAGATACCCATGTCTCCCTGTCAGCTATGTCAAAAGCAGTTGTGACTCATCCTGAAATGTAAACACTGAACATTAAAATGAATATGAGAAAATGGCTTCTGCAGCCAGTGGACAAATACATAGAGACAAGAACAAGAAACCAAGAGCTGGAATGTCTATAGAAAAAACTTACCCAAACTAGAAGCAGCAGAGTATACTGCAAAACACACAAGCTTTAAAGATTTGGGGGAACTCTATCTCAACCACTTACTAGATACGGGAATTTGGGCAAGCTGAGTCTCTCTCTGAGCCTCACTTTCTTCATGTTTTGACAATTGATACTATAGCAGAAGCCAGAGACCCCTGGGTCCATTCAGGTATGTGTGTAAGCCTAGAATCAAAGCATTAGCAGTCAAGATACCAACCCACCCCCTATAGACTCATAGCCCAGCTCTTCTCCCCAGAACCAACAAAGCATGGTCTCCACTATCCATTCATGGGATCTGCTCCAAACAGCCTGTGAGTCAATGTTCAACAGGGTGCTAGCTCCAGCCCTTCAGCAGGTGGAATCTCTCATTAGTTCTGTCTCCTGAGATTTTGAGGGTGAGAAACTGTCTGGGGAATGCATCTGCTCACCACATCTGTATTAAGTCCTATTAGTCACAGGTCCTGCTGTGCCCACAGCTGCATTACTGTGTATGGTTGAGCTGAGTCCAATGCTAGAGGGCCCCATAATCATCATAGGCCATGTGAATGGTGTACCCTTACAGCTGGGCAGTACCCAAGCATACACAGTGGGCTGCCACTATCTTTCTAAGGGGGATGCTTGCTCATCGTCTGGGCTGAAAGAGCAACCCTAGATTTTCATGGTTCATTCTGTACAATCCATTAAGTCTTAGCATTGATCTTAATATTAATAAGCAACCAATTAATCACAAAATATTCAGTAAACATTAGTGCTTTGTGGGGAACAAAAGAAATGTAAAAGCCTAATCCTACCCGGAAAGAATTTACAATTTACGATAGTCTTGTCTCCCTCAATATTTCAAGAAGATTTCAGTTTGAGTAAAATTTGTGGAGTAGTTTTTATACTTTGGAGGAAAGGTGATTTATAAACACAAGCTATTTTTATTGACTATAGATCCCGAGCCAGTTCTTTATGAGGTCAGTGTACCCACGAGGAAAGAAATGCGGTGATTAAAAAGCAACAACAGTTGCGGTTTCTTCTAAGTGACTTTCTTGACAGGAGCACTAGGCAGGGTCCGCTTTTCACTCATCAGTTCACAACGAGATAACTAATTCTGGGAGCACCATCCTTCAGAATTCCTACTGTGCCCACTGTAATCAGACCAAGCACAGCTCCCATGGAAAAGCTGAAATCGAACTGTGGTCCATTAGATGGAGGGTCATTGTCTGTTAGAAAACAAAATAGGATATCCCTACCACAAATTAGGTCTACTTAATCTGTCAATTTTTTTTAAATACAAAAAGGATGATATGGTTAAAGAAAGAAATATGCCCTCGCCTCTGGTTCCTTCTAAGCAAGCAGATTTGACTATGTGGTTTAGTCTGAGTTGTCAGGCACCAGAACGGGACCCCTTTGGACACAGAGGAAAGTTGTTCTTGGACTAGTAGATGGAATTGCTCACCAACAAAACAGCTTCTTTTGACCTTGTGTGGGTGTGTATGTGGTGGTGGGAAGGTAGGAGGAGAAATGCAATGATACACTCGGGACTGGAACAGTGGAGCCCAGTGTGAAGGATGGGGGCTTGGAGACAGAGACCTCAGTTCCACTTGTTATCTGGACCCCTTTTTGTGCTGTGCAATCTTGTGCCAGTCACTGGACCTCTGAATAACTTCTCTCATCTGTAAAATGGAGTTTAAGGTTGTACCTGTTTCTTAGGACAGTTTAAGTATTAAATGAGATAACAGATGAAAAAATTCTTAGCAAAGTGTCTAGTACATACTAAGTAATAAAAAATATTGGTATTGTATCTTTAGTATGTGAGGTATAATACAGAAAAGAGGTGGAGAAGGGTGAATAATCAATGATTGTTAAATGGATTGAAACAAATGTAAGAAGACAGATGTGAATTATATCATTTTGAGGGAGATTATATTACCAATGGCACATTATATATTTTTTTATTCCTTTTATACATTCTTTGGTGGGTTTTGCATCCTGGCTCTGCTTTAAGGTTAAAAATCAATGATAGTATGGGGCAAATTTGTCAAGTTTTTGAGAAAAAAATAAGTTTAACAGTGATTTATGCAAATACCTAACTTTACAGGAGTAAAGAAAATGAAGTGTTAGAGACTGACTCTTTTAGTGACCTCTGTCAGGCATACCTTGCTTTTCATAGGCTAGGGGTCCTGCTGTGTTACTCCGGGTAGAAAATGGTAAAACCATTTGGGAGTAGAAATCAAATTCTCCCAAAGTTGTGCGGCTCTCATGATATAGTTTACAAAAGAGATTCTTTCCTGACCTTTATTCTTACAAGACTTTCATCATTCCTCCTTTCAGATGTCTCTAATATACAGAGGTGCTTATCCAGCTTTGTAACACACCCTGAGTCTGGCAAATTTAGAGCATCAGAGGAGGAGGAGAGGCTAGTCTAAGCTTCTGATGTACAGGTGTGTACACACATGCACATGTGCACCATGAGTTGACCTCTGTGTCTATTAGTGAGGACACTTCTCACATTTCGGAGCTTCTTCTGGAAACCTGGGTTTGGTGGGGAGTGGGTGCTGGCAGTTCTGCTAGATATAGATAATGATCTCTATTTTGAGCTTTCTCAGACTAGCAAACATTTTCTTTTAAATTTGGGAACTGACATAATGTTGTCAACTCCCCTTTGTGTCAAGCAGAACCATTTACAGAGTCCTCTACCATTACCACCAACATTTAATAAGTAACAAGTCATTTTTAACCCTAAAAAAGTTGGCAGGACACAGATGGAGAAAAAAGTTAGTCCCTCTGTGCTACAAAAGACAGATGGCAACTTTATACTAACATACACAAATGCATATAATACATTACATTACATACCACTGGTTGCTGAACAGTGAAAATTCTATCCCAGGCCAGTAAGGTCATCAGTCCAGAGTCCCTTAGACTCCCTTATGCTAAAATTCCTACTGATTCTCACTTTCTTTGATTCTGTGGGGCTGGTTTCACATATATGTTAAATTCTCCAAGATATATCATTCAACTCAAATGAGCAGAGTTGCAAAATTTTTAAATAATCTCCTGCTGCTCTTGTGGGGGACTTTTTAGCTGGTTCATCACATTTTCTTTGCAGATTTACAAATCCACTTTAAAACCTGAGAGGCAAGGAGGCATGTGGCATCTGTTCTCTCTCCTACCCTTGAGGGTACCCTTATGTTGCTCCTTCACTTTCCTGCCAATTGGGGAGGGTGGGCAGGCCAGCCAGAGGGGAGCAGGAAAGAAAGTGAGGAAAAGGAATCCTGCCAACCTTTCATCAGACTATCCAGAGGAACTGATGGGAAATGACTTCATATTGCCATGAGGGTAAATAAATAACTTCTGCAGATTCAGCAAGGGTCAAACACCTTTTACCAGAGCATGATGTGAACTCGCCTTCAGAGAATCTCAATACAGGAAACCCTGGGGTGGTTCCCCAGGACCAGGACCGCCTCTGGGTATTGAGTGCGGTATAGAGATAACCCCTAGAAACCAAGAGGCCCTGATTCCACATGGGCAATATCCCTATCCAAGAATACTTTGTGGAAGGATTCCTCAAAGATTGTGAACCATTGGAAAGTCTAGAGTTGGTGGTCTAATTTCATCCTTACCCTAAAAGGATTTTTCAGAGACTTCTGAAACCCATGGTAAGTTCCTTCCTTTCTAGGGGGACTTCCAAGAAAGGACAAAGGGGAACTGTGGGGAGGGACCTATGTCATCAGGCATTGTGCTGATATCCATGAGGCATCCTATCAGCTTCAGATTTCCTACCAGGGCCCCTAGGGCACCTCAGGTCTCCCTGTGATGAGAGTCTCTAATAAGAGCTGGATGCTGGAAGCTTGTCCAGTGCTCAGTGAGCCACACTGAGACAGCTCCCTTACCTTTGCTCTTTTGTATTTTGTGTATTGATGAATTATCTTAATGAACCCAAGCTGTGTGTTGAGGGGCGGGTGGAATTCTGATCTGCTCAGGGAAACTACCACATCAGTTAGGGGGCTTTTACAGGCAGATGTTCTGTAAGACAGGGAGCCTGACGGGCTACAATCTTCTGTAGTGCCTGTTGTCATGAGTACCTTAAAATGATTTCAAGGCAGGAATGTGAGCCTAGAGCCAACGTATCAGCTCTTTGCATATGGAATAACATAAAAATTGGGGGCTTCCCTGGTGGCGCAGTGGTTGAGAGTCTGCCTGCCGATGCAGGGGACACGGGTTCGTGCCCCGGTCCGGGAAGATCCCACATGCCGCGGAGCGGCTGGGCCTGTGAGCCATGGCCGCTGAGCCTGTGCGTCCGGAGCCTGTGCTCCGCAACGGGAGAGGCCACAGCAGTGAGAGGCCCGCGTACCGCAAAAAAAAAAAAAAAAAAAAAAAATGGATAACTTACCTTTATTAAAAACTAACAGTTTGCGTGTCAAACTTTTAGTACACAGTAGTAGAAAATATTTTATGGCCCGTTAATTAGCTGCTATATTTTCCTCTTTCATTGTATGGCAGAAGCCATTTCTGTGTTTCATTGCTTTTCAGTACTGCCATCAATAGTATCTCACAGAGCCAAAAAATGACTCATTATTATGTTAATAATTAAGAATTATTCTAACTGGCAAGGAGATTAAACCTTTAACTCCCACTTAAGGAAATGTGGCTTTGAAGTCACGTGAAGGAGACCCTAGATAGCACAGCTTAATTCTAGGCAGGTTTCTTTTTTTCCTCTTTTTCCTTTTCCTCCCTCAAATTTTCCCACATGAGACCTCATGACACCAGAGCAATACTGATAGCAATGCCTTCCATTTTCCATTAGTTTCCAATGGCTCCAAATTACCAATCTGAGCTGGAAATGGAAAAAAGGCAAATTAATGATGAACAAATGACTTGCCCAAGGGCAGGCATAGACTTATACCTTGGCTACCTGTTGGCATGTAAGTTTTGACAACTGTCACTTTTAGAGGTTTCTGTGATACCATCGCAGGAAGAGAATGGCAACGAGGAGAGTTACGAACAAGAAGAGACATGTACTGAGCACCTTCTATGGATTAAGCCCTCTGTTAGGGGCTTTCATATCTGTTTCATAGTTTCAGATATGAAACTGTGAGATAAGAATCTCAACAGAACTGTGAGATAAAAATCATTACCCAGGCCTTTAGAAGCTGGTGCAGAAGGGCTTATTATGAAAGTACTCATCTGAGGTCACAGAATCAGCAAGAGGCAAAGCAGGGATTTAATCATCTAACTCGGACCCTGGTGCTAAGAAAACAATAGGAATGTCTTTAATGAGGCATAGTTCCTTTCCCTTTGTCTGGTTAGAAATGGGCCTGCAAAATTCTACAACAATCAACCAAAACAAAAAACTTCAGTCAACATTCTTTTGTGCTTTATAGCCATTATAATGTTAGATCACTGGCTTCATTTTATTTACAGTATAACTAAACCAAGTAAATTTATTTGTCAAAAATGTGGGTTAACATCCCAAGTCACCAGTTCCAGCCCAATCTGCTGGGGTCGGAGGCACAGAAGAGGAGGAGCAGAGAAATCAGACACAGAAGGTTTCTGGCCTCAGAGGCTCCTCAGGCTGAGATTCAGATTTCCTAGTACACATCTGAATGATCATTCTGAAGAATGACTGGTTTTGACCTCCCAAATTTGCTTACTGTTTATATTTTGGTTTTGGAAAGTGGATACCTGCCATAATATCAGGTTTGTTTTAGGATAAAATGTTTCACCCTTAATTTCCACTGGCTAACATAATAGAGAACTCAGAGAACCAGAAATCGTTAGAATAATGGTGGTAGGAGGATCATTTTGCATGGAAATCCAGTAGGACAGGGGTTTTGAGGAAGAAGGGGTTAGAAAGGAATAGATTTAAATGGTGATAAAGACCTTGGTCTGCCACCTAGTTTTTATTACCAGGAGATATTTACAGAGATAGCCTCCCTTCAAAGCACTATATACAGTCAATATTTATAGGTAGAAAAATATATGTTCTAAAGAGAAGCCTTATTTCTTTCCTCATGCAGCAATCCTAACAAATGGTCAAAGAAAGTGACTAGGGCTGCCCAGAATTCAGCCTCATGGTGGTAGCACTTACTGACCCATCCCCTTCCTCCCTCCATCCCTCCCTCTCACCTTTCCTCCCTGCCTCCCTCTCAACTCCTGTCCTCCCTCCCTATCTGCCTTCCTTCCTTCCTTCCACATTGCTTTCTTGCCACCATATATAGGACAGACACCGAGCTGGACTCGTGGAGAACAGAGCGATAAAGCAGAGAGTGGTCTTCAAGGATGCACGTCAGTAAATGAATGAAGTCTTTTTGCAGTGGGGTGACTGAAGAAGGCTGTACTGTCTGCTGCATTTTAGTAAGAGCATGGATTATTTTAAAATTAAAAAAAGAAAAAGAAAATATGTTTGAATAACTACAATGAAAGAGATAAATATTCATGGGACTTTGTGACTCAAACATTTAGATTAATTACCAACATTAAGAGTTTCCTCATTCTAATATTTTTTCAATCAGGGTTTTATTCTTTTAATCCCTAATATTCTGCAACTAATATCAGCCCAAGTGTTAGATTCTTCATCTAATAAAATGAAAATCACACTGAAAGACGACACGTGACTCTGGATGGAAATAAACCCTGGCTGTGTTGTATTTCATTCTATGGAAAGTGCAGCATTCAACCTGCAGCGTCCTAGTTGACATAGCAGCATCCTGTAATTACCCCTAAAGGCCATTTGAGTTGATAACGTATTCACCACCATGTATAATTTACATAATGTTTTACAATTATCCATTAATATGCAAATGTTAGGCTAAAGATTATGTGGCCTAGAAATGCAATGCAAGTACTTCTCTGATAGTCACACTCTGTGTGCATATAGATATCTAACCCAAGGGGCCTTTCAATTTTAGCAAAGACATGATTCATGGTGGTGAAGACGACAGGTGAGTGAGCACAACTTATCATCGTACACAAAGCCATGTGATGTTCAATCATCAATTATTCAGTTTGGGGCACCAAGTTGGACACCCAGAGTATGATGGTGAACAATATTTTTCTCTCTTTCTGCAAGGGCCTCAATGACGCTAGAAAGCCTGTCAAAAGTAGCACCAACCAAAGGCGGGAGGTAAAGTTTAGACACAGGCATCCTTTGGATGTGTAATTACCATGAAAATAACCTGCCAGGTGAACACTGTGACACACTAATCAGATAAACCAGTTTGTGAAATTCAATCCTCCTCTCCTTTCCCCAACAGTAATCCATCTAAAAAAGGAAAAGGAAATGAAAGTGGGAAAAGGAAGACATACCTATGTCACTATAGCATCACTGTTGATGTGTTAAATGTACTAATGCCAGGAAATTCAGTTACTGTTCCTATAGCAACTTCAGCTCGCCTCCTGGACCTGGTAAATTAAGTTATGAAAATTAACCCTACTTAGAGCACGAGGAAACACTGCCCCTAAGCAAGTGAAACCACAGTTAGGTTGATCTTCACATTAAGGGAGTAGCCAACTCACCTCAAGAGGAGGACCGGCGGGGCGGGGGGTGGGGGGTGCTTCCCTGGTGGCGCAGTGGTTGAGAATCTGCCTACTAATGCAGGGGACACAGGTTCGAGCCCTGGTCTGGGAGGATTCCATATGCTGCGGAGCAACAAGGCCCGTGAGCCACAACTACTGAGCCTGTGTATCTGGAGCCTGTGCTCCGCAACAAGAGAGGCCACGATAGTGAGAGGCCTGCGCACCGCAATGAAGAGTGGCCCCCGCTTGCCACTACTGGAGAAAGCCCTCGCACAGAAACGAAGACCCAACACAGCAAAAATAAATAAATTAATTAATAAACTCCTACCCTCAACATCTAAAAAAAAAAAAAAAAGAATTTATAAGAAGGTCTATGAAATGGGGTCATTATACTTCAGACTAGGTCAGATGGTTTCATAAGATGGTATTTGGAAAAATACATCAAAAAAAAAAAAGAGGAGGACCAGGGGGAAAAACACTCACATTTGTAACTCACTATGGGCTGCTACTCAGGGGAAACAACACTTGTATTAGTAACTCACTAGAGGCTATTGTTCAGGAAGAGAAATGTTTCCTTCTACCGACACCACTTGACCAGGTGAGGGTACAGTGCACACGGGCCCAGGAATTCCAGAGAGATGAAAGAGAATAAACAGACACGTTTGCCCTGCACACTAAGGCATGGGATGCAATTTTATGTCATCCACCCAGTAAGAAAAGGATCCACAAAATATGCACTGTAACATGCTATTACTTGCGAATGCCAATTCCCTTTAGGTTTGATGAGAGTCCAAGACAGAAAAGGAGGCATGGATCTGAAACTTATGTGAAGGGCAAAGTTTTAGTCTTATGTGATTGTCAATGCAATTGATGATGTTCGCAGATGAACAGAGTCTGATTGTATTACCTGAGAGGAGCTGAAGATTGCATTTTAAATCAATAAGTAGCTTCTAGGGAATAACTAAACCTTGACTAATATTTATCCAATTAGGATTTTTTTATTATGCCAGCACTCATTTTCAGGTTCAATAAGGAATCTAAATCTTTAAAAAATGATACTAATAAAAGGTCCCAAACTTAGTACTGAGCAAAGTTTAAAAATTTATAAGACATGCTTATGCCTTCCCTCTCTGATGAATACAACAAACCTGTATAGTTAGTGAACTGCAAAACTGTCAACTCATGTCAGCCATATCCAAAGGTCATTCATACAAAGATGTTAAATGATATGTTATTTAATAATAAATACTCTAGAACCAGGATCACAGTCTTTCTCCTCACCACCACTTCTGCCTTCATCCTTCATCCTTAGATCCATATGTATGACCCGTGACCTCTGTGTCTTCTGGTTCCGCCCCTCCCCCTCCTGCCTCTCCTTTGTGTATCCTCCTCTTCCTCTATGTGGTCCACATAGAGGAAGGTTTCCCATGGGTCTGCCTCCGGACCTCCATGCGTCACACTCCAAATTCCCTGCAGACAACCTTACCAATGCCATGATTTTACCACCAATTCACATGGCAATGACTCCCAGTGGATTATCTCGAGCACAGCCTTTCCTCCTGTGTTCTCTGGTCTGAATGTGTACCTATTTTGACAGTAAAAACACTACAATCCTAGCAGACCTGGAGGAACAAACAAGAACAGGAATGCTGCCTGCCTTGAGCAGCCATCAGGCTATCTGGGAAGAAGGGAGAGTCAACTATGCAAGTCCCTGAAGGAAGATCTGGAGCCAAACCTGCAGGGCACTGAGTTTTGTAGTTACCATTCAGAGGGGCATGTCCATTAATGGAAATATACAGGCATTTATGCCTGATGCTTTTGAATCTAGTATGTAGCACTTTGAGGGCAATGGCAAGAACTAGGCAAAATGCAAAATCTCTCTTGGCACAAAGTGACTCTCGAGGAACAGGGACCCTGGATGCAGACACAGGGGTGTCTGTCAGCACCCAGCACCCAGGCCTTCCGGAGTCGTCCTCTGAGAAGGCATTGTGACTGCAGGTCAGTGGGCCTTAGTGCCTCAAAGAGCTACTGACACTGAAAAAACTGGGCTCAAGGGCTCATATCAATTTTAGGGTAGAGCAAAAGTAATTATAAAAATGAGAAGCTGGAGGGCAATGTATTCGTGATTTGCTCCTGATACTTGAAAATCCACTTGCATCACCCAGTTAGGAAAATCTAGCAGGGTACAATCACCTGCAAGAAGATTTACGACTGATTGGACAGAGATGCCGATAAAAAGGACTTGGGAATAAATTTTCCATCTGAGCAATTCTAGGGGCAGAAAAATTCTGCACAGGCTGTATTTACGAGGCAAACTTTGTCAGAATTTAAAGAGGATCCCATAAAAATTGCGATCCATGTATTCTACAGAAACTCATCCATTCATTTTTAGATGAAGCTCTAAAATTTGCAGATGTCACCCATTAGTTGCCAGTATATCTGCAATGCCCTCTCCACTAAGGCGTGCAAATTTTAACATTTGTTTGAGTAAAACATAAATAAGAAAATTAACTTTGCAAAAGAACAGAACAGTTACAACACAGCTAGCTCAGAAATCAACACGATACACGATATTGAAACTTGCAGAACTGAGGGAGAAGGGCACTGCCAGAATGAAACTCGGGAACCTTCAGGCTGGTTTACAGAGGAGGAGATGGAGCTGCTGACAAAAGAAAGGATATCCTGAGGGGTCCTAGAGAAATCCCCTTTACAAGGTCTGGGCCCCTCAAGCAAATATTGTTCAGTAATGATTCTGCCCCCTAGGTCATCATATGGTCCCCCAAATTATTTGAAGGCTGAAGATCCTAAATATAAAGGTGGCTGATAGAAATTAATTATAAAATACCTGTTTGAATTTAAGTAACAATTCTGCCTCTGAAATATGCAAGTGTTAATGACCTCACTTTAAAATGATTGATGGGTCACTTGTTTCCAAATGCCTGATCCCTTCAATTGAAAGTCAGAACTGTACCGTGACAGTCCGGCAGTGACCTCTCTCCCAGGACACACCACCCATCACATGTCTACTGTTGCAGCTGCTGCTGCCTGGGGAGCCTCCAAGTGTGGAAATGACTCCACTCCAGTTATGCACTGCCTGAAGTGATGAGAATTACTATGTTTACTTTTTACTCCACCATTCGGACAGCATCTCTACCCTTCTTCCCCACTGGGTCTAGCTAGGGAAGATGGGGATTCATATGAAAGCTTGCTTTATCCATACCTTGCAATTTTGTTCCTAAGACTGATCTATTTAGAAGAAAAAGTATCTGTTTCTAGATCCAAATCACTGGAATCAGAAAGTTAATCTTCAATCAGACTGACAAAGAAAAACCAAATTCTACTCCATCACTTCCCAGCCCCTTCACCTATGAGACAGGATAAAAATCCAGAACGAGAGTAACTAAAAGCAGAAAGGTTTGTGGGCTGCAAGTGTGAAATGAAGAAATCCCAATTCTCAAATTGTGCCTTAGTGCAGCAAAGAAATGTAAACTACTAATAGGTGCTGAAATTGCTAATGTCTCACATCTCATAACATTTCCCAAATTTTTAATTTATTTCAATAACAAGCATTTTTGGGTCAATCTTTGGGAAAATTATTCCAAATGGAATTTATCTCCAATTTCATACCAAAAGTTAATGAGAAAATTGATCTCAGACTTTGTAATCAACTTTGCTAGAATGTTCCTACTCACTCTGTCAAAAAGTATGAATTGGAAGAATTTTGGAATCTGATTATGGGTTATATTCTATTTTGCTCCATCTCAACAGCATTAAGTCGAAATTTTTCTTATGTGAAACTGGTCTGATTTTACCCTTTTTAACTTTTAGAACATGAGTTAATTTGCGTGCTCACTCTGCATATTTATATCTAAATCCTAAATTTGCTTGGAAATGTGAATTTTATCAGTTGTCAGAGGCAACTCAACATGGGATGGTGAGATGGGGAAAAAAATCAAATTATATTCACACGAAACTTAAGCTGGCTCCCATCTGGCTAAACTTTAAGCTTAAAATAAATGCAATTTTCTCTTCTTCACCTCATCCGATTAGACATGGAAGACATTCCTCTGTGGGGGGGTGAGAAGATAGTAATCAAGGGGGGTAAGAGAGAGGAAGCTGAAACTGCATCATTTGAAATCCTCATTACCCTAACTTTGTGGCACCATTTGACGGCAGAAGAGGCTGTACTGCTTAACTCCCTTCACTCTGTAGTGCTTCCAGAGCCTTCCACATCTTGCGGGAGTGTGATAAACAGACTTAAAGAGGATATGGTATACTGAGAAAAACTCATACGAAGATGCAATCTTCTTTTATTCTTTATTTCTTTATCATCGGTAGGAGAGGGCTTAGACCTAGAAAAGGGCTTATTTATCAACTTGGTCAGTTCACTAAAAATCACACCCTTTCTTGACTTCCATGGACATCTGTGAACTTTGTGGGCCTGTGTGTGTTTGTGTGTGTTATACATAACCTGTGTTCAAGCATCAAATTTGGATAATATCTGTAAATTAGGAACAGTGATTAACGAATGAGATGGGTTTACCCTCACGTTGTCATCTATAACCCCTTGTTTTCTTGAGCAAGGTCTTCCTATTTGGTTCTGGCCATTATTGACTTCTAGTTAAAGATGATGTGATGAATTTCAGAATGATGGGCATGAGTTTTGCTCTGTTGTCAGGGAAAGGTTCTGGTCCATCCCAAGGAACTGCCATACTAAGATTAAGCAAAGCGTGGTAACCCAGTGGAGAGGAACACATGCCATCTCTCGACTTTACTGTGACATTCCTCTCTATATGATTCACAAAGGGTGGGGGGGACACTCTCATCAAGGAGTAGTCATGTGATTCTGAAAGTTGAATAGGTAAGATTACTGAAGGCTTATGGCAATCAGGTAGATATAACTTCACCACCTCCCCCTGGTGACCCCTCCACTCTGTATTGGTTAAGGACTATTGGTCAAAGGCAAAATAAATTGTCAAGAGAACACTTTTGGGGGGAGATGAAAATAGTCTCTATCCTGATTGTGGTGGGACATGATTGTACACATTTATCAAAACTAAAGAACTGAATACCTAAAAAGGGTGAATTTTACTGTGCTAATTATACCTCAATACGCCTGACTTAAAAGGAGAAGGAAAACAAAACAAAAACAAAGCTCACTTAGCATTAAAACAGTAAGTGACAATCTGGATGACTCTCAAAAACATTACATTGAGTGAAAGAAGCCAGACACAAAAGGCTACATACTGTATGATTCCATTTATATGGATTGTAGGTAGAAGAGGATGAATCATTCATCTCTTCCACCCACATACGCACACGTACGCACCTCATACTCCTCACCACACTCTCAATCCTAGAAAAAAAATTCTATTTTTCCCAAAGCTGGCTTCATGCTTTCAAGAAGAAACTAACAAGGATTTCATAACTGTACTTCAGAGTCTTGAGTGGGACTATTGTTCAAGAATAGAATCAATTTTGGACATTCTGATGAACTCTCCTACAGAGAATTCTAGAGAGAGCTCCTTGATGATGTACTTTGTTTATTACTCTCCTCCCCAAATTTAACTGGGTTCCAAAAAAAGAGGAAACTTTAAGTTTGGTATCATGTTCCTTTACTTGGCATAACTTTAATAAAATACTCATGCTACATTACCTTCTCTAGTAGGTAACATTAGTCAAAAAAGGTCATCTCCTGGGCCCCTCAATTTCTCCAACTGATTAAAATAAACAAAATTCCCTGCAGGTAAACCTAACACTGTTTGTGTTCACATTTCAAGCATTATATTAGGTCAGATGTTACTCTGGAATATTACCCAGCCATTAAAAATAATGAGTTCTATAATATCACACACACACACACACACACACCCCCCACACACGATACATTAGTATATGCAATCAGAAAGGACTAGAAGAGCCCATCAAACCAAGGTTACTGCTGGGAGCTGGGACCCAAGAAGAAACAAGATGAGGATGGAGAGGGACATTATTTCTCTCTATTTTAAATCTCCTATATAATTTAAAGTACTTTATAATATCATGTGCTACTCTTTTAATAAAAGTATTAAATGAAAAAGAATCGAAAACCTTAACAAATTAAATACTACCCTATAGGCTTCTGGCAACTCAATAAAGAGAAGACTGTCCCCCAAAGTGGTTGAAGCGCCTACAAAAGGGACTTTTTTTTAAAGGTCCCTCTGACAATAAGGGTTTGGGTCTCCACAACTTAACTTATTATTTCAGAAGGCAAGTTGATGCATAGTTCCTCTAAATATTTTAAAAACAGTCTGAAATATCTAAAGTAAAAGGATCACCCTATATATGTTCCAAATTAGAATTGCCCATTCTTATTTATTTCAAAGAATCGATCTTCCTAGTCCCTAAACTCAAAAACGTGTCACCTGATAATGTCATTGGTTTCTCTGATTCATATAACATAAGGCATGCACGGTTCTCATGCAATTAAGATTAAGATAGAACCAATTTAGATAGAACCACTCATTTTGATACACAAAATGTATATGGCCAATACATACATCAAAAAATGTTTAACATTTCTCATAAAATAGCCAAGACTGAGACAACGTTTTGAACTCTCAAGTGAATGATGAGATTGCTTGGTTTTGTTGTTCTTTTTATGACAGTAATCAGTGTGGTAAGCAGACACTCTCTCCCATTCTGTTGAGGGGGATGCAAACATTGAGATAACCTTTTCAGAGGGGAGTCTGGCAGCAGGTAACCAGAACTTAAGTGTGTACATGACTAGCAATTTCACTTCTAGGAATTTATTCTAAGTAAAAGACTAAAGATGAATGTAAGATTTATCTGCAAGCATGATCATCTCAGCAGTGTTTATGATAGTAAAAATTAGGAAAAACCTCAACATATAAAAATAGAGATCTGTTACATAAATTATGATGTAGCTACACAGTGGAATGGTATCTAGTCATTAAAGAATATATCCCTGAAGGATATTTCAAGATAAAGAAAGTTGTTATAGATATAATAATTCTGAGTGAAGAGAAAAATGGGATTCTGAGGCAGTATGATCTCATATTTTTAATATGTGCATGTATATGCAAAGATATGTATATTTACAGATAATATACAAATATTATACAGTGAGAATACAGATACAGTACAGGGTAGACACACACCGCTTTGCCTGTAGCTGTTATCAGGGGTGGCAGAATAGTGAGTGTCTTTAATTTTCTTCTTTAAAAACCTTTCCCACTTTCTGGCCATAGTACCCAAAGCAATCCATAGATTTAATGCGATCCCTATCAAATTACCCATGACATTTTTCACAGAACTAGAACAAATAATCCTAAAATTTATATGGAACCATAAAAGTCCCAGAATTGCCAAAGCAACCCCGAGGAAAAAGAACAAAGCAGGAGACATAACCCTCCCAGACTTCAGACAATACTACAAAGCTACAGTAGCCAAAACAGCACAGTACTGGCACAGAAGCAGACATATAGATCAGTGGAATAGAATAGAGAGCCCAGAAATAAACCCATACACCTACGTTCAATTAATCTTTGACAAAGGAGGTAAGAATATACAATGGAGAAAAGACAGTCTCTTCAGCAAGTGGTGCTGGGAAAGCTGGACAGTCGCATGTAAATCAATGAAGTTAGAACACACCCTCACAACATATACAAAAATAAACTCAAAATGGCTTAATGACTTACATATAAGACATGACACCATAAAACTCTTAGAAGAGAACATAGGCAAAACATTCTCTGACATAAATCGTACCAATGTTTTCTTGGGTCAGTCTCCCAAGGCAATAGAAATAAATGCAAAAATAAACAAATGGGACCTAATCAAACTACATGCATCTGTACAGCAAAGAAAACAATAAACAAAACAAAAAGACAACCTATGGACCAGGAGGAAATATCTGCAAATGATGCGACTGACAAGGGCTTAATTTCCAAAATATACAAACAGCTCGTACAGCTCAATAACAGAAAAACAAACAACCCATTCGAAAAATGGGTAGAAGACCTAAGTAGATATTTCTCCAGAGAAGACAGACAGATGGCCAATAAGCACATGAAAAGATGCTCAACATCACTAATTATTAGAGAAATGCAAATCAAAACTACAGTGAGGTTCCACCTCACACCAGTCAGAATGGTCATCATTAAAACGTCTATAAATAACAAATGCTGGAGAGGGTGTGGAGAAAAGGGAACTCTCCTACACTGTCGGTGAGAATGTAAATTGGCACAGCCAATATGGAAGACAGTATGGAGCTTCCTCAAAAAACTAAAAATAGAGTTGCCATATGATCCTTCAATCCTACTCCTGGGCATATATCCAGACAAAATTATAATTTAAAAAAATGCATGCACCCCAATGCTCATTGCAACACTACTTACAATAGCCAAGACAAGGAAACAACCTAAATGTCCATAGATGAATGGATAAAGATGTGTTATGTATACACATTGGAATATTACCCAGCCCTAAAAAAGAATGAAATAATGCCATGTGCAGCAATGTGGATGGACCTAGAGATTATCATACTAAGTGAAGTAAGTCAGAAACAGAAAGACAAATACCATATGATATCACTTACATGTGGAATCTAAAATATGGCACAAATGGACTTATCTCCCAAACAGAAACAGACTCATAGATGTAAAGAACAGACTTGTGGTTGCCAAGGGGTGTGGGGTGGGGGAGGGATGGATTGAGAGTTTGGGATTAGCAGATGCAAATCATTATATAGAGAATGGATAAACAACAAGGTCCTACTATATAGCACAGGGAATTATGTTCAATATCCTGTGATAAACCATAATGGAAAGAATATGAAAAAGAATCTATATGTATGTATCACTGAATCACTTTGCTGTACAGCAGAAATAAACACAACATTGTAAATCAACTATACTTCAATAAAATAAATTTTAAAAAACTTTCCCATTTTCTAAAATTTCAACAGTGGACATGCATTGCTTTAAAAAATTTATTTTTAATGTGTTGATTTTATAATCTTTATATATATACATATAAATGTGATATAATGCTGGTTTATGTAATTTTCTGATAGAGAAATGGCAGAGAAAAATCAAGGGCAATTATTATGTAACCATTTATTTAAAAAAATAAAAATCTGATCCTCTATAAAATGTATAATATCATAAAGGATATTTAGAAATAAAATACATGCTATAAAATATCGCTTGTCTAAACAGTGATAGAAACTAAAGGATACCTTTGGGGGAGATAGCCTTACTAGTCTTTTATTTTGTTTCTATAGAACACTTTGTTGAACATCTTAAAACGATGCATGGAGATTTTGTTATAGCTCTAATAAACAGTTTTATTCACATGGCTGCACTGATGTTAGGATATAAGTTAATGAAGTGCACAAAGATAATTCCACAACTGACTTTTAGATTACCTTCAACAGATCAGCAAAGTTCCAATGCCCAGAACGAGGTGTGGGGCATGGAAGATGCTCAAGACATATTTGTCTAATGATTCTGAACGTTGGCTTCTCTGGAGGGAGAGATGATGAAGAAGCATGTGTTTTCTGAGCACAGTTCTTGAATTGTGGTAAGTGCTCTACAGAAGCACACTGAATGCAAATTAATCAGGAGGGTCCCTAAAGGTTTTGTGCCGATAACCTGGACAACACAGGCTGGGTTGATACTAGACCAAAAGCAGCTGTGAGGGAAAATGCCAAAGAGCCAAGGCACAAATGAGGTAGTCTGACTTATTTAAGGAACTGCAAGTGGGCTATATCAAAATAAAATGCAAGCTGGTTGTGGCAGTTTAGGGTTTAGAGTTTATTTTTTCTTTATTTTTTAATGTTAATTTTATTTTTTGAATTGTACAGTCAGGTTAGAAAAGCAGACAGAGGGCAGATTATGAAGTCTTTAAAGGCCCAAAGCAACAGGGGATTGTCCACAGTCCTAGGCTTGAGTGGGAGTGAATGACTGTTCAATGATTTTATTAGTCAGAACCTCAAAATTGCTTTCTCATGCCCCACTTATTCTTATTCATGTTCCTTCGATGGCATGAAGGGAGCTCGGGAGGAGAGAAGGGCATTTATCATTTAGCCAGACATTTCTTTTTGTTGTTGTTTTTTGTTTGTTTGTTTGTTTTCGGTACACGGGCCTCTCACTGTTGTGGCCTCTCCCGTTGCGGAGCACAGGCTCCAGTTGCGCAGGCTCAGCGGCCATGGCTCACGGCCCAGCCGCTCCGCAGCATGTGGGATCTTCCCGGACTGGGACACAAACCCGTGTCCCCTGCATTGGCAGGGGGACTCTCAACCACTGCACCACCAGGGAAGCCCTAGCCAGACATTTCTGCTCGAGTTTTTAGATACAGGTTTTTACATAAATGGTGGTTGAGGGCTTTCCATTTAGAACTGTTTAAAACAGAATATTGTCTTTCAGATACAACACTGGTAAAACACTGAAATAAATCAGAAACACAAAAGCTGTTTGAAGGCTCTAGTCATTTTTGGCACAAAAGACCGGACACTGCCCTTTCATTTAAAGACATGTCTTGTGGCTCCCTCTTACGTACACGTAGGAAATATCACGTATACAATTCTCATGTCTAATCTGTAGAGAAGCCCTTCTAAGAGGAAAGAACCTAGAAATTTGGGGATATCACTGAAAGCCAGAAGCAGTACCAAGAGAAAAGACGTGAGCAGGAATCATGCAGGAGGTGCTTATGGGAGATAATCAGCCTCACTTGTATCATTGTGAGGTAGGCACCTCATCCATTAAGATAAACTCTGATAGAATAACACATATGAATAAAAAACTCTGTAATGCATATATTAGTGTAAAAGCAGGCAATGCTCTAGAGTAATTTCAAGGTGAATTGCCTTATGACGGGGCAGGGGAGGGGGGCTTCTAAACTTTTTCAACCATGACCTACAGCACAAAACACATCTTGCATTGCATCCCAGTATACATGCAGGTCAAACTGATATAATGGAACACTTGTCTCTGCTACTTGTGAAGCGCTCTAAAAATTATTTTATTCCGTTTTTTAAAAACACTATTCAAAACACACTAAAGTGATTTCGTTACCATGAGTCACTCTTCGCAATTACTTCAAGAGAATAATCCATTTGAGTGCCTCCTTCCAGATATTTTCTTCAGATAAAATGCTTATAACCATATCTCATGAACAATTAAAGTTAGAAATCAAATGACTCATGACCCAGAGGAATTGTCAAAACAATAGAAGTTATGGTATTATCTTAAGCATAAATGCAGGCAGCCACTTGGTATAAGAAGTGGTAAAAAAAAAGGTACAAGGTCCCCTTTTTACCATCTTACCAGCTGCAATGACCAATGCTCTGAGAGAGAAGCAAAATGGGTTAACAGCTAGAGGGTTAGATTTATTTTGGTTTCGTTTGGTTTTTGTTTTAGTTTATTTTCTCATCACCTGAAAAACCAACCCTCTAGGCAGCCAAAATAGCCATAAGTGTCACTGCCTATACTTCTGACTTTTTCTCAAGGCCAAGAGCAGCAAAGAAACTTGGGCTCCACTCTCACATAAAGAGAACACAGAACTTGCTTCTATTGGTGATGATCTAGACACAACAGGACTCACCTGCTGGTTTCTGACCTCCATCTGACTGACAGTGTCATATCAATCTGGGGCTGCTCCACCATCCAGCAGGCAGGACCCAGCAGAGCAGAGGGCAAACCCTGGTGGGAAGATTCCCAACTGGGATGAAGGTGACAGGCAGTATCTGCTGAGCTCTTCCTGCCTGTCATACACTATGGCTAAGACCCAACCCACTGTCTTCTTCATCCCACATGACATTGCATGTCCTGATTGGGAGGTTTTATTGACTATTATCTGTCCAAATTATGGTCCCAGAGCCAAAGGATTCAGCTTTCTAACAAAATTTGTCTTCCTTCCAGTTCTCTATGGCACCCACTAGCTGCCCCCATGTAGCCTCTCCACACTTCTCATCTGTGCTGGATTAATGGACAACCTTATACAAGAATCTGGGTGGAACTGTACTAATTATGAAGCAGATGAAGCTGAAGGGAGAAAATGTGCAAAGACAGACAAGTAAATGCCATTTCCATGTAGTGTGAGATGTGCCTCAATGGGGGAAGATCAAGGGTCAAACCCAGCCCTCTGGAAGGTTGCTGTCAGGGAGTGGGGGCTGAAGAGTGAGTCTGAGGTAGGGATGCAAAGGAACAAAGGATGGATGTTCTAAGAAGAAGCCAGTGTGTGCCAAGGTCCAGAGTGAAGAGGAAGAATGTCATGCTGGGATTTCTGGAGGGTGAGGGTGATAAACGGAAGTTTGGATTTTACTCTGGGAGAAAACAGGAGCCAACAGGAGCCATCTCATTTCTCATTTTAATAAATTGGATTAAACAGATCTGATTTATGCCCTAGACAAAGCCCAGGTTGCAGGATGGAGCAGGGGTGGATTAGAGGGGGCAAGTGTCCAGGCAGTACCATGGTGATCTGAATCAGGATGATGGCAGTG
Source organism: Mesoplodon mirus (assembly GCF_964341445.2). Taxonomy (NCBI): domain Eukaryota; kingdom Metazoa; phylum Chordata; class Mammalia; order Artiodactyla; family Ziphiidae; genus Mesoplodon; species Mesoplodon mirus. The sequence continues at coordinate 74,860,150 of NC_138985.1, forward strand.
GAAACACAGAGAAATAGGGAGACAGAAGAAATGTTTAGTGGTCAAAAGGTACAAACTTCCAGTTATAAGACAACCAAGTTTAGGGAATATAACATACAGCATGGTAACTATAGTTAGCAATATGAGAGTTAACAGTACTGTATATTTGAAGAATGCTAAGAGAATAGCTCTTAGAAGTTCTCATCACACACACAAATTTGTAATTATGTGAGGTGCTGGATGTTAACTAAGCTAATTCTGATCATCATTTTGCAACACATACGTACATCCGCTTCCCTTCCCAAATCATTATGTTGTACACCTAAAATTAATACATGTTACAGTTACTTATATCTCAATTTTTTAAAAAAGAAAGAAACCTTTAAGTGCTGACTTGACAAGGCTTGGTCATTGATTGGCTGTGGACATGAGGCTGCGACTAAGGATGACCTCAAGATTTAGGGCGGACAACCAGGTGAATGCTGGCACCAGGGATCAGGAGTAGCGGCAGGTTTGGGAGGAAAGCTAGTGAGTTTTTGCTTTTACTTTTCTTTATGGCAGGAACCAAGTCTTCCGTTACAGCCCACTGATAGGGAGGAAATGGGATGGAACATAGGAGAGATCCTCCTTCTGTGGGTAAAGTGAAGCGAAACTACTTAGGGACCATGAATATTTATAAATTTAGTCTGACATTTTTCTCTTGTATGTTTTGGTCATAAGTCATATCTATTCGTTATTAAAAATATTAAAAGGACAGAGATGCATAATCAGGGCCAATCTATCCATGGGGCTTGGCAGGCACAGTTCTGAGGGCACGTGGTACTTCTGAGCCCATGAAACTGTTTTCATCTTTATTGCTTTTAAAGTCAGAAGAAAAACATAAATAGGATAATAATGAACATATAATAATGAATCCAACCTGGATTACAGTCATCTTTATAACAATGCAGGCTTAAAATATAAATTTTAATATGTTTTACAGTGGAAGCTGCCCACAAAGGTTAAAGCGCCTGGGGCTCATGAAAGTCATAACGTGGCTGTGGGAGAGATAACTATACGTCATGTCTTGACCTACAAGCCTTTATCATCTACAATACACTTATGAGATATAGGTCCATCTATCTGAACATCTCCCTACATATCATCACCCCAGATCCCACCATCTCAGTTAGGTTTCTTCCGCCACCCCCAATTCTTTCAGTAGTTTAAAAAACTGTGTTAAACCTTGTATTCTAAATCTACTTGACTGCTCAGTGGAGTGCAAATGCTTCATCCTTTCTATGGGTAAATTGTAAAGGAATAAAAAGTTATAAATTTTCAGATCATTTGACACGGCACTTCTACTAAGAATTAATTCTCAGGAAATAATCAGATGGAATTACAAGGATGCTCATCACAGTGCTATTTCTACTAAAAAAATGGAAACATCCCTAAATATTCTGTAATAAGAGTCTGGTCAAATTAATTACAGTTGATCCAAACAATGAAATATTAAGCAGCCATAAATAATGATACATGTAATTATATATTTATTGTTGTAGGAAGATAGTCACAATATATGAAATGGAAAGGATAGGATATGTTAAATATTATGGTTTAAGCTCATTGTAATGGAAAAGATATATACCAGTCTACCTTGGTGGTAGGATAATGGATAATTATCAATTTTGCTTCTCTGCATTTAAAATTTTTTCAACAATGAGCATATATTACATTGAATTAAAAAATACTAAAAATATGTACTCTTTGATTCGGATCTTTTGGTAGACATTTAACTCAGAAAATTACTAAAGATGTGTACAAAGATGAAGCCACCAAGATACAGTTTCCTATCATCAAGTCCCGCACACTGAGTGGGACTTGTCTGTATTCACTGTCCCAATCCTTCTGCCCTCTCTTGCTGTTAACCCATCCAATCAGGCTCTCTTCCCCACCCCTGCATTGAAATCACCCTTGCTCAGGTCACCTCAGACTTCCACGTTGCTAAAATCAATGTTCAATTCTCAATCCTTGTTTAACTCCACGGTCTGCAGCATTTCATACAGGCAATCTCTCCTTTACCTTTAATTGAACTTTCTCTTGGTTCTCTTCCTACATCCCCATGATTGTGCCCCTAGTTCTCCCTCTTCTCCTCAACCTTCAACTTTGGGGTGCTCAGGGCTCAGTCCTGGAGCCTCTTCACTGTTCTCATCCAATCTCATAACTTTAAATAGTATCTATATGCTGATGATGCCCAAAGTTAAATCTCTAGCTCAGAACCATCCCCTGAACCCTAGATACACATTCAACTACAAAGTCAACATCCAAAGTCAACATTCCTTTGGATGTCTAAAAGGCATCTCAACATTAACATGACCAAAACAGAACTGCTGATCTTCTATGTCCTACATCAATCTCAATGACAATTTCCTGCTTCTAGTTGTCCACCCTTGACTCCTCTTTTTATTTCCTGGAACCCAACTGCTTTTCAGTATCTCCACTGCTAACACTCTGGTTCAAGACACCATTATCTCTCAGCTTGCTCATTGTAGTAGGGTGCATTAACTTGCCCTCCTGTATAGTCTAATCTCAATAAATAAACCAAACCATTCTTTCAAATTATGTCCTATAATGTCACGTGCATACTCAGTCCATCCCATGGCTTCTCTTTTCACTCAGAGTAAAAGCCAAATTTGTTACAGTGGCCTACAAGGGCCTGCAGAATCTCTCCTTCCTCCAACCTCCTTTATCTCCTGCTACTTTTCCCCAGGTTCTCTCTGCTCCTGCCACACTGGTCTCCTTACACTTCTTTTCCAATGCTGTATACTCCTGTCTCAGGGCCTTTGCACTGCTGTTCCCTCTTTCAAGAAAGCTCTTGATCAGATACTATGTTGGTCTGCTCCCTCACTTCCTTCATATTTTTGATCATTGTCATCATCTCACTGAGGCAATGTCATGCATCCTCCCTTTTCTGTCTGATTTGTCTCTGTTGCATTTTTAACCATGTGACATACTTCTCCATTTGCTTATTGCTGGTTTTTCTCCAAGTAAAATATATGCTACTTAAGAGAAGGGATAGTATTCTGTTTTATTTTACTGCCACAGCCCCAGTGCTAAGACTCTAAGTGTATTTACTGAGCAAATGTTCATCCTGATGCCCTTTATAAAAACAAAAATTTGTAAACAATGTAAATATTTGCCAATAAGAGACCCACACTTTCAGAAAATAGGATACTATTTATATCTTTATCCACAAGATGCCCATACATATGAAATGGAATACTATTCAACTGTTAAAAGTTTGCATAAACTGCAAATGAATACATTTACTAAAAGGAAAGAGGTCTGTAACACCTTAAGAGAAAAGTATCAGATTACAAAGTAATATGCATAACATTAGCTCATTTTTATAAGGAAAATTTGTTAAAGTATATGCATTAAGGTAAACTCCTAATCCAAAACAAAAATTTTTTAAATGATCAAAACAGTCAACTCCACGAGGCCTTAACTTTGAGGTTTCCTCTGATGACATTAATGACACAGAAGAACAGCAGGATTAGTTCTAACCTGGCCACGTTGGGATGGTGTGTGCACTTTGGTAGGATTCTACGGGCTCCAGTGCTAAGCAATTCCTCAAACCACTAAACAGCTCATAAAAGCCATAGAACCATTAGAGCTGTGCTTCTCGGAGTGGGGATAGATATGACTTGCAGAAACGTTAGGTAGCATTTGGATTTAGGCTTGTGTCTTCTTCCAAGTTTCAAGATTATTTAAACACTCCTGTTTCCAAGTAAAGATGGGTGAGGCAGCTGCTCCAGCCCCACGACAGCCCCACCGCATCATGGCGTGAGGCAAAAGCCACCAAACCCAGCCGAGAGGATGACAAGGTGGGAAGAGACACGGTGAAATCAGCTAGGCAGGGAAGAACGAAGTGAGAGGAACGTTTTCTTGCCATTTCCTTTATCTTTTCTGGCAAAATTAAGGCTTAGTTCTTCTCAAAGGACACTTTGCTGGCAAGAAAGTTGATACTTCAAAGGAGGAAAACATTCAGAGAGGGAAAAGCATATTTAACAAAAGTTTCTGTTCAAAAGGAGAGAGGAGTCATATCTGCAAGTCTTCCGGTCCATGCTGGGAGGTTGCCTTATCACTAGCAGCCCCTCCTCACAAGGTCTTTGGGCATCTCTTTAATTCTCTGGCACAGAATCCACTAACCAATCTAGGTTCTATACATGGCACTCGAGAACTGATGATGGCAAAGTTCTAATTAACTAGTGCAGTGGTTAGGGTCACCTTATTGGGTTGATAAAAAGGACTCTGCTTAACACAGCAGTTTTGGACCCGGCAGCCACCTGGGCAATAGCAGTGTTTTCACCAGAGGAAACTGAGGACATAGGAGATGAGATTTATCTAGAGCTGGTCAGTCGTGGATCTAGAACTAGATTCCAGGTCTTTTAGTGCCCAATCTAGAGCTCTTACCACCCCATAAAGATAACCGTTTAACCATGACCCAAATTAGCATGGGGGAGGGAGAGGGGGTTCAAAAGAGATTCCCAAACCTAGGAGAGGCCGGTCTGGCTGCCTAGGAATGCACTGGAGAGTTTATAAAACATGCTGATTTCTGGATTCCATTGCAGGAATTTACATTTCACAGAAGTTCCCCCAAGTGAATCTGATGCATGGCCAGGTTCAGGAATCACTGGTCTGGATTATGCAAGACAGAAGAGCAAAGAAACCAACAGATTTCTATTAAAAAATGCAAGTCATTCTCCTTACTCACACTATGAAAAAACAACATGGAAATATGCAATTATGAAGCTCAAAATAGCTTCTTAAGGAGAAAAAAAAATGATTCACATTTCTAAAGACGCTAAGGCCACAGCTGCAATCTGTTCTTGTGGCCAAAACCCTTGGAAAGCCCAATTAAGGGAAGCCACGTTGGGCTTGATTGCTGGGACCCAAAGCTCTGTTCTGCTCTCAGGAGACAGGGAATGGCCACACTCCAGACAGACACGCAGGCAGCTGGCACTGACCTTCAAGGAGCTAGCAGCTTGGCTCCCTAACCTACAGCTGCCATTCCATGGAGCCTGGCTCCCTTAGGGTCCTAGTGGCTGGATGCACCTGCTTGGGCAGGAGGCGTCTTGGGAGGAGCCGTTTACTGGCCTCTCACTACAGTCCAAGCTCTGGACTGGTTAAAGTCTGCCCCGTTTCCCATAGCAAGGGGGTGGGTAGAAAAGAAGCAAGCTGAGAACTGTCTGGAGGCAGATGGGGAATATAATAAATTAGGAAGTCACACAGCTGTGTGTTCTGAAACATAAGATTGAAAATAGATAATTTTTTCCTCTTTGGGGAACATACTGTAGTGTTGATATTTTCTAATTCAAATTTGGATCCAGGAGGCCCTCTCATCAAATTACCCCAGAAGGAGGAGCGGGAGGAGGGATGAGGAGGACCCCTTTTGCATAACTCGTTCTCACTTACTTTAGAAGAAAAAGGGATGCTGTTTGAGAGGTTTTGGGGTAAAACACAGTGTTTGTTCATAAAAAATTTAGTGATGTCTGCAAAATATTTTTGGAACTGACCCTGAAGCAAATAGAAAGCTACTCTTTTCATGCAGTAAATACTTATTAAATGCAGATTTGTGTAAAGCACCAGACCAGAGGCTAGGATGGAACATGAATCCCCTCTGAGTCTAGTCCTCGAAGTGCTTACAGCCTGTAAGGAAGAGAGGATATTCTTTTAAAAATGAAAGCAGTGGTTGATAGTTTTGCACACTAGTTATAAGTAAACAGCACAGCAGTATCCCATAATAGTTAACTGCATCTAATGTTTTGTGACCTCAGTCTACTTAACCTCTCCCGGAGTCCCAGGTCCTTCATTTGTAAATGGAGATACTTAAGGGTGAATAGAGTATTGACCTTATAGAACTGCCTGCCAAATAGAAAGCATCTAATACATGGTAGTGGTCTTATTTTTTTTAAATAAATTCTTTCCACTCATCTTTAAATCAACAGTGGTTTTTGATTGAAGTTCAAGTGCCCAGGGTTGGGAGAGTCCACTGGCATCTATCTCCTAATCTACTGCAGCAACCAGAAAAATCTCTCCATTCAAAGGCCTCAGGTTGAGATGTTTTAAAAGGCATCCTAGAGCTTTCTGTCCTTTGCTGCTCTCCCAACCAATGGGGACTCCCTGGGGGTCAATCCAACACTGTAGGAATTACATTAAAGACTGAAGCTGTGGGTATGCTCCTGGGTTTTTGTTTGTTTGTTTTTGTTTTGCTCACATACATTTTGGTTTTAAAAACCTTATTATTTAGCATTTTATCACCATTTCAGTGCAGTATGGCATCCTGATTCTGTTGTTTTAATTCCTTTCTTTTTCTGATCTATTTTATTCCGCTTACCATCTATTTGAATCTTCCAGAATTCTGCTTATACTTTCCCTCTAATTTCATGCCTCTAATTTCACCCCTCCCAAATTAATATTCTACTTTTACAACATCCTGGGTCCTTTTAGCTCAAAACCTGCTGCGACACAATCCTACAATAAGTGCTAGGAAGTGTGATTAATGCTCAGGAGGAGAATAGCCTGTGGGTCCAAGCCCGGGGTTTGGAAGAGACAGACATCTGCAGAACTAGGGGAAGATGGTTTTCACCCTTCACATTTTTGGAATGAGACTAGTAACTTTAATACTAGACTGACTTCCCAGATGAGGAGTGAAGACAGCCTGCTTCATCTACTGGGATCACTTTACTTTTATGGGCTTTTTTTTTTTTAATGATGTTTCTGCTTATATAAGAAGCTGGATGTCCTGAAATCCATGGTTTTTCATATCTATAACCACTGGATTTTAGGTAAGCCATATCCCCAGTGTTGTAGAAGAACAGAGGGGAGGTGATGAAACTTTCGTCATATATACCCCTGACCTGCACCGAGGAGGTGAGGAGTAGCAGTGGGCCTCTCTAAGACCTCCAGCGGCGAGGTGAGCAAATGTTGTGAGCTAGGCTCCCACCACTTCCACGATGATGCCTTGTCCAGTGACACCCTAACCTTCCTCCCCACAGCCATCCTAGGAACCCTCTTGCTAGGCAGGGCTTCTAGCACATTTTGCTCTCTCTAAGAGTCAACAGGCCAGAGCTGGATCCAACTTAAAATCATTTTTTATTTAGTTATTTTGATTTTTTTTTTTTTTTTTTTTTTTTTTTTTGCGGTACGCGGGCCTCTCCCGTTGCGGAGCACGGGCTCCGGACGCGCAGGTCCAGAGGCCACGGCTCACAGGCCCAGCCGCTCCGTGGCATGTTGGATCTTCCCGGACCAGGGCACGAACCCGTGTCCCCTGCATCGGCAGGCGGACTCTCAACCACTGCGCCACCAGGGAAGCCCCGTTATTTTGATTTTTTTCTTCAAATTATATTAAAATCTTTTTCTGCCATAAAAGGTATTTTTTTCATATTTTTCACATACCCCCTATTGTGAATGTGTGTATGTGTAGAGAGAGAGAATGGTAAAGCAATTATGGCAAAATGTTAACACAACAGTAGGTGAACCAGAGTGAAAGGTATATATGAATGAATTCTTTGGACTTTTTCACGAAAAAATGTCTTTAAAAAAGAAATACATTTTTATTTCCACTCATTTTTCATTGCTCTTCTTTATCAGTTCTCCTTCCCAATTTTCATGTCCTTATTCTTCCAAATGAACTCTACCATCATTCTGTGACGTTTCCATCCTAGAGCCCACTGGTATTTTGGAACAAGATATAAGCCTGAACATTGCTTGGGGAACTTAAGATCTTGATCAAAATATTAATGTTTTCCTCCCAGGAATAAAACATTTGCTTGTTTATTTATTTGAAACTTGTGCTGCATGTCTTAGTAAAGTCTTACAGTTTTCTTCACATTAGTCCAGGATGTTTTCCATTATGATTATTCCAAAAGCAGTTTACATTTTTATTGCCACTGCTAGAAAAACTCTTTTTATCCATTTTATAATTAACTAATTACTGCTGACATATGGAAATGCTACTAAGTTTTGTTTACCCACTATATAGCTACTCTTCTAAATTACATTCATCCTAACAGCTTCTCCTTTGTTTCTTCAGGGATTTCTAGAAAGTTTTATTGTCTCTAATTTAAAATACTTTGTTTCTATCAATGTGCTGTACCTCCATTCTATCAATGTGCTGTCTAGTGAATATCAGCATCCTTTGCATCCTACTCTAGTTCCAGTTTTTAATGGCAAAGCTGTTTTGTTTTTACCATTTTAAGTATCATGTTGGCTTGTTGCTTTATAGTAGTTTAAAAAATGATGTTAAGAATATATGCTATTCCATCTTTAACAAATGGTAATAAATGTTATCAAATAGTATTTTGGATTAATTGAAATTAGCATTTCAGTTTTCATATAGAGTTTATTCAAGTGATATGGGCAGTGATCTGTTTTCTGTTATTGAACTTCTTTTGTTTCCTTGGCATAAACAAACCTTTGAGCCAAATTCAAGGTCCATTGCTAGTTAATACAAAGGTCTTTACAACATACTTTGCAAACCTTCATAATCCATTTTTTTCAGTTTTATTTTTTTAATTGCCTTTGTTTTCACCATTTATTTATTTTTAAATTATCTTTATGCTTTTCTACAAACTACCTCAACTTGTAGGGGAAACAGGGCCACAAATTAAAGGAAAAAAAAAAAACCTCTTTATGCAGTAGAAAGTATAACAGAAGAGACAAAGATAAAGTGCTACAGGGGTTTCAAGGAGGATGTGATACCCTCCTACTGTCGGGGTCAGGGGAGGAATCAGACCTGTCACCCAAATGGGATGTTTAAGATGAAACTGGAGGAAAAGTATTTCTACAAAAGGTAGAAGAAGACAACAGGCAACTGTGTTCTTTCAGCATGTCTGCATCTCTCTTCATCATGACACTGGGCAAATGTACCAGTCTCCCCGCTCAATCTATAACCTAAGAAATAACAGGAATGGATACTGATTGTTTCCAGCTATATATCTTTCCAGAAATAACGTACAAAGGAGCAAGTCCTAAAAAAGGCTATGGTAAATATAAATTATTTTCATCCATTAATAACTGGGATATGCTTGATACATCCTTTCAAACTGCCAAGTTTGTGTAATTTCTCTCAGCAGTCATTTCCGATGGAGACAAACGTCACACTGTGATTCAGAAGGCTCTACAAGGACTGCTTCGGAATCACCAACAAACCACCACAGAACTTGAGATTCTCACAATGGCCCCTAAATGCACAGAAAGCGTTGGCTCTGCTATATTGGTTGGGATACATGTCAGGGTCTCTGAATCTGCACATATTTGAGATAATACTACTTCCTTCAAGTAGAGAGCGTTTGACAGTTAACAAAACAACTTAACAACAAAACAATTCTCAGTTGAGGAGGAGGAGGAGGAGGAGAATGATAAGTTTCCCATGTTACAAAGGGGAGACTAAGGAGCAAGATGGCTAGCCATCTTGACAAAAGACAAAATCAGTTATGCCTATTACCCAGGGCTTCGGATTCTGAATCCAAGAATCAGTCCCTCTGTTTTATGGTACTACTATTATAAATTCTGATAACAGTTTTATAACTATTCTAAACAACCATTCTGGAATGACTTTTTTTTTTTTTTTTTTTTTTGTTGTTGTTGTTGTACGCAGGCCTCTCACTGCTGTGGCCTCTCCCATTGTGGAGCCACAGGCTCCAGACGTGCAGGCTCAGCGGCCATGGCTCACGGGCCCAGCTGCTCCACAGCACGTGGGATCTTCCTGGACCGGGGCACAAACCTGTGTCCCCTGCATCGGCAGGCGGACTCTCAACCACTGCACCACCAGGGAAGCCCTGGAATGACTTTTATACTCTCTCCTATGACATTTTAAACTGGGGCCGAAAGTGCACGTAACTTTCTAAATCCGGGCTCAGGCCTTGAATATTTTTTGCTTGCTTGTTGCTCTTACATTAAACTTAAGGTTGAAGTAGAGTAAGAAAGCAGAAGTAGAATATAAACATTTATGAAATAGAAGTGAAGAAAACGACAGCAAAGATCAATAAAACTAAAAGCTGGTTCTCTGAGAAGATAAACAAAATTCATAAACCCTTAGCCAGACTCATCAAGAAAAAAAGGGAGAGGACGCAAATCAATAAAATTAGTAATGAAAAAGGAGAAATCACAACTGACACCGCAGAAATACAAAGGATTATAAGAGACTACTACGAACAACTATATGCCAATAAAGTGGACAACCACGAAGAAATGGACAAATTCTTGGAAAGGTACAATTTTCCAAGACTGAATGAGGAAGAATTAGAAAATATAAACAGACCTATCACAAGTAATGAAATTGAAACTGTAATTAAAAATCTTCCAACAAACAAAGTCCAGGACCAGATGTCTTCACAGGTGAATTCTATCAAACATTTAGAGAAGAGCTAACATCAATCCTTCTCGAACTCTTCCAAAAAATTGCAGAGGGAGAAACACTCCCAAATTCATTCCATGAAGCCACCATCACCCTGATACCAAAACCAGAAAAAGATATCACACACACAGAAAAAATTATAGACCAATATCACTGATGAACATAGATACAAATATCCTGAACAAAATACTAGCAAACAGAATCCAACAACATACTAAAAGGATCATACACCATGACCAAGTGGAATTTATCCCAGTGATGCAAGAATTCTTCAATATACTCAAATCAATCCATGTGATACACCATATTAACAAATTAAGGAATAAAAACCATATGATCATCTCAATAGATGCAGAAAAAGCTTTTGACAAAATTCAACACCCATTTAGCATAAAAACTCTCCAGAAAATGGGCATAGAAGGAAATGACTGCAACAGAATAAAGGCCATATATGACAAACCCACAGCAAACAACATACTCAATGGTGAAAAACTGAAAGGATTTCCACTAAGATCAGGAACAAGACAAGGATGACCACTCTCGCCACTCTTATCCAACATAGTTTTGGAAGTCCTAGCTGTGGCAATCAGAGAATAAGAAGAAATAAAAGGAATACAAATTGGAAAAGAAGAAGTAAAACTGTCACTGTTTGCAGATGACATGATACCGTACATAGAAAATCCTAAAGATGCCGCCAGAAAACTACTAGAACTAATCAGTAAATTTGGTAAGGTTGCAAGATACAAAATTAATGCACAAAAATCTCTTGCATTCCTATACACTAACAATGAAAAATCAGAAAGAGAAATAAAGGAAACAATCCCATTTACCATCGCAAGAAAAATAATAAAATACCTAGGAATAAACCTACCTAAGGAGGCAAAAGACTTGTACTCAGAAAACTATAAAACACTGATGAAAGAAATCAAAGATGACACAAACAGATGGAGAGATATACCATGTTCTTGGATTGGAAGAATCAATATAGTGAAAATGACTATATTACCCAAAGCAATCTACAGATTCAATGCAATCCCTATCAAACTACCAATGGCATTCTTAACTTAATTAGAACAAAAAAGTTTACTATTTGTATGGAAATACAAAAGACCCCAAATAGCCAAAGCAATCTTGAGAAAGAAAAATGGGGCCAGAGGAATCAAACTATACTTCAAACTATACTATAAAGCTATAGTAATCAAGACAGTATGGTACTGGCACAAAAACAGAAATATAGATCAATGGTACAGGATAGAAAGACCAGAGATAAACCCACGCACATATGGTCACCGAATTTATGACAAAGGAGGCAAGAACATACAATGGAGAAAAGACAGTCTCTTCAATAAGTAGTGTTGGGAAAACTGGACAGCTACATGTAAAAGAATGAAATTAGAACACTCCCTAACACCATACACAAAAATAAACTCAAAATGGATTAAAGACCTAAATTTAAGGCCAGACACTATAAAACTCTTAGAGGAAAACATAGGCAGAACACTCTATGACATAAATCACAGCAAGATCCTTTTTGACCCACCTCCTAGAGAAATGGTAATAAAAACAAAAATAAAGAAATGGGACCTAATGATACTTAAAGCTTTTGCACAGCAAAGGAAACCATAAACAAGATGAAATGACAACCCTCAGAATGGGAGAAAATATTTGCAAACGAATCAACGGACAAAGGATTAACCTCCAAAATATACTAACAGCTCATGGAGCTCAATATCAAAAAAACAAACAATTCAGTTAAAAAATGGGTAGAAGACCTAAATAGACATTTCACCAGAGAAGACATACAGATGGCCAAGAGGCACATGAAAAGATGCTCAACATCACTAATTATTAGAGAAATGCAAATCAAAACTACAATGAGGTATCACCTCACACCGGTCAGAATGGCCATTATCAAAAAATCTGGGGGGCTTCCCTGGTGGCGCAGTGGTTGAGGGTCCGCCTGACGATGCAGGGGACACGGGTTCGTGCCCCGGTCCGGGAGGATCCCACATGCCGTGGAGTGGCTGGGCCCGTGAGCCATGGCTGCTGGGCCTGCGCGTCCGGAGCCTGTGCTCCGCAGCGGGAGAGGCCACAGCAGTGAGAGACCCGCATACCACACACACACAAAAAAATCTGGAAACAATAAATGTTGGAAAGGGTGTGGTGAAAAAGGAACCCTCCTGCACTGTTGGTGGGAATGTAAATTGATGCAACCACTATGGAGAACAGTATGGAGGTTCCTTAAAAAACTAAAAATAGAACTACCATATGACCCAGCAATCCCACTACTGGACATATACTGTGAGAAAGCCATAATTCAAAAAGAGACATGTACCACAGTGTTCACTGCAGCACTATTTACAACAGCCAGGACATGGATACCTAAATGTGTGTGTGGGGTGGGTGTGGGGAGGCGTGTGGCCTAAATGTCCTAGCCTAAATGTCCATTGACAGATGAATGGATAAAGCAGATGTGGCACATATATACAATGGAATATTACTCAGAAAGATACAAAATTGAGTTATTTGTAGTGAGGTGGATGGACCTAGAGTCTATCATACAGAGTGAAGTAAGTCAGAAAGAGAAAGACAAATACTGTATGGTAGCACATATATATGGAATCTAAAAACAAACAAAACCCCCCCCCCAAAAAAAAACGTACTGATGAACCTAGTGGCAGGGCAGGAATAAAGATGTAGGCATAGAGAATGGACTTGAGGACATGGGGGGTTGGGGGGGAGGAGGGGGAAGCTGGGGCAAAGTGAGAGTAGCATCGCCATATATATACTACCGGACGTAAAATAGTTAGCTAGTGGGAAGCAGCAGCATAGCACAGGGATATTTGCTTTGCTATGACCTAGAGAGGCGGGATAGGGAGGATGGGAGGGAGACGCAACAGGGAGGGGATATGGGGATATATGTATGCGTATGGCTGATTCACTTTGTTGTACAACAGAAGCTAACACAGTATTGTGAAGCAATTATACTCCAATAAAGATCTATTAAAAAAAAAAAAGTCAAGATGAGAGGCTTCAACTTTCCAAGGAGCATAGGTATAAGCTAGCATTAGGAGGAAAAAATGTCCTTAAGAGGTTTAATTGTTAAAAGCTAATTTTCTTGAGTTTTCTTTAGCCAGGATGTTCTAAGAATGAAAGTGATGGATGGTACTTCTCAAAGTAGGAAAACATCAATGTCCCAGAGTTAAGTGTCTATTCTAATTGCTGTGCACTCCAAAGAGTCCTTCAGATTGCTCATCTGTGTTATTTTTACTTGCTAAAGCAGAGGTGTCTGGGTGATGAATTATACAAGGTGCTTTCACTCAGCACCACTGGTGTGTTAGAATAAATATTTCCACTGAAAGACAAAGTAAGGAAATGCCGAACATTTTCATAGTGTGTGATATAGATTTCATTCTTGTTTTTTTAAAGACAAGTAGTTACTAAATTTTAATCTAATTATGTATGGCCATATAGGTGAAGTTGGCAAAATTGTTTCAGAGAAATATGAAGGCTTCGATCACAAATGTATGTCCATTCTGCCCTTCAGAACACACCTGAGAATAACCCACACACAAAAGCATAATTGAGGATGTGGAAATATCCATTTGCTAAAAGGAAAGTAAGGTAGTGGAGCCCTAGTAGCGTAGTGATGAAAAATGAAATACGTTATAATCAAACTTCAATTTCCATTTTTCTGCAAACTTTGATACTGCTACTTAAAAAAATACAGTGAATTTCCCCAACTCCCAATAAAAGCAAAATGACAGAGGGCTGTAATCTGACTTCAATTTCTTATGGCTTTTTGCAGCAGTAAGGAAATTGCAGAAAATACTCTTCTGGGTAAAGGGACACAATTAAGGGTTTCAAGTAGTTTTTCCTTATCTTAACAGAACCCCAATTTTCTTCAGCTACCTACCATCCTATGGCCTCTCAAGGAAGGCTGGTTTCAATCTTGGGAGAAGCTAATGACTGGTCTGACCCTCAGAAGGTTCCAGTCCCCTCTCAATGACTGAGTTAGGCACAGGCCATAGTGTTAGTCAGTGATAACGAGAGAAAGTTTGCTGAAGGGCTTTTGGGTCTACAGCCATGCCACCCTAATATGCCCTACTTCGTCTGAAGGGCTTTTGGAAACATTTTCACACACCTAAAAGAGACTCACTGGAAGAGAAAGCCTCTTGTCCACCTGGACCTTGTGATGGCAGCCACCATTTTGTTACCAGCAATGAGGACAAATTTGGTACACTAAGAATGGCAGAACCAAAAGATGGAAAGCACGTGGGTCCTTGGTGACATCACTGAACAGATAACCCCAGGACCTACTCAACTGTGAAACTGTGACACTCAATAAATATTCCTCTTACATTGGCCATTTTGAGTTGGGATTTTGAGTACTTGAAGCTGAAAGCCTCCTAACGGACCCCCAGCTGATTATTATTACGTCAGGGCTAGAGTAAGGTAGGCTTGTCCCTGGTCCTGGTACTGCACATGATCATACTTGCAAGTTCTTGTCACACCCAGAAAATGTAATCCAATTTTAGAATTTTATGCCCAGGACTGCAACATTCCTTTTTGTCATTAAAATTCTTCTATTGGTTCCCACTGCCTGGTGAAATCCCAACTCCTCTGCACTGCAAATCCTTCTATCTGGACTCTTGCCTCTTCTTCCAGCATCTCCTCCATTTGCCGGTTCCCTTGAGCCTTCTGCTTTAGCCACACTAAAGTACCATCCCTCAGTATCTGCAGGGGGTTGGTTCCAGGACTGGCTGAATCCGAAGACGCAGAACACGGAGATACGAAGGGTGGACTGTAGAATTCTCTGAACCTCGGGGTTACTTTCACCTACAGTTCTCCCTGCCCAGCATTTTCAACAGCTGCTACGCACCATACACACACACGGGCCTGCCTGGTTATTCTTCTCCTCATCTTTGTGACTCCACACACTCAAATATCTCTTCTTGGAACATGTCACATCACTTCCTCAGCCCGCCTGGCTCCCCATGAACAAAAACACCTGAACACTGCCTCCTAGTGACATTAACATAATTTAAATGTAACTTACAAATAGTAAGATGTTTTATAATTATTTGTTTATGTGAAAGACTCTTCAGTCAGTATGTGAACTGCCTGAGGATGGAGTGTGTGTTCTAAGTCCTTGTCATCAGGGATTAGATCCTGACTCATAGAGGAGGAGTCCTAGTTATTGAATGAATGAGTGAGAGACAAAAAGAAATATCCTAGTTCTGACTGTAACTGGAATGTAACTGAATGAGGTGTTACATACTCAAAAGATAAGTAATTAACTTATTTATATCAGAAATCAAGTTTTTATTACCTCCCTCAATGATTTATTATTGCTTTGGAGACAGTACTACAATAACAAAAACAACAGTAACATTTTTAGCTCCTGTTAGGAGCAGGGTTTCTTCATGCAGACTTCATAGCTGGAACGAGTCTATCGATTTATCTGTGTTACGCCTCCCTTCTTGGGTAAGGAAACCACTTCCTGCTTCCCCCGACCCTCACCCACCCCACACTCACAAGCATACCTCTTCTTTTGAAAGCTTGCTCTTCTAATTAATCTTGTTCTTCTAAGTGGGGCTGACAATTCTACAACCCAGGCCATGGGGATATGTGACTACATCCAGGTCAACAGTATTCTTCTTTGTGATTTTTAAAATTGAAACTAAGAACACAAGTGCCTTGCTCTCAAATGAGCCTCATGAAGAAAGCAGGTTAAAAGAAAAAATTTAGTCATAATGTAGAGAGTGAAGAAACAAGGGACGCTGTTCCAGGTCCTGGTTCCAGCTGTCACTGAAACCAGGGCATTCTCCCTCCCTCGCTTAACCTGCAGTTTCTTTCTAGAAAGTAAGATCCTACCACTTGCCAAAAAACTATCCCTCTTCCAACTAAAGCAACATCCATTATCTCATTTAACCCTCTCAGGAAATATGTGCAGCAGATATTATCTTTATTTTACGGATAAGGAACCAGAAGCTCAGAACAGAGAAGAAGCATGCCCAAGGCATCCAATTAACAGCTGAGCTGTGATTCAAATGGGTCATTCAGATACCAAAATGCAAACACCCGACGTTCGTGCCTCTTTCTGCACCCTTCTTTGGGCAACCTGAACACCAATTTGAGCTCAATGACCCTAGACAATATGCAGTAAGTACAAGTCTTCTCTTCATTAATAAACATAGATGCTATTGACCTTGTTTAACTCCTGGGGGTGTTACAGACTTCAATTAAATAACCTTGATAAAGTGCTCTGAGTATATAAGTAGGCATTGCTTTTTAGACCACACTATTAAACATCTGCATCTTACAATGCCAATAATTGGGATGCAGAAAAATAGCACTTTTTAAAAAGTAATCTAAAAAGAAAAAAATCTGTGCATAAATATTTGGTATTAGTAATTTAACTGAACATTATATGTTTGCTTTAGACACCAAAATATAATTGGTATTTCAGAAGTGGGTTTCCTCAAAAGACCTTAAGTTAAATTGAAAGACAAAACATTTCTAGAAAATTGAATCTTTCCACTTTTGTTGAAAAATCAGTTAGAATTTTAGTTGGGTACTTCTTTGGTCTCAGTACTTCCTTACAGATGTAATGTGACCATGATGTTCCAGGTCAATTATTAACATGAACCTGAGAAAAACCATGAATTTAGGAACTGAGAAAAGCAAACACACACAAACCAAAGGAAGATGGATCTGGGTGTGAACCTAATTTTCCTCAGAAGAAAAACAGATATCTGCTCCAACATAAGGGTTCGCTCAGATTTACTTTTCCTATTAGTAACTTATTTAATATGGCAATGAACAAAAGGCAACCATTAAAAAGCAATTTTCCTCTTACTACAGGGTGTTTTATCATTTGATGTCTAGCACTCAATCAGAATGTAGCAATCCTTTAATATTTTATGAGCAGAAAGCAACTAATTTGGGCATTTCTGAATCTGTAGATTTCAGAAATGTGGGAGTCTTTGGTAGGCCTTGCAAAATGTCAAGAAT